>NC_083574.1:49913724-51154558 GCF_027579695.1 Neoarius graeffei
AATTGGAGTTGTAGTATAGACAGCAATCTTTGAATTCAAATCCCAATATGCAACGCAGCCACTATATGATGTCGGTGTGCTGAGTTATGGCTCGTCCACTTAGCAATCTATGAGTTGACGAGTAGGATACTGTTGGTGGCAGTATTAGCAGAAAATCTTTGGATTTGTTTGATCAAAGTGTACAGATGAGAACGTGACAGGGTTTTACTGACTAACAGATTAAAGCCCTGCTGCATTTATCTGTAAGGGTTAAATCCCACTGGCACCACTATAAGCAAGTAATCGAAAGGCATTATGGGTAATCTAGGAAGTCTATAACCAAATCAAAAATAGACTAAAATGTCAGTGAAATAAATTTGAACTAAACTGTTAACTCAGAATTTCATTACAAAATAAATCTTGGGTGCCGTTGGAGATAACATGTTAGTTATAAAGATTAAATTTGCAAGTCATTCAGAATGGATTTTTCTTTTGAGTTTACTTTAACTAAAATTATACACTGCATTAGTTAACATTAACAAAGCAGGAACCTCAGCATTAACTAAGTTAACACATATTAATCGATAGTTATTTAAATTTTAACTAAAGACACCTGCATTAATTCATGTTTATTCAACTCAAGAATAAAAAGTATACTTACTTAAATAATTAAAAAAAAATAGATAAAATGATGTACCTGAATGTTGATAATTTACTGAACTCTGCTCTCCAGGTTTATTCATATTGGAAGCTGCTATTTATCCTTCGGTCTGAATTTTGCCACTTAGAAACTTCAAACATGTTCATAAATTGGTTGCTTCATTTTTTTCATTCTGACCTGGATTTCACTTATTAATGGCATGAACAGTACTTCATGCAGGTGTTGATTATTTGGCCTATGACTTTAAAAAGCATCTAATAAAACATTACTCACTTGTTAATATCACTTATGATGTATAATTGCTGAAGTGCATAGTTGTCCATGTTAACTAATACTTGAAATAACTGGAAAGCTTTAATAATGCTTTAAACTAAAGGGACCTTATCCACTATTCTTAGGACCAGCAGTAAAATGTAGGCTGTTTGTTTGGAAAGAGCTTAGCTTGACTTTGCAAAAGTGATCACCCGTCAGCTTTTCCCTGCCACTATTTGATACAAACATGCCATCTAAATAAAAACAAACACCCCTGGGACAAAGGGAACAACGTTTCCAGGAAATAGAGCCAGCTGTCGTTTCCAGCAGAGCAGAGATGCAGTGAAATCCTTGACAGAGTGTCAAAAAACAGCACCACCGTGATCTAATCCTGACCATCGTCAGCACAAAAGAGGTACAAGCACTTTTCCATCTCCTCTGAGTGCGGGACCTGTCAATCTACTTATTCAAAGGTCTCCCTTTCCCAGGGCGAGCCTGTTTCTTTCCATCTGCCATTCACCCCTGCCTGTAAGTGTCACTTCAGTTTAGAACGCCTGCGGAAGGATCTGCGGGACCAAGGAAAATCTGTCGTTTCATTAGCACTATGGGAAAGATAAGCTTTTAAAGCAGCTTTGCATCATAGCACAAAACCCTTCAACCTTGCTGGATGTGTGTTGAGTTGATTGTCTGTGCAGATCGAATGCCACGCCAGGCAAAGTGTCAGCCATTTTGTGCCTGTAACAGAATACTTATATTCACCTTTTTTTTTTAATACTTTATGTATGAATATTAAATAATTAATGAGACAGAATATACTTTGGAAAAAAAACCCAGCATCTTTGGACAACATAGCCAGCCTGAATTGTTCTATCATATAAAAATGACTAAACAGTGTTTGTTGCAGACAGCCAATGAAAGGGAAGACGAGAGAAAAATCCTGCAAGAGAGGTGAAAGTCAATGTATTGCTGAGCACAGAATGAATGACTCTTAATCTTAGGAACTACAACCTGGTCTGAGAAACAAACAACAGCGCCAGACTCCCAAGGAGACACACACACACACACACACACACACACACACACACACACACACACACACACTTTTCTTCACATTTCTCTTCTCATTTCTGACTGAACTGCTTGACACAATAAGTTCATTAGACTTTAAAGACATGACAAAAAAGGTAGACAATACTTGTCTTACTTGATTAATATCATCTTACTTAATTTAGGTAGGGAAAGCATATCAAACATACCATATTTGTTCATTTTTGGAAGCCCCCCAGAATGTATCCAATAGTCAATAAACTCAAAATATCAGCTACCACCTCCAGTAAGATATCCCTTGTTAGACTGGACTACCCTCCAGTGATATTCAAAAGAAAATTAGTGCTCTGATACATTTTCTAACTGGCAGCACGATATCACCATGTAAATGCAATGTTTCTCCTCAAAAATCCCCACCAAGAGCATCATCAGATTTGCTTTTCTAAGACTGTTAATTTACAACAATACTTGTCATTGCATCTGAGCTTGCTGAGTCCTTCAGCATGTTTACTGCATAATGTTGAGCAGCATGTTTGTGACTCAGTACATGACTACACAGACATCTGATTAAGTGGTGAAGCATAAACTGATGGGCAGAGAAGGAACAGTCCCAATGAGAATCTCACATACAGCACATGGCATGGCTAAGCTTTGAGTTACACATTTCTGTGCAAGGACATTTTGTTCACTAATTACGTTCACTGTTTGCCCATTACCAGACGCACATAGGACAAAATCCAAGCAAATAGGATGAAAAGTATAGAGACATTCTACTAAAATTATTGCTAAAAAGAAATACCAGTATATGGTGTTAATGGTAACTGGAGGTTTTTCAACTCCTAATCAGATCACCACCAGTTGACTGGGTATTGTTAGCCAAAAAAAACCCCCCAAAAAACATGCTGTACGATTTACCGGTACGCACAAAATCTCCTATCCACAAGTTTTGACACTAGATTTAACAAAAATGAGATGCTGTTAGCCAAAAAATCCTTGAGAGGATGACAGTAGCCTACTATGCAGCACATTGCAATAATAATGGAGAAACAGGCCAAATGAATAGTTGGGGGGTGTTCTGGTTTTTTTTTTTTTCAGGATGAACTGAAAATCCTCATAAATGAGGTGTCCAGGAAGCATGCAGGAGTAATTGGTACCTATTGTGTTAGAAAACATGAGTGAATCCTAGAAAGGGTTGCATGGCCTAGATAGCTGAATCACTGATTGTCTTAAAATAAAGACTGAAATCCTATCCCTTCATAAAGGGGTGGCATGGTGGTGTAGTGGTTAACACTGTTGCCTCACAGCAAGAAGGTTCTGGGTTTGAGCCCAGCGGCCAACGGGGGCCTTTCTGTGTGGAGTCTGCATGTTCTGTCTGTGAGGCACCTGGGTGCTGTAGCATGGCTGCCCACTGCTGTGTGTGTGTGTGTGTGTGTGTGTGTGTGTGTGTGTGTGTATGTGTGTGTGTGTTTTTCACTGCTTCAGATGGGTTTAATGTAGAGAGGAATTTCACAAGTGTATGTGTGAAGAATAAAGTTCTTCTCAGGAACTATTTTTAAAAAAATCATGTGTACTTTTGTGTGTTTTTCATACTATGCAACCTCCCCAATAGGATTCTTGGACTGATAGTGCTTGCTATTTTTATTGATAGAGACTTCAAGTCACTCTGGATAAGGGCGGTTACCAAATGGCAAATTGCTGTGTATTTAAAGATGATATTTAGGAGAAAAATGGGGCTGGACTTCATATAGCTCTCAAAGCGGTACATATCAGGCAAGCAAAAATCACTTTCCCTCTGCCAACAAATATCCAAGCAGCAACTAAGTCTATAGATATCAAAGTGCACAATTTCTATATTAACTCATCTTTACAGCCCCATGGTCAGTTCCCCTACAAAAAGAGTTTTATAATTACAAAGTGGCAATTTTCTCACATCAATAATTTATACTTGGCATACATTAATGTTTTACCAGTCTTGTTTCTTTTTTTTTAATGTTGTGTTGTTATTGCAAATGAAATTCCAGGATCTATTTTCATGATCTATTTTCCCAAGCACCAAAGAACAAACAACAACAACAACAACAACATAAGATCAGCATATTTTTGGTATCTTTGGCACAGGTAAAAAGGAGTATTATCCAATCAAATAAGCTACTTTCAATCTGTTTAAAAACTAAGAATGACATTTTTGTAATGACCTACGATTAGATTTTAAGTTCATATCGATTTTTAGTGTTTGATATTATCAGCTGGCTCCACTTAGACCTTAACAGAAAACATTTTTCCATCTCTGTCACATACATTGACAGAATTTATATCAATATGGGTGGTTCTTTGGTAATGGAATTACATTCACAGCAAAATGTGGTAACTTTTTTAGTTGCAGTACTCAAGATAATGGCATTAACTAAAAATTTCACACTGTATGGGGTATCTTTTGACCCTGACAAAGCATAGAACAAGTGTTGCCAGGCAAAACAAACCTTGCCAGACAGCACTTATTTTATACCTATATGTTGATAATGGGGCGGCACGGTGGTGTAGTGGTTAGCGCTGTCACCTCACAGCAAGAAGGTCCGGGTTCGAGCCCCGTGGCCGACGAGGGCCTTTCTGTGTGGAGTGTGCATGTTCTGCCCATGTCCATGTGGTTTTCCTCTGGGTGCTCCGGTTTCCCCCACAGTCCAAAGACATGCAGGTTAGGTTAACTGGTGGCTGTAAATTGACCGTAGGTGTGAATGTGAGTGTGAATGGTTGTCTGTGTCAGTCCTGTGATGACCTGGCGACTTGTCCAGGGTGTACCCCGCCTTTCGCCCATAGTCAGCTGGGATAGGCTCCAGCTTGCCTGCGACCCTGTAGAAGGATAAAGCGGCTAGAGATAATGAGATGAGATGTTGATAATGGGGTGGCACGGCGGTGTAGTGGTTAGCGCTGTCACCTCACAGCAAGAAGGTCCGGGTTCGAGCCCCGTGGCCGACGAGGGCCTTTCTGTGTGGAGTGTGCATGTTCTGCCCGTGTCCATGTGGGTTTCCTCTGGGTGCTCCGGTTTCCCCCACAGTCCAAAGACATGCAGGTTAGGTTAACTGGTGGCTGTAAATTGACCGTAGGTGTGAATGTGAGTGTGAATGGTTGTCTGTGTCTATGTGTCAGCCCTGTGATGACCTGGCGACTTGTCCAGGGTGTACCCCGCCTTTCACCCGTAGTCAGCTGGAATAGGCTCCAGCTTGCCTGCGACCCTGTAGAACAGGATAAAGCGGCTAGAGATAATGAGATGAGATAAGATGTTGATAATGGTAATTATCCAGCCACTGGGGGTGCATAAGCGTACTATTGGTGCCAGTCCCAAGCCTGGATAAATTGGAGAGGGTTGCGTCAGGAAGGGCATCCGGCATAAAACTGCGCCAAACCTAACATGCAGAATGAAAAGAGAAATACCATACCGGATCAGTCGGGGCCCGGGTTAACAATGACCGCCTCTGGTACTATTGGTCAACAGGGTGCCGGTGGAAAGTGTGCTACTGTTGCGCCAAAATGGAGAAGGAGAAAGACAGGGTGGAGGCGTGTTAGGAGAGAGCGTGAAAGATGGAAGGGAAGGAGCTTAGAATTGAGGGTAGGAACACTGAATGTAGGAACATTGACTGGCAGAGCGAGAGAGTTAGCAGGTATGATGGAAAGAAGAAAGTTGGACATTTTGTGTGTGCAGGAGATGAGGTGGAAAGGAAGCAAGGCCAAGAACATTGGAGATGGATGCAAGTTGTTTTATTATGGAGTCGATGGAAAGAGAAATGGTGTTGGTATTGTTTTGAGGGGAGAATTGGTCAACAGTGTGATTGATGTAAAGAGGGTGTCAGATAGAGTGATAAGCATGAAGTTGGAGATTCAAGGAGTGGTAATCAATGTTGTGTGTGCGTATGCCACACAGGTTGGATGTGAGAATGAAGAGAAAGAGTCTTTCTGGGAAAAGATGGATGAAGTGGTAGAAAGTATACTGAGGGAGGAGCGCGTGCTGATAGGAGCAGATTTCAACGGACATGTATACTGAGGGAGGAGCGCGTGCTGATAGGGGCAGATTTCAACGGACATGTTGGCGAGGGAAACGGAGGAGATGAGGACGTGATGGGCAGATATGGTGTAAGAGAGAGAAATGTGGAAGTGCAAATGGTGGTTCATTTTTCAAAGAGGGTGAATTTGGCAATGGTCAATACATACTTCGAGAAGAAAGAGCAGCACAGGGTGACGTTTAAGAGTGGAGGAAGATCTACACAGGTGGACTACATACTCTGCAGAAGGGGTAACCTGAAGGAGATTGGAAACTGTAAAGTGATGGCAGGGGAGAGTGTACCTAGACAACATCAAGTAGTTGTGTGCAGGATGAGCTTGAAAGTGAAAAAGAGGAAGCGTGAAATAGTGGAGCCGAAGATTAAGTGGTGGAAACTAAAAGAGGTTGAACATCAGAAGGAGTTTAGGGAAGAACTGAGACGAGCATTGAGTGGTCATGGAGTCTGCCAGAAGATTGGAACACTACTGCTGTACTAGTAAGAGATGCAGCAAGGAAGGTGCTAGGGTGGTCATCGGGAAGGAAGAAAAGGAGACATGGTGGTGGAACAAAGAAGTGCAGGAAATTATAAAAGAGAAGAGGCTATCAAAGAAGAATTGGGACGATCAGAGAGACGAGGAAAGCAGGCGGTTATACAGAGAGACAAGACAAAAGGCAAAAAGAGCGGTAGCGAAGGCGAAAGCAGATGCATACCACGAGTTGTACAAAAGACTGGAGACTAAAGAAGGAGAGAAAGACCTGTACAGACTAGCTAGGCAGAGAAACAGGGAAGCGAGGGATGTACAGCAGGTAAGAGGGATGAAAGATGGAAATGGAAATGTGCTGACAAACAAAGAAAGTGTATTAAGAAGGTGGAAAGAGTACTTTGAGGATTTATTAAATGCGGAGAATCCAAGAGAGAAAAGGTCAGATTCATTGGAGACAGCAAATCAGGAAGCAGATTTGGTTAGTAAGGATGAGGTGAGGGCAGCCATGAAAAGAATGAAAACTGGGAAAGCAGTCAGACCAGATGGTATCCCGATTGAGGCTTGGAGATGTTTGGGTGAGACGGCTGTGGAGTTCCTAATGAGATTGTTTAATAAGATCCTAGAGAATGAGAAAATACCAAATGAATGGAGAAAGAGTGTGCTAGTCCCAATATACAAGAATAAGGGAGATGTACAGAGCTGCATTAATTACAGGGGAATAAAATTGATGAGCCACACCATGAAGCTATGGGAAAGGGTATTGGAGGCAAGATTGAGAAGAGAGGTAGCAATCTGTGAACAATAGTACGGGTTTATGCCAAGGAAGAGCACATCGGATGCAATTTTTGCTTTAAGAATGTTAATGGAGAAGTACAGAGAAGGCCGGAGAAAGCTACATTGTGTGTTTGTAGACCTGGAGAAGGCATACGATAGAGTGCCGAGAGATGAGTTATGGTATTGTATGAGAAAGAGTGGAGTGAATGAGAAATATATTAGAGTGGTGCAAGACATGTATGAGAACAGTGAAAAAGCAGTGAGGTGTGCAGTTGGAACAACTGAATGGTTCAAGGTGAAGGTGGGACTCCATCAAGGATCTGCTTTGAGTCCTTTTTTGTTTGCCATAGTGATAGATAGCTTGACGGGTGAAGTGAGGCAAGAGTCACCATGGAACATGATGTTTGCGGATGATATTGTGATATGCGGTGAAAGTAGAAAGGAGGTTGAGTTGGGTTTGGAGAGATGGAGGTATGCATTGGAACAAAGAGGAATGAAGTTGAGCAGTAGCAAAACAGAATACATGTGCATCAATGAGAATGGGGATGAGAGTGTAGTGAAGACGCAAGGAGTAGATGTAAAGAAAGTTGGTGAATTCAAGTACCTGGGGTCAACTGTGCAGGAAAATGGGGGTTGCGATAGTGAGGTGAAAAAGAGAGTGCAGGCAGGGTGGAGCAGTTAGAGAAGGATTTTGGGAGTCATTTGTGATCGTAAAGTCCCAGCAAAAGTGAAAGGTAAGATGTATAAGACACTAGTGAGACCAGCTGTGATGTATGGATTGGAGACCGTACCCTTAACAAAGAGACAGGAGGCAAAGTTGGAGGTGGCGGAGTTGAGGATGTTAAGGTTTGTGATGGGAGTGACGAGGTTGGACAGGATAAGGAACGAGCACATCAGAGGGACAGCACATGTGGAGAGCTTGGGAATTAAGCTAAGAGAGATGAGACTGAGATGGTATGGGCACATCCTGAGAAGAGATGCAGAGCATGTGGGAAGGAGAATGTTGAGGATGGAGCTGCCAGGCAAACAAAAACGAGGAAGGCCAAAGAGGAGTGTGGCAGCGGGGGCGTGGTCAAGCGCCGGTCTGTGACAGGAGGGCGGAATTGGGGAAGGTAAGTGGCAGAATCGCTTCACCTGAGTGTAATTAACCTGTGTCTGTGTGTGTTCTCCCCAGTAAACCGCGCCTTATTTAAGGAGGGAGAGTGAGAGCGGAGGAGAGCTCGCCGAGAGGAGATTCACGAGTGTGAATGTGTGTGAACCTCAGAGCGTGTTTTGAGCGTGCCCGACTGAAAAGTGCGGCAATAAAAAGCGCAATACGTTATCCTGATCTCTGTCCTGCCGTCTTCTGTGCTCCACCCACACATTAAACGCGCTACAGTGGTGCCGAAACCCGGGATCGGTGGAGCACCTGTCCTGCAGCCCCATGGAATCCTCCCCGTTCGCGGACTTGGTCCACGCCCTCGCCACGGCTCAGCAGAGCCAGCACCAGGCACTCGTCACGCTCCGGAAGGAGCAGGAGCGCCGCTTTGAAGCCCTGGTGCTGGCTCAACAGGAAGACCGAGAGGCGTTCTGGCGCCTCCTCGCGTCGGCGGGGTCCACCAGCGCCCCGGCCGCGGGCCCATCTCCCCTCACCTTGACCAAGATGGGCCCACAGGACGACCCCGAGGCTTTCATCGCGTTGTTCGAGCAGGTCGCCGAAGCCTCGGGGTGGCCGATGGAGCAGCGTGCGGCGCGCCTCCTCCCCCTCCTGACGGGAGAGGCGCAGTTAGCCGCACTACAGCTCCCCGCCGACCACCGGCTGGCCTACGCCGACCTTCGCCGGGCTGTCCTCCAGCGCGTGGGGCGAACGCCGGAGCAGCAGCGCCAGCGCTTCCGCGCGCTGCGAATGGAGGAAGTCGGCAGCCCGTTCGCATTCGGCCAGCAGCTCCGGGACGCCTGCTGGCAGTGGCTGAGGGCCGAAGATCGCGACGCCGAGGGAATCATCGACCAGGTGGCGCTGGAACAGTTCATCGCCCGCCTACCCGCCGGAACTGCGGAGTGGGTCCAGTGCCACCGCCCGGCGTCGCTGGATCAGGCCGTGGGACTGGCGGAGGATCATCTGGCGGCTGTCCCGGCGGCAGGACAACGGATGATGTCATCTTCTCTCTCCTCTTCTCTCTCTCTCTCTCTCTTCCCCCTCCTCCCATGTCCCGTCCTCTCCCCATTCCCCCACCACGGAGGCGGGGGCCGGCTCCACCCCAGCCGGCCCGCCGCACCCGTGGTGCCCTCCCGTTTCTCCCTTCTGTGTCTGTCTCTCCCCCCCCTCAGGTGAGTGACCCTCAAAACACAGCTGCAGAGGGGAGGCCCGGGCCGGTTTGCTGGCGCTGCGGGGAACCAGGCCACCTGCAGCATCAGTGTGCAGCGATGGAGGTGGGGGCGGTGGTGCGGATCCCCGACGCACCAGAGGCTGCCCTCGATCGGGCCGGAGCGTATTGCATACCGGTAAGTGTACAAGGGGCGACATATCAGGCGTTGGTGGATTCGGGTTGCAATCAGACCTCGATCCGCCAAAGCCTGGTGCAAGACGAGGCATTGGGGGGAGCACAAGGGGTGAAGGTGATGTGTGTGCACGGGGATATTCACAGCTACCCATTGGTGTCGGTCCACATACATTTCAGAGGGGAAAAATCGATAGTGAAGGCGGCGGTTAATCCTCGCCTTACCCACTCTTTGATCTTGGGGACTGATTGGCTGGGATTTCGGGGGTTGATGGCACGCCTAGTAAAGAGTGGGTCCTGCCGGTTGTCAGGGGAGGGTCCCGGTGTCGCTTTGGCTGGAGCTGCGGTCGCAGAGCCGTCTACGTCATCTCCGCAACAGAGTGAGGAGCCCCCGGCCCCTCCTCTTTCTATTGGGGAATCCCTCGCGGATTTCCCACTGGAACAATCGCGAGACGAGACTCTGCGACACGCGTTTGACCAAGTGAGAGTAATCGATGGTCAAACGCTCCAGCCGAACGCCACCCCGTCCTTCCCCTATTTTTCCATTTTGAAGGATAGGTTATACCGCGTGACGCAGGACACTCAGACGAAAGAGCGAGTCACCCAGTTGTTAATTCCAAAGAGCCGCTGGGAATTGGTATTCCAGGCGGCTCACTTTAATCCCATGGCGGGACACCTCGGGCAGGATAAGACACTCGCCCGGATAATGGCCCAATTCTATTGGCCGGGGATTCGTGGCGACGTCCGTAAGTGGTGTATGGCGTGCCGCAAATGCCAATTAGTAAATCCAGCGGCCATTCCAAAAGCGCCCTTGCGCCCCCTACCATTAATCGAGACCCCGTTTGAAAGAATTGGGATGGATCTCGTCGGGCCATTAGATCGGTCAACATGAGGGTACCGCTTTATATTGGTTCTGGTGGACTATGCAACGCGATACCCGGAAGCGGTGCCTCTCCACAATATCTCCGCACGTAGTATTGCAGAGGCCCTCTTCCACGTCATCTCCCGGGTCGGAATCCCGAAAGAGATTCTGACTGACCAAGGCACCTCGTTTATGTCACGAACACTGAGCGAACTGTATGGGCTATTGGGTATTAAGCCGATCCGCACCAGCGTGTATCACCCACAGACGGACGGTTTAGTTGAACGGTTCAATCGCACCCTCAAGAATATTATCAAAAAATTCGTAAGTGAGGACGCACGTAACTGGGATAAATGGCTCGAACCCTTGTTGTTTGCAGTGCGAGAGGTCCCCCAAGCCTCCACGGGGTTCTCCCCGTTTGAATTATTGTATGGGCGTAAGCCGCGCGGCATCTTAGATGTACTGCGGGAAAATTGGGAGGAGGGACCTTCACAGAGCAAAAATGAAATTCAGTACATTATGGATCTGCACGCAAAACTCCACACACTCACCCACCTAACTCAGGAGAATTTGCGGCAGGCCCAGGAACGGCAAACCCACCTGTACAACAAGGGCACGCGCCTTAGAGAGTTCACTCCGGGAGATAAGGTACTCGTCCTGTTGCCCACGTCGAGCTCCAAATTAGTCGCCAAGTGGCAAGGGCCCTTTGAGGTCACACGGCGAGTTGGGGACGTTGACTATGAGGTTAGGCGAACGGACAGGGAGGGGGCACTACAGATCTACCACCTCAATCTGCTGAAACTCTGGAACGAGGAGGTCCCCGTGGCGTTGGTGTCGGTAGTTCCGGAGAAGGCGGAGCTGGGGCCGGAGGTCCAAAAAGGGTCATTGGCATCTCGCACCTCTCCGGTCCCCTGTGGAGACCACCTCTCCCCGACCCAACTCACAGAGGTCGCCCAGTTGCAGACCGAGTTTTCGGATGTGTTCTCGCCCCTGCCCGGTAGAACCTCATAGAACACCACATAGAGACGCCCCCGGGGGTAGTAGTTCATAGCCGTCCTTATAGATTACCCGAACACAAAAAAAAGATGGTTCGGGAAGAACTTCAGGCCATGCTCGAAATGGGCATCGTCGAGGAGTCCCACAGTGACTGGAGCAGCCCGGTGGTCTTGGTTCCCAAGGCCGACGGCTCGGTCCGGTTCTGTGTGGACTATAGAAAAGTCAACGCGGTGTCTAAATTCGACGCGTACCCAATGCCTCGTATTGACGAGCTGCTCGATCGACTAGGCACGGCTCGCTTTTACTCGACACTGGATTTGACGAAGGGATATTGGCAGATCCCCTTGACTCCATTATCCCGGGAAAAAACGGCCTTCTCCACACCGTTCGGCTTACACCAGTTCGTCACACTTCCGTTTGGGCTGTTTGGGGCGCCCGCTACGTTTCAGCGGCTGATGGACCGGGTCCTCCGGCCCCACGCCACCTATGCGGCCGCTTACTTGGATGACATAATCATTTATAGTAATGACTGGCAGCGGCACCTGCAACATCTGAGGGCCGTCCTTAGGTCGCCGAGTCGGGCGGGGCTCACGGCCAACCCGAAGAAGTGTGCGATTGGGCAGGTGGAAGTACGGTATCTGGGCTTCCACTTGGGTAACGGGCAGGTGCGTCCCCAAATTAATAAGACAGCAGCGATTGCGGCCTGCCCGAGGCCCAAGACCAAAAAGGGGGTGAGACAGTTCCTGGGGCTGGCTGGCTATTATCGTAGGTTTATACCTAATTATTCGGACGTCACCAGCCCGCTGACTGACCTCACTAAAAAGGGGGCGCCAGATCCGGTCCAGTGGACGGAGCAGTGCCAGCGGGCTTTCTCTGAGGTAAAGGCTGCATTGTGTGGGGGGCCACTTTTGCACTCCCCTGACTTCTCTCTCCCTTTTTTGTTACAGACGGATGCGTCGGACAGAGGGCTGGGGGCCGTTTTGTCCCAGCAGGTGGGGGGAGAGGACCGCCCAGTGTTATACATCAGCCGAAAGCTGTCAGTGCGTGAGGGGCGCTACAGCACCATCGAGAAAGAGTGCCTGGCGATCAAGTGGGCGGTCCTCGCCCTCCGGTACTACCTGCTGGGGCGCTCTTTCACCCTCTGTTCGGACCACGTGCCCCTCCAGTGGCTCCACCGCATGAAGGATGCCAACGCGCGGATCACCCGTTGGTATCTGGCGCTCCAACCTTTCAACTTCAAGGTGGTCCACAGGCCGGGGGCGCAGATGGTCGTGGCGGACTTCCTCTCCCGTCAAGGGGGGGGGGGGGGGGGGTCGGCTGCGGGCCGGACGGGCGCCCGGCCTGAGTCGGGCGGTGGGGGTATGTGGCAGCGGGGGCGTGGTCAAGCGCCGGTCTGTGACAGGAGGGCGGAGTTGGGGAAGGTAAGTGGCAGAATCGCTTCACCTGAGTGTAATTAACCTGTGTCTGTGTGTGTTCTCCCCAGTAAACCGCACCTTATTTAAGGAGGGAGAGTGAGAGCGGAGGAGAGCTCGCCGAGAGGAGATTCACGAGTGTGAATGTGTGTGAACCTCAGAGCGTGTTTTGTGCGTGCCCGACTGAAAAGTGCGGCAATAAAAAGCGCAATACGTTATCCTGATCTCTGTCCTGCCGTCTTCTGTGCTCCACCCACACATTAAACGCGCTACAAGGAGATACATGGATGTGGTGAGAGAGGACATGAAAGTGGCAGGTGTGGTAGAGAAGGATGCGGAAGACAGGGAGCAATGGAGACGAAAGATCCGCTGTGGTGACCCCTAATCGGGAGCAGCCAAAAGAAGAAGAAGAAGATACTGATAATGGTAATATTTCTCAATCATCAGCTGTCAGGTTATAGTCCTATGAAAATCCATGACCTTGAGTTTGATATCTCAAAGCCATTCAAGGTCAAACATCATGGTGCCAAATGAAAGCCCATATGGCACTTCTTATAAGTTGATAATGGTAAATATCTGTCTACCATCAACTGTTTTCAAGTTACAGCCTTCTGAAAATCCGTGACCTTGAGTTGGACCTTTCAGGGTCACTCAAGGTCAAATATCATGGTGCCAAATGAAAGGTTATATGGGAGTTCCTATATGCTCATAATAGAAAACATTATCTATTGGCAACCATTTTTGAGTTATCATGGAAAATATGTTATTTTGACCAAAAGGTTGACCTTTCCGGTGACCTTGACCTTCACCTTAACCCGATTACCCCAAAATTTAATCAGATAATCTACAGACCATTGCCCACCAACTCTGAAAATTTGAAGTCAATCGGTGCAATTGTCTAGACGCTAGATTGTTAACAGATAGACGCGCACACACACAAACAAACAAACAAACCGCACTGATTACAATACCACGCCCCGCTTACTTCATCACGGGTGAGGTAAAAATTAGCTAAGTGTAACTCTGAACACAAAACCTTTTATGAGGAAAGAAAAGTCAGTAATGGAATTACATCAGAAAAAACTGAACTTTCATTTCTTAAAATTCAAATCAAGATTTCTCTGAAGTGACATTACTATAATTGGGGTGATGGTTTTTAAATATGGTTTTCAGTACATTTTGCCTTGGATTCCATACTTTAGCAATATCACTGAGCTGACAAGTTAAGGCAAGCTTAATAATTTCACAAATTTTGGCCTCTCTGCTGAAGAATTGCCCATATCTAAGTATTAATACTGGAGATGCTTGGATACAGGCGGCACGGTGGTGTAGTGGTTAACGCTGTCACCTCACAGCAAGAAGGTCCTGGGTTCGAGCCCCGGGGCCGGCGAGGGCCTTTCTGTGCGGAGTTTGCATGTTCTCCCCGTGTTCGCGTGGGTTTCCCCCACAGTCCAAAGACATGCAGGTTAGGTTAACTGGTGACTCTAAATTGACCGTGAGTGTGAATGGTTGTCTGTGTCTATGTGTCAGCCCTGTGATGACCTGGCGACTTGTCCAGGGTGTACCCCGCCTTTTGCCCGTAGTCAGCTGGGATAGGCTCCAGCTTGCCTGCGACCCTGTAGAAGGATAAAGCGGCTTGAGATAATGAGATGAGATGACATTCTCCTTCCCAGTTGGAAAAAGACTCAACACCATTTATTCTAAGCAATGTAGCAATGTAGTACAGCCTTAAAAGCTTCCCGATAGTACTTAAACTTTGATAGCTCGAATTCTGTGATAGAAAAGCAACCTTTTATATCCACAGTAATTCAGCATAGCTCTCTATAGCCAGCTAACACATTTGCCACAGTGGCTGCAATGATCCACATGATTGCATTCTGCTGATTGGGCTGTAAGCAACCTGTTCTCCCATGTCCCTCTCCCCTTTGCACCGATCTCTTTAACACTTACTGTGATTGACCAGTCTTGGCAGCCAGGCTTTGGCATTTTAAAATGCAATACTATGGCTTGGGGATTTTTTTTCAAGCAAAATATTAGCTTGAGTGTATGGGACAAATTGCATGTATTTTTTGTAACTTGCTGTTGTTATTACATATGTACAAAAAGATACATATGTACATATGTACATATGTTGTAACATATGTACAAAAAGAACAATGGACTTATTATCAAAATGAAATATGAAAAGATATGAATGTTGTCTTTCTACAATAAGACTCAAATACTGAAAAAGATGCTTCATAAACAGCACTTAAATAGTTTCTTCCACATATAACACAGGGCGACATGGTGGTGTAGTGGTTAGCACTGTCGCCTCACAGCAAGAAGGTTCTGGGTTTGAGCCCAGTGGCTGACGGGGGCCTTTCTGTGTGGAGTTTGCATGTTCTCCCCGTGTCTGCGTGGGTTTCCTCTGGGTGCTCCGGTTTCCCCCACAGTCCAAAGACATGCAGGTTAGGCTAACTGGTGGCTCTAAATTGACTGTAGGTGTGCGTATGAATGGTTGTTTTTCTCCATGTGTCAGCCCTGTGATGACCTGGCGGCTTGTCCAGCTGGGATAGACTCCAGCTTGCCCATGACCCTGCACAGGATAAACATTTACGGATAATGGATAGACGTATAACCCAAAGCACAAACAGTGTAGTGTATGAGTTATTGGGTAAAACCACTGTAACAGAGATGGTTAAAAATAGTAGTGGAGAAGTCTTAACAGTGCCTGCTTTGAGGATACATAGCTCAGATCAGCTGAGCTTTTGTCTGTGCAGGCAAACTCTGTATGAGAACATCTAGGTTCCCTGAGAGAGGCACGATGTTATCAGCACTCATCAAAGGCATTGTCAAGAAAATGGAAAACTGGGGACTTGCCCAGCCTGTCTCAAATGTTCCCCTATTTAAACCAGATAACCTTATTAATTCTTCAACATCCAGGCAGAACTCAGAATCTCTTTTCAACCCGTACTAATTTTGGCACATTTAAGGAAAGTAAAAATTGTCAACCTCAAACACCCACACAAATGAACTTCATGTCCACTTCCATATTGAGCTGCTCTTTGCTGTATTTAGACATGTAGCATATGAAGCTGGCTGTCAATAGTTATTGCATTTAGGTTTAAAAATAACAATAAAACCAATCATATACAGCAAGCATGTCATAATACATAAAACATGGGTTTATAAGATAGAGAAAGCTTTATCAAAGACCTCCTGGAGATACAAAACATTATCAGACAAGGGGAAAAAAATCGTAGCTTTTTTTTATACAACAATCAATCAGAACAAGCTGTTATTTATATATGTGTGTGTGTTTGTGTGTGTAATCACATGTAACATCTTTACATTTACACTGTACAGTGGTATTTGAGACATTCATGGATATTGTATTCTTTGCATTGTTACAGAAATTATATCTGAAAGTATATGTCTTGTACTGTAGTAATAAAAATCTCAAAACCCAACAGTAATATGTTAATATAACTGTTTTTATGTATTCACAGCCACATCATTCTCTGAAATAACACTGAACATTGAAAAAGGCTTTAAGCTCCACCTACTCTGCACAATGTGATACAGTATAATCCCTTAAAGAACTCTAAATAGTGTTTCCTCTTAGTCCAGAATGAAAAATCTCAGGTTCTAAATGAACTGCATTCATGAAATTTGACATGTTCATTCCCATACCTATTTGGAAGCTTAGAGGGGAATTTCTTAAAATATTGAAAATTGTTGAATTTTATAATGACAAATGGCTGTACAAAAGTCTTAGGCACTTTTTTTTCACCCAAACTTTGTTATAGATTTCTATTTTATGAATTCTGCATTATCGAGTCAGTACAAAAACATTTTAGAGTCCAAACGTTCGTTTTCCAGCACAAAATTAAATGTTACAGGAAAATTTTTTTTTACATCTGAGCAGCACATTACATAAGAGAGATTAAAAAAGAAAACATAACAAAAGCTACTGGGTTTTGGTGCAAAATTAAGAAGCGAGTGTGACAGTCAAAGTGTCCAGAAGAACTGTGGCTGGTTCTGCAAGATGCTCAGTAAAATCTACAGCTCATTTCCTTATAAAACTGCACTCATTGTACCTGAGACTACTACTGGTTTTTAAAGCAAATGGTCTCTCACACCACATATTGACTTTGTTTCATTTATTATGGCTTACTGCTGTTTATAGTATTTATTTTATGTTGAAACATTTAATTTCAATTTTTTAAATCATTTTTGGTCTCCAGCATTTCTTTACATGTGCCTAAGACTTTTGTGCAATACTGTATAAAATTAGGTATTTTCTTAATTAAAGAAATGCCATTCCAACAAATTGTTCTGCAAATCAGAACTCTTGCTTGTGTTTTCACTGTGAAATTAATATTTTTATTCCAACATCATTAAATCCTATGTTTATGGTTTTATAAAGTATACAAATTCATGCAGATTTAATTAGGTGGTACCTCATTTCCAAAAATAAATGCAAATTTAAAAAAAAAAATGCTTGTAAGAATATCAGCATTCTATGGCAGTCTACAAAGACTGATTGTTATGTCTGCTGTTTAAAAAGAAAAAAATGACACTATTCACCTGTAGTGTCTTGCCTTAAAGTGCTGATGACACGTTTTTGACATCTTTGGCGATGTTTTATACTGTAACATAAAAAGTAATTCCCGATGATCCATATATTAATTCACGAAGGCGCCTATTTTACAAGTTATGATAAAAAACGCGGCTATTTGGGCAAATTTGACGGGGCTGCAGCACCCAGGAGACGAAAGAGGAGGAGGGGCTATATGACGTCAGCGAAAGAACCTTCCTCCTAACTTACCAGTTTGTTGTTGATGCGGCAGGTGTTCAGTTTATCATTATTAGTATTTTTATTAGACATTATATATATATATATATATATATATATATATATATATATATATATATATATATATATATATATAGTTATTATGCCTTCGCGTTGTGTTGCCGGCTTTTGCTCCAAAACCCACAAGGATGGGGTAAGTTTATTCAAGTTTCCCAGAGATCCCGAGCTGCATGCGAAGTGGGTGAAGCAAGTCAGGCGCACTCGTGACAAGTGGGAGCCCTCACCAACATCCGTCCTGTGCTCTGAACACTTCGATTTGGATTGTTTTGACACCCTTCCCAGCTTAAAAGAATCTCTTGGGTGTTCAGTTCAGCACAAACGTGTGTTGCTACCATCAGCAGTGCCTACAGTATTCCGGAGGGGGTCTACTAGTAGCTATGCCGGATCCAGCAGTCGCCTGGGACAAGGCGACTCCTCCAAAGACAGTCCTCCTGTCAGAACATGTGTTGAGAAACGACATAAGATAAAGGTACGTAGAGCTATAGAGTGCTCTGACATGATGCTAAAAATAGTAACCATGCGGTCTGCGCGGCCATCTTGGAAGTGACTCGCTCCAGAGCGCTCATAGAGTACACATCATAGAGTACACATTCATGATAATCATAAATGTAATCATAAAGTCGGCGTGATATCTCATCTCATCTCATTATCTCAAGCCGCTTTATCCTTCTACAGGGTCGCAGGCAAGCTGGAGCCTATCCCAGCTGACTACGGGCGAAAGGCGGGGTACACCCTGGACAAGTCACCAGGTCATCACAGGGCTGACACATAGACACAGACAACCATTCACACTCACATTCACACCTACGGTCAATTTAGAGTCACCAGTTAACCTAACCTGCATGTCTTTGGACTGTGGGGGAAACCGGAGCACCCGGAGGAAACCCAGTCGGCGTGATATCAGTCATGTATTTGCTTGTGAAAGCTTGCGGCTTTCATGTAACTGCCGCCTAGCAACGAGAGGCAAAGGGTAAAGAGGGTAGGGTATCATAGATTCTATTCGGAAGAGATCAATACATGATTGCTTAAAAATTAGGTATTTTAACAATTTGCATCTGTTTTGTGATTATCGTGACACTTGTGTGTTATATAGAACTGTATGTCTTATCAGCACATCGAGCATCTTCCACCGGAGGCTTTAGCAAGTACTCGTAGCAACACTACACTTTACCCTTTGCCATGCGTTGTTAGGGAACGATAGCAAGTACCCCGATGACCGACTTCATGAATATGTAGAAAAAATTTAGAAATTATACTTTCCAAAAGTCATTTGAGCTTAGTGTATTGCATTTCCATTTATATTGTAGGTTCTTGCTGATGTTTTTGCGGAGTATGACGCAGCTGCTGAATCAGAAGCTGCAGAGTTTGTATGTACTAGTTGTGAACATTCACATTATTATCAATCCCATTTATTTAAAATCAGATAAAATCATGCCATCATGATCACTGCTTGAAGTACCAGTATTTGGTTGTTGAAGAGCTAGCACTAGAGAGTTCACTGGCGTTTTCATGCGCCATTTCCATTGAGTAGAACAGCCAGTGAACCGCAGCGTGTTCTTCCGCTGACGTCACAACATGGCCGCGAGCCACGGACCCAGTTTTCTTGCGCTGTGCAATTAAAAGTTGAATATTCGCGTAACAACAGCTTCTTTTCACGCAATTATAACAGAAATCTAACATGTTTGCCATGTTGTATAGTTTATTTAAGAAATTGCATAGAGTCATGTTCGTGTCATCAGCACTTTAAGGTACTGTGTAAAAAATATATGCTGTCAAGTGAATAACTGAGGAGCAGTAAAGTACCCATATCAAGCCCAACTAATTGCCCATGAACGACATTTGCACTGTTAAAACAGAGAGAAGGCCATACAGAAGTACGAGGACACCATCAAAAAGTGCTGCACTGACATTTATGAGAAACGTCCATGTGAGAAAACCAGATGTCAGTTTTGCCCACCACATTAACCTGGCTGGATTAGGAAGCACACATTGAAAATGTCATGTGTGCAATTCCGTTGAGCTGAGTACAGCGCTGAGATTTGCTCCAGCCTTCACTCTCGTTTTCAAAATTATTCGTCATATTAAGACCTGCGTCGTATTAATTTAAATGGAAATGGGCTGTATAGCATGCATGATGGAGGGAAGAAAAAAAGAAGGAAGGCGGCTTGACTTTGAGGGAAGTTGCAAAATGAGAAAATAAGGTGATTAAATTGGATGAATCTCTTGTTGATACATATGTAATTGGAATTCACAATCAGGTTATCATCCATGAAGGACAGCACGAGTGTGTGCACACACACTGCTGCATATTTGCAGTAGAGTAGCAGCGCACTCCTTCACCACAGACTCTTGGGGAAAGAAAAAGACAGAAAGGGAGGTCAAATGAATATGGAGAGGAGCCTGTATTCTATAAAAATGAAACTCTTTCTCCATTTCCCTGTAGACAACACTACAGCACGAAGAGGTTTTTGCATTAAATCAGTCCATAAGAGTTTTTTTTTTCTCTTTCTCAGCTGTGGATTTATGCAGTACATCAAAGCATTCATTATCTTAATTACACATACTTCAGAATCTGTTAGCAGCGGCCACTTGGTACATCTGAGGCAGATCTGACAGTGTTTGTGAAAAACAGATCTTTAATGCAAACTTTTAGATGTATAAGGGATCTATTGATGGGTTTCAGTGTCACCAAGAGCTTTAACTTTATCTTATTATAATTCTTCACATTTCGTCTAATGTTGAAGATGAATGAGTTTGTTTCTGTATAAAACTGCACAACTGAAATCTCGCACATAATGTTATTTATATCTAACAAGCAGCAATGACCATCCATTATGTGCATATCAAAGAATGACACACAACTTTTTACAAACCATTAAACCTTGATAAACTTCCCAGATGATGACCAACATTGTAATATATAACATTTCAGCATGTGCTTAATAAGTAATTTAGTTTTGTAGTGTCTCATGCTTGATATTTATAATTAATACACTTGTACCTGTCTGAAATCTGTTTCCTTTATCAAACTGAAAAATAAAAAAAGACTCAGTAGCTATGTTCACATGCACTTTAACAATCTTAATGATTCTTTTGCTATTCCTAGACAATGGCCTTTAATGTTCATAATATTAGAAAAGGAGTAAATGCATTACACTGATGGATGGATAAAGTGTGTTTTGTTAATATACTACAATCAGAACTTCCTTGCTCCTGAATGTTGGACAAATGAAATGCTGAGCACCTTGGATGCAGTCACATAAAGTGTGTACTGTGCTGAGGCCTAAATTATTTCTTCTTCTTCTTCTTCCCATAGCCGGCAAGGGCACCATCCATCCATTATCCGTAACCACATATCCTGTGCCAGGATCGTGGGAAAGTTGGAGCCTATCCCAGCTGACTATGGGCGAAAGGCAGGGTACACCCTGGACAAGTCACCAGGTCATCACAGGGCTGACACATAGAGACAAATAACCATTTACATTCACACCTACAGTCAATTTAGAGCCACCAATTAGCCCGGCATGTCTTTGGACTATGGGGGAAACCGGAGCACCCAGGGGAAACCCAGGCACACATGGGAAGAACATGCAAACTCCACACAGAAAGACCCCTGTCGGCTACTGGGCTCGAACCCAGAACCTTCTTGCTGTGAGGTGACAATGCTAACCATTACACCACCGTGCCGCCCAGAAATTATTTAGAATGCATTAAAGACACAAGCAGCATGATTAATGATTGTGCTTATCAGACTCACATGATTTTTTGTTTGTTTGTTTGTTGGTTGGTTTGTGTTGTTACCCTCAAATTGTTCCCCAATTTTGTTCCCACTCACCAGCCAGCTCTTCCCATCATACAACTACAGTACCAACTGAGCAGGGGAAGGCTCGCATGTACTTCCACCATGACCGCTGAAGCCAGCCAGTTCCATCTTTTCCCTCTGCTGCTCATTCTGAATCACAGAGCAGTGTAACACACTTGGAAGAAAGCTCTATCTACCCTCTTCTACATATACATAAGCTCAGAGATTCCTGTGACTGGCTAGTGTCACTGTGATTGACAAGGGACAGAGAATATCCATCCCACCCAGACAGCAGGACATTGGCTTCTGGTCATGGACGGTTGTGTCTCATGATCTCCTGACAATAGGGCGAATGCTTTTCTGTTGAGCCACTCAGGAACTCTGGCTTGTAGTTTTTTATGGTAATGGTGAGACTTAACCATACTCCGTGCATCCTTTGGATCAGTTAACATTCCACATGCATATAAATGAAGCTTGTCTACAGAGTGTCCAGTTTTGGATGCATATAAACAGTCCATTTGGAATCTGCGTTCAGAATTAATTCATTTGTATTTCCAATAATCTTTGCATGTAAACCCAGCCATTGCTTCCCCTGAGAACAGTAGATTTGAACAATCAACACAACCAGACTATCCCACAGAGGAACACTGCTGTGTGTTTTTTCCAGTCAGTGATTCTGAAATGGCAGGCAGACCTGCAGCACGGGTGGATAATCCGTTGCCAGAAATACAGGGACAGGGGCATCCAGCAGTCTCACATGATACAATGGTCGAGTGCCTCTGCTCTAGAGGTCAACGTCCAGCTGAATGTGAGTCAGTGTAGCAGGAGACACCATTGTTCTGTTCTTTCTTCTATGCGAAGGCATTGAATTGAAATAAAATATCCCTGCAAACCTCTTAAAACATCTGAGCACTTCAAGGTAATGATTATAAAATGATCGTACTATAGCAGTCGTTTGTTAGACTGCCTTGTATAAAAGGGCCTTCTCCTAGACAAATGATACTTGTAGTAGGATTCCTCTTTTTTTCTGAAGAAAATGGAAAAACACCATATAGCCTCCCTTAACAGGACAAACAGACTTGAAGGACTAGGAATGTCTCTGAACAGGACTACTCCATTGAAAACAAGAACTATCTATCTTCCTTCCCAGAGAGAAATGTTTATTTTTGTGACCTTTATTAGACATTCAAGATTCAATACCCAGCCACCCAATGCACAGCCACCCAATAGATTGCTGTAATTACTTGTGCAGATAGAGGTGAAAGAGAGTTCAGGATCATCAGAAAAGGGACTCGCATTGGTGAGGTTTCCGTATTCCCCAGGTGTGTATGCCACTGTAATTTGTAAAGGTTTGTCCATGCCAGCAAATGTTTCTCTTTTGAAAACATCTTGTGTCCAAAGTGCTTTCCTGAATTTAGTCATTGGCAACTGTATTTCACTCAGCGTATCACCATACCTGTCCTTCCATGCCCAGAAGAAGACAGCCAACATGTCATTCTGACCTACAACATAAGCAGCATTGCTGAAAGCCTCCACACAACCAGAGGAAAGCATTAATTACTTCACTATGCTGCTGTGTAGATGCTGGGACTGAATTAAGGCATTACTCTAGAAAGAAGAAGAAAGACTGCAGTGAGTTAAAAACAGGAAAGTGATCCAAGTCTTACAACAGACTATATTCACCGATCAGCCATAAAATTAAAAACACTAACAGGTAAAGTGAATTACATTGATTATGTTGTTACAGTGGTACCTGTCAAGGGGTGGGATATATTAGGCAGCAAGAGAACAGTCAGTTCTCAAAATTGATGTGTTGGAAGCAGGAAAAATGGGCAAGTGTAAGGATCTGAATGACTTTGACAAGGGCCAAATTGTGATGGCTAGATGACTGGGTCTGAGCATCTCCAAAATGGCACATTTTTTGGGGTGTTCCCGGTATGCAATGGCTAGTACCTATCAAAACTGCTCCAAGGAAGGACGACCGATGAACCAGCGACAGGGTCATGAATGGCCAAGACTCAGAAGAGCATATGGTCCAATCCCACAGAAGAACTACTATAACACAAACTGCTGAAAAAGTTAATGCCGGCTAAAACAGAAAAGTGTCAGCATTAACTTTTTCTACAGTTTGTGCTACAGTAGCTCTTCTGTGGGATTGGGCCATATGGGCTAGCCTTCGTGCCCCATGTGAATCAATGAAACTTGGCTGCCCATGACCCTGTTGCCAGTTCACTGGTTGTCCTTCCTTGGACCAGTTTTGGTAGGTACTAACCACTGCATACTGGGAACACCCCACATGATGTGCCATTTTGGAGATGCTCAGACCCAGTCATCTAGCCATCACAATTTGGCCCTTGTCAGAGTCACTCAGATCCTTACTCTTGCCCATTTTTCCTGCTTCCAACACATCAACTTCAAGAACTGACTGTTCTCTTGCTGCCTAATATACCCCACCCCTTGACAGGTGCCACTGGAACAACATAATCAATGTATTTCACTTTACCTGTCAGTTTTTTTTATGGCTGATCAGTGTAATATATAAGCTTTCCACTTTATTACACCTGTACACCTGCACATTCATGCAATTATCCAATCAGCCAGTCATGTGGCAGCAGCACAATGCATAAAATCATGCAGATACAGGTCAAGAGCTTCAGATAATGTTGAAATCAAATGTCAGAAGGGGGAAAATGTGATCTCAGTGACTTTGAGTGTGCCAGACAAGTTAGTTGAATGTTTCAGAAACTGCTGCTCTTCTGGGATTTTCACAAACAACAGCATGTCAAGTTTGCACAGACTTGTATGAAAGAAAAAAAAACCTCTAGTGAGTGGCAGTTCTGTGGGTTGAAACACTTTGCTGATGAGAGAAGTCAGAGGACAATGGCAAGATTAGTTCAAGCTGACAGGAAGGCTATGATAACTCAATTAACCACTCTTTACAACCGTGGTGAGCAGAAAAGCATTTCCAAACACATCAGGTCAAACCTTGAGCTGGATGACTAGAACAGCACAAGATTTCACCCCTTTCAGCCAAAAACAGGAATCTGAGACTACAACGTGTACAAGCTCATCAAAACGGGATAGCTGAAAATTGGAAAAATATCCAATCCTAAGAAGAATTCAGGAAGCAAATGAAGCATACTTAATTAGTAGTGGATGCAGTTAAAATCAAGTGAAGTTTCCAGAGAACCTGTACGGGCAAGGTGCTTCTGAGGCCGTAAAAATCCAAGCCAAAACCGAAGCTGAAAAAGTCTCTCTCTCTCTTTCTCTCTCTCTCTCTCTCTCTCTCTCTCTCATATGAAACATAAAAATCTTGGCAAGGTCATTTAAGCTGTGTTTATGTCTCCATGGGTCTTCTGGGTACAATTCTTTTGATGGCCAATACCACTATGCTACACAAAGTCCACATTTTTGAAAAATTGTAACTGTTCTTTACTCAGTGATATGCAACACTTGGAAACTGAGACCTCATGAGAAACCATTGTTATGTTTATAACACTTTGATTTTCAAGAAGTAAAATGCAGAGCCACATACTTAACAGCACAGACAATGGAGCCCATGCTATTCACATCTACATCAGCCAAGCTGTCTGAGCAATCTCTCTCTCTCACTTCCGTCTCTTTCTTTCCAAACCCTCACTCTGGGAGAAGGATGCTGAATGCCACAGATGCACATTCTCTCACATTTCAAAGCATAAGTTTCATCATCACATTCTTTTGTCTCATTTAGCCCTTTATTTTCTCAGGAAAGCTGGCACCATTTCAAAGAGTTGATGTCTTGAGAGACCCTCTGGGCACCTATCTCACGCTCTCCTCTTTTTTTCATTTCTCTCTCACACTTTTTGACTAAAGCCAAGGCATTTTAAGGAAGCGCTCTCTGTTATCGCCTTACCTAATTTTATAAAATAGCTCTGGTACAGTCTCCAGCACAATTCAAAGAGTCTAATGCGACCTTTTGATCAGGCATCGGGTGATAACTACTGATCTGCATTAATCTCCGCTCCTTTGTGCTTGGTCCAGGTTGAACACAGAAGAAACAAGTAAAGCTCATCAGCTTGCCAAGCCTGCCAGGCATGGCCGCACAAAAAGAGATTGCTTTCGTTCTCTCCTTTTTATCATCTCACCTGCTACATTAGATCAGCACAGATAAGCTAAAAGACAACAAATGCTCTTGAGGCCATAAATGTTTATGAAATTGACTTATAGCAGTATGCTCAGCTCTGTGAGCCTTATAATTAGCTTTCTACTGCAAAATATACCTGTTTATGGAGTTTCTTCTAAGAACATGATAAGACAAGATAGCATTTTGAAAATGACCAGGATCTTAAAGAGTACAACAAACATAGCCTGGGCTCGCCCATCCTAAGTGTGACGCAACACGAGGGCCTGTTGCGAGCTTAGTCTGGCAAGGCAAGCTATCTCCAGCTCTTCCAAGCTCCCGAAATATCGGGAGCCAATCAACTTTGAGCATCTCCAACGGCCCTGGGTAGAGGCGTGTTCAAGGCAGTGACGTAACTGCGACCGGAAGCCATAGATTGTTTACAGAATCTATGCCGGAAGCGCTTCATTCACTAGAAACATTATGAACATGGAGCAGCGGCAAGCCTTTGACACAGCGGTAGATGCTGTATTGAAAGCATTCAACGGGAAGTTCTCATTGAAAACGGAGCAAAGAGCAGCCCTGGAGGTATTTATCTTCTTCCTGTTACTCAAGCAGTTTCCGTCGCGTCACATACGTCAGAGGAAAGAGTGATGTGATTGGTTTAAGTTTCGTCACAGCCTTTTCTGGCTTCGACCAGTAGCAAACTGAGGCATTTCAGGGAGGCGGGTCAACCACGCCTTTGGGAAACGGTTGGGCTTAATATCTTTGCCAGACCAAATGCTCGCAGAGCTTTGAAGTTGCGTTAGCCAGACTACAACAAACATGCCATTTACTTTGAGCAGTTTTTTTTCTTTTTTCCATTTAACATCACTGCTAAAAGGCTAGTCTAGCCAACAGGAAGTCAGATTGTATGGGCATAATTGGAGACGGCGTGTCTTGTATAAAAAGCTCTATTCAGTCATTCTTTCGCAAGAAAAATATGTCCATGCATGTAGTATTAAATTCAAGTTATCACATCCATCACTGGGTAAAAAAAGCACAGTTGTACTAAACTAATGTCTAATGTGTCATTGCTTGGTTTCATAATAGTGTGCACATTGTTGTTCGAGGCATTAATGCATACACAGGTGCATATTACTCAAAAGTAACCTCGCATAAAAAACTATTCCAATGACACAGTTGAGAAACAGAGTGTATGTTTTTTGTTCTTCTCGCACTCACAGCAAGCCTGAGAGCTGTTTTGTGTCTCATAACAATGCCCCGTGTGCTCCCTACTCCGACTTCTAGAGCTCCAGCTGTGAGCGCTAAAGGGAAAAAAAAGTGTCCTGGCAGAACCGTTCTATTTAATATGAATCTTGGAAAGAGAAAGTGGCCCACGCGGTCGCCATTACATGTCCATTCACAGCCCGTGCTAACAGCTGCTGTAAATGAGGAGTAACACCTCACAATGGTGCTTCTTCGTTAGAAAAATATCACCAGCTGTTATTTCTAACAGAGAAACCAGGATTGTTACTGTGATCTCCTGCAGGAATAGGCTTACCTGCACTGCTGACAATTTTTTGTGGCGGCACAGCTGCAGGGGGAGGCACGAGTCTTTCTGTCTCTGAAAGATAACTGCATTTCCCTTTCATCAAGGTCTGAGCAGGAAGGACAAAATATTTATTCTTCATGTTGACTGAAAATCATTATTGCAGGAGAAATATGAAAGAGACCTATGTGCATTGTAGTGCCGCCGGGAGTGAGCACATCGCCTCAGCTGCTGCTCACTGGTAAATCCTTTGTGAGATTTTGTCAGACACTGTTTATGTTTTCTCAAGTAAAGGGCTGTTTTTGTTGTTTTACTCTAAGATCTGCATGATCTATCGTTCTCCTTAGAGAGTTCAGTAATGGCTGTGTCAAAAAGAAGACTTTTTTATACGATAAACACTGTGGCGAACAGAATATAATCGTTGTTTTATTGGGTATAGCAGATGTGTTAAGCGATTACTAATGGAGAATGGAAAGAGGACTACTATGCTAGTATAAAAGCCTTTGCAGAGCCGTGAAAATGGCAAGCAGGAATTATGAAGGCATATTTTTATCTGTTTTCATATGAGAATATCAGGGGAAGAGTAAATTGCTATGTGGTAGCCTGATTTTGGAACACAAAAGTGTTGTAGAGTCCATCAGGTAGTACAAGAGTTTAAACTTTAACCAGTTGTCAACAAAGTAACTGTAAATTATGCACTAAAAAATAATGCACAAACTACAAGGATACTTTCCATCCCATTTTGAATTGAAGATCTGTATTCAATTGGTCAATCAGGGATTTTTTTAAGCATCAAAAAAAAAAAAATCAAGTCAACCTTAGCTTAGTTTTAAAAATGATGCATTGTGGAAAATAAACTAGAGAACTGTGCAGGTCTGAGCTCAGCCTTTGTCTGATACGGAGATAGAAGCTCTGGTACATAAATAGAAAAAAATAGCCTGCTCAGGAATACATCAATGCCAGGATATGACCTGACGTTGAAAAATCTGTTCCTTTCCTGGACAACACGATAGATTACTCAGCCACAGAGTATTACATCGTGAACTGAAGTTATGTCACATGGCACTTACATAGTCAGTACGCAGTGGCACAACACCGTGACTGTGGAATTGCTACCTGAGGCTGGCACGCCAATTACATTCTTAAATACGCTTGAACTTGGTTAAACATACACATACAGACAGGTGCTTCTATAGGCTTCAGCCAAAGACTGAGCCAAAAAATGAATGATCAGCAAGCCTAATAAAAACATAACACCTTTAAACCTAAAATTTAAAAAATACAGGATGATGTCATAGGTGTGGCTAATGAATTCATGCATGTGCAAATTAATACAACTGAAGGGCATTAAATTTGTAGTAGCCCCTTTCTGCCAGATGAAGAAAAACTTAGACTCTTCACTAAGTCTTAAAGCAATATTATTATGCAGGAATTGTACCTTAAAATATCAGCTTCAAACTCATTTTGATGGTGCATTGACTTGAAATAGGGAGACTGGCTTGGCTTCCATTCCAAGTCTCGCCCAGTCCCCCAGTTATAGCACTATGTAACTCTGGTTGCACGTCCTGGAGACTTTTCTTCACCAAGGGCAACTTCCAAAATCAGGCAGCGACACTACCTATAAGAAGAAACTAAATCGATATTCTCAGTATGGACATCCTGGCAGAGGAGAAGAAACCAAATAAGAGGCTGTTGGATGAAGCCATGAAGAGAAAAAGAGAAAGTGACCAAGCAAGAGACCATACAATAGTAAATCTTGGACTGCTTTTTACTCGTTAGCATGAGATAAAAAGCTGTAAGACAGACACCAAGCTGGGCTTCTTTCTGTTGGACTAGTAAGTAATATTATATAAGCTGCCTTGCTATGTCTTGTCTTGTTGCATTTGCTTGATGTTACAGCTGTGTTAGCAAAGTTGTTGGTTCATTATCTTTTGATCATAAGCCAAGTCAGTGCATTTTGAAAGAGGTTTAGCCGCTAGCTACATCTTGAGGTGATGTTAGCAAACTTGCTAGATAAAGCTACAGTCACACTACAGCACACTACAGTCTCACTACAGTTCCATAACACACTAGAGCGTTATGGAAAGATAGAGCTCTTTGCATACACACCAAGCTGAAATTACTCAGAATGCTAGCGTGGCCCATTGCAACCTATGGGTGCAAAAGCTGGACTCTAAAAAAATGATGATAAAAACAAAATAGAGGCTTTCGAACTCTATGCCTATCGGAGATTACACAGAGTCAGCTGGACTGAAATGAGAACGAATCAGTCGATATTGGAAGAACTTCAAACCACACGCCAGTTGCTACAACACATCATGGAGAGGAAGCTCGAGTACTTTGGACACATTACTAGAGCCGACAAGCTTTCTTCTGTTATCCTACAGGGGAAAATGGAAGGTCAGAGGCCAAAAGGCTGACCGAAAAGAAGACGACATCAAAGACTGGAGTGGGATGTCGCTGGCAAAATGTAGCAGGATGGAATACAACAGGAAACAGTGGAGAGATGTGACTAAATCCATGGTCTCCGACCCTCATTCATGAGAAAGGAAACAGATGACGACACTACAGCTCGCGATGCTTTGCGATGGGTTACTGATGAAAATGAGGCATTTTGGTGGTGGTTTATGGCGATATACAGGTAAGCTAAAACTTGTGGTCATACAGCAGGCGAACACTTGACTGTCATGCCTTCATGCCTTTGAGCCTGGCGCAGTTTGAGCAGTCAGGCTCGCTCACAGAGTGCATTGTGCATGCCCTTGGGGACCCAGTCGTTATGGGAAACACTTGATGCTAATTTGAGCGCAATCAGCATGCGCATACAAGGACGCTGTTTTCACAGAGACTTTGCAAAGTATTATCATCATCATTGTCTGTTTTTAACCATGTTTATGACTCTGGTAAAAATACTCCGCTTTATGACTCTGCTTTCTGTTTTGCTTTCGGTTTCGTTTGTGTTTTGTTACTCTGACCTTACCTCCTGTTTTGTTTTTATAAATATCACACCTGCCAATAAACTCTCTTCCTGCACTTACATCTGTCTATCGCTGCATACCTGACAGAATACTTCACAAATCTTCACATCACAATGCGCTCCCTGAATGTAAATGCACTTTTTAAGTCTCGGCGAAGGTTAGGCTATGCCGAGCCACTGTGTTGATGAGGCTCCTGCGAGCATCGGGGATGGATTTGAGACAAATACATCTCAAAAGAATCGACAATGGTTCCTTGAGCTTCAGGAAGTATTGCCAAATCCATCTGCGAGTATTCACTGCTTAGTTTACCGACGAAAACATCGCCACCAAATTTCAATGCATGCATTGAAATTTTTTGCAATGATTTTGGCCACTCATGAAGCAGAGACACACCAAAAAAACAACTCATGAAGCTCAGAGAACATTTGCCGTGCATTACACAATTGGCAGTGATGCTACCAATTTTTCATTGCCAAGTATTCGCAAACCCATTGCAAGCTGTAGTGTGACCAGGACCTAGTCAGACATTGGCACTGGTGAGAAGTGCTCTTGCGTTGGTTGCTGTCTAGCTTGCCACCCATCAATTTGTGCCAGGAGCATCAAAGTTATGGAAGGTTAATTTAGTTCACTAACTGTTCTTTGTCCATTAACATCCCCAGCATTAAATATGTACAACCCCAATTCCAAAAAAGTTGGGACAAACTCATCTCATCTCATCATCTCTAGCCGCTTTATCCTTCTACAGGGTTGCAGGCAAGCTGGAGCCTATCCCAGCTGACTACAGGCGAAATGCAGGGTACACCCTGGACAAGTCGCCAGGTCATCACAGGGCTGACACATAGACACAGACAACCATTCACATTCACACCTATGGTCAATTTAGAGTCACCAGTTAACCTAACCTGCATGTCTTTGGACTGTGGGGGAAACCGGAGCACCCGGAGGAAACCCACGCGGACACGGGGAGAACTTGCAAACTCCACACAGAAAGGCCCTCACCGGCCACGGGGCTCGAACCCGGACCTTCTTGCTGTGAGGCGACAGTGCTAACCACTACACTACTGTGCCGCCTGGGACAAACTACAAATTATAAATAAAATAAAAATGCAATATTTTACAAATCTCAAAAACTGATATTGTATTCACAATAGAACATAGACAACATATCAAATGTCGAAAGTGAGACATTTTGAAATTTCATGCCAAATATTGGCTCATTTAAAATTTCATGACAGCAACACATCTCAAAAAAGTTGGGACAAGGGCAATAAGAGGCTGGAAAAGTTAAAGGTACAAAAAAGGAACAGCTGGAGGACCAAATTGCAACTCATTAGGTTAATTGGCAATAGGTCATTAACATGATTGGGTATAAAAAGAGCATCTTGGAGTGGCAGCGGCTCTCAGAAGTAAAGATGGGAAAAGGATCACCAATCCCCCTAATTCTGCGCCGACAAATAGTGAAGCAATATCAGAAAGGAGTTCGACAGTGTAAAATTGCAAAGAGTTTGAACATATCATCATCTACAGTGCATAATATCATCAAAAGATTCAGAGAATCTGGAAGAATCTCTGTGTGTAAGGGTCAAGGCCAGAAAACCATACTGGGTGCCCGTGATCTTCGAGCCCTTAGATGGCACTGCATCACATACAGGCATGCTTCTGTATTGGAAATCACAAAATGAGCTCAGGAATATTTCCAGAGAACATTATCTGTGAACACAATTCACCGTGCCATCCGCCGTTGCCAGCTAAAACTCTATAGTTCAAAGAAGAAGCCGCATCTAAACATGATCCAGAAGCGCAGACGTCTTCTCTGGGCCAAGGCTCATTTAAAATGGACTGTGGCAAAGTGGAAAACTGTTCTGTGGTCAGACGAATCAAAATTTGAAGTTCTTTATGGAAATCAGGGACGCCGTGTCATTCAGACTAAAGAGGAGAAGGACGACCCAAGTTGTTATCAGTGCTCAGTTCAGAAGTCTGCATCTCTGATGGTATGGGGTTGCATTAGTGCGTGTGGCATGGGCAGCTTACACAGCTGGAAAGACACCATCAATGCTGAAAGGTATATCCAGGTTCGAGAGCAACATATGCTCCCATCCAGACGACGTCTCTTTCAGGGAAGACCTTGCATTTTCCAACATGACAATGCCAAACCACATACTGCATCAATTACAGTATCATGGCTGCGTAGAAGAAGGGTCCGGGTACTGAACTGGCCAGCCTGCAGTCCAGATCTTTCACCCGTAGAAAACATTTGGCGCATCATAAAACGGAAGATACGACAAAAAAGACCTAAGACAGTTGAGCAACTAGAATCCTACATTAGACAAGAATGGGTTAACATTCCTATCCCTAAACTTGAGCAACTTGTCTCCTCAGTCCCCAGACATTTACAGACTGTTGTAAAGAGAAAAGGGGATGTCTCACAGTGGTAAACATGGCCTTGTCCCAACTTTTTTGAGATGTATTGTTGTCATGAAATTTAAAATCACCTAATTTTTCTCTTTAAATGATAAATTTTCTCAGTTTAAACATTTGATATGTCATCTATGTTCTATTCTGAATAAAATATGGAATTTTGAAACTTCCACATCATTGCATTCCCTTTTTATTTACAATTTGTACTTTGTCCCAACTTTTTTGGAATCGGGGTTGTAATATGTTAGTGTTAGTACAGTTCTGGTTACATTAGCTTTGCATGCTACTATTCTGAACTGCGTGCAATACTACAATAACTTTGACTGCTGCACAGCAAAAAAACTAAAATTGAGCATGCATGTTTATTTCAAGATATATGAAGTGATCTGTCTTACAGTTAATGGGAAGAAATGAGCAGAGTATACATCCATGCTGATGTTATTTATGAAAGATTATGATGTAGGCTGTAACTTTATTAGTGTTATCCCTGCTTCACAGAGACATATAGTTTTTCTGGATGACAAAAGTCATCTAACCTCAGTCCCATCTCAGGCTAGCATGCAAATAAATAAATAAACAAATAAATTCATTCATTCATCTCACATCAAAACGTTTGGTCAATATTTGTCATCTTTGCATCTTTGGTCAATATTTGTCAATCTCATGCAAAATAAACATTGAAAGCTTGCAACATTGCAAACCTATCTCAGCTAGCTTGTAATAGATTACACTGCCTAATGTAAATTATTTGCTATGTGCCTAGATCATGTCATAAACAACATTTTATTCGATTACACACACACTCCATGTTCAAACGCTTAGTAAACAATACACATGCAAGCAATGCAAGCACGAAATTTCAGAAAAAGTAAAACTTCATCAATCTTTTATGTTATTCTTTTTATGTTAGTGTTCATCTCCAATGTAACAATAAATAAAACTATGCAGTCATATTTCTGTAAAATCCTGTAATATTACGCTACCTTGTCAGTCAACATGGTTCTTCGGCTTCTGACGTTCTTTGCCAGTTCTGTATCCTTCAGCTTGTTAACAAATACATGTGTAAAACTGTCCATGAGGGGAGGTCAAAGCATGATTTGTATTTATGACAGTAGCGAAAAGTGCACTACACTCCACAAATGTAGAGAGAACCCAGAAGCAAAAAATACAGATTCTCGCATAATGGGGGTTATTATTATTATTAATATCCATCACTGCTTATCCTGTACAGGGTCATGGGCAAGCTGGAGCCTATCCCAGCTGATTATGGGCGAGAGGCAGGGTATATACCCTGGACAAGTCATCAGGTCATCACAGGGCTGATACCGTATATAGAGACAAACAACAATTCACACCTATGGGCAATTTAGAGCCACCAATTAGCCTTACAGGGCGGCACGGTGGTGTGGTGGTTAGCACTGTCGACTCACAGCAAGAAGATCCTGGGTTCGAGCCCAGTGGCCGACAAGGTCCTTTCTGTGTGGAGTTTGCATGCTCTCCCCGTGTCTATGTGGGTTTCCTCTGGGTGCTCCGGTTTCCCCCACAGTCCAAAGGCATGCAGGTTAGGCTAATTGGTGGCTCTAAATTGACTGTAGGTATGAATGTGAGTGCGAATGGTTGTCTGTGTTAGCCCTGCGATGACCTGGCAACTTGTCCAGGGTGTACCCTGCCTCTCACCCATAGTCAGCTGGGATAGGCTCCAGCTTGCCTGCAACCCTGTTGGACAGGATAAGTGGCTACAGATAATGGATGGATGGATGGAATTAGCCTAACCTGCATGTCTTTGGACTGTGGGGGAAACCGGAATACCCAGAGGAAACCCATGCAGACACAGGAAGAACATGCAAACTCCACACAGAAAGTCCCTCGTCAGCTACTGGGCTTGAACCCAGAACCTTCTTGCTGTGAGGCGACAGTGTTAACCACCATGCCACCCTACTCTTATTATTATTATTATTATTATTATTATTATTATGTGTCTGAAAACAATTCAATTCTGAAAACAAGTTTTTCAAAATGACTTATCACCAAGGTAATGTCAGTTTTATATTCAGTATTTGTCACACCTCTGATGAAACGACAATTTTATATTAAAAAAAAAGCCTTTGAATTTTTTTATGTAAAGAACAAACAATTTTTTTTATTATTATGAACATTTTCTCACTGCCATTGATTTGTGTTGTAGTTGATGTGAAGTTATGTATATGTGTGGCAAACCTCAGTTGCTTCTGGGAGTCTGTTTGAGACCTCAAATCACTACAGCTATTAAAAACATTAAGTTTTTAATAGTTGTGTCCCAAACCTACATTTTCACCTAATTAAAACGGAGAAAGTTCTTTTTTACATACATTTATTTAGATGTCAGTCAGTCTGATACTAAAACTGATTTATAATTACCAGAATGCATAGAATTAACTGAGTTTATTCTGTCCACATTCACTGGATATGAGCAATCGCGTGCTCTAATTAGCTACTCTACTACTAGGATATCAGCTCATATACCGTGAGTAGAGAAAACAAAATGGTGGAGCGTGTTGCTAAACCAACCAAGGACGAAATAAAAACTCTACTCGAAAACAAAACCTCCAAAAATACAAAAAAGCAATAAAATATAGAATGAAAATATTTGATGTTAAGAATGTGTCTTTTTTTATTTTTCAAGAATTATTATTATTGCATTTCACAAATTGCTACTGTCATTTCACAGGTTTGTTTACATTCTAAGCAGAAATGATTTGGTCAGACGTTTTGTATAAGCTTTTTATTTATCAAATTTGCAAAAAAATGTAATAAAAATGCTCTGTTTATCAAAATCCAGTGAATGTGGATAGAATAAAACAGTTATTCCAGTCAATCTCGTTGTATATGGCTTATAGCTGACTCTATCAGCTCATGTACGACTCGATTTCATGGAATAACTGTTAAATATTCATCTGCTAAAATGATGTGCACAACTATATGGGAAACGGTAACCATTAGTAACAACATTGACTTAAACATATTCCATTTACCAGTAGCTCTTCTGTATGAATGGCAACATTTCTAACAATATCTGTAATCATGTTGCATTTTTCTCAATTAACAAGAGCTGGGCGGTTATCACACCTTACAACAGACATGAGGCAAAAAAATAAAACCTTGATTCTGCTCACTCTTACAATCCTGGCAGAGCTTTCTGACTGGCACACATCTGGCGCAACACTTCAAGCTCTTGAAACATTTCAGCCGTGCTTCCTGAACTCCGTCTGGTTTGAAATCAGAGCACATGGCTTTGCATGATAGAAATTTGCACGAGGAACAGCTGTTTGAATGAATCTTTAATGCTCGTTCCTATCAATGTTTCCCTCTGCCACTGTACAGCTGTACCTCCCCTCTGTGCTGTTCCAACTGCCCGTCATCCATCAGGCCGGTGCTCTTCCCTGCTCATTAGAGTTTGTGTCACCAGGCCACTGTTGGCTACACTGTCATTATGGCAGGAAGATGGATCAAAATAGAATAGCTATTACAAGTCTGCTTGTTGGACCATAAGATCAACATCAGTCATTTGTTATAAAATTCAAGCTGTTCGAGTTAGAAAGACATTCTGCCTCCACGTTGTGTGTTGCCCAGTGCAAACAGAAGGTAACGATGGCAACATAATGGGAAAGATAATAAAAATAAATGTAAATGAGCTATTATTTTACTAAGTAGAGCTACATGAGCAATATGCTCTCAGTGTGGTTTCACACATACAGTGCAGTATGACTGAAGAGTAACTCTATAATTTACATGTACTTTTAACCGCACATGTGTTAGTACCATCTGTTTGGAACTGGGGTATGATTAAGAAAATCTGGTGAAATAGTGATGATTTTTAAAATGTATACAAATAGAAAGCATACTGAATTTTAAGCAAACTTTTTAATTTTAAGCAAAATTTTTTAAGCAAAATTTTAAGACCAATTTTAAGAGCTGTGTCAAACTTTTGTGAAGAAATTCCGTACCACAAAATTCCTTTGAATTAAATAATAATAATAATAATAACAACAACAGCAGTAGTTGCTCTCTCTCTCTCTCTCTCTCTCTCTCTCTCAGTCCTCTTGAAAATAGAAATTGTATCAACAGACGCATATGCTCTTACTGAGTTGACTGAACAGCTTGCTATTTCTTCAAACAAGACTGCATTTCACTACAGCACTGTGTCTCATACTAATGTTTAGAGCTCAGGATTCTAGAAACGATATAGGAGGGTTTTTTTACAGGCTTTTCTTTTCACATATTTTTCTTTCATTTAAGTCTCAAGCAGGCGGCACGGTGGTGTAGTGGTTAGCGTTGTCGCCTCACAGCAAGAAGGTCCTGGGTTCGAGCCCCGGGGCCGGCGAGGGCCTTTCTGTGTGGAGTTTGCATGTTCTCCCCGTGTCCGTGTGGGTTTCCTCCGGGTGCTCCGGTTTCCCCCACAGTCCAAAGACATGCAGGTTAGGTTAACTGGTGACTCTAAATTGACCGTAGGTGTGAATGGTTGTCTGTGTCTATGTGTCAGCCCTGTGCTGACCTGGCGACTTGTCCAGGGTGTACCCCGCCTTTCACCCGTAGTCAGCTGGGATAGGCTCCAGCTTGCCTGAGACCCTGTAGAAGGATAAAGCGGCTAGAGATAATGAGATGAGATGAAACAATATCCACATTCCAGAATTACTGCTTAACAAGCAGAACAGGTATAAATGAGCAAGCAGAGATAGGCAACCCTGTCTTTTCACATCCATATCAGATTAGTTTCAGTTAAGAAATGTCATACTATGGATTATTTTGGACTTTCATGAAACCAAGCACAACAGAACCACAAATGGTTGTGAGGCTAGGGCCGATTTCTTTCTACCTAGACTGTAGATCCATACAACCGATCCTGTCAATGACAGCTGTGTCAGAGAGAGAAAAGCCCCCTAGATTTTTTTTTTATGCACCCTGGGGGCTAATATTTTTAAATCCATATTTCTGACAAATTCACAACATATCATCAGCAGTAGTTGAGATGGATTATTTACTCTGTCATCTGTTTTTCTGCAAAATTCGCCCAAATATTACCTTTGGAGGAGGTAGGAGGCAGATAAAGTAGATAGACTGAGCACATGGTGTTCAATGTACAAATTCCAAATTACAAGCTTCTCCACGTTTGGTGTTCAGTGAAAACCCAGAACAAGCTCAGTAGGGTGTTATTTTAATGCTCACCCTGATGCCCTGTAGGCCAATTGGCCTGTCAGTTGCCAGCCTCTTATGAAGCTGTCTGCGTCTATCACACTTCATCTACCACCAGCTTGCTAGGCAAACAACCATTCACACACACACACACACACACACACACACACACACACACACACACACACACACACACACACACTATGGGAATTTTAGAGTAGCCAGTTAACCAAACTGCAGGTCTCTGGACTGTAGGAGGAAACCGGCACACCCAGAGGGAACCCATGCAGACTCCACACAGAAAGACCCCTGTCAGCCACAAGCTTTGAACCTGGAACCTTCTTGCTGTGAGGTGACCGTGCTAGCTACTGTATCACCATGCCACTCAGTAGTGTTTTAAACACTCAAAAACTTTTTTTTTTTTGAAATCATGAATGCAGCTGCCTTTCTTCCTTCAACTGTGTGTGAGTGTGTAATAGTTTGCACTCATCATTCCTATCATGCCATCAGTGAGACCTCAGGCTTACACTTGGGTTTCCAGTTTCTATTATAGCTCCAGTTTTTCTGCTTCTTAATTTTGCATTGCTCAATCCAGTTAGTTTCATTCTCATCGCATCATCATCATCATCATCATCATCATCATCATCATCATCAATTTCATTGCTGTTTCTTTACGTAACTGCAGCTCCATATATAGTATAGTTGATTGAAATGCCAGGTTGAAATCTTTCTCTGGAAAAAGACAGCAACCCGGGGGGGGGGGGGGGGAATTATTTATTTATTTGCACATGCCAGGCATAAATTCATAGCATGTTTCATTTATCCATTTTGTTCACTTATATATAACCAAATTATGCTGAAATTAAGACGTACGAAAGCTGGCGCGATTATAGAACCTGGAAACCCAAGTGTAAGCCTATCTGATTCATGCTGCTTTCGCTAAACATGTTACTAAATGATAACCTGACATAAATAAAAGAATAACACAATTTACCTGTCTACAGAGCTCAGATCTTGTTGCAGGAGATTGTCTGATGGTTGTAGAAGATGACATGTGGTGCAACCAGCAACAGTGGCTTGTCTGTAAGCTCTGAAACAAAGAGAGGTAGAGAGGATTGCTCATTTACAGGCACACAAGCATGGATTCCTGTGAGAATTTAGGAGCCAAAGCTACAGGCAAATACAAGCAGGCATGCATGGAAAGATCTATGTGTTAGTGTGAGAGACCCAATTGGCCAAAACATTTGAGAATTACATTTCCCTTTATTTTCACATTGATAAAGCAATGCTGAGCACCTTGGGAAAGAGGGGAGGGGCTGCTAGGGATTTCGAGGAATTCTCTGGGAGTGTGTATGTGGTGTGGTGTGTGTGTGTGTGTGTGTGTGTGTGTGTGTATGACAGCGAAGTGCTGTGGGATCCCAGAGCACTCGTATATACCGTATACACACACACACAAGTCATAATTGGCTCTCGATGAAGAGCCATAACCATACATCACACAGCTAGTAATGCGCCATGTCCACAACCAACAGAGCCAAAGCCAGATCTATTTCTGCTTACACATGCTCACACACACACCTAATAGTCAGCATTCTGGATTTGCCAGATGTGTCCCTCTGTGACCTGCTCATTCAGAGAACCGATGGGGAATACCCATACACTAAATCACAGCCTTTTTTTTTTTTAAAGCTTGCTACATCCTATATGTGTGTAAGTATGTTTTATATTCACTAACACAGCTTCAAGAACATCCCCTACATCGAATTTTGCTTTCTTAAATATATCACTAATAATCTAGATGTTTCCTCAAGGTCACACTTAAAGCACACATGTGATCCCATATGCTATCCAGCTATCAATTCAGCTATAAAACCTACATCAGATATGTGATGATGGACCTGGATATCATTTATCTAATTCATGTCTGAGAAAGTCTAACCTTCACAGGAACAGACAGTCTGTGCCTGACCCTGTTTCCTTGCCTTGAGGGAGAGAGAGAGGAAGAAAGAGAGAAAGTCCTCCATCTGGATCTTCACAGGGGAAAGACAGCGCAGGTTCCTATTCATTATTCTGCCCAGGCACTTGAGGCCAAAGGAAATATCTCTCATTTTTCTTGTCAAAATTCAGTCCCTGTTAATGGTGTCTCAGTCAGTGGTGAGACACAAAGCTGGATTTGGCCTGCTCCAACCATGTACGGAGTCACGATAAGCACAGAGAACCGTTCCAACGAAAGTTGCTGTAGCCTATGAAATAGTGTTAGTCCAAATTAAATACTACTAATAAAATATATTTGCCAAATATTAGGTTACAATGCTATAAACAATATAATAGCAATTTATATATATGAAATTGTATGTAATTTAGTCATTGTGAAACTGGACAGCTGAAGATTGGAATTTTCAAAAAAGGAAAGAAAAAGAAAGAAAACAAAAAAACAGTGCACTGGAAAAACATTGCACTGTCTTTTTCAAATCTTCATCTGTCCAGTTTTTGGTTGAAGCTGTTCCCACTGTCACCTCAGGTGCCTGTTCTTGGCTGCCTGTTCTTGGCTGCCTGTTCTTGGCTGCCAGGGGTGGAACCCGAGATGTTCTTCTGATCTGTTGTGCATAATGAGATGCTTTTCTGCTCAGCATGGCTGTAAAGAGTGGCCATTAGCTCATCCGGCCAACAGGTGATAAGCTTATGCCATCATGCGTTGTCCGTTGTCTGTCTGTTGTATGTCCAGCGTCGTCCACATTTCACGAAAATCGCTTCTTCTCTCTCAATTCTTCACTGATTTTTATTCTATTTGGCAGTAAGGTAGGTTTGCCTGGGGTGCATATAGCTTCTACCCAAATTTGCATAATTGCAATTAATAATGAAGATATGGAGTAATTAAGCCCTAACGAGCAGTTTCCACACAAATTGCTTCTCCCTCAATTCTTCACCAATTTTGATTATTTCTGCCATGAAGGTAGGGGCACCTAGGGTGCATATAACTTCTACCCAGATTTGCTTAATTACAATTATTAATGAAGTTATGGACTAATTAAGCCTTAATGAGCAGTTCAACAAAAATCGCTTCTTCTCGATCAATTCCTCGACATTTTGGATTCTTTCTGGAAAATAGGTGTTCCTAGGGTGTGTATAGCTTCTGTATATAGCTTGTATATAATGTATATAGCTTGCAACATTTATTGCACAAGGTGGCCCACTTTAGAGCTTTCCTTCTGGACTAGACGGGGCAGGAGTGAGCTACATCGCTATTGCAGGGCTAACAGAGAGACAAACAACCATTCACATTCACACCTATGGCCAATTTAGAGTAGCCAGCTGACATAATCCACATGTTTTTGGACTGTGGGAGGAAACTGGAGCACTTGGAGGAAACCTACACAGGCACAGGGAGAACATGCAAACTCCTTTCTGTGTGGAGTTTGCATGTGCTCCCTGTGCCTGTGTGGGTTTACTCCAAGTGCTTCAGTTTCATCCTACAGTCCAAAGACATGCAGATTCTGTGTGAATACCACACAGAAAAGCCCCAGTCTGCCACGAGGTTCAAGCTCAAAACCTTCTTGTTGTAAGGAAACAGTGCTAACCACTGCACCACTGTCTATTTTCAGTTTGTCTGTGAAGGTTCTCAGTCATTCAGGTCATAGTAAACCGTAGGTGCTAAAGAAGGCAAATGGACTTGCTTGAAATCCTTGAAGACGTTTCACCTCTCATCTGAAAGGCTTCTTCAGTTCTCTCTGACTAGTGGAGAGTTCCAGGTATTTATCCTCTACAAGATGGTGGCGCATACACATGCAGCGGCTCCTCTTCGTCCCGACAGAACGGTGTTTTCATGTTTTTTGTGTTTTAAAACAACGTGTATCTGTTCGTCTTTGTCACGTCCATCAGTCTTAAGGTGCACATACTCCCGTGAGTTTCGGCTCAACATCCACAGAACTATATTCACGGATATAAATCCAGCGGACGCGGAAGTGCTATGCAACTATGGTTTGCACCAGAGGCCTGCTCAACCACCGACCCCCACTCCTGCATCCAGCCCACAGTGGAGGCGCCACAGGTGGAACATGCGGAAGCAGAAGAGGGGCAAGCGCGGAGGTATCCGGGCTAGGCTAGCGGCTAGCCCTCACTGGTCAGCTATCCCTACCATCACTCTGGCCAACGTACGCTCGCTGGACAACAAGCTGGATTATGTCTGCCTACTCCGCTCATCTTCTAAGTCTGTGAGTGTTGTGTCCTTGTGTTTGTGGAAACATGGCTTAACGACAGCGTCCCAGACTGTGCCATTCAGATAGCCCGGTTAACATGCTACCGGTCAGACAGAGCGCTAGTCGAGGGGGAGAAGACTCATGGCGGAGGACTCTGTGTTTATATCAGTGATGCCTGGTGCCACGATGCTGTTGTGGTCTGCAAACACTGCTCACCACTGGTGGAGTTTATAATTATTAAGTGCTGGCCATTCTACCTGCCAAGGGAATTTACAGCCATATTGCTGGTAGCAATATACATCCCTCCCGGCTCCAATAGCAGGAGGAGTGAAGCACTGAATGAACTCTATCAGCACATCAGTGAGCAGCAGACAGCCCACCCAGATGCTTTCCTCATCCTGGCTGGGGATTTCAACCATGCAAACCCCAAGAGCGTGTTTCCAAAACTCTATGGACATATCAACTTTCCCACACTTGGAAACAATACTCTGGACAATGTTTACACCATGCATAGAGGCGCCTACAAAGCCCTCCCCCTCCCCCACCTTGGGGCCTCAGATCACTCCACTGTTATGCTAATGCCAGCATACAGTCCGCTGGTTAAAGTCACCCAACCAACTACAAAGCAGGTACGTGTGTGGCCAGAGGGGTCCTCAGAGGCACTCCAGGACTGTTTTTCCACCACTGACTGGAGCATGTTCAGACAGGCAGCCACCTACAACAACACCACAGATCTCCAGGAGTACTTGGAGACCATCACTGCCTACATGAGGAAGTGCATGGACGACATTACAGTCACCAGAACCATCTCCATTCGGGCAAATCAGAAGCCATGGCTGACAGGGGAAGTCCACAGGCTCCTGAGGGCTCGGAACGCCACCTTCAGAGCTGGGGATGAGGTGAGCCTGAGGACAGCTAGGGCCAACCTGTCACAAGGCATCAGGGTGGCCAAGAGACAGTATTCCAGGAACATTGCTGACTACTTCAATGACAGCAGAGACACCAGGAACCTGTGGCAGGGGATTCAGACCATTACAGACTACAAGCCCTCGCTGAAGACCTGTGATAACTCCACCTCTGCTGAATCAGTTGAATGACTTCTTCGCTCGCTTTGAGGCAGACAACAGCACCACGGCACAGAAGACCCCACCACCTCCCAGTGACCAGGTGTTGACGCTGTCCCCAGACAGCAAGAGGAGGGCTCTCAGGACGACAAATGCACAAAAAAGCCCTGGGTCCTGATAATATTCCTGGTCGTGTCCTGAGAGACTGTGCCGAGGAGCTCACAGATGTCTTTACAGACATCTTCAACATCTCATTGAGCCAGGCTGTTGTCCCCACGTGCCTCAAAGCCACCACCATCATCCCGGTCCTGAAGAAGCCGTCTCCCTCCTGCTTCAATGACTACCGCCCGGTCACACTCACTCCCATCCTCATGAAGTGCTTCGAGCGGCTAGTCATGCAGCATATCAAGTCTGCCCTCTCCCCCGCCCTGGACCCTTTCCAGTTTGCATATCAGTCCAACCATTCGACCGATGATGCCATCTCCACTGCCCTCCACTTAGCCCTCACCCACCTGGAGAGAAAAGACTCGCACGTCAGAATGCTGTTCATAGACTTTAGCTCAGCATTCAACACAATCATTCCTCAGCAGCTCATTCATAAACTGGACCAGCTGGGACTCAACACCTCCCTGTGCAACTGGCTGCTGGATTTCCTGATGGGGAGACCACAGGCTGTATGGGTCGGCAGCAACTCCTCCAGCACCATCACATTGAACACGGGGGCCCCCCAAGGATGTGTGCTGAGCCCCCTCCTCTTCACTCTGCTGACCCATGACTGCACACAAACATCCAGCTGCAACCTCTTCATTAAGTTTGCAGATGACACGACTGTGGTGGGTCTCATCAATAATGGCGATGAGACAATCTACAGGAGTGAGATGAGCCGCTTGGCCATGTGGTGCAAGGACAACAATCTCTGCCTGAACGTGGAGAAGATGAAGGAGATTGTTGTGGACTTCAGGAGAGCGCACACCCAGCATGCTCCACTAACTATCGATGGTGCTGCAGTGGACAGGGTGAGCAGCACCAAGTTTCTGGGTGTGCACATCTCTGAAGACCTGTCCTGGAGCAACAACACCGCATCACTGGCCAAAAAAGCCCAACAGCATCTGTACTTCCTCCGCAAACTGAGGAGAGCAAGAGCCCCAGCCCCCATCATACACACATTCTACAGAGGCACCATCGAGAACATCCTGACCAGCTGCATCACCGTGTGGTACAGCACCTGCACCGTGTCCTGCTGCAAGACTCTGCAGCACATCGTGAGAGCAGCTGAGAGGATCATTGGTGTCTCTTTCCCTTCTCTTATGGATATCTATAACTCCCGCCTCACCCGCAAAGCCATCAGGATTGCAGGTGACCCCACCCACCCATCTCGCAGCCTCTTCAGCCTGCTGCCATCGGGGAGGAGACTGCAGAGTCTCCGGGCCAAAACCAGCAGGCTCAAGGACAGTTTCTTTCATCAGGCGGTCAGGAAGCTCAACTCCCTCCCTGTTCTGCCCCTCCTACCACCTCTGCCCCCTGCCACAGATTCTGCCGGCACACCCCCCTGGCCCCCCTTCAGCATCTGACATCATGTCACCCTCACAGTTTCCCCCCGCAACACACACACACACACACACACACACACACACACACACACACATACTCTCAACATTCATTCGCATACTGAACTCAGGGACTGCACATTTCACTTTACCTCGCTCATTTTCACTATTCCGCACTACCTCACCTTAACAACTGTTAGTTTATTGTTTATACTGTTTATTTCATGTTTACCTGCTATACCTCAAGTGCCCTTGACTGTTTATTTTATGTCCTTTTGCTCATATATATTGTGTGCATGTGCGTGTGTGTGTGTATATATTATATATATATACACACACACACACACACACACACACACTTGATAGGTTGACAAGATGGCGGTGTGCATAGTCGCAGCGGCTACAGGCTGTCCACTTAGGTGCTTTACTTTTGTATTTTTCCTTATGTTTGGGTGTTATTTTACCAATCTTTGCGAAGCAAAACTCTTGTACAGCCACCGGGAACTATGCAACATTGGATACAATTGCCAGATTACCATCACGAGCGATTACCAGTGGACTAACAACATCTCTCCAGAGATAGCGAGACCATCGGACGCTCCATGGATTGTTGTCGGCTCGGCCAAGCGCCGCAGGCGGCGGAAGGAGCACAAGCAGGAGTGGGGCTGCCAGTTAGGCCTGCTAGCCAGACTTAAGAGGCAGCCATTTAAACCTCCGCTCCCCAGCATCTTCCTGACTAACGCACGATCGATCGTCAACAAAATCAACGAATTGGATGTACTACTGGTCGGACATCCACTAGTCCACGACTGTTGTGCCCTGGTCATCACAGAGACGTGGCTCCAGGAGGAAATCCCCGACACCTTGATGCAGCTAGCTGACTGCACAATGCATTGCAGCGACAGGAATGCTAAAGCTGGCAAAACCAGAGGAGGTTTGTGCATTTACACACATAATGACTGGTGCACAAATAGTAAGATCATCGCCACAGCCTGCTCCCTGGACTTAGAGTTAATGACTGTGGTATGCAGACCATTCTGCTTGCCTAGAGAACTGTCGGTTGTGTTAATAACCGCTGCCTATATAGCTCCGGATGCCAATGTCAGCTTAGCCCTTGCCAACCTACACAACTCAATCACCGAACAGCAGCAGACATACCCAGAGGGAGTACATATAATCGCGGGGGATTTTAACAAAGCTTGTTTAAGGTCTGTGCTGCCCAAATTTGTTCAACATGTGAAATGCCCCACGAGAGGGAACAACACCTTGGATCATGTTTATACAAATATCAAGCTAGCCTATAGATCTGTATCTCTTCCCCATCTGGGCATGTCGGACCATATCTCCCTGCTTCTCATCACGGCATACACACCCCTTAGGAAAAGATCAAAGCCTACCACCAGAACCATTAACACCCTGTCTGATGAGGCCCTGGCCCAGCTGCAGGACTGTTTTGCCCACACAGAATGGAGTGTCTTTGAACACGATGACCTGCAGACCCATACAGATACAGTGCTAAGCTACATCATGCACTGCATGGATACTGTCACCACGGAAAAGCGGGTCCGTGTCTACCCCAACCGCAAACCCTGGATGACGGGCAAGGTCCAGTCACTGTTAAGAGCACGCAACCCTGCATATAAATCTAGGGACCGGGCATAGTACAGCAGAGCTAGGGCAGATCTAAAAAAGACCATCAGAGAGGCAAAGCTGGCCTATGCAAATAAGTTGTCCGACCACCTCTCAGATAACAACCCCAGGCAGGTATGGAAGGGCCTGAAACATATCACCAACTACAAAGGTAATGGGACAAGCACAGGAAACACAGACTTCTCTCTAGCTGAAGAGCTAAACCACTTCTTTGCTCGCTTCAAGAAGACTGTAAACATCCCTACCACACACACACACCTCTGTTCATAGCCTCCCCTGAGCCCAGTTCACACACACTTACCCTCCAGGAACACCAGGTCTGCAGTGTGTTCAGGACAGTGAACCAGAGGAAAGCTGCTGGCCCAGATGGTATACCTGGCAGTGTACTTAAGGCCTGCATTGACCAGCTGTCTCCCGTGTTCACCAGGTTATTTAATCTCTCTTTGTCACTAGCCACCATCCCCCACTGCCTGAAATCGGCAACCATAGTTCCCGTCCCGAAGTCCACCACCATTAGTAGTCTCAATGACTATAGACCCATTGCACTAACACCTGTGGTGGCAAAATGCTTCGAAAAGCTGGTCCTAAAACACATCAAAGATTGCCTCCCCCCCCAGCTTTGACCCCCACCAGTTTGCCTATAAAGCGAACAGGTCTGCTGAGGACGCCATCTCCACTGCCCTCCACACTGCCCTGCACTACCTGGAGAATCCTGGGACCTCTGTAAGAATGCTCTTCATTGACTTCAGCTCGGCCTTTAACACCATCATTCCAGACATCCTCATAGCCAAGCTGGTCAACTTGGACTTCCCTCCCACCATGTGTGCCTGGATCAAAGATTTCTTCACCAACTGCCCACAGTCTGTCAGGATTGGTAACAGGAGCTCATCCACCCTGACACTCAGCACTGGCTCGCCACAGGGCTGTGTGCTGAGCCCTCTCCTGTACGCCATATACACACATGACTGCACACCCACACACCCTTGTATCATCATCATAAAACTCGCTGATGACACCACTCTGGTAGGACTCATCACAAAGAATGATGACTCTGCTTATAGAGATGAGGTCCAGAGACTGACAGAGTGGTGTGACAGCAACAACCTTACCCTCAACACCAGAAAGACCAAGGAGGTGGGCATGGACTTTCGTAAGAGCAAAGCCGACCCCCCGCATAAAAGGCGACATAGTGGAGAGAGTGCCCACCTTTAAGTTCCTGGGGACCCATATTTCTGGGGACCTGTCTTGGGCAGCTAACACAACTGCCCTAGTAAAGAAAGCCCAGCAGCGCCTCCATTTTCTGAGGGTCCTGACACGGAACAGGTTGCAGACCAACTTGTTGGTCTCATTCTATTGGGCCACAATTGAGAGCGTGCTGGTGCACACCATCCCAGTGTGGTACGCTGGCCAGGGGCGCCGCTAGGGGGGGAAAGTTAGGACAATTCTAAGGGCCTGGCACTGACAGGGGGGCCTGTGAGGGATATTAATATTATTTTAATAGTATTGCCTTGTGTAAGTTTTTGAAATAAAATATTTCATTTCATCTGTTAAAATATGCAAATTATACATGGTTATGATTTGCTATCACATTTTCCTTGAATTATTTATGATATTGTCATTTAACCCCTCCACCCTTTTTAGTAATGGTACAGTCTGATTGTGGGCGGGGACAGTGAAATGTGTAGCTCCGTGTGTGAACAGCGCCGCTATTAGCGCAGCTCACAGCAGCTGGCAGTTTCTCTCTGTGCGCAACATAGGTGAACATTCTAGAAGTTGCTAAGCAGGAGCAGGTGTGATGGTGGTGAGATAAATTATGAAGTCCGGATATCAAAAACGGAAGGAGAAGCAGCAGAAAGCTGAAAGGGAGAAAAAGGGTCGACAATTGGTGACTCAGTTTTTCCCAAAGAAAGCTAGCCTATTATTCACTGACACTCGATGCCATTACAGCATGCTAGCTAATGATAGACTAGCAGATTTCATTTTAACCAAGTTGGAATATCAAGACAACACTTTTCAATAAACAGTGCAGTGTCATTTTATTTAAATACTTCACGTTTATTGCCATGGAAGATCAGATGACTGTAATGTAGAAGGTCTGCACAGAACTAGCTAAACTTGTGCAGTAAACTAGCCTACTGGGCTAATATGTGAGGTAAAATATTAGGCTAGCCTACAGTACATGATACTGGTGCTAATAACTGGTTTCAAAACTATTGAGGTGCCCTCAACATCCACAGATTCAGCCTCAGGAATAGGACCCCAGCCCTCAACCCAAATCCTAGGAGAAGGAGGTGAGCAATACAATGCATGAATAAAGGATTTAGGGTTAAAAACTATTTTAATTGCTAGGCTACAGTAAGCAGCATTAGACTATTAAGACTTGCATTAAAATGAAAAGACATTTTTTATGAGCAACTATTCTTAGGCAGGGGCGGTCCTGGGGGCGGTCCGACGGGCATCGCGGGGGGGGGGGGGGGGGGGGGGGGGGCACGAGCGCGAAAAAAAAAAGGTCCCCCCCAAAAAAAAAAAGGTCCCCCAAACCCCCCCCCAAAAAAAAAAACAAGACGGGCGGTGTGTGTGTGTGTGTGTGTGTGTGTGTGTGAACATTTTGGATGGGGAAGCCCAATACCAAAGTTGCGCAGGTGACGTCATCAGTGTGTGTGTGTGTGTGCCTAACTTGTCGTAGCCCCAAAATATGCACAATCCTGCCAGTGGAATGTTGTACTAGTCATCAAAAAGACTTTACTACCATAGTACTACACTACTATGACATTACACAGAGTCTTAAGTAATACATTACGACTTGATCATTGCCATTGTGGTAACAGCAAATTTATAACGGGCCGTGTCCGCGACGTACAACACACGACGAGAAATGTTTAAACGACCATGTAAAGCTGTTAACATTCTGTTGGCTAATACAGAGCCCAATGCGGGGGGCGGGCACGAAAAAAAAAAACGGTCCCCCAAAAAAAAAGGTCCCCCAAAAAAAACCCCCGAAAAAAAAAAACAAGATGGGCGGGGGGGCGCCAGCAGGGTGTTTCGCCCGGGGAGTAAATCACTCTAGGATCGCCACTGTTCTTAGGTAACTTAGTATGGAGTTCATTCAATCAAAATGTTCATGTGTTAAATCTCGCTGGGGTACACGCTGCAGGATCAAGTGAGGAAGTGTCAGCTTTTTTTGGCTTCATCAATTGTCTTTACAAATTTGTAAGTGCCAGTCCAGAACGATGGGCCATATACAAAGAAACTACCGGCTGCTCTCTCCACAGCTTGTCTGACACTCGCTGGAGTGCAAGAATTGATGCTGTTAAACCGGCAACAGTCTATTCAGTCTAATTCTGACAGTTCTGCATTTAAAATGTTCATATACCAAATAATTGTATCACCTAAACTTGCTCGGCAGCTGATCACATGGATAGTAAAGTAGAAGTGCCAGCCAAAAACAGACTTCAAATTCAGTTGCTTGCGCTTGAAAATTTTACCGGGGGGGCCCTAAATTGTAATCTTCCATAGGGCCCAAGATTTCTAGCGGCGCCCCTGACGCTGGCTGCACAGTGGCCGACAGAAAGAGGCTACAGAGGGTCACCAGAACTGCAGAGAGGGTGATTGGCTGTCCACTCCCCTCCCTGAACGCAATCGCCAGCTGCAGGTGTCTCACCAGAGCTAAGGCGATCATAAAAGACCACTTTCATCCCAACCATCACCTGTTTAGCATGCTGCCCTCTGGGAAAAGGTTTAGTTCCTTCAGATGTAAAACCAACAGATTCAAGAACAGCTTCTTCCCTTGGGCAGTCAGAACTTTAAATGCACTTAAAAAAATAATAATAATAAATAATAATAATAATAATAATAATAACAAACAAACTGTTTTTACAGGCTGCTATGAGTGAGCATGTGTGTGTGTGTGTATGTGTGTGTGTGTGTGTGTGTGTGTGAGAGAGAGAGAGTATGGGACACCACACTACCATTATTGATTGATCATGTGTGTGTGTGAGTGTGTGTAGGTCATCACGCTGCTGCTACTGATCATCAGGCCCGCCAGGGGGGACAAACGGGTATGTTGTCCCGGGCCCAGGAATGGGGAGGGCCCAGAACTGGGCTCTCATGAAGTTGCGATTATTTTATTTCATTTCAAAATGTGTTGATTTGGGGGAGAAATGTGCTATATTTACATTCAATAAATGATTTCTAGATCTTTTGCCTTTATTGTCTTTGAAAAAGGCGTCAAGAACCCCCTACCACCCCTAATGCAAAAATGGTTTGGTCTGACTCTTTGATTAAGGGGAAAAAAACGACATCGTTCGATCATAGCGCTTCGACAATCAGCGTGCGTGCCATTTGCCAACATGCACAAGTCAGGAGCACAGAAAAGAAAAGAGAAAAAGAGAGGAAGAAACCAAGAGACTCAGGGGCTCACTGCATAAATATTTTAAAAAAAGATTCGGATGATGCAGCAGGTACTAGCAAAGGCAGTGGGGCAGCTGAGCCAGGTAAGACACAGCCAACTTTTTCCAGCCCCGTAAAGTAACCCCAACCAAGGCACGCGCGGCACGCAATTCATGTTACAAACGAGGGGAGAGCAAGTCACACTGAACACCATATCAAACGCACAGGGCATTGAATCATTTCATAACCACAATGGCTTAATAACATTGTGTTTCATATATCTGATTGAAGCTAAGAATATTCACATTAGCCCGCAATCATATCCCGCCATTTCTCGAGCGGTGTGTTCTTCTCTGCTTTTCACACTGGACAGTACGCACGCACAGTATACTATGTTCACCCCCAGCCCTGCCCGAAATCCCCCGTCCATCGCTGCTCCTTCAAGAGCACCCCAATCGCGTGATTATAGTAGACTATCCATGAGTTTAGGAAGGCATTGCGGGGGCTGTCGCATGCAGGCTTGGGGCGTAACGGAATACATTTAATGGCGTTCGGTTAAAGGATACAAAATAACAGTAACCACTTATTCCGTTACAGTACAGGGGGGAAAGATTCAGTGAAATTGGGATTACTTCACAGGATCACAATGTGTGTGAGGTTGCTGGTTTTGGGCTTTTTTTTCTAAGGAAATGTTAAAATGTTAAAACTGTAAAAATGTTGAAATGCTAAAATGAAATGGTTGTTGACCGGTTGAATGGTTTTTGAATACCTGTCATTTAAGGGTTGGAGTGACTAGAGACTGGGATAAGAGAGGTGGGTGTGTGTGTGGGTTGGCCCGGGGGGGGCCCATTCAGAGCATTTTGTCCCGGGCCCAGCCAAAGCTGTCAGCGGCCCTGCTGATCATACCCATATCATGTGCAATACTAATGTGCAATATCTACCTGCCTACGTCTATTTTTATTTTTTGTATTTATTTTATTATTATTACTAGTATTACTTTTTATGTTGTTGTATTTATTATGAATGCTTTTTATATGTTCTCTTGCACCTTTGTGGCCATGCTGGCTAAATTTCGTTGTTAAGGCAACTACTCAATGACAATTAAAGTCTTGAGATATATATATATATATATATATATATATATATATATATATATATATATATATATATATGGCGGCACGGTGGTGTAGTGGTTAGCGCTGTCACCTCACAGCAAGAAGGTCCTGGGTTCGAGCCCCGTGGCCGGCGAGGGCCTTTCTGTGCGGAGTTTGCATGTTCTCCCCGTGTCCGCGTGGGTTTCCTCCGGGTGCTCCGGTTTCCCCCACAGTCCAAAGACATGCAGGTTAGGTTAACTGGTGACTCTAAATTAACCGTAGGTGTGAGTGTGAATGGTTGTCTGTGTCTATGTGTCAGCCCTGTGATGACCTGGTGACTTGTCCAGGGTGTACCCCGCCTTTCGCCCGTAGTCAGCTGGGATAGGCTCCAGCTTGCCTGCGACCCTGTAGAAGGATAAAGCGGCTAGAGATAATGAGATGATGTGTATATATATATATATATATATATATATATATATATACACAACCCCGATTCCAAAAAAGTTGGGACAAAGTACAAATTGTAAATAAAAACGGAATGCAATAATTTACAAATCTCAAAAATGGATATTGTATTCACAATAGAACATAGACAACATATCAAATGTCAAAAGTGAGACATTTTGAAATTTCATGCCAAATATTGGCTCATTTGAAATTTCATGACAGCAACACATCTCAAAAAAGTTGGGACAGGGACAATAAGAGGCTGGAAAAGTTAAAGGTACAAAAAAGGAACAGCTGGAGGACCAAATTGCAACTCATTAGGTCAATTGGCAATAGGTCATTAACATGACTGGGTATAAAAAGAGCATCTTGGAGTGGCAGCGGCTCTCAGGCTACATCCACACGACAACGGCAACGAGATGTTATTTAAAAATATATCGCGTCCAAATGGGCAACAATCAGTAAAATATCAGGTCCATATGGCAACGCAACGCTTGCTGAAAACGATGCAATACGCATGCCACACCTCTAGGGGCGCTGTAAGACGGTCCCTTCTGAGACACCAGAACAATAGAAGAAGTAAGGACGCATGCGCATAAACTATTATGCGCGAGACTTCATATTAGCCACAAAGTCAGGAAAATCTGTTCGTAAAATTACATTATAATGACCAAATACAATGAAAAGTATTTTTCCAGTCTCACCTGTGAAAGGTAATCCCATGTGATCTCGTTTGGTCGGCAAACCTGTTGGTACAGTTAAACGCAGCTAATCTTTATTCTCTGCTTTGACCTCTCCAAAATGGCAGTGAGGATGACATGATTCTACGCGGAAGGCGGCGTCTTTAATGGTCCAGAAAAAATTGAATGATACACGTTGATGGATTAATTTGTTGTTTCTCACCTGTGAAAGGTAATCCCATATGATCTCGTTTGGACGGTAAACCTGTTGGTACAGTTAAACGCAGCACATGAATCTTTATTCTCCGTTTTGACCCATCCAATATGGCGACGAGGATGACGTATGATTCTACGCGGAAGGCGGCATCTTTAATGGTCCGGAATAAATTGAATGATACACGTTGATGGATTAATTTCTTCTACGCCCTTTTTGAGGAATGTATTGTAGGACTTAAACCCACATCTGAAGAGGTGAGATCACTCCTTTTTTTTCCCCTATTTTTGCTGGCGGGATTGCCCTTAGGGCAGAGTCTCTCTCTCTCTCTCTCTCTCTCTCTCTCACTTTGCACCATTACACAATAAATATTCACAGTGAAAATATTTTGTAAGCGCGTTTCATGAACCAAGTTATAGGATTTGTTGACAACTCGCATCGAGTTTGTTACACTTCTACCGGGCGTGAAGCACTCACAGTCATGTAGTTGTGACGTCATCGTAAACAAATCCGTTCTACTCATCCAGACGACTTCACAACGGCAACGTTGCCAGATCTTTCCACTCTGGAACCCGTTCTCAAAAAGATTGCGTTTTGGGCACCCAAAACGCCGGTGCCGTGTGGACGCCAGGCCTAAACGATAAGCAATTGTATCGGAGTCACCTGAATCCGTTGCCGTGTGGACAGGGCCTCAGAAGTAAAGATGGGAAGAGGATCACCAATCCCCCTAATTCTGCGCCAACAAATAGTGGCGCAATATCAGAAAGGAGTTTGACAGTGTAAAATTGCAAAGAGTTTGAACATATCAACATCTACAGTGCATAATATCATCAAAAGATTCAGAGAATCTGGAAGAATCTCTGTGCGTAAGGGTCAAGGCTGGAAAACCATACTGGGTGCCCGTGATCTTCGGGCCCTTAGACGGCACTGCATCACATACAGGCATGCTTCTGTATTGGAAATCACAAAATGGGCTCAGGAATATTTCCAGAGAACATTATCTGTGAACACAATTCACCGTGCCATCCGCCGTTGCCAGCTAAAACTCTATAGTTCAAAGAAGAAGCCATATCTAAACATGATCCAGAAGCGCAGACGTCTTCTCTGGGCCAAGGCTCATTTAAAATGGACTGTGGCAAAGTGGAAAACTGTTCTGTGGTCAGACGAATCAAAATTTGAAGTTCTTTATGGAAATCAGGGACGCCGTGTCATTCGGACTAAAGAGGAGAAGGACGACGCAAGTTGTTATCAGCGCTCAGTTCAGAAGCCTGCATCTCTGATGGTATGGGGTTGCATTAGTGTGTGTGGCATGGGCAGCTTACACATCTGAAAAGACACCATCAATGCTGAAAGGTATATCCAGGTTCTAGAGAAACATATGCTCCCATCCAGATGACGTCTCTTTCAGGGAAGACCTTGCATTTTCCAACATGACAATGCCAAACCACATACTGCATCAATTACAGCATCATGGCTGCGTAGAAGAAGGGTCCGGTACTGAACTGGCCAGCCTGCAGTCCAGATCTTTCACCCACAGAAAACATTTGGCGCATCATAAAACGGAAGATACGACAAAAAAGACCTAAGACAGTTGAGCAACTAGAATCCTACATTAGACAAGAATGGGTTAACATTCCTATCCCTAAACTTGAGCAACTTGTCTCCTCAGTCCCCAGACGTTTACAGACATCTATGTTCTATTCTGAATAAAATATGTAATTTTGAAACTTCCACATCTTTGCATTCCATTTTTATTTACAATTTGTACTTTGTCCCAACTTTTTTGGAATCAGGGTTGTGTATATAGTGAGTGTTTAGTCTATGTCTATTTCTGTTTATATTGTTTATTTCAGTTATTCTGTTTTTATTCATTGCATTGCCTGTTTGCACCGTGGGTCAGAGAGGACTGAAATGTCATCTGTGCTGTATGTCGAGCATGTATAGCATATTTGACAATAAAGTTGACTTGACTTGACTAGTGGACCAAAAGCAACCCTAAGGAGAGTCGTTGAGGTCACATGAGTCATTGATCCTCTCAGCCATCCTGTAGGTGTTAGGGTCACTGGAGGCCGGGTGTGAATGGTGTTAGCAGCCTAGAGAGTCGTTAGGGTAATCTGTGGGTTGTTGGTTCTCTCTGCCATCGTGTGACTCAGGCTACATCCACACGACAACGGCAACGAGATGTTATTTAAAAATATATCGCGTCCAAATCGGCAACAATCAGTAAAATATCAGGTCCATATGGCAACGCAACGCTTGCTGAAAATGATGCAATACACATGCCACACCTCTAGGGGCGCTGTAAGACAGTCCCTTCGGAGACACCAGAACAATAGAAGAAGTAAGGACGCATGCGCATAAACTATTATGCGCGAGACTTCATATTAGCCACAAAGTCAGGAAAATCTGTTCGTAAAATTACATTATAATGACCAAATACAATGAAAAGTATTTTTCCAGTCTCACCTGTGAAAGGTAATCCCATGTGATCTCGTTTGGACAGCAAACCTGTTGGTAAAGTTAAACGCAGCTAATCTTTATTCTCCGCTTTGACCTCTCCAAAATGGCGGCGAGGATGACACATGATTCTACGCGGAAGGCGGCGTCTTTAATGGTCCGGAATAAATTGAATGATACACGTTGATGGATTAATTTGCTGTTTCTCACCTGTGAAAGGTAATCCCATATGATCTCGTTTGGACGGTAAACCTGTTGGTACAGTTAAACGCAGCTAATCTTTATTCTCCGCTTTGACCTCTCCAATATGGCGGCGAGGATGACGTATGATTCTACGCGGAAGGCAGCGTCTTTAATGGTCCGGAATAAATTGGATTAATTTGCTCCTCTACGCCCTTTTTGAGGAATGTATTGTCGGACTTAAATCAACATCTGAAGAGGTGAGATCGCTCCTTTTTTCCCCTGTTTTGCTGGCGGGATTGCACCATTACACAATAAATATTCACAGTGAAAATATTTTGTAAGCGCGTTTCATGAACCAAGTTATAGGATTTGTTGACAACTCGCATCGCAATGAGAAGATCATTGGCACTACTGGTGTTAAGAATCAGACCATTTCAAAAATGAATATTTTGCTGTAGAGCTGCAGTGTTTGTACAATTGCATGTTTTTGCTTCACTATTACTGTCACTATTCTGCTTCTTGCATTACTACTGTGAACTAACACTGAACATAATAATAATAATAATAATAATAATAATAATATCCAAGCTCGTGTTTCACTCTCACTAGTGCTCTGTAAGGCTTTTTCCTGGTGATATTCGTTACACTTCTACCCGGCGTGAAGCACTCACAGTCATGTGGTTGTTACGTCATCGTAAACAAATCCGTTCTACTCATCCAGACGACTTCACAACGGCAACGTTGCCAGATCTTTCCACTCTGGAACCCGTTCTCAAAAAGATTGCGTTTTGGGCACCCAAAACGCCGGTGCCGTGTGGACGCCAGGCCTAAACGATAAGCAATTGTATCGGAGTCACCTGAATCCGTTGCCGTGTGGACAGGGCCTCATTGAAGTCAGCTGAGTCTTGGTGTGGATGTGTATTCAGTTTTCTGGGAAGTGTGCCAAGGACTGCATTGTAGGTGACTGAGGCTACATCCACACGACAATGGCAACGAGATTTAAAAAAAAAAAAATATCGCGTCCACATGGGCAACGGATCAGTAAAATATCAGGTACATATGGCAACGCAACGCTTGCTGAAAACGATGCAATACACATGCCACACCTCTAGGTGCGCTGTAAGACGGTCCCATCGGAGACACCAGAATAATAGAAGAAGTAAGGACGCATGCGCATAAACTATTATGCGCGAGACTTCATATTAGCCACAGTCAGAAAAATCTGTTCGTAAAATTACATTATAATGACCAAATACAATGAAAAGTATTTTTCCAGTCTCACCTGTGAATGGTAATCCCATGTGATCTTGTTTGGACGGCAAACCTGTTGGTACAGTTAAACGCAGCACATGAATGAGGCATCTTTATTCTCCGCTTTGCCCCATCCAATATGGCGGTGAGGATGACGTATGATTCTACGTGGAAGGCGGCGTCTTTAATGGTCTGGAATAAATTGAATGCTACACGTTGATGGATTAATTTGTTCTTCTACGCCCTTTTTGAGGAATGTATTGTAGGACTTAAACCAACATCTGAAGAGGTGAGATCGCTCCTTTTTTCCCTATTTTTGCTGGCGGGATTGACTCTGCCCTAAGGGCTATTCTCTCTCTCTCTCTCTCTCTCTCTCTCTCTCACCATTACACAATAAATATTCACAGTGAAAATATTTTGTAAGAGTGTTTCATGAACCAAGTTATAGGATTTGTTGACAACTCGCATCGAGTTCGTTACACTTCTACCCGACATGAAGCACATGTGGTTGTGACATCATCGTAAACAAATCCGTTCTACTCATCCAGACGACTTTGCAACGGCGCCGTTGCCAGATCTTTCCACTCTGGAACCCGTTCTCAAAAGATTTCGTTTTGGGGCACCCAAAACGCCGGTGCCATGTGGACGCCAGGCCGAAACGATAAACAATTTTATCAGATTCACCTGAATCCGTTGCCGTGTGGACAGGGCCTGATAAGTGGTGTCTCAGACCACCTCCTCTGTTCAGTGATGGTCGTTCCAGGTTGATGAAGATGGATTCTTTTACTCCTCTTTCAAACCACCGGTCTTCTTTGGCTAAAATGCGTACATTGCAGTCCTGAAACAAGTATCCTTTGTTATTGAGATGAAGATAGACTGCAGAGTCCTGGGCTGAGGAACTGGCTCTCTTGTGTTGAGCCATGCACTTGTGAAACAGTTGTTTTTTTTCCACAATATACAGGTCTGTGCATTCCTCACTGCACTGAATTGCATCCACTATGTTGTCCTGTGTGTCTGGGTATTCTGTCCTTAGGGTGGACCAGTTTCTGCCTCAGAGTGTTACTGGTTCTGAAATGTACAGGAATGTTGTGTTTGTAGAAGATCCTCCTGAGTTTCTCAGATAGTCCAGAAATGTAGGGAATAACAATGTTCTTGTGTTTGTTGCTGTTTTCTTCCCTGTCTGTTAAGTTTCTTTTTCTGGTCTTGATGAAAGCCCAGTTGGGATACCCGCACTTCTGAAGTGCTTCCTTGATGTATTTTTGCTCCTTCTATTTTCCCTCTATCGTTGTAGGAATGTTCTGAGCCCTGTGATGTAATGTTCTAATGACCCCCAATTTGTGTTCCAGTGGGTGGTGAGAGTCAAACAGTAGGTACTGATCTGTGTGTGTGGGTTTCTGGTAGACGTATTGAAAGGACTGACTTTATCCCTAATTAAAAGTTGTTGTTTTTTTTTTCATCAATTACCTTGCAGTTTTGCACTTCTTAAATTATGGTTCATTCAAACAAACCACAAAACAAACAAACAAACAAACTAACTGAAACCTTTTCTCTGTTACAGCCAGGAATTTTCATTTTGGCAGATCACTACTAACTACCCTATCCCATATACATGATCTCATCTATGCCCATGGCTAGTTTTGCTCTGATTGACAGGAAAGAATCATCCATCCTACCTAGATGGAAATTAGGCTCTTTTTGACACAAAGCTAAAGATATATAAACTCTCTTCATGGTCAAAACTAAATTGACAATAGACAGGGATGCGATGGTTAGCACTGTCTCCTTATAGTCCATTGCACCATTCTGGAGACCTCTCAGAAAATGTGTAGCTGTGAATAACTAAGTGTAATAGAAATCTTAATAGGCTCAAGTAGCCTGCAAAGCTACATGCTAGAGCAATATGCCATATCATAAAATGTGCAAGATCTCTGTCTTCTGGCTGAAGGGATTCATGGATGTAATAAAAAGAGCAACTCAGTCCCTACATTTCTGTTTCATATGCTAAAATGGCATTCAATCAGACAAATATGCTGTTCTCTTGTGACTGACACAGAGTCATGGATACATACATATATATATATATATATATATATATATATATATATATATATATATATATATATATATATATATATGTATGTATGTATGTATGTATGTATGTGTGTGTGTGTGTATATATACACACACAGACACACACACACTAGTATTATTGCCAGTGAACGATGTTTCAAAAAATTTGATATCATTTCACAATCTAATAACTTTGCCAATTCTCATTCAATTGACTTCAAATTTTAACAGTGTGGAAACAGGTCAAAATTTTATGTTTAATGTTTTTGTTTTTATCTTTTTAGGTATAGAAATGCCATTCACTGGAAAAGAAAAGGCGTTGTGTGTGTTAGAGTACACTCAAACACAGTCAAAGAAGACTGTGCAGCGTACATTTATGAGAGAATTCTCTAAAAATGCACCAACTGCAATGCAGATTTGGACATGGTGCAAAAAGTTCAAAGAGGAAGGCTGTCTGTGTGCGTCTGTGTCTCAGGCAGCACACGTATTAAAATTTTGTGAAATCATTCATGGATTCCACATACCTTTGGATTTCTCATTCAGATTTTGAGGAATAAATCGAGGGTTATGTATATAACCGCGGTTCTATGAGTTTCGGATGACCGCCAGAGGCGGTGCTTTCAGCACATGGATATCCATCACACAAACGTGCAGGTCGAGTAATAGTAACAACAAAGTCACGTGTGACCTGGGTGACGTCACCCCGTGACCCCGGCATAAAAGACCGGTAAACCCAGGAAGTGACCTCTTGGCAAATCTTCTCGTGTACACTCCGAGTGACTGCCAAGCTCTGGCGGTCATCCGAAACTCATAGAACCGCGGTTATATACATAACCCTCGTTCTATTTCGTTTCTCCTGACCGCCAGAGGCGGTGCTTTCAGCACATGGATGACTAATACCAACCAGGTCATGAGGAGTGCCTACCCGTACTCAGTGCTGCTGCGACGGGCCTGGAAATGACAGCCGTCGCCACAGGATTATGTGGGACGACATTAAGACGGTAAAACCTGGTGAAGGTGCAGCTGGAAGCCCAGGAGGCTGCGCTGCATATGTCTGAAGGGGGCACGCCCTTCAGTGATGCCCATGAGGCCACCACGCCCCGTGCAGAGTGCGCCCTGACAGCCGGAGGAATCGGGGAGCCACTGTGCCTGTAGGCATGTAATATGGCCTCGACTATCCACTTGGATAGCCTCTGCTTAGAGAGCGCCAGACCCCTCCTCGGCCCTGTGTGGCACAGAAACAGGGCGTCACTCCTACGGAAGCCCTCTGTACGGGACACGTACACCCTGAAGGCGCGAACTGGGCACAAAAAAGTTCCGACCTCTCACCATGGCCCGCCTCGAACGCCCCAAGGCTAAGGGGCTGGTTGGCGAAGGTAGCAGAGAGGGTCTTTGGGAGGAAAGAGGGGTTAGGCCACAGAGTGACCCCACTGTCGCCGGAGTGCCACTGCAGGCACTCCCCACTGACTGACAGCGCGTGTAATTCTCCGACGCGCCTCGATGTAATGGCCAGAAGAAAGCAGTCTTCAGGGAGAGCCATGAAATGTCTGCCATGAGCAGGGGCTCAAACGGTGCGTCGCAGAGAGCCTGCAGCACCAGTGAAGATCCCATGTGGGTACCCGGCTCCGTCGGGGGGGGGGTCTCAACCGGAGAGCACCCTTCAAGAAACGTGCCACCAAGGGGTGGGACCCCACGGTCCTTCCCCCAACTCTGGCATGCTGAGCAGAGATGGCAGCTGCATAGACCTTGATGGTGGCAGGAGTAAGACCCTTATCAAACAGAGACTGGAGGAACAGTAGAATGGTTGGCAGGGGGCAGCATGTAGGCTCCTCCCCCGAGTTAAGCACCAGTTGGAGAAAAGCCTCCATCTGTTGGCGTAGAGGGCATTGGTGGAGGGTGCCCGAGAGCTTGCAATGGTGTTGACCACTGCCGGCTCACAAAGACCTAGCAGGGGGTCCGGCCCTTCAGCGGCCACACCCAGAGCTGCAGACGGGCTGGATCCGGGTGCCAGATCTGCCCTCCCAGCTGTGATAGCAGGTCCGTCCTCACTGGCAGGCACCAGGGGTCGCCGTTCAGAAGTTGCAGCGACTTGGGAGACCACACTCGGCCCGGCCACCGAGGGGCGACAAGCAGCAGCCCGTGGTGGTCCATCGCAACCCTGTGTAGGGTTGGCACAATCAGCGGCAGAGGGGGGAAGGCATACAGCAGTTGCCTCTGCCAAGCATGCGCCAGCGCATCCTGGCCCAGAGAGCTGGGGCCGTGGAGGCTGAACCACAGAGGGCAGTGTGTCGACTCCCGGCAGGCAAAGAGGTCCACCTCTGCCCTGCCAAAACGTTCCCAGATGGCGAGAACCACCACTGGGTTGAGTCTCCATTCCCCGGGATCAGGGTCCTGGCGGGACAGCAGATCCGCTGCCCTGTTGGCAGTGCCTGGCAAGTACATGGCACGCAGGCTCAAGAGATATCGATGGGCCCACCGCAGAAGTTGGCCGGCCACTTCCAAGCACTGGAGGGACTTGGTGCCTCCCTGGTGGTTGACGTAGTACACTACCATAGTGTTGTCCGTCCGCACCAGAACGTGTCTGCCGGCCAGGCTTGGGAGGAAGTGCTGTAGGCCGAGGGACACAGCCCGTAGCTCCAGCACGTTGATGTGCTGCTGTCGCTGCCCTGGACTCCAGTAGCCTCTGACGGTCCGGCATTGCCAGACTGCACCCCAGCCTCCCAGGGAAGCATCCGTGGTGATGACCTCCCTCCGGGAGGGGATAGCCGCCAGCGGAGCACCCCGCAGAAGGTAAGCCCTCCTCCTCCATGGACGGAGGAGCCTGAAAAAAGTATCTGTCGCCTTCACGAGCCTGTGCCCGTGCAGCACCGGGTGGAGGTGGAGATCGTTGAGCCACCTCTGAAGCGGGCGTAAGTCCAGGAGTCCCAGCGGGACCAGAGAGGAGGCTGCTGTAAGCATGCCCAGCAGGCGCTGAAAGGTCCTCAGGGTGAGTGACCTGCCCCGTCCGAAGCGGCCAAGCAGCAGGCGGATGTTGTGGATCCTGGTCTGGGAGGGGGTTGCCATCAACGACCTCGAATCCAGGTGCATGCCCAAGAAAGTAGTCTCCTGGCTGGGCACCAGCGAGCTCTTCTTGTAATTCACCCTGAGCCCCAGCTCTGCGACATGTGAGAGCACAGTCGCGATGTCGGTGCGGGCCTGAGCTGCTGACCGTGAACAGACGAGCCAGTCGTCCAGGTAAGGCAGGACACGCAAACCCCTTGCCTGAAGTGGTGCCAATGCCGCTGCCACACACCTGGTGAACACACGGGGTGCCAGCGATATCCCAAAGGGCAGAACATTGAGCTCAAAAGCCTGGCCCTCGAAGGCAAACCGCAGGAACTGCCTGTGGTGTGGCGCAATGGGAACATGGAAGTAGGCGTCTTTCAGGTCGATGGTGGCAAACCAGTCGCCCGCCTGGATGTGGTGTAAGACATCCACTGTACGCAGCATGCGGAATCTCATGGTCTTCAAGTGGGAGTTGAGGGACCTCAGGTCGAGGATCGGGCGGATACCGCCGTCCTTCTTCGGAACCAGAAAATACCTGGAGTAGAACCCACCTTGCTGTCTCTGCCTGTCGACAGGAGAGATTGCTCCTTTCTCCAGGAGGGTGGAGATTTCCTGCCGGAGGACGAGGGACTTCCCCGGATGGCTCACGGTGGTGTGTTTGACCCCATGAAAACGCGGTGGTCAGCGGCAGAACTGGATGCGGTAACCCTCGGTGAGGGTCACCAGTACCCAGGGGTCTGGGGTCAACGCTTTCCAGCTTTGGAGCTGTTCGCTGGAAAAGCGGCCGACCGCTGGCGCGCTGATGTCAGCGCCGTCCAGAGCGCCCCCGTCGGTCACCATGGGGGCGACAAGGAGCGGACTGGGTGTAGGGAGCGGCACCGCGGGTCCGGGAGGTGGTGGGGCGACGAAAGTCATCAACCCGTCTGGTCTCCTGGCAGGTGCGTGGCCGAGACAGAGTCGGTGTGGGCCCCCTGGAGGACTGGGCAGTATTGCCATGGCGGTGGACCTGGCGGAGGCCAGCGAACTGCTGTCGCGCCTGGACGACCTGGGCACTCTGGTCCAGGGCTTGCTGAGCGGCCTCGCCAAACAGCTCCCTGGGGACAACAGGGAGAGCGCAGCACACGCCGGTCGGGCTCGGCCAGAGCAGGTGGGACATGGAATTGTCAATACGACCCATTCGTGCCGCCGTGTCGTATCCCCACACGATGAGGTCGTCGGTCGCACGGCACTGGGTGCGGGGGCATCGGGCGTCAGGCCGCAGAGCCTCGTTGGGCGAAAGGACGAGGGCAGCCACGGAGGGCTCAATGTTGGCATCTGCTGGAGGCCGTAGGTAGGGGCGTCCTGCATTGCTGCCAGGGCCCTGCAGTCACTAGGGAGGTGGGAAAGGCGTCTAGGGTCCGTCCAACACCTCTGTAACTCCTCGATGTATGGGGCCGTGGGCGGAACAGACAACGAGGAAGGCTGTGTGGAACCTCTGAAGAAGCGCTCTGATGCTGGGCCACCGGGGGCGTGTCCAACCCCAGACGGGCCAATGCAGCCCTCAGTGTTGGCTGGATGGATGAGCGTCCGCCTTCCGACGCTGCCGCGGTGCCATGGCTGGTGGCCTGGGAGCCGGCCGGAGAGGTGGAGTCGTGACCAACAGACCCACCGCAGTCAAAGCTCTCTGACGCCCAGATCGACAGTTCATCCAGGCCGCGTGCATCAACAGCCGGTGACAGAAGCGGTGGTGATGGTGAATGGTCGGGCTGCCAGGCAGAAGGGGTGGCTGCGGGAACACTGCTGCCATGTGGCGGAGGCTGCCTTAGAAGTGGAGACGCGTGGGGGAGCCCCACGGCGCTTGCTGGGCCCCGCTGCTGCAGCCGGCACCATGTCCTGTCCCCCCGAGGCCCGGGGGATGTCAGACGGAGGATCCAACCGAGCCAGCCTGGCGGTCCGCGCAGCCACACTCAGGCACATGCAGTCTGCGCAGGCCATGTCCGTCAGCCCCTGCCGCAGGTGATCAATACCCAGGCACGAGGGGCACTCGCGGTGGCCGTCCTCCGGCTCGAGGGGGGCCCGGCAGTTGGCGCAGCGAGAGAATAGGTCCATGACACCTGGCTGGCAGAAGGGACCTTAAAAAATAGGGCGAGAACACCCCAAGTAAGTATCCCAAAATAAACAATCAGGCGGCAATGAAGAACGACCGGGCGAACACACCCGTGGTTGGGAATATTAACAAGGAGAGGCGCCGTGCGCCACAGAACTGATAAACAGCGGCGAGAAACACCGCTTTAATTTAAATGAATGAAAACCGCTTACCTGAGCGACAACAAGCCGGCCTCCAGCGGTGAGGACACCGCCTCGGAGGGCTAGTCAGCTAACTCCACCGAGCGAGAGCGCTCAGCTTAATGGAGTAACAAACAATACGAATACAACACCCAAGACAGCAGGCCCGTGAGCAGGCCAGAGACAAGGCTACACAAAATAAGGTGGTCGATAATATTAACAAGGATAGGCGCCGTGCGCCACAGAACTGATAAACAGCGGCGAGAAACACCGCTTTAATTTAAATGAAAACCGCTTACCTGAACGAAAGCAAGCCGGCCTCCAGCGGCGAGGACACGCCTCGGAGGGCTAGTCAGCTAACTCCACCGAGCGAGAGCGCTCAGCTTAACGGAGTAACAATACGAATACAACACACAAGACAGCCGGCCCGTGAGCAGGCCGGAGACAAGGCTACACAAAATAAGGCGGTCGGGAAAATTAACAAGGATAGGCGCCGTGCGCCACAGAACTGATAAACAGCGGCGAGAAACACCGCTTTAACTTAAATGAATGAACCACTTACCTGAACGAAGCAAGCCGGCCTCCAGCGGCGAGGACACGCCTCGGAGGGCTAATCAGCTAACTCCACCGAGCGAGAGTACCCCGCTTAACGGAGTAACAACAATACGAATACAACACACAAGACAGCCGGCCCGTGAGCAGGCCGGAGGCAAGGCTACACAAAACAAAAGCGGTTGATAATGTTAACAAGGATAGGCGCCGTGCGCCGCAGAACTGATAACAGCAGCGAGAAACGCCGCTTTAATTTAAATGAATGAAAACCGCTTACCTGAACGAAAACAAGCCGGCCTCCAGAGGCGAGGACACGCCTCGGAGAGCTAATCAGCTAACTCCACCGAGAGCGCTCGGCTAACGGAGTAACAAATCAACGAATATAGCGACAAGAGAAAAGAATTGGTGGACTTAACGCAGTTTCTTGGAGGGTGCGTAAGCACAGCCCCAACCCTATGGGTAACGAAACTAACACGCGTTTTGTCCAAATTCCAACTCACAACCTGCAAACGCGAGAAGATGTAAGAGGTCACTTCCTGGGTTTACCGGTCTTTTATGCCGGGGTCACGGGGTGACGTCACCCAGGTCACACGTGACTTTGTTGTTACTATTACTCGACCTGCACGTTCGTGTGATGGATATCCATGTGCTGAAAGCACCGCCTCTGGCGGTCAGGAGAAACGAAATAGAACTTATATTGCTCAACATCAAGCCTGTTCAGTTTCATTTACCTAGACTATGTAGTTTCTGGGATATTTACATCTCAAATAATATCAAATTTTTTGAAACACCCTGTATATGTTTTGATTGTGTTCTGTCAAAATGACGTAAATTACTCCCCATGTCTCCTCAGTGATATAGACTCGGCCCGAGTGCAAATCTCCGGCGAGAAGCGCTGATTGCGAGGTCCCATACAATCAAAACTCTCAGGCGAGTTGGGGAAGGGGTTCCCCGCTGAGGTTACCCGCAGTGTGTTAGTGTGAGCATGTACACTGTAGGGAATGATAGTGTCTTGGATTAGCACAGTGTGTTAGCGCAAGCATGTAGCCTACGGGAAATGAATAGTGTGTTGGATTAGCACTAATCCCATGTTTGGAAAATCAAAAATGTTGTCTTGGGCCCCTCTGGGGTGTTACCAATCCATGTGCAAAGTACAGAGGATGTGCACCCAGCCATGATGATCTGCATAGGTGAACAGACAGAGAGACAGACAGCCTTCCTTTAGTTTCATATATATATATATATATATATATATATATATATATATATATATATATATAGTGGGGCAAAAAAGTATTTAGTCAGCCACCAATTGTGCAAGTTCTCCCCCTTAAAAAGATAAGAGAGGCCTGTAATTTTCATCATAGGTACACTTCAACTATGAGAGACAGAATGGGGGGAAATAATCCAGGAAATCACATTGTAGGATTTTTAATGAATTAATTGGTAAATTCCTCAGTAAAATAAGTATTTGGTCACCTACAAACAAGCAAGATTTCTGGCTCTCACAGACCTGTAACAACTTCTTTAAGAGGCTCCTCTGTCCTCCACTCGTTACCTGTATTAATGGCACCTGTTTGAACTCGTTATCAGTATAAAAGACACCTGTCCACAACCTCAAACAGTCACACTCCAAACTCCACTATGGCCAAGACCAAAGAGCTGTCAAAGGACACCAGAAACAAAATTGTAGACCTGCACCAGGCTGGGAAGACTGAATCTGCAATAGGTAAGCAGCTTGGTGTGAAGAAATCAACTGTGGGAGCAATTATTAGAAAATGAAACACGTACAAGACCACTGATAATCTCCCTCGATCTGGGGCTCCACGCAAGATCTCACCCCATGGGGTCAAAATGATCACAAGAACGGTGAGCAAAAATCCCAGAACCACACAGGGGGACCTAGTGAATGACCTTCAGAGAGCTGGGACCAAAGTAACAAAGGCTACCATCAGTAACACACTACGCCGCCAGGGACTCAAATCCTGCAGTGCCAGACGTGTCCTCCTGCTTAAGCCAGTACATATCCAGGCCCATCTGAAGTTTGCTAGAGAGCATTTGGATGATCCAGAAGAGGATTGGGAGAATGTCATATGGTCAGATGAAACCAAAATAGAACTTTTTGGTAAAAGCTCAACTTGTTGTGTTTGGAGGAGAAAGAATGCTGAGTTGCATCCAAAGAACACTATACCTACTGTGAAGCATGGGGGTGGAAACATCATACTTTGGGACTGTTTTTCTGCAAAGGGACCAGGACGACTGATCCGTGTAAAGGAAAGAATGAATGGGGCCTTGTATCGTGAGATTTTGAGTGAAAACCTCCTTCCATCAGCAAGGGCATTGAAGATGAAACGTGGCTGGGTCTTTCAGTATGACAATGATCCCAAACACACCGCCCGGGCAATGAAGGAGTGGCTTCGTAAGAAGCATTTCAAGGTCCTGGAGTGGCCTAGCCAGTCTCCAGATCTCAACCCCATGGAAAATCTTTGGAGGGAGTTGAAAGTCCATGTTGCCCAGTGACAGCCCCAAGACATCACTGCTCTAGAAGAGAACTGCATGGAGGAATGGGCCAAAATACCAGCAACAGTGTGTGAAAACCTTGTGAAGACTTACAGAAAACGTTTGACCTCTGTCATTGCCAACAAAGGGTATATAACAAAGTATTAAGATGAACTTTTGTTTTTGACCAAATACTTATTTTCCACCATAATTTGCAAATAAATTCTTTAAAAATCATACAATGTGATTTTCTGGATTTTTTTTCCTCATTTTGTCTCTCATAGTTGAAGTGTACCTATGATGAAAATTACAGGCCTCTCTCATCTTTTTAAGTGGGAGAACTTGCACAATTGGTGACTGACTAAATACTTTTTTGCCCCACTTGTGTGTGTGTGTGTGTGTGTGTGTGTGTGTGTGTGTATGTATGTATATATATATATATATATATATATATATATATATATATATATATATATATAATGTGTGTGTATGTATATGTGTGTGAAATGAGACAAAAGTTTGGACACACCTTCTAATTTAATGTTTTTTCTTTATTATTTATTGATTTTGTTTACTATTTTCTACATAGCAGAACAATACTGAAGGCATCAAAACTATGAACTAACATATGGAAATATGCAGTTGGCAAAAAAGTGTAAACAAAGCAAAATGTTTTAAATTTTAGATTCCTTAAATTAACCACATTTTTGCTTTGATGACAGCTTTGCACACTCTTGGCATTCTCTCAACCAGCTTCATAAGGTAGTCACCTGGAGTTCTGATATATGCTGAGCACTTGCTGGCTGCTTTTCTTTCACTCTGTGGTCCAATTCACCCAAAAACGTCTCAGTTGGGTTTAGACTGGGTGTTTATGGAGCCCAGGACACCTGATGTAGCTCTCTTCCACTCTCCTTCTTGGTTAAATAGCCCTTATACAGCATTTAGGTGTGTTTTGGTTCATTGTCTTGTTGAAAAGCAAATGATGGTTGCACTAAGCGTAAACCAGATGGGATGTCATGTTGTTGCATAATGGTGTGGTAGTGATGCTAGTTAGGTGTGCCTTCAATTTTGAATAAATCGCCAACAGTGTCACCCGCAAAGCAACATTACACCTCCTCATCCATGCTTTACGGTGGGAACCATACATACAGATACCATATGTTGTCTCACAAAGGCATGGCAGTTGGAACTAAAAATCTGGATTCATCAGACCAAAGTACAGTTTTCCACTGGTCTAATGTCCGTTCCTTGTGTTTCTTGGCCCAAGCAATTCTCTTCTTCTGATTGGCCTCTCTCAGTAGTGGCTTTTTTTGCATTAATTCGACTGTGAAGGTCTGAGTCACGTAGTCTCCTCCAAACAGCTGATGTTGAGATGTGTCTGATACTTGAACTCTGTGAAGCATTAATATATTATTTAATTAAATCGTTTAATTCACGATTTCTGAGGCTGGTAACTCTAATACACTAATCCTGTACAGCAGAGGTAAGTCTTGATCTTCCTTTCCTGGGATGGTTCGCTTGAGAGCCAGTTTCATCAGAGTGTTTGATTGTTTTTGTAACTGCGCTTGAAGATACATTCAAAGTTTTTGCAATTTTCTGAACTGACTAACCTTCATGTATTCATGTCCAAGTAATGATGGATGTCATTTCTCTTTACTTAGTTGAGCGGTTCTTGACATAATATGGATTACTACAGTTGTTAAATAGGGCTATGTACTGTATGCCAACACTACCTTGACACAACACAACTGATAGCCTCAAATGCATTAAGAAGTCAAGAAATGCCACTAATTAACTTTTGATGAGGCACATTTGTTAATTGAAAAGCATTCCAGGTGACTACCTCATGAATCTGGTTAAGATAATGACAATAGTGTACAAAGCATTGCCTGTTTGCACCGTGGGTCAGAGAGGACTGAAATTTCATCTGTGCTGTATGTCGAGCATGTATAGCATATTTGACAATAAAGTTGACTTGAAGTGTCATCAAAGTAAACGCTGGATACTTTAACTCTCTGTCATGTTCTTCAAACCATCCATCTATTATCCATAACCGCTTATCCTGTGCAGGGTCGCAGGCAAGATGGAGCCTATCCCAGCTGACTATGGGCGAGAGGCAGGGTACACCCTGGACAAGTCGCCAGATCATCGCAGGGCTGACACATAGGCTACATTTACATTAGACCGTATCTGTCTCGTTTTCTTCGCGGATGCACTGTCCGTTTACATTAAACCGCCTGTAAATGCCGGGAAACGGGAATCCGCCAGCGTCCACGTATTCAGTCCAGATCGTGTCAGCTCCGGTGCTGTGTAAACATTCAGAATACGCGGATACGCTGTGCTGAGCTCTAGCTGGCGTCTCATTGGACAACGTCACTGTGACATCCACCTTCCTGATTCGCTGGCGTTGGTCATGTGACGCGACTGCTGAAAAACGGCACGGACTTCCGCCTTGTATCACCTTTCATTAAAGAGTATAAAAAGTATGAAAATACTGCAAATACTGATGCAAATACTGCCCATTGTGTAGTTATGATTGTCTTTAGGCTTGCCATCCTTCCACTTGCAAGTGATGAGTGATATGCGCTGGGATCACACACACAGTGGCTCAGTCCCGAAAACACTGCTAGTGTGCTTCACTCGCACGCTCTGTGAGCTGCGCAGGGCCGGAGTGCGCACCCTCCAGAGGGCACTCGCTGTTCAGGGCGGAGTGATTTGTAGCGCAGGATGCCTGCGGAGCCGAGCGTATCCGTGTATTGGTGTTGTTGTGTGCACGCAAATCGTGTATTGGTGTTGCTGTGTGCACACTAATCGTTTTAAAAATGTTAATCTGATGATCCGCTGATACGGTCTAATGTAAACATGGGCATAGAGACAAACAATCATTCACACTCACATTCACACCTATGGTCAATTTAGAGCCACCAATTAGCCTAACCTGCATGTCTTTGGACTGTGGGGGAAACCAGAGCACCTGGAAGAAACCCAAGCAGACACAGGGAGAACATGCAAACTCCACACAGAAAGGCCCCTGTCGGCCACTGGACTCAAACCCAGAACCTTCTTGCTGTGAGGCGACAGTGCTAACCACTACACCACCGTGCTGCCCTTCCTCAAACCATTCCTGAACAATTTTTGCAGTGTGGCAGGACACATTATCCTTCTGAATGCAGCCACTGCCATTAAGGAATACTGTTGACATGTTGGGGTGTGCTTAGTCTGCGACAATGTTTAGATCAGTGGTACGTGTCAAAGTAACAGCCACATGAATGATCGGACCCCAGGTTTCCAAGCAGAGCATTGCCCAGAACATTACACTGCCTCTGCTGGCTTTACTTCCCACAGTGCATCCTGGTGCCATCTTTTCCCCAGGTAAGTGATGCAAACACACTCAGCCACCCACATGTAAAAGAAAACGTGGTCCATCTGACCAGGCCACGTTCTTCCACTGCTCTATGGTCTAGTTTTGATGCTCACATGCCCAATTTAGGCATTAATTACAATGGACAGGGTGGCACGGTGGTGCAGTAGTTAGCACTGTCACCTCACAGCAAGAAGGTCCTGTGTTTGAACCCAGCAGACAACGAGGGCCTTTCTGTGTGGAATTTGCATGTTCTCCTCGTGTCTGCATGGGTTTCCTCCAGGTGCTCCGGTTTCCCCCCACAGTCCAAAGACATGCAGGTTAGGCTAATTGGTGGCTCTAAATTGACCGTAGGTGAATGCGAATGTGAGTGTGAATGGTTGTTTGTCTCTATGTGTCAGCCCTGCGATGATCTGGCGACTTGTCCAGGGTGTACCCAGCCTGTTGCCCATAGTCAGCTGGGATAGGCTCCAGCTTGCCTGCAACCCTGTACAGGATAAGCGGCTACAGATGATGGATGGATGGATACAGTGGACAGGGCACTCTGACTGGATGCTCAGATCCTTACACTTGCCCACACATCTACTTCAACTTCGCTCACTTGTTGAATAATATCCCACCCCTTGATAGGTGCCACTGTAACAAGATAATCAATGTGATTCACTTCACCTATCAGTGGTTTTAATGTTGTTGCTGATCAGTGTATATAGAGTATGAGGACAATATAGCATATTAGAGGTCAAAGATGACATACTGTGTGAAGGGTACAGGATGTTCTGTGAAGGACATTCTGTGCCATGATGCAACAGTATTGAAATTCTCCAGTACTGTCTCTTCAAACACTGCATATGTAATTATAATAATTGAAATGACAGCAAGTTGGCTGCTTCTTTCAACAGGACTGATGCAAGTGCTGTCACACTATCTGTCATCCATCAGTCTCTATACGTATCCTGCACTCTGTAACATCTGATATTGCACATTTAAATCCATATCTGTCTGTCATCCCCAGTAGGAATTCACTCAACACACACCCTGATCCTGTGAAGAGGAAGTGCACACAGACATTATTAAAAGAAAAGTGCACAGCATATGTTGCTGTTTAATAGAGCTGAAGTGAAGTAGGCTTTTGCAGAAGTGCCTGTGGGGGTAAACATTGGTCAGCACAGTATGAAAAGAGGTCAGAGAGCTGATTCCTAAGAGGCATAGATAACCCCATGTTCTACGGTCAGAGGCCTCATCTAGACTGCATATTCTGTTCGTGCTCTCCTTCACACATGAGCTACAATGAGCCTGAAAACTGGAAGAGACCGGCTTGCTAAAACTAGTAACCATGCATATACACTGTGTGCACAATTATTAGGCAAGTGAGTACTGTGACCCTACCATTATTTCTATGCATGTTTTCCAACCGCAAGCTAGATACACTTGAATGCTAATTGGATTTAAGCATTCTCAGGTGGTATTTATTTGTGTAATGAGGAAGGGTGTGACCTAAAGTCATTAATACCCTATATTAAGGTGTGCATAATTATTAGGCAGCTTCTTTATCTCAGGCAAAATGGGCCAAAAAAGAGATTTAACAGACACTGAAAAGACAAAAATTGTAAAATGCCTATCAGAGGGATGCAGCACTCTTGAAATAGCTAAGCTATAGAAATGTGAGCACAAAACAATCAAACGTTTTGTTGCAAATAGTCAACAGGGTCGCAAAAAATGTGTGGAGAAGAAAAGACACAAATTAACCGCAAAAGACTTGAGAAGGATTAAACATGAAGCTACCAGGAACCCATTATCCTCCAGTGCCACAATATTCTAGAACTGCAACCGACCTGGAGTGTCCAGAAGGACAAGGTGTTCGGTGCTCAGAGACATGGCCAAGGTAAGGAAGGCTGAAACACGACCACCACTAAACAAGACTCACAAGTTGAAATGTCAAGACTGGGCCAAGAAATATCTGAAGACAGATTTTCCAAAGGTTTTATGGACGGATGAAATGAGAGTGACTCTGGATAGACCAGATGGATGGGTCCATAGCTGGATAACTAATGGACACAGGGCACTTTGACTCAGACACCAGCAAGGTGGTGGAGGGGTAATGGCATGGGCTGCTATTATTAAGGATGAGCTAGTTTGACCATTTCAGGTTGAAGATGGACTTAACATCAACTCCCAAACCTACTGCCAGTTTCTAAAAGATACATTCTTCAAGCAGTGGTATGGGAAGAAGTCTGCATCATTCAAGAAGGCCATGATTGTTATGCAGAACACTGCACCATCACATGCACCCAAGTACTCCACTGCTTGGCGAGCCCACAAAGGCCTTAAAGATGACAAAGTAATGACATGGCCCCCTTCCTCACCTGACTTAAACCCTATTGAGTACTTGTGGCCCCTTCTTAAGCATGAGATTTACAGCGAGGGAAGACAATACACCACTCTGAATAGCATTTGGGAGGCCATGGTTGCTCCTGCACAAAAAGTTGATCGTCAACAAATCAAAAAACTAACAGACTGGATGGAAGGCTCATGGCAGTTATTGAAAAGAAGGGTGGCTATATTGGTCACTGAATATTTTTGAAATGCTAGAAGTGTTTATTTGTTAATTCTGAGTTGTTTATTTGTTACACTGAAAATTAAAATAAACAAGTGAGATGGGAAACTTTAAGCTTTTCATTTAGTTGCATAATAATTCTGCACACTAAATGTTGCCTAATAATTCTGCACACTTGTATATTCCCCTGAGAAGGCCTAAACTCCCCTTTCCTTTGTTAATCATTCTGGTTTTAGGTTTATTAACAATTTGGATTGACTGAGAGCACTGTATTTGTTCAACGATAAAATTAATCATCAGGAATACAACTTGCCTAATAATTGTGCACACAGTGTACAGTATATAAAAGCACACGGCCATGTCCAGCTGCCAGGATTTTGACCAGACACACCACTGTTTAGTATTTAGTGTAATGTCAGTGTCTGATTGAAATGTTCAATATTTGTGATTTGTTTTTTGCTCTCTAATTGCGCCAACCCTGCATCCTCACCACCAAGTAAATGTAATTTCATCTCACTGTGTACTGTACATTGCAACAAAGGTCTACTTGACCTGTCTATGTCTGGGATAAAACAGTTAATGAAGCTGAATGAACCTGAACACCTAAGGACAGGCTTGTAGTACTTGAGTCCAGGACTCAGACTCAAGTCCGACTCGTGCCCTAATTTTAAGGACCCGTGACTTGACTTGGACTTGAGCACTGATGACTTAGACTCGGACTCGTGCATTAACTGCATTTGGACTCATAAATTGGAGATGAGGACTCAGATTTTTTCTTTATTTTTTGTAACATGCCATAATAATTTGGCATAAGATATTTATACTGTATGTATATCTACATTAATTTTTATACTAATTTTGTGCAAGAGAATGCACATTCACCTGTTCATACGTAATGTTCAGGAACAAACTAATGTTAATGGCACTAAAATGCCTGGAGAGAACACCCCTAGGATTGTCCGCTTTGCTCATACAGACTTCTTGCGCAGAGGGAAAAAATGTACTGCTATGTGTTCCATATGTAGAAGAACTATCGAGGAGACAACGGGGACAACCTTGAACTTCAATTGTCATTTGGCAAGACTCAAGTCCGACTCGTGCCCTAATTTTAAGGACCCGTGACTTGGACTTGGACTTGAGCACTGAGGACTTGGACTCGTGCATTAACTGCATTTGGACTCATAAATTGGAGATGAGGACTCAGGTTTTTTCTTTATTTTTTGTAACATGCCATAATAATTTGGCATAAGATATTTATATGTATATCTACATTCATTTTTATACTAATTAACTAATTTACAGAGAAGGAAGTGACACGCTATGTTTATTGCACTGTTGATAGTGGGGCCTCCTGAGCAATGAACTCGCTAGTGTTAACCCTCTCTCATGTTATTTGCCCTGTTGATAGTGGGGCTTGTATTGGACTCAACTCAGATCAGTAGTGGACTTGACTCAGACTCGAATTGGATCAATAGTGGACTTGACTCGGACTCAACTCAAAATTTTCTTTAATGACTTGGACTTGGCTTGGATTTGAACACTGGGGACTCGAGACTAGACTCGGACTCGAGTGACTCGACTACAATGCTTAAGGAGTATGTGTGTGCTTTCAGTTTGACTGCTGGTTTGAATGAATACAATATATCATACTTAGTACATTTGGGGATGTATATACTGCAAAGATATAATGTATACATTTTATTATGGGCATTTGGTCAAAACTGCACAGTGCAACAGAGAAGACTGACTAACATCCCTACAGTTGAGAAGACAGTACACTGACATGAACCTGAAGACGAATAGCTCTGTTTGGTTTTGTAAGTCCAAATTGTTTTTGATTTCTTCTTCTTCAAAAAAAAATTATAGTAACTGAACTTGCCAGACAAACTATTTTGTTTGCAAAATGGTTTCATCAGTCACTGTGTTGGAAAACTCTCTCTTTATTAATATTCTCTTTTTGTCTCTGTAGCCTTTGATGGTTTAACAATGTTTAGCCTCAAAGAAGACAAGATTTTCACACGTTAAATCATGTTATCAAAAAGTCAGTAATTACTGAATGTCAGGCTTGATAAATTGGAACAGGTGTTTCATTAGCATCATATTCACCTAAAAAGTTGTGTGACCCTAAATATGCATGCGCAAAATAGTTATGGTCCTCCTAGCAGTGCCCTTTTAGGTGCATAAAGACCCTCATGTGTGTTTAGAAGATTGTGACTGTCCATTTTTAAAAACAACTTATGGATAGTATGGCTGGCCTTTTTTTTTCCTTCGGTGGAGTCTGAGAGCTCTATGGTGTGAAGTTTTGTGATCGAGCCACATGGAGCTGTCTATGGTCCTGGACTTCAAAGACTCAGAATGAAAAATCTTGATAAAATGTGTTCTGTTCAGTTTTAGCTCTGCAGGTAAGCAAGGAATATATCATGGCAAAATTTGTAAACTCCTTAACTTGCTTTTACTGACAACTGCATGGACATTTCCCCAAAGAGTTCAAACAGTAAGTGAGATATTTTAAAGCCAATTACTGTAATGACTTGGACAAAACTGTAACAAACACATTCCTCCTTTTCTTCCTTGAAGAAGTCTGTACTTCCCAACAAGAACCGACCGCCTTCAACAGCTAACGATCCTGACATAATTAACTCTCTTTGTTTAATAAAACTGCACCAGTCAGTTTACTGCTGCATCTTCCCTCGAATCTGTTTTTACACTGCTTACTGATCACAGCTTTAATTAGCTGAAGTCCCTGCTGCAAGGAACCTTGTAAATCCATATTGATATTTGCTGAGTGTGTGGCAAGGGCAACGTCTTCATATCTACCCCCAGCTGTGAAGTAGGAGGGTTTAAGCCTCAAATCACAAGTCTGCAACTATTACAAGCTCCTGGTTTACATGCCCCCTGAGGCAATTCTTTATCTTCTTCCATTTGGAGCAGGGAATTAACTATAGCCTCAAAAATGTAACGCTTACACTGAAGTAATTATCCTCTGTGGAAAAAAGGCTGGTGAAAGCAAGGTGCTTAGAATTTTACATAACAATGTAGATTGTATTTGAGATTTGATATTACAAATTGTAATATCTAATCTTTGGATTTGACCTGGATAAATTAAAGAACATGCAATGAATTATCTCCAAGAGCTAACTGCATGCACTCACTGAGCACTTTATTAGGAACACTGTAGTAGTAGTAATAATAATAATAATAATAATAAGTTAAAATTCTATAGCACCTTTCACAAGCCCAAGGTTACTTTAGAGGAGGGAGGGAAAAAAATTAATACTGGGTAAAGCCTCCCTTTGCTCTCAAAACATTCATGTTAAATAACTTAGAGATTCCACAAGATGTTGGAAACGTTCCTTTGAACTCTGGTCAGTGTTGATATGATTGCATTACAAAATTCCTGCAGATTTTTCAGGTGCACTTTCAAGCTGCAAATCTCCCATTTTATCACATCCCAAAGGTGTTCTATTGGATTCAGATCCAGCCCATGAAAGGATGTACATGGTCAGCAACAATACTCAAATACGTATACTGTGGCATTCGAGCAATGATTGATTGGTATAAATGGGTCCAAAGTGTGCCAAGAAAACCTTCCCCATGTCATTACACCACCTCCACCAGCCTGGACTGTTGGCACAAAGCAGGTTGGGTCCATGGATTCATGCTGTTGGTACCAAATTCTGACCCTACCAGCTGTGTGCCTCAGCAGAAAGCGAGCTTCATCAGACCTGACTATGTCTTCCAGTCAAGTGTTCATTTTTGGTTTGCCTCAGCTTTCTGTCCTTGGCTGATGGAAATGAAACCCGATTTTGTCTTTTACTGTTGAGCCTATCTGCCTCAAACTTCAACATGTTGTGTCTGAGATATTCTGAGATGCTTCTCTGCTCACCACAATTGTACAGAGTGGTTATGTGAGTTCCTATAGCCTTTCTGTCAGCTCAAATCATTTCTCTGTTCAGCTCTCTCATCAACAACGCATTTTTGTCTGCAGAACTGCATTATATATTATACATTGAAGATTGTATGTTTTTTATTTGCAATAAAACAAGTTTTTTTAAATTTCCTTATTATTAAGCTTAGATTATCTAGAGTGTCTGCCATACACGTCCTTGTGTTATTTGTTACTATAGAAAAGATAATGTATTAGAAAAAAGGTATTCATAGTAAGGGGGGGAGGGTGTTATACAAAAATGATGCACACTTTTTGACCAGTCAGACATGAGCATTCAACTGCACTCTGGCATAATTAACAGTTATTCCATGAAATCAAGTTGTACATGAGCTGATAGCGTAGCGCTGAGTTGGCTATAAGCCATATATGATGTGATTGAGTGGAATAACTGTTTTATTCTATCCACATTCACTGGATTTTGAGAAACAGAGCGTTTTTATTTTTTGCAAATTCGATAAATAAAATCTTTGTACAAAATGTCTGACAAAATTATTTCCGCTAAGAATGGAAACAAACCGGCGAAATGACAGTGGCAGTTTGTGAAAAATGCAATAATAATAATTCATGAAAAATAAAAAAGATATATTCTACCATGAAAAACATTAATTCCATATTTTGTTGCTTTTTTTGGTGTGTGTGTGTGGGGGGGTTGTTTTCGAGTATAGTTTTTATTTCGTCCTCAGTTGGTTCAGCAACGCACTCTGCCATTTTCTTATTCTTCTTTAGGGATTTTTGGAAGTTGGCAAACCAACTTAAAGGTGCATTACCACCACTAACTGGGCTGGAGTGTGGAACAGGAGATACTGAGGAGTATACTGTATAGTTTTTTCCAAAACTATATTCTTTTAGCTATTTCTGTTTCTTTTAAATATTTGTTACAAAGTGATATATCTGACTTGATGCGCTCTGCCATTTTGTTTTCCTCTACTCACAGTATATGAGTTGATAGCATAGTAGTAGAGTAGCCAATCAGAGTGTGTGATTGCTCATATCCAGTGAATGTGTCCAGAATAAAATCAATTAATCAACACCTTCTGATCAATCGAAATCAAGAGTTCAATATTGCTGTGCTATAATAACTACTACAACACCTCTACTGATTCAGTTTTATCCTAATGAATTGGATGACATGTATGTCATTATCTATTTGAACAATATGACAACATAAATATATTTTCTACACACTTATTATTTGATTTGAATTGATCTGAAGATGGATTACTCTGGGTGAAAAACTACTCCACTGTGCCATATTGGTGTGAACAAAGGTAATCACAAGATGCAAAACACTCAATATTCTGTTCAATAAATCAATAATATCAATCACATTATGTGTAAAAAAAAAAAAAAAGGTTGAATAGGAGCCTGTAATTTTGTTGTCTTATTGCTTGTAAAGGAAAATAAACTATAATTCCCAATGCAGTAAAAGTATGAGTCCTGTCTTACTCAATTAAAAGTAACAGTTCAGAGCCAATAGTGTAACTGAATGAAAGTCATAAACATACTCAAACATCTCATCTCATTATCTCTAGCCGCTTTATCCTTCTACAGGGTCGCAGGCAAGCTGGAGCCTATCCCAGCTGACTACGGGCGAAAGGCGGGGTACACCCTGGACAAGTCGCCAGGTCATCACAGGGCTGACACATAGACACAGACAACCATTCACACTCACATTCACACCTACGGTCAATTTAGAGTCACCAGTTAACCTAACCTGCATGTCTTTGGACTGTGGGGGAAACCGGAGCACCCGGAGGAAACCCACGCGGACACGGGGAGAACATGCAAACTCCACACGGAAAGGCCCTCGCCGGCCCTGGGGCTCGAACCCAGGACCTTCTTGCTGTGAGGCGACAGCGCTAACCACTACACCACCGTGCCGCCCACATACTCAAACATTCAAGAGTAATTTGTTAAAGTTAGTTAGTTAGTTAGTTCCATCAGACTTCTCATCTCATCATCTCTAGCCGCTTTATCCTTCTACAGGGTCGCAGGCAAGCTGGAGCCTATCCCAGCTGACTACAGGCGAAAGGCGGGGTACACCCTGGACAAGTCGCCAGGTCATCACAGGGCTGACACATAGACACAGACAACCATTCACACTCACATTCACACCTACGGTCAATTTAGAGTCACCAGTTAACCTAACCTGCATGTCTTTGGACTGTGGGGGAAACTGGAGCACCCGGAGGAAACCCACGCAGACACGGGGAGAACATGCAAACTCCACACAGAAAGGCCCTCGCCGGCCCCGGGGCTCGAACCCAGGACCTTCTTGCTGTGAGGCGACAGCGCTAACCACTACACCACCGTGCCGCCCCTCCATCAGACTTGATGGCAAATTTTAAAAGCAGATACTTTGTTTTGTTTGGGGCATATCATTCAGCAGTTTTAGCCAGCATTAACTTTTTCAGCCATTTTGTGCTACAGTAGCTCTTCTGTGGGATTGGAACATATGGGCTAGCCTTCATGCCTCATGCGAATCAATCAATGAGCCTTCAACATTCATGATCCTGTCACTGGTTCACTGGTTGTCCTTCCTTGGACCACTTTTGGTAAGTACTAACCACTGCATACCAGGAACACCCCACAAGATGTGTCATTTTGGAGATGCTCAGACCCAGTCATCTTCTTCTTCTTTCAGCTGCTCCTGTTAGGGCTCGCCACAGCAGGTCTGTTCCACATATTTGATTTGGCATAGGTTTTACACAGGACGCCCTTCTTAATGAAACCCTCCCCAATCTATCTGGGCTTGGGACCAGCACTAAGTATGCACTGGCTTGTACAACCCCAGTGACTGGGTATTTTTACCTCAACAGTCATCTAGTCATCACAATTTGGCCCTTGTCAAAGTCGCTCAGATCCTTACACTTACCCATTTTTCCTGCTTCCAACGCATCAACTTCAAGAACTGACTGTTCTCTTGCTGACTAATATATCCCAGGCGGCACAGTGGTGTAGTGGTTAGCATTGTCACCTCACAGTAAGAAGGTTCTGAGTTCGAGCCCCATGGCCGACAGGAGCCTTTTTGTGTGGAGTTTGCATGTTCTCCCTGTGTCCACGTGGGACAGTCCAAAGACATACGGTTAGGTTAACTGGATACTCTAAACTGTCCACAGGTGAGAATGTGTGTGTGAATGGTTGCAGGATGCGACCTGCAGAGGGTCCTATCGTCTCCGCTCTCTGTGTTGCCATGGAACAAGATCCTCCCAGGCCAAGCAGGTTGGATCAGCATTGTGAACTGATCACCACTATAAACAAAATTCTCAGCGAAAGGCTCCAAGGTCATGGACTTGATCTTGGAAAGGATACTCGAGCTACACCAAGGACAGAATTTATCCCACCCCTTGACAGGTGCCATTGTAATGGGATAATCAATGTTATTCACTTCACGTGTCAGTGGTTTCAATATTAGCTCATCAGTGTATGACTATCAGTGTAGTACGAAAGGCTTAGGCAATTCTGCAAAAGTTGAAAAAATGCTGTTTTATCATCAGTGGGACAGAAAGCTGTCATACACACACACACACACAAGTCTGTCTCACTTTCCTCCTCTGTCTTTTTGATGGACATATGATTGTGTGTGTGTGTGTGTGTGTGTGTGTATGACAGCTTTCTGTCCCACTGAGGAGGCTCAAGGAACTTCCTCAAACTGTCAGAGATTTTCCGGCATCTCACATCATAGACAGACCAGCCACTGTGACACACGCGTGCTTGCGCTCACACACACACACACACACACACACACACACACACACACACACACAATTTTCTCTCTCTGTCTATTCAAGCAGGCTTCTCTGTCTATTTCAAATTAACAAACATATGTAATTTATTTTCTCTCTCTCTGTCTCACTCACTCACTCACTCCGTTTACATGCACATAGGGAGAATCGAATTTCTGCCGTTGCTCGACTGAAATCGAAGTTCAAAATGCCATGTATACACCTTAATTCTGCTGAAATTGAACCGAACTTGATTTCTCGGAATCGAGCTACACGACCTAGTTTATGCGATTTCTGCCGAGCTACTTTGTGCATGTATACCCTATCGAGCTAGCTGTCGAGCTACTTCCGGAAGTGACGAGTGACGAGACCACAAGCGGGAAACACAACAGCCTCGGTCGGCATGACAACGAATCATGACAACGGCATGAATCTTTTCTTTTTGTGGCATTGTTTGCACTGTTAAAATTTAGCTCACTTACTGTATCACCAAATACATCTGTACAGCTGTTGCATAGCTGTGAATTGTGTACCAGGGGCGTGTTTAGCCTATTTTTGGGGGTGCTCAAGCACCCCCCAAAACGAGCTCAGCACCCCCTAGCTCAGCACCCTCAAAAACACTGCTTTTGGACGTAATTTTCAGAAATAAGTGCCCTTGCGCACTGCGCAATGAATGTGTGCGCGGGCGTGTGTGTGTTCTTGAATTCACCTGTTACGTGATAGTTCTATGAGCAGTAAAATCCCTCTCCTCCTTGCGTCCCCTCTGATTGGGTTGCCTGTCCGCGCGAGTGCTTGCTACGACATGGTGGTTTTTTTAACTGGATTCCACGCCGATGAGGAACTCGAAGTAGCACCTGAGTATTACTGGCACAGCGAGATGTGAAGGTACGGACTGGAGTTACAATTGTTAAACACAACACAATAATATGCATAATGCAATATTGATGTTCCCTGGTCTATGAACAGAATGATAAAAACGACATTTATCATCCATATCGAGATACTTTTATGCAGAGCTGTACAAGTGCTACGGTGCTAGACCACCGTGTGTTAGTCAATTTTATTTAATGTAACATAGTGTTTACGTTTGCTTATCATTCTTATCATGCTTATCAACAAAAAATATAAACTAATGTAAAATCATAATAATACACACTATTATTACACAATACACAATAACACATTAATTAACAATTACCACTGTTCAAAATGAATAGCTCCAACATTATAAATGCAGTGGTAGGTCTTGTTTAGTTAAAAATATAACATAAATATTTGTGTCAGTGGCTGTAAATGTGTAGATATCATAGTTTATTGGGTCAGCTTCTGTTAAAACATTGCATAAGTCTTGTCTAGTCTGGTCTTCTTGTCTAGTTAAGTCTAGTCTACTGTAAATGCGGAATAAACGTGGAAACACTGTCGTTCAAGCCAGGTGCCTCTGTCAGCTCTGGGGGCTAAGCACCCCCAAAGATCAGATGCTAGAATCGCCCCTGTTGTGTACATAAACAAGTCATTGTATTTGTGTGTGTGTGTGTGTGTGTGTGTGTATGTCCAACATCTGAAGAATGTCAATAAAAACAAAACAATTGAACTTTTTGTGTGTTTATTAAGACATGTTAAATTGTAAGCAAAAAAAATATTTTTTTTGTAAGCAAAAAATGGACTTTAGAAAAATATTATTGTGCAAAATAAGTTGTCTTACAAAACAGTGGTCTGCGCCGGACAGTTTGTAGCCATACAGTCTGTTAGAGCAAGCCGAACAGCTTGAACACGGAACTGCTAGTGTTGCCAGATTGGGGGTTTTAAGTGCATTTTAGCGGATTTGAACATGTTTTGGGCTGGAAAACGTCAGCAGTATCTGGCAACACTATAGCTCTTCTTCATGACGACAACCGGAAGTGTACCAACACGATGGGGCGTGTAGCGCCACGTGTGGCTCGGGTGCACAATGCACCTTGCACAATAGCCCGATTTCACTTGTGCATGTAGGATTGGATTTCTCTGGCACCCCTGCTGTGACCCTTTGCTCAATTACCAACAGCAGCTCGATTTGGACGTGCATGTAAACGTAGTCACTCACTCACTCACTCACACGTCCATTAAGACAAGTTAACTAACATCCCATACAATCACTATTCACTAAGCCACACACATAAGTCTGAGCATGGAGTTCTCACTGCTTTACAGATGTAACAACTTGAACACATTTTAAAGTGACTGAACAAGTGTGTTCATCCATAATTAACCCCAAAGCCAATGACACTGTCATGTAACAATAAACCGGGGGTACATCATTGTAAAAGTTTATGTAATGGATGACATAAGTAACGTGTGAAGATCTAAGCGTTTATTGTGGGAACGTCTTGTCTCTATTTTATGCTTCTGTTAATCAAAAGCCTCCTGCAGCGCCAAAAAGCAGAGCAGGTCGATACACGTTTTAAGACATGCAGCCAATAAGCACAAGAGCACAAAGAGCAGGACAGATAAAAGGAGGAGGATGTCAATACGACTGTAAATACATCCAGCTGCACTTACTTATATTGCTTATCCTATGGGCCATTATGGGTTGAGGCTTTCACCACACATCAGAATGCCATTTTCAAGACTGCAGGGAAAGAGAAAAAAAGAAAAACACTGTGGTTAAATTTTACACTGTGAAGAGAGAAATACTGATAGAAAGAAGGAGCAAGGAGGGTGAGAATGAAAAAGAGAGCTAAACCAAGCCATGAATGCACCCGAGGACCTGGAGAGATAGAAAAGCCATTGATTTTTGACAGAAGTGCCAGTTCATCATTCTGAGAGACACTTGCGATCAATTTCTCCTTTCGTTTGTTTGTGATTTTGTTTGTTCAAAGCCAGTTGCTATGATAAATTCCTCTTTATGCTGCAGCTTCTGAGCAGAAGATGGAGAAGATCAAAGGATACATCTTGATGACCTCATTTCCAAAGGGCTTTATTTATTTATTTTACTTGGTCAATTATAAGGGCGGCACGGTGGTGTAGTGGTTAGCGCTGTCGCCTCACAGCAAGAAGGTCCGGGTTCGAGCCCCGTGGCCGGCGAGGGCCTTTCTGTGTGGAGTTTGCATGTTCTCCCCGTGTCCGCGTGGGTTTCCTCCGGGTGCTCTGGTTTCCCCCACAGTCCAAAGACATGCAGGTTAGGTTAACTGGTGACTTTAAATTGACCGTAGGTGTGAATGTGAGTGTGAATGGTTGTCTGTGTCTATGTGTCAGCCCTGTGATGACCTGGCGACTTGTCCAGGGTGTACCCCACCTTTCGCCCGTAGTCAGCTGGGATAGGCTCCAGCTTGCCTGCGACCCTGTAGAACAGGATAAAGCAGCTAGAGATAATGAGATGAGATGAGATGAGATGAGATGAGATGGTCAATTATAGCAATATAGAAAAGTCACAGTCTTTAACACTGTACAAAATTAAGTGATAACAACTAGCAAAGTGTGACAGTGCACAACCAGTTTTAGATAAGACAGACTTTTACTCAGAGACGAACTAGAGCATCTACCTGCTCTAAAATCCATCAGTCAAGACAGCAAAGAGGATACTGCTTTCAACAGCCCTTTTCATCTGCCCCTTCCCTTTTAGTCACTTCCCAGCAATCTTAGAGGCGGATGAAGAGTCAGCGTGGGGTCTGTGCTCTGGAAACCTTGTCTTTTTCTTGATGTTCTTCACCAGTGAGAGACGAGTTTGGAACCTCAGCCCATCTCTAAAACTGCAAACCTTCAGTCATCTAGAATTTAAGAAACAGGATCCCAAGCCTGGTCTGGGAGTACCCACTTTTCTGCACATTTCAGTCTTTTTCCTGCTCTAATACACCCACTTTAACACAGTAATTGCTCTTAATTAACCATTGGTGCAAAGAGTCCAAAACACAGTGACTTGAGTAAAAGTACTGCTACTCCAGTAATAATTCACTCAAAGGTAAAGGTCAAAGCAGTGATCATTAAAATAACTCAAGTAAATGTCTGAAGATGAAGTTACACCATGAAAATAAAGTGCAGTGATTAACATACATGAATATTCATTTTTCTCACGGCTTTGCAGGTGTGACAACTTGAACACACTTCATCTGGTGGAAAGCCACTTGAGTAATTATTAGCTCATCCAGCCGACAGGCGATGAGCTTATGTCATCATCCGCCGTCCGTCATATGTCCAGCGTCGTCCACATTTCACGAAAATCGCTTCTTCTCTGTCAATTCTTCACCAATTCTGATTCTTTTTGGCAGGAAGGTAGGTCTGCCTGGGGTGCATATAGGCTCTACCCAGATTTGCATAATTGCAATTAATAATGAAGATATGGTGTAATTAAACCCTAACGAGCAGTTTCCACACAAATCGTTTCTTCTCCCTCAGTTCTTCACCGATTTTGATTCTTTCTGGCATGAAGGTCAGGATACCTAGGGTGCATATAACGTCTACCCAGATTTGCTTAATTACGATTATTAATGAAGTTATGGACTAATTAAGCCTTAATGAGCAGTTCAACAAAAATTGCTTATTCTCAGTCAATTCCTCGTTGTTTTGGATTCTTTCTGGTAAATAGGTCAGTATTCCTAGGGTGTATATAGCTTCTGTATATAGCTTGTATGTAGTGTATATAGCTTGCAACATTTATTGTGCAAGGTGGCCCACTTTAGATCTTTCCTTTTGGACTAGACGGGGCCGGAGTGAGCTACGCCGTCATTGACGGTCTTGTTGTTATTATTATTATTATTATTTTACATACCTACAACTGACACCGCATTACATTACAGGCATTTAGCAGACTCTCTTATCTCGAGCAACGTACAACAGGACCCTGACATACCCACAGCAGTAAGCAGCCCGGGGAGCAGTTGGGGGTTATGTGCCCTGCTCAAGGGCACTTCAGCCATTCCTGCTGCTCCAGGGAATTGAACTGGTGATTGTTTGGTCCCAAAGCTGCTTCTTTAACCTTTAGGCCATGGCTTCCCCATAACTAACGCTAAAGTGTTCCATACCTAAAGAAAGCATTTTTGAGCTGTTAACTAATCAAACCAGCTATGCTGAAGTGAACATCACCTGCATTATCAACAGTATATACGAAGTGTGATCAAAAATTTCCGGGACTGTTTTCTCTTGAGAACGAACACAGAGCTGCAAGGTCATGCATGTGCAGTAGGAGTGAGAAGTCACTTTCGTGAGTCAGTATGCCGCATGATCTCAAACTGTCAACATCAGGACGTGTGTTACATGCATTTTTGTGACAATGTGTGTGTGTGCATTTGCATTTAGTATTAATGGAAATCAGCAATGGAGACCCTTGAAATGCTTCAGCAAGCTTATGACAATGAAGCAGTGGGCCAGGCAAGGTGTTCACGCTTCAAGAGGTACAGGACATCATTTGAGGACAAGGAGTCTCCATTGCTGATTCCCCGGGTTTGACCCAGAATTTTACATTTGCTCGCTGATCTATAGGAAAATAGCAAATGCACGTTGTCACAAAAACATATGTAACACAAGTCCCAATGTTGACAGTGTGATGTCACGTGGCATATTGACTCACAAGAGCTTGCTCCTATTGTATGCACATGACTTGGCCATGCTCCGTTTGTTCGGAAGAGGAACAAACCTGGAACTTTTTGATCACACCTCATAGACACCAGTCATTTTAATAGGAACAGCTGTACACTTGCTCATTTATGCAGTTGTCCAGTCAGACAGACAATCATGTGACAGCAGGACAATGCATAAAATCATCCAGATACAGGTCAAGAGCTTCAGTTAATGTTCACATCAAACATCCGAATGGGGAAAAATTATGATCTCTGTGACTTTAACCGTGGAATGATTGTTGGTACCAGATGGGCTTGTTTGAGTATTTCAGAAACTGTTGATCTCCTGGGATTTTCACACGCAAACGTCTCTAGAGTTTACACAGAATGTTGTGAAAAACAACAATGAAAAAAAAACATCCTGTGAGCAGAGTGTATGCTAAAGCACCTTGTTGACGAGAGGAATTTGAGGCTATCATGGGCACAGAAATTGAACAGCTGAAGACTGGAAAAGTCATGGTGATTTTTTTTTTTTTGCTCAACTTCAACTGTTCAGTTTGGGTGAGTCTATGCCTACGACAGCCTCAGATTCTTGTTCTTAGCTGACAGGAGTGGAACCTAATGTGATCTTCTGCTGTTGTAGTCCATCCACCTCAAGGTTTGATGTGCTGTTCATTCTGAGATGCTTTTCTGCTCACCACAGTTGTAAAGAGTGATTATTTGAGTTAGTATAGATTTAGTGTCAGCTTAAACCAGTCTGGTGATTCTCCTCTGATCTCTTTCATCAACATGTTTCAGCCTGTAGATCCTCCGCTCGCAGGATGTTTTTTTTCACACCATTTTGTGCAAACTGTAGAGACTGTTGTGTGTGAAAATCCCAGATCAGCTGTTTCCAAAATACTCAAACCAGTCCATCTGTTACCAACAATCATACCATGGTTCAAGTCACAGAAATCACACGTTTTCCCCCATTCTGATGTTTGATGCAAGCATTAATTGAGGCTCTTGAGCTGTATCTGTATGGTTTTGTATTGTGCTGCTGCCACATGATTGGCTGAATAGATAACTGCATAAATAAGTAGGTGTATAGGTGTTCCTATTAAAGTCAACGGTGTATTTAGATAGTTAATATTATCGCGCTAGTTAATTTTGCCAAATATTGTTGAGGTTTTATTAGCTTTCTTTTAGCTACATGACTAGCTACAGCATTTTCTAAAAGTGGATTAAAACTAAGGATACACAGATAATCTGACTGTGCCAGCTTTCTCATGAGGCTTTCTGAAGCACTCACACTAGCTTCATCAAACACTAGCTAACAGTCATAGCTGCTTCATGTACCCCATAACCAACACTCGTCTGTGCCTTCCTCTGCTTCTCCGTGGGTCTTTAAAACACTATTAATGCCTAATGGGCTTGCTCATTAGCTGCACTTCCAAACATGCTCTGGCCATTATGAGCTCCATTTGCTGTTGGGTCTCACGCCTGTGCACACAATGTGTGTCGTCTGTCTATTTCAAATTCACTTCACAATTTACAGTGACAACTGTCCTTGACTATGTTATGTTGTTTATTTTGTTTACATTTAAGCACAGCTGTTTTGTTAGACCTGTTCTTTTTCTACTAAAAAGACATTAAGAATGGATAAAGCCTTTTCTATGAATAAGTACAATGTCTCAGTAGAGCAGGAATGTAACCATTTGTGAAGATATTATTCAGAATAAACAGATAATGTGTTCTAAACTGATACAAATACATATGCATATATAAGCTCCACTATGGCAGCACGGTGGTGTAGTGGTTAGCGCTGTCGCCTCACAGCAAGAAGGTCCGGGTTCGAGCCCCGTGGCTGGCGAGGGCCTTTCTGTGCGGAGTTTGCATGTTCTCCCCGTGTCCGCGTGGGTTTCCTCCGGGTGCTCCGGTTTCCCCCACAGTCCAAAGACATGCAGGTTAGGTTAACTGGTGACTCTAAGGCTACGTTTACATTAGACCATATCTGTCTCGTTTTCTTCACGGATGCACTGTCCGTTTACATTAAACCACCTGGAAAAGCCGGGAAACGGGAATCCACCAGGGTCCACGTATTCAATCTAGATCGTATCTGGTCCGGTGCTGTGTAAACATTGAGATACGCGAATACGCTGTGCTGAGCTCTAGCTGGCGTCCTCATTGGGCAATGTCACTGTGACATCCACCTTCCTGATTCGCTGGCGTTGGTCATGTGACGCGACTGCTGAAAAACGGCGTGGACTTCCGCCTTGTATCACCTTTCATTAAAGAGTATAAAAGTATGAAAATACTGCAAATACTGATGCAAATACTGCCCATTGTGTAGTTATGATTGTCTTTAGGCTTGCCATCCTTCCACTTGCAAGTAGTAAGTGATATGCGCTGGGATCACACACACAGCGGCTCAGTCCCGAATCGTGGCTTGTGCACTTCACTCGCGCGCTGTGTGAGCTGCGCAGGGCCGGAGTGCGCACCCTCCAGAGGGCACTCGCTGTTCAGGGCGGAGTGATTTGGAGCGCAGGATGCCTGCGGAGCCGAGCGTATCCGTGTATTGTTGTTGCTGTGTGCACGGCTAACAGTTTTAGTGTAAACGCGAATCGTTTTAAGAACGTTAATCTGATGATCCGCTGATTCGACGTAATGTAAACGTAGCCTAAATTGACCGTAGGTGTGAATGTGAGTGTGAATGGTTGTCTGTGTCTATGTGTCAGCCCTGTGATGACCTGGCGACTTGTCCAGGGTGTACCCCGCCTTTCGCCCGTAGTCAGCTGGGATAGGCTCCAGCTTGCCTGCGACCCTGTAGAAGGATAAAGCGGCTAGAGATGATGAGATGAGAAGCTCCACTATTAGGTTTGTTGTTGTTGTTGGGTTTTTTTGGTCAGAAACATTCACAAGGCGGATGGCACAGTGGTGTAGTGGTTTGCACCGTCGCCTCACAGCAAGAAGATTCTGGGCTCAAGCCCAGTGGCCGACAGGGGCCTTTCTGTGTGGAGTTTGAATGTTCTCCCTGTGTCTGCGTGGGTTTCCTCCAGGTGCTCTGGTTTCCCCCACAGTCCAAAGACATGCAGGTTAGGTTAACTGATGGCTCTAAATTGACCGTAGGTGTGAATGTGAGTGTGAATGGTTGTTTGTCTCTATGGCTACATCCACACGGCAACGAGATTTTTTTTTTTAGCGGGTAAAAAAAAAAATATTGCGTCCACATGGGCAACGGATCAGTAAAATATCAGGTACATATGGCAACGCAACGCTTGCTGAAAACGATGCAATACACATGCCACACCTCTACGTGCGCTGTAAGACGGTCCCATCAGAGACACCAGAACAATAGAAGAAGTAGGACGCATGCGCATAAACCCCTTCCTCTACCCGGCGTGAATGAGTGAGTGCTGCTTGTTCTAGTCATGTGGTTGTGACGCCATTGTAAACAAATCCGTTCTACTCATCCAGACGACTTCGCAACAGCGCCGTTGCCAAATTTTTCCACTCTGGAAACCGTTCTCAAAAAATATCATTTTGGGGCACCCAAAACGCCGGTGCCGTGTGGACGCCAGGCCAAAATGATAAAAAATTTTATCGGATTCACCTGAATCCGTTGCCGTGTGGACAGGGCCTACAGTAAGTGTCAGCCCTGTGATGACCTGGCGACTTGTCCAGGGTGTACCCTGCCTCTCGCCCATAGTCAGCTGGGATAGGCTCCCGCTTGCCCGTGACCAGTGTTGCCATAGTTACTTTGAAACAGTAATCTGACTACTGACTACTTCTTTAAAAAGAAACTTAGTTAAGTTACTGACTACTTGCTTTCAAAAGTAACTAAGTTAGATTACAAGTTACTTTATTAGTTACTTTTAGCAGCGAATGATCCCCCATTCCCATAACATAAAAATGACTACCAGTTTTCCCAATACTCACTTTATTGACATTCATTTTAACCGGAACATCAAAAATTACACTGATATTTGAAAACTATTTCCTGAAAGAAATAGGCCTACATGTTTTTTATAAAAAAAATAGACAGTCTTTCTTGACTTTACTTAAAATAAAAATTTCTTATAAAAATAAAATAGTCTTTCTTGACTTCATTTAACATAAATACTTCTTCTTATAAAAATAAAATAAAATAATCTTGACTTCATTTAACTTTGCGGAATCTAATGGCAGTTATCTACATGAATGAACATTTTATGGGCCTATATTGAACATCTTATTGAACCTGCTGTTGTTCAGCATTAGAGCAGCAAGAAGTGGTTTTATGAAACAAAACAGTATAAAAAAATAAAATAGTCTTTCTTGACTTCATTTAACTTAAATGCTTCTTACAAAAAAACTTTCTTGACTCCATTTAACTTAAATACTTCTTATAAAAAATAAAATAGTCTTTCTTGACAGTCTTAATTTAACATAAACACTTCTTCTTATAAAAATAAAATGAAATAAAATAGACAGTCTCAACCAATCTACTTAACTCTGCCCCACTTACTGGTTTTGAACCAAAGTCCAACTTTCTTTGTTTGCAGGGTGTGGGACCTCCTTCATTTGTTTTCTTCGCACCAGGCGAGACCTGCTCTGTTAACGTGGTTGTGTCATGCTGTGTCTCTAGATGTTTCTTTAGGTTTGATGTTGTATTCTTGAAGGCAGACAAGACTTTGTCGCCAGCACAGAGTGTACAACGAACCTTTATGTTGCCATCCTTAGCTGAAATAAAATCAAAATAATGTCTGTATTTCCAGGTGCAAAAGGCGTACCTCTTTCCCTCCATTGTTTACATCTGTCTTGTGCGCGGAGAGGAGATGACGTAACCTCCTAGGAAACGTGTCACATAACCCAGGTCGCCAAAAAATAAATAAATAAATAAATAAACCTACGGCGCCCCGAAACGCAAAAATAGTAACGCACAGTGTATTAGATAAGTAACTTAAATCTGACTACTGGTTTGGAAATAGCACTGCATTAGACTACTCGTTACTGAAAAAAAAGTAGTCTGACTACAGTAACACGTTACTAAGTAGCGCGTTAGTGGCATCACTGCCCGCAACCCTGCACAGGATAAGCGGTTACAGATAATGAATGGATGGATGTATTCTGCATTAATGCTGCCATCACAGAAGTGTAAGTTACCTTTGCCAAGGACATGGACACAACCCCATACCATGACACACCCTGGCTTTTGGACTTGTTGCTGGTAACAGTCTGGATGGTCTTTTTCGCCTTTGGTCTGGAGTACATGGCATCTATTTCTTCCAAAAAAGACCTGGAATACTGACATGTGTGACCACAATACACATTTCCACAGTGTGATGTTCCATCCCAGATGCCTCTGAGCTCAGAGATGACAACTGCACTTCTGAACACAGTTAACATAAGGATTCCTTAAAGTTTTAACTGGCATTTGTGGATGTAACTCTGTATTGTAGTGTTTGACAAAGGTTTTCCAAACTAATCCCAAGCCCATGTGGTTATATCAGCTATAGATGGATGACAGTTCTTGATGCAGAGGGATCGGAGATCACAGATGTTCAGCTTTGGCTTGTGCCCTTTCCCTTTTTTGCACCTAAATTCCTCCAGAGTCCTTGAATCGTTTAATGATATTGTGCACTGTAGAGGGTGAAATATCCAAATCTCTTGAGTTCTTTCTTTGAGGAACATTGTTTTTAAACATTTCAATAATTTTCTTACACATTTGTTGAGAAACTGGAGATCCTTGGCCCATCGTTTCTCCTCAAAAACTAGACCTTTCCTGGATACTGAGTTTGTACCAAATCATGATTACAATCACTTGTTGACATCACCTGTTTCAAATCACATCATTATTTAATTGTTTGACCTTACATTGTTTAATTGTACTATACTGCTACACTAAAGCATATGAAAAGGACACCTCACTGTCTATACTGTAGTATATTATACGTGTCACATTTAATATGTCACATATGTGCTGCATATTTAAAAGAATTGCATGAGGCATCAAGCACTTTTCGATAAGAAAAATAATACTTTTGAAGAATAAAATGTGGCAAGGTTCTGTAACTTTTAATACTTTTAATGCTGTGATTAAATAATTCAACACTAATCTGACATTGCATTCTGCCTATTTGCACATCTGAATTTCGCACAGATGCATGAGGGGTGCACAGTTTTTACTTCAGGAACATGGCTACTACTTTTCCTCTGTAGTGATCTGTTAAGCTTAGAACAATATTAACTTCTTTGGGATTCCTATTAACTTACAAATATTTCTGTTCAAAACAGAAGTGGGCATTGATGCTGTTTAGTGGTATGTACGTTTGACAGGCACAAATGAGGTAGAGTTTGGAGTTGTACATGTTATTTTGAGTTGGGAGTTGTTTCAGGCATGCCTTATTTTTTAGAGAGAAAACAACATTTTTACTTGGACAGCAGCAGCTTGCCCTTAGTCCTGATTTATTCGCACTCAGGTCACTCAAGAAGTGGCCCTCTTACAGAAACAACACAATCCATACATAAACTGCACACATCTAATGCCGCTTTTCCACTACCAACGCGGCTGAGTTGGGCTGAGCTGTGCCGTGCTGAGTTGGGCTGAGTCGAGCTGAGTGGGGCTGTTGGAGTTGCATTTCGACTACAACCGCGCTGAACCGTGCTGGCTGGAAGTGGGTGGACACATTGGGTGGAGTTAGCGAAAGTGGGTGGACGTCACGTGATGTCGTTAGGCGGCGCAAACAGTGACATCAGTGACCTTTTAAGCGGTAGTCTCACGACCCGGATAGTAAACAATAAACATGGAGGACATGGAGTCGTTAGTGTTGCTGGTCTTGGTGCTGTGGCTTGTTGTCACCGACAACGCCAACAGATACTGGCAAGAGCGTATAGATGAGGCGAGGCGCATAAGGCTTCAGAAATTCTCGTAATTTGTAATTCTTCTTCTTCCGGGTTTACGGTGTTTACAGATCCCAGCGTGCTCGCGGGGCGTGTGTGGGCATGTGAGGACACTCCTCCTCACCAATCAGTGCACAGGGGAGTGTCTCCTCACGCCCCTAGCCCCACTCGGCTCGGTTTGGCTCGCTTCAGCCCCACTCCAAAACTGTGCGAGTTTTGGGGGCTGAGCAGGGCTGAAACGAGCTGAGTCGTGCTGTTCTGAGGTAGTCGAAACGCGAGCCGTGTCGGGCTGAAGTGAGCTGAAAAAGGGTAGTGGAAAAGGGCCATAAGACAGCATTCATTCCCATGACACATGATAATGTATCTATGACAACAAAAGACAAGGACTATTGAGGGGTCAGTCCGACATTGCTTACTGAGATATGGGCATAAGACATAAGGTCTCATTGTAAGCAAGATAACCCTAGTGAAGCTTACACACATACACACGTACATCAGTTAGACCACAGCTTTGATAGAGTTGACCTCGCAGTAAGAATGACAGTCCCTAAGACCATTTGCTCACAGCCCTGCTGGTGCTGGTCAATTGCTCTGAGCCATTGAACGACCTTTAGCGTAAGCCTCATTCCCAGAGAAAATAGCAGGCAATTAACACAGCGAGTGGATTACAAGATTGCAATAACTTGTGGATTAATGTGTTCACTTATTCTTAACATTTCTGAGCCAGCCTGAATAGAGCTGTCTTTGGCACACAGCCCCTGCCAAGTCATGTGAATGCAGTGGAAATTATGGGGTAGTAAAATTGCTAATCAGAGGCTTAACTATTAGAGTAGAGAAGGCTTGTGTTGAAACAGCTATGATTTGGGAGGAATGAATATCAATCACTAAGTAACAGACAGTGGATGTGGATGGGGGAAGCCATTGGCAGCATACTGCTCTCACAGCAGTTAGTTTAAAAACAAGGTTTGAAATTAGCATTTGGCTAACTGTGCTGATTTTCCACACACTTTGCTGAGCAACTTTACATGCTCCTCATCTGGAAAACTGTCAGATTATACAGTAAATTTTATGTACATTGAGTGTTTACTACATCTCAATTTTCTGCAAGTAGTGTAATCTTCTCCTACTGTTTTACCTCATAGCTAGGTCTCTGTTTTGAATTGTGATGTTTATACAGTTTTCACATTGTGGAGTGTTACTTTTTATGGTGTGCTGAAGAATAGAAAATCCCATCTATTCTTCGTTTGCACGTGACATCATAGCTAATTATGCATGAGGTTTTGAACTGGAAGTCTGCCATGTTGGAGGATATATACAAACGCACGTGGTGCACATTTACTATAGAAGATATGCTCGAGAGGTTGTTATGCTCAAGAATTCCTTTTGTTTCTTCACTATGCCGACTCTTTGTGCTGTAATTGGATGCGGGCACAACTCTATTTGAGACAAGGAGACTTATAAGTTCTTTAGAATTCCAGCAATTATAAATAATCAAGGAGAAAAAAAAAACAAGAGAGTTGTCCATGGAGCCCAGACGTTAACATAAACCGGGCTGATCTAAGCGATGAGAAATCAAAAACCACACGAGTCTGTAGTGAACATTTTATCAATGGTGAGTGCTACGAACTAGTTATTAATGAAAGATCGCAATATATAAGAAATATTGGATCATTTAATAGCCTGGTCGTGCAGAAACTCGCCACTGTCAAACGTGACAAAGCCGTGATCATCAAGCGTGTGATCCAACAATCAATGGCTTCTACGATTATTTCATTTTAAAAAGAGCTGTATATAACTTTTGGGGGCGGCACGGTGGTGTAGTGGTTAGCACTGTCACCTCACAGTAAGAAAATCCTGGGTTTGAGCCCAGTGGCTGACGGGGGCCTTTCTGTGTGGAGTTTGCATGTTCTTCTTGTGTCTGCGTGGGTTTCCTCTGGGTGCTCCGGTTTCCCCCACAGTCTATTGAGGTATTTCACTCACGTGACCAAGTCATGTGATGCTGCCATTTTGGACGGCACGGCTCGAATCAGTTTGAATGCGAGGAAGGCGACAAACGAAAAACATAAAAGAAAAAGGAGCGAGATGCAGAAAACACCTTCACTATCCAGCGACATAGGGCATTTACAGGGCAAGCAGAGGGAGAGGTATTTGCAAAAATTGAGGTTAGCAGGCTTAGAGAACGACGTTTACCTGCTTCCACCAGGATTGTTCACTGACGTACGGAAGTACACGAAGCCCTCATCTTTACCTGACTTCGGCCCACATGATCTGTATACCTATGTCATTAAAAACCCATCGCCATACACAGGTATTGATCTGAAAGCGTATAAGAGTTTGGATGCCTACAAATATTTTGTGTCAGGCTGGGTAACATGCCTACATCAGCGGGTCGTCCCTGGAGCCGGTGGTCGCCATCTGATTACAGCTAAGGTTTGTTCACATTTTCATTTACTTTCGGTCCTCAGGATAAACAAAATGTTATTAAATGTCATTGAAATAACTTCTTAGTCTGTTGAGACATGGCCCGTTATAAATTTGCTGTTACCAGGCAATGACCAAGAACTGTATTATTAGGGTCGGTGTAGTTGTAGCAGTGTATTAGCAACTAGCTGTTAGCACTAGCTAATGTCAACAACATAGTAGCTGGTATGTTACTGTAGCAATATTTACGTTCAGTCATTTGGATGACTGTTAAAACCTTTCAGTCTCAAGTTTTTCCTTTACTGGATTTACTAGTTTACTGAGCTAGCGCGCTCGGCCAAGCCGGGAGCCATCGCGCGCTCGGCCAAGCCGGGAGCCATCGCGCGCTCGCCGGCCAAGCCGGGAGCCATCGCGCGCTCGCCGGCCAAGCCGGGAGCCATCGCGCGCTAGCCGGCCAAGCCGGGAGCCATCGCGCGCTCGCCGGCCAAGCTGGGAGCCATCACGCGCTCGCCGGCCAAGCCGGGAGCCATCGCGCGCTAGCTCAGTAAACTAATAAATCCAGTAAAGGAAAAACTTGAGACTGAAAGGTTTTAACAGTCATCCAAATGACTGAACGTAAATATTGCTACAGTAACATACCAGCTACTGTTGTTGACATTAGCTAGCTTGCCGTCCAAAATGGTGGACACCGGGGCGTCACGTGACCCTGTGACGTCAGGTGAAATACCTCAATAGACATGTAGGTTAGGCTAATTGGTGGCTCTAAATTGTCCGTGTGTGTGTGTGTGAATGGTTGAGAGGAGAAAACTTCTATAATAATCCAGTAGAAGGCAATGGGGAACCACTACTGTAATGTTCCTTAGACACTTTGATGGCTGAAGCTGTCAGAGCAGCAACGTCACTGTAGTGATATACCAGAATGGATGGATATAATTTTTGATGACGCTGCTTTTATTTTGCGTTTCCTTTACATTTGGGAAACCAGCTGATCTCTACAATTTTACAGATCCAGACTGGGCACCAACACAAAATATGGGCCACAACAAAATCAAAGATGGTACAAAAGTGGCAGCTTGAAATGCCAGGCTTACAGAGCACAGAAAGAAACGCAAAGTTATTGAAGAATCTTCCCAAATGATCACCGAGTTGAGTCAATGGAACAAGATTCATGTCAATCCCCTACCTCAAATACTGCAGGCTCCTCGCCCGGTGAGTGCTCTTTTATAACTAAATATGTTATATAGGGTGTTAGATACCTATCTTTTGAAGCAGTTAAAATAATTGTTTTTAAAATAGATTTGAGAAATGACTATAAGCTTCTAAATGTAACTCCCCTTCACCTTCCAATCTGTACTGTCTCTCTTTATACTGTATATATATATATATATATATATATATATATATATATATATATATATCCTCCAACATGGCGGTGGTCAATGATGCAAGCAGTTTTGGTGGTCAATGATGCAAGCAGTTTTGGTCATGTGGTTGCAAACAAAGAATTTTGTGAATGCATCCAAGATGATATTGCTTGAACCCTCATCATCATCTTCTGCCTTGTCCAGCACTGTCACCAGGTCAGGGTCCATGTGGACTGATCAACGTCATATTAATTGGAGCACAGTTTTACACCGGATGCCCTTCCTGCTACAACTCTCCCATTTCTGGGCTTGGGAAACAACTATTCACACACATGTATGGACAATTTAGAGGAGACAATTAACCTAACTGTATGTCTCAAACCCAGAACCTTCTTACTGTGAGGCGACAGCACTAACCACACCACTGTGCCACCCATACTGCTTGAAGCCTAATAATAATAAATCAAAAGATTGCAAAGAAGTCTGGTCTAGAGCAAAACAGCAATTTTACAAACAGGCTGAAGTTTTCAGATAGCTAGCTTTGATAATTTGATCAAACAGAAGGATGGAAGCTGATCAAGAGCCATGTACAGTTTGGATTTTTTTCACCCTGTTCACATGTGAAACTATTATAGTCCCAGTAAAAATGTTCAGAATGAATCTGAGTTTATAATTTTTGGCTATTATTATTAATAATAATAATAATAATAATAATAATAATAATAATAATAATAATAATAATATTATTATTATTATTATTATTATTATTATTATTATTATTATTATCTCTATCTTCCACTGACTGAATAAAATTACATAACACAGCAGCAGTATGTCAAAATTATTACTTCTCACAAGTCAGAGGTTTGAGCTAAGTCAAGATTTTGCAATCATAAGTGAAAATTTTGTGATTATCAGTAAAAAAAAGTTTTGATCAATTGTTGACATAATGAGTCATCATTATGATTTTTGTCAAAATGTTGTAATAATAAGTCAACATTTTGAGATAAGAAGTAAATGCTGAGATATTAAGAAACAATCTTGAGATAAGCCCAAATTTTAAGACAATAAGTCGATAAGTACTGTATCTCAAAATTTTGACACTACAGCTGCCAAAAATAAATAAAATAATACGTTATATATGCTTTTTTTTCCACCTGCTGCAAATGGGTTTCCATAGATCTGACCCCTAAGCCAATAATTTCAAAGAGACATACTCTATAAATGCAGGTTATCATCTGTTTTTATTAAACTGAACATCCAATTTGGGAGGACTGAAAATTAAACACATTTGTACATTGTCTTTGCAGTGATTTTTGGGATGAATTATGTTTCTTCCAAAAATACGAAAGACATTAATAAATACAATTTTATTATACGGCAATATTTTGTCAATTTCAAGCTCAGCGCAGACTCTCTCTCTCGCACACACGCACACACACACACACACACACACACACACACACACACACACACACACACACACACACACACACCAAAAAAAAAAAAAGCCACTATTCCCTTTGGCTAAGTGGATGGTGTCCTCTGTCAGTGGTGACACCGGTGTTGGGTCAGCAGAGGGGAAGCAATGAGACTGAAGGGTTGTGGATAGCAGTTAGCTCCTGCCACCTCCTCTGGGCCACACTGACGCTGCAAGTGCTCCCTAATGGCTCACATCTCTCAGCTACTCTCAGATATTTGACACTGCTCAGTTATACCATGCTCTAAAATTTCCACAAAATTAATCCTTTCACAATGTGAGCAGCAATAATAAGAAAGAAAGAAACAAAAGCTTTATAGTTACTGTTCAGGGTGTGATGGCATATCATGATAATGGTATACTCCGATCAGGAAATCTGAAATAATTGCACTGTTAATGCTATGCTAGACTGGTAGACAGGATGACTATAACATTGGGAAGAAATGTTAATTTGTGACATGCAAATGTGCACATTCCCAGAGAATGATCTTTTGCCTAGTTTGCAAATTCATCTTCAATAACTACTTCACTCTGGAACACTGGGATAAGTAGGAGTGAGGCAGGGGATATACACCGGCTGGGATGCCAGGGCATTGCAGGGCACTATGAACACACATTTACACACTCGTTCACACCTCGGGGCAATTAGGTACAGTACAAGTACTGGGAGGGGGAAAGAAACCAGAGAACCCAAAAGGAAACTCATCTCATCTCATCTCATCTCATCTCATTATCTGTAGCCGCTTTATCCTGTTCTACAGGGTCACAGGCAAGCTGGAGCCTATCCCAGCTGACTACGGATGAAAGGCGGGGTACACCCTGGACAAGTCGCCAGGTCATCACAGGGCTGACACATAGACACAGACAACCATTCACACTCACATTCACACCTACGGACAATTTAGAGTCACCAGTTAACCTAACCTGCATGTCTTTGGACTGTGGGGGAAACCGGAGCACCCGGAGGAAACCCACGCGGACACGGGGAGAACATGCAAACTCCGCACAGAAAGACCCTCGCTGGCCACGGGGCTCGAACCCGGACCTTCTTGCTGTGAGGCGACAGCGCTAACCACTACACCACCGTGCGGCCCCAAAAGGAAACTTGCGAGGAAAATTGTAATACAAAAACCAAATAGCATTGTGACATGTAACATCAGATATGACACCCACTGTAAGAATAAAAAAGCTGAGGCAAGGGATAATATCCTGAGAAAACAATGAATTTCCAAGATTAAAGTTGCATATTTACAAGAAAAAACTCAGATATTCTCTGAGATTATAAAATCATAAATTTGTGAGGGAAAAAATCCCCTCAGAAATTCTGAAATTAAAAAGTCAGAAATTCCAAGATTAAGAAGTCACAAATTTATGAGAAAAAACCTCTCATGGTCCCATGAATTATGGAAAATGTAGGGCAAAAAATTTCTAAGCGCCTCATTCTTTTGTGTCCCATGATCGAGAAGGAAAGATTGGATTTCCTATAACTCTCTGCTCAGCTGTTTCAAAATAACAGATATTTGGGCAGATGAGAATAATCTATACCCTGAAAGTAACGGGAAACTGCTCTAGCACAATAATTAAACATTAATAAACAGCTAAGGCAAAAAGAAAAGGACATGGATAAACAAAGTTGTGCGGTTTATACATTCATCTCCTGTTGCATCCAGGAAGTGTAACAATCAATCATATGCTTCTCAGCTGCAGTGAATTCTGAGAAATGCAGTTGAAAAACTTTTAGTGCTTTATTCTTTTGTTGTGCATGATTGAGGAGGAAAGACTGCATGTCCTATAACTCTCATACTCAGCCGTGGCGTCTGTAGTGTGATGACATTGATCCAACCTTCCAAAGTTAAGCAAATTGGTTTCTTGACAGACACATACATACATATATATATATATATATATACACTGGCATGCAAAAGTTTGGGCACCCTTACTGAAAATGTCTGTTACTGTGAATAGTTAAGTGAGCAGAAGATGAACTGTTCACCAAAAGGCATAAAGGTAAAGATGATACATTTCTTTTCAGCGTTTTCTGCAAGATTTGTGTATTATTTTTTTTTGTACAATTGGAGAGTGGAAAAAAAGAAAAGGAACACCATGCGAAAGTTTGGGCACCCCAATACATTTGAGTTCTCAGGTAACTTTTTACTAAGGTTCCAGACCTTAATTAGCTTATTGAGCTGTGGCTTGTTCAAATTCTTCATTAGGAAAGGTCAGATGATGCAGATTTCAAAACTGTATAAATTCTCTGACTCCTCAAACTTGTCCCTAAAATCAAAAGCCATGGGCTCCTCTAAGCAACTCCCTCGCATTCTGAATAATAAAATAATTGATGCTCTCAAAGCAGGAGAAGGCTACAAGAACATAGCAAAGTGTTTTCAGGTAGCTGTTTCCTCAGATTGTAATGTTATTAAGAAATGGCAGTTAACAGAAACAGTGGAGATCAAGGTGAGGTCTGGAAGATGAAGAAAACTTTCTGAAAGAACTGCTTGTTGGATTGCTAGGAAGGCAAATAAAAACCCCTGTTTGACTGCAAAAGACCTTCAGAAACATTTAGCAGACCCTGGATTGGTGGTGTACTGTTCTACTATGCAGTGACACCTGAACAAATATGACCTTCATGGAAGAGTCACCAGAAGAAAACCTTTCCTGTGTCCTAGCCACAAAATTCAGCGTCTGAAGTTTGCAAATGAACATCTAAATAAGCCTGATGCATTTTGGAAACAAGTCCTGTGGACTGATGAAATCAAAATAGAACTTTTTGGCCACAATGTGCAAATGTATGTTTGGAGAAAAAAGGGTTCCAAATTCCAGGAAAAGAACACCTCTCCAACTCTGAAGCATGGGTGTGGATCGATCATGCTTTGGGGTTGTGTTGCAGCCAGTGGCACAGGGCACATTTCATTGGTCAAAGGAAGCATGGATTTGAATAAATACCAGCAAATTCTGGAAGCAAACATCACACCATCTGTAAAAAAGCTGAAGTTAAAAAGAGGATGGGTCCTACAATAAGACGATGATCCAAAACACCTCAAAATCTACAATGGAATACCTCAAGAGGCACAAGCTGAAGGTTTTGCCCTGGCCCTCACAGTCCTGACCTAAACATCATTGAAAATCTGTGGATAGATCTCAAAAGAGCAGTGCATGCAAGACAACCCAAAAAACTTGTCGAACTGGAAACCTTTTGCAAGGACGAATGTGTGAAAATTCCCCAGGTAAGAACTGAAAGATTATTAGCTGGCTACAAAAAGTGTTTACAAGCTGTGATACTTGCCAAAGGGGGTGTTACTAGGTACTAACCATGCAGGGTGCCCAAACTTTTGCTTCGGGCCCTTTTCCTTTTTTGTCATTTTGAAAATGTAAAAGGAGTTCATTTCATCTTCAACTTGCTTAACTGTTCACAGTCACAGCAATTTTGACCAGGGGTTCCTAAACTTTTGCATACCACTGTGTGTGTGTATATATATATATATATATATATATATATATATATATATATATATATACACACACAATGTCTTGCAAAAGTATTCATCCCCCTTTGTGTTTGTCCTGTTTTGTCGCATTACAAGCTAGAATTAAAATGGATTTTTGGAGTGTTAGCACCATTTGATTTACACAACATGCCTACCACTTTAAAGGTGCAAATTGTTGTTTTATTGTGACACAAACAATAATTAAGATGAAAAAAAAGACAGAAATCTGGAGTGTGCATAGGTATTCACCCCCCAAGTCAATACTTTGTCGAGCCACCTTTTGCTGCAATTGCAGCTGCAAGTCTCTTGGGGTATGTCTCAGCTTAGCACATCTAGCCACTGGGATTTTTGACTATTCCTCAAGGCAAAACTGCTCCAACTCCTTCAAGTTAGATGGGTTGCGTTGGTGTGCAGCAATCTTCAAGTTATGCCACAGATTCTCAATTGGATTGAGGTCTGGGCTTTGATTAGGTCATTCCAAGTCATTTAAATGTTTCCCTTTAAACCACTCCAGTGTAGCTTTAGCAGTATGTTTTGGCTCATTGTCCTGCTGGAACATGAACCTTCATCCCAGTCTCAAACCTCTGGCCGACTCAAACAGGTTTTCTTCCAGCATTGCCCTGTATTTAGTGCCATCCATCTTTCCTTCAATCCTGACCAGCTTTCCTGTCCCTGCAGATGAAAAATATCCCCACAGCATGATGCTGCCACCACCATGCTTCACTGTAGAATGGTGTTCTCAGGGTGTTGGGTTTGCGCTACACATGACATGTCCCATGAAGGCCAAAAAGATAAATTTTAGTCTCATTTGACCACAGAATCTTCTTTCATCTGCTTGGGGAATGGTCAAAAATCCCAGTGGCTAGATGTGCTAAGCTAATAGAGACATACCCCAAGAGACTTGCAGCTGCAATTGCAGCAAAAGGTGGCTCGACAAAGTATTGACTTGGGGGGTGAATACCTATGCACACTCCAGATTTCTGTCTTTTTTTCATGCTGTTGGGCAAACTCCAAATGTGTTTTCTTAAGCAATGGCTTTTTTTCTGGCCACTCTTCCATAAAGCCCCGCTCTATGGAGTGGACGGCTTAAAGTGGTCCTATGGACAGATACTCCCATCTCCGCTGTGGATCTTTGCAGCTCCTTCAGTATTGTCTTTGGTGTTTTTGTTGCATCTCTGATTAATGCCCTCCTTGCCCAGTCTGTGAGTTTTGGTGGGCGACCTTCTCTTGTCAAGTTTGTAGTGGTGCCATATTCTTTCCATTTTGCTATAATGGATTTAATGGTGCTCCATAGGATATTCAAAGTTTGGGATTTTTTTTTATAACCCAACCCTGATCTGTACTTCTTCAAGACTTTGTCTCTAACCTGTTTGGAATGCTCCTTGGTTTTCATGTTGCTTGCTTAGTGGTGTTGCAGAGTCAGAGTCCTTCCAGAACAGGTGGATTTATACAGACATCATGTGACAGATCATGTGACACTTATGAAGTTGACTCTTAATCAACTAATGATGTGACTTATGAAGTGAATTGGTTGGACCAGCTCTTGTTTTGGGGTTTCATACGAAAGGGGGTGAATACCTATGTACACTCCAGATTTCTGTTTATCGTAATTGTTGTTTGTGTCAAAATAAAACAATAATTTGCACCTTTAAAGTGGCAGGCATGTTGTGTAAATTAAATGGTGCTAACTCTCCAAAAATCCTACTCGAAAACAAAACCCCCCAAATCGTACTCAAGTATTTAAAAGAAACAGAAATAGCTAAAAGAATATAGTCGCCGTCCCCCCATATCTCCTGTTCCACACTCCAGCCCAGTCAGTGGTGGTAATGCACCTTTAAGTTGGTTTGCCAACTGCCAAAAAACCCTAAAGAAAAAGAAAACCCCCAAAAATACAACAAAGAAAACAAAAAAAGCAATAAAATATGGAATAAAATTATTTGATGGTAAGAACATAATTTTTTAAACCTTTCAAGAATTATTATCACATTTTTCACAAATCGCTACCATCATTTCACCAGTTTGTTTACATTCTAAGCAGAAATTATTTTATCAGGGGGTGTCGTGGCTCAGGTGGTTAAGGCGCCATACCATGAATGCGGGCGACCCGGGTTCGATTCCGGCCCGAGGTCATTTCCCGATCCCTTCCCGTCTCTCTCTCTCCCGCTCATTTCCTGTCTCTACACTGTCCTATCCAATAAAGGTGCAAAAAGCCCAAAAAAATATCTTTAAAAAAAAAAAGAAATTATTTTATCAGACGTTTTGTATAAAGTTTTTATTTATCGAATTTGCAAAAAATAAAAATGCTCTGTTTCTCAAAATCCAGGAAATATGGAGTGAATAAAACAGTTATTCCACTCAATCTTGTTGTACATGGCTTATAGCCAACTCAGCGCTATGCATTTCATCACTTCGTCAGCTTTCAGCTCATGTGCAACTCGATTTCGTGGAATAACTGTTTAGAGAGAGAGAGAGAGAGAGATATTCCAAGTTTTTTCTCATAAATTTAATCTATGAATTTCTGAATTTCTGAGTTCTTTCTCACAAATATATGATTGTATAATCTCTAAGAATATCCATGCTTTTTCTCATAAATGTATGACTTTAGTCTCTGAATTTCTGAGTTTTTTTCTCATATTACCCCTCAACCTCAGCTCCAGTTTTTTTTACAATGACCCATAGTCAGCAGATTATTTTTCCTTCTTAAGGAAAAATAAGCTTATTAAAGTGGAGTATTCTCAGCACAACCAATTTGAGAAGACAGAATCCTATAATACTTTCTTGCATTGCTACTGCAGCTTTCTATGTGATTTAACATCATGGGCTTTCTGTCCGTGTTTTTGAAACTGTGACGTTGCCATGCAATACATTCTGAGAATAATGATTAATTCAACACGAATCCCACCACAATGCCCCAATGGAAAGAACCTCAGAGATAGAAATGACAGCACTGTCAGCATGTCGTAAATAAATCCTGTACATGTGTTGTGCAACATGGCCCTTGTTTCTTGGCCCCATGAGCTTCAGAATTGCCCCATGATCTTCAAATCTGACCACTCACTCACACCTATATGAAAGTAAAACCTCCAGCTTGCCTGACTTTTGTTGCAATCTGCTGTATCCCAGCCCCCATGCAGATCTCTACTGTCAACGTAAAGTTTTCTGGTAATCATTCAACAAATAGTGCACACCCTGTCCATATATGTACAGTGCTCAGTGTAAATGAGTCCACCCCCTTTGAAAAGTAACATTTTAAACAATATCTCAATGAACAAAAACAATTTCCAAAATGTTGACAAGACAAAGTTTAATATAACATCTGTTTAACTTATAACGGGAAAGTAAGGTTAATAATATAACTTAGATTACACATTTTTTTCAGTTTTACTCAAATTAGGGTGGTGCAAAAATGAGTACACCCACAACAAAAACTACTACATCTAGTACTTTGGCCTCCATGATTTTTAATGACAGCACCAAGTCTTTTAGGCATGGAATGAACAAGTTGGCGACATTTTGCAACATCAATCTTTTTCCATTCTTCAATAATGACCTCTTTTAGTGACTGGATGCTGGATGGAGAGTGATGCTCAACTTGTCTCTTCAGAATTCCCCATAGGTGTTTGATTGGGTTCAGATCAGGAGACATACTTGGCCACTGAATCACTTTCACCCTGTTCTTCTTCAGAAATCCAACAGTGGCCTTAGATGTGTGTTTAGTCATGTTGGAAAAGTGCACAACAACCAAGGGCACAGAGTGATGGTATCATCTTCTCTTTCAGTATAGAGCAATACATCTGTGAATTCATGATGCCATCAATGAAATGCAGCTCCCTGACACCAGCAGCACTCATGCAGCCCCACATAAGGACACTGCCACCACCATGTTTCACTGTAGGCACCATGCATTTTTCTTTGTATTCCTCACCTTTGCGACACCATACAGTTTTGAAGCCATCAATTCCAAAAACATTTATCTTGGTCTCATCACTCCAGAGTGTAGAGTCCCAGTAGTCTTCATCTTTGTCAGCATGGGCCCTGGCAAACTCTAGGTGGGCTTTTTTGTGCCTAGGCTTTAGGAGAGGCTTCTTTCGTGGACGGCATCCATGCATGCCATTCCTCTGCAGTGTACGCTGTATTGTGTCACGGGAAATAGTCACCCCAGTTTGGCTTTCTACTTCTTTAGATAACTGCAGTGAACTTGCATGCCGATTTTCTTCAACCCTTCTCATCAGAAGGCGCTCCTGTCGAGGTGTTAACTTCCGTGGATGACCTGGACATCTCTGTGAGATGGTTGCAGTTCCATCTTTCTTAAATTTTTGTACCACTTTTGCTACAGTATTCTGACTGATAAGTAAAGCTTTGCTGATCTTCTTGTAGCCTTCACCTTTGTGGTGTAAAGAAATTATTTTCTTTGGGGAATTCTGAAGAGACAAGTTGAGCATCACTCTCCGTCCAGCATCCAGTCACTAAAAGAGGTCATTGTTGAAGAATGGAAAAAGATTGATGTTGCAAAATGTCGCCAACTTGTTCATTCCATGCCTAGAAGACTTGGTGCTGTCATTAAAAATCATGGAGGCCATACAAAGTACTAGATGTAGTAGTTTTTGTTGTGGGTGTATTCATTTTTGCACCACTCTAATTTGAGTAAAACTGAAAAAAAAAAGTGTAATCTAAGTTATATTATTAACCTTACTTTCACATTATAAGTTAAACAGATGTTATATTAAACTTTGTCTTGTCAACATTTTGGAAATTGTTTGTGTTCATTGAGATATTGTTTAAAATGTTACTTTTCAAAGGGGGTGTACTCATTTATGCTGAGCACTGTATATTTGTATTTGTGTCTGAACACATTCAATCCACATAATGCATTCATATTTAGTCACATCCCTATTATACATGAATGTGTCCTTTTATATTTCATAAATACTTTTTTCTACATTTTATATTCACATTTAATCAGTTTGTGTATATGTATGCACTGTATGGCACTGAAATATCTCATTTAGGCTTTCTGATAGCCCCATGCTCTGTTAGAACCAGCACCCACTTCTCCTGCGATCTCCTGTTGCAAAGGCTTCATATTCCAGTCAGAGCTCTGCCTCTGCCGCACTGCCACTGATATGATCTTTAATCCAATGCTGGCCACTGCACCTCCACATCCCTCACACAGCATGGCATGGAGGAGGAGGAGGAAAAAATACACACTTTCATCATTGCCATTGCCCCAGAGAGCTGCTTTCTGATTACGACGTTAACTCCATCTCAGTGTGGCATCGCAGATGAACTGGCTGATGCATAGTGTATAAGTCTGCAGATGAAATTACAGATTTTAATGTGGCTCTGCAAATGTGATTGCTGAGAAGAGACTGTGAAACATGCAGCTTCTTCAGCCTAACTCTGATGATTGAAGGTTATGTTATGATAATTTCTCCCAGCAAGACTTTATGAGTGCTTGTCAGGATTTTGTATGGCTCTAGTCCATTAAACATGGGTTGGTTTTAATGACCCCAAATCAAAAAATCAAAGCAGATGAACCTTGTAATGGTGTTATTGTTATTTCCTAGCATGCATGCTAACTGAAGAAATAAGAAGGAGGCCTGGGTCACATTGTTGTTCCAATTCATCCCAAAGGTGTTAAGTGGGGTTGAGTTAGGGTTCTGTGCAGACCAATCGAGAGTTTCCATTAAAGCCTTGGCAAATCAGGTCTTCATGGGCCTCACTTTGTGCACAGGGGCATTGTCATGCTGGAACATGTTTGAACCCCTTAGTTCCAGAAGAGAAATGTACAGCATACAACCCCAATTCCAAAAAAGTTGGGACACTGTGTAAAACATAAATAAAAACAGAATGTGAAGATTTGCAAATCTTGGAAACCCTATATTTCATTGAAAATAGTACAAAGACAACATATTAAATGTTGAAACTGAGAAATTTTATTGGGTTTTTTTCTTGAAAAATATAAGCTCATTTTGAATTTGATGTCAGCAACATGTTTCAGAAGTGTTGGGACAGGGGCAACAAAAGACTGAAAAGTTGTATAATGCTAAAAAAACCTCCTAATTTGGTTAATTGGCAACAGGTCAGTAACATGGTTGGGTATAAAAAGTGCATCCCAGAGAGGCTGAGTCTCTCAGAAGTAAAGATGGGGAGGGGTTCACAGCTCTGTGAAAAACTGTGTGAGCAAACAGTGCAACAATTTAAGAATAACATTCCTCAGTGTAAAATTGCAAAGAACTTGGGGATCACATCATCTACGGACTTGTCCAGGGTGTACCCTGCTTCTCACCCATAGTCAGCTAGGATAGGCTCCAGCTTGCCTGCGACCCTGCACAGGATAAGCGGTTATGGATAATGGATGGGTGGACATCATCTATGGTACATAATATCATTAAAAGATTGAGAGAATCTGGAGAAATCTCTGTATGCAAGAGACAAGGCTGAAAACTGACATTGGATGCCTGTGATCTTTCTTTCATACTGTTTTTATTTACAGTTTACACAGCATCCCAACTTTTTTGGAATTGGGGTTGTACGAAGACATTTTAGACAATTGTGTGCATCCAACTTTGTGCCAACAGTTTGGGGAAGAACCACATATGGGTCTGATGGTCAGTTGTCCATAAACTTTTGACTATATAGTGTATAAGGAGACTCATTAATCTGAACCTTGATTGATACATTTCTAAATGGTTAATTAGTATATTAATGATTTGAAAGAGAGCAATCCAAATTAAGTCAATACATGAAACCAAATAAGATTAGTTATTCCATTCGGACAAAAGAAATGGCACCCTATTAAAGTACAAAGTCTTAGTTTGTGTCTATGGTGGCTGATGCACTGCAATGGCTGAGCTGCATCACTGGAAGACTTGGTACATGCTATACTTAGCATGTGCTCTTTTACCATTTAGTCTGTTTTCAGATCTCTGTGAGTTTTTACCTTGCATGGAGTTTAGTGTAGATTACAACATTGAAATCTGCTGTGTCGTGAACACGGTTGGTAAGTTATTGGTGAGTTGCCAATAACTTTACCAACATACACGCATGAGTATGAAGAAAATCAGCATTACTGAAAATTCTGTTTTAGTTCTGTTTGACCTATGAAAACATTTACATGCACATTTCCTCAAAGATTAATAAACGAGGCCCAAGATCCTGGTCAACCTTCATTTGGACCCTATATAGTAACATCTTGGTTGGTTGGTTGGTTGGTTTTTATTAAGCTTAGAATCTTTTTACCCACATTGCTTCTATATCTGTGAAAACATATTCAAAGTTATTCAGAGCAAACTTTTATTCTGATCAAAATTTAGACACTTCATTAACATAAGCAGTAATTTTGTTGCATTTTCAGTGACTGGTGTTCACTGGGATAACCATTCTGTTATAACCAAAGGTCATAAAACCATGCTGATTGACAAGTATAGCTGTCAAATCTCATTTCTTTAATCCACACTTCAATATTATTCTGCATCAGATCAAGACTTGGGGAGATTTTATTTATTTATTGCTAATTGCATAATGGTGGTACAAGACATGAGCAAGAGATTCAAGATACTAGTTGAGGTACTGTAGCCTACAACACATCAAAAATTCTCTTTGAAAGTCAATAAGCTCTCACTGGTACACAGTGCAGAAAACACCACCATTATGTTAGCACTAATGCACTGATTTACCTAAATAACTTTTCTAGGGACATAATGGACATGGAATTAATCCTGCTAGCATAAGATATTCTTATATGATTGTGCTGTTGAATGTTAGATTCTACAACCCCGATTGCAAAAAAGTTGGGACAAAGTACAAATTGTTAATAAAAACGGAATGCAATGATGTGGAAGTTTCAAAATTCCATATTTTATTCAGAATAGAACACAGATGACATATCAAATGTTTAAACTGAGAAAATGTATCATTTAAAGAGAAAAATTAGGTGATTTTAAATTTCATGACAACAACACATCTCAAAAAAGTTGGGATAAGGCCATGTTTACCACTGTGAGACATCCCCTTTTCTCTTTACAACAGTCTGTAAACGTCTGGGGACTGAGGAGACAAGTTGCTCAAGTTTAGGGATAGAAATGTTAACCCATTCTTGTCTAATGTAGGATTCTAGTTGCTCAACTGTCTAAGGTCTTTTTTGTCGTATCTTCCGTTTTATGATGCACCAAATGTTTTCTATGGGTGAAAGATCTGGACTGCAGGCTGGCCAGTTCAGTACCCGGACCCTTCTTCTATGCAGCCATGATGCTGTAATTGATGCAGTATGTGGTTTGGCATTGTCATGTTGGAAAATGCAAGGTCTTCCCTGAAAGAGACATTGTCTGGATGGGAGCATATGTTGCTCTAGAACCTGGATATACCTTTCAGCATTGATGGTGTCTTTCCAGATGTGTAAGCTGCCCATGCCACATGCACTAATGCAACCCCATACCATCAGAGATGCGGGCTTCTGAACTGAGCGCTGATAACAACTTGGGTCGTCCTTCTCCTCTTTAGTCCAAATGACACGGCGTCCCTGATTTCCATAAAGAACTTCAAATTTTGATTCGTCTGACCACAGAACAGTTTTCCACTTTGCCACAGTCCATTTTAAATGAGCCTTGGCCCAGAGAAGACGTCTGCGCTTCTGGATCATGTTTAGATATGGCTTCTTCTTTGAATTATAGAGTTTTAGCTGGCAACGGCGGATGGCACGGTGAATTGTGTTCACAGATAATGTTCTCTGGAAATATTCCTGAGCCCATTTTGTGATTTCCAATACAGAAGCATGCCTGTATGTGATGCAGTGCCGTCTAAGGGCCCGAAGATCACAGGCACCCAGTATGGTTTTCCAGCCTTGACCCTTACGCACAGAGATTCTTCCGGATTCTCTGAATCTTTTGATGATATTATGCACTGTAGATGATGATGATATGTTCAAACTCTTTGCAATTTTACACTGTCGAACTCCTTTCTGATATTGCTCCACTATTTGTCGGTGCAGAATTAGGGGGATTGGTGATCCTCTTCCCATCTTTACTTCTGAGAGCCGCTGCCACTCCAAGATGCTCTTTTTATACCCAGTCATGTTAATGACCTATTGCCAATTGACCTAATGAGTTGCAATTTGGTCCTCCAGCTGTTCCTTTTTTGTACCTTTAACTTTTCCAGCCTCTTATTGCCCTTGTCCCAACTTTTTTGAGATGTGTTGCTGTCATGAAATTTTAAATGAGCCAATATTTGGCATGAAATTTCAAAATGTCTCACTTTCGACATTTGATATGTTGTCTATGTTCTATTGTGAATACAATATCAGTTTTTGAGATTTGTAAATTATTGCATTCCGTTTTTATTTACAATTTGTACTTTGTCCCAACTTTTTTGGAATTGGGGTTGTAATTGATGAATTTAATATTCATGCTTTTGTTTTGATATGCTATTGCTTCTATAAAAACATCCAACCATTATCTGTAGCCGCTAATCCTGTACAGGGTCGTGGGCAAGCTGGAGCCTATCCCAGCTGACTATGGGCAAGAGGCGGGGTACACCCTGGACAAGTTGCCAGGTTATCGCAAGGCTGACACAGAGACAAACAACTATTCACACTCACATTCACACCTATGTTCAATTTAGAGCCACCAGTTAGCCTAACCTGCATGTCTTTGGACTGTGGGGGAAACCGGAGCACCCGGAGGAAACCCACGTGGACACGGGAGAACATGCAAACTCCACACAGAAAGGCCCTCGTCGTCCGCTGGGCTTGAACCCAGGACCTTCTTGCTGTGAGGCGAGAGTGAGTGAATATGCTAACCACTACACCACCGTGCCGCTCTATAAAAACATACGTAGGACATTGGTGGACACTTAACATAAATGGTTTAAAAATGTACAGTACAATCATTGTTATTCTATCCACATTCATTGGATATGAGCAATCGTGCACTCTGATTGGCTACTCTACTACAAGGCTACCAGCTCATATACCGTGAGTAGAGAAAAACAAATTGGCGGAGTGTATTGCTGAACCAACCGAAGACGAAATAAAAACTCTACTCAAAAACAAAACCCCAATAAATACAAAAAAAGCAAAAAAAAATGGAATAAAAGTATTTGATGGTAAGAACGTATCTTTTTTCATTTTTCAAGAATTATTATTATTGCACTGTTCACAAATTGCTACTGTCATTTCGCCGGTTTGTTTACATTCTAAGCGGAAATGATTTGGTCAGACGTTTTGTATAAAGGTTTTATTTATCGAATTTGCAAAAAATAAAAATGCTCTGTTTCTCAAAATCCAGTGAATGTGGATAGAATAAAACCCACTCAATTTCATCATGCATGGCTTATAGCCAACTCAGTGCTACGCATCTCGTTGGTTATCAGCTTATGTACGACTCAATTTCGTGGAATAACTGTTAATTATAGTGAGGAGATATTTATTTAACATTTATGAAAGGAATCTTTAGTGTCAGCGCTTTGTAAAGCCCGGCACACAGGGGTGACTTCTCGTTGCAAGCATATTGCGATTTTTGGATGCAAGTTTCCCCTCTCGGGTAGCTGCGTGTGTGCATTATCTGCAACCAGTTGGCGATTTGGGGAGGGGGATGCAAATCATGTGGAAATCATGTGACTACTTCGCAGGCGGGGATTGGCTTAGCCTTTGGAGGTGATCACTTCGTTATCACAAAGACACGCACACGCAGCGATATCTCTGCAACAAGTCAGTGACTGGCAATTTTTTGTCAGCAGAATATCAAGCATGTTTGATACCTGCAATCTGTCCCAAGCAACAAAAACTGCCATCGCAAATATCCACACATGAAGCAATTTTTCGCTTGCATCAAAAAGTTGCGGTACCAAGTGACGGAAAATCGCCCATGTGCGCCAGGCTTAACAACAAACTTCTTACAGGCAAATCCTGCCCGCCATCTTTTTAACAGTGACAGTTATTTCTGGCTAACAAGATCAGGCCCCTATTTGAACAAATGGAGAGACAGCCATATCTGCACTTTTAATGACCACTGCATTTTAATAACAACTGCAAAAATCGCCGTCGCAAATATCTGCACATGAAGGATACTTTTAAAGCAGTTTCTATCAGATTCAATATGTGATTATAGAATCGCAAGTCAAATCTGATAGAAACTGCTTAAAAAGTTTGGTGACTTTGCCCCCAAAAAGGTTTAAACATCCCCCCCCCACAGGCTATAATTCCACTATGCATGTGAAAGGTTGCTACGTGGGTGCTATACTTCTGCTACACGTACACAACTCTGTGCTTGCATCAGTGCAACAACATGATTGGCTTAATATGTTTCCTATTTAAGCACACAATTGGCTTTTTAGGGAAATGGGGTTTGATATGTGCATACAACCACCATTTTTGTCATTAAAGGCTTTTCCCAGGGCGGCACGGTGGTGTAGTGGTTAGCGCTGTCGCCTTACACCAAGAAGGTCCGGGTTCGAGCCCCGCGACCAACGAGGGCCTTTCTGTGCGGAGTTTGCATGTTCTCCCCGTGTCCGCGTGGGTTTCCTCCGGGTGCTCCGGTTTCCCCCACAGTCCAAAGACATGCAGGTTAGGTTAACTGGTGGCTCTAAATTGACCGTAGGTGTGAATGTGAGTGTGAATGGTTGTCTGTGTCTCTGTGTCAGCCCTGTGATGACCTGGCGACTTGTCCAGGGTGTACCCCGCCTTTCGCCCGTAGTCAGCTGGGATAGGCTCCAGCTTGCCTGCGACCCTGTAGAACAGGATAAAGTGGCTAGAGATAATGAGATGAGATGAGACTTTTCCCAGGGCGGCATGGTGGTGCAGTGGTTAGCACTGTTGCCTCACAGTAAGAAGGTCCTGGGTTCGAGCCCCGTGGCCGGCGAGGGCCTTTCTGTGTGGAGTTTGCATGTTCTCCCCGTGTCTGTGTGGGTTTCCTCCGGGTGCTCCGGTTTCCCCCACAGTCCAAAGATATGCAGGTTAGGCTAATTGGTGGCTCTAAATTGACCGTAGGTGTGAATGTGAGTGTGAAGGGTTGTGTGTCTCTATGTGTCAGTTCTGCGATGATCTGGTGACTTGTAACTTACTGTATCTGTCGCGGCGACCTGCCGCAAGGAGTGTCTGAATGCAGGCTCACATGATTGACAGCTGCCTCCACCACTCCCTGCTACGCTGAATTGCAGTGCTACACTGCCAGCGCACGGCTTGACAGCACGCTGCGCTGAACAGGTGAAGCCAATCACAACGCTAATTAGCAGGGCAGCGGTCATTCTAGAACAATAGGCAGAGTTGGCGTTCAGTTTGTAACGAAGCAGCCACACAGCAGTTGCAAAGAGAATTCGCTACTAACACTACTAACCTTATAGCACATTGGGGAAAAAGGGACGAAAAAGGCTACTGGTTATTCACCTTCTACTTCTGGTTCTACTTCTACTTCTACCTTTTCTTCTGGAAAAACCCTACTATATTTTACTACTACCACAATTCTACTACAACGTCAACTCCACTGAAAATCAATAAAACACAAGACGAGTGGAATCCTGTGTCCGAGTCCTTCCCTTTCAAGTGTGGGAAACCCATGATGCTCATATACACTTGACAGTATCTCTCGCCCATAGTCAGCTGGGATAGGCTCCAGTTTGACCCTGAACAGGATAAGCGATTATGGATAAAGGATGGATGGATGGATGGATGGACTTTTCCCATAATTTATATTCAGGGATTTTAAGTGGATTGTCTCCTCCCTTATAATGTCTCTGGTAACAATCAGAGCTAAAGCTGTAAATAAGTTTTACAACAAGCTGCATTTTTGTCTTACTAACCTCATGAGAATGTGATATAAGTACCTGCTATTATTGGAAAATAATCGACTTTGGGATCACACCCACCCAGTATCTGATATCTTAGAAACTGGAACAAGATTTTATCACCAAATGACTTGACTGAATATGTTGCAAGGAGTAACACACACACACACACACACACACACACACACACATATACATAGCCTTGAAGTCTCATCTGTTTTACACAGTTCGGATGGAGAACATATACCTGTGTGAGATGATCTGTGTCCATTAGACAAGGTTGCTCTATCACAGCCAACCACTACTGACAGCATGCATGCAGCTGCTTTACTGAAACACAATCGCACTCCAGTTCACTGCACACTTATGCCACATAATATAGAGCGCATGCACAAACAACATCATCCATTTTTCTTGGCTTGGTGGGCAATGGGTATTTTGTATAGTAATCACTTCATTTGTTGCTGTGGACATTTCTCTTGTATGCATTGATTTGGCTTAATAGGGGCGGTGGTGCACCGAGCAAACAGGTGGGCAATTCATACAGAACAGAATTAGATGGTGCATCTGTCTTATTGGAACTGGATGAAAAACTACAAGGGTGATTAAGCTGATTGAACTCGCCATGCTGCAGCGGGGGCCAGAGTGCAATACTTCACATTCAAGTGTACACACCTACCACCAGGCATCCAGTAAACCTGTCACCAGCATCTAACTAATTGTGTTCATTAACCAAGAACAAGGGCTACACTCCTGCCTGGAAAAAGAAATGCTCCTGTCAATGTCCATTTTCTCAAAGAAAGGAAAGAAACAATGGCATTTTGTACAAAATGAAATGTACCACACAATGGAGGTCTTTCAAAATGACATATAATATACATTTCTCATTAAAATGGAAACCAATAATGCTGATGATAATTTTAGTCGTCAATTTCAATATTATATATGACAAAAGCAAAGAACAAGGACAACATAAAAGTTATTATTATTATTATACACACAGGATACTTTTTTGATGGAATGAAAACATGTATTCAGTTCCCATCTAGTGGGTTTCATTCATTTGGTTCGATAGCATGCAATAATGTTAGCGTATCACTTATCCTACATGTATTATGTCACTCTACCCAATGGAGAATGAGCGTTGAATATGGTTTACGATATCGCATGGTTGTCAAGACAACATGACATCACACGTCAGAGCTGATGCGAATGTTCACTGAGAAAGTTTTCTGCTGCGCATGCGCTAGCAAGCGGTCATGACAATTTATAAACAAACATGGCTGCCAGGTTTGCTTTGTTAAATATGGAAGATTTTGAGAGAATTTTGAATGTGTTGAACACTCGAAAGGAGTGTATAATAATAATAATAATAATAATAATAATAATATTGGCTGGTTTTGAGTGGTATATCAGATATATTCCATTCAGCTAGCATGACATTGAACTCATCTTTGACTCATTTGATATCATGCTAGCTGAATGGAACATATCTGATATACCACAAAAAAAAAGCCAACCAATATTATTTAAATATAGCATGATGTATCTAAATAAGAAGACAAAGTTATTTGAAATCTCTGAAATATTGACATGAATTTCAGAGTTTCTTTGTACGTGATATGTCCCTTTTTTTCTTTAGTGACAGTGTGCACTCGAGCTGGCATGGACTCCACAAGTTTGTGTAAAACCTTATGATCCATTTTAGATCAAATCCATCAGTGTGTCATGTGAAAATGTGCTTCAATAGAAGAGATTAGGCATGAGGAAAATCTGACCTTTCATACAAAGCAGTTAACGTGGTCCTTCCATCCATCTGTTATCTATATTGCTTATCTGTTAGGGTCACGGGGAAAGCTGGAGCCAATTCCACCTGACTTTGTGCAAAGGATACACTCACAGTCACACTAATGGGCAATTTAAAGTAGCCAGTTGGCTGCGAGGTTCAAACCGAGAACCTGCTTGCTGTGAGGTGGCAGTTCTAACCACTGCACCACCATGCTGCCCAGTTACCATGGTCAATATCACAAATTTGCTGATATTTAAATAGGGACCACAACAAGTGCAGAATCCATCCATCCATTGTCTGTAGCCGCTTATCCTGTTCTACAGGGTCACAGGCAAGCTGGAGCCTATCCCAGCTGACTATGGGTGAGAGGCGGTGTACACCCTGGACAAGTCACCAGGTCATCGCAGGGCTGACACACAGACACAGACAACCATTCACACTCACATTCACACCTACGGTCAATTTAGAGTCACCAGTTAACCTAACCTGCATGTCTTTGGACTGTGGGGGAAACCGGAGCACCCAGAGGAAACCCACGCAGACACGGGGAGAACATGCAAACTCCACACAGAAAGGCCCTCGCCATTCACTGGGCTCAAACCCAGGACCTTCTTGCTCTGAGGTGACAGTGCTAACCACTACACCACCGTGATGCCCTAGTGCAGAATCATGAATATATATTGAACATTTGTTTTATTTGTAAATGTTGAAAATTCCCTGATTTTTAATATGGTCTCAGATATAACTGTGCTGAATATTCCAGATCATAAAAAATTCCATCATTCATGATAAATTTAGGATTATTGCAACTTAGTATATTTGTTTTTCTTGTTTGTTTGTTTTTTTAAATTGTAAAAATGGTGTTAGGATAGGATATTTTTGGCAACAAAGCAGTTATGTGTACTGTGTGAAAGTATATGTGCCTATTAGTGTACATCTGCTGAAGCTTTCTGTAAAGAAGAGTTCCATATGAACAACTTGGTCAGCATATTTATTGCAAATAAAGTGGTTAGATCCATGTGGAGATTATTTTTCACTGCTTCAATATTCTGCTTGTCCTCTGAGGTGATAAAACAGTTTTAAAAAAAAGAGAGAGAAAAGACATGGCACAGAGAATTCACAATGCTCTCTCTGTGAATTGCAATGGGCTTTATCCAATGTCAGCAAAAAGAAAGAAAGAGAGAGAGAGAGAGAGAGAGAGAGAGAGAGAGAGAGAGCATCCTGCCTTGTGCTATTTGTTGGAAATTCACTGTTGTCAGTGAAAGTTTGTCTTCACTAATGCACCATCTGTTTCTTAAGGAGCGCCTCATTAAAATGAAAGAGAAAAACAAAAAATATCTTTTGTCCTCTCAAACAAACCAGTGTGTAACTAGTGATGCTGGATGTGAGATGAGGAGGTTCATTTACCGCCTCACTTCATTAGGTTTATACTACAAACACACATACCTGACTTACTCTAATTAGCTGAATGCTGAGAAATAGATTTAGCCTGACAACATGGACCATGAATCACATGCACCAAGATGTTTAACATGTATTAAACAAGATAGCAGTCAGTGTCAACACTTTGAGTTAAGCTGTTCCTTTAAAGTGCATATCACGGGTAAATTCAGGAGCAAGATCAATGTAATTCTCCTATTTTATATTAAACTTTGGTCAAATATCTGTAACATTATGCATTCTTTGCAATTTTTTTACCTTGCACAATACCAGAAAAATTCAGTTGAAATCGAGCCATTTGAGGCGAATTTGTCTGCCTCTGAAAAAACTTGGCATTTGGATTTCCCAGCAAAAACTGATTTTCGTGACGTCACGTGCGGGACGCCGCCCTCTGAATCCCATGTCAGCGCTGGTTTATTTATGAGAATATGACCTGATGGTTTTCTGCAAATTTCTTCAACGTTATCACGTAATTATTAAAATGGTTAACAGTTGTATCGTAGGAGGGTGTAGCAACACGAATCACGATGGGATTAGTACTTATCGTTTTCCAAAAGACCGGACAATGAGAGAGAAATGGGAGCGCTTCGTGCGAGGCACCCGGAAGCCAAGGACCAAAGCAGAGCCGAGAAAAAGACCAAGAAAATCGCTGATTTGCAAGTCGACTGTTGCCAGGGTAAGAAATAAGAGAGACTGTACTCTAAATTAGGTGTTCCTGTGTTTGTGTGGTACACGGATAATGTTATTTATTGACACACACAAAAGTAAACAACACGAAAGAGCTGGGCGATAATATACTTACAGTATTTCACATGTATCAAGGGCTATGCGTGTCAGGGCTTGAGATCTTGGGACCTGTCAAACACATTAAATGTATATACAACCCTGCTTAGCCGATTCCATGTGTGTAGCTTATGAAATCTTTCGCCTACAGTAGCCAGTACTCTTCTAAATGAAAAAAATATATAAATACATAATAGTAATTAGAAAAAATATGATTTATGTAACAATAGATAGATGAGCATTGATACATGAATCCATGGGTTTAGAAGCGACAATTCCATATTTCAATGCAAAATCGCTAGCTGCTAAACTTGGTCTCTACACAGACTGTGCACTGAAACTGTGCAAGCTCGCGCAGCCTGCTGGCGGATCCGCACATGACGTCACGAATCTGGCTCCAGACTCCCTTGGGATTTTTCCAGATGCGTTTTGTTATTTTATTTTTTTCTGCTGTAGACAGATGGCCTTGTGCAAAATTACCCTTCTGGATGAGTGTGTAAAGGGACATACTTTCATATAAAAAAACACGAAATTGATCCAGGATATGCACTTTAAGTTTCCTTTGCAGGGAAAGTCTTATGGACAGAAAATGTTGTTTTTCTCATCTCATTCTCATTATTTCTAGCTGCTTTCTACTTCTCAGTTTTTCATCTTATTAGCTTTTTTTAAATTTGTGCACCAATATACTAAATCGTGGCCATGTTTTGCTTAATTTGCGCTATCTGAGAAAATGGCCATGGTTTAGTGGAAAAACCAACCAGGCACTCATCTGCTCAACTGCTATGGTTACAGCCAGGCTTATAGTACTCGAGTCCGACTTGTGCCCTAATTTTAAGGACATGTGACTTGACTTGGACTTGAGCACTGATGACCTGGACTCAGAATTGTGCATTAACTGCATTCGGACTCATAAATTGGAGACGAGGACTCAGATTTTTTTCTTTATTTTTTGTAACATGCCATAATAATTTGGCATAAGAACAAACTAATGTTAATGGCACTAAAATGCCTGTAGAAAAGCCTGTAGGATTGTCCGCTTTGCTTATATAGACTTCTTGTACAGTGGGAAAAAACGCACTGCTATGTGTTCCGTATGTAGAAGAACTATCGAGGAGACGACGGGGACAACCTTGAACTTCAATCGTCATTTGGCAAGACTCCACCCAGAGAATGAAGTGACACACTATGTTCATTACTCTGTTCATAGCGGGGCTTGTTTGCTGAGCGATGAACTAGCTAGTGTTAACCCTCTCTCATGTTATTTGTCCTGTTGATAGTGGGCGGGGCTTGCTGAGCAATGAACAAGCTTTTTATCTGTAGCCTATTGAGGTATTTCACCTGACGTCACAGGGTCACGTGACGCCCCGGTGTCCACCATTTTGGACGGCAAGCTAGCTAATGTCAACAACATAGTAGCTGGTATGTTACTGTAGCAATATTTACGTTCAGTCATTTGGATGACTGTTAAAACCTTTCAGTCTCAAGTTTTTCCTTTACTGGATTTACTAGTTTACTGAGCGAGCGCGCGATGGCTCCGGGCTCGGCCGGAGAGCGCGCGATGGCTCCGGGCTCGGCCGGAGAGCGCGCGATGGCTCCGGGCTCGGCCGGAGAGCGCGCGATGGCTCCGGGCTCGGCCGGAGAGCGCGCGATGGCTCCGGGCTCGGCCGGAGAGCGCGCGATGGCTCCCGGCTCGGCCAGAGAGCGCGCGATGGCTCCCGGCTCGGCCGGAGAGCGCGCGATGGCTCAGTAAACTAGTAAATCCAGTAAAGGAAAAACTTGAGACTGAAAGGTTTTAACAGTCATCCAAATGACTGAATGTAAACATTGCTACAGTAACATACCAGCTACTATGTTGTTGACATTAGCTAGTGCTAACAGCTAGTTGCTAATACACTGCTACAACTACACCGACCCTAATAATACAGTTCTTGGTCATTGCCTGGTAACAGCAAATTTATAACGGGCCATGTCTCAACAGACTAAGAAGTTATTTCAATGACATTTAATAACATTTTGTTTATCCTGAGGCCCGAAAGTAAATGAAAATGTGAACAAACCTTAGCTGTAATCAGATGAAGACCACCGGCTCCAGGGACGACCCACTGATGTAGGCATGTTACCCAGCCTGACACAAAATATTTGTAGGCATCCAAACTCTTATACGCTTTCAGATCAATACCTGTGTATGGCGATGGGTTTTTAACGACATAGGTATACAGATCATGTGGGCCGAAGTCAGGTAAAGACGAGGGCTTCGTGTACTTCCGTACGTCAGTGAACAATCCTGGTGGAAGCAGGTAAACGTCGTTCTCTAAGCCTGCTAACCTCAATTTTTGCAAATACCTCTCCCTCTGCTCACCCTGTAAATGCCCTACGTCGCTGGATAGTGAAGGTGTTTTCTGCATCTCGCTCCTTTTTCTTTTATGTTTTTCGTTTGTCGCCTTCCTCGCATTCAAACTGATTCGAGCCGTGCCGTCCAAAATGGCAGCGTCACATGACTTGGTCACATGAGTGAAATACCTCAATAGAGATCTTGCAGTCACGTGACCGGAAAGTACACAACCGCCATCGTGTCGGTCAAAAACACAGCTGAATACTGCTGCACTCGTGTACAGAATGGATCAATTTCAACCGATGGACTACACGGCTCATTTTTCTAATGAACAGATAACTAGATATATGTCTAAAATAGACGGCACGGTGGTGTAGTGGTTAGCGCTGTCGCCTCACAGCAAGAAGGTCCTGGGTTCGAGCCCCGGGGCCAGCAAGGGCCTTTCTGTGTGGAGTTTGCATGTTCTCCCCGTGTCCGCGTGGGTTTCCTCCGGGTGCTCCGGTTTCCCCCACAGTCCAAAGACATGCAGGTTAGGTTAACTGGTGACTCTAAATTGACCGTAGGTGTGAATGTGAGTGTGAATGGTTGTCTGTGTCTATGTGTCAGCCCTGTGATGACCTGGCGACTTGTCCAGGGTGTACCCCGCCTTTCGCCCGTAGTCAGCTGGGATAGGCTCCAGCTTGCCTGCGATCCTGTAGAAGGATAAAGCGGCTAGAGATAATGAGATGAGATGTCTAAAATAAACGATCTACAGATTTGTGACCCTTATGGCTTTCCGGACGGAGTTTTCATGACCGGATTTTGAACTGCCAGCGGAATACCCGGACGTGTATGATTACCTCATCAACTTTCCCTCGCTGTTCAGTGGTGAAGCACTGCGTGCTTATAAATCTCTGGAAAGTTTTCTTTACAGAAATTCAGGATTTGTCAGCGACTCAGATGTGGCATCTTGCAAGCAAGAAAATGATCCTCACTGGATGGGTAAGTCACTTAAGTATTGAGTATAGCACTGACCAGCCGATTATAGAATAAGGTAATTCCAAATCGTCCGTGTTGTTTACATGGATCTGGCGTTGGAGAGGTAGAGGCTTGGCAGTGGAGGTTTGAGTAGCTGTTTTCTGAGCTTAGTCAACAGGCCGGCTCTGCCTGTAGCCTCGCTTTTGCTTCGGCTCCCGGCACTGCCTCCTTCGCTTTGCTTCCGATAACAATCCACGGAGACCCCGCTGGTCTCGCAATCTGGTCTCGTCCGGAATGTTTTTTTTTTTTTTTCTCGTCCGGAATTTTTTTTTTCTCGTCCGGAATGTTGTGCATGCGATGGAAATCGCTACAAACCGTCATTTTCTGCTGGAAACCAATGTCCAGTAAGCCCATACGGTTGTAGTGGATATTGAAGTCCGGTACAGACGAACAACACGCAAAAATACACACAAAAAAACATAAAAACCGTGCACAGGTAGGGAGAGCTTGTAGCCGCAGCCGTTGTAGTAGAATTGTATATAGTAGGGTTTTCCAGAAGAAAAGGTAGAAGTAAAAGCAGAAGTAGAACCAGAAGTAGAAGGCGGAATATGGCGTTTGACCAACACGATGGCGTCTGTCACAATCTGGATCGGCTGTGACGTCACATGCAAGATCTCTATTCACTTAAATGGAGCAGTCAAGCAGTAACGTTAGTCCAACACAGTAGCAGAGATGCTTTCACATAAAGGCAGCAACAGCCAGCGTCAAATAGTGCAGTTGGAGTCTTGTTCTCGGACTCGACTCGGACTCGACTCAAAGTTTTCTTTAATGACTTGGACTTGACTCAGACTTGAACACTGGGGACCCGAGACTGGACTCGGACTCGAGGTTTAGTGACTTGAATACAATACTGGTTACAGCATACTTGAGTAGGCATAGATAATAATTTTACCATAGTAGTTAACATGACTGTGGCAGTGGGGGCGTGGCCAAGCGTCAGCTTGTGAATGGTCAGGGAATGTGAGTGGCAAAGTCGTTACACCTGTTGTCAATTAATCTTGTGTCTGTTGTAGTGATGGAGGGAAGAAAAGGAGTGAAGAGGGGGCAGCTGTCCCGACCAGAGCACCTGTGTGTGTGTGTGTGTGTGTGTGTGTGTGTGTGTGTGTGTGTGTGTGTGTGTGTGTGTGTGTGAGACAGAGAGAGAGAGAGAGAGAGAGAGAATGCATGAACGGAAATGCTGAAAAGCAGTAAGAAAATTACAAAAATAAAGCCTGTGTTGACACCATTCCCCGCATGTCTGTGCTTCAGTATTCCTCCCTCACTAGAGTCGTACTACAATGCCATATAAATTTCAGTTCTCAAAAGATGAATCAACTCAAATTAAGATGTTGTCACCTCCAAGCTCCTCCTTGCAAATAAAAAAAAATATTTTTGTGACCTCTTGAGTGCTTCATGTGGGTGTAGATTATTCACATGGCAATTTATTTCATAAGCTTACATTAATTTATTTAATATTGCCTTTGACTCCCAGTCCAATTCTAAGGGTTTTTGTGAGTATTTAAGTTGACCAATGAAGTCGTCTGCTTCTTCTTCTTCTTCTTCTTCTTCTTCTACGAGCTGCTCCTGCTTCTCGGTGGGGTTGTTGCAACAATTGTCTCCAGAGATCGCAGTCCATGGCATCCTCTCTCACAGCCCCAATGGTCTCCATAAGTTGACCAATGAAAATCAAAAATGATTTGTTGTTTTAACTTAAGTTAATAACTGAGCTGCCTTAATATTTTGAGTTCATCGAAATTCATATAGAGCAGCAGCTATAATTATCGACACCTTAACGATCTTTTGGCCATTGCAAAAGTAGAAAAGACTTTCAAAACATAAATTGTGCATGAATTGTGCACTCAAACTTGCACTTGGGAAAAATTAGTTGATTCCCAATTACTTAGCATATCAGATCACATGACACCGTTCCACAATTATCGACACCGTTCCACAATTATCCAGATGATTATTTATTAAAAATAATCGGTATGTGGTATTAACAAAACATAGTTTTATTTAAAATTTGTTTTACATAGACTTATATTTAGTACAAAATGAGGAAGTAATTGTAATGTTTGTAAACAAATGAACTGATAATGTTTAACCTGTGTCAGAAAATCTTTCTGTTCCACTTTCTAAGTATTTTTGTAGATCACATTTTGTTAATCATTTGTTGTTGTTTGTATTAATTTCTAGTTTTGTAGTTTACCAATAAATGTCAACAGGCAATTGACATTGTAACCACATGAAAATCCAGGTCAAAGGTCGCATGTCATTCCTCGGATCAAAATTATATATTTTTATATCTAAAAATATAAAGTGTCTACTGATATTGTCTCATCTCATCTTATTATCTCTAGCCGCTTTATCCTGTTCTACAGGGTCGCAGGCAAGCTGGAGCCTATCCCAGCTGACTACAGGCGAAAGGTGGGGTACACCCTGGACAAGTCGCCAGGTCATCGCAGGGCTGATACATAGACACAGACAACCATTCACACTCACATTCACACCTACGGTCAATTTAGAGTCACCAGTTAGCCTAACCTGCATGTCTTTGGACTGTGGGGGAAACCGGAGCACCCGGAGGAAACCCACGCGGACACGGGGAGAACATGCAAACTCCGCACAGAAAGGCCCTTGCCGGCCACGGGGCTCGAAGTCTGACCTTCTTGCTGTGAGGCAACAGCGCTAACCACTACACCACCATGCCGCCCTGGTCTAATTCTATTTATTGCAATCGGATTCCAAATACTCTATAAGAATTCCATTCTGTTATGAATCAGAAAAAAATATATTATAAACCACAGCAGTTTTACTTTTTTTAAAGTACTTCATCTACTTCAGTAATGTTACATAAAGATCGATACATTGCAGTTGCAAATGTCACTTAATTCCACAGGGTGTCGATAACGGTGGACACCAGTGAAAGTGATCACTATTATCAACACCTCACGTGACTTCTCAAACGCACGTTTAGATACAAAATGGCGACTGTCAAATGAAAGCGTAAGAAACAAAGTAGATTTCGACAAGGAGATCATGAAATATCGGTGAATCTGATAAGTAAAAACATATCCATGATCTTTCTACCATGCTTACCTACGATGATAACATCCAGGTTTTTTCTCAAATTGCTGATCATGCTGAAAAAAATTCCATCTCAGGTAACAAACTGTGTCATCAGACAATAAGACCCAAGGGCGAGGGGGGTCTTCTGATTGATTAATTAACCAATAATAACTATTGTAACTGAAACTCACCTTTGTAAAATTGTTTTTATTAGTAAATCTGAAAAGGTGTCAATAATTATGGACTGTCGAGAATTGTAGCTGCTGCTCTATTAAGTTAAATTGATTGCCTCATTGTGCTAAATTATTATACAAGTTTGAATGAACTCAAAATTGTAAGGCAGCCTGGTTACTAACTGTTTTAAGTTAAAACAATAAATTATTATTTTACCGTGTATTAAATATTGTCAGATTGTGATTATTGCTCCTGGTCAAGCAAGCAAGGGGGAAAAAACACTCTTAAAGGGATCCTCCAGTGGATTTATTCTCAGACTTATAGTCGCAGATTTCAAAAATCAAACTTTAATTTTCGGAGACCAAATAGCGTTTGAGAAAAAATTTATTTTCTTTAAAATGCCAGATGGGCTTGATGTATGTGATGCTGTTATGTAGGGGTCGCTTGGAGCAACTCACCTGTTTATATTCTCTGTTTACATCATAGTTTTGCTAGTTTTACAAGTATTTTACCAAATTTACCAATTTTTAAATAAACACACTCTCTCTCTCTCTCTCTCTCTCTCTCTCTATTAATCTACCCAGAACCAGCAGTAAGTAGATCATGTAAAAAGATTTTGCAGTGCGAGGTCTCATGTCTGATCCAGTTTCTGTCGGTGACACTCTGTTCGAGCTGAACAAGCACACTTGGCATTTTCTGTGTGGAAATGCAGTCTCGTTCCAGCTTATGCTTTCTTTTTAGCATCATTGTGGCATTTATAGGCTACACAATGAGGCATACTGATTTAAAAACTGAAATTCAGTAAAATACTTGTAAAACTAGCAAAACTATGATGTAAACAGAAAATATAAACAGCTGAGTTGCTCCAAGCGACTGCTACATGATGACGTCGCATACGTCAAGCCCATCTGGCATTTTAAAGAAAATTCATTTTTCTCAAACGCTATTTGGTCTCCGAAAATGAAAGTTTGATTTTTGAGATCTGTGACTGCTTTTACTTAAAATACTGTAAGTTTGAGATTAAATTCGCTGGAGGATCCCTTTAAGTTCAAGGTCAGAATCATGAGTAAGTGAGACAGGCCTCTGTCCTTGAATCTGCTGTTAATTTAACTAAAAACCTCAAACTTCTTCAAAATCCATGCTTAACTCAACTCTGAATACAGCCCAATACTTCGAAAAATGTTTTCAATGTGAAGCAGAGGAAAGTTCCTTCTCTACTTGATGTTTCAACTTACCCTTTCATAAATAGTTATCATACACTCTCAGAAAATAAAGTACATTATTGTACCATTACGGGTACAACGGCTTGTCACTGGGGCAGTGTCCTCGTAGGTACTTAGTTGTACCCTTTAAATACTGCTAGGGAACATATATGTATCTTTTTAACCCTAAAAGGGTACACATAGTTACCTTGAGGTCCAGTAATGAGCCCTAAGGGGTACATTAGTGTAGATTGTACCTTGGGGGACAGAAATGGACTCCTATTTCTGACACTGTACTATATGTTTAAAGGGTATGTCTATTTTACTTTTATTACGGTATCTGTGCACAAGTTATACCTTTAAGGTACATCATGGTCCTTAAGTTCCAATTATGTACTGTAAATTGCTTTTAAACATATACTATATTTATGTTTTCAGGTCTCATCTCATGAGATCTCATCTCATGTCATCTCATGATCTCTAGCTGCTTTATCCTGTTCTACAGGGTCGCAGGCAAGCTGGAGCCTATCCCAGCTGACTACGGGCGAAAGGCGGGGTACACCCTGGACAAGTCGCCAGGTCATCACAGGGCTGACACATAGACACAGACAACCATTCACACTCATATTCACACCTACGGTTAATTTAGAGTCACCAGTTAACCTAACCTGCATGTCTTTGGACTGTGGGGGAAACCGGAGCACCCGGAGGAAACCCACACGGACATGGGGAGAACATGCAAACTCCGCACAGAAAGGCCCTCGCCGGCCACGGGGCTCGAACCCGGACCTTCTTGCCAGGTAAAAGATATATACTAAATGTCCAAAAGATGTACCCTTGGTGGTATCAACCCAGCAAGAAGGAAAAGTAGAGTTTGGTAGCATTATTTCTGAGCATGTACAATGCCTAACTGACTGCATTCTAGCGCTGGCCAAATGATTACATAGATCTAAAAGGATTGCATACCATTCCACAATATATTTCACAAATCCACCAGTAGTCTGACTCCCATCACAGAACTGTAGTATAATTTTCTGCCACAAATCTGTGATTTAACTTTTCCATCTTTGACCTGCTGTACCCTCATGCATAAAGAACCATCACATGAGGAATATTCTTGTGTCTGCTTGGAGAATCAATCAATCAGGTCCAGCCCTTTTAGGTTAATTTAATGCAGCCTCATGAATTAAGCATTATCTTTGCACAGAAATGGACTCTTTCAAAGTCTTGCCAGTTTAGCTTGGTCAGGATTCCATTTAAGAAAGGTGAACAGTAGAGGTGAACATGTCTGAGTAGAAACAGGATAAGTAGCAAACTGATTACATCTGAATTCAATTTCGAAAACCAAAATGATGATTGTCACTAGTTATGCTTGCACATGCTGACATCCAGCTATCTTACCAATTTAAGAATAACGGACTTGTATGAACTCCTTGTATCCCATCTCATCTCATCTCATCTCATCTCATCTCATCTCATCTCATTATCTCTAGCCGCTTTATCCTGTTCTACAGGGTCGCAGGTAAGCTGGAGTCTATCCCAGCTGACTACGGGCGAAAGGCGGGGTACACCCTGGACAAGTCGCCAGGTCATCACAGGGCTCTCCTTGTATCCTTAAAATATAATTAATATTTTTGCTAAATCGTTCCAGGAAAATGCGTATATTTTATAAATAGTTTGATAACATGATAGGACATGCTGACATTGGAAAATAATCTACACTGGCATGGTGTGATACCACTCCAGAGTGGATTATTTTCTTATAACAGCACACACTGATGTGTTTTATTGGCAAAGGTTATAATTGTTAAAGTGACAGAGGCTGATGTATTAAAAAGATGAATAGTACCCTGTGGAGCTTGAATAACCCCTAGGTACTTGAATCACACGCTGTATTACCCGCTGCCTCATGCCTATGAAGGAGAATGAACTGGAAAAACACCACGCGCTAATGTTTACACTTGCGTACAGAAACAGCTGAAGTTTATCCTCATTATAATATTATAATGAGCGAGGTCACAACAAACATGGCGGAACCGGCGGCCTCCGACACAGAAGCAAGTGCTCAAGAGCCTTCAAGCTCACAGGTGCGTTTAGATTTTGAATATTTCAATTCTCGATTTTTATTTTTATGCAAATATTTTTCTAAATATTTCAATTTGTCTCGATTTAGTTGTCTTCGTTTGATCTGGGTGATCCGTCATGTTTGCTGTAACTCCACGGTTGCGACCTCTGACCCGTGCATGACCTCACATGACTTTTCTGAACTGGCTGCTGAGCGGTTTGTAAACAGACTAACACGTGGTCAGGACGCCCCACATTAGGAAATGAAATGTACTGAAACAAGATGATGCATGCCAGCTATGGGGATGGGTATCAGCTCAAACAATTCAGAAAAGGGGAGTGGATTAAATGATTCCTGAACCAGCACATCAACCTGTGTCACTTTAATTCATTAATGAACAACACAACACTGTTTTTTGTTTGCTTGTTTGTGATTTTCCTCCATTTTTCTCCCTAATGTAGTCACCTGCCAATTCCTACCCACTAGCTAACTCTCCTATCACACAACAACAACAACAACAACAACCCAAGGAGAGTGAAAGTGAACACGTATTTGCTCAGGGACATGTGAAGCCAGCCAAACACATCTTTTCCAATTGCTGCTCATGCTGCATTACATGGCAGCATAACACACTCAAAGGTAAGCATCATTTGCCCTCTTCCGCATACATGAGCTCACAAATGTCTACAATTGACTTGCGAGAGGTTAGAGGCAGACAGATGAGAGTATGCCTTTCTTTTTTTAAATAACATGGTTTTTTAATCCATTTATTAGTATCCAGTTACACTCTTTGGCCACTTTAATAGGAACTTGTTCTTGATTCTAAGATTCCTGTTCATGGTTGGCAGGAGTGGAACCCAATGTGGTCTTCTGCTGTTGCATGCTGAGATGCTTTTCTGCTCACTATGGCTGTAAAGAGTTGCTATGAGTTGCTATATCCGTCCTGGCAGCATGACTCAATCTGACCATTTTCCTCTGACCTCTCTTATCAACAAGACGTTTCCACCCACAGAACTGTTGCTCACTCAATGCTTCTTGTTTTTTTGCATCACTCCATTATCTCTAGAGACTGCTGTGTGTGAAAACCACAGGAGATCAGCAGTTTCTGAAATACTCAAACCAGTCCATCTGGCTCAAACCAACACCCATGCCACAGTGAAAGTCATGCTTTGAGATCACAATTTTTCCCATTCTGATGTTTGAAGTGAACATTAACTGAAGCTCTTGATTTGTATCTGCATGATTTTATGTATTATGCTGCTGTCAAGGGATCGGCTGATTAGAGAACTGCATCAAACAGCAGCTGTATGGGTGTTCTTAATAAAGTGACCGGTAAGTTTATGCAGCGATACAAATGCCATACAAATCTCTGTGAAGGAGTTGTTACTACAGATATGCTAATGTATCATAAGGAACACCTTCATAAAAAAAACTATAATTTATACTGCAGTCGGAACTACAGTCAGCACTGCAGTTCTAGAAAATTAATCCACACCTTTTCAAGAATTCAATACTGCTATGGTATAAAAGTCAATAACTGATGCGACATAAATCTTTTACAGTGTTCTCAATCTCCTGATCACATAAACGACTTCCATCAAGGGCAATTTATTTACCACTGTGGTTGGGCTTTCATTTCAAAGGTGTTTACAGAAAGGCCCTTGACACAGCACAGATCAACAGTGTGTAATCTAGTATCTTGCCACTATCGAGCTACTGTGAAGACCAATTTTAAAGATAACAGGCATTTAAAACATTCATTGAAATTTTTATACACTGACATACATTGTAATGTATTAATGCTGCAATTACTTTGATTTATCTTTACCAGTAAGGCAACTGAACCTTCTATTACCTGTATGAGCATATATGTTCTTTTAGAAATAGCAACACCAGACACGTCTTTCAGAAGAGTGACACTAGACACCATACAATGGAATTTTCCTCCATTAAGACAGCAACTCATACACTTATAGCTGAAATACAGAACTGTTACAGAACAGCAGCTTGTAAATATCCAGAGCAAGAAATCGATATGTCTGGAACTAGAACTTTGTCATGTTGCCTATGATGTAATCCCATGGCCTTGCATCCAACTACAAAACCAGCCAGAATATTCCTCCTGGTAAGCTGAATTTTAAATTTATATTTCAAATTCATGTCTGTCTTTCTTTGATGGCTTGAGGTGCTCATAGGGTATGAACATAGACTATGCAACCTATGTAAGAGACAGTGCAAGAGGCTTAACCTAAACCCAGAGAGACACCAAGAATGTCAGCCTCTGCACACTCAAGACAAGTCTGACAACCCACAATGCCTGTGTTTCTTACTTTAACCATACTTGTTATATTTTTCTTCTATTCCTGTGCTCTCTGTTTTAGTCTTTGCATTTAAATTCACTCATATTACCATCTACCTTTGCCTCCATCCTGAAGTGACATTACAATAAAATAGGCACTAATTAGCTTACCATTATTTATATATATATATATATATATATATATATATATATATATATATATATATATATATATATATATATATATACACACACACACACATACAGGGTGTCTCAAAAAAATGTACTCACACTTTGAATGATGAGAAAACCTTTAGTTATGAACATAGAGTGAAATGGAATAGCTTCAAATACAGAAGACAAATGTAATTGAAGAATCATGTTCGCAAATGTTCAAATTGATGACCATTATTGTCCAGACAACGCTGATAACGCGCACCAAGGGATTCGCAAACGTCACAAAACAGGTAATTAGGAATATCGCGACATTGTCTTTCAATTTCCAAATTCAATGCATCGATTGTTCTTGGTTTGGTGCGATAAACTTTGTCTTTGAGATATCCCCACAAAAAGAAGTCCATGCTGTGATTAATTAATTACACCTGCAACACAAAAAAGGCAGCATGTTAGGGACAGTTAAAGTGTGAGTACATTTTTTTGAGACACCCTGTGTATACACACACACACACACACACACACAAGTGTTGGCAGGCAAAACAAACTATGCCCGGCAGCACTTATTTTATACCTATACGTTAATGGTAATATTTTTCAATCATCAGCTGTCAGGTTATAGTCCTATGAAAAGCATTGACCTTGAGTTTGACATTTCAAAGTCATTCAAGGTCAAAGGTCATGGCGACAACTGAAAGCCTATATGGGACTTCTTATATGTTGATAATGATAAACATCTAGGGCGGCATGGTGGTGTAGTGGTTAGCGCTGTCGCCTCACAGCAAGAAGGTCCTGGGTTCGAGCCCCGGGGCCGGCGAGGGCCTTTCTGTGCGGAGTTTGCATGTTCTCCCCGTGTCCGCGTGGGTTTCCTCCGGGTGCTCCGGTTTCCCCCACAGTCCAAAGACATGCAGGTTAGGTTAACCGGTGACTCTAAATTGACCGTAGGTGTGAATGGTTGTCTGTGTCTATGTGTCAGCCCTGCGATGACCTGGCGACTTGTCCAGGGTGTACCCCGCCTTTCGCCCATAGTCAGCTGGGATAGGCTCCAGCTTGCCTGCGACCCTGTAGAAGGATAAAGCGGCTAGAGATAATTAGATGAGATGAGATAAACATCTGTCTACCATCAACCGTTTTCAAGTTACAGCCCTCTGAAAATCCATGACCTTCAGTTTGACCCTTCAAGGTCACTTAAGGTCAAAGATCATGGTACCAAATGAAAGCCCATATGGCACTTCCTATAAGTTGATAATGGTAAATATCTGTCTACCATCAACCATTTTCAAGTTACAGTCCTCTGAAAATCTATTACCTTGAGTTTGACCTTTCAAGGCCATTCAAGGTCAAAGGTCATGGCAGGAACTGAAAGCTCATATGGGACTTCTTATATGTTGATAATGGTAAACATCTGGCTATCATGAACCATTTTAAAGTTATAGCCCTTTGAAAACCCATGACCTTCAGTTTGACCTTTCAGGGTCACTCAAGGTCAAAGATCATGGTGCCAAATGAAAGGTCATATGGGAGTTCCTATATGCTCATAATAGTAAACATCTGTCTATCTGCAACCGTTTTTGTTATAATGGAAAATGTGTTATTTTGACCGAAAGGTTGACCTTTCCGGTGACCTTGACCTTCACTTTGACCTGATTACCCCCAAAAGTTAATCAGGTAATCTACAGACCATTGCCCACCTACCATGAAAATTTGAAGTCAATCGGTGCAATGGTCTAGACCAGCGTTTCTCAACCTTTTTTCAGTCACGGCACTCTTCAGAAGTATGCAAATTCTCAAGGCACCCCCATATAAAATATACGCAGTCATGCTGACCATATGCTGACCCCGGCAGTGACATTGTTACATGGGAAAGGGGGCTGTGAGACAAATTTTGATGATGCATGAGGCAGTGATGATCTGCATTAGTGTAACTATCATTTTTTGGAATTTTAATTCATTTTATTTATTTCAATGTTAGAATATATAATTTTTTGACGGCACCGCAATGAAGCCAGATGGCACCCCAGGGTGCCACGGCACCCCGGTTGAGAGAGGCTGGTCTAGATGCTAGATTGTTAACAGACAGACACACACAAACAAACAAACAAATCGTACTGATTACAATACCTCACCCTGTTTACTCCATCGCAGGTGAGGTAATAACCAATATATAGTCATACTACATGCATGGGGGAGCCATGACATAATGGTGAGAGAAGCAGCTCTGGGACCAAATGGTCGCTGGTTTGATTCCCTGGACAAGCAGGAATGGCTGAACTGCCCTTGAGCAAGGCACCAAACCCCCAACTGCTCCCCGGGCTGCTCTGGGTATGCTGTACATCACTCTGGATAAGAGTGTCTGCTACAGTAAATGCCTGTAATGTAATACTACAATATATGGACACCTGATCACCATGCCCATATGTGGGCCTTCCCCAAATTGTTGCCACAAAGTTGGAAGCACAGAATTTTGTGCTCACTAAATGTCTCTGTATACTGTAGTATTAGGATTTTTCATCACTAAAACTAAAAGACTCAAACCTGTTCTGGCATGACAATGTCCCTGTGCATAAAGATTAAGAGTTTTAGAACTTAAAGCTTATAGGCAACGGTTTTAATTTTATGCACATTTGAAACTTTATATGTTCAAAAAACCCTCTGTAATTTTCTTCTGGTCCAAAGAAGTATTGTTAATAAGTAATAATTAAAATAAGTTAGCGCGGATCATGGCGAATTTCTGTCAGCTATTTCCGTGAGCACTCGACATGTGACGTCATTTAAGCCAAACAAACCGCTTGAGTTGAGTCCACTTCTGTGTATTTTCATTGCTGTTCGGCTTGATTACAGACGTGCATTCGGGAATTTCCCCCCCAAAAAAAACATGCCTTATTGTTGTGCAGTGAACTGTAACAATGGGACCGGTTCAGGAAGAAGTTTTTACCTTTTTCCAAAAGAGGAGAAGAGGCAGAGAGAGTGGATTATGCGCGTGAAGCGAGAGGGTTGGCAGCTGGGTAAATATGCCGCTCTGTGCTCCGATCACTTCGAGGAGGATTCATTTCTGAAGAATCCCCATCTGTTGGAGAGTTTAGGTGTCAGTGTTGGACAGAGAAGGCTCAAACCTGACGCTGTTCCAACAAAATCTGAGCACAAAAGCAAGCAGTTAAAGAAGAAACGGACCAGCAATGCTCAAGCAAAAAGGAGGAGATTGGAGTTAAACATTTTTACCTTTGCTTTCAATTTTTCAAGTAAAGAATCCTGAGGGATCCTGTACAATCATTGTGTAAATGAGACAAAAGGGACATTTCCTTGTTTAGCATAGGCTATAAATAGTATAGTGCTTGTATTAATATTAGCAATAAATTATATTAGCAATATAAACAAATCCATGTTCTATTATAGGAATTACTAGTGCATTTCAAAAAATTAGAATACAATGAAAAAGTTCCTTTTTTCATAATTTAATTCAAAAAGGTAAACTTTCATATATTCTATATTCATTACATGTAAAGTGAAATATTTAAAGCCTTTTTTGTTTTAATTTTGATGATTATGGCTTATAGCTCATGAAAATCAGAAATCTAGTATCTCACATTATTAGAATATTCCTAAGATCAATCAAAAAAAGAAGTTACAATACAGAAATGTCCAACTTCTGAAAAGTAGATTCATTTATACACTCAATACTTGGTTGGGGCTCCTTTACCATGAATTACTGTATCAATGCGGTGTGGCATGGAGGTGATCAGTCTGTGGCACTGCTGAGGTGTTATTGAAGCCCAGGTTGCTTTGATAGTGGCCTTCAGCGTATCTGTATTTTTGGGTCGGGTGTTTCTCATCTTCCTCTTGACAATACCCCATAGATTCTCTATGGGGTTCAGGTCAGGCAAGTTGGCTGGCCAATCAAACACAGTAATATCATGGTCAGCAAACCATTTGGTAGTAGTTTTGGCACTGTGGGTAGGTGCTAAGTCCTGCTGGAAAAGGAAATCAGCATCTCCAAAAAGCTCGTCAGCAGATGGAAGCATGAAGTGCTCTAAAATCTCCTGGTAGATGGCTGTGTTGACTTTGGACTTGATAAAATACAGTGGCCCAACACCAGCAGATGACATGGCACCCCAACTCATCACAGACTGTGGAAACTTCACACTGGGCTTCAAACACCTTGGATTCTGTGCCTCTCCACTCTTCCTCCAGACTCTAGAACTGTGATTTCCAAATTAAATGCAAAATGTACTTTCATCTGAAAAGAGGACTTTGGACCACTGAGCAACAGTCCATTTCTTTCTCTCCTTAGCCCAGATAAGACACTTCTGACATTCTCTCTGGCTCAGGAGTAGCTTGATATTAGGAATGCGAAAGTTGTATCCCCTTTCTTGAAGATGTCTGTTCATGATGGGTCTTGATACACTGACACCAGCCTCAGTCCACTCCTTGTGAAGCTCTCCCAAGTTTTTGAATCAACTTTTCTTGACAATCCTTTCAAGACTGCGGCCATCCCTGTTGCTTGTGCACCTTTTCCAGCCAGCCTTTTCAGCAATGACCTTTTGTGGCTTACCCTCCTTGTGGAGGGCATCAGTGATCATCTTCTGGACAACAGTCAAGTCAGCAGTCTTCCCCATGATTGTGGTTGTGTGTACTGAACTAGACCGAGAGATACACCGTGTTCATACTGTTTTACTCAAACTCGAAATGAAATATTCTAATATTTTGAGATGGTTTTTTTTTTATGTTTTTGTACTGTATGCCATATTGATTAAAATAGAAAAATACTTGAAACATTTTAGTTTATGTGTAATGAGTCTATAATATATAACATTTTCACTTTCTTAAATAACTGATGGAAAATATTGAACTTTTTCACAATATTCTAATTTTTTGAGATGCACTAGTATGTGTGTGCCCCTGTGCGCATCAGTGGGTAACCCCATTAAATGTCCTGGTATATGTTATTATTGAATTGTTGAAAATTAGCCCTGTATGTTTCTCTCCAGCAAAAAAAAAAAGTATATTTAGAAAGTGGTTAAATAAATGAACCTCCTAACCGCGTGCTCGGTTTGCAGGTACTGTAAACACAGAGCTGCTCCTGGTGTTTGTTTTTTTTTCCAAATATATTTATTTGGTTTTTCTTCAAAGAACCACAACAATATAAACGTGGATAGAAAAAAAAAAAAAACACTCACACTCTCACACACATAAAGAAAATTAAAAAAAATGAAAAGAAAATAATTGAAAAGTACAGACAATGGTACAGGTAGTAGGTGGTATGAGAGTTTCTTACACATGTTTCAGTTCAAATACAGTGGTGCTTGAAAGTTTGTGAACCCTTTAGAATTTTCTATATTTCTGAATAAATATGACTTAAAACATCATCAGATTTTCACACAAGTTCTAAAAGTAGATAAAGAGAACCCAGTTAAACAAATGAGACAAAAATATTATACTTGGTCATTTATCTACTGAGGAAAATAATCCAATATTACATATCTTTGAGTGGCAAAAGTATGTGAACCTCTCGGATTAGCAGTTAATTTGAAGGTGAAATTAGAGTCAGGTGTTTTCAATCAATTGGGATGGCAATCAGGTGTGAGTGGGCACCCTGTTTTATTTAAAGAACAGGGATCAATCAAAGTCTGATCTTCACAACACATGTTTGTGGAAATGTATCATGGCACGAACAAAGGAGGTTTCTGAGGACCTCAGAAAAAGCGTTGTTGATGCTCATTAGGCTGGAAAAGGTTACAAAACCATCTCTAAAGAGTTTGGACTCCACCAATCCACAGTCAGACAGATTGTGTACAAATGGAGGAAATTCAAGACCATTGTTACCCTCCCCAGGAGTGGTCGACCAACAACGATCACTCCAAGAGTAAGGCGTGTAATAATCTGCGAGGTCACAAAGGACCCCAGGGTAACTTCTAAGCAACTGAAGGCCTCTCTCACATTGGCTAATGTTAATGTTCATGAGTCCACCATCAAGAGAACACTGAACAACAGTGGTCTGCATGGCAGAGTTGCAAGGAGAAAGCCACTGCTCTCCAAAAAGAACATTGCTGCTAATCTGCAGTTTGCTAAAGATCATGTGGACAAGCCAGAAGGCTATTGGAAAAATGTTCTGTGGATGGATGAGACAAAAATAGAATTTTGGTTTAAATGAGAAGCATTATGTTTGCAGAAAGGAAACCACTGCATTACAGCATAAGAACCTTATCCCAGCTGTGAAACATGGTGGTGGTAGTATCATGGTTTGGGCCTGTTTTGCTGCATCTGGGCCAGGACGGCTTGCCATCATTGATGGAACAATGAATTCTGAATTATACCAGTGAATTCTAAAGGAAAATGTCAGGACATCTGTCCATGAACTGAATCTCAAGAGAAGGTGGGTCATGCAGCAAGACAACGACCCTAAGCACACAAGTCGTTCTACCAAAGAATGGTTAAAGAAGAATAAAGTTAATGTTTTGGAATGGCCAAGTCAAAGTCCTGGCCTTAATCCAATCCAAATGTTCACTACGTTTACATGCACATAGAGAGAATCGAATTTCTGCCGTTGCTCGACTGAAATCGAAGTTCTAAATGCCATGTATACACCTTAATTCTGCTGAAATTGAACCGAACTTGATTTCTCGGAATCGAGCTACACGACCTAGTTTATGCGATTTCTGCCAAGCTATTTTGCGCATGTATACCCTATCGAGCTAGTTGTCGAGCTACTTCCGGAAGTGACGAGTGACGAGACCACAAGCGGGAAACACAACAGCCTCGGTCGGCATGACAACGAATCATGACAACGGCATGAATCTTTTCTTTTTGTGGCATTGTTTGCACTGTTAAAATTTAGCTCACTTACTGTATCACCAAATACATCTGTACAGCTGTTGCATAGCTGTGAATTGTGTACATAAACAAGTCATTGTATTTGTGTGTGTGTGTGTATCTGTCCAACATCTGAAGAATGTCAATAAAAACAAAACAACTGAACTTTTTGTGTGTTTATTAAGACATAAGTTAAATTGTAAGCAAAAAAAAAATATTTTTTTGTAAGCAAAAAATGGACTTTAGAAAAATATTATTGTGCAAAATAAGTTGTCTTACAAAACAGTGGTCTGCGCCGGACAGTTTGTAGCCATAGTCTGTTAGAGCAAGCCTAACAGCTTGAACACGGAACTGCTAGTGTTGCCAGATTGGGTGTTTTAAGTGCATTTTAGCGGATTTGAACATGTTTTGGGCTGGAAAACGTCAGCAGTATCTGGCAACACTATAGCTCTTCTTCATGACGACAACCGGAAGTGTACCAACACGATGGGGCGTGTAGCGCCACGTGTGGCTCGGGTGCACAATGCACCTTGCACAATAGCCCGATTTCACTTGTGCATGTAGGATTGGATTTCTCTGGCACCCCTGCTGGGACCCTTTGCTCGATTACCAACAGCAGCTCGATTTGGACGTGCATGTAAACGTAGTCAGTGTGGAAGGACCTGAAGTGAGCAGTTCATGTGAGGAAACCCACCAACATCCCAGAGTTGAAGCTGTTTTGTTCAGAGGAATGGGCTAAAATTCCTCCAGGCTGGTGTGCAGGACTGATCAGCAGTTACCGAAAATGTTTAGTTGCAGTTATTGCTGCACAAGGGGGTCACACCAGATACTGAAAGCAAAGGTTCACATACTTTTGCCACTCACAGATATGTAATATTGGATCATTTTCCTCAATAAATAAATGACCAAGTATAATATTTTTGTCTCATTTGTTTAACTGGGTTCTCTTTATCTACTTTTCAGACTTGTGTGAAAATCTGATGATGTTTTAGGTCATATTTATGCAGAAATAGAGAAAATTCTAAAGGGTTCACAAACTTTCAAGCACCACTGTATCTGTTTACAGATTCAAGTTCAGTTCAAAATATATTGGATATCAGTCCAGGGCTAGAAGAAATTGAGGGCCTCCTACAAATTCCAGAAAGGATGACCACATATCCTCAAACACAGAGTATTTTCCTTTCATTGAGTAGGTAATTTTTTTCCATTGGCAACACTTGTACAATGTTCTCAAGCCAACATTTCACACTCGGACTCAATATAGATTTCCAGCCTTGTGATATAGTCCGTCTGGCCTCCAGTAAACAGAGGGTGACCATCTTCCTGTCGGCTGAATTGAGCTTAATGTCATTAGGGAAAAGTCCTAGTATGCATAGTTTAGGACATATAGGGAGGTCCGTCTCAATTATAGAGGAAAGAACAAGGATAACCTCTTTCCAGAATCCTTGTACCTTTGAGCATGACCAAAGACAATGGATGAGTGTGCCTTTACATATTTCACACTTAACACATACATCAGGAGTGTTTACATTAAATTTGTGTAGAATTTCAGGTGTTATATAAAGCCTCATGATCCACTTATATTGTATAAGTTTGAGACCAGCATTACATGTTTGTGTTTGTGATTTCTTGCATACAGTTTGCCATTCAGCCTCAGTTATTTCCTGCTTCAGGTCAATGCACCATGCAAGCCTCTTTTCCTCAGAGGATTCTGAGGATCCCTGTAGCAGTGTCTTATAAAACATAGAAATAACCCCTCTTTGCCGCTTGCACACAGCAATGTTTTCTACTGCAGATAGTTCGGGTAAAGAGATATTATTTTGGGTCTTATGAATAAAATCTCTGATTTGTAGATATTTGAAAAAATGCTTAGCAGGCAAGTCATACTTTTCCTTGATAGTTTCAAACGACATTAATACACCATCTTGAAATAGGTCTGCTATTTTGGCAAGACCTTTATCAGCCCAAAGTTTAAATCCCTTGTCCAGTGTTGCAGGTGGGAAGTTCTCATTTCCCCAGATTGGGGTAAATTGTGATAATTTTGAGATGTTGCACAAGTATTTATGGACCTCATGCCACACATGTATTGTATTTCTTACAAAGGGATTATCTGTGGATTTCTTAAGCTTCCCTGGTTTTGCTGAGTACAAATACAGCTGGAGAGGTAAGTTGGTAGATGTGACTCTTTCTATATCAACCCAAGACAGGCTTAAATGAAATTTAAACCAGAAAGAGGCTGTCCACAGCTGACATGCCCAGTAGTATAGTTTGAGGTTAGGAAGTTTTAGTCCTCCTCTATCAAAGGGCAAGTAAAGGAGGGTAAGACGAAGTCTTGCTCTGCGGTTGTTCCATATGAAGTCTCTGAAGATTTTATTCATGTTCGTAAAAAAGTTTGGTGGTGGTGGAAGTGGTAAACACTGAAATAGGTATAAAAACTTAGGAAGGATTGACATTTTCAGACTATTGATTCGGCCGACCATAGAGATTGGCATTGCAGACCATCTTTTTATCATATTGGTCACTGCAGTAATTACTGGTTTGTAATTGCAGGATACTAGATCTTCTGGTGTGGGTGTAATTTTGATTCCCAAGTATGTAAAGCTGTCAGTGTTGGTGAATGTGGTTTGTATCGGTGGGGTGATTCTTTCTGACTTATTAAGAAACAGGATATTTGATTTTGACTCATTAACTTTATAACCTGAAAAGGAGCCAAATATGTTTATTAACTTCAGGAGATTAGGAATTGAATCTTGTAACTGTGTCAGGAACAGAACTATATCGTCAGCAAAAAGACCTATTTTGTTCTCAGCTTCTCCTAGTCTAATGCCCGTTATACTAGTGCTTTGTCTGACTGCGATGGTGAGAGGTTCTATTGCTAGCGCAAACAAAAGGGGCGATAGAGGGCAGCCTTGTCTCGTCCCTCGCTGCAGCTGAAAGGGTTCAGAGGTGACAAAATTCGTTGTGACTGCTGCGCTGGGAGATCGATACAGCATTTTCACAAAGTTGCAAAAGTAATCACCAAACCCAAATCGCCCAAGAATGTTAAACAAATATCCGTGTTCTACTCTGTCAAACGCATTTTTTGCGTCGAGGGAAACTATTGCCGTATTAGGGCATCCCTTTTTCGCATGGATAATATTTAGTACTCTGTGAATGTTGTGAAAGGATTGACGGTCTTTAATGAAGCCGTTTTGATCAGGCGCTATTAAGGAGGGAAGATGTTTTTCCAGACGCCTTGCAAAAACCTTTGCAATAATTTTAGAGTCTGAATTTATCAATGATATTGGACGATATGATCCGCATTCGGTGTGCAGTTTGTTTGGTTTTAATATCAGTGATATAGTAGCATTGCATAGGGAAGGTGGTAAATGTCCCGTGTCAACTGATTCAACTACCATATCAAATAGCGGTGGCACCAGCTTCTTCTTGAAAAGTTTAAAAATATCTATAGGAAGTCCGTCAGGACCTGGTGCTTTGCCTCCGCTCATAAAAACAAGTGTTTCAAAAATCTCCTCTTGCATGATAGGAGAATCTAGCTTCTGCTTAGCCACGTCTTCTAAGAGAGGGATGGATAGTTCATCTAAGAATGCATTTTGATCATTAGGATACTGAGCTTCCGAAGCATAGAGTTTCATATAATAGTCTCGGAAAGCATTGTTGATTTCTGCTGGGTTAGTTGTAACCTCACCTTCGTTTTTTTCTATTTCGGTGATTGTCCTTTCCTGTGTCAGAGACTTAAGACGCCAAGCTAATAACTTTCCAGAGGATTCTCCCTGCTCGTAGTAGTTTTGCTTCAGCCTAGTAATGTTTGATAAGGCTTTGTTAGCTGTTAATTCGTTGTATTTAGCTCTCAGTTCTGCGAGTTTTTGAGTATTCTCTGGAGTATTATTTATGACGCTCTCCCTTTCCAATTCTTTAATGTCACGTTCTAGTTCTGTCATAAGGAGGTGTGTTCGGTTAGATTTGTTACTCGTGTAAGAAATCATCTGTCCTCTAATAAAAGCTTTAAATGCTTCCCACCTAATAGAAGCTGAGGTTTCGTGTGTATTTGTAGCGAAGAATATGTCAATGTTAGCTTCCACAAATTATATAACATACTGGTCGTTTAGCCACCATGGGCTAAGCCGCCACAGTGACTGTCCTTTAGAGTATGAATTATAGCAGTAATGTAGAAATAAAAGGGCATGGTCTGAGAGGACAATACCTTTATGCCCACAATCACAAACAAAATCTTTAAGTGATTCGGATATTAAGTAGTAGTCTATGCGCGACTGGGTCGAGTAAGTGTTTGAAATACAGGAGAATTCTTGAGTTGTTGGATTCCTACATCTCCAAATATCGCACAGGTGGAGCTCTGACATAAAGTGCGCGATTGATTTGCGGGATCTGGTATGAGAAGGGTCCACTCTTGTTGATCAGTCTAAGTAAGGGTTAAGTGTACAGTTAAAATTGCCGCCCATTATTATTTCTCCCTGCAAAGAAGACACGGTCATGAATAAGTTGTTGAAGAATGAGTCGTCATCGCTGTTGGGACCATATATATTGGCCAGAATAATATCCTGATTCATTAAAGAGCCCTTAACTATAACGAATCTACCCATGGGGTCTAAGATAATTTTGTGCGTTCTAAAAGGGACTGATTTATGAATTAGAACCGCAACCCCTGTCGCCTGTGAAGAGTGACAAGAAGCAATGACTTGACCAGGCCATCTTCTCTTAATGCATATTATTTCGTCCGCTAATAAATGTGTTTCTTGGATATATACAATTTTGGCTTGAATATGTTTAATTCTAGCTAGAACTTGCTTAATTTTAACCAATTTCCTCAGGCCCCTGACGTTCCATGTCACTATATTAAGATATGGGGGGACTGTCATATCCCAAATCTAAATGTATCTGTCAGCAGCGTTGTTACATCTTCTACCTGACCATGATAAAACCTCGTACCATTCAGAAGAAAAAATAAAAGAACAAGAACACAAAAAACACCTGCCCCCCCTCGGTAACGGAGAAGGAGCTCTCCTATTCCCCTGTGCCCCCTAATTACACAGACCCCTCTCACAAGAATGCGGTAAGACTGGAACATTACTGATCCTTACGTATAAGGAGCAGGAAAAAAAAAAACATCCAATATGAACTTAACCTGTGCTCGCAATATCAAATAACACCTCCATAACCAGGTTATCACATGTTGGCTATGACACAGTGGTTAATAACCAAAGATTAATGCTAACTGAATTATTTATCAATTTAAGATTTAAGCCTACCAACATCTCAGTCCATACTCTCTGCAGGTGGAGACCGTTCCTTCTGTACTGTTTTGATGTAATCTTGCACCTCGTCTGGAGTCAGAAATGTTAAAGTCTCACCACCGTCGAGGTAGATTTTCATCTTAGCTGGATATTGCATTCCAAACTCGATGCCGAGGTTGTGAAGATCAGCCTTTACCCCACCAAACTTTCTCCGCTGTTGTTGGACCTCTGGGGGGAGATCGGGGAAAAACATCAGTTGATTGCCTTCGAACTGCAGAGGTTTCTTCTCATGGGCAGCCATCATCACTCGGTCCTTGTCGGTCAGCCAACGGAACTTGATGAGGATTGTGCGGGGTGGAGGAGTACGTCTTCCCGCTATCCTTGTGGACAGTGGAAGTCTGAAGGCCTCGTCGACAAACAGAGGATCTTGAAAATTTTCTGAGCCAAGGACTTTTGGCAACCACTTGGTGAGAAACAAAGCCAAATCTCGGCCCCTCTCGGTCCCCTCTGGCAAGCCGACCAGTCTCAAGTTCAAGTGGCGTTGACGACTCTCCATAGCCTCCACTGTCTTGGTGAGTGCTAGCACGTCTCGTTGCGAGCTAGTGGCCTTAGCATCGAGGTCGCTTATCTGATCCTCCGCAGAACTAATGCGCGTTTCTGCGTGATCGAGTCTTTCAGAAAATGAGTTTATAGCTTCCTTGATCCCTTGGTTCGATGTTATGACTTCTTGGAGTTGAGTGGTAAAATCCTTTCGAAGAGCTTGGATAGCTGCTAAGATTTCTTCATCTCTGTTGCTGCTAGCTTCGTCTAGCTCCTCGTCATCGCCTTTATTGTTTCCTTTTCTTTCTTTCAATTTAGTCAGCATAATTTCGACGGATATTCAGTTTAAATCTTCGTTATTCAGTTATATATATTTGGAGGGTTAACATTAAGATAATTCACAGAGGTATTTCATGGAGCACAAGGTCCATGCGGCCGCTCACTCCCACGTCATCACCCCACTCCTCTGCTCCTGGTCTGTTTGGCTTAAATGATGGCACAACAATGGCCCCCGGTGGCACGGTGGTGTAGTGGTTAGCGCTGTTACCTCACAGCAAGAAGGTCTGGGTTCGAGCCCCGTGGCCGGCGAGGGCCTTTCTGTGCGGAGTTTGCATGTTCTCCCCGTGTCCGCGTGGGTTTCCTCCGGTTGCTCCGGTTTCCCCCACAGTCCAAAGACATGCAGGTTAGGTTAACTGGTGACTCTAAATTGACCGTAGCTGTGAATGTGAATGGTTGTCTGTGTCTATGTGTCAGCCCTGTGATGACCTGGCGACTTGTCCAGGGTGTACCCCGCCTTTTGCCCGTAGTCAGCTGGGATAGGCTCCAGCTTGCCTGCGACCCTGTAGAACAGGATAAAGCGGCTAGAGATAATGAGATGAGATGAGACAACGGCCCCCTGGTGGTGAAAATGCGCATAAGTCAGATGTAAACAAAACTTCGGAAATTGGGCAAAACAGTATATTTTAAGCATTTTATTCAATTTTAGGGTGCAAATTATACACCAGGAAGATTTCATTCGCTTTTTGGGTCGTTCTGCTCGACAATAAAGTTGATATTCTATATTTCACCTCCGACCGTTACCTATGACCTTTAAGTGTCCTGCACAGAGCACTGACCTCAACCCCACTGAACACCTTTGGGATGAAATGGAATGTGCCCCAGGCCTGACATCAATGCCTGACCTCTCTAACGCTTCTGGCTGAATGAATAAATCCCCACAGCCATGGTCCAAATCCAGTGGAAAACTTTCTCAGAACAATTATAACAGCAAAGGGGGACTAAATCTGAAATGGCATGTTCAACAAGTACATATGGGTGTGATGGTCAGGTGTCGACAAACGTTCAGCAAAATACTGCAGCGCTGCAATGGATTGGCATGGCATTCAAGGTCTATCCCTGCCTCATGCTCCTGGGATCAACCACAGCTCTGATCAGGATACAGCTCTTACTGGAGATAAATGAATGCATCTTATAAGGTTTCGCAAAAAAAAAAATCACACTTTCAAAACTCCAGATGGTGCATTACTGAGTGATAATAATGTTTGAGTCATGTTCCCTTCTTAACAAGAATACACAGCTAAAACAAGTCAACAGAGACAACACTCAAGAAAAAAAAAATCACTTAATGCAAAATGAAAAGGAGCAATTCATTGTATTTCATGCAAATTAAATCATCTTCAACCAAAAGGCCATGCTGTGAGGATGTTGCGTTTCTACAGCCATTACTGTGATTTTTTTAAATTATTAAGAAATATTTTTAAAAAAGTCAGTTTCATTTATAAGTTGTATTTTAAGTTACCAGGCAACAAGAGCCTTAAACAATATGTGCTAAAATTCTTCACAATGTTCTGTTCCTCTGCGCGCACACACACACACACACACACACACACACACACACACACACACACACACACACACATTACAGTTTGCTTTTCTACTCTTCTTTCTTCTTTTCATCTCAGTGTAAAGCTGATACTTTTGTTTGCTTACAAATTAATTTGACTTATTTGCACACTGCATATATTTATGCAAACCCAAAAATGTACTTAGAGGTGTGTGAAAAGGGATTGGGCCAAACTGCTGTTTCTAAAATTATATTGATCATTTGTTCAGAAATATGGCAATGTAATATGTAAACAAACCTTTCACGAAGGGATGCAGAAATCTCAGAAATAAAGTGAGCACAGAAAACATGGGCCCAATGCTAAATAAATGATTAAATAGTGAGAAAAATGAAAATATGAACAGCAGTACAGCTGCTCTTCCATGATGGTTTGAGTATTTCATAAACTGCAGACCTCCTGGGAGTTTTACACACAAAAGTCTCTAAAGTTTACACAAAATGGTAGGAAAGACAAAAACAATCCAGTGAGTGGCAGTTCTGTGGGCAGAAATGTCTTGTTTATGAGACTGTTTCAAGTTAAGTCGACTACAGTAACTCAGAATATAGTTATTTCCGCACTGCCTAAACGCAGTGCTCCTGATGAGTGTATGAGCAAAATATGTGCAAGGGCACAAAATCAACCTGAATAGAATAATAATATTATAGCATATCAACCATCGAGTTGTGTAGTGTAGTGTATTTCATGTCAATAAATTTCTGCATTGTCTTGTGATAGTGAGACCAATAATGACATATGCATCACAGCTATGAATACATATTTATTCCTTTCTTTGACACCGCATGCCATGTGCCAGAAACAACACCACGACATTTATTATGATGTGACTCTGCTGGGTGTCTGGTGGACAGCAGTGACTCAGCGCTTTCACTTTACATCAGTATTAGAGCGGCGGCTACAATTATTGACACCTTAACAATCTTTTGGCTATTGCAAAAGTAGAAAAGACTTTCAATAAGTCAACTGTGCATGAATAATTACTCAAACTTCCACTGGGAGGAAAAAAAACCCCGAGTTGATTCCCGATTACTTAGCGTATTAGATCACGTGACACCGTTCCACAATTATTGATACCTTTGTCCACAGTTATTGGTGCCGTTCCACAACAAGTGTTGGCAGGCAAAACAAACCTGGCAGCACTTATTTTATACCTATATGTTGATAATGGTAATATTTCTCAATCCTCAGCTGCAGGGGCGTCAGAAGCATTTTTAATGTGGGGGGGCGGGGACACACTGGCAGGGGGTCCTCCCCCAGAACATTTTTCATTAATTAGATGCCATTTCCTGCATTCTGGTGTATTTTTAATAGGTTGTTAAACACCTAATTTTATCTACAAAAGTCACTTAGTTCAATGACTATTTTCGAGACTCAACAATAAGTCCTCATTCAGCTAGTCCATATATTCATCAGCCTGTTTTTAAACCCACTGCTACGCCTAAGATAATGAGATGAATGACACAATTTATCACCAACAATGACTTTATGGGTGCATTTTACTTTTTATTTTGTGTTTTCTTTTTTATTTAGTTTTAGATGTAACACAACATGCCACTGTGCCAAGCAATAGAGACACTCAACTGTATGTTTAAAAATAAGAATATTCATAATTTCACACAATGACCAGGCATGACATGGCATCATGCAAACTTCATAAGACAATCACACTGTGTCAAGCAACGGTGACACATAAAAAATAACTTCACACAATGAACAGGTGGAATTTTGTTCACCACCAACAGTGACTTTAGTGGGTGCATTTTACTTTTTTCTGATTTAGTGATATTCATAACAAAAATGGCATGGCATCATGCAGTCTTCATAACACAAAATCACACTGTGTCAATCAATGACACATATAAGAGAACTTCACGCAATGAACAAGTGCAGTTTTGTCAACCTACATGCAATGGTGGTACTACAGTAACACTTACAGATAAGTATAACAAATAGATTTATAGATATAACTCCTTCTTATATTGGTGCCACCACAATTTCTACCACTTCATAACTTTTATCCCCCTTTCCTTCACAATCCACCTGGAATAACATCCATCTCTCTCCATTGCTTTCCTTTCTACTATCCCTTCCCCATACACTGATTTCCCATGTTACTTTCCAGAAAACTGGCAAAGACCAGACAAAACAAGTTCTTCAAATCACAACAGGGAATCAATAAATATCATCAGAGCAGACTTGACCTCATTCTTGGCATTACAGTAAGGTAGGCCTGCTGGGCTTGAATTAAATGATCGCTAACATTAAGCTAGCTGATACATCTCCTAACATTGACTAGCCAGCTAACTGCACTAACATTTCCATTGGGACAAAAAAAACCCTGTCCTGTGGGGAAATTTTGATTTACTTTCAGCTTCTTTGTAAAGAATTTCCTTATGTCCATTGTGTCTGGGGAGGGAGCAAATACTGCAAACAGTTCATCATCAACCAAGAATACCCCATTAGGCTAAGCTTATTTCATTGTTTAGTTGAACATTAATTTAACGTGGCCTAGGGTTAATTTTGAGGGCATTATAACAAAAGAATAAGGTTTTAGCGAAAGCTAGACATCGTGAGGTAGCAATGGGGCTGACGTCACCTCCTCCACTCTTGAGCAGCTGCACCAACATTTCTCTGCTCGCGCTGAGATTCACTCACGCGCGGTGAATTGTTGTAGGGAACGCCCGGAAAACCTGGAGTGGATGTTTAGTGGAATGTGTATTCTCTAATCGATCAAGTGGAATGGATTCTTTCACGAAGCAATCGAAACGACGCTGGGTGAACTAATATTTTATGTTAAATGTATGTGGGGGGGGGGTCCAAACGAAGAATTATGAAATGTGAGGGGGACACATCCCCTTCACATTCAATGGTGGCGATGCCCATGGTCAGCTGTCAGGTTATAGTCCTATGAAAAACCCTGACCTTGAGTTTGACAGTTCAAAGTGATTCAAGGTCAAAGGTCATGGCAGCAACTGAAAGCCCATATGGGACTTCTTATATGTTGATAATGGTAAACATCTGGCTATCATGAACCATTTTAAAGTTATTGCTCTTTGAAAAACCCATGACCTTCAGTTTGACCTTTCAAGGTCATTCAAGGCCAAAGGTCATGGTGCCAACTGAAAGCCCATATGGCACTTCCTATAAGTTGATAATGATAAACATCTGTCTATCATCAACCATTTTCAAGTTACAGCCTTCTGAAAATCTGACCTTGAGTTTGACCTTTCAGGGTCACTCAAGGTCAAAGATCATGGTGCCAAGTAAAAGGCCATATGGGAGTTCCTATATGCTCATAATAGTAAACATCTGTCTATCGGCAACCGTTTTTGAGTTATAATGGAAAATATGTTATTTTGACCAAAAGGTTGACCTTTCTGGTGACCTTGATCTTCACCTTGACCCGATTACCCCCAAAATTTAATCAGGTAATGTACGGACCATTGCCCACCTACCCTGAAACCTTGAAGTCAATTGGTGCAACCGTCTAGACACTAGATTGTTAACAGACAGACACACAAACAAAGCGCACTGATTACAATACCATGCCCTGCTTACTCTATCACAGGCGAGGTAATTATCAACATCCAGATGATTATAAAAAAAAATTCTCGGTATGTGGTATTAAGGTAACAAAACATAGTTTTTATTTAAAATTTGTTTTGATTTCTATATGATTTCTATTTCAAACAGTGCTCTAATTTGTTGCAATTAGATTCAGATTGGTGAAGCTTCAGTATTTTCAAACAAGTGATTTTTTTTTTAATTGAGATTTTAAATTTACATCTAAAAATATAAAATGTCGACTGATATTGTAATATGTGGTAGATATTTACAACAAACTGCAAAAAAAAATTCTGAATGGAATAGAAAAATCTGAATATTTCAAGCATGTAATTTTTTATATGCTAGGAATTTAATTCTGGTCTAATTCTATTTATTGTAATAGGATTCCAAATACTCTATAACCATTCCATTCTGTTATGAATAGGAAAAAAATTATTATAAATCACAGCAGTTTTATTTTTTTAAAGTACTTCATCTACTTCAACAGTGTTACACAAAGATCGATCCATAACAGTTGTAAATGTCACTTAATTCCAAAGGGTGTCGATAATGGTGGACCCTGGTGAAAGTGATCACTATTATTGACACCTCATGTGACTTCTCAAACATGCGTTTAGATACAAAATGGCGACTGTCAAATGAAAGCATAAGAAACAAAGTAGGTTTCGACAAGGAGATCATGAAGTATCAGTGAATTTGATCAGTAAAAACATGTCCATGATCTTTCCACCATGCTTACCTGTGATGATAACGTCTGGGTTTTTCTCAACTTGCTGATCATGCTGAAAAAAATTCCATCTCAGGTAACGAGCTGTGTCAGCAGAAGACAAGATCAAAGGGCAAGGGAGGGGTCTTCTGGTTGATTAATTAACCGATAATAACTGTTGTAACTGAAACTCACCTTTGTAAAATTGTTTTTATTGGTAAATCTGAAAAGGTGTCGATAATTATGGACTGTCAATAACTGTAGCCGCCATTCTATATAGTTATGATCCAATATTATCAGACATAAGAACTAATTGATATCGACCTGTGGTAGTTTTAGATTATCTAACACTAAGGAAAGATGCCTGCGATGACCTGGTGACTTGTACAGGGTGTACCCTTCCTCTTGCCCATAGTCAGCTGGGATAGGCTCCAGCTTGCCTGCAACCCTGTACAGGATAAGCGGTTACAGATAATGGATGGATGGATGGATGGATGGATGGATGGACAAGGAAAGATGCTCATAATTGCTATTGAACTATACAATAATTATGTTTACAAGAGTGTGTGGAGTAAGAAATTGTTCAGGTAAAAAACATACGATGCAATGATACGGTGCCCGCGATTAAATTTTTTTTACATTTTCATCAGTATTTTCCATAAAATGTGTTAGTAAATGATCCCATGTTATTTTTAAAGATAATTAACGATAAGTGTTGAATAAAAACCCATCTATCTTATGTAAATAAAGCTACAAATTTTGTTGTCTGGTGGTCATGTGTTTATGAGATACACTGCCTTGCACTTACCGTCGGGTTCCTTGTGGTGGTAAATCTTCACTGTTTGTATATACAAACATCAAAAATTAGGTCAAAACATTACCATATTCTCTTAAGTATGGAGCTATGGAGCACTTGCATGTGATGTCACAGCCGATCTAGATTGTGACAGACGCGATCGTGTCGGTCAAACGCCATATTCCGCCTTCTACTTCTACTTCTGGTTCTACTTCTGCTTTTACTTCTACCTTTTCTTCTGGAAAACCCTACTATATACAATTCTACTACAACGGCTGCAGCTACAAGCTCTCCCTACCTGTGCACGTTTTTTATGTTTTTTGTGTGTATTTTTGTGTGTTGTTCGTCTGTACCAGACTTCAATATCCACTACAACCGTATGGACTTACTGGACATTGGTTTCCAGCAGAAAATGACGGTTTGTAGCGATTTCCATCGCATGCACAACATTCCGGACGAGAAAAAAAAAAAAACATTCTCCGTGAATTGTTATCGGAAGCAAAGGGAAGGAGGCGGCGCCGGGAGCCGAAGCAAAAGCGAGGCTACAGGCAGAGCCGGCCTGTTGACTAAGCTCACAAAACAGCTACTCAAATCTCCACTGCCAAGCCTCTACCTCTCCAACACCAGATCCATGTAAACAAGACGGACGATTTGGAATTACCTTATTCTATTCTATAATCGGCTGGTCAGTGCTATACTCAATACTTAAGTGACTTACCCATCCAGTGAGGATCATTTTCTTTTTTACAAGATGCCACATCTGAGTCGCTGACAAATCCTGAATTTCTGTAAAGATAACTGTCCAGAGATTTATAAGCACGCAGTGCTTCACCACTGAACAGCGAGTGAAAGTTGATGAGGTAATCATACACGTCCGGGTATTCCGCTGGCAGTTCAAAATCCGGTCGTGAAAACTCCGTCTGGAAAGCCATAAGGGTCACAAATCTGTAGATCGTTTATTTTAGACATATATCTAGTTATCTGTTCATTAGAAAAATGAGCTGTGTAGTCCGTCGGTTGAAATTGATCCATTCTGTACACGAGTGCAGCAGTATTCAGCGGTGTTTTTGACCGACAAGATGGCGGTTGTGTACTTTCCGGTCACGTGACTGCAAGATCTCTATAGGGAGCTCTGCTATAACCACTCTTTATAAATATGATGAGCAGAAAAAGATCACAGAAAACACAACATGCTGAACCTTGAGGTGGATGGGCTACAACAACTGAAGACCACATCAGGTTTCACTCTTGTTATCCAAGAACAGGTATTTGAGGCTACAGTGGGCAGTAGCTAATCCATCCATCCATCCATCCATCCATCCATCCATCCATCCATCCATCCATTATCCATAACCGCTTATCCTGTACAGGGTCACAGGCAAGCTGCAGCCTATCCCAGTTGACTATGGGCAAGAGGTGGGGTACACCCTGGACAAGTCGCCAGGCCATCGCAGGGCTGACACATAGAGACACACAACCATTCACACTCACATTCACACCTACGGCCAATTTAGAGCCACCAATGAACCTAAGAAGAAACCTGCATGTCTTTGGACTGTGGGGGAAACCGGAGCACCCGGAGGAAACCCACGCAGACACAGGGAGAACATTCAAACTCCACACAGAAAGCCTCCTTTGGCCACTGGGCTCAAACCCAGAACCTTCTTGCTGTGAGGCGACAGTACTAACCACTACACCACCGTGCCGCCCTCAGTATCTAATCAAAACTGGAAAAAAATTGCCTGGTCTTACAATGGATATATAATGTCCACAATGTGTAACATGTTTGCTTCACTTCCTGCAGTTCAGTCAAATCATATTCTTGCTACAATTAAACCACACTAGGGTTCTTCTGTTCGTACCTCTTTATTGAGAGGTCTTAGTCTTGTTTTAGTCCACACCTGAGAGTGATTGCTCTTCACACCCACTCAAATAAACCACACCAAGGGTGTAAACAGGCCAGGATTTAATTCAAACGGATTAAAAACTACATTTCTGAAAGTCCCTTAGTGCCTATAACATTCCCATATATGATTTTTTCCACTTCACTTTTACAGCCGACTACTCTTCAGAAAAGTGTTTGTCTGTCTCTCATGGCTCGCATCATTTTGACCTTTTCAGAGCTCACTGTATTGCTGTGACCTGTTGTTCTATGCCTGTTATAATCGCCCCTAATTGCAACCACTGTGATGACTGATTATAGAATCACTCTCTCGCTCAACAGTTTGGGAGGATGGAGTGGAGGCTGAGGGGGTGGAGAAAGACAGACAGCGACAGTCATAGAGTGAGATGGAGACAGATAAAACAAGGCAGTGGTAGAGAGAAAAATAGCTCTGCTTTGTCGACCCCACAATGCGACCTGCTCCCAGAGGAAAGCAATTTACCGCTTGGATGCATCCAGAACAGTATATCTGAATCACAAAATAGCCTTAGATAAATTACAGCCAACTTCTTTTTATGCTTCTTATCAGAGGGCTAGAGACTGGTAGGTGCAACTCGGCTGTGAACCACACAGCAAGTGGCCTCATGGAGAGCCGTCACTAAGCAACATTGGCCAAATTGGACATGCAGGGATGTGATGGGTGGGAGGAAGAAGACAAAAAAACGTCATCCAAATACGCAATGCATGACTCTGACTGTGGTCCTCCAAATAGGAACTAAATGCATTGTTATCTTTAACAGAAAAAAAAAAAAACCAAAACACTTCAAACTCCCCCCCCAAACATTTTGTTTTGGCATGAAGATTCATTAAAAATTCTGGTTCTCTATTAAACCATGGCAATTTAGGAATATATGAAGAAGAATTAGCAGAGACAAAATTTGTAACCTGCTTTTCCAATAAGTGTTTTTTACTAAACCTCTGCTTGTCTCAAACAGATGTCAAGTCTCTGTTTGGTGTTTGATGAGAAGAGTATGTGTCTGTTTTCTTCTGTTTCCCTGCTTTGGTCTGATAGCACAAACATGGAAGAATTCAATTCCGTGGTGACTGGGGTTCTGACAACACCTTCGGTTTGTTTCAATCACCACTGTGCAACATATAAAGAGATTTAGCAGAGGTGGAGAGCGAGGGCAATGAGGCATGAGGTGGCTACAGGTCCACCAGGGCCAAGGCTAACAGAGGGTGCTGATAGCAGAATGAGAAAATCTGGGACAAACAAGGGATGCAAATGTTTAAAGCAAGCTTATATATATATATATATATATATATATATATATATATATATATATATATATATATATATATATATATACACAGTGGTGCTTGAAAGTTTGTGAACCCTTTAGAATTTTCTATATTTCTGCATAAATATGGCCTAAAACATCATCAGATTTTCACACAAGTCCTAAAAGTTGATAAAGAGAACCCAGTTAAACAAATGAGACAAAAATATTATACTTGGTCATTTATTTATTGAGGAAAATGATCCAATATTACATATCTGTGAGTGACAAAAGTATGTGAACCTTTGCTTTCAGTATCTGGTGTGACCCCCTTGTGCAGCAATAACTGCAGCTAAACATTTGTGGTAACTGTTGATCAGTCCTGCACACCGGCTTGGAGGAATTTTAGCCCGTTCCTCTGTACAGAACAGCTTCAACTCTGGGATGTTGGTGGGTTTCCTCACATGAACTGCTCGCTTCAGGTCCTTCCACAACATTTCGATTGGATTAAGGTCAGGACTTTGACTTAGCCATTCCAAAACATTAACTTTATTCTTCTTTCACCATTCTTTGGTAGAACGACTTGTGTGCTTAGGGTTGTTGTCTTGCTGCATGACCCACCTTCTCTTGAGATTCACTTCATGGACAGATGTCCTGACATTTTCCTTTAGAATTCGCTGGTATAATTCAGAATTCATTGTTCCATCAATGATGGCAAGCCGTCCTGGCTCAGACGCAGCAAAACAGGCCCAAACCATGATACTGCCACCATCATGTTTCACAGATGGGATAAGGTTCTTATGCTAGAATGCAGTGCTTTCCTTTCTCCAAACATAACACTTCTCATCTAAACCAAAAAGTTCTATTTTGGTCTCATCCGTCCACAAAACATTTTTCCAATAACCTTCTGGCTTGTCCACGTGATCTTTTGCAAACTGCAGATGAGCAGCAATGTTCTTTTTTGAGAGCAGTGGCTTTCCCCTTGCAACCCTGCCATGTACACCATTGTTGTTCAGTGTTCTCCTGATGGTGGACTCATGAACATTAACATTAGCCAATGTGAGAGAGGCCTTCAGTTGCTTAGAAGTTACCCTGGGGTCTTTTGTGACCTCGACGACTATTACACGCCTTGCTCTTGGAGTGATCTTTGCTGGTCGACCACTCCTGGGGAGGGTAACAATGGTCTTGAATTTCCTCCATTTGTACACAGTCTCTCTGACTGTAGATTGGTGGAGTCCAAACTCTTTAGAGATGGTTTTGTAACCTTTTCCAGCCTGATGAGCATCAACAACGCTTTTTCTGAGGTCCTCAGAAATCTCCTTTGTTCGTGCCATGATACACTTCCACAAACATGTGTTGTGAAGCTCAGACTTTGATAGATCCCTGTTCTTTAAATAAAACAGGCTGCCCACTCACACCTGATTGTCATCCCATTGATTGAAAACACCTGACTCTAATTTCACCTTCAAATTTACTGCTAATCCTAGAGGTTCACATACTTTTGCCACTCACAGATATGTAATATTGGATCATTTTCCTCAATAAATAAATGACCAAGTATAATATTTTTGTCTCATTTGTTTAACTGGGTTCTCTTTATCTACTTTTAGGACTTGTGTGAAAATCTGATGATGTTTTAGGTCATATTTATGCAGAAATAGAGAAAATTCTAAAGGGTTCACAAACTTTCAAGCACCACTGTGTATATATATATATATATATATATATATATATATATATATATATATTTTTTTTTTTTTTTTAAAGCTTTCTTATTATAAGAATCGCCGTCACAGTGGTGTAGCGGTTAGCACTGTCGCCTCACAGCAAGAAGTTTCTGGGCTTGAGCCCAGTGGCCAACGGGGGCCTTTCTGTGTGGAGTTTGCATGTTCTCCCACATGTTGGTGTGGGTTTCCTCCGGGTGCTCCAGTTTCCCCCACAATCCAAAGACATGCAGGTTAGGTTAATTGGTGGCTCTAAATTGACCATAGGTGTGAATGTGAGTGTGAATGGTTGTTTGTCTCTATGTATCAGCCCTGTGATGATCTGGCGACTTGTCCAGGGTGTACCCTACTTCTCGCCCATAGTCAGCTGGGATAGGCTCCAGCTTGCCTGTGACCCTGTACAGGATAAGTGGTTACGGATAATGGATGGATGGATGGATGGATGGATGGATGGATGGATGGATGGATTATAAGAATCAATAAAAGGCTATGGTGTATAAGAACAAAATCAAAATGCAGAATTTACACCTAGTCACAAGATTTATACCTAAGTACAGGATTAAACACCTAGGTCCTGATTTACTAAATGTGTTAAAGTACATGGTAACCTTCATAAAACCCACAAAAAGCAAGCTAGTTTACAGATTCAGTGGAGGATTTCATCTTTCAGAAGCACATATTGAATGATCAGTGGTGGGTTTCCCAAAAGCCTCTTAATGCTAAGAGCATCTTAACTAAGAGACAGAGTGTTCATTGTGCTGCTCACTGTACCATTTTACAATTATCTTTGTGCTGCGATGCTTTTGGGAAACTCAGGCCAGTTTTGTATGTTTGCCTCACCAAATATGCAATTTGTGTCATTTCCACCTAATAGTGTAAAATAAGTGTGGAGTCAATGCAAGGAGATTAATTTAGTACAGTGTGATTTACTGAAGCTTGAAAGTCACTTATGAGACAAAGATTGTATGTGCAAATGAGTTTAACTGTTATAGCAGGTATTATATTTGCAGATATTATATTATATTACATTTTCTGCCAGTTGAAGACCCAATTAGATCATTCAGTTTGAAAAACTGAAAAGGCTTATTACGATTATGCTGAAGTATTTCAAAATGATCAGCGTTTCGTGAAAGGATGACTAATTATTACAGAGCCAATATAAGTTTCTAATAAGATATTGACTGCACATTCTCATATCCAATGCCAGCAGTGTTTAAACGGAGCCTGGAAAAAGACTCTACTAGAATCATAATAATTAACACAATAATAACGATAATAACTATTATAAAATTTTAGTTTCAGTTTAAATTTTTTGAGAGTCTCTTAGATATCTGACCTCACTTTATTTATATTTGCTTGCTTCCTTTACTTTGCACATCATGTAATTCATGCAATTATTCCTGGTAATTCACCCACAACATGCACACACAATTTATTTCATTCCACATGCAAATTAGTGTACTCTTAGTAAATCAGGGCCCTTGACACAAAACAGTGTTGATTATGCTATCAGCTTTCATCATTAACTAATATTTTAATATACAGTACTGTGCAAAAGTCTTAGGCACCCTATTTTTTTCATACACACTTTGCTATACGTAGATTTCTATTTTATGACTTCTATATTATCGAGTCAGGACAAAAACATTTTAAAGTCCAAACGTTCGTTTTCCAGCACAAAATTAAATGTTACAGAAAAAAAGTGTTTGTATCTGAGCAGCATATTACATAAGAGAGCACTTTTCAGATTAAAAAAGAAAACATAATGAAGGCTACTGGGTTTGGTGCAAAATGAAGAAGCGAGTGCGACAAAGTGTCCAGAAGAACTGTGGCTGGTTCTGTAAGATGCTCAGTAAAACCTACAGCTCATTTCCTTATAAAACTGCACTCATTGTACCTGAGACTACTATTTTTTTTAAGCAAAGGGTCATCTCACACCAAATATTGCCTTTGTTTCATTTATTATGGCTTACTGCTGTTTATAGTATTTATTTTAATGTTGAAACATTTCATTATTTTTAAGCCATTTTTTATCTACAGCATTTCTTTACATGTGCCTAAGACTTTTGCACAGTACTGTATAATTGACAGTATTGCTGCCTCACAGCTCCAGGGACCCAGGTTCGATCCTGGGCTCAGGTTATTGTCTGTGTGAATTTCAAGTGGGATAGCCTCCGGATCCACTGCATCCTGACTGAAAAATAAAGTGGTTCGTGAAGATGAATGAAGGAATATAATATCCCTGCTCACAACTTTAAATATTCAGATCCACTACATCATTATAATTTCTTGAGCAACACATCCAACAAAAATTAACCAAAATTTTTAGCATTCATGAATGATTACATGGAGAACCTCTCATAAAATCAATACTGTAATCCAATTTTCTGCCTCGAGGACTGATTTGCTAATGTGTTGATGATGATGACTGTTTGTCTGGAACTTTTAAATGAACAAGGCATGATGGACATTTATTAAGACCTTAAAGCATATACAATGCAGAACCATGGCCTCACTTTTAGTTTATAAATGCCTTGAGAACTCAAAAATGGCATAGGAATAGTTTTAAGCGTTAACAATAAATCTAATATAGTAATTTTTACGATTAAAGTGATTTATATAGGTAGCGGTCTGAGTGAATGGCCTTGACGTCGGTGACGTCACAGCAGGAAGTCTATCGGTCTCATCGCCATTTCCGCTATACTAAAACACAGAGCTGACTGTAACTGCGATCCTCTATTTTGAGCTAATTTATCACCATGCCACGTAGATATGTTGCTGGCGGATGCAGCAACACAACAGAAGGTGGATTAATGTTGCATTCATGGTCCAAGAATGTACAAACTGCAAAGATTTGGATGCGTTTTGCGAGAAATTCATGGATTGGGTGCCTAAGTGTCTCTCCTCTGCTCTGCACATTTTACTGAGGACTCATACAAAACCTCTGATCTGTTGAGGAGCATTGGCTATAAACCTGTATTGAAAGAGGGTGCAGTACCAACAATTAAGAAAAGAAGACTAAAAGAAAAGGAAAGTAAGTTCAGTTGCACCAGTTCTCCCGGAGTGTGAGCCGAGCAGTAATGACGGAGTACTCAGTACGGAGAATGAGTGGATCAGTCATCAGACTTCTCCACTGGATATGCTTTTTTTATTTTCTTTCATCCCCCCGTTGGATATGCTAACCTAAGCAGCAATATCTCGCCCTTACATGGAAGAAGCGAATAAACAAAGAACTGAAAGTCAGATTGTTTCAAAACAATTGGCCACAAGCTCGGCCTTCAAAAGCAAGAACACAGACAGGTAAGATGCGACTCTCATTTGGTTACATAACAAAAACAACACTTGTTGTTTACCTGCATTTAGAGTAATACAGGTAACTTGTATTGTGTATTTAAGTTACTAGTACGGTATAATATTATTTAATTTGCTTCAGATGTGATTGTCTCAGTTCATCTGATTATTTAATTAACCTTTTACATTTTATCAGTGAAAATGTATGCATGTACATGCACCGGTATGTTGCATAAGTTATAACGCCTATCCTGTTTTGAGAGTCACATGAGACTGTCAGTTCAATTCCATCCAGTTCTCTAGATGGCTTTGTACTCTGGCTTTATTTCATAAGGTGGGGGCCTCCGTGGCCAACGTGTTACTATCAGATTCACTTTCCGCCGGTTCGAGCTGATAAAGTTCTATGTGCATAGCAGTAGCATGTACACACACTCCAATTTCAGGACTATCACAGTCCGATGTATTACTATCTGAGAAATCCGAAGAATCTCCAATAAATCTGAACGAAGAGGCCACTGCAACCACTCTCGTCTGCTGAGTCTGGCTTTGGTCTATGGCACCGGTTACCGCTGTGACGTCACCCACCCAGGGCTGCCTGGCTCAGCGGGGCAGCTCAAATGTCAACTTTACAGTCGATTTTAACTCTCAAAAATATATATTTTTTTATTCCCAATTATGCAGCATACAAGAGTCAAGGATGGAGATACTATCCACTCAGAAATGTACTTAAAAATAAAGTTTCTGCGTATCTCCTTTAAGGAATATGAAGTGCAAGCAAAAGATTGTATTTATTTCTGGCATCTGAACAAATCCTTTTCTGTATTTCTGAATGCACCCTTTTGAGTATACAGTATTGATAAAAATATATATTGATGTAATTTTTCAAGGTTGATCAATGGGAGTCTTATTTCAAATATTATTCAAAATCTTGACCATAAAGACCTATTGTTTTTGGTACTGCTCTGTGATATCGATAAAATGTTCATGTATTTCCACAGCATGATCTATTAAATGATTATTAGTGGTGAACTGTTACTATTAGAGCGGGGACTTCAGCTGAGCCAAAACTTAGCTAGACACACCAAAAATCCAACAGGGCAAAGGATTTTGCATGGGATTAGCAGCAGGCTGCCAGGTCGCTCCGTTGTGTGTAGTTGTCGATGTTGATTTTAAAAGTAACTAAGTAAATTACACAGGGAAATGAATACTTAAGTCTGAGTGAAAAATACTGTAGTGAGAGTGTGTGGAAGAAGAGTCTGGACACAGAAATCTTAGTTTCTCGGTGGTTAGCCTGTGCTACTTGCTCTTGATAGCAATGGCTTGACCACTTTATTAGCATTTGCTAACACTACTGAAGAACGCTACACCGGCTGGAAGGTGACTTCACTGCAGCGCTGAAGGCGCCGACTCATGGTTAAGCTCATGTTGGCCTTTGAGGAGGCCTAAGGTGATCAATTTTTGGTCCCTCCCACTATAAATCAAAATCTGGGGTGGGTTTGCCTAAAGCCTCTTAACGCTAAGAGCATCTTAACTAGGAGAGAAAGCATTCATTGAGCTGCTCACGCTACCATTTAATGATGATCTTTGTGCTGTGATGCTTTTGGAAAACTCAGGCCTGATTGGTTAATTCATCTTTCACTTCCTACATAAACATACACTGCCACTGCCTTCTGTCCCGGCAATGAAGTCCTAACCAATGAGTGAGCCAGCCCTAAACTCTTCTCAGCCTAGAAACAACAAACAAAACTAGATAGAGACTATGACTAAAGTCACAGTAATTTGCACTAGTTGACCTTTGGCAGTTGAAGGTCAAGGAAAAGTTGCACCCTGCTGCCCTGAACAAGATTTTTTTTCAAAAAATGATTGAAAAAAATAATGAAAATTGACAGTTATAAGTGAATGAAAAAAGCCTGTTTTTCATGGGTCATTTTGGATCAATGATCCAGATCAGCACCAAAAGTCATAGCAACTTAATTCAGCCCAGAGGTATTCTTCATGTAAAATTTGGTGATTACTGGTTGAAAACTGAGGGAGAAATAGCATCTTAAATACATAAGAAGAAGAAGAAGAAGAAGAAGAAGCAGAAGAAAGATCCTGAGAATAACAATTTGCACTACCACTGCTAGTGCAAATTAAAAATATCATTGGATAACTCTATTTTAATATTTTCAGGACAGTAACCCTTTCATTTCCGAAGCAAATTTGATAGAAAATGAGGCCAACTTGGAAGTAGAAGAGAATAATTATAATGAAATAAAAGTGTATACGCCCCATTAAAATGATAGGTTTTTCTGATGTAAAAAAAAATGAGACCACGATAAATAATTTCAAAACTTTTCCCACCTTTAATGTGACCTATAACCTGTACAATTCCATTGAAAAACAAACATATTATCTGTTAGGGGGAAGAACATAAAAAAATAAAAATAAAAACCTACAATGAGGTGGTTGTATACAGTGGTGCTTGAAAGTTTGTGAACCCTTTAGAATTTTCTATATTTCTGCATAAATATGACCTAAAATATCATCAGATTTTCACACAAGTCCTAAAAGTAGATAAAGAGAACCCAGTTAAACAAATGAAGCAAAATATTATACTTGGTCATTTATTTATTGAGGAAAATGATCCAATATTACATATCTGTGAGTGGCAAAAGTATGTGAACCTCAAGGATTAGCAATTAATTTGAAGGTGAAATTAGAGTAGGTGTTTTCAATCAATGGGATGACAATCAGGTGTGAGTGGGCACCCTGTTTTATTTAAAGAACAGGGATCTATCAAAGTCTGATCTTCACAACACATGTTTGTGGAAGTGTATCATGGCATAAACAAAGGAGATTTCTGAGGACCTCAGAAAAAGCGTTGTTGATGCTCATCAGGCTGGAAAAGGTTACAAAACCATCTCTAAAGAGTCTGGACTCCATCAATCCACAGTCAGACAGATTGTGTACAAATGGAGGATATTCAAGACCATTGTTACCCTCCCCAGGAGTGGCCGACCAACAAAGATCACTCCAAGAGCAAGGCGTGTAATAGTCGTCGAGGTCACAAAGGACCCCAGTGTAACTTCTAACCAACTGAAGGCCTCTCTCACATTGGCTAATGTTCAAGAGTCCACCATCAGGAGAACACTGAACAACAATGGTGTGCATGGCAGGGTTGCAAGGAGAAAGACTGCTCTCCAAAAAGAACATTGCTGCTCATCTGCAGTTTGCTAAAGATCATGTGGACAAGCCAGAAGGCTATTGGTAAAATGTTTTGTGGATGGATGAGACCAAAACAGAACTTTTTGGTTTAAATGAGAAGCGTTATGTTTGGAGAAAGGAAAACACTGCATTCCAGCATAAGAACCTTATCCCATCTGTGAAACATGGTGGTGGTAGTGTCATGATTTGGGCCTGTTTTGCTGCATCTGGGCCAGGATGGCTTGTCATCATTGATGGAACAATGAATTCTGAATTATACCAGCGAATTCTAAAGGAAAATGTCAGGTCATCTGTCCATCTGTCTTGAACTGAATCTCAAGAGAAGGTGGGTCATGCAGCAAGACAACGATCCTAAGCACACAAGTCGTTCTACCAAAGAATGGTGAAAGAAGAATAAAGTTAATGTTTTGGAATGGCTAAGTCAATGTCCTAACCTTAATCCAATAGAAATGTTGTGGAAAAACCTGAAGTGAGCAACTCATGTGAGGAAACCCACCAACATCCCAGAATTGAAGCTGTTCTGTATGGAGGAATGGGCTAAAATTCCTCCAAGCAGGTGTGCAGGACTGATCAACAGTTACCGGAAATGTTTATTTGCAGTTATTGCTGCACAAGGGGTCACACCAGATACTGAAAGCAAAGGTTCACATACTTTTGCCACTCACAGATATGCAAGATTGGATCATTTTCCTCAATAAATAAATGACCAAGTATAATATTTTTGTCTCATTTGTTTAACTGGGTTCTCTTTATCTACTTTTAGGACTTGTGTGAAAATCTGATGATGTTTTAGGTCATATTTATGCAGAAATATAGAAAATTCTAAAGGGTTCACAAACCTTCAAGCACCACTGTATGATGACTTTAAAAACTGTTTAAATAAACATGAAAAACAAGTGAAGCTTTGAAACTTCCTCATGCTTTTGTTTACGCGAGACTCATATGGTTCCTGCTATTTTTATCTTGATTTTCTTAGGTTTGCCCTGTCTTGTCTGGTTAGGTATTTACCTTCATGGTACTGCAGATCCACGAAACCCCCAAACTCTGTTCACATGGAGGCCTTCTACAGCTTCAATATCATTGTTTTTTTGCCTTCCCATCTAACACAGAAGGTTATTTGATTTCAGGTGGTTCAAAGAAGGTTAGGCTATAATGTGCCAATAGCAACACTCCTACAATGCTATAAAAATATTAGCTATAAGTGCTTGCTTCAAATGTTGCTCACCAGTGTTCCCAAACTAACATTATGGAAAGCTTTACAGTAACATTTCTGCAAATAAAATGTTGCTGCACCACTGTAGGGACATCAGTTTTAAGTATTATACAGTATGTCCACGATTATTGTCCCCCCTTGTAAAGATTAGTAAAAAGGGTTAGAAAAAAAATCCACCTTTTCGTGAAGTAGCTTCATCTCACATTGAAAATAAGAGAAAAATTCAACCTTTAATTGAAATAAAGTTATTCATAGAAAAACAAATCCCTCATCAAGAAATAATTATTTTCAACAAAAACACATCTGCCACTATTATTGGCACCCCTGGAAATTATAGTGAATACAATGTAACTGAAGCATGTTTCACATTTATATTGTACATTTTTGAGTTGATTGGAGTGTGTAGGAAGTTTCCAGCTGTAATCCATGACTTTCTGATTAACTAGGGAACAAATATGAAGTGACAAAGAGGCCAAATTCCCTTAGTCATCCATCAACATGGGAAAGATGGGAAAGAGAACACACAAACCAAATGAGGGAGAAGTGTGTTGACCTTCATAAATCAGGGAATGGTTATAAAACAATAGCTACTCACATGAAAATGTCCATTTCTACTGTTAGGACAATAATAAAGAAGTGGACACCAACTGGAACTGTTACAAACTCGCCTGGAAAAGGACTAAAGTTTATTCTGCCCCCTTGTACCGTACAGTGAGTAGGATGGTAAGAGTCAAAAAAAAAAAAAAATCCCCAAGGATCACTGCTGGTGAATTACAACCCCGATTCCAAAAAAGTTGGGACAAAGTACAAATTGTAAATAAAAACGGAATGCAATGATGTGGAAGTTTCAAAATTCCATATTTTATTCGGAATAGAACATAGATGACATATCAAATGTTTAAACTGAGAAAATGTATCATTTAAAGAGACAAATTAGGTGATTTTAAATTTCATGACAACAACACATCTCAAAAAAGTTGGGACAAGGCCATGTTTACCACTGTGAGACATCCCCTTTTCTCTTTACAACAGTCTGTAAACGTCTGGGGACTGAGGAGACAAGTTGCTCAAGTTTAGTGATAGAAATGTTAACCCATTCTTGTCTAATGTAGGATTCTAGTTGCTCAACTGTCTTAGGTCTTTTTTGTCGTATCTTCCGTTTTATGATGCGCCAAATGTTTTCTATGGGTGAAAGATCTGGACTGCAGGCTGGCCAGTTCAGTACCCGGACCCTTCTTCTACGCAGCCATGATGCTGTAATTGATGCAGTATGTGGTTTGGCATTGTCATGTTGGAAAATGCAAGGTCTTCCCTGAAAGAGACGTCATCTGGATGGGAGCATATGTTGCTCTAGAACCTGGATATACCTCTCAGCATTGATGGTGTCTTTCCAGATGTGTAAGCTGCCCATGCCACACGCACTAATGCAACCCCATACCATCAGAGATGCAGGCTTCTGAACTGAGCGCTGATAACAACTTGGGTCATCCTTCTCCTCTTTAATCCGAATGACACGGCGTCCCTGATTTCCATAAAGAACTTCAAATTTTGATTCGTCTGACCACAGAACAGTTTTCCACTTTGCCACAGTCCATTTTAAATGAGCCTTGGCCCAGAGACGACGTCTGCGCTTCGGGATCATGTTTAGATACGGCTTGTTCTTTGAACTATAGAGTTTTAGCTGGCAACAGCGGATGGCATGGTGAATTGTGTTCACAGATAATGTTCTCTGGAAATATTCCTGAGCCCATTTTGTGATTTCCAATACAGAAGCATGCCTGTATGTGATGCAGTGCCGTCTAAGGGCCCGAAGATCACGGGCACCCAGTATGGTTTTCCAGCCTTGACCCTTACGCACAGAGATTCTTCCAGATTCTCTGAATCTTTTGATGATATTATGCACTGTAGATGATGATATGTTCAAACTCTGCAATTTTACACTGTCGAACTCCTTTCTGATATTGATCCACTATTTGTCGGTGCAGAATTAGGGGGATTGGTGATCCTCTTCCCATCTTTACTTCTGAGAGCCGCTGCCATCTCAAGATGCTCTTTTTATACCCAGTCATGTTAATGACCTATTGCCAATTGACCTAATGAGTTGCAATTTGGTCCTCCAGCTGTTCCTTTTTTGTACCTTTAACTTTTCCAGCCTCTTATTGTCCTTGTCCCAACTTTTTTGAGATGTGTTGCTGTCATGAAATTTCAAATGAGCCAATATTTGGCATGAAATTTCAAAATGTCTCACTTTCGACATTTGATATGTTGTCTATGTTCTATTGTGAATACAATATCAGTTTTTGAGATTTGTAACTTATTGCATTCCGTTTTTATTTACAATTTGTACTTTGTCCCAACTTTTTTGGAATCGGGTTTGTACAAGAAAAAGTAAAATCAGGTGCCATCTCCACGCCCACAGATTATTTGAAAGGTATGGCAGAAAAAAAAGCCTTTTCTGTCAGTTAAACAGAAATGTAAGCACTTGTAGTTTTTGAAATGTTACTACAACTTTGACTGGAACTGTGTTCTATGGTCTGATGGAACAAAAATGGAGCTTTTTGGCAATAAACACTCGAAGTGGGTTTGGTATAAAAAGAAGGATGGCTATGATGAAAAGAACCCGATCCCAACTGTAAAATATGGTGGAAGTTCTGTGATGTTTTGGGGTTGTTTTTCTTCCAAAGGCCCTGGAAACCTTGTTAGGGTACATGGCATCATGGACTCCATGAAATACCAGGACATTTTAAATCAAAATCTGGCTGCCTCTGCCAGGAAACTAAAGCTGATTCATTATCGGAGCTTCTAGCAGGACAATGATCCGAAGCATTTGTCCAAATCAACACAAATAGTTAGCTGACCACAGAATCAAGCTTCTGTCTTGGCCATCTCAGTCCCCTGACCTGAACCCCATTGAAAACTTATGGGGTGAGCTGGAGAGGAGAGAGCACAAGAGAGGGCCGAGAACCCTGGATGATGTGGAGAGACTGTGCGAAGAGGAATGGTCTCAGATGCCCTGCTCTGTATCTCCAATCATATAAAATGTTATAGGAGACTCAGTGCTGTTTTACTGGCAAAGGGAGGCTGTACAAAGTATTAAATGCAGGAGTGCCAATAATAGTGACACATGTGATTTTGTTGAAAAATAATTATTTCTTGATCAGGGATTTGTTTTTCTCTGAATAAATTTATTTCAATTAAAGGTTGGATTTTTCACATTTTTTTCAGTGTGAGATGAAGCGACTTCACCAAAAGGTGGATTTTTTCTAACCTTTTTTACTAATCTTGACAAGGGGTGCCAATTGGGGTGCCAATGAAAACAGTGTGGGCTTTATAGATAATTGGGCTAATTTTGAGGGCACTGCTGGCCTGTTAGGGTGGGATGGTATTCATCCCTCTCGGGAAGGTGCTGCTCTCATTTCTTGCAGCATAGGCCATAGTCTCAGAACAGGCCTAGTTAATTTCTGACAATCCAGAGCCAAGGCCAGGGAGCAGATGAACAGGCTAAACCGACTGTCTGCTAGCTGCACAGAGTCATCACTCAGGGTCCACTACATCGAGACTGTGTCTGTTCCCTGAGCTCAACAAAAAAGTAGAAATACTCAGAGTTTGATCCAGTAACCTAATCAATATAAAACTAGATCATACTGACTGTACAGCTGCTGCCAGCACCTTTGATCTAAAGGTGGGGCTATTAAATATGAGATCTCTTACATCTAAAGTGCTAATGGTTAATGAACTCATTACTGATCAGGAGTTTAAAGTACTTTGTTTAACTGAAACATGGATTAAGCCAAATGAATATATAGCATTAAATGAAGCTAGTCCTCCTGGATACAGTTATATACACCAGCCTCGTCTAACTGGCAGAGGAGGAGGCGTTGAGGTTATTTATAATGATTACCTAGGTGTAACACAAAAACCTGGTTATAAATTTAATACATTTGAAGTTCTTCATACTCATATAATGTATGTAGTCTCAAAAAATAAGTCTACCCAGTGAATTCCATTACTTATTATTTACAGGCCCCCGGGGCCATATTCTGAGTTTCTTTCTGAATTTGCAGATTTTATCTCAGATCTGGTTATTTCCTTAGACAAAGCTTTAGTTGTCGGAGATTTTAATATTCACTTCGATAACCCTGAAGACCCTTTGAAAACAGCGTTTGTGTCCACACTGTAAACCCGAATAAGTTGAGTTTACTTAAAAAAATTGAGGAAAGTGGTTGCCTTAAAAAAAAACAAGTAATTATTAATGATTGAATTGAGTACCTTAAACTTACAATCTTCTGGTAAGTTTAAGGTACTCAATTCAATCATTAATAATTACTTATTTTTTTTTAAGGCAACCACTTTCCTCAATTTTTTTAAGTAAACTCAACTTATTCGGGTTTACAGTGCATTTTAGATTCAGTAGGGATTAATAAGGAATGTCATAGGACTGACCCATAATGGTGGTCACACCCTCGATCTAATACTAACATTCGGGTTAAATGTAGAAAATATAGTCACACTTCCACAGTCTGAAGTTATCTCAGATCATTATCTCATCTCATTCAAAATATGTCTGAGCAATAATATATGCACCTTACCATGCTACTGTATTAAACGTACATTCATGTCAACTACTGCATAGAGCTTTATAAATGATCTCCCAGAGTTATCAACTTTGACTGGGTCACTGTCAGCCCCTGCAGAACTTGATCAGGCAACTGAATGTTTATAGTCAACGTTCTGCCATACTTTAGATAATGTAGCTCCTCTTAGAAGGAAAATGGTCAGAGATAAAAAAAATAAAATAAAATTAGCACCCTGGTATAATGATGACACTCACACTTTAAAACAGACCACTCGAAAATTGGAACGTAAATGGCGTCAAACAAAATTGGTAGTGTTCAAATTAGCTTGGAAGGAGAGCTTCCTGAAGTATAAAAAAGCTCTTAGTGCTGTGAGATCAACATATCTCTCCTCCCTAATAGAAGATAACAAAAATAATCCTAGATTCCTATTTAATACTGTAGCAAAATTAACCAGGAATAACCAGTATGCTACTACATACTGCAGGTGTGCATGTGTCCACTATAGACACATGCACACCTGCAGTATGTAGTAGCAACAACTTCATGAATTTTTTTAATGACAAAATTGAGAATATCCGACAAAAAATTCAAACTACTAATTTAAGGTCAGACAATGTAAGTGACCCTGTAGTTAACAATATAACTGTATCAGATCATCAATTAGAATGTTTTACTCCCCTTAGAGAAATTTAACTACTTTTATTAATCTCCGCATCAAAAGCCTCAACTTGTATACTAGATCCCTTACCTACTGTATACGTCTATTCAAACAGCTAATGCCTGAAGTAATTGAACCGCTTCTAAAAATAATAAATTCTTCTCTTAGGATTGGCTACAGTATGTACCCAAATCCTTTAAACTAGCAGTTATCAAACCCCTGATTAAAAAACCTGACCTTGATCCTTGTCAGCTGTCCAATTATCGGCCAATATCAAACCTCCCCTTTATCTCCAAGATCCTTGAAAATGCTGTGGCACAGCAGTTATGCTCATATTTACATAGGAATAACATCCATGAAATGTATCAGTCAGGATTTAGACCTCTTCATAGCACAGAGACAGCTCTGGTTAAAGTAGTAAACGACCTACTGTTGGCGTCTGATCAGGGCTGTGTCTCGGTGCTTGTGTTGCTTGACCTTAGTGCAGCATTTGATACCACTGATCATTCCATTCTTCTGGATAGACTAGAAAACGTTGTGGGAGTTAAGGGAACGGCCCTCTCCTGGCTCAGGTCTTATTTAACTGATCGCTATCAGTATGTTGATGTAAATGGTGATTTTTTTCTAGACACAGTAAAGTTTGGTGTTCCACAAGGTTCTGTCTTGGGTCCACTGCTTTTTTTCTTTATATATGCTACCTCTGGGTGGTATTATTCGTAAACATTGTATTAGTTTCCACTGTTATGCTGATGACACACAGTTGTATGTTTCTGCAAAACCTGATGAAAGACACCAGCTTAATAGAATTGAGGAATGTGCGAAGGACATTAGGCCCCGGTCACACCACCCGAACTTTGCTGGAGCGTTCCTTGAACGGTAGGGAGGGGGGGCCGAATTTCGACAACGCTCGTCACCGCGCACAAAATGGGAAAAAAATCGAAAACACGGGCGTTGGCTTAGCGGTGCACCGCTGAAGCCGGCATTGCTTTAGCGTTGGTTTAGCGGTAGCGAGCGGTAGCGAGCATTGGTTTAGCGGTGATGCGAGCGTTGGTATAGCGGCGTTCTGCGCATGCGGGCTTTGGCTCGGCGGGGGTATAAAGTTGGTTTAGCGGCATACCGCTTGTGACTACGGAGCTGAACGGATCGTTTTGATACAAGTTCTGATAGATTTTTGATAGAAGCTCCACCATCAGCTTGTCATACAGTCCATGTTCAGGCCTTCTCAGTATCCACTGTCTGACCCACACAACTCTGTCTCTCCTTCTTCTCTCTCTTCTCCTTCTGTCAACAGCTTGTTGCAATCTGAGGAGGTTCTGATTCTGCTGCTGGACTAGTGCACCAATCATAGCAAATCTCTCAGCATCCATGGTGATACAGTTTTACTGTAACTTTGAGCAAATTCGATATAGATGAGGTCTGAACTCAACGGCAGCTCGATTCCAAATGAGCTCCTGGTCCATTTCTCCCCGTATTTATAGCCAAATTCTGGTCCCGCTCTGACACCTCTATACCAACGCCAAACCAAAGTTCATCGCCGCCATGGCTAGCTGCTTCAACGCCCGACACCGTTCCAGCAACCCCGTGTCCGCTCGTAAAACACTTACAACCGCTCCACCGAAGTTTGTGCAATGTTTAATCGCCGCCCGGGCAACGCTGGCAAAGCAGCGGTGGTCCAGCGTTCAAGATTTCTGCGTTGGCCTAGCGGACCCAAGCGTCCACGAACTTGCGTCTAGCGGTGCCAAACTTTGACTGGGCGTTGGTGGAGCGGGGGTGAACTTTGCCGGGGCAGAAAATTGCCCCCTTCTCACCGCTCGCAATATTTTGTGCAGCTCAAAACTTTCGGAGCGGTAGGAGGGCCCCTTGAGAAACATCAGCAGTGGCCGAGCGTATACGGCGTTGCTTTAACGGGGGCCAACTTTTGTTAAACGGTGGTGAACGGTTACGAGCGGTGATGAATTTTTTTCACCGCTCCAGGAACGCTCCAGCAAAGTTCGGGCGGTGTGACCGGGGCCTTAGACACTGGATGCTTATTAACTTCCTTCTGCTTAACTCTGACAAGACTGAAGTACTTGTACTAGGACCACATGCAGCTAGAAGTAAGTTTTCTGATTACACAGTAACTCTGGATGGCCTTTCTGTTTCTTCACGTGCAGCAGTAAAAGACCTAGGGGTGATTATTGACCCCAGTCTTTCATTCGAAACTCACATTGATAACATCACCCCGATAGCTTCCTTTCATCTCAGAAATATTGCTAAGATAAGAAATTTAATATCACTACATAACGCGGAAAAACTAGTTCATGCTTTTGTTACCTCCAGGTTGGATTATTTTAATGCCTTACTGTCTGGATGTTCCAATAAGTGCATAAACAAGTTTCAGTTAGTTCAAAATGCAGCAGTAAGAGTCCTTACTAGAACTAGAAAATATGATCACATCACCCCTGTCTTATCCACACTGCATTGGCTCCCAATCAAATTTCGTATTGATTATAAAATACTACTATTGAGCTTTAAAGCACTGAATGGTCTCGCTCCACAGTACCTGAGTGAACTTCTGGTCCTCTATGTCCCGCCACGCCTACTTAGATCAAAAGGTGCAGGCTATCTGCTGGTACCTCGTATAGTGAAGGCTACATCAGGGAGCAGAGCCTTTTCTTACAAAGCCCCACAGTTATGGAACAGCCTTCCAAGTAATGTTTGGGAATCAGACACAGTCTCAGCGTTTAAGTCTAGGCTGAAAACATATCTGTTTAGTCAAGCCTTTTGTTAATAGTGTTTATGAGGTAAAGGTGTAGATCTGGAGGGTCCTCAGACATAGAGTGTTTTGGTAAACTGGGATGTATGGATGCTGTCAGTCCCCCACTTGCTTGCTCACTCGAGTTTGTTGACAGTGTAGTGGCTGGCTGCTTTATGTCCCGGGGCTCCCTCATGCCTGTGTTACCTTCTGGCTCTCCCCTTTGTTACGTCCTGAGCCCCCTCCTGGCATCAGCTCGCCAGTGCACGGGCAAGGCTGGTGTCAGGCGGGATAATTAACATCATTCATTACACCTGGGGGGCAGACCTGGAATATAAGGTGGAGCTTTGCTCTTCCTCAGTGGGCACCTACTGGCTGTGTGTGTGGATGCACAGTCATTTTATCTGCACTTTCTCTTACTTTCTTCCCCTTCTTTCCCTTTTTGCTTCTACATTGACCACATAACTGACATACACCTTCACTCATCCACACAGTCCACGCTATATTTTGCACCACATATGTTTACCCTAGATGTTTGGAAAACTGGTAATTATAAATACAAGTTTACAATTCAATCCGTAACCTTTTGTGTGGTCTCCCTTTTTATGCTACGGCAAGTTTACAAGCCATGCCGTAACATAAATTGGGGGCTCGTCCGGGATTTACGTGCAGGTGGTGAGACGGGACTGTAGACTGAACTACATTCAGGTGAGCCTCTCTTGTTGGTTGTGGTAGCGTTGTCGCTGGTGATTAGGAAGAGTGCTTCAGCTGGGTTTATCCCTTCCGTCGGAGCACTGTTTGTTTGTTTTTATTTGTTATTTTAGTTTTTTTGTTTTGAGGGGTAATTCTGGTCTGGAGTTTTGTACTCCTGTCGGGGGCACACTTCGTGCAAATTCTTGCAGCGAGTTAATGCGTTAACCAGTCGCCCCGAGGCCGGCAAGCCCTGGAAGTCTAGCTAGGCTAAGTTAGTTTGTGTGGAGTGTAGGACACCAGAGGACAACGCAATAGGAAGATTCCCTGACAACCAACGGAGGGCTTTACTGGATGGAAGGGAAGTATTTTGGCTTGGTCTGACATACAGATGGGTGAGTAGATCCGTTTGTGTGGTGTAATGTCTAGTGTAGTATTGTGGAGCGTTCGCTGTTATAATCGTTTATTGTAATGTTTGTGTGGAATGTCTCATCTCATCTCATTATCTCTAGCCGCTTTATCCTTCTACAGGGTCGCAGGCAAGCCGGAGCCTATCCCAGCTGACTACGGGCGAAAGGCGGGGTACACCCTGGACAAGTCGCCAGGTCATCACAGGGCTGACACATAGACACAGACAACCATTCACACTCACATTCACACCTACGGTCAATTTAGAGTCACCAGTTAACCTAACCTACATGTCTTTGGACTGTGGGGGAAACCGGAGCACCCGGAGGAAACCCACGCGGACACGGGGAGAACATGCAAACTTGTGTGGAATGTGCTGATCTATTTTTTAGATAGAGTCGCATTCCGTGTTTACTTTTGTGTAGTCTATCGTAGTATTTTAGGCTGCACAAGCGAACGTGTGGGCTGGTTAAATTCAGCCTAATTAGGTGTGGAGGCTTAAGCGTTTAAACTACTCTGTGAGTTTTGCTGTGAGTATTTGAAAGTAACTCGTATTGAACAGGTAGTGTATGCTTCAAGTAAACTGTTTTTGTATGCTGTGTCTTGGGGAAGTATAGCATTTGGTGGCCTGTTTTTGGCTTCTTTGATTGCAGTTAATTGATTTTGAAGCATAGTAAGTATAAAGTTTGTGCTTATTGTTGAGCCTTGTTATTGTGTGCCTCATTTGTTTTGTACTGGTTAGTAATTAACCATAGTTAAGCGTTTCAACACCTATTGGGGGGATAGGTAGAGTTGCACTTGTCTAAACTGTTGCAATATAGGTGGTGTTTTGTGTTGTAGTGCTTAGTTGATAATATAGCAACTTCTGAAGATTTTATAGATAACCCGTCTGAGAAATGCTTGTGGAGACTGACATAAGACCAACTAGGTAAGTTGGTGGAGCATTTCGGGTTGACCATTACAACACAAGAGAAAAAAATTAAGGAGAGGTTTTGCCTGGCCGTGAAAGACCAGCTAATTGAGAAGGGTGTTCTTGAGGGGGTGGACTCAGATGGGGAGGAGGCGAATGCTGTTTCTGAGGATGTAGCTGCCACTCCTGAAAAAGAGTCGCAGCCGGATACTGTGAAAGCAGAGGGAAATACAAAGGAGGGTAAGGAAGATATGGATGTTTTGTAAGTTGAATTATCAGCTGGAACTTAAATGTTTAGAGCATCGACAGCAGGTAGAAATTAAACGCTTAAAACAAGAACAAGAGCGTGAACGCCAACAACACAAATTGGCTATGAAAAAACTTGAGCTGGAAATGTTAAATAAACAAGGGTCGACTTCCTTCCCCCAATCTCCTTCAGATATCTCGTTGTCCTCTGCATTTGATGTAAGTAAGAACATCCGTTTAGTGCCACCATTCTCGGAGGTGGATATAGAGCGTTATTTCTCTCATTTTGAGAGGGTGACCACTACACTGCTTTGGCCTAAAGCAATGTGGCCTTTAATGCTGCAAAGCGTGCTTAGTGGAAAAGCTCAGGAAGTCTTTTCAGCTCTGAGTAGTGATCAGGCTAAAGAGTATGATGTAGTAAAAAAAACAGTCTTGCGTGCATATGAGCTTGTTCCTGAGGCTTATCGCCATAAGTTTAGAGACCTTCGGAAAAAAGACCAGCAGACATTTGTTGAGTTTGCCCGAGACAAGGAGTGTCTATTTGATCGCTGGTGCACCGCTCAGAAAGCAGGGACAAGGGAAGAATTGAAACAGTTAGTCCTGTTGGAGGACTTTATAAACTGTCTCCCTCAACCTGTTGCGGTGCACTTAAATGAACAAGAGGTAAAGACTTTAGATGCAGCTGCCGTTCTTGCTGATAAATATGTGTTGACGCATAGACGTGTTCCTGATGGCCGGCGTGGGGCTTATTATAATCGAACGAGAGATTTTGTAAGGGGTAGACTGCCTCCTACTGGTGGAAATGGTTCACAGCAGCAGCCCCCCACCTCTAATTACTTTAATAATTTTCTTGGTAACAAGGGTGAGGTAAGATGCTTCTATTGTAAGAAGGTTGGGCACAAGGTGTCAAAATGTAAGAAGAGTAAAGCAGTAAAATCGGTTGGGTTAATTTCTCCTGCTACCCACTGTCCATCAAGCTGGTCTAGTATGGTGGAGAGGACAACCACTGTAGCTGCTGATGGTAAGAGTGGCAATTACACCTCGTTTATTACAGATGGTTTTGTGTCTTTGCCAGGGGAACAGCCGAGTGTACCTGTTCGCATATTGCGGGATACGGGTGCTGCCCAGTCATTTTTGTTGGCTGGGGTCTTACCACTGTCTAATGACACAGCCACTGGGACTTATGTCTTAGTTAGAGGTATTGAAATGTCTCCCCTTAGTGTGCCTTTGCATCACATCCACCTAGCCTCTAATCTAGTATCTGATCATGTGGTTGTAGGGGTGCGACCATCTCTTCCAGTGTCGGGAGTGTCTTCTAGCTGGGGGAAAGGTGTGGGGTGATGTTAACTTGGTGTCATCACCTATAGTAGTGTCTGAGCCAGAACTAAAACAGACATGTGATCCATGTTATCGGAAACATCCTGATGTTTTTCCTGCATGTGCTGTTACCCGTGCCATGGCTAAGCATGGAAATCCTGACACCTATGTAGCATTGGAAGACACATTTTTCAGTACACCTGAGAAGGTAGACTGTAGTCCCCCAAAGTCACCAGTAGAAGAACAGCTGACATGTGATGTTGAGTCTGACAGTCTCACAGAAGGCTCAAAGGTGGCAGTTGAGCCAAATGTAGGTCCTTCTGATAATCTAGTGGGTGGTGGCAAACTTCTAGACACAGAAGTGGACTCTGACAAGGTCACTGGTTTTCTGTCTGATTTGTTTAAAGTCTCCCAAGAAGAACTGATTAGGGAACAGGCAGCTGACTCCACACTCCAACCTTTGCTAACCTTAGCAACTGCTAAGTGTGATGCTGGTGATACACAAGCACGATATTGTATCTGGGATGGGCTGTTGTGTAGACATTGGGTATTTAAGTGTGACACATTTACTAACCCTGGGTTTCAGGTGGTAGTCCCATGTAAATTTAGGAATGCTGTTTTGGAGTTATGTCATAATGGACTGGCGGGACATACTGGGGTTAGGAAAACGTATGACCAGGTGGTGCGCCGGTTCTTCTGGCCAAGGTTAAAGCGAGATGTGGCATCTTTTGTGAAATCTTGTCATGTATGTCAGTTAATAGGAAAACCTAACCAGAAGATTCCATTAGCCCCGTTGTGACCTATACCAGCTGTGAGTAGTCCATTTGAGCATTTAATTGTTGATTGTGCGGGACCATTGCCTCGATCCAAATCTGGTCATTGCTACCTGTTAACTGTAATGTGCCAATCTACAAGATACCCTGCAGCATACCCTCTCAGGTCTATTACGACCAAGTCTGTTTTGAAGGCCCTCACTACTTTTATGTCCACGTTTGGTATCCCCAAAGTTGTTCAAAGTGACCAAGGCTCGAACTTTATATCCAAGCAGTTTGCCTGTGCTCTGCGACATTTAAGATGGAAACATAACATCTCTAGTGCATACCATCCTCAAAGCCAGGGTGCTCTTGAGCGTTTCCATCAAATCTTGAAATCCCTTCTAAGGTCTTACTGTGTTGATTGGGAGGAAGGGTTACTCTGGTTGTTGTTGGCTATCCGTGAGGTGGTGCAAGAGAGCACAGGCTTTAGTCCTAATGAACTTGTTTTTGGGCATACAGTGAGGGGTCCGACAGCAGTTTTGGCAGATGAGTGGTGTGCTGCTGAACCACCGGTAAATGTGTTGGATTATGTGTCTAGGTTTAAGTATCGTCTGTTTGAGGCCAGGGCTGCTGCTAGGCGCCGCTTGGGGAAATCCCAGGCTAGGATGCAGTCTCTGTTCAATCGTAAAGCAGAGCACCGTCAGTTTCAACCTGGTGACCAGGTTTTGGCACTGCTGCCCTTGTTGAGTAGTCCTTTCCAGGCTAAGTTTAGTGGTCCTTATGAAGTTGCTAAATGCTTACCAGACCACAACTATTTGTTGAACACTCCTGACCGGCGTAAAAAGGTGCAGGTTTGCCACATCAATTTGTTGAAGCCATATTTTCCATCTAAACCACCTGGGTTGAAGGCTATTAAGCCTGCTGAAAATTCCGGTGATTGTGCTGTTGCTGTTTCCTCTGTGGTAGGTGAGAGTGGTCTGGGTTTTGGCAGTGAGGATTCTGAGGAGGGAGTTAGTGCACCACTGGTGGAACTTGTGGTGGGGCGTCTTAGAAACTCTGAGGTTCTGGCAGATCTGCCATCACATCTTTCTCATCTCTCTAGTAAGGAGAAAAATGACATTGTTGAGTTAATACAGTGTTTTCCCTCATTATTCTCAGACTTACCAACTCGTACCTCCCTTGTTGAACATGACATTGACGTGGCAGGGGCGACGCCCATTAAACAGCATGCTTACCGAGTCAATCCAAGGAAGAGGGAGCTGTTACAGAAAGAAGTGAGTTACTTGGTGGCTAATAATCTTGCAGAACCTAGTTTCAGTGCCTGGAGCGCCCCCTGTCTGTTGGTTGATAAGCCAGATGGCACATATCATTTCTGTACCAATTACAGGAAGCTCAACTCTGTAACAAAACCTGATTGTTTCTCCCTTCCACGGTGTGATGATTGTGCAGATCGTGTGGGTGCTGCAACATTTGTTAGTAAATTTGATCTGTTAAAAGGTTATTGGCAAGTCCCTTTAACACCTAGAGCAAAAGAACTGTCTGCGTTTGTTACACCCGACAATTTCTTGCAGTATCACATTATGCCTTTCAGTGTTAGAAATGCACCTGCTACATTTCAAAGGCTTGTCAACCGTGTTTTAGCAGGGATGCAGGGTTGTGATGCCTATCTTGACGATTTGGTTATCCATAGTGCTACCTGGACTGAACATCTGACCCAGATAAGAGAGTTGTTTACACGGTTGTCTGCCACTAGTTTAACAATAAATCTCGCAAAGTGTGAGTTTGGTAAGGCAAGAGTGACATATTTGGGTAAGGTTATCAGGGGCGGAGAGGTTAGGCCTGTTCAGGCAAAGATCGAATCCATATGTAATTTTCCTGTACCAGGCACCCGTTGGGAGCTGAGGAGATTTTTGGGAATGGCTGGTTATTATAGGGCATTTTGCAAGAACTTTGCCTCTGTTGTGGTGCCCTTAACTCGGCTCCTCAGTCCTAAGGCCCCCTACCTGTGGTCCAGTAACTGTCAGGAAGCCTTTGACAATGCAAAGTTCCTGTTAGCTACTTCACCTGTGTTGCAAGCCCCAAATTTTAACACACCCTTTTGTCTTGCAGTCGATGCCAGTGAGGGTGGCGCTGGTGTTGTCTTGCTACAGACTGACTCAGAGGGCATAGAACATCCGGTGTGTTATTTCTCAAAGAAATTTAACCAACAACAACAAGCTTATTCTACTGTGGAGCGAGAGGCCCTTGCGTTGATTCTTGCCATCCAACACTTTGAAGTGTATTTAGGGTCTTCCTCTGTTCCAATTGTTTACACAGACCACAATCCTTTGGTTTTCATTGACCGTATGAGAAACCAGAATCAATGCATTATGCGTTGGAGTCTAATCCTGCAGCGCTATCCGCTCCATATTAAACACATCAGGGGTAAGGATAATATTATAGCGGATGCCCTGTCCAGGACTTAGTTTTGTCTTTTTGTCTCTAGGGTTTAGTGTTTTGTGTTTGATGTTTTTTTTCCCCTCTAGTCCTGTTGTCTTCTCCTTGGTACTGGGATGAAGGTGGATGGGAGTGTTTCCAAGGAAACACAAGACATTTATCTTTGTTTTAGATTTGTCTGGAACAAATCTCTTAGGGATGGAGGTGTTACGTCCTGAGCCCCCTCCTGGCATCAGCTCGCCAGTGCATGGGCAAGGCTGGTGTCAGGTGGGATAATTAACATCATTCGTTACACCTGGGGGGCGTACCTGGAATATAAGGTGGAGCTTTGCTCTTCCTCAGTGGGCACCTACTGGCTGTGTGTGTGGATGCACAGTCATTTTATCTGCACTTTCTCTTACTTTCTTCTCCTTCTTTCTCTTTTTGCTTCTACATTGACCACATAACTGACATACACCTTCACTCATCCACACAGTCCACGCTATATTTTGCACCACATATGTTTACCCTAGACGTTTGGAAAACTGGTAATTATAAATAAAAGTTTACAATTCAATCCGTAACCTTTTGTGTGGTCTCCCTTTTTATGCTACGGCGAGTTTACGAGCCATGCCGTAACACCTTTTAGTCATGCTGTCATAGTTAGTTTTGCCTGAGTCCCTGCTTGTACTCAGTGCAATATGTATACTGTTCCTACTTATTCAAGTGACATTGGCCATACCTAACAACCTGTGTCCCCCCCCCCCCCATCTGTCCCTCTAAGATACATGTCAGTCCTGGGATCAAGATGCTGACCTCTTCTGCTCCTCGGACCTTCCTGATCCATCCTGATGCCCTGTGTCTGGTTGGAGTCTCATTGCATCGCTCCTGTGGAGGACGGCCCCATGTGGACAGTTGAAAGTCACACTTGCAGGCACTCTGGACACTTACAGTAATGCTTTTATGGCTGAAGACTACAGTTGACTTGCTAACTTTAGGACTGCAGTTGTCATGAACAGTTTTGCACTCAAGTTTCCATCAATGAAGAGTTTATAACATCAATGAAACTTACAGTAATGCTTTTATGGCTGAAGACTACAGTTGACTTGCTAACTTTAGGACTGCAGTTGTCATGAACAGTTTTGCACTCAAGTTTCCATCAATGAAGAGTTTATAACATCAATGAAACAGGGTTGCATGAAACTGACTTCATGTTAAAACTATTAATGTTATAGTCATGTTGTCTGTTGTTGCCCAAATGAAGATGGGTTCCCTTTTGAGTCTGGTTCCTCTCGAGGTTTCTTCCTCATGTCGTCTGAGGGAGTTTTTCCTTGCCACCGTCGCCACAGGCTTGCTCAATATTAGGGATAAAATTAGCTCATGTTTTAAGTCGTTCAAATTCTGTAAAGCTGCTTTGCAACAATGTTTATTGTTAAAAGCGCTATAGAAATAAACTTGACTTGACTTGGAGGGCAGCATAGATATAATCCATCCATCCATCCATCACCACTTATCCTGTACAGGGTTGCAGGCAAGCTGGAGCCTATCCCAGCTGACTATGGGCAAGAGGCGGGATACACCCTGGACAAGTTGCCAGGTCATCGCAGCATTGACACATAGAGACAAACAATCATTCACACTCACATTCACACCTCCAGTCAATTTAGAGGCACCAATGAACCTAACCTGCATGTCTTTGGACAGTGAGGGAAACCGGAGCACCTAGAGGAAACCCATGCAGACACGGGGAGAACATGCAAACTCCACACACAAAGGCCCCTGTCAGTCACTGGGCTCAAACCCAGAATCTTCTTGCTGTGAGGCAACAGTGTTAACCACTACATCATCGTGCCGCCCACTGTAGATATGATGATATGTACAAACATTCTCAGAACATCCAGAAAACCTGACAGATTTAATTAATTTTGTGGAACCAAATTTTCATCTTATTATAGGATTTAGAAAACATTCTACAAACTAAAAATTTTAAGCTGGTCCCATTTACTGCTAGTTATTCATAGTTTTAGTTTATCCATGCTTTGATTGCTGTTCTTCATGCATAACTGTCAAGGTCTTGGTCTAATTCTTGGCACATTTGGGAAACATCAAACCTTGCCAAAGAATTTTGTTCAGCAACGACAAATATACAGAAAAAAAAATTAAACTATTTTAAAGCCATTAGCAAATATATTTTTCATGTCCCTTCAAAGCAATCAGTTAACACATACTTTTGAATACTATGGCTGCATTCTGAAGATGCTAAGACTGAATATTTTGAAAACTTTTTATACATTGTAGAATGCTAAGCATGCCGTGTCATCTGCTCATCCGTGACTGGTTCAATAGGAGGTTCGAGAGCAAAGGAAAGAGACATACCTTTCCACAGGGTGCTGCTAAGTTAAAGCCCCCATAGGAACCTCAACCATGAAAGGAGCACAGGAATGAATCTCACTTGAAGCTCTCAGGTGAAGTCAGGGAGAATTTTAAGTACTTTGCTGAGCAGGTAACAAAGAAAAAAGTGCATTTTGTACACACTCTTCAAATGCATGGCCTCAGGCTCCCATGGAAAAAAAATAAACTGTCCATTTTAAAAAATCTCAGTTTCGTTCCAAGATATTATTCTGCAAATTACTTTTTACTTATGAAGTTAACACAGGGATTATTACAACAGTACTTGATCTCACCGCAAAACCCATCTTGATTTATAATTGATGACCATGATATTAATTTTCCATCTGAATGCTCTACAGTGACCTTTAGGAGTGACCACAAATCAGCACTGTAAACTTAGAAGAAGAACTGATAAGATGTCAGCTTATTACTGCAGCCTGTTTTACACTGTCAGGAAAGTTAAAATGACTGACGGCAAAAAGTATCAAAGCAATAATTTATTCAGAGATAGCTACAAAGGGTTAGTGATATCTGCTGTAATACAGACACAATAAAAGACTCGTTTAATGTATTCCCTCTCAGGCGCTGCCTGGGGACTGTGTTTTCATATCACCAGCCAAGAGCTGTTAGGGCCAGTGTGATTCTGTGCACAAGCGCATTGTTTAGTGAGGAGAAAGAAGACAGAACATACTGCCTTATCTAGTATCTATCAATATACGGGTAGCTCTCTGCAGCTTGAAGAAGTGTTAAACCATGTAACACTCATGTGCACTCTGTATTCTCACACTTGGTCTCACAGTCAGAACATATTTCTCTATTCCCCCAAGGTTCCACTCTCCTGGATGATTGAACAGCCATTTGTCCGAGTAAGGGGACCAGACCATTTAACCGCCATTCCCCTGGGGTCCAAGAAGGACTTCCTTTCAGATCCAACTCTGATGGGCTATAGCACTGCCTGGGTTTGTGGGTTGTTGTTTTTTCTTTTTCGTCTTCTTCTGTTGTTAATATCATGGAAATATTAAAGGTGTAATATTAGCCAGTACAGTGAAAAAAAATCAAAGTCCCTCCCATGACAAGACCTGGTCTTCCTAGGCAATTTCCCATTGTAGTATTAACCAGGACTTAAGGCATATCGGGTGGCACCAATCTCCATTTCTAGAGCCCTCAGCCTCTTGCCTATTACATAGCTAGGGTTACAGTGGGAGGCCAGTCCTCTGGTAACTGCAAGAGTTTGATTCCCTACTTGCATCTGGACTGTGGTGTGGATCACCAATTAGCAGTAGGTACCATTTTTATGATATTCTTTGGTATTACCCAAGCATGAGTAGAACTCATTCTCTCCCACTCAACAGGCAGACATATTAACCACTAGACCAGCTTGCAGTAGTGCACTGAATTAGCTGAAAAAGAAAACAAGCAAAGCCATGGACCAAAAGATTAGGTAAACAAAGCTATATACAAATGTTAAATAGTAAAATAAAATATTATTTTAAATATTAAAAGTAGGCGGCCTTTCGATTTCATAAAATTGGTGACATTTAGTTCCCTCCAAGATTTGGTCATTGTGATATATGTTTATTTCTATAATATCTAAAAAAAAAAAAAACCCAGGACATTCTGTGGCTGGGAAGTTATTTAATTTGAGGGGATTCCCTAGCAAATAATGTGCCTTTCGGCGTCGTCTTCTTTACTTGCAGCTGGCATCCACAGTGTTGCATTACTGCCATCTACAGGTTTACCTTGACCGTGCACTGACAGTTACATCATTCTGTCGCTAAATAAACAGCTGATCATACCGAGGTGCTCGCTGACCGCCAATATTTATTAGTTTGGTCCTGCGTTTCCTTTCCTTCGCAACATAACGTCTTTTCTTCTCGCTTTCCGTTACTGTAGTCGGTCTTTCACGTTTCGTTCACACACTCACGTCCTGCATTGTTCTCTCCTGTTTCAAATTTGTATCCCACAATGCCTTGCGTGAACGGGGAAAGCCCACCACATGATGCATGACATAGTATCTTGAATTGGGTCATGGTGAAGCAGGAAAAAATAGCAGAGAATTTAAGGCCACGTAGCCCTAAATTCATTAATTGTTCTATTAAAAAATAATAATAAAATTGGAAGTCTGTGATTCGAATTCAGTAGCTTTCGGTCCACTGAACAAAAATAATTGGGTGTCAGGGAAAATTATTTTTATGACCTACACTTGAAAAATCTGAAAGTCAGTCTACCTTTAAGTAAAATACAATTACAATTAATTTATCTCCCTGAGGGAACCCTCCCAAAGGGATGAATAAAGCTATCTAGTCTACTAGCCTGCTGCTTGTCAAGCCCATTCAATTTTTTAAATGCTCCAGTTACTTAAAAAAAAAAAGTTTTGTTACATTCTGAAACAACATAAACAACACATATAGTTCATACATTGTTTTATTTGTTGCTTGTAGATTGAGCTTGCCATTTCTCTAGGCTACCATGTTGGTCTTTCAAAGAAAATGAATAAACACTGTTGTAGTATTTATGTAATAACAAGCATTGATTAACTCAATGAAATTGCAGATTTCTCACTGATGAGGAGTTTTTAAATGTCACAAGATCTCATTCTCATCTCATTATCTCTAGCCGCTTTATCCTGTTCTACAGGGTCGCAGGCAAGCTGGAGCCTATCCCAGCTGACTACGGGCGAAAGGCGGGGTACACCCTGGACAAGTCGCCAGGTCATCACAGGGCTGACACATAGACACAGACAACCATTCACACTCACATTCACACCTACGGTCAATTTAGAGTCACCAGTTAACCTAACCTGCATGTCTTTGGACTGTGGGGGAAACCGGAGCACCCGGAGGAAACCCATGCGGACATGGAAACCCTGTGCAAACTCTGCACAGAAAGGCCCTCGCCGGCCACGGGGCTCGAACCCGGACCTTCTTGCTGTGAGGCGACAGCGCTAACCACTACACCACCGTACCGCCTATTTGTTTTCATGCAGGCTTTTTTTTTTTAATCACTATGTTCCTTTATTGAATGGAGATTGGAGATTGAGAAATTAGGCTATGGTGGCTATACGAAAACATTTAAATTGAAATAAATCTTATTGTGGGCGGCACAGTGGTGTAGTGGTTAGCGCTGTCGCTTCACAGCAAGAAGGTCCGGGTTTGAGCCCCGTGGCCGATGAGGGCCTTTCTGTACGGAGTTTGCATGTTCTCCCCGTGCCCACGTGGGTTTCCTCCGGGTGCTCCGGTTTCCCCCACAGTCCAAAGACATGCAGGTTAGGTTAACTGGTGACTCTAAATTGACCGTAGGTGTGAATGTGAGTGTGAATGGTTGTCTGTGTCTATGTGTCAGCCCTGTGATGACCTGGCGACTTGTCCAGGGTGTAGCCCCGCCTTTCGCCCATAGTCAGCTGGGATAGGCTCCAGCTTGCCTGCGACCCTGTAGAACAGGATAAAGCGACTAGAGATAATGAGATGAGATAAATCTTATTGTTCTCTGTGCAGCAGCACTGTGTTAATAATGTGTTTGGAAATTATTTAGTCAGTTTTTTATGTTACAGTTATGAAAATGGGCACTTTTTTGGCTAAAATTACATTTAAGTAAGTCAGATGAACTAATAGTGGAACCCTATACTTAAGAGAATATGGTAATGCATCAACCTGATTTCTGATGGCTTGAAGGTACACCGTCTGTACAAACGATGTACGTGTACCACCACAGGGACCCCAACCATAAGTGCAAGGCAATGTAGCTCATAAACACTTGACCACCGGACAATGACATTTGTATATTTATTTACATAAGAAAGATGGGTTTTTATCCAGCGTTTATTTTTATTTATTTATTTTAATAATGTGGGATTATTTACTAACACATTTTACAGAAAATATTCATTATAGTTTCATATAAAACTAGTTAAAACAGTTTTATTAGTCCACTAGCTTGCTGGACAGTTGACAGTTTATCATGTAAAGGTGATAGATGGATGTAAGTGCAGGAAGAGTTTTACTGAAAGCACGCTAGCAAACAGATCCAAAACGTAGACTAAGGCAAAGTCGAAGAACAGGCAGTGGTCGAGTGAGACACAGACAGGATACCAGAGGTAATACAATACTCAAAGTCCAAAAACACAAACAGGGTCAAAACCAGAAAAATGATACAAAATACAAGGCTTTCGCAAAGTCTGTGTGTTACTCAGTCCTTATATGTATGCGCTGTGATTGCACTCTAATCAGGAACAGGTGCATGGTAATTAGTCCTCATGGCATGTGTGAGCTTTCCTTTCTGCACGTTCCAAGCTCCAAAGCACATGGACGTGAGAGATGTAACCAGACATCTGTTTGACATCAACTTTGATATTCAATGGTAACGATATAGTAATGGTATAAAGTGAAAGCACTGAGTCAATAAAGGAATAAATATGTATTCATAACTGTGATGTGCATCTCATTTTTGGTATCACTGTCACAAAAGAATGCAGCAATTTATTGATGCAAAATACACTACACAATGGTTGATATGCTATAATATTATTATTCTATTCAGGTTGATTTTGTGCCCTTGCAATATATTTGCTCATACACTCATCAGGAGCTCTGCTTTTAAGTAGTGCCTAAATATCTATATTATTAATCAATATAGCTAGCAGAATTAAAGACGTTAGATTTCTGTCACAAGACTGGCACTATGACTAAATAGGTGTGAAAATAAACACTTATAATAGGCCTATTGAAGGTGTAGCCTTTGGCTGATAAAAGCCGAATAACCTTGTTGCATTATATTTGTGATTAACATAGTTAGAATAGAAATTTATTCATTTGTCTTCAGTAACCATTTTATCCTAGTCAGGGTCATAGTGAATCTAGAGCCATTCCCAAGAACACTGCGTGCAAGGCAGGAATTTTTTACCCTATACGGGACACCAGTCCATCACAAGGTACCACTAGTCAGTCTGCCTTTCTGCATTTCTTTTTTTTGGACAGTGGGAAGAAACCAGAGACCCCAGACCATGTGACAATCCACACACACACACACACACACACACACACACACACACACACACACACCAGTAAGCCAAGCTCAGAATTGAACCCAGGAACCTGGAGCTGTGAGGTGGAAAAAAAATTGGTAAAATAAAAATATCGCCATGTGTTATCTCCTTCTGTGTCTGTCTGTGATCAACCACCACCACCACCACCAACAACAACAACAACACCATGACCTCTCTCAGTTAATCTCACTTGCCAACACTGAATGGGGAAATAAGCCTGCCAAAATACACAGTCTGGCAGCCTACTGACACAATTCACATGCAATTCATCCTTTTGGCCTAGGAGTTTTTCTGCATGTCTACATTTAACCCATACACCCCCATTCATTTGACTCATTCTGTTCTACCACCCTATAATGCTCTTTAAAACATCATAGGAGTGTACTTCTGAATGAAAAATTCCACACATCACTTATTCATCATCAAAATGGTGTTAACAGCAGATTAGCGCTTCAGATATCTACTGCAATGATTGCTATTCTCAGAAATGTTCTGGAAGGTTTTCCAATGTAATATTAAAGTTAAAAGTTCTCAGATTCTCCCAGTCCCTGTGTTGACCTTGCCTGTGGAAACCATTAATGTACTTTTTAAAATGCCTTTCAAATTTTAATCATCCATGTCATCAATACTTAATGTAGACTTCATTCTCAGCACACTGCTCTGGAGAAGCGAAACTCGACGAATTCATTGTTTTAGCATTCAGGAAGAGGGAAAGACATATTGGACAGTCAGACCAGAGAACAGTTGATTATTGTGGGACAGAGGAGTCTGTCATTTATACAACTCTACATGGCAGATCTACATTTTTCCCGCTTGATACAGACAAGACATTCTAGAATGTTCTGGGGGGGGGGGGTTGTGCCACTTCTTTGTAAGATATAATATATTCATTACATTGCATAGCAGACGGTCTTATCCAGAGCGATGTACAACATACCCAGAGCAGCCTGGGGAGCAGTTGGGGTGCTTTGCTCAAGGGCACTTCAGCTATTCCAGGGAATCTAACCAGCAACCTTTTGGTCCCAGAGCTGCATCTCTAACCATTAGGCCATATTCCAGCCTTTAACACCTGTGTATGGATGTGTCACAGTAGGCTGTGACATTGGTGCAAAATTATTCCTAAGAAACACACAGAGCAGCTGGAGAAACCAGTTAGAACAAACAAAAAACATGGAGAAGCTAGACAGCTGGATCAAAATGATCCACTCCAAGCAAGTTAATGGGATATAGTACACACAGTGTACCATAGTGAGTAATGGTTGTGCACTGAATTGTGCATTTAATATGATTTATTTGGTAAGATGTGCGTGTATTTCAGTCGGAGTGTGAAAACAGCACTTACTAGATACTGGAAGTGATAATTAGTTATATTTTAAGAACACAAACTCCCAATGAATATTTAACAGCACACACTATTTAACCACCAAAATACAGTCTGTTATTCATTCAAAAGTTCTGTAAAAAGGTGATCTAAATCTTTACCAAACGGCCAAATCTAGTACAGGAAACATAATGTACATTGACTTCTAAAACAAACATTACAGCATGGGCACAAATGAGGATTCAGCATATATACACACAAGCTTTCAATCAAATTAGCAATGCAGATGAATACGTGGGCTGCTCAAAAAACACATTTGCTCTGTTATGATTTCAAGAGCTTATCATATCACATATTCATAACCCTATTCAAATATTCCTTTCCTCATCAGTTGTGCCTTAGGAGATTGAAATTACATTGGAATGAGTAGCACACATTATACCGGGTTTATTGCATCTACTAGATTTGCAATCTGCAATGTATATGCATTATATCTCAAAGTTAACACACACAGATGAATAGCATTAATCTACTTTCATTATATTTTACACAAGTTGCAAAATATTATCTTTTTCTGGTAGGCATGAATCAGTAATTTTTTAAAAATAATTAATATTAATGTTGTCTAAATTGTCGAAGATCATGATTTTGGCATATGACAAGCAAGCATGTAGGCTCAAGTTGTTTGTCGAAATCAAGCGAAGACTCAACATTGGAGTCAAACAGACTGTCCTTTCAAAAACTGAATGTCACATCAAACAGACATGATGTAGCATTTACAAAATGTAGAAACCTCAGACTTCCTATCATGACCTTGCAAAGCAAAGTATGTAGTCTCTGTCCAATAAAGAGACTGCAGTGTTAATTAAGGCTCATTGAAGTTTGTTCGTTTGCACTTCATGCATTATTAAAGATGCACATAAACATTTAATATTCATGAGTGCAATTGAAAGGAAGTGAGTTGAAATGAAGCTTTGAAAATGGCAGTGTGTGTGTCAGGCACACACACACTCCCACACTCAAATCTACTCCCTTTTTTATTCCATTAATTTCAATTATTTAATGGATTAAGCATTCACACACCCTTAGTAAAATTAAGAACCAAAGACTAATTTAAAGAAGACAATAATTGGAATACAAATCCAAAACAAGAACGTTTATTTCAGGTTGAAAGTCAGAAGAAAAGCCGTGCTAGGGAATTAAAATGTTTTGTGAGTGTTTACATTTCAGTGTCATAGAAATTCTGCTTTAATATACTACCAAAGTTTTATGACGTTTTAAAAATTCAGAAAATTGTTTCCTACATGTGGCCCTTTTGCAACCGCGGTGAATTTGCAGAGGGAATCTTTCCGTAATGCAACACTATAAAAATGGTAGTTAATAAAGGCCACATTGTGTCTTTTATAGAGAACATTACCTTTTCCCCCTCTCCTTCTGCTCGACTTCCTGTGGCGACGGCTGCCTCCCATGAAGCCATAATGTATGAGATTTGTCAGTGTCAATTTTACAGCTAATCTCTCTGGTCCACTTCAGCCCTCCCATCTCCTACCCATTAATTCTGTACAGCCTTCTACACTAGATAGAAAGAAAGAGAGAGGTGGAGAGGAAGAGATTTGATTTCCAGGAAATCATAAATGCAATGGTTGTTGTCCACCTTAGTCAACCACAGTAAGGAAACCTGAATGTGCTACTGAATACAAAAAACGGTCAAACAATTTGCCATTAAAATCTGTAGGTTTGCTGAATGCAAAATAATAATAAATAAAATCACAGTGAAGAACAAACACCAAGGACTGAATGTACTCTAGGCATGCTCTATACAAATATAACAAAAAAAAAAAAACTAAGTGAGTATTGGTGAAAAGCACCAAAGCACTCCAGAATGTGCAAGCCCAGAAATATTTATCAACAACTCGTAAGCCATATTCATTCATGTCCATTAACCAATTTAACCACATTATATCTGGGTCTGAAGCAGGAGTATACCTTTGATGGGACGCCAGTCTCTCTCTCACACACACACACACACACACACACACACACACACACACACACACACACACACACACACTTATTCAACTCCAAGAGCAATTTAGCATAACCAATCCACCTGCAAGCATGTTTTTGGGGTGTGGCAGAACATAGAGGAACTACATGAACATGGGGAGAACATGAGAAATTCTGCAGACAATGGTCCTGCATTACCATACGTTAATGTGATTTAGCAACCAACAAAATTCAACAGAAAAACAAATAGAAGCATTTTAGGAAAAAAGGAAAAGATAAAATTTACAATAACCTGGTTGTATAGGATGAAACGGATGTCTAGGATGTGCACAAATGTGTTCAGTGTCACATCAATACTTTCCCAGAATCCCCACAGCCTACAAACATGGTCATCGTAACATACGAATCCCGACTACTCTCATGTTCACAGTCACCAGATTACTGATTGCACTTACCTGTTATCAATTATATACTGCCTATATTAATCTAATATGCCATGCACTGAGAGGCTCCGGTTGAAATTATGGATTCTCTGAGGTGACTGGCATAGTACTATTTAGGCCATGTACACACGTAGCCGGGTATTTTTAAAACCGAACATTTTCCCCCGCTCCGTTTATAAAAATGTTTTATCCACACCACCTCGTCTTCGAAAAAAATCCCTTCCACACATAACCGAACATCTGCGTTTTCAATCACATTCATAAGCATTCCAAACCTGTAGATGGCATTATTTCCCCAAATCCTACCCCCTAATCATATCAGAATAGCCCTCTGTTGGCGTCACTTCCGCCTAAACATAAAACATGGCGCCAAGCTCGTTCGTCTGGACAGACTCGGAGACAGCATTGCTTCTAAAATTAAACATGTAAATAGCACCTGCACAATAATTAACGCTTTCAAGGCACTACTCCGATCCATTACTCTTTGTCCATGCTTAATCTGGCTTCTGCAGTAAACAAAGGTCGCACGTTTGACGTCAGGGCAGATTTGTTGTCATTTTTTTGGCGCAAGATTGTGATGTTCTAAAACGCAAAACTCCGGTTATCTCTGTCTACACGAAAAGGCATACACGGAGTTTTCAAAAATCTTCACTTTGCCCGGAGTTTTTTTAAATATTCGTTTTTGATGTGTTTTCATGTGGATGACAGGCCAAAACGTAGAAAAATATCTTCGATTTAGCAGATACCTGGCTACGTGTAGACGGGGTCTTAGAGAATCCATAATTACCGGTGCCTCTAAGTGCATGGTGTATTTGATTTATATCCCTCATCAAAAAATTCTGAATTAAAAGTGTTAAGTACAAAGAATTAGAAACACTCGAGTCAGCCATATAGCTTGAAACTGTGATGTCAGTTCATGGTATATGAAGGATATACCATGACTGACTCACACCATGTCATGACTCACACCATGACTGACTCACACCATATCCATTTTTTTTTTTGACATCACAAGATACATTGCTTTATCAATGGTGGAACTATTTTTTATGTCATGCGAACCATCCTTGGCCAATTCCTGCATGAGAATTTTTTGATAAGGGATATAAAAAAACAGATATAAACACAGTTTGGACAGTCACTCTCTGTGAAGTAATCGCTCTCAGCAGACTCTTACTTGATGTTGCCAAGCCTTTGGTCCTATGCTTGTTATTCTAGTTTTTGAAATTCCACGTGCCCTTCACCTTGATATTTGGATTTTGCTCACTGATGTGTTGTTTGCTGATCACCTGATTTCTGCCTGTATTGACTAAGGATTTGCCCTGTGTTTTTGATTTGTTTGCCTGGATATTTTTAATAAACTGTTTAAACTGCAGTCTTGTAGTACTTGAGTCCAACTCGTGCCCTAATTTTAAGGACTCATGACTTGACTTGGACTTGAGCACTGATGACTCAGACTTGGACTCAGACTTGGGCATTTACATTCGGACTCGTAAATTAGAGATGAGGACTCTGATTTTTTTCTTTATTTTTTGTAACATGCCATAATAATTTTGCATAAGATATTTATATCTACATTAATTTTTATACTAATTTCATGCAGAAGAATGCACATTTGCCTGTCCATACGTCATGTTCAGGAACAAACTAATGTTAATGGCGCTAAAATGCCTGGAGAGAAACCCCTAGGATTGTCCGCTTTGCTCATACAGATTTCTCGTGCAGTGGGGAAAAAATGCACTGCTACCTGTATGTGTTCCATATGTAGAAGAACTATCAAGGAGATAATGGAGACAACCTCGAACTTCAATCATCATTTGGCAAGACTCCACCCAGAGAAGTAAGTGACACACTATGCTCTTTGCTCTGCTGATAGCGGGGCTTGCTGAGCGATGAACTAGCTCATGTTAACCATCTCTCATGTTATTTGTTCTGTTGATAGTGGGCGGGGCTTGCTGAGTGATGAACAAGCTTTTTATCTGTAGCCTATTCACTAAAATGGGGCAGTCAAGCAGTAATGTTAGTCCAACACAGTAGCAGAGAAGGTTTCACATAAAGGCAGCAACAGCCACCATCAAATAGTGTGGTTGGAGTCTTGTTCTCGGACTTGACTCAAAATTTTCTTTCATGACTTGGACTTGACTCAGACTTGAACACTGGGGACTCGAGACTGGATTCAGACTCGAGGTTTAGTGTCCGACTACAACACTGATCCTTATTCAGTAAATATGTGACATATTACTTTGCTGTTCATCATGGATGCAGCGGATTCCAAGAACTGCCGGAGTGCACTTCCCAAGCAGGGGCATCTCATGGTAGAACAACAGCAATGCCTAAATGAGCCTAAACACCAACTAGCTGAGGTGCTCACCCAAGTCTCTGCCTCCTGTACCACTCAAGCAACATCTCCCACATCTATCACTCCCCCAAGCTCACTCATTCCTGACCCAAACAGTTTTCAAAAGAGACTTCACAATTGGTTTTCTGCTCCAATGCTCTCTATTTCACCACTCAAGTGGGCGTCTCTGACCAGGCTAAAATCAGTTGGCCAAAATTGTCTCTGACCAGGCCAAAATCAAAACCAATTTCTAAACCTGCTCATGGGGAAAGCTCTCAGCTGGGTGAATCACAACTGCTACCTCAGTTCTGCCAGCTTCTCCTCCATACCTGATGTGTCAGAGCCCATGCAAATCTGCCAAACCCGGCTGAGTCTTGGTGAATGGGAAAGGCAGAGAAAAGATCATTTGTGTTTTTAGTGTGGAGAGGCCAACCACTCCATCACAAACTGCCTCAGACGATGGAGAACTCCCATCGCTGCCACCTCAAGTGAGAGAATATCTGCACCCTCTCTCACATCTACGTATGGTGAGTCCTAGCCAGTTTCTCTCACTAAAAAGATTAAAGGAATTAATCTTTTAAACATAATATCTTTAAAAAGAAAAAGATTCTTATCTGCAAAAAGAAAAAGATAAGACAGTGAAATATTCAAATCCCTTCCTCTCTTTATTTGGGGAATGTTTTTAAACATTTCAATAATTTTCTCATGCTTTTGTTAAGAAACTGTTTATGCATACCGACATTTATGCATATATTTTTTTCACTCAGTCTTTGATATTTGTTGGTGGTATTTTGGCGACATTTTTGTCCCATTCTGAAAAGCAGCCCATTTTTAGTCAACTCCAGTTCCCTGTTTTGTGTTTAAATATATTAATGCTCAGTGGTCTAATGTTACAGGCCTCCCTCTACAATATCTCCACCTACAGATCTAGAACCTTATCGCTTCCTTTTTGATGCCGCAAATGGCCTCGCATCAGGGATCACGATCTAATCAGTATAATTTTCCACTGGTGAAGACACTGTGCTGAGAATTAAATCAGCCAGTTGTGACAATGGACACCTAGTGAGGCCCTTTGCACTGAGTGAAATCAGATAAAATCCATGTCTATTGATCAGCAAGCAAAGCAACAAATCCAAAACATTACCAAGAAAGATTCTGAATCTTATTTATTGCTATTACATGCACCAGTGTGCACAAATATGCATATGGTAAGGTAATGCTAATGTATGTGCACGCGTGTGCACACACACACACACACACACACACACACACACACACACACACACACACACACACACACACACACAAATAGATGTACACCTGCAATGCAGTGTCTCTTTCATAACGTAGTAACCCTGCAGTGAAATATAAAATGTGGATTAACCTGAAATTTAAACACGGATTAACCTGAAATACATACCAAGTAAACATAGCAACGGAAAAAATATCCTGGCCAAAAACACAATTTCTCCACATACTCAATGAAATGGCTGAATGCAAGTAAAGACTGATATAAATTCATGATACTAAAGTTACAATATGATTTTAGATTTACCAGCAGTGTAACCTAAAAATATGATTGAGAAAACCAGACAGAACTAAGCATATTCACCATGATAGCATGATTCCTCAGCAACATTCACCACTGCTTCCACACAGCTGCCTCGCAAATGTGAGTATTCAGATCTGTATTAAACCCACCACTGCTGGATTTTTTTATCCACAAATTTCTATTCGGTACCCACCACTGGACACTTAAAAGGGTAAAGCTTATTTGCACTTATTCACCAGTGAACTGTACCTAATCCACATATAAAGAGTGTGAGTCAGTGGGGATTGGTAATATTTACATGTTCAGCATTCAGTATCCACACACACTCTTTTATATGGCGGTTAAATTAACATTTCACACTGAAAGGTCATTGTTCCCCTCACTTTCTGCACTATTTTGGCTTTTGTTTGTTTGTTTGTTTGTTTGTTTGTTTGTTTGCCATGCCAAATATCAATCACCATTCACGAGTTGTCTGCGGATTCCCCAAATTGGAAAGAAACAAAATTGCTATACTTGGTGGTGTGGTCAATGCCCATTTGGTTCATGCTTATTTGTGAATAACCATTGATGGATGGTCAGTAATGAGTGACATTATAGTTTAAACTTTAAAGCAATGCAGCGTAGCTACAGTACCAATCAAAAGTTTGGACACACCTTCTAATTCAAGGGTTTTTCTTTATTTTTATTAATTAAAAGACACTTCATGTCTTAAAGTAATGATGGATGTCGTTTCTCTTTACTTAGCTGAGCGCTTCTTGATCGATTACTACACTTGTCAAATAGGGCTATTTAGTGTAGTTTTATTATTAACAAGATACTGTATGACTATAATGCATAATGTAAGGCAAGAAATTGCAGTAATTAATTTTTGACGAGGCACACATGTTAATTGAAAAGCATTCCAGGTGACAACCTCATGAAGCTGGTTAAAATAATGCCAATAATGTGCAAAGCGTCATCAAGGTAAATGGTGGCTACTTTGAAGAATCTAAAATATAAAACATTTTGTTTTTTAAACATGTTTTTGTTTACCACATAATTCCATATATGTTCCATATGTTATTTCATAGTTTTGATGTGCATTATATATGGGATAGAGAGGTTCGATCGCGAAAACGCAAAGACACACCGGTGTGCACGCAAAATATTGATGAATTAACAGAGTACTGTCCTCCTCCAAATTCTGAAACAGAGAAACAGATTTTGTACACATGCGCGAGTTGTCTTTGAGGTTGTTGTGCTAAATGATACCTGCTTTAATTTAAGGCAAATGTCAGATAAATTGTTTACTAATAAGAACACACCTAAAGGATTATTGTGTCGCATTTTTGGACATAGTCCAACTTGCTCTTCTTGTGATCCTAATAAAAACTCAGCCATTGTTGTCATAACCTATTGATATAACAGTGTACAATGAGGAACAGAAACAGTAAGTTAGGGAAAGAAAAGAAAAATCAAGTAAGTGTGAAGCTACATGTGCTATAATAAGAATTGGATGTTCCTATGACAATCCAAACATCCAGTTTATGAAAACCTCATATGGCGAGGATTATTTGGCACAGTTTGATATATGGGTAAAGGACTTAGAATTCCCTGAGAAGGGCAGTTTTAGTCCCAGGCAGATAGTAGAAAAGTTGAAACAGAAGGAAAAAGAAGAGTCTGCAGATAATGTTAAGTTCTTAGGGGACTGGAAGGCATTTTCTGCATGGAAAGAAGAAACACTTAAGACAGAGTACAAAAGAGAGAAACGACAGCCAGGGCTCTCACCCTCTTCTCAGTGTTTGAAATTTCAGATGGACCCTGACCTGGAGTCTGCCCCACCACCCCAACACACACTGCCTCCTCAGCAAGGCAGAACATCATTCCCACAAGCGCTTCACCCACAGAAAGGGGGAGAAGTTGAGACGAAGAAAAAAACTGAGCCTCTGGAATCTCCTCCAGCCTACCAGCCGCCCCCAGCGTCAGCACCTCCCCTCGTTTCTCCATCACACACGAGATCCGGTCTTGCATATGGCGATGGAAGAGACACCCTCCTGGACCTGACCACATGCTCACCAGTGGGTCCACAAGGCTGTAACCTAAAGTCTGAAGTTCTTCATCTTCCAATTGTGGAAGTGGCTGGAGCTGATGGTGTGCTTTTAGTCCACAGACCCTGGATGACAGCTGACATGAAGGAAAGTATGGCTTCTCTTCCCAACATGAGAGAGGTAGGAGGAAAGAGATTTGGTAACGAACTGTTGATATTTTGCAGAGAATTCCGACTGACCACCCATGAACTTCGCCGCCTACTCATGATCAAGATGGGTATAGATTGGAGCAAAGTTTCCAAAGATTGGCCGGAAGCCGACCAGCGAATGACTACACCAGACTGGAGCGTGGCTGGCAATGGTGAGTATAGAGATACCATCACTGCTCTCTGTGCTCGTCTGGACAGTACTTTTCCCTTGAACATAGACATTACTAAGATCAGTATGTGTAAGCAAGAAGATGGAGAAGGGGTGTCAGCGTTTCTCGCCTGTCTCACCGCAACGCACGAGAAACACAGTGGCCTGACCAGGCCCGTGAACCTGGCTGCAGTGGAGGGCACTCCTGAGCCTCACCAAGATCGAGCAGTACACTGTGCATGCAGAAAAGCTGCTGAAGGAGAAGGAGAAGACAAAGTCAGCACAAAGAGACCAAGACCTACATGCCACCACTCTCACTCTTCTCCAGACTGCTCAGCCTGGACCTAGAGGAAGAGGTCGAGGTAGGGGCCGAGACAGGACGACCTGAAGTGACTCGTCCTGGATAAAAGGCGCAACCTGCTACAACTGCAATCAGAAGGGACACATTGCTCGAAATTGTCTCCACAGTAACAGGCAGAAGCCCCGTGAGGAGTACAGCAAAGCAGACTGATGGGCGGACTCCGGGAACGGGCCCCACACAGAGAACAGGGGAGGTAACACACACACACCTGATGATACACATACACATAGACAGGAGCATTCACATAACGTTAAACACATTATTAGCAGCACCTGCATGCAACAGCAAGACTACACAGAAATGCCTGATACACCAGTCCAAACCAATACACCTGAAGTTGCATTAAGTTTGTTAAAATACACAACTACTCCCTTCTCTAAACTCCCTTGTATGCCCCTCACTGTATGTGGGCATGTATTAACCTTTTTAGTAGATTCTGGAGCAGGACATTCAGTGACACAACATGGGGTACTTCCAGTAGACCCACCGCTCAGCTCAAATTCTATTCAGACAATGGGCATCTCAGGATGACCTGTAACCGAAACTTTCTCAGTCAACCTCCCATGTAAAAGCGAGGGAGGAATAGTTACGTCCCACTCATTCCTCATCTCACATACATGTCCAGTAAATTTGTTAGCACGTGATTTAACATGCAAATTAGGAGTAGATCTGACGTCCACTCCAGATGGACTAACTACTGAAGTAAGTGAAATGTGCGGTGTGCAGTATGGGTTTGGAAACCCTCTGTATGTGTATGTCTGGCGGCTCTGCTCAGATCAACTCACACAAACTCCAAAACACCTTGTACAGCTCGCACACTTGAACACCTCATCAGTTGACACAGATTATATGAAAGAGGAAGATTTACATTGCACAGCACATGTTCACCAAGGTCAAGATGTAGAGTTTGAAAAGACTTGGTTTGCAGACCCCCATGCACGTGAAAGATTGACCCTCAAACTATGTATTGGTCTAAACATTATTGCGCTGTGCAGGTCCATTTTACTCGTTGTCCAAACAGCTGCATCAATGTTCATCGCAGTGTTCTCAAACATGTTATACGCGGCCTCGTGTCAGAGGACTCTGAGGTTGACTGTTGCCAACATGATTTCTTTGACATCATTAATTCTATATCCCATGTCTCATTAGCAAGGCCACGAGCCGCCCATTGGAAAGACGTGGGGAAGTGGGTCAAGAAGTGTGCAGCCAATGACAATGAATGGTCCCGAACAGAGGACCCTAGTGTGTTGTTTTGTCAAAGGCTTGGGCTCTACAAGCAAAGTCAGGCTGTGTGTGTGCATGTTAAGCGCAGCGTAATATTAGCCACTGATGACCAGGGTCCTGGGGACCCCAGCCATAGTGGCCTGTTTGTCTCTGTTTCCACAGGCATAACTCCAGCAGAGGTGCACCCCAAATTGGTGGGTGGGAGTTCCAAATTCTGTTTGGGCGAAGGGTAAACATGATGTAGGCCTAATAAAGAATGCTGAACCAGTGGTGATCACCCCCAAATCAGATTTCAGTCCTAAACAGACCCAATACCCACTCAAACCAGAAGCAATCGCAGGTACAAGACCAGTCTTTGATTCGTTGCTGAAGGCAGATGTAATTGTCCCTTGCCAGGACTCTCCAGTGCACACTCCTATTTTTTCCAGTTAAGAAGGCAAGAAAACCATCCCAGCCCGATGAGTGGAGGTTTGTCCAAGATCTGCAAGCAGTCAATGCTGCAGCTGTCCCGTGCGCGCCTGACGTCCCTAAAGAGCGTTCTGCAGGCCACACCCACGTTGGGACTGCCTGACCCCAATAAACCATTTGTTCAAACTGTCAATGAAAAGAAGGGTTTTATGACTTCTGTTCTTTTGCAGAAACACGGGGATAGATTGAGACCTGTAGCCTATTTCTCCAGCAGGCTGGATCCAGTGGCGGCTGGACTTCCTGTTTGCCTGTGTGCAGTTGCTGCAGCTGAAAAGGTGGTAACTGCTTCCAGAAATATTGTGGGGTACGCTAACCTCACCCTTTTGGTCCCACATGCTGTCTCCCTGCTTCTGTTGGAGAAAAAGACGTCACATTTGTCAGCACAGAGATGGTTGAAGTATAACACTGTCATACTTGATATGCCTAGCATCATTGTGAAACGTTGTTCTGTTCTGAATTCTGCCTCTCTTCTCCCTACAGAGGACGATGGAGAGCCACATGACTGTGTTGCTCTCACTAATGATTTTTGTTCCCCTAGGGCAGACTTAAAGAGTGACCCTTTGGAAAATCCAGACATGGTCCTCTATGTGGATGGTTCAGCCTCCACAGACCCAGAGACGGGAAAGAAGAAAGTAGGTTTTGCCGTAGTCTCAGATCACGAGGTCCTCAAGGCGTCGTGTCTGTCCTCGAACCTGTCGGCACAGGCCGCAGAGCTCTGTGCCCTCATTGAGGCATGCAAATTGGCGGCAGGGCAATCTGTCATATTTTTACGGACAGTAGGTATGCATTTGGCGTTGTGCATGATTTTGGCACCATTTGGAAACAGAGAAATTTTCTCACTAGCACAGGATTTCCCAATGCACATCATAAACTGGTCTCTGAGTTGTTGGATGCTGTTCTACTCCCTAGAGCCATTGCTGTGTGTAAGTGTGCTGCCCATACTAACAATACTGATCTTGTGTCTCAAGAGAATGCCAGGGCGGACGCAGCAGCTAAGTGTGCAGCCTCGGCTTCCAGTTCACCCTCTAACCTTGCCTTTCCTCAGGTTTCTACCCCTTGTTTACAGCTAGTGGACCTTCAGAGCACTGCCACCCAGGACAAGAGACATGTCTGGAAACAGGCAGGCTGTATCCTTGCAAACTTGGTCTGGGTTTGTCCCTTGGGCCATCCCTGTCTACCAAAATACATGTTCCCTTTCTATGCAAAATTGGCACATGGGCTCACCCATGTGTCAAAAGGGGGGATGGTAACAGAAGTAACAAAGAGATGGTTCACAAAGGGGTTTTCAAATTATGCTGCGAATGGCTGATACGTGCACAACATAATGCAGGTCAAGATATCAGACTAACTCAAGCAGCACACCCAATACCAGACAAACCATTTGATCACCTCCAAATGGACTTCATTGAACTGACACTTAGAGAGGGAAAATGGGTTCCTTAAAAATAAACTAAGCAAAGCTTGTGCAGAAACAGGGCTAGGATGGACAAAGGTCCTCCCTGTAGTACTCACACAAATGAGGATGCAAACTAGGCCTAAACATGGGTTAAGCCTATTCGAAATTCTGTTTGGATGAGTACCCAACATGGGGATAGGGCCAGCTCAAGGAACACTGTTGGACACCACACTGTGTGATGATGCAATGTTGAATTACTGTGCAACGTTGTCCTCTGCTTTGAAATCTATCCACAAACAGGTAAAAGAAGCACTTCCCAAACCCGCTGAGGGATCTACAACCAGGGGATTGGATCGTGGTGAAGGACTTCCAACGAACCAAGTGGAACAAGCCACGGTGGAATGGCCCATTCCAGGTCCTGCTCACGACCCCAACGGCAGTGAAGGTCACAGGCAGAGTGATGTGGATCCATGCTAGCCACTACAGGAGGGTTCCTGAACCGGCTGAGCAGGAGGAAGAGGAAGGCCTAAGTGACCAGACGCTGACTAAAGCTCGTGAGGAAGAAAGGCATCACTACATGGAACAGTGCAAGTATCACATCAATCACGCACGCACCCTCAATAGGGAAGAGTATTTCAGTGTCTAGCCGATAGACAAGTCTTAGGGTTTCGAGTTTCCTCCAAGTCCCGGTGAGGTGGGACGAGGGCTGATAGGGCATGCCCTCTGAGCACCAATACACATCAAGAAGGGCAAGGGTTAACTCGGTAACATCATTGAGGCATTGAACAAGATGCGCAAGGTTGCTGAACAATCACAAGCAGATGAACATGGAGGAGTTGAAGACAGCTGATCGTGTTAGTTCAGTGGATGGAAGACTCTGCTTCTATCCGCCATACCGGTCCTGGGCTTAGTGATTGTGATGCTATGTTTGCTCCCTGTTTTCTGTCAATGTTGTATGTCTGTGTTTCAGAAGCAGCTGACAAATATCGGTTACCAGATGGTGAAAATAGACTCCGATGACTTGCCTGACTGGCCTCCAAACTCACATGAAGACTATAACCCACCGTTCAATGACATCAGCACATATTTCGATTACGTTCATTATGTCTTATATTAAATATATTTAGTTTTGGGTTTTTTTTTCTTTTTTATCAGACATCTAGTTTTTGGGTTTGTTTACCTAACATGTTTCGACGTACGACTGTCGTCTTCCTCAGAGTGTCACACAGCACAGTTGACATGAAACTAGTCCTGACTTAAAACACTTTCATTATGATTGTTTCCTGTTCTATTATTCCTGATCTATGTATATGGCTTGCTAGCATTCACTTAAGACGTCTATGTCTTACAAAACAGCCTTAGCATTATCCCTGTACACTCAATGATGTGTTAAGTCGAATCTCTCTAGGAACTCTTATCACTGAAATTGTGTACAGTTCTTTTCTTTTAGCAATTATTATCCTATAGGATAAAAAGGGGGGAAATGTGAGGGAAATTTAATGGACGAACATTATTATTCTCTGTGTTCCTGTATGTTGAGCTCAAGTGACTTAATGGATGAACATTATTATTCTCTGTGTTTCTGTATGTTGAACTAAAGTGGCTTAGTTACTGAGAAGAGATGTTTTTCCACATGCTGTAATCGCTTTTCTGTGGCCTTGGTGGTAATGAGCAGGGTGCTTGAGTTCGTCCTAACTACGCATCTTCTCATGATGTAACCACCTTTCCTGACCTCGGTGGTGATAAGCAGGGAGCTTGAGCTCTCCCTAACTCGCATCCGCCTGCACATACCAGAGCACGCCAGGTGCACACTTTAACAAAGCTTCATAGAAAATCTTGAGCCAATCACATGAAGACACAAGCAGTGAGCGAATGCTTTCAGAGTATAATAGATAACATTCCTAAAACATAATTCAGAGTGCGCGTACTCTCGGCATCATCAGAAGTGATGTCTTCTTCTATTCTTCTCTTCTCTTTCCTTTCCTATTTTATATATCTTTTATATGATCTACTATAATAAATGACTGAAAAGACAACTGTTAAGCATTCTGAAGTGTTTATTAGAAATTTCCATGACAGATGTCTTCAGTATTGTTCTACAATGTAGAAAATAGTCAAAATACGAGTAGGTGTATCCAAACTTTTGACTGGTACCAGGGGCGGTCCTGGGGGCGGTCCTGGGGGCGGTCCGACCGGGCAGCCGCCCGGGGCAGCATCGCGGGGGGGGGGGGGGGGCGGCATGAGTGCGAGCGTGAAAAAAAAAAAGGTCCCCCCCCCAAAAAAAAGGTCCCCCAACCCCCCAAAAAAAAAACAAGACAGGCGGTGTGTGTGTGTGTGTGTGTGTGTGTGTGTGTGAACATTTTGGATGGGGAAGCCCAATACCAAAGTTGCGCAGGTGACGTCATCAGTGTGTGTGTGTGTGTGCCTTAAGGCCTCTGCATGCTCTTGCAACAAGGCTTTCGCAGATAGCTTTTCGCAGACAGTTGTAATTTATCGTTGAGCGGGGAGTATAGGCGTGCGCGATGTTATTCACCGGCACAACGCAAGGGGGCGCGAAGTCGCTAGGAGTAGTTGGTGGGTGTGGTTAGTGGAGTGTTTATCCTCCGGTTACTTAATGACTAGAACTTTTTTTTTATAATGACTAGAACTGGAGTCGTATAGATGTCCGTACTTCCTCAATCAACCGCTCTTCATGCTGCTCCATCTTCGCTCGTGTTTTTAAAAATGCCGGTCGTGAAAATAAACCAAACCGGGAAAGTAGGGAAGTGGAAGTGCGTGTACAGCGGATGTAGAGTGGACCAATCAGAGCCCTCTTATCTGCGGCGCTGTCTGCGAGGCTTCTGCAGTGGTCACAATTTTTGGGAGGTGCGCGCAGAGCGTCTGCAAAGGTGGGGGGGCTACACAGACACTGTCTGCGACGCTATCTGCGAGGACTGCATTGTCAGCATAAATTGGCCTTAACTTGTCGTAGCCCCATAATATGCACAATCCCGCCAGCGGAACGTTGTACTAGTCATCAAAAAGACTTTACTACCATAGTACTACACTACTATGACATTACACAGAGTCTTAAGTAATACATTACGACTTGATCATTGCCATTCTGGTAACAGCAAATTTATAACGGGCCGTGTCCGCGACGTACAACACACGACGAGAAATGTTTAAACGACCATGTAAAGCTGTTAACAGTCTGTTGGCTAATACAGAGCCCAACGCGAGGGGGCGGCACGAGCGCGGGCGCGAAAAAAAAAAAACGGTCCCAAAAAAAAGGTCCCCCCAAAAAACCCCCCGAAAAAAAAAACAAGACGGGCGGGGGGGGCGCCAGCAGGGGGTTTCGCCCGGGGAGTAAATCACTCTAGGATCGCCACTGACTGGTACTGTATATAATTAGTGTCCTGCTGTGAAGTGGGTGTCAGCTAGCAATTATCTTCATTCATAACACCTTCGTTCATAGCACCTTTACTGCTTAAATTGATGGTATAACCAGGCACTGTACTTAGTCTTAGTTTTAATTAATAGCCATGGATTTAGTGCCTTGGTTTGTAGGCGGAATGCCTGATATGCCTGTGGACTTTGTGAGCGTTTCTGTAGTCTTTACGTAAGGAATTAATCTCTTTGCAAGTTTACTCTTGTGCCATATTTGCTTGATCATTAAAGACTTTTGCTTTGAACGGTTTTCCAGTATTTGTGCTCTCTCCTACAGTTGTGATAGCTAAACTAAGCTATTGACATAAGCAAGCAGGCAACAAATTTTGAGGGGGCCACCTCTGCTAACCTGCTTGGTTCCCACTAGGAGTAACTATTACAGCTTGGAGCAGTTATGGACCAACTGGCAGAAGCCATTCAAGATTGATGGTGGAAGCCATCCCCCAATGACTGCCATATTTCTCCCCGATGACCTCTCTCAATAGTTTGCCACAAATGGGGAAATTCCTTAAAGGAACTAATTACAGCAGCTATCTGATTAGACCTTCAGACCACCAAGAGTGCTCGCCCAGCGTTTACCATCACAAGCTATTTCACACAATAAATCTGCTAACCGAAGTCCAGAAAAGGGGAAAAGGCCATACAGATGAGCTGGTTATGATTGACCATGCAGGAAAGAGGAAAAGAAACAATGAAATAAGTGTTCTTTTGGACAATCAGGTCACTTTAATCATCCACTGTCACAAATGTCCAGGTAGCACCTTCACTCACTCGACAGATGGGGAAAGCTAATGAGCAGTAATAAGCAGTGTCATTGAATCAACAAATTCCCCCATGCATTTGAAGGTGAATGTCATGATCGTCTGGGGCAAATTAAACCAGTGCTCCAACCTTCTGTCTGTTCTAATGATCTCCAATGCATCGGAGAATCAAGGAATCTGTGTCTTGCTGTAGCTGAGTACCAAACTTTGAATTGTTCATGCATTAGATGGAAATACTATTTGTTGAGTACATTACTAAATTCATAGGGCTTTAAGTAGGCTCTAGCCATGCTTAAATATGCTATTTCTGTTTCTGCATTGTACAACCCCAATTTATATTTTATGGAATATAAATTTGCGACACTGTGTAAAAGGTAAATAAAAAACAGAATATGATGATTTGCAAATCTTGGAATCCCTATATTTCATTTAAATTTGTACAAAGACAGCACAACCAATATTGAAAATGAGACATTTCATAGTTTTTTTGAAAAATATATGTTGAATTTGATGTCAGCAACATGTTTCAAAAAAAGTTGGGACGGGGCAACAAAAGACCAAAAAAGTTGTGTAATGCTAAAAAAAATTAATTTGGTTAATTGGCAACAGGTCAGTAACATGATTGGGTATAAAAAGAGCATCCTAGAGAGGTGGAGTCTCTCAGAAGTAAAGATGGGGAGAGGTTCACCGCTCTGTGAAAGACTGCATAGGCAAACAGTGCAACAATTTAAGAATAACATTCCTCAATGTAAAATTGCAAATAATTTGGGGATCACATCATGTATGGTACATCATATCATGAAAAGTTTCAGAGAATCTGGAGAAATCTCTGGATACAAGAGACAAGGCTGAAAACTGACATTGGATGCCTGTGATCTTCAGGCCCTCAGGCGACACTGCATTAAAAGCAGACATGTGTCTGTAGTGGAAATCACTGTATGGGCTCAGGAACACTTTAGAAAATCATTGTCTGTAAAAACAGTTCATTAGTGCATTCACAAATGCAGGTTAAAACCATATATAAACAATATCCAGAAACACCGCCACCTTCTCTGGGCCCGAGCTCTTTTACAATGGACTGAGGCAAAAAATTGTCCCGAGGTCTGACGAACCAAAAGTAGAAATTCTTTGTAGAAATCATGGACACCACATCCTCCAAGCTAAAGAGGAGAGGGACCATCGGGCTTGTTATCAGTGCACAGTTCAAAAGCCAGCATCTGTGATGGTGTGAGGGTGCATTACTGCACATGACATGGGTAGCTTGTACATCTGGGAAAGCATCATTAATGTTGAATGATCTATACATGTTTCAGAGCAATATGCTGCCATCCAGACAAATCTTTTTCAGGGAAGACCTTCTTTCTTTCAGCAAGACAATGCCAAACCGCTTTCTGCACATATTAAAACTGCAAGGCTCCGTAGTAAGAGAGTCCGGGTGCTAAACTGGCCTGCCTACAGTCCAGACCTGTCTCCCATTTAAAACATTTGCCGCATTATGAAGCGCAAAATATGACAAAGGAGACCCCGAACTGTTGAGCAACTGAAATTGTATATCAGACAAGAATGGGACAACATTTCTCTTTCAGAACTACAGCAATTGGTCTCCTCTGTTATTAAAAGTGGTAAACGTGCCCCTATCCAAACTTTTTTGAAACGTGTTGCAGACATCAAATTCAAAATGAGTATGTATTTAAAAAAAAACAACAACATTTCTCAGTTTCAACATTTTATATGTTGTCTTTGTACTATTTTCAATGAAATATAGGGTTTCCAAGATTTGAAAATCATCATATTGTTTTTTTATTTACGTTTTACACAGTGTCCCAACTTTATGGATTTGGGGTTGTAGAAGATTCCATTGAACCTCTAAGTCCTGGATACCCATGGCTAAGCAGAACTCAGTTGTGGAAGGCTTATTAAAGGGTGCCTTTACAACACAATTTGTTCAGCATCAAAAGCCTCTGCTCATGCAACCACAACTAAGATCAGTAAGTCAAAGAAGATCAAGCTTACCAGCATTGGCTGGGTTTTTCATTGTTATTAAAAAAGGAAATAGCACTTCGACCCTGTATTGATAATTAGGGCATACAAAAAAAAATGACCATCTTCCACGGTTGTGAGGTTCCTGTTTTTTTTTTAAACCAAATTAGATTTGATTATCATATTCTGAGAAATTGTGATGAAGGGAAGAAGTAGAAAGTGGCTTTTAATTCACCTAGTGGTCACTTCAAATATTTAATGGTGCCGGTTGGTTCAGCTGCCTTACAAGTCTTTGTCAAACCATTCAGTCTATACCTGTATATTTGGATAATGTTAATAATTTTTCTAACCAAACATTTTTAAAAGCAAATTATTTGCCTGTTGGTAGAGATGAAATGTGTTAAATCTCACATTCTTCGAGTTAATATTGTAATGGAGCCTGACATGGTGAAAGCAGGACAGAACTGGTCGATCCCACTGATCATCTGTAACTGCTTATCCTGTACAGGGTCACAGGTAAGCTGCAGCCTATCCCAGTTGACTATGGGTGAGAGGCAGGGTACACCCCGGACAAGTCGCCAGATCGTTGCAGGACTGACACACAGAGAAAAACAACCATTCACACTCACATTCACACCTACGGTCAATTTAGAGCCACCAGTTAGCCTAACCTACATGTCTTTGGACTGTGGGGGAAACCAGAGCACCCAGAGGAAACCCACACAGACACGGGGAGAACATGCAAACTCCACACAGAAAGGCCCCTGTCGGCCACTGGGCTCAAACCAAGAACCTTCTTGTTGTGAGGTGACAGTGCTAACCACTACACCACCGTGCCACTCTTGGTAAATCCCCTCAAGTGTAAAAACAAGTACAGCAGTTTCTATGTTTTGGATACATGTGCTGCAGGTTCATCTTCAATTTTAACTCTATTGAAGCTCTCCTTAATGAATTACCTTGTGGAGCACTCACTTGCATTGAATAGACATCTGAGGTTCAAGAAGCTTTGGAGATAATTAAGATAATTATGTGTTTGACCTCAGAGTCTACATTAGTCCGCCCAGGTCCTGCTCGAACAGTTCTTGAAAAGTGGACATTCCTTTTTTCTCTTCTTCTTTCTCCATGTGCTTTCTTCACATACTGTCACCTACTGAACAAAATCAAGGGGCTAAAGGCAAAGAACTGCTAGCTATCAAATTAGCTAGAAGCCTTTTGCCACTGGATTTAGGGAGCAGTTTACCCATTGGAAGAGATCACTGATCATAACAACCAGCAATACCTGAGGAAAGCCAAGAAACTAAATCCCAATTAGACCAGGTGGGCATGATTTTTCAATCAAGTTAACTTTACTGTTACATACAGTATCAGGCTAGGACAAAAACACAAAGGCTGGTGCTTTGTCTTATCAGTTTGATTTTTCAGGCTTTGAACCTGTCCCAGAGAATGTGATTTCCAATAAGTGGGTTGTGGGCCAAGCTTGTTTAATGCTACAAGTCAGTACATACAGCCCAGCAACTGGACCTAGATCCAGGAGGTGGATTGAAGAGGTGCCTACTTGACCAGTGGATGTCAGAAAACAAATATTACTGTAGGGACATAATACATCTGTGGTAGGTCAACCATATATAATTTATATTAAAAATTATGCTTATGTTAATGCTTATATTGTTTGGGCCTCACAAAAGTCCTTCAACTAGGTATCTGCAAGAATGTTACACCTGTTACCTGTCAGGTTTAGACCCTGGTCACATGCCAATGAACTTCAAAATTGCTCTCCCAACATCTTATAGTTTCACAGCTATTCTAAAAATTGTGGATTATTTTTCTAAATAGCCCATTTTCTGGCTCTACCTCAATTGCCCTGAGCACAGCAAGTGGCAGAAGTGCTTTTAAGAGAAGTAGTGCATTATTTTGGGGGTGCCCATAGAGATTTTCACACTTTGGAGGCCCAGTTCACTGTGGGGTTGTGGTAGGCATTCTAGTCCCTTTTAAACCCATCCCCTGGACACTACCCTCAATCTAATGGCCAGAGAAAAAGACTTCACTAAGAGCTAGAGAAGAAGTTGAGTTGTATAGTGTATGATAAGTCCTGGAGCACGACGTTAATTTCAGCAGTAGTAGCTCATAATCAGTTGATTATCATCGCTAATGGAATGTCACCCTTTGAAGTGAGATATGGTTTTACCCTTCACGTCTTTCTAAACCAGCAGCCCCAACTGTCAGTCCAGTCTGCTCTGTTAATGCTTCTACACACTGAGGTGAAGGATTACTATTGTTGTGTTGTTATCAACCCTATTGTGTGTTTCCAATAATAATAATAATAATAATAATAATAATAATAATAAGTTTAACTTATATAGCGCCTTTCTCACACCTAAGGTCGCTTTACAATTACAAAAAAAAAAGAATTCTAAGTTTATTCATTCATTATTACATATTATTATACATACAGGCCACTTTTTCCATGGAATAAAAATGTATATTCTATTCCCTTCTAGTGGGTTTATAGATAGCATGCAATATTGTTATCATATCGCTGATCTTCCATGGATTACGCCACTCTCCCCAGTGGAGAATGAACGTGCAATATTGTTATAATATTGCATGTTGTCAAGACAACATGACGTCACACATTGAAGCTCATGCGAAGATCCAGTGACAAAACTTTTGTGCTGCGCATGTGCACAATGATTTCTTTGTTGGCCGGGAAAGAGAGAAGATCCAGTGCTAGGTTTAAGCACTAAATAAATAAACTGAAAACTGAAACTAAAGACGTGCTGAGCACCCGAAAGGCTACCGAAACTTCATTATATAGTCTTCACACATATTTACAAGAGAAAAACATACCAACGGACATCGAAAAACTGGAAAAGAGACACATCGGAGATATAAAACTTTCGCCCTAGCAATTGACTGACAGTTTGTACACAAACATGGCTGCAAGGTTTGCTTCACTAAAAGCAGAAGATTTAAAGAGAAAGATGCACTGAACACCCAAAAGGCTACCAAAACTTCACTGGATATTCTTCACGAATGTTTACAAGAAAAAAACTTACCAACAGACATCAAAAAACTGGAAAAGACAGCAACAGCAGAAATATTTTCAAAGTTCTACTTGGAAGTGAGGAAAAGTGATGGAGACTTTTATAAGAGGACTTCACTCATGGACTTCACTCAACAAAGCCCTTTTGTTTTGAACAACTGTAATGTAACAATTAACTACGACCAAAAGTAACGTTGAACTTGAACTGTCAACCTGTATATAGCTTGTACAGTGGGGCAAAAAAGTATTTAGTCAGCCACTAATTGTGCAAGTTCTCCCACTTAAAAAGATGAGAGAGGCCTGTAATTTTCATCATAGGTACACTTCAACTATGAGAGACAGAATGGGGGGAAAGAATCCAGGAAATCACATTGTAGGATTTTTAATGAATTAATTGGTAAATTCCTCAGTAAAATAAGTATTTGGTCACCTACAAACAAGCAAGATTTCTGGCTCTCGCAGACCTGTAACAACTTCTTTAAGAGGCTCCTCTGTCCTCCACTCGTTACCTGTATTAATGGCACCTGTTTGAACTCGTTATCAGTATAAAAGACACCTGTCCACAACCTCAAACAGTCACACTCCAAACTCCACTATAGCCAAGACCAAAGAGCTGTCAAAGGACACCAGAAACAAAATTGTAGACCTGCACCAGGCTGGGAAGACTGAATCTGCAATAGGTAAGCAGCTTGGTGTGAAGAAATCAACTGTGGGAGCAATTATTAGAAAATGGAAGACATACAAGACCACTGATAATCTCCCTCGATCTGGGGCTCCACGCAAGATCTCACCCCGTGGGGTCAGAATGATCACAAGAACGGTGAGCAAAAATCCCAGAACCACACGGGGGGACCTAGTGAATGACCTGCAGAGAGCTGGGACCAAAGTAACAAAGGCTACCATCAGTAACACACTACGCCGCCAGGGACTCAAATCCTGCAGTGCCAGACGTGTCCCCCTGCTTAAGCCAGTACATGTCCAGGCCCGTCTGAAGTTTGCTAGAGAGCATTTGGATGATCCAGAAGAGGATTGGGAGAATGCCATATGGTCAGATGAAACCAAAATAGAACCTTTTGGCAAAAACTCAACTTGTTGTGTTTGGAGGAGAAAGAATGCTGAGTTGCATCCAAAGAACACCATACCTACTGTGAAGCATGGGGGTGGAAACATCATGCTTTGGGGCTGTTTTTCTGCAAAGGGTCCAGGACGACTGATCCGTGTAAAGGAAAGAATGAATGGGGCCATGTATCGTGAGATTTTGAGTGAAAACCTCCTTCCATCAGCAAGGGCATTGAAGATGAAACGTGGCTGGGTCTTTCAGCATGACAATGATCCCAAACACACCGCCCAGGCAACGAAGGAGTGGCTTCGTAAGAAGCATTTCAAGGTCCTGGAGTGGCCTAGCCAGTCTCCAGATCTCAACCCCATAGAAAATCTTTGGAGGGAGTTGAAAGTCCGTGTTGCCCAGCAACAGCCCCAAAACATCACTGCTCTAGAGGAGATCTGCATGGAGGAATGGGCCAAGATACCAGCAACAGTGTGTGAAAACCTTGTGAAGACTTACAGAAAACGTTTGACCTCTGTCATTGCCAACAAAGGGTATATAACAAAGTATTGAGATGAACTTTTGTTATTGACCAAATACTTATTTTCCACCATAATTTGCAAATAAATTATTTAAAAATCAGACAATGTGATTTTCTGGATTTTTTTTCTCATTCTGTCTCTCATAGTTGAGGTATACCTATGATGAAACTTACAGGCCTCTCTCATCTTTTTAAGTGGGAGAACTTGCACAATTGGTGACTGACTAAATACTTTTTTGCCCCACTGTATATAAGTTGGGTTGTTGTTCAGGCTTTTTGGACTTGTACCATTTTTAGTGTTAGAACTTTGACTCTGTACATGTACATTAGATTGACAGAACATTGAATTACATTCAATCAGAATCAGCATTCAATATTGGTAAGTTACTCCCCTGTTCTTAAGTTTTTGTAAAATCTGTAATTGTTCCATCAAATGTGTATGTATAATAATAATAATAATAATGGCTTTTTTTGTGGTATATCAGATATATTCCATTCAGCGAGCATGATATTGAACTCGTCTTTGACTCATTCAATATCATGTTAGATGAATGGAATATATCTGATATACCATGAAAAAAGCCAGCCAATATTATTTAATTATTCACTAACTAATGTGAAATGTCTTGTAAATACTGACAACTAGGATGAAAGGAGTTGAAGAGGGTTAAATAAAGGCCGGAATGGTGTCACAGTAAACAAGTACTCTAAAGAACTTCAAAAGGCATTATACAATAAAAAAATAAAAATAAAAACAGGATAAACACTACATCAAGGTAAAGTTGAACTACTACCAGAGCGTCAGCGATGCAGCAGCTCACAAAGCCTACCAATCACAAACCCAGGGAGTAACTATTGTGCAGACTGATTAGATGTTCCGAACAAAACAATCAGAATCAAAATCCGCTATAAACTCAGGAAGGAGTAGCGATTCTCCTGAAAGTTCGTTAATTGGCCTAATTAGCAACCTGTTAATGAGAAATCACAAAACCAAGGAGTAACTATTGTGCAGACTGATTTGGTCTTCTAAACAAAACAATCAAAATCCATTGAAAACTCAGGGAGGAGTATCAATTTTTGTGAATTGTGGATGGACGGACGCTGGACGCCATGTGATGGCAATAGCTCATCGCGTACGATCGGTGAACTAATAATGTTCTTGCTTCGGAACTCTCGGGTTCAGGGTGCAATCCTGAGCTGTTACTGTTTATGCTGAGTTTCTCATGTTCTCCCTGTGTTTGCATGGGGTTCTTCTGTGTATACCTGTTTCTTTTCACCTCCCAAAAAAACATCATGGCAGGTGAACTGGCTACTCTAAATTGTCCCCAGGTTTGAATGAAAGTGTGTGTGTGTGTGTGTGTGTGTGTGTGTGTGTGTGTGTGTGTGTGTGTGTGTGTGTGTGTACTGAATGGAGTAAGCCTTGCACCTGGTGTCTCCCTGATATACTCTGAGCCCATGTTTACATTAGACCGTATCAGTGGATCATCAGATTAACGTTTTTAAAACGATTAGTGTGCACACAGCAACACCAATACACGATTCGCGTGCACACAACAATACCAATACGCGGATACGCTCGGCTCCGCAGGCATCCTGCGCTCCAAATCACTCCGCCCTGAACAGCGAGTCCCCTCTGGAGGGTGCGCACTCCGGCCCTGCACAGCTCACAGAGCGCGCGAGTGAAGCACACTAGCAGTGTTTTCGGGACTGAGCCGCTGTGTGTGTGATCCCAGCGCATATCACTTACCACTTGCAAGTGGAAGGATGGCAAGCCTAAAGACAATCATAACTACACAATGGGCAGTATTTGCATCAGTATTTGCAGTATTTTCATACTTTTATACTCTTTAATGAAAGGTGATACAAGGCGGAAGTCCGTGCCGTTTTTCAGCAGTCGCGTCACATGACCAACGCCAGCGAATCAGGAAGGTGGATGTCACAGTGACGTTGTCCAATGAGGACGCCAGCTAGAGCTCAGCACAGCGTATTCGCGTATCTCAATGTTTACACAGCACTGGACCAGATACGATCTAGATTGAATACGTGGACGCTGGCGGATTCCCGTTTCCCGGCGTTTCCAGGTGGTTTAATGTAAACGGACAGTGCATCCGCGAAGAAAACGAGACAGATACGGTCTAATGTAAACGTAGCCTGAATCCACCAATCCACAGCACCATGACCCAGATAAAATTACTGAAGTTGAATGAATGACTTTAAAGTAGTTACTGTGAGTGATAAAGCAGTATAATGATGACAAACTGGCTAGACAACAGCTATTAATTGTTAAATGGTTTGGGGTGAGCGACTATATAACGAAATGCATTTTCATAACTAAATAATCATTTGGGGGTGGCATGGTGGTGTAGTGGTTAGCGCTGTCGCCTCACAGCAAGAAGGTTCTGGGTTCGAGCCCCGTGGCCGGCGAGGGCCTTTCTGTGCGGAGTTTGCATGTTCTCCCCGTGTCCGCGTGGGTTTCCTCCGGGTGCTCCGGTTTCCCCCACAGTCCAAAGACATGCAGGTTAGGTTAACTGGTGACTCTAAATTGACCGTAGGTGTGAATGTGATTGTGAATGGTTGTCTGTGTCTATGTGTCAGCCCTGTGATGACCTGGCGACTTGTCCAGGGTGTACCCCGCCTTTCGCCCGTAGTCAGCTGGGATAGGCTCCAGCTTGCCTGCGACCCTGTAGAACAGGATAAAGCAGCCACAGATAATGAGATGAGATGAGATGAAATAATCATTTGATCTTTCTATTTATTGGATATATTTTGATAAGAGTATCCTGTAGGATAATCCATTACCATCTAACTAACTGATTTTGATTCTGTAACTAATAAGCAAGTTATTTTTGTCCAAATGACATTACCTTGTCTTTAAAGTTCTCATGTGTAGGGTAGGGTTTTGTTTTGTTTTTCTAAAAATGACCAAAACATGATTATTGAGTCAAGGTAAAATGGTAGAATGAATATCTTTTCAGTGTGATATTTGTAGGCTGTTGATAATCCATCCATTATCTGTAGCCACTTATCCTGTACAGGATTCGCAGGCAAGCTGGAGCCTATCCCAGCTGACTATAGGCGAGAGGCGGAGTACACTCTGGACAAGTCGCCAGGTCATCGCAGGGCTGACACATAGAAACAAACAACCATTCACATTCACACCTACAGTCAATTTAGAGCCACCAATTAGCCTAACCTGCATGCCTTTGGACTGTGGGGGAAACCGGAGCACCCAGAGGAAACCCACACAGACACGGGGAGAACATGCAAACTCCGCACAGAAAGGCCCTCGTTGGCCACTGGGCTCGAACCCAGGACCTTCTTGCTGTGAGGCAACAGTGCTAACCACTACACCACCATACTGCCCCCGTTGATAATCCTGTAATAGTAATTCAATCAACATTGTGTTAGGGCTGTCAGGTAGCACTTGACAAAAAATTTGTATGCATACATTATATACCAGCTGAAATAGGTCAACCATCATCATGCCTCAACAAAAAATACAAAACAAATCTGACTACATGGTTATTGGCAGGTACTGCAGCCAACCAAGTCAGAGAATGAGCATGATAGAAAACAGGAGTGAGACTGTGTCCAGTGGAAGAACAAAAAAAAAATTACAAAATGTTCTTCCACGAGTAGCTTGCTGCAGCATTTTCCAAGAAGAGAATGTAAAATTAAGTGAAAAAATTAAAATTATTATCCTCATCATAAAATAACCTTGTGCATGATTGCAATGACGAGGTGTTGCAGCACCAACAGAGCATAAACAGGAGACTGGCATATGGTGGAGAATTTACCATGCATGTTAAATAGTTAGGTGATAATGACTTTGCACACTTTCAACATGTGTGTTTATTATAGCTATGCAAAAGGCTCCAAATGGCCAAGGTCGGGACCCATTTATTCAGTTGTCTATTAAAAGTAGATGGCCTTTTGATTTTTAGTTCCCTCTGAAATTTGGTCATTGTGATATATGTTTATTTCTGTAATATCTAACAACAACAAAATATCAGGCCATTCTGTGGCTGGGAAGTTATTTAATTTGAGGGGATTCCCTAGCAAATAATATGCATGAAATTGCTCGCTTCACGCAGTCAAGGAGACAGAGGAAGTTTGCGTGCACATGCACAGGTTTACCTTTTGGCGTCGGCGTCTTCTTCTTTTAGGTTTTATGGCAGTTGGCATCCAGTGTTGCGTTACTGCCATCTCCAGGTTTACCTTGACTGTGCACTGACAGTTACATCATTCTGTTGCTAAACGAACAGCTGATCACACCGAGGTACTCGCTGGCCACCGATATTAATTAATTTGGTTCTGCGTTTCCTTTCTTTCACAACATAATGTCTTTTCTTCTCGCTTTCCATTACTGTAATCAGTCTTTCATGTTTCATTCGCATCCTCCATTTTCCTTTCCTGTTTCAAATTTGTATCTCATAATGCCTTGTGCAAACAGGGAAAGCCCACCACATGATGCATGATGTAATATCTTGTATTGTGTCATGGTGAAGCAAGAAATAATAGCAGAGAATTTAGGGCCACGCGGCCTTAAATTCATTAATTGTTCTATTAAAAAAAACTAATAAAATTGGAAGTCTGTGACTTGAATTCAGTAGCTTTCAGTCCACCCAACAAAAATAATTGGGTGTCGGGGAAAATTCTTTTTATGACCTAAATCTGAAAAATCTGAAAGTCAGTCTACCTTTTAAAGATACCTTTGTAGCAAACTCATGTACTGATGTCACGCTATCACAGCTTGCTACTTGGAATGTTACACTGTACTGAGGCATGTACCGTAAGCCATGCGTGATGTTCAACAGATGCACAGTTCACATGAAAATATTACACAACACATCTGACAAGAACAGCAAACACTCAAACTTTGAGTTTGCACAGTTCAACTCAGGTAATAGGAATGGCTATAAACAGACATGCAGGATTATCAAACTACATTACTCCAGTGAATGATAGACTCATTCGTGTCAGAGACTGGAGACTAGAGCAGGCATGACATACCCCAGGGCATACCACACACCTGACCAGGACCTTTCCCCTGCTGTCCAATTAAGAGAAAACAGGTTGCATACTGTTTTTCTTCACTTCTATAACCTTCGTTTGATTTTCAGTTTAGCAACACAAAACTGATGCTTTCTCCTGTAGTTGAGAGCACTTTTTTTTTTAAGAAGAAGAAGCCTTTATTTGTCACATGCACATTCAAGCACAGGGAAAGTCCTCCTCTGCATTTAACCCATCTGAAGCAGTGAATACACGCATGCACACACACAAGTGAGCAATGAGCACACACACAACCCCAGAGAAGTATTTGATCTTCTGTATATATACAGGTATACACGGTACTGTGCAAAAGTCTTAGGTACATGTAAAGAAATGCTGGAGACCAAAAATGGCTTAAAAATAATGGAATTAAATGTTTCAACATTAAAATAAATATTATAAACAGCAGTAAGCCCATAATAAATGAAATAAAGTCAGTATTTGGTGTGAGACGACCCTTTGCTTTAAAAAAAAAAAATAGTAGTCTCAGGTACAATGATTGCAGTTTTATAAGGAAACAAGAAGACAGGGTCATCTATATCCCCCGCTCTATATACCAAGTTTCAAGATATTATTTGTCACATTTTTCAAGTTTTGTTGCAGGAAACCAACCCTACCTCTTTACACTGACCTCAGCAGCCTGTGACATAAGCCCACTGGACCTTTGGTCCAGGTGAGCTAAAAATTAAAATTTCTTAGTATCAAAAGGCACATATATAGTACATTACTTAATCAACACATACACCAATTTTCAAGACCATACCACTCATAGTTTTGAAGTTCTGCTCTGGAAACAAAACCTACCCCTAAGACTAAGCTGAGAGACTAAGTCTGGAATTGTTTCCATGGAAACATGAAAAATTAAAAATTCTCAAATTTCTTAGTATGAAAAGGCATATCCACATCACCTTATTAACATGTATACCAAGTTTCAAATCTGTATCATGAATAGTTTTGGATATATGCTCTGGAAACGAACATTGCTCTTAGAAACTAAGTCAAAATGTAATTTTTTATGTAAAAATTTGAAAAAGTACTTTTTTTCAAAAATCCAAAGTAGCAAAAGGCATCAGTTCACATGCTGCTTGATATGTATACAAAGTTTCACGAAGATATCTTCAGTAGTTTTAAAGGTATGGCCCAGAAACGAAAACGTGACCGGACGGACAGACGGAACCCATTTCTAAAAGGCACATATAAAAGGCACATAAAACCCGTTTCTATATCCCCCACCAAACTTCGTTTGGGTGTGGGATAATGAGCTGTAGGTTTTACTGAGCATCTTACAGAACCAGCCACAGTTCTTCTGGACACTTTGTCACACTTGCTTCTTAATTTTGCACCAAAACCCAGTAGCCTTCATTATGTTTTCTTTTTTAATCTGAAAAGTGCTCTCTTAGGTAATATGCTGCTCAGATACAAACTTTTTTTTCTGTAACATTTAATTTTGTGTTGGAAAATTAATGTTTGGAACTCCATAATTCTTATATTTTTGTCATCAGTAATTTCATCTTTTAATATTTTTAGCAAGCAAGAAAAAAGATCTTTCACTGGGTCATCAATTTCCAGCTTCTCCAATAATTACAGCACCCACTTAGCTCAATCCTGAGCACCACACATTTGATATACACAGACCATCCAATTCACACGTCCTCCTAATTTGAATTCGTATACTGTATGTACCCAGTAAGGTGTCAGACACTTTGGCATAGTTTTGTTGTGATCATAACTGTTTTACCCAAATAATACCCTGTCCACACTAGGGATTTTGTACCGATACGATACTACTTTCGTACCGCAACACCTGTCCACACTAGCAACTATACCGGTACTGTAGCGGTATAACTGTATCGGTACGAAACCCACAAATGTATGGGTTTTGTACCGGTACAGTATCGGTACTGTAGCGCTTCGCTGTAGTGTGGACAGATGAAGCGGTTCTGTATCGATACAAATATAATGCGCATGCGCAATGAACCGTTCCTACTTCCAGCAATACGCACGTACTTTCCAGCTGTAAATACGTCAAAATGGCTCAAAACGACTGTGGAGCTACATGGAGCAAAGAAAGGGGGGAAAAAGGAGGGAGGAAGAAAGGAGGAAGAGGGGAAAAGGGAGAGAAAGGGAGGGGAAGAGAAGGGAAGAGGGAGAAAGTGTTTGTTTCTTTCTCAACTGCCTTGCGCGTTTTATACGATTCGACTGAATAAATGACCACCAGAAATACAGACTGTACATTGACAACAAAAAGCACACACACGTTGTTTCATCCGCCATATTCTCGGAAGGAAGTTACTCGGTAACCACGGAAACATTTCACGCGCATTTCAACTACCGTGAAAGAAAACCGCAAACATTTCTCGCTAGTGTGGACAGATGCACTAAACTGTACCGGTATACTTTGTATCGATACAGTTATACCACTTTCGTACCGGTATAAGTGTGAACACAGCATATCAAGCACTAATTTGCATGTGCAATCAGATAAACTGTATGAATGACATCACTTAAAAAGTAGAGGTAGAAACCAATAAGTGTTTGAGGATTTTGCATGATCTAAGTGTTCTTTGATCTCAAACTGACTAGCAGAATTGTAAAACTAAAATGAAACTGAAATATAAAGGCAATTAAAGGTGGTGAGATGCTGTGTAATGAAAAGAGTGCTGACGTGAGTGTGCATTTTATTAATAAGGAAAATGTACATGAAAACCTTTTCAAAGACTCTGTTTAAATACTGCTGACACTGGAGGTGTACATCTGTCATGTCAAAGCTGGGATCGACATCAATAAAAGTGTGCCGTGAGACAGTGGGAACGTGAACAAACAACATATTTTCTGGTTGTCCATGAGAATCAAGTCAAAGTCCCTCTCATGCCAGAATCTGGTCTTCCCAGGCAGCCTCCTGTCCCAGTACTAACCAACTCTTGTGCGACGTCGATCTCCGTTTCGGTAGCCCTCAGCCTCTCGCCTATACAGCTAGGGTTACAGTGGGGGGCTAGTCCTCTGATAACCATGAGAGTTTGACTTCCCCACTCGCATCTGTATTGCAGCGTGCCTTGCCAGACAGTAGTAGGTACCATTTTTATGATGGTCTTTGGTATGACCCAACCGCGAGTAGAACTCACGATCTCCCAGTCGAGAAGCAGACATGCTAACCACTAGGCCAACTCACAGTCTCCATGAGAATCACTACGGTACAAATAGTTGCTGTGCAACTGCATAAAAAATCGTTCAAGGTGAATTGACATTAAATGTCCTCAAGAATCCAACGGAATCCACAAAATAAGAATCCACAAAAATAAAAAGAAAATGAAAGAAAATCTCTGTTCTAAAAGAAGTGGGTTAATTAGATGGTTTGAACTGGATCTTGAGTAGCACAAAAGCAAAGCATTCATTTTACTGTTGGGAGATCATGAGTGCAACTGAACAAATGGTACAGATCATGCTTTCTTCACAATTATTCTGCTTTGTGATACAGTACAAGCAGAACTTTGAAAAGATGCTGTTAGTATCAAGTATCTCAGAGGAAGCATGCTAGCCTTCACCTTCCCAAGTTTGTAACTGTGGGGAGAACTGGCTGGTTGCTGGAAATTGGTAGGTGACCAAATTGAGGGAGAAAATAGGGGGAAAAAAGATAGTTTAAATATTCATGCAGGGGGCAGCACGGTGGTGTAGTGGTTAGCGCTGTCGCCTCACAGCAAGAAGCTCCTGGGTTCGAGCCCCGGGGCCGGTGAGGGCCTTTCTGTGTGGAGTTTGCATGTTCTCCCCGTGTCCGTGTGGGTTTCCTCCGGGTGCTCCGGTTTCCCCCACAGTCCAAAGACATGCAGGTTACGTTAACTGGTGACTCTAAATTGACCGTAGGTGTGATTGTGAATGGTTGTCTGTGTCTATGTGTCAGCCCTGTGATGACCTGGCGACTTGTCCAGGGTGTACCCCGCCTTTCGCCCGTAGTCAGCTGGGATAGGCTCCAGCTTGCCTGCGACCCTGTAGAACAGGACAAAGCAGCCACAGATAATGAGATGAGATTAAATAATCATTTGATCTTTCTATTTATTGGATATATTTTGATAAGAGTATCCTGTAGGATAATCCATTACCATCTAACTAACAGCTGGGAGAGGCTCCAGCTTGCCTGCGACCCTGTAGAAGGATAAAGCGGCTAGAGATAATGAGATGAGAAATATTCATGCATAGATGCCCCTCACCACCTTAATCCATCACTGTTTTATACTCACACTTTGAATGGGGTCTATGGGGTCTATTTACGAGACTGTCAATGACGGCGTAGCTCACTCCAGCCCCGTCTAGCCCAGAAGGAATGATCTAAGGTGGGGTTTACATTAGACCGTATCAGCGGATCATCAGATTAACGTTTTTAAAACGATTAGTGTGCACACAGCAACACCAATACACGATTCGCGTGCACACAGCAACACCAATACACGGATATGCTCGGCTCCGCAGGCATCCTGCGCTCCAAATCACTCCGCCCTGAACAGCGAGTGCCCTCTGGAGGGTGCGCACTCCGGCCCTGCGCAGCTCACAGAGCGCGCGAGTGAAGTGCACAAGCAGTGATTCGGGACTGAGCCGCTGTGTGTGTGATCCCAGCGCATATCACTTACCACTTGCAAGTGGAAGGATGGCAAGCCTAAAGACAATCATAACTACACAATGGGCAGTATTTGCATCAGTATTTGCAGTATTTTCATACTTTTATACTCTTTAATGAAAGGTGATACAAGGCGGAAGTCCGCGCCATTTTTCAGCAGTCGCGTCACATGACCAACGCCAGCGAATCAGGAAGGTGGATGTCACAGTGACGTTGTCCAATGACGACGCCAGCTAGAGCTCAGCACAGCGTATCCGCGTATTCTCAATGTTTACACAGCACCGGACCAGACACGATCTGGATTGAATACGTGGACCCTGGTGGATTCCCGTTTCCCGGCGTTTCCAGGCGTTTTAATGTAAACGGACAGTGCATCCGCGAAGAAAACGAGACAGATACGGTCTAATGTAAACTTGGCCTAAAGTGCACAATAAATGTTCCAAGCTATATACACTATATACAAGCTATATATAGAAGCTATATACACCGTAAGAACACCTGCCTATTTGCCAGAAAGAATCCAATATGGTGAGGAATTGACCAAAAAGCAATTTTTGTTGAACTGTTCATTAAGGCTTAATTAGTCCATAACTTCATTAATAATTGTAATTAAGCAAATCTGGGTAGAAGTTATATGCACCCTAGGTCCCCCATCTTCATGAAAGAAAGAATCAAAATCAGTGAAGAACTGAGGGAGAAGAAGAGATTTGTGTGGAAACTGCTCATTAGGGCTTAATTATTCCATATCTTCATTATTAATTGCAATTATGCAAACTTGGGTAGAAGCTATATGCACCCCAAGCAGACCTACCTTCCTGCCAAAAAGAATAAAAATCAGTGAAGAACTGAGGGAGAAAAGTGATTTTTCTGAAATGTGGACGACGCCAGATGGACGACAGACAACACATGATGGTATAACTCATCACCTGTCGGCCAGATGAGCTAATAAACCATTCAGTTATGGCTAATAAATGTGAATCAGACCATTACATATCATTATGCCCAGGACGTCCTATAATTAATACAAACATTAAAAGTCAAACAAATCTATTTTGTTACATAGCATGGTGTAGGATATTTTAGCAGGCCGTTATATCTACTACTAACACGTTTATGTTCAGTTTAGCCTCCTGAGACCCCACTGTCTTCATATTACTATGTTAGATTTTCTTCCAACTATTTTATGTATATATCCTCATGAGACCCTCATAGCTGGGTACTTTCCAAACAGCTCCCTGCTTAAAGAAACTAATCAATTTCCATTTTCAGGTGCTAATACACAGACATAGTGAGCGTATGGGTGAAATCTAATCATATATCATTTTGAAAATTTCACTACGCTGAAGAGCTGGCATACACTCAAGTTTTAAAGAGGACTGAAGGAGCTGATTTGACAGAATAATGCAGCACATTTCCTGATAATGTGTTCATTGTAACTCCAGTTATATCTGTGTGTGTGTGTGTGTGTGTGTGTGTGTGTGTGTGTGTGTGTGTGTGTGTGTGTGTGTGTGTGAGGTTACCTAATGTGGCAATGAGCACAAAAAAGGATATACTTGCTATATACTCACACATGCCAACAGCAGGATCATTATTTTTGTGCTTACTTTATGACCATGAAAAGACGACTTATTTTCAGTAATGATGGAAGGAAGTGAACAGGGAAAAAAATCACCAAAGAAAGGCTTAGCAAAGCTCCAACTATATTATTTTACATACATAACTTTCCTATTGTTCAGAGAAAGCAGGAGAGGCACTGGTATGAGAGGAAAAATGTAAGATGAGCTAAGTTTCTGTAGGAAACTTCATTATTTATTTTATTTCTTTGATTCACTTTGAAGCAAACAGCTGACATTCTCCATGCTCCTTCCTCCACTTATGTCTCATTTCCCTAACATTTCTGTCTGTCTCACTCTCTCAGTCTTTCTCTCTGCTCCTCCAAGCCTTATTCCATACTGTTGTCCTTTTCTCCTTCTCTTCTACACCATTCAACATGGTCCATTGGAACCCGCGATCTGACACAGGCTCTGAACCCAGACTAATTATCATGATAGGTCACAAGAAGTAGCATCAGAAATTCAGATCATCAGTCAACAAGCTACCAAATAAAAAAAAAATAATTATGTGTCAAATGGGGTGGAGGTGGTGAGAAGTTAATTACGCAAACTCAGAGAATGACATCAACCCACATAGCGCTTATTTTTGGTCTGCACCATTTAGGCCAACAGCCAAATTGACATGTCAGCTCCTCCAAATATAAACTAACACACAGAAAGAGATCATGGCTGAGCTTAAGCTATAAATACGCTGAGATATATAACAGTGCCAATAATGCACTAAAGGAATAAAAAATGAACCAGTGCAGCCCACATCATGAGGGAATAGATTTCATTGCCAATTATTTCCATTGCTCGGTTTGTGAATGACAGTGCCATGGGAAGGCAGGTAAGTCTTTGTCCTTGTTCGGCTGTCAAGAGCTATTCAAGCAAGCTCCATTACAGGTAAAGCTTGCTATCTAACGCTCAACTATTCACATCAACATCAAGGATGCAAACATCATGTATTATATTTCCCAAGCATCTGAAGCTGAATGGCATCTTAAACAGCTGGTGCATGATGAGAGACCCTTTAATAAATAAGCATTTCTGATACCTCCTCTGACAAACACACAATTTTGCTGTTGTTCTTCCTCTCTCTCTGATTGATGTACGTATATTTCATGGGCAGCTTCTGAAGCATCTCCTTTTGAGTTAAAGAAAGCTGCTAGGAGTTGACAGGCTGTCTATTAAATAAATAAGCTCTTAAATATTGCACTCTCTCTGGTGTTTTCACCCCAATTGGAGCACATCCTCACAATCCCTGTACGTCAGATTGCTTTTATTACATAAATAAAATGGCTGTAATGTTTTTGTTTGAACATAAAGCTGTTCCTTTTTTTTTTTTTTTTACTATCTTAACCTGAATAGCAGAGTTAATAATCTCTTAATAATATCTTGACAGAATAGTGACAGTCAGGAAACTTCCAGAGTTTCTGAGTGTGTGCTGCTTTTCTGCTGCCTAATTCTCGAAGGGCATGAATGTGAACATGAACATTTTGTATAAGGAAAGCTCCTATGAGCATGCCAAGCTGGAGAGTGAAACGCATGGAATTAATGGACACCAAATTAGGCAAGCTGTTGTTGTAGACAGAATATATGAAACTGCTAGCACTGCATTGTGCAGAAGCCTGCAATAAACAATGAAAAAATATTCACAAAAGGTGGCATGCCAGATATTAATTGTAGACTGACACCTTTGCTGAAATACCCAAGCATAGACCAGCAAAAAAAAAAGAAAATAAAAAAACCTCCACTACTGTCACAGTGTTAATTATGCTGTGTTAAAATAAAAGAGCATTTGATACTTAATGTTGCACTGCTATAGAGAGTGGTGATTCCTAAAAGTCAGTCTGTTGTTATGAAATTAGCTATATCGATGAGTCAGATTAAAAAAGCTAGTCATGCTAGTCAATACCATATGGCTCCTTTTGCTATATTATAAAAGTGTTATACAATTCAATTTGTATATTTTTACTGCTCCAGATATCTGTATCTGCATTTGAATTTAAACCCAAAGTGGGTGCATTATCATTGGGGGGGGTGTTAATAATCCCTACTACAACCCCGATTCCAAAAAAGTTGGGACAAAGTACAAATTGTAAATAAAAATGGAATGCAATAATTTACAAATCTCAAAAACTGATATTGTATTCACAATAGAACATAGACAACATATCAAATGTCGAAAGTGAAACATTTTGAAATTTCATGCCAAATATTGGCTCATTTGAAATTTCATGACAGCAACACATCTCAAAAAAGTTGGGACAGGGGCAATAAGAGGCTGGAAAAGTTAAAGGTACAAAAAAGGAACAGCTGGAGGACCAAATTGCAACTCATTAGGTCAATTGGCAATAGGTCATTAACATGACTGGGTATAAAAAGAGCATCTTGGAGTGGCAGCAGCTCTCAGAAGTAAAGAGGATCACCAGTCCCCCTAATTCTGCGCCGACAAATAGTGGAGCAATATCAGAAAAGACTTCGACAGTGTAAAATTGCAAAGAGTTTGAACATATCATCTACAGTGCATAATATCATCAAAAGATTCAGAGAATCTGGAAGAATCTCTGTGCGTAAGGGTCAAGGCTGGAAAACCATACTGGGTGCCCATGATCTTCGGGCCCTTAGACGGCACTGCATCACAAACAGGCATGCGTCTGTATTGGAAATCACAAAATGGGCTCAGGAATATTTCCAGAGAACATTATCTGTGAACACAATTCACCGTGCCATCTGCCGTTGCCAGCTAAAACTCTATAGTTCAAAGAAGAAGCCGTATCTAAACATGATCCAGAAGCGCAGGCGTCTTCTCTGGGCCAAGGCTCATTTAAAATGGACTGTGGCAAAGTGGAAAACTGTTCTGTGGTCAGACGAATCAAAATTTGAAGCTCTTTATGGAAATCAGGGACGCCGTGTCATTGGGACTAAAGAGGAGAAGGACGACCCAAGTTGTTATCAGTGCTCAGTTCAGAAGCCTGCATCTCTGATGGTATGGGGTTGCATTAGTGCATGTGGCATGGGCAGCTTACACATCTAGAAAGACACCATCAATGCTGAAAGGTATATCCAGGTTCTAGAGCAACATGTGCTCCCATCCAGACGACGTCTCTTTCAGGGAAGACCTTGCATTTTCCAACATGACAATGCCAAACCACATACTGCATCAATTACAGCATCATCGCTGCGTAGAAGAAGGGTCCAGGTACTGAACTGGCCAGCCTGCAGTCTAGATCTTTCACCCATAGAAAACATTTGGCGCACCATAAAACGCAAGATACGACAAAAAAAAGACCTAAGACAGTTGAGCAACTAGAATCCTACATTAGACAAGAATGGGTTGTAAAGAGAAAAGGGGATGTCTCACAGTGGTAAACATGGCCTTGTCCCAACTTTTTTGAGATGTGTTGTTGTCATGAAATTTAAAATCACCTAATTTTTCTCTTTAAATGATACATTTTCTCAGTTTAAACATTTGATATGTCATCTATGTTCTATTCTGAATAAAATATGGAATTTTGAAACTTCCACATCATTGCATTCCGTTTTTATTTACAATTTGTACTTTGTCCCAACTTTTTTGGAATCAGGGTTGTACTATGCTCTGAGAAACAATGGAAAATAGGCATGCAATGATTCACCCAATTCACACTTTGATTCGATTCACAATACTGAGGTCATGATTCAATTTTCCCACAATATTTTTGAAAAAATATTACATGAAGAAAGCTTTATTACAAAAAAAACACATTTATTTCTGTATTCTTTATCAATATTTGATATCAAAATTTCATTTTATATTAATATCTTTATAAGTATTCCTTTTGTTAAATAAAAAAACCCTTTTGTTTCATTTTCTTAACAACCAACAATTATTGTTTACCCACATTTGTAAAGGTTGGAATAAAATATAATTCACTAAAATATCCATTTTATTAAAATGAAAATAAAAATTTAATAACAAATGTGCCTTTTTTAATAACCTTTTATGGGCATTTACTACTTCCATTTTTCTTCTCTTTTCTTTAGCTTTTGGCAGTCTGTAAAAAGACAGCTCCGATTTTTTGTTAAATCTTTGTACAGTCAATCATACAGCAGCTCTTTCCCATTTTAGATGTATTTTTCATGTGCTTTGGTGGCATTAGCACTGTGTTACTTTCACCTATGGTGAAGTCACTGCATTCGCGCTATTATGTTATACGTTTGAACAGCCCTCTGCTGTTTAAACAACGCAATTACAGCTAGGAAAAACTAAGAGATTACACAGCCGTTGGCATCACTACCAAACCCAAGCCAGGCTTGAGGCAAACCATGTTTGGTTGACTTGGCCAGAATTGCAGCAGTTGGGTGGCGAGTTACTTTCTGCACACTCACCCCCCCCCCCCCCCCCCCCCCCCCATGGCAGTAACTACAGTAGCCAGTTAACCTAACCGTATGTCTTTGGGGGAAACCGGAGCACCCGAAGAAAACCCACGCAGACACGGGGAGAACATACAAACTCCACACAGAAAGGCCCCCATCAGCCACTGGGCTCAAACTCAGAAACTTCTTGCTATGATGTGACAGTGATAATCACTGCACCACTGTGCTGCCCAGCCTGATAACATTTATCATTTATTTCATTGATTTGGATCGACATAAATTTGTATTGTGATTTATTGTTGCATGATATATTGTTACATGCCTACTGAAAAATATTCACAAAAAAAAGAAAAAAAATAGAAATGCCATCACTGTCAGCATGGTCTGTGAATTCTGGCTCTGACAGTCCCTCAACTTAACCCCATTTCATAACTGGTCTCAACCAAAAATGAGTTCAGGACTTTTTTTAAAATCCCACATACAGTACTGTGCAAAAGTCTTAGGCACCCTATTTTCCTGTACAAACTTTGCTATAGATTTCTATTTTATGACTTCTACATTATCGAGTCAGTACAAAAACATTTTAGAGTCCAAACGTTTGTTTTCCAGAACAAAATTAAATGTTACAGGAAAAAAAGTTTGTATCTGAGCAGCATATTCCATAAGAGAGCACTTTTCAGATTAAAAAAGAAAACATAATGAAGGCTACTGGGTTTTGGTGCAAAATTAAGAAGCGAGTGTGACAAAGTGTCCAGAAGAACTGTGGCTGGTTCTGCAAGATGCTCAGTAAAACCTACGGCTCATTTCTTTATAAAACTGCACTCATTGTACCTGAGACTACTATTTTTTTTAAGCAAAGGGTCATCTCATCTCATCTCATTATCTCTAGCCGCTTTATCCTTCTACAGGGTCGCAGGCAAGCTGGAGCCTATCCCAGCTGACTACGGGCGAAAGGCAGGGTACACCCTGGACAAGTCGCCAGGTCATCGCAGGGCTGACACATAGACACAGACAACCATTCACACTCACATTCACACCTACGGTCAATTTAGAGTCACCAGTTAACCTAACCTGCATGTCTTTGGACTGTGGGGGAAACCGGAGCACCCGGAGGAAACCCACGCGGACACGGGGAGAACATGCAAACTCCACACAGAAAGGCCCTCGCCGGCCCCGGGGCTCAAACCCAGGACCTTCTTGCTGTGAGGCGACAGCGCTAACCACTACACCACCGTGCCGCCCCGAGCAAAGGGTCATCTCACACCAAATACTGACTTTGTTTCATTTATTATGGCTTACTGCTGTTTATAGCATTTATTTTAATGTTGAAACATTTCATTATTTTTAAGCCATTTTTGGTCTCCAGCATTTCTGTACATGTGTCTAGACTTTTGCACAGTACTGTAGCTTTTTTTTTGGATAACAAATTTAGTTGGTTCTATTTCACAAAATATATATAACAAAAAATAATAGTCACCTAATTTAAACTACTGTAGCTCTGACCAGACAATTACTAAGGATAAATGAAGAAAATAAATGCATGTTAATGAACATGGTCTTTGTTTGTCCTGAGAGCTTCATATCTGACTCGTATATTAATCCTGCCCTCAGGAAAGTAAAAGCCTCTCACTCATGTGACATTTTTGCTCCATTCATGAAGCAGACCACTGTTCTCAACCTTTATGGCAAACTTTCTTTTTTTTAAAAAAGTATTGCTCCTATTTATAATACATATTTGAATCCATCCATCCATCATCTGTAGCCGCTTATCCTGTTCTACAGGGTGGCAGGCAAGCTGGAGCCTATCCCAGCTGACTATGGGCAAGAGGTGGGGTACACCCTGGACAAGTCGCCAGGTTATCGCAGGGCTGACACACAGAGACAAACAATCATTCACACCTACAGTCAATTTAGAGCCAACAATTAACCTAGCCTGCATATATTTGGGGTAAACCAGAGCACCCGGAGGGAATCCACACAGACACGGGGAGAACATGCAAACTCCACACAGAAAGGCCCCCGCCGGCCACTGGGCTCGAACTAGGACCTTCTTGCTGTGAGGTGGCAGCGCTAACTACTACACCACCATCTCATCTCACTCATCATCTCTAGCCGCTTTATCCTGTTCTACAGGGTCGCAGGCAAGCTGGAGCCTATCCCAGCTGACTACGGGCGAGAGGCGGGGTACACCCTGGACAAGTCGCCAGGTCATCACAGGGCTGACACATAGACACAGACAACCATTCACACTCACATTCACACCTACGGTCAATTTAGAGTCACCAGTTAACCTAACCTGCATGTCTTTGGACTGTGGGGGAAACCGGAGCACCCGGAGGAAACCCACGCGGACACGGGGAGAACATGCAAACTCCGCACAGAAAGGCCCTCGCCGGCCCCGGGGCTCGAACCCAGGACCTTCTTGCTGTGAGGCGACAGCGCTAACCACTACACCACCGTGCCGCCCCATATTTGAATCCATTTAGGAGAAATTCTCTCTTCGTTCCAAACACTGTATTTGTATTCGGTTACATTCCTACATGTTTTCCTACTATACTGTTAAATAAACACCAGAGGATATTTTTTCTCAAATGCAATTGCTTAGTATATATGTAATGATTTGAAAACAAGCTTACTGTTAAACATCTGTTAAATAAACAACAACAAAAACCCCCGTATCTTTTGTTTCTTTCAGAATTTGTAGTGATAGATTATGTACTGTTTCCAACTGGATTTAAGAAAAATCCATTTTTCCGGATAACATTATGATGCACTTTTGTCACATACTGTGACAAACTGGATAGAGTTGAGATTTCTCCTTTTGAGGATGGTCAGCAGTTGGAAAGAGCTGCAAAGTCTGAAGGGGAACATATCATGCAAGCCTAGGTTGAATCTTCGAAGTTTTAAACCATAAATGTGTGAAAATTTTAGGGCATATACCAAAGCACAGTGCTACCCAGCTTACTACTACTGTAGTACAAGTACTTTGGATAAGTTCAAATGGCATTATACAATTAAAAAATAATAAGAATAAAAGCGGGCAGCACGGTGGTGTAGTGGTTAGCGCTGTCGCCTCACAGCAAGAAGGTCCGGGTTCGAGCCCCGTGGCCGGCGAGGGCCTTTCTGTGCGGAGTTTGCATGTTCTCCCCGTGTCTGCGTGGGTTTCCTCCGGGTGCTCCGGTTTCCCCCACAGTCCAAAGACATGCAGGTTAGGTTAACTGGTGACTGTAAATTGACCGTAGGTGTGAATGTGAGTGTGAATGGTTGTCTGTGTCTATGTGTCAGCCCTGTGATGACCTGACGACTTGTCCAGGGTGTACCCTGCCTTTCGCCCGTAGTCAGCTGGGATAGGCTCCAGCTTGCCTGCGACCCTGTAGAACAGGATAAAGCGGCTAGAGATAATGAGATGAGATAAGAATAAAAACATGATAAAGACTACATCAAGGTAAAGTTGAACTATAACTGTGGAGTCATTAGAGGATTGGAGGAACGAGCTCAAAATAAAATGACCAAAGGAAGCGCATGAAGATGAATATATTGCCATGGGTTGTAAATATATGGTATAAGCCTGTTAGCATGTTTGTCATACAGAGAACATTAAAATATTATAGTGTGTTAGGATTTATTATTAGGAGGAATGGCAAAGCCAGTTAATGACCATTAAAATGGGTCACTGCATAAACAGAGCAGGTTTCTACACTACAGCTGCACCAGGTTATATAAATGGATGTCAAAACTAAGCTTGATTTCTATTATTTTATTGCGTCAGAAAGGCACCACTTGTTATACACAGAATAAAAAGAACAGTATCAATCTGTAGATATTGTTATTGTTATGTTATCATGAATGGCAATTACAGACATTCTCCAGCCACATGGGCTCAAGAGCTGTGCTGGTGTATCTAATCACACCATGATCTACCACTCCATCATGCTATACCACTTCTCATGCGCCCAGCGTATCGCAATAAGGCAAAGAAGAGGTAAACCAGATCAAGTACTCACTTGCAGTTGAGTTTGTAGCTAATATAAGGAAATAAAACCCTATAAACATCTCTCGGCTTGATCATGTATGTTTATGTAATTGTTTAGTGTTACTGTTTTTCAAAAAACAAAAATTATTTGCTGTCTAACAGATGGCCCAGATCACTCCCACCTTCCTCTCCCTTATGACTGCACTGTGACTCTTCCTTCCATCATCTCTGCTTGCATTCATCAAACCTCATGCTGCCAAAAAACTGTGGCTCTTTAAACTGCTTCCTCATGCAGAGAAAATTCAATTCACCTACGTCGAGAGCCCTGTGGAAAAGGTAATTTCGCCATTTACAGAGAGAAAGACAGACACAATTAGGGCTTTTGCAAGCATCACACCAGCAGCACTACAGCAGAACTCCCACACAAGCAGACACCACCTTGCCCTTGTTAAATCGCTTGCTTAAAAAGAGTGACAGAAAAAGCTGCTTAAGGAAGCAACTTCATCATTCCCAATGTCATAACCACAGACTGTGCTATGTACAGGTTAATAGCAGAATAACAACTATTCTGGCTGTTCTTTCTTAGCATATAAAGGGGGAAATCAATGGTCATGTTCAGTCCCAGTGTGAAGACCATGTTGATACAATAGCAGCTAGTTTGGGTCACCTCGGCCAGCTTGCTCCATTTTACAATGTATTTCCTGAAACCTTAGTAATGAGAGTGTGTTGTGATGTTATGTTTCTATGTGTGTAACTGTCTGTTGAATAATGCTTTTTTCATTTTTTTATTTTTAACTCAGACTCCACTCACTCGCTTAAGAAAAGACAGTCATGGGAAAATAAAGCCATTTGCAAGACACTAAGGTTGAAGGCATGCGAGGATCCTACATACAGTTGTGGTCAGAAGTTTACATACAGTGACATGAATGTCATCTTGGATATGAATGTCATGGCAATATGTGGGTTTTCAGTAATTTCTCTGAACTGTTCTTTTTCTGTGGCAGAATGATTGTATAGCATACATCTTTAATTTAAAAAAAACACTAGAATTTGGTGCACACGTTTTAATTTTCTTTGGGTTTTCTGAAATCAACACAGGGTCAAAATTATACATACATGGTCAAAAATTTACATACGCTCACTTAGATTATTAATTCAGAGGTGCTGAAACTTCCAAAATGTCTCTTGTCTTGCCAAGGCCGAGGTCTCTTAACTTCCTGTTAGTAATCATGATTGACTACATCTGGTAGCTTCTCTGTGCCTTCATAAAAAGAGTTTGTTTACAGCACTCATTGGATTGACCAGCACACAATAAAATGGGAAAGTCCAAGGAGCTCAGTGCAGATCTGAGAAAGAGGATCGCAGATGTACACAACTCCAGAATGTCTCTTGGAGCCATTTCTAAACAACTGCAAATCCCAAGATCAGTTCAAACAATTGTATGCAAGTTATTGTGAGGTGTAGTCACTTTGCCAAGCCACTTTGCTTCAAGAAAACCCAAACTGTCACCCTCAGCTGAAAGAAAATTGGTTTGGATGGTCAGGAACAACCTGGGAACCACCATGGCACAGCCCTGCCATAAACTGGAAGCTGATAGATCACTATCTACAGTTCAGATCACCATGGACTAAGAGGCTGCTATCCAAGAAATAACCCCCTGCTCCAAAATTGACACCTTCAATCTTAACTAAAGTTTGAAGCTGACCACACAGACAAAGAAAAAGCCTTCTGGAGGACAGCTGTATGATCAGATGAGACAAAGATTGAGTTGTTTGGCCACAATGACCACCATGTACAGAGGGACACTGGACCAACTGGTGATGGTGATGGTGGTAGGGTCATCATGCACTGGGGCTGTTTTGCTGCCAGTGGAACTGGTTCATTGCACAAAGTGAATGAAATAATGAAGAAGGAGGACTACCTCAGAATTCTTCAGCATAAACCATCAGAAACTTGAACACGACTTGGAACTTGGGAGCTACAACAGGACAATGAACCCAAACACGCATCAGAGCTGGTTGCGGAGGATAAAGCAGGCCAACATTAAGCTTAAAACAAGTCCTGACTTCAGCCCAATTGAAAATATATGAACCATGCTTATAAGTCAAGTCCATACCAAGAAAAAAAAATTTAATTGAACTCTACCAATTCTACTTTGAAGAGTCGTGAAACATCCAACCAGAATTCTGCCAGAAGCTTGTTCATGGTAAACAAAAATGTTTGGTCAAGGTGAATCTTGCGAAGAGACATTTTACCCAAATATTAGGTGTGCTGTATGTACATTTTTGACCCTGTATGTATAATTTTGACCCTGTGATTTCAGAAAACCCAAAGAAAATTAGAACTTGTGCACCAAATTCTAGTGTTTTTTTTTTTTATTAAAGACGTATGCTGTACATTCTGCCACAGAAACAGTTCAAAGAAATTACTGAAAGCCCAAATATTGCCATGAGATTCATATCCAAGATGACATTCAGGTCACTGTATGTAAACTTCTGACCACACTGTACTGTAATTGAAAAAAACCCAAACATATTATTGAATTATAAAATGCAATACCTTTACAAATACACAGACATTCTCTTGACGTTTTCAATACTCCATATTCTTGAATAGGTTTCACTCACATTTTCATTCCAGCAAGAGCAAAGCATTCAGAAAAAGCCACTGGAGTGTATTCCACATTCTCTAAGTCGACATCCAAATTCCAGCTGTCTGGGGCAGGGCAAGGGCAAAAGCAAAAGGTACAGCACGTCCCTGTCTTCGTATAATGAAAGCTGCCCTCAGTGGATTTGATGGTCTTCTCTTCACCTCTGGACAATGCAGAGCTGAGTGGAGTGGTATGATAAACCTGGAGTATGAATGTGAATTCACATCCTTTTTTTTTTCCCTCAGTGCATGGCACATATTCTTTCGCAAAAGTGTTATCGCATTTTAAATATTTTTCTCATTAGGCACATCCTTCTTAGCCACAAATACACATTGTTGATTCATTATACATGAAGGCTACTTCCAAATCCGACTGGCTGAGAGTATTTATGATGCCTTCCATAGTACTGTCTTGAATGTTTGATTTTATTTTTTTTTAAAGATATGTATAAAAGATTAAACTGTTTCTTAATTTTTAGGAACTGGGTCATAGTCATAGTACAACTCACAATTCAAACTGGATGACCTGATGTGATGAAACCTTTAGGACCTGCATGTTATCCTTCATTTCATTCAGCAATTTGAATATTACTAAAACTTTTTTGAACAAAAAAATAAGATATTATTAGGAGATCATTAAAAGCCAACACCACTTCAAGTAGCACGTTGAGAAATGCACTGTGTTCATTAGCTGCCTTTAGTCCATCTGGTCCTAACCAGCTAATTAGTGATATTGCTTCTGAGAGTTGTTTTTTTTTTTTTTAACCTAGATTTCACTTAGTAGTAACAACGACTGTCTTATGTTTCAGGCTATTCTGTGTTGTGATGCTGTATCTTTGATTGCTTTAGAGTGCAACATAAATGCACAAAAGCGAAGAAAGTAGAGTTAACCACTGCTGTCATTTAAAACAAGAATGATACTGCTGTTAAGGGGTCAGGTGGCACAGTGGTGTAGTGGTTAGCACTGTTGCCTCACCGCAAGAAGGTTCTGGGTTAGAGCCCAGTGGCTGACGGGGGCCTTTCTGTGTGGAGTTTGCATGTCTGTGTCTGCGTGGGTTTCCTCCGAGTGCTCCGGTTTCCCCCACAGCCCCAAAACATGCAGATTCAGTTAACTGATGGCTCTACATTGACCATGAGTGTGAATTGTTGTTTGTCTCTATGTGTCAGCCCTGCGATGATCTGGCAACTTGTCCAGGGTGTACCCCGCCTCTCGCCCATAGTCAGCTGGGATAGGCTCCAGCTTGCCCACAACCCTGCACAGGATAAGCAGTTACGGATAATTGATGGATGGATGGATGGATGGATGGATGGTTAAGGGATTATACTGATAGCACAGCTGAATTACTCATGAAGGTATCTGTAGCAGATATTCTGTTCCTGGTGATGGAAACAAAAAAGCATTTCACAAACATTTGAACTAATTTTCTGGAGACTATATTCAGTATAAGCAAATTCTGCAGCCGTATGCCCCAAAAAGATTGCATGTCTGTATTCAAATACTGTAACAGTTTCTGTATTCCTCTACCGTAAGCACAGAGACATTTATTCAGAATAGAAAAAGATCTAGCTAACGAAGTCTGCTAAAGATATAATAGTTAACACTGGGATGAGTTCCTACTGCTCGGAGGTGGAATAAAATGTCAAACTGGCTCAGGAAAAAACAGATACTGTACAGAATAAGTCTGTGTGTAAACTGTGTAGTGTAATCTGAACCAGGAGAGGATTTCTTAAGCACATATACCCATGGTCTGATGTGTGTTAGGTTAACATTGGAGACTGTGAGTTTCACGGGCTCATCAAGAACCCGAAAGACATCTTTTGACCACACGAACACAGGTGTGCATTTTATTATATAACAGTAATGCATTTTTATGGCAAGCTTGTGTCATCTGAGTTCAAGTTAAAGAAGTGAAAGAAGTCTCTACAGAGTTCTGCATGACTCATCCATAGTCCTGTTTCACATTCATAAGAAAAACAGTGCATAAGGTATATTTCACAGAAGAAAAAAAAAACAAGCTGTATTGAATGAAGGTTTAGTTGTTTATATGGACACAAGTCATGGGGTCTGCCAGAGACTCGCCTATTCTCTCTGAAACACATGAACATGAAAAATTATTATGAGATTTAAAAAAAATAAGAAGAAATGATTTGGAAGAGCTGTGCACTGGAGACCTCCATGTGTGGGAAATGTGGCTTGCCTTTACAGCCGAATATCGCGTGTTCGAGCCGGTCTCGACAAAATCCTACACCAAAATCACGCTGTCGATTGATGATAAACAAAAGAAAGTGTCTCTCTTACCGTCCAAAGTGCCCGGTGAGATGTGGAGAGACATCCGGACTGACATGTCTGAACTTCCGCGCTCCGCATTCGCTCTGTGCGCTTCCTGAGACGCAGCAGCAGCAGCAGAGAAAAGATGCTTCAGCAGGGATCGACCAAACGTCAATAAATCACGCGGAGAAATTTTGTCCGGGTCTCTCCTTCTCTGCTACACACGACGTCTTGAAAAACACCTCGAGTCTGAATGCAGAATTAAAAAAAAAGACCTGCATAGATAGACAGACAGACAGACAGACAGACTACATATTGTAGGCTAATATGAGTGTGTTATCATGGTGAGCTTGTTCCTCTCAGCCTGCTGCTCAGTGAGACAATACAAAAGATGCTTCAGCAGCCACTATCAGTCAGCTGCTTTTAAGGAACACTGCTCTCCAATGCTGAGAGAGAGAGGGAGAGAGACCCATCAAACAATATTTAGTAAGCGGCACTGTCGTGTAAGCCTCACAGCAAGAAGGTCCTGGGTTCGAGCCCAGCAGCCGGTGAGGGCCTTTCTGTGTGGAGTTTGCATGTTTTCCCCGTGTCCGCGTGGGTTTCCTCTGGGTGCTCCGGTTTCCCCGACAGTCCAAAGACATGCAGGTTAGGTTAACTGGTGACTCTAAATTGACCGTAGGTGTGAATGTGAGCGTGAATCTGTGAGTCTGTGTCTATGACTTGTCCAGGGTGTACCCCACTTCTCGCGCATAGTCAGCTGGGATAGCTTGCCTGCGACCCTGTAGGACAGGATAAGCGGCTACAGATAATGGATGGATGGATGCTCTCCAATGCTGAGAGAGAGAAAAAAATACCCATTAAACAATATTTAGTAAGTGTCACGGTGGTGTAAGTGATTAGCACGGTCACCTCACAGCAAGAAGATTATGGGTTCAAGCCCAGCGGCCGGCGGGGTGTGTGGAGTTTGTGTGTTCTCTGCATGGGTTTCCTCCGGGTGCTCCGGTTTCCCCCAAACACATGCGGTTAGGTTAATATGGGACGGCCTTGGGCAGAGGTGTCCTTGAGCGAGGCACCTAACTCCCAACTGCTCCCTGGGCACTGTTAGCATGGCTGCCTAATGCTCTGGGTATGTGAATGGTTGTCTGTGTCTATGTGTCAGCCCTGCGATGACCTGTCGACTTGTTGTACCCCGCCTCTCGCCCATAGTCAGCTGGGATAGCTTGCCTGCGACCCTGTAGGACATGATAAGCGGCTACAGATAATGGATGGATGCTCTCCAATGCTGAGAGAGAAAAAAAATACCCATTAAACAATATTTAGTAAGCGGCACGGTGGTGTAAGTGATTAGCACGGTCACCTCACAGCAAGAAGATTATGGGTTCAAGCCCAGCGGCCGGCGGGGTGTGTGGAGTTTGTGTGTTCTCTGCGTGGGTTTCCTCCGGGTGCTCCGGTTTCCCCCAAACACATGCGGTTAGGTTAATATGGGACGGCCTTGGGCAGAGGTGTCCTTGAGCGAGACACCTAACTCCCAACTGCTCCCTGGGCACTGTTAGCATGGCTGCCCACTGCTCTGAGTATGTGAATGGTTGTCTGTGTCTATGTGTCAGCCCTGCGATGACCTGGCAACTTGTCCAGGGTGTACCCCGCTTCTCACGCATAGTCAGCTGGGATAGCTTGCCTGCGACACTGTAGGACAGGATAAGCGGCTACAGATAATGGATGGATGGATGCTCTCCAATGCTGAGAGAGAGAGAAAAAAATACCCATTAAACAATATTTAGTAAGCGGCATGGTGGTGTAAGTGATTAGCATGGTCATCTCACAGCAAGAAGGTTATGGGTTCAAGCCCAGCGGCCGGCAGGGTGTGTGGAGTTTGTGTGTTCTCTGCATGGGTTTCCTCCGGGTGCTCCGGTTTCCCCCAAACACATCCGGTTAGGTTAATATGGGACGACCTTGGGCTGAGGTGCCCTTGAGTGAGGCACCTAACTCCCAACTGCTCCCTGGGCACTGTTAGCATGGCTGCCCACTGCTCTGGGTATGTGAATGTTTGTCTGTGTCTATGTGTCAGCCCTGCGATGACCTGGCGACTTGTCCAGGGTGTACCCCGCTTCTCCCCCATAGTCAGCTGGGATAGCTTGCCTGCGACCCTGTAGGACACGATAAGCGGCTACAGATAATGGATGGATGCTCTCCAATGCTGAGAGAGAGAAAAAAATACTCATCAAACAATATTTATTAAGCGGCACAGTGGTGTAAGTGATTAGCATGGTCACCTCACAGCAAGAAGGTTATGGGTTCAAGCCCAGCGGCCGGCGGGGTGTGTGGAGTTTGTGTGTTGTCTGCGTGGGTTTCCTCTGGGTGCTCCGGTTTCCCCCAAACACATGCAGTTAGGTTAACATGGGACGGCCTTGGGCTGAGGTGCCCTTGAGCGAGGCACCTACAGTAACTCCCAACTGCTCCCCAGGCGCTGTTAGCATGGCTGCCCGCTGCTCTGGGTATGTGTGTGTTCACTGCTTCAGATGGGTTAAATGCAGAGAGGAATTTCACAAGCTTGTGATGAATAAAGTTGTGCTTTTTTCTTTCATTACTGTTGTTTTGAATTTGTATAGCAATATATATATATATATATATCTCATCTCATTATCTCTAGCCGCTTTATCCTTCTACAGGGTCGCAGGCAAGCTGGAGCCTATCCCAGCTGACTATGGGCGAAAGGCGGGGTACACCCTGGACAAGTCGCCAGGTCATCACAGGGCTGACACATAGACACAGACAACCATTCACACTCACACCTATGGTCAATTTAGAGTCACCGGTTAACCTAACCTGCATGTCTTTGGACTGTGGGGGAAACCGGAGCTCCCAGAGGAAACCCACGCGGACACGGGGAGAACATGCAAACTCCACACAGAAAGGCCCTCGCCGGCCCCGGGGCTTGAACCCAGGACCTTCTTGCTGTGAGGCGACAGCGCTAACCACTACACCACCGTGCCGCCCATGTTTTCCCACCTTAGGCATGAAATCCCAAACATTATTAGGAATTTCTTTGTCACTTAGGTTGTTTTAAATTCAACCCCATAACAGGACAATTTGATTGCTCTATGAGTGTAATTTTAAAACATATTAAAACCATTTCTTCCAAAGCCTTGGTAATCATGTGTCCCTTGTTAAAAATAACTTATTATAAATATATTTTATTTGATTTTAAATAATAATAATTTGACTGTCAAGTAGGATATGGCAACTTAATGTACAAGTGGTCTTAATAAATCATGAAAATATACTTTAAGATAAACTTTAGATTAGGTTTTCATCTATTTTGTTTTTGTCCTCTAAAATTTGCATACAGTTCAACAAACATTTATCTTATATTTGTTATTATTATCAAAAAATGTGTGATAATATATCAAGTTACAGGGTTGGACACACTGTAACAGGGTTGAACATACTGCAACAGGGTTGAATGAATAACAACATTTAATCAAATTGAAATTGACTTTAATTCATTAAAACAAACAACGGGAAAGAAACATATCATTAGGCATGTAATATTTAACTCTTAAAAATGTCATCATATTTGTATTGAATGGATCTGGCCTACGAGAAGAAAAAATGAAGACCTTAAATGACTGAAAGCTGTATACCAATGACAATTGATGTCACAACACAGGCCCCTATCTCATTCGCCCATCCCTTAGGACTGACTGACCCATGTTCAACTGCTGTTCACATGGAACCCTTCTCCACTTCGGCCTTCAAAGCTCTCGTTTGAATATTTGCTACGACCACCAAGATCTGCACCTGCGGTGGCTCCACCCAGGCTCGCGCCCGAGGCTTCCGCACCACAGCAGCGGCCCTCCTACTTGTCGCGGCTTATGGCCCACACGAGGCGGGGGGGGGCCCCCCCTCTCCACGTTCTGCCGGCAACAGCCGGGTATGGGCCCAACGCTCCAGCGCCATCCATTTTCAGGGCTAGCTGATTCGGCAGGTGAGTTGTTACACACTACTTAGCGGATTCCGACCTCCATGGCCACCGTCCTGCTGTCTATATCAACCAACACCTTTTATGGGGTCTGATGAGCGTCGGCATCGGGTGCCTTAACCCGGCGTTCGGTTCATCCTGCAGTGCCAGTTCTGCTTACCAAATATTCCCCATGAACCAGAAATTCCCAGTAAGCTCGGGTCATAAGCTCGCATTGATTAAGTCCCTGCCCTTTGTACACACCGCCCGTCGCTATTACCGATCGGATGGTTTAGTGAGGTCCTCGGATCGGCCCCGCCAGGGCTCCTCGCGGGCCTTGGCGGAGCGCCGAGAAGTCGATCAAACTTGACTATCTAGAGGAAGTAAAAGTCGTAACAAGGTTTCCATAGGTGAACCTGCGGAAGGATCATTAACGGGTAGCACGGCGGCGCGCGCCTCCTCCTCTGCTCTCGAGGGGGGACCTTAACTATGAACTTTAAACTTGAAATCATTTCATATGTTCTTCAGAGATGTTAATAGAATGAATCTGTCATCTGTAGTATTGGGGCGGCACGGTGGTGTAGTGGGTAGAACTGTCGCCTCACAGCAAGAAGGTCCAGGTTCGAGCCCCGTGGCCGGCGAGGGCCTTTCTGTGCAGAGTTTGCATGTTGTCCGCGTGAGTTTCCTCCGGGTGCTCCGGTTTCCCCCACAGTCCAAAGACATGCAGGTTAGGTTAACTGGTGACTCTAAATTGACCATAGGTGTGAGTGTGAATGGTTGTCTGTGTCTATGTGTCAGCCCTGTGATGACCTGGCGACTTGTCCAGGGTGTACCCCGCCTTTCGCCCGTAGTCAGCTGGGATAGGCTCCAGCTTGCCTGCGACCCTGTAGAACAGGATAAAATGGCTACAGATAATGAGATGAGATTTGTAGTATCAGCAGATACTGCTGTTTATTTATGGTTCTTCATCCTTTAAACAGTCTGTCCCAGATCTCTTTCTGAATTTGCATGTGACGTGAATCACGTCCTGTCACGGGCTGAGGAGGTGGGATGAGCTCAGGCACATCATCAAATGGATACCACAGTACATCCTCTTGTAGAGGCCAAAAGAACCTGTTTTTAGTTATTCCGGCATGGTGCATGCATTTGACTTGAACATCGGTTTTGTCTGTGGCAAGGATTATTCCTGGATACAATGCTTGATCATAAGTGAGCACACACCACTCCCCTATTACCTCTGGGTCATCCCAATTGATTTGTTTGTGCATTTGTGACACAGTAGCTGAGACCTTCCTGACAAAGCTGAAATGCTTTGTATTCCAACATTCACATTCAAGCTTTCCATAGGTAGAGCACATGCAGCTGACATCTCGCGATGTTATCTCCCCTCGAGCAAGAGTGATGACCTGATGAATGCACATGGTTCCTGGGACTGGTGGAATGGTGGACGGCATCCTATGCTTTTCTTTTCTGTCTTTCTTTAGCCTTCCGCCACTCCTTCTGCTTTCGTCTTTGAGCTCTCTTACTCAGGTCATTGATTGATTTCTTTTTCCCTGCTTCTGTATCTCTTTTCCATTGTTCACGCTCTTTCCTGAGGTATTTTTCCCTTCTCTGTGGATCTGCATTTCTTCTTGCCCTGTACTCTCTTTGCCTCTCTGCATTTGATTTAGCCATCTGCTATCTGAGAATAATGGACATGAAATAACATTTAGAGAAAAGGGGCTGGCTTGCTTAAGAACAGTCCAACTTTCAACCCCGTAACAGTGTTTTTTGTTACGGGGTTGAATGTTACGGGGTTGAAGATTTTAGCTAAAAGTAGCCATAAATACACATTAGCTAGGGTATGGAGCACTACATGGCATGAGGAAAACAAGAAATTAATATATTTTTCCAAGACAATTGTATAATTTTTCCCAAACAATAATAAATATTGTTTATGTATTTAACAGTGTTGAAAGGGTGAGGTTGACGATGTCAACTTGATGATAAAAACAATGAAATATAGACCAGAAAGTATGTTAACTCTTACCTCTCTTTACAGTGTGAGCGGGAAAAGACTTGAGTGATGTCACTTCCTGGGTGCTGAGGAAGTTGGACTGAACCATTATTTTTATAAAGGGAGGGATTGGTATGCTGTTACGGGGTTGAACAAAACTGGGGGGCATGATTAAATTGTGCTAATTTATGAATAATTCATACATTTTTCTCATATTTCTTTTATTTAGGTAAAAGTAGACAGACAAATGATTACATTAGCAGAAAAAACTTGTGGTTACTGGCTATTTTTATTTGTTTTATATTCAAAGAAAAAGTAATTTTGGGCAGTGGGGACATGCTCATTTGGCTCACCCCTATGCCTCAACAATCCATAAAACTTTTCAAAACATAATTTTTAAAATAAGTTTGTGTGTTATAATGCAAAGACACATGGATATTTCCATTTCTTGTATTAAAAAGCAATTGTGGTTTACTTTATATGAAAATCTTTCAGGAACACCTGTGGGACACAAAGTGCACCGAATTCAGAGAATAATCCATTTCCATGTTGTTGAAAACACACTTCTTCTTCTTCTTCTTCATCCTTCTCCTCCTCCTTGTCCAGCGCTGTTGCCAGATCAGGGTCTATGTGGACCCTGTTGAGCCACATGTCATATTAAGTGGAGCATAGTTTTACGCCAGATGCCCTTCCTGCCACAACCCTCCCATCTCTAGGCTTGGGAAACAACCATTGATACAGACAATTTAGAGTAGCCAATTAGCCTAACTGCATGTCTTTGAACTGTGAGGGAAACCGGAGCACCCGGAGAACATGCAAACTGCACACAGAAAGGCCCCCATCGGCCGCTTCATTTCTGGCTGAATGAATTTATAAACATTAATGTGACTATGAAACCTATGAAAAATCCAGCTTGGTGTGACCAGCTACCAGCTTCCAAGCTTCTACGAGCTGGTCAAACTAGTAGATCATCTGTGCCAGCTGATAAGCTATTTTCCAGTTTCCTTATTACTTGGCTAAGTTAATCAATAAATATTTGAGGTTTTCTTTTCTTACTGTTGTGTTGTTTTCCTTTTTTTAATTTATAGATAGGTAAGACAATGCTTGTATTCTGTTTGGTGTTTAAAGACTTTACTGTATCATGTACCATTGTTTTGGGGGGAAAAAACAGATACCTTGACATTTTGATGTTAAAACTGATAAAGAATGAAAACTCAAGGTGGAAATTAAAGGTGTGACCACCCATTTGTAGTCAGTTAAATTAAGCCCATATATGTACAGTTAGGTCCATATATATTTGGACACTGACACAAATTTTCTTTTTTTACCTGTTTACTGAAACATATTCAAGTTATAGTTATATAATGGACATAAAGTCCAGACTTTCAGCTTTCATTTGAGGGTATCCACATTAAAACTGGATGAAGGGTTTAGGAGTTTCAGCTCCTTAACATGTGCCACCCTGTTTTTAAAGGGACCAAAAGTAATTGGACAATTGACTCAAAGGCTATTTCATGGGCAGGTGTGGGCAATTCCTTCGTTATGTCATTCTCAATTAAGCAGATAAAAGGCCTGGAGTTGATTTGAGGTGTGGTGCTTGCATTTGGAAGATTTTGCTGTGAAGAAAACATGCGGTCAAAGGAGCTCTCCATGCAGGTGAAACAAGCCATCCTTAAGCTGCGAAAACAGAAAAAACCCATCCGAGAAATTGCTATAATATTAGGAGCGGCAAAATCTACAGTTTGGTACATCCTGAGAAAGAAAGAAAGCACTGGTGAACTCATCAATGTAAAAAGACCTGGATGCCCACAGAAGACAACAGTGGTGGATGATCGCAGAATAATTTCCATGGTGAAGAGAAACCCCTTCACAACAGCCAACCAAGTGAACAACATTCTCCAGGAAGTAGGCGTATCAATATCCAAATCTACCATAAAGAGAAGACTGTATGAAAATAAATACAGAGGGTTCACTGCACGGTGCAAGCCACTCATAAGCCTCAAGAATAAAAAGGCTAGATTGGACTTTGCTAAAAAAACATCTAAAAAAGCCAGCACAGTTCTGGAAGAACATTCTTTGGACAGATGAAACCAAGATCAACCTCTACCAGAATGATGGAAAGAAAAAAGTATGGTGAAGGCGTGGTACAGCTCATGATCCAAAGCATACCACATCATCTGTAAAACACAGTGGCGGCAGTGTGATGGCTTGGGCATGCATGGCTGCCAGTGGCATAGTGTTTATTGATGATGTGACACAGGACAGAAGCAGCCGGATGAATTCTGAGGTATTCAGAGACATACTGTGTGCTCAAATCCAGCCAAATGCAGCCAAACTGATCGGTCGGCGTTTCATAATACAGATGGACAGTGACCCAAAACATAAAGCCAAAGCAACCCAGGAGTTTATTAAAGCAAAGAAGTGGAATATTCTTGAATGGCCAAGTCAGTCACCTGATCTCAACCCAACTGAGTATGCATTTCACTTGTTAAAGACTAAACTTCAGACAGAAAGACCCACAAACAAACAGCAACTGAAAACCGCTGCAGTAAAGGCCTGGCAGAGCATTAAAAAGGAGGAAACACAGCGTCTGGTGATGTCCATGAGTTCAAGACTTCAGGCAGTCATTGCCAACAAAGCGTTTTCAACCAAGTATTAGAAATGAACATTGTATTTACAATTATTTAATTTGTCCAATTACTTTTGAGCCCCTGAAATGAAGGGATTGTGTTTAAAAAATGCTTTAGTTCCTCACATTTTTATGCAATCATTTTGTTCAACCCACTAAATTAAAGCTGAAAGTCTGAACTTCAACTGCATCTGAGTTGTTTTGTTCAAAATTCACTGTGGTAATGTACAGAACCAAAATTAGAAAAATGTTGTCTCTGTCCAAATATTTGTGGACCTAACTGTATATCAGAAGGTCTAATTACATCCATCCATTACCGCTTATCCTGTGCAGGGTCGCAGGCAAGCTGGAGCCTATCCCAGCTGACTATGGGCAAGAGGCAGGATACACCCTGAACAAGTCGCCAGATCATCGCAGGACTGACACACAGAGACAAACAACCATTCACATTCACACCTACGGTCAATTTAGAGTCACCAGTTAACCTAACCTGCATGTCTTTGGACTGTGGGGGAAACCAGAGCACCCGGAGGAAACCCACGCAGACACGGGGAGAACATGCAAACTCCACACAGAAAGGTCCCCGTTGGCCACCAGGCTCGAACCCAGAACCTTTTTGATTTGAGGCAACAGTGCTAACCACTACACCACCATGCCGCCCCAGGTCTAGTTTCAGTTACATGATATTAGTGATGAGAGTTTCATATAATAATATTAAGCTTAATTGTTGGCTTCCATAAAAGAAACAGAGCTTCTTCATCTCTTAAATCTCAATTTAAGCCCTGAGGAAGAGGACATGGTTTAAGAAATGGTTTGAAAATGCTTTTCCATTTTCATTCCATATGGAATACATTGCTAAAATGTAGGCTATCTGAAAAAGGAAAAGATCCTATGTGTTGATCTTTAAGTGCCAACACCACTTACAATAGTACACAGGTTTTTTGTTTGTTTGCTTGTTTGTTTTTCCCCATTAGCCCCTTATTGCATCCTTTCCAAATCAGTTAACTAGTGACAGCGCCTTTCAGACTTTTTTTTTAAAGATTCTGACTTTATATCAGGCTATTCTGTGTTGTGATACTATATTTTTTTTTCCATTGGCGCTCTCTGCCACCCACAGATCACCCTAACGACTCTCGAAGCTGCTAACACCGTTCACACCCGGCCTCCAGTGACCCTAACACCTACAGGATGACTCAATGACCCAGGTGACCTCAACAACTCTCCTTAGGGTTTCTTTTGGTCCAATAGAGGATAAATATCTGGAACTCCCCACTAGTCAGACAGAACTGAAGAAGCCTTTCGGATGAGAGGTGAAACGTCTTCAAGAATTTCAAGCAAGTCCAGTTGCTTTCTTGAGCACCTATGGTTTACTATGACCTGGATGACTGAGAACCTTCACAGACACAGTTCAGTGCTTAATTTGAGCTAGCTGAGCTTCGTTTCCATGAATTCAAAAACCGGTCAAATGCAGAATATTGAGTCGGCACTAAATGAATAATAATGAAATTTTATAAACAATATTTTGTGTATCACATCAAGCATTATTTATCTTCTCTTTTTAGGCATTCTTCCAACTATTCAGAACACATTGCATTTCTGCAGTGCTACAGCTCTGTTTTTTGGAGTTTGCTCCTCGCCAGTCAGCATCTCACACAATAAATGTTGTCTACCGGTACAACCATACAAACACACCATGTTTAGTTCATTTCCTGTATTTGGATCAATTCTGAGTCAAATTGGTTTCTCGTTGCAATTGAAACACACAAGAATTTAGGTGGAACCAGACCGAGACCACCTCACTCACAAGATCTCAGAGCAGTTGTTTCAGTCTGCATCGGAGTGTTGTTTTCACCTGCTTAAACAGACTTGACCAAGGGAGAAACCATACCAGTGTTGGTTTGGTGGTCAGTAGTTTCAGACTTCTGATCGGATTTTTTTTTTTAAATTTATAATAATGTCTATGAAGGGCGGCACGGTGGTGTAGTGGTTAGCGCTGTCGCCTCACAGCAAGAAGGTCCTGGGTTCGAGCCCCGGGGCCGGCGAGGGCCTTTCTGTGCGGAGTTTGCATGTTCTCCCCGTGTCCGCGTGGGTTTCCTCCGGGTGCTCCGGTTTCCCCCACAGTCCAAAGACATGCAGGTTAGGTTAACTGGTGACTCTAAATTGACCGTAGGTGTGAATGTGAGCGTGAATGGTTGTCTGTGTCTATGTGTCAGCCCTGTGATGACCTGGAGACTTGTCCAGGGTGTACCCCGCCTTTCGCCCGTAGTCAGCTGGGATAGGCTCCAGCTTGCCTGCGACCCTGTAGAAGGATAAAGCGGCTAGAGATAATGAGATGAGATGAGATAATGTCTATGAAGCTGACTCGTGGAAAACGCTCAAGAATTCCAATGTACCTGTACTGCAGTGTATTTGTGCAAATGGCAATAAACTGTAAACTAAACAGAAGGTTGTGAGTTCAAATCCCAGCACTGCCATGGCTGGATCCTTGAGCAAGACCCTTAAACTTCAACTACTCAGTTATATCAGTCACCTTGAACAAAAGTGTCAGGCAAAAAGTAAAAGCATGTGCATGGTTTGATTCAAACTGACTAAATGCTGCACATGTGAAAGCACTTTTAAATTGACCTTATCTGACTTTAGTCTCCATTTTATCTCTTACAGCCAAAAACATCTCTGATCTTTGGTAAAACCCTTCTGATCTAATCTTTCGATATTGTGTCTTTTAGGACATTTGTGTTTACTTGTATATTTTTTATCTTTGTTTTTTTTATTGTTATTTTATATTTGTCCTGAGAGCTCATAAACGTTTAAACATTCTCTTGCTTGAATATATATAAGTTATATGATTACAACTGCTACATACTTGGTGAGAACATGCTTTAGTCTCATGAGTGTAGCTCAGTGAAGGATTTAAGGAGGAAATAAAAGCACCAAATGAGCTCAAGAAGGATGTTAATTAATGGCTGGCTTTTTTTCTGCCATAGTGCTGTTAGGATTTTTCTAATTTTTAAACTAAGCCTTTTTCTGAACTTCATTTAGAAGCTGAAAATAATGTCCAGCAGCTCTGGCCCGATTAGGACTCATCCCTGTTTTGAGATTTTTTTAAACTTGCTTTCCTAATTTTTAAAATCCTTTTTTTTTGCTAATTATAGTCTCATCCTCTGAATACCTGTTTGTACATCAAACTGAAAGGTACATTAAGGTACACAAATGTACCTTTCAGTTTGATGTACCTTAAATGGTACAAAACTGGACCTTTGTGGTACGACACTGTACCTTTCAAGGTACAAAATTGGAGAAGGTACGTGTTGGAGAATGGTACTTTGAGCTGCTAGGGGGAGGAGTCCAAAAAGCAACTAACGGTCCTGCTCTAGATGCTAGCGCAAGACAAAATTCTACTACTACTCGCGTGGTCGCCTGAAGGATGGCGACTTTGTCCGCCCTCTCCACCGAAGAGCTTTTGGACTTCTTAGTAAAAGCAGGCCTGGAAATAACAGACGACGACAGAAGGAAATTTACAGGTGAGTTACCATACTGTTGTTCTGATTGTTTGATGCTGAAGCTTTTTACACACATGTAATTATTGTTTTTATTTTTTGGAAGAAAATGAAATTTGTTGTACAATTTCTATGAATATTAATGTGCAGTGTAAATGTCAAAGTTTTATTGTTTTTACATTTGAAAAAAAAATAAACAAGATTTTTTTATTAAAAAATGTGTTAAGTTTGTATGTGCTGGCTTTTAAACATATTTATGTACATTGCTATGGGCAGATCATGTACCTTAAAGGTACAAATTAACTTGTCTCTGTGGTGGTACCATTGTGGTACAGATTTGTACCATTGTTAAAGGTACAGCATTTGTACCATCCACTAAAGGTACAAACTTGATCTTGAAGGTACAGATGAGGCACTTAAAGGTACAAAGCATGAAGGTACAAATATGTACCCCTTTTGAAAGGTACAGCTCTGTACCCTCTAAAGGTACTGCCACAGAGACAAGAGTTTGTACCTTTTAAGGTACGGATCAGTACCTTTTTTTCTGAGAGTCAGAATGTAGAGTAAAAATTATTTCTTGTTTTAATGTAAAAAGATAGTAACTGGGCTGCCTTAAAATTTTGAGTTCACTGAAACACATGTAGGAAGTTAGCACAATGAGGCCATCAATTTAACTGACTATATTAGTTTCAATGAACTCAACATTTTAAGGCAGTCCAGTTCCTAACTTTTTTAAGTTAAAACAATAAATCATTTTTTACGATGCATAATACCATTATTTTCTTCACATATCCAGAAGAAATCTAGGATCAGAGTACAGGGTTAGACATTGAGAGTTAAGGGCATTATTTAAGCTCCAAACTGCCAACATTGTAGTGCTGGTATTGAACCACATCTTCCCATCAGAAAATATGCATTTTCCATTTTATAAATGTCCCTTTTGTATTGTGTGTTTTGCTTTTTTTCCCATTTTAAGTAAGTTCAACAGGCTACAGTATATGGATGTTTGCCAAACCACAGATGAGTGTGCTTTAATTAAAGCCTAGCTGTGCATTATGAGACAATCATGGACAAAATCATGAAGAAGATTTGGCTACATCATGTTATTATGTTATTATGTTATGTTATATGTGCACTCTGGACAAAGTGTCCTGGCTGGGGCTGAAATCCCAGTGGTCACCCAGGGTGGTATATCAATTTTGTTAGAACATCTCTTGCTGCTGTACTGAATTTACTGTACTCCTGGTTAGTCAAAGAAAACCTTCATTAATGGTCAGTCATTGCTTAAAATACCAGAACTATTACCTAAATCTACATCCACAATGAACCATAATTATATCAGTGTTTGCTAAATACACTTCTCTCATTAGGCACAGTAGAAGTAAAAAATCTAGACACCTACTCATTTATAGGTTTGTCTGTATTTTGACTATTTTCTACATTGTAGGACAATACTGAAGGCATCAAAACTATGAAATAACATATGCAACATATATGGAATTATGTGGTAAGCAAAAGAGTGTTAAAAAATGAAATACATTTCATATATTAGATTCTTCAAAGTAGCCACCGTTTACCTTGATGATGCTTTACACACTATTGGCATTATCTTAACCAGGTTCATGAGGTCGTCACCTGGAATGTTTTTCAATTAACAGCTGTGCCTCATCAAAAGTTAATTAGTGACATTTCTTGCCTTCTTAATACGTTTGAGAGAAAACAGTAAATAGTAAATAATAAAAATACAGTAAATAGCCCTATTCCACAACTGTAGTAATGCATATTATGTCAAGAACCGCTCAACTAAATAAGGAGAAACAACATCCATCATTACTTTTAGACATTGTTTATTAATAAAACAAAAATAAAGAAACCCATTGAATTTGATGGTGTGTCCAAATTTTTGACAAGTACTTAGTAATTATTACTTAATCATTACTGTATTCACTCGATGGCAATATTACAGTACAATAATTCATATCAAGGGACTACATATATGATGCACTTGTATGGATTTTAATTATTCATGTTTTATGGATAGTTGGTCACTGTATGTTTATAAGATAAACTTGGGGCATTGCTCTAATTTTGTTGTATGCAGAGCTATACAATGACAGTGAAGGCATTCTATTCTATTCTATTCTATTCTATTCTATTCTATTCTATTCTATTCTTAACAAAACAGAAAATAGACATCATCAGACACACACACACACACACACACACACACACACACAGTCTTTGTGGGGACACTCATTGATATAATGCATTCCCTAGCCTCTTAGCCTAACCTTAACCATCACAACTAAATGCCTAACCCCAATCTTCACGCTAACCCTAACCTCCTAACCTAAACCTAATTCTAAACTGAACCCTAAAAGTAAGTTTTAACTCTCAAACAGCCCTTTGAAGAAATGAGGACCAGCCAAAACATCCTCACTTCCCCAAAACATCCTAACTCTGTTGGTTAAAAATGTGTTCTGGTACTCAATATGTAGCAAGTACACGTGTCTCCCATAACCCGGTACAGAAAGTATGAACTGGAATGGGACGGTACATTACAATAACGTTTCATTTTCTAAATATTCAGGGGTTTTATACTTAACATCTTGTACTCACACATATCACCGTCATGTGTTGTTTGATTATCCAGTATTATTATATCCCGTCACATTGTATTAATGTTATATTCACGATATTTTCAATCGAAATTTATCTAAAAGCCCAGGCTACATCCACACGACAACGGCAACGAGATTTTATTTAAAAAAATATCGCGTCCACATGGGCAACGGATCAGTAAAATATCAGGTACTATGGCAAAGCAACGCTTGCTGAAAACGATGCAATACACATGCCACACCTCTACGTGCGCTGTAAGACGGTCCCATCGGAGACACCAGAACAAAAGAAGTAGGACGCATGCACATAAACCCCTTCCTCTACCCGGCGTGAAGCACTCACAGGAACACACAACAATAAGAAGAAGATGGCTGTGACTACACGAGGAAATCGTGCCTTCTGTGTGTACAAATTAGTTTTATTAGTGTGCATAGTTTTATATAACTTAATTTTCTTATTGTGTGTGAACATTTTGAAAAGCATTTTTATATAATTTATATAACTTTTTATATTGTGTGTGAACATTTTGAAAAGCAGTCTTATCCAATAAAAAAAAGAAATTCAAGAAATGGTTCAGTTACTTGTTTATTTAAAAGAAAAGCTGTATACAAAAGTGAATGCAATGCAGTGGTTCATACAAAACAGCAAGAGTGCTGCTTGTTCTAGTCATGTGGTTGTGACGTCATCGTAAACAAATCCATTCTACTCATCCAGACGACTTCGCAACGGCGCCATTGCCAGATTTTTCCACTCTGGAACCCGTTCTCAAAAAATATCGTTTTGGGTGCCCCAAAACGCCGGTGCCGTGTGGACGCCAGGCCGAAACGATAAACAATTTTATCAGATTCACCTGAATCCGTTGCCGTGTGGACAGCCTCTAAAAGCCTGGAACTCCAATTATGGAATATACCTCAGCATGATGTCACAAAGAAATCCTGTGTGGCGGAACAAGCGCCATCCTTTTGGGATGGGTTCTCACTGGATAGTTGTCTCCACTTTTAACTGTCATGATGGAGATGTTGATGTGTTAGACAGTGGAGGAGGCGACTATCTCAGGTTAACATGTTTAAGGTGGTGTTTACATTAGACCGTATCCGTCTCGTTTTCGTTGCGGATGCACTGTCCGTTCACATTAAAACGCCGGGAAATGACTCCACAGGCGGAACAACTTGAATCCGCCAGGGCCCACGTATTCAACCCAGTTCGTATCTGATCCGGTGCTGTGTAAACATTGAGGAACGCGGAAACGCTGTGCTGAGCTCTAACTGACGTCGTCATTGGACAACGTCACTGTGACATCCACCTTCCTGATTCGCTGGCGTTGGGATCACACACACAGCGGCTCAGTCCCGAATCACTGCTCGTGCGCTTCACTCGCGTGCTCTGTGAGCTGCGCAGGGCCGGAGTGCGCACCCTCCAGAGGGCACTCGCTGTTCAGGGCGGAGTGATTTGTAGCGCAGGAGGAAGCGCTGAGCCGCACTGAGGTTTATTTACACATTTCAACTTATTTACCTCCTTCAGGTGCTTAAACTCAGTGAGAACATGAACATCACAGCCAGGTGTGTTTATCTGCTGGAGAAGGTGTTCGCTTGCCATCCTTCCACTTGCAAGTGGTGAGTGACTTGCGCATGCCCGATATGCACTGGGATCATGTGACGTGCCGTCTAATTAGTCATGTGATTAGCATATCCGTGTATTGGCGTTGCTGTGTGCACGCGAATCGTGTATTGGCGTTGCTGTGTGCACGCAAATCGTTTTAAAAACGTTAATCTGATGATCCGCTGATACGGTCTAATGTAAACACCACCTAAGAAGTGTGGCTCAGTTTGCAAGACAATGTCACTAGTTTTAAAATTTGTAGATGTTCAATCCCAACCTGATACTAATTCCTGTGGTGTATTTGCCATAGCAAACTGTGTCAGTATGTTACATGGCATTGACCCATGTACTGTCGAGTATGATGTTGGGGTCATGAGAGAGCATTTACAGTACATACTTGTATGCAAAACAAACTCTTTACCATGTTCCCACATAAAATTGTTGAGAAAACTGATAGATATAGAACCATTCATGTAGAAAGGCTTTACTGTAGTTGTAAGTTACCAGAAGATTCAGATTTGTATTTTATGTGCAATGAATGTAAAATGTGGTTTCACACTGATTGTGAAAACATGGGTCATATAACAGAAGCACATCAAAAAAGATAAGAACTTGAAATGTATACAATGTCAGCTGAAGAAACGAAAAGGTAGAGGTGGGGAAGAGGCAAGAAATTGTAAAATAGATGAATAAATAGTAGTTAAGTTATATGTTTTGACAGTAAAACAACTAAACAATATATTTTGTTTTTCTTCTAACTATATTTATCATATGTGACGGGACGGGTTCATCTATAAAGGCGGGATGACAAATGTTAGTACCGATTAATAAAATGGTGGATGTGACGGATGTCTCTGTGAAACTGGAACAAGAAAGGTAAGATTATACATTATGTAAATAAATGTCACAAAAATGGTATTGCGGGACAGAACACTTGTTCTACATGGGACGGAACAGCATATAAAAACCCGGAAGGCAAATATAAGAAAATACATGACATCACATTAAAATACGTGACGGTACTGTTCCGTCCCATTCTGTTCCATACCGGGTTATGGTAGATGCGCAAGTACAGGCACACACACACACACACACACACGCAATTAAGAATTAAAAGTAAAATGCAAATCACTTGAACTAAATTGGCCGATTGGTAGTAAGTTATCTAATGGCTATGAACATAAAGGCACAAAGTTACTCAAACCTGGGTAATCTCTATGATGACATCCTTTCATTCTGATCTAAAGCCAGCATTTTTCCTGGAATTCTTAAGATTTGAGGAACTGAGCTTTGACATGTGCTGTAGTTATCAGAGAATACAATCATGATTGGAAGGCCTTGGTTGAATGGTGGTTATTCAAATGTTAATATAAATATTGCCAAGTCCATTAGTGCCAAGAAATAATTAAACTGTATACATGTAAACATAGATTGTTGTTGTTGCTGAGAGAGATATTGTGAAATATTTTGCCAGCTAACAAAATAAAATGTTTTGATTCATGTTGGTAATTTACTGCATATTCTTCCCATGCCTGTGTGGATTCCCTCTGGGTACTCTGGTTTCCTCCCACAGTCCAAAGACATGCAGATTAGGTCAACTAGCTACTCTAAATTGCACATAAGTGTGAATGATCGTTCATCTATATATTAGTCCTGCGATAGATTGGCAATCTACCCAGGGTGTACCCTGCCTATCACCCAAAGTTAGGTTGGATTGGTTCCAGCCCACCCATGACCCTGATGGATAAGCGGCATAGCTAGTGGATGGATGGATGGATGGATGGATGGATGGATGGTAGTTCACTTCTCTAACTATATGGATAAGCCATTTTTATGTGTGTATGGTTTATCACTATTCATGAGCAGTTCAAAGGAGAAATTTTTATATGAAGATAATATTTTTCAAAACAGACATGGTAAAATATGAAGCATTGCATGTCTGAGTTTTGCACCTTTTCGAAGTATTTTGTGTTTAATTTCTTCACTGTAAAACTCATGCAAAGTTAGAGACTAAAATGACTAAAAAGACAATAATTTCATGTCTCAATTAGTAATTATGTGGGACAAGTATTTAATTAAACACTTCCTGTCTCTAAATTAATAAGAACATGTCTCGAAAGTGAATTCAGAAAATAGGAAAAATGTTAAATATTGCACTCATTACTTCATATAGCAATCATTACTTGCTACATTGAATATGCTCTGTGCTTAAATAGTAACCAGGATTAGACATGGCTTGTAGCAGCAGGACCACTCGGCATAAAAATAGTACACTGTTAGCCTTCATCGGTGTGATATAAAATAGGATAAGTAATTAGCATTGCTAATTAAGTGACCTATTCAAACCTCTACATACCACTTGCTTTTCTTTAAATCACCTGGAAAGTGTTTTTGTCCGAAGTGGCTTACATTTTAAATAGGGTACAACCCAAGCATAGAGCTGGTGCAGATAAAAGTTATAGTCCTTGCTCAAGAGCCCAACAGTGGTCTCTGGAAACCCTGGGATTTGAGTTAATGATCTTTCTATCGCTAGTACAGAATTCTGACCACTGAGCCACCACTGCCCCCTAGTTCTGACTGCCTTACAGTTAGTGTGCATAGCAGGCTGCATGATCATGCCATCTGTTTCTATAACCTGTCTTATGTATAAGAGTACAACTATAATGCACATTAAGAAGGAAATAAGATGCAAAACACTGATCGGAAAGGAAACTGTTCCAGTTCAGTGTGGAACAGTATCCATGACTATTGCAGAACAAATTTGATTTGAGCATTACCATATTCCTAAATGGGATGAAATATCCTTTTTTTGTGTGTGGGCCAGAATTGCCAAGTGAAACAAGTTACATGATAATTAAAGAACATAATTTATGCACTAACAGGCCATTCTGCCTCATTACAGCTTCTCATGCATACAAGTGTAAGAGTTTGAAAAGTTTTAGAATTTTACTTAATCTTAATGAGGTAGGCTACTGCAATTTATGATAATTTAAGGCAATTACCAGCTATACCTTTTTTTTTTCCTTAGGTCTGTGACTTTAATCCAGTATATATAAATTAGCAGTCCATAGTTATCATTCCAGAACAAATAAATTTCTAAATATTATCAAGCTGTCTTTATGTCCTAAAGTAGTCCTGTTTAAATTAAACCCACAATAATGTAGTAACTACACTGTGTGATGGCTTTGTACTGTGTTGTTATTGTATGAGTCCGTAACATTGATATTTATAATTTGTTAATCCAGGTTATCTGATTATTTGGACAAATTACAAAGATTCATCATGATTCTTTCATCCTATTCAATCATTCAAACAATACGTTACAAATTACATTAGCAAACCTCCTCTGGTTAAAGTAATCCAGTTTGTATAATGCTCTAATTCTCTGCACTACCTTGTTTCACACCTTGCACCTATTTGGTTTTTGTTTCATGGTCCTATTAAACCCAGATCATTTTATTATGTGGTTATTCTTGTATTGTTGTTAACTCTTACTTTTAGACAAGACGCCTTTTTTTATCACATGTACACTCAAGCACGGAGAAATTCCTCCTCTGCATTTAACCCATCTGAAGCAGTGAACACACACATACACACACAAGTGAGCAATGAGCACACACACATACCCAGAGCAGTGAGCAGCTCTGCTACAGCACCCGGGGAACAGTTGGGGTAACAGTTGGGGTTAGGTGCTTTGCTCAAGTGCACTTCAGTCCAACTTTCAGGCCATGGCTGCCCTATGTTAACCTAACCACATGTCTTTGTGACCGGTTGATGAGAAAAACACAAAACGCAAATTTTTTTGCAAAATTGTGTACAAATTGTTTTTCAACAAGACGTTTTTCCAAAATCAGTGAACATAACATTAACATGATTTATGGCTGACATGGTCTCAAGTTAACCTTAGCTATTGTAAGCTATGTCATGACAACTTAAGTCAATGGTACACAAATGCATATCCACATAACATGAAGAACATTAGCTGGAATAAGTATTAAACAAATACATTCACAGTCCACACTGTTACATTAATTAATGCTAAGTTAATTTCACAGTGGTGTGTGTCTATATTCCTGAAGATGATCAAGCAGCTGCTTCACAGTGAAAAATAGGAACATAATTTTTTCCAGGATCTGACCTGCATATCTACTGAGTACAGAGATCTATAAAATAAAATCAATTATGTACAAATTACCTAACCTTTTTCCTATTAGCATGATATTGGTAGTCTTGTACCCAGTTAAGGAAAACTCATGCATCTTTTAGTAGTGCAAATTAAGACTTCTGCTTACAGAGAAGCAGGTGTTATAATACAGTTGGAGTGTCTGAGTCAGCTATGCAATTAATGTGCCTTCCTGTTAGCACAGCATATAAATATACCGTGTTAAAGCATATCTGTTCTCTTCCATGATCATTCTGACCTCAGTATATAGGGAACAAGCAGCCCTGAATGATTTAGAGTGTGAAAATGATGCAAACTGTGTGCCATTATCGACCTGAACACTGACTAGAAGTCGAAGCAACTGGTGTCTTGCATTATTAAAAATGGTTCATGGTATCCCTCTATAGAAAAAGTAAGGGGAGAAAATGGGAAAAGTGGAAAAAAGTTCAAATAATTCAATTCAATTCACTTCAATTTTATTACCTCACCCATGACAGAGTAAGTGGGGCGAGGTATTGTAATCAGTGCGGTTTGTTTGTGTGTCTGTCTGTTAACAATATAGCGTCTAGACGGTTGCACCGGTTGACTTCAAATTTTCAGGGTAGGTGGGAAATGGTCCATAGATTATCTGATTAAATTTTGGGGGTAATCGGGTCAAGGTGAAGATCAAGGTCACTGGAAAGGTCAACCTTTTGGTCAAAATAACATTTTCCATTATAACTCAAAAACGGTTGCCGATAGACAGATGTTTACTATTATTAGCATTTAGGAAGTCCCATATGGCCTTTCATTTGGCACCATGATCTTTGACCTTGAGTGACCATGAAAGGTCAAACTCAAGGTCACAGATTTTCAGAGGGCTGTAACTTGAAAACAGTTGATGGTAGACAGATATTTATTATTATCAACTGCTAGGAAGTGCCATATGGGCTTTCCTTTGGTATCATGATCTTTGACCTTGAGTGACCTTGAAAGGTCAAACTGAAGATCATGGGTTTTCAAAGGGCTATAACTTTAAAATGGTTCATGATAGCCAGATGTTTACCATTATCAACATATAAGAAATCCCATATGGGCTTTCAGTTGCCACCATGACTTTGACCTTGAATTACTTTGAAATGTCAAACTCAAGGTCATGGATTTTCATAGGACTATAATCTGACAGGTAATGATTGAGAAATATTATCATCAACATATAGGTATAAAATAAGTGCTTGCGGGTGAGGTTTGTTTTGCCTGGCAAGACTTGTTTGTATAGTGCTTTTAACAATAGATGTCACAAACCAGCTTTGCAGTACCTATAATATATCAAAGTTTTGCTCAAGGACCTCTGAGTGCTTTTTTAAGTCATTTAAGCTTTTTTAAGTATTTTATGATCAGTGTATTGTGGAAAAAGAAGGGCAATACAGTCAAGCCTTCCTAGCAAGGACTGCTGCATTTTGGACTCCCTGAAGATTGTTTATGTAACTACTGGAAGATCCAGACAGCAAAGCTTTACAATTGTCCAACCATTAGTTTTGCTGAAAAATACATCAGCATAGTAGTGGAAGCTATTACCATGTTTAAAAATACAACAACAAATCAGAAAAAGTTGGGATGGTATGTTGAAATTGAAATTAAAAGTGAAAACAATTATTTGTAAATAATCTTTGACCTGTATTGCACTCAAAAGACCACAACAACACATTATTTGACGTTTTACCACGAGTTTTATTGTTTTCCAAAAATAATCACTTCTTGCAATTTTGAAGCTTGCAACATGTTTCAAAAACAGTTCAAAAAAAGGGATGGCAAAGTATTTACCACTTTCTAATGTTGTCATTCCTTCTCACAACAGTTAAAAGATGTTTAGGGACTGAAGACACCAAGTGATGAAGCGTTTCCAGGTGTTATTTTGTTCCGTTTTTCCTACAAACAGGTCTTCAACTTTGCAACAGTATTTGTCTTGTTGAAATATCCCTAGAAAAATGTCATATTGAAGGCAGGATATTTTGATCCAAAATCTCAGTGTACTTTTCTGCATTAATGCTGCCATCACAGAAGTGTAAATTACTTTTGTCAAGAGCACTGACACAACCCCATACCATGACATACCCTGGCTTTTGGACTTGTTGCTGGTAACAGTCTGGATGGTCCTTTTCATCTTTGGTCTGGAGCACATGGCATGAATGTCTTCCAAAAAAAGACCTGGAATACTGATTCATCTGACTACAATACACATTTCCACTGTGTGATGGTCCATCCCAGATGTCTCTGAGACCAGAGAAATCAAAAGCATCTATGGACACAGTTAACATAAGGCTTCCTTTTTGCACAGTAAAGTTTTGACTGGCATTTGTGGATGTAACTCTGTATTGTAGTGATTGACAAAGGTTTGCCAAACTAATTCCAAGTCCATGTGGTTATATCAGCTATAGATGAATGATGGCTCTTGATGCAGTGCTGCCTGAGGGATCAGAGATCATGGGTGTTCAGCTTAGGCTTGTGCCCTTGACCTTCATGCAACAGAATTCCTCCATATTTCTTGAAACATTTAATAATATTATGCACCGTAGATGGCAAAATATCCAAATCCCTTTGTATCTTTCTTTGAGGAACATTGTTTTTAAACATTTTAATAATTTTCTCATACATTTGTTGACAAACTGGAGATCCTCGGCCCATCTTTGCTCCTGAAAGACTAGGCCTTTCCTGGATACTGATTTCGTACCAAATCATGATTACAATCACCTGTTAACATCACCTATTTCAAATCACATCATTATTTAATTGTTTTACCTCATTAGTAGCCCTAAATTGCCCCAGCCCCAACTTTTTTTGGGATGTGCTGCAGGCCTGAAATGCAGGAATGGATCTACAGAAACAAATTAAATGAAGTTGACCAGATAAAACATGAAATATCTTGGGTTCTTGCTGTCTGCAATGAAATACAAGTAAAAATAAATTTAGAAATCACTGATTTCCTTTTTTATTTGCATTTTTCATACCATCCCAACTTTTTTCTGATTCGGGGTTGTAATTGTACCCAGGTGTAGCATATATAGAAATAAAAAGCAGTAGCCCTAGAATAGAACCTTGTGGAACACCAAAGTTTAACTTTGTATATATAGATAAATTACCATTACCATTTGCTAGTTAGATAAGACCTGAGCCATTTCTTTAACTCCAGCAAAAAGTTCATCAGAATTTTTTTTAATGATCTATGGTATCACAAACTGCATTGAGATCTAGTAATACAAGCTAAGAGACACAACCTTGATCAGATGCCAGTAGTAGGTCATTTACTACTTTAACCAGTGCTGTTAATGCATCCTGTCAATATATCTTCTTTATTTTATTTTATTTTTTTTTTCCTTGGTAACTAAACACTGTACTAATTGATCAACATTACCTAGTGCAAAGCAAAATATTGAATCTAAGCAATGAGTCAGGTCTGTGATGTCAGAGAGTGAACCAAAGTCAATAAATATGGAAGATTTTCAATAAAACTGGGTAAAGAAGCTGATGTTACTGTGGTATTATGGCAAAGTGCATATACAGTATTATGACTAAGCTTCATTTTAAAGCGTTACATCTGTCATAAAATTGAGTTCTGTTATATTCTGATTGACCTGTACTTATAGACACAAATGCTACTCTTAGAAGGCCTTATGCATTATCAAAACAATATTTAATTAGATTACCAGAACAAACATTTTGAGATTTCCAGTGTTTAAAGAAAGAATTGCTCACAGCAGCCAGCAGATGGTCAGTATAGCCATTCTTTCTGTTGTATGGCTCTGGCTCTTTTGTCACGTATTAACTAGGTCTATCATGAGGATATGGGCTATGTTACACGAAATGAGAGCAGCACCTTCTTGAGTAGGAGGTGAGTGAAAGCATGAAGCCTAAACATAAACAAAGGTAGACGTCTCATTGGGTTAAGCCAAACACATGAACCGCATTGTTCTCTTTGAGTGAGCAACTTTCCAGTTTGAGTTAACTGTCTTGAATTGAATGTAGATTTTCACTAAAATTTCTAAAGGTTCACTAAAAGGCACACTATGAAGCATTTCCAGACAACAAATATATGCTACACCAGATTACAGAAAAACATTGCATCTGCTCTGGATCTACATAATACTACTGGCCTGGTGTCTTTTTTGCACAGTGGTTCAGTACCAGAACTGATCCCAGTCTGATTCTAAACAGATAGAGAACTTAGTCAGGTTAACAAAGAATACTGATTATTTTTAATTGTTATATTTTATATATGTCATTTTTAATATTTAACTCAAATATGAAAGATACAGATCAATGGTTCAAACTCAAACCTAATTAACCAAATCATCAAAATGATAATTCATTAAACAAAATTATTGTTGTTAATAAAATATTTAATTGCAAAAACAAATATGAAACCTGGGGCGACACAGTGGTGTAGTGGTTAATGCTGTCGCCTCACAGCAAGAAGGTCCAGGTTTGAGGCAGGCAAGGAGTTTAAATTAGATGAATTAAAAAAATGTGGGAAAGTGAATATGCAATATTTTGCTTTTTTATTAGGTATTATAAAATAATAAGAGCACCTGTAAAGTCCTGTTATTCCTAATCAGAGCAGGTTCTCCATAAAAAAAGAGTTTAAAAAATAGAGTTTAATAGTTTAATTGGGAGAATTGTAGGCAGCACATCATGTTTTATCTCTTTATACAGCACCACTGATTATCTCTCAATCAGCAGATGTGGTCACCATGAAAACTACTCCCCTGTGTAATTAGAAAACATAGTGTTGTATTTAGAGTAACTCAACAATGCATACTGTCTGGGGAAAAATAATAATAATAATAATAAAAATAATAATAAAAAACCTTTTTAAAATCTTTGAGGATATATCAGACTTAATCCTATCTTAACCATTGGGAAATAAAGGTGGAAGTTTCTGATTCCAGAGGCGCTTTGGCAAAAATTGCTAAGTTGGTTAAATCCAGTGATAGAAAGAGATCAATAAGCACTAAAATGGGTGATGTTTGACCTGTGAGATTGATATGTATTTGTATTACCCTGTGGTTGGATGTGAATGCTACATTAGATTTAACACTCGTCATTACACCAGTCAGCCTTGACCCAGAGTTTAAATGTGTGATCAGCAAAGAAGAGACAGGTTTAAAGAATTCTATGTTTTTAGTGAAGCCAACAGAGGACATGCTGGTGAAGAGATAAAGGTTGGTATGCTTGGTATGATTCAGTAATAAATAAACAGCAATAAAGAGTATCTCTCTCTCTCTCTCACACACACACACCTTATATATATATATATATATATATATATATATATATATATATATATATATATATATATATATATAATGTATGTATATATGTATGATATTGCACAGTGAAGATATGAAGTTTATCTTCAAGTGGTGAATGTTTATATCACAAGTGAGCAAAGTGAATGAGTGATATATTTTGCAACACGAGAAGATAAACTTCATATCTTTGTGCCACCATGTAATTTTTTTTATATTATATAGACACATCCACAAAAATATGCAAGTTAATCAAAAGAATTTTAATTTTGAACCAGTTCGCCATTTTAACAATGCGTGTCCAGTCAGCGGGAAAACACTGGGAGTGACGTCATCGAAGTGAAATATCGGGAAGTATGTCACTCAGATCCGCAATGTATTTCGTATGAAAAATACGAGTTTTTCAACACGAGAAGATAAACTTCATATCTTCAAGCCAAGGTGTGGTTTTCTTTTTATTATATAGGCACATTCACAAATAAAGTACCTAAATTTATCAAAACAATTCATCGATTTCAAGGTCTGGGTTCGAGCCCCATGGCCGGCGAGGGCCTTTCTGTGTGGAGTTTGCATGTTCTCCCCGTGTCCACGTGGGTTTCCTCCGGGTGCTCCGGTTTCCCCCACAGTCCAAAGACATGCAGGTTAGGCTAACTAGTGGCTCTAAATTGACCGTAGGTGTGAATGTGAGTGTGAATGGTTGTCTGTGTCTATGTGTCAGCCCTGTGATGACCTGGCGACTTGTCCAGGGTGTACCCCACCTTTCGCCTGTAGTCAGCTGGGATAGGCTCCAGCTTGCCTGCGACCCTGTAGAACAGGATAAAGCAGCTACAGATAATGAGATGAGATGAGATATATATATATACACACACACACACACACACTGAGTATTTTTAGACTCATTATTCAAATAGCAGTGCATTTTGCAATTGGCAGTTCAATGTGCAATTTGGTCATGAAACGTGATAACAAATTTTGCAATCAGCAAATGCAATCCTCAACTCACTTTGAATTATTTTGATTAAAAATGTGAGTGAAAATGTAATGAATTGCATTTCATATTGCCATGTTTTTTTTTTTTTTTGGCCTCTTTATTCTAAAGGTAATGCATAAACAGCAAAACAATGCCCCAGTCTATTGCACTGCATGTCACCACACACTTTTCGGATCAAAATGCAATTCAGAATGCAATCATTCCTCTCATCAAGGCAGGTCTTCAGTTAGGACTTCAGCACTTTGAATTGCCAATGGCAAAACGAATTACCATTTGAATAAAGAGGCCAAAAACTGTGTGTGTGTGTGAAATTTGATTATTTGTCATTTATTACTGGTCTCTCCATTAGTCTTTTTTTTTAATGCCAAGTTGGTGTTTTCCCAGGTTGAAATGTCATTATAATAATGGCCACTCTGTCACTCGGCAATGTGAATCAAATTAAGTAATTAGCTTAACTGGCAGAAATCTACAGTATACTGTCATTATGTTGCAATTATATGACTGTAATTATTATTTTTTTATCCAGTTAATTGATTGGCACAAATAAGAGCGTGTTTGCAGATACTGAAATTTAAAAAGTGAAAAAAAAGTTGAATTTGTATGAAGTATTTTAGTACCAGCATGAGCAGAGTCAAGTAAATGTTCATGCCTATTACTACAAAAGTGATTTCTATGTCGATTTAAAAAAAAAATAGATTTGTTGTTGACAGGATTCCAGGGTAGGTTAAGAATATGTCAGAGGATACTCCCTCTGTTCCATACATTGTCCGTTTGACAGGTAAGCAGTAATGCAAAAAGACACGTATTTCAGCATCCTAAGAAAAACAACCTTAGGAGAAATAAGGTTTTATTTGAAGGTTTTTTCACTTGTTTTTGAAGTGAGGTGTTTTGAACTTAAAAGGAAAAGACAGAGCTGAATGTACTTGTCTACATTCCACATACTGGGACTGCGAGTCTCACAGAGGCATGAAAAATACACTTTTTCTGTGATAGAGGGTTTTTTCCCGCATGTCCCTTTCATCTTTTGAAATGAGAAGTGGGCATTCACATTGATTATTCTATGACATCAAATAGTTTGAAGTGTAAAGTCAAACTACCCTATACATGCATTATTCAAATTTCTAAATGAATATTATTCGTGCCATTTAATATCACTGTATGATCCTGTGTAACACATGGACACTTTTCAGACATGGGTTCACAACGACAGAAATTAACCAGCTTTATTCACTCTCTTGTAACTTTCAAAGTCCATCTGAAGATTCAGGTCATTCAGGAATGTAAACCTGCTCTTACCTACCTGTTAATACTAAGCTAGCCTTATACTTTTTGTAACTCAGTCACTTAACACTCAAACGCAAGTTATACTTCATTGTCTTGTTGTCATTTGGTCTTGACAAGGCCAAGCCAATACTTTTACCAGTCAAGATCAAGACAAAACCTAAACTAAAGAATATTAGACCTATATTGCAAAACAGGCAGACAGCACTGGGCTTATCGTGGCTCAATGGGAAAATATCTCATCTCATCTCATTATCTCTAGCTGCTTTATCCTTCTACAGGGTCGCAGGCAAGCTGGAGCCTATCCCAGCTGACTACGGGCGAAAGGCGGGGTACACCCTGGACAAGTCGCCAGGTCATCACAGGGCTGACACATAGACACAGACAACCATTCACACTCACATCTACGGTCAATTTAGAGTCACCAGTTAACCTGCATGTCTTTGGACTGTGGGGGAAACCGGAGCACCCGGAGGAAACCCACGCGGACACGGGGAGAACATGCAAACTCCGCACAGAAGGGCCCTCGCCGGCCACGGGGCTCGAACCCGGACCTTCTTGCTGTGAGGCGACAGCGCTAACCACTACACCACCGTGCCGCCATGGGAAAATATTTGTTCTTTAAAATTACACCAGTATTACAGACCATGACAATGCATCTGAAGAGACTGTGTTAAAGAAGCACTAGTGGACAGATCTAGAACGGCAAAAGTGACCTAGATCAATATTTGATCAAGCACTACAACTTAGATTTGCTCTAAGCACTACAACCTTTACACTTACCTTGAATACTGACCCTTACTTCAACATTCATGTTTAATTTTGGCACTTTTTCAGTTGGCTCATTTAACAGCTGGAACTGGAGTCTACCTCATTTGCATTTCACTTTGGTAAAAGTATCTACAAAATTAATAACTGTAAATGTAAATTGCTCTAATAGGTACAATTTAGCAAGGCTTCAGTTCTCAAACTGTTTCTTTTTGTCTGCTTTGATCAGTATCTACATTACTGCTAAATCCCAATCACTCTTCTCTTAGGTGGTCATTTGGAGTGACATGAAGCATCATTTTAGTCAAATGTTGGTGTTTCACTGTGCTATGAGTCAGAAAGTGATGTATAAGCATCTTTTCAGACCTGCTGACGGATACATTCTTGAGGCACGACTCAGTCAAGAGGAACTGTGGAAAAGTGGATGTTGACTGTACTCTCGCATGATGGAAGGTACTGACCCAAGATGATAGATTACTTGAGCTTGTTTATTTCCCTCAATGCAAAGTTGGTAGAGAAACAGCAGACTAATTCCAGCTGTTTCTGAGTGTATTCTGACAAAAGAAACTTGATCTTGAAATGAAAATCTTTGTTAAATTTAAAATTTGTCTATTGTCTGTTTTCTTCCCAAAATCAAGGGAGAAAACCCTCAGTTCTCTGTTATATAACAGCATTACATTTTATTTTTTTTCCCTTGGCTAATACTAAGCTAAATAAATGAAGTAAATAAATTGTGTAGATAGCCATTAAAAGGCCTCTATCAGCTATACAGGAATCTGAGGGATGGTTTGTACAAAATGACTTAAATGTTCAAAGACCTTTTAAGATTTTCAGATGTGTTTCTGGAAAAAAAGTTTAAATCGGAAAGCTGCGCATATTTGCGCAGTCCTGCACACCGCTCGGGCTGCGCAAATGTGCGCAGCTTTCCGATTTAAACTGTTTTTTTCTCATCCTTATACTTCCTGTTTCATGGACTGTAACGGATTTGCTTATTTAGTAATTTTAATACAGAATTTATTTTGAAATTATAATCAGACACTCCAACGCCCCTCCTAAAAAAAAATCGTATCTGCGCGATTCAGGCGGCATCCGCCAAAAGGCGCGCTGTGAATATATAAAGTTGTATATATCAGACAGCCTTTAAAGTTTGATGAAGTCAGTTTCAGGCTTTGGAGCAGGCTTTGGTAGTTTCAGGCTTTGGCAGCCCTGCATAGTCACTTGAAAATGCATCTTTGTCCACTTCGTAGGGGTCAATTCCCCCAATCAAGGCCAGTTTGGCTGCATACCGTTGTCGTGAGATGTCGTCTAATGTATCTATATACTTCTGTTTGCTTTATTTTGCCAACAATGATCTTTATTTTAGAAAACTGACTATATAACTTCATAAATTCATCCGAGATAACGTAGCTGGTAGTGGCAATGGTCCGTTTTGTTTGCCCCGCAAGATGGCGGCTGGGGGGCGTTCCCTGGAATGCCGTGACATCAGTGAAAACTATCTATAGCTTCTATTGGTGAAGTAAAGATTAAGTTAAATCAATGGTGTTGATCCCAAATTTTACACAGTGTTACTTTATTCTGATCATGGTCTCAGTCATGTTTGGGGATCAGGTGAACTTCCATTCATCTTGAAATTTTAAGTGCCAGAGCTAGCACATCTAGGATAGTGCCCACTTTAGCCAGACACAAAAAGTAGCCATATTGGTGAAAAAGTTGTAATTCCAAAGCACATTCACATTTATTGTTAATTGTGGGTGGTTTCATTCTTTGGGGGGAAAAACAAACAAACTAAGGGCTATTATAGACATTATTAAAAAGAGAGACAGAAAGCAAAAATAAAAAATAACAATAGACACTCTATATTTTTTCTTCTCCTAAACACAAGTACTACTGCCTTAGTCAGCAACTGTTAGTACTAAGACACAAAAGCTCCTATTTCCTATACTACCCACTGGTTAGTTATGACATCACTCCAGTACTAATATCATGCAATAGAGATAGTTTCTAGGACAGTAGATCATAAATGCAGGACTCATTACTCTCATAATGTTCTCTAGAATATACTCCTCTTACATCACAATGTAGGGCGGCACAGTGGTGTAGTGGTTAGCGCTGTCGCCTCACAGCAAGAAGGTCCGGGTTCGAGCCCCGTGGCCGACGAGGGCCTTTCTGTGCGGAGTTTGCATGTTGTTCGCGTGGGTTTCCTCTGGGTGCTCCAGTTTCCCCCACAGTACAAAGACATGCGGGTTAGGTTAACTGGTGACTCTAAATTGACCAAAGGTGTGAATGGTTGTCTGTGTCTATGTGTCAGCCCTGTGATGACCTGGTGACTTGTCCAGGGTGTACCCCACCTTTCGCCCATAGTCAGCTGGGATAGGCTCCAGCTTGCCTGCGACCCTGTAGAACAGGATAAAGCGGCTATATGAGATGAGAGACATCACAATGTTTATGATACAGTAAATATTTGAAAAGATTTTTTTTTCTTTTTAACATCAACTGACTTTTTTCTATGAGTTTTTTTTTTTAATAACAGTAACTACATGACACACTAACAGCCATTATCTCTGCCTTTTTCATACTTGCCAACCCTCCCAATATCGGCAGGAGGCTCCCGATTTTAGCCTCTGTCTTCCGCCTCCTGATTGTATTTGTTAAAAACTGGATAATCTCCCGGTTTTGGGAAATCCCTACCGCCAAATTAAAAATACTCCCGATTATGTCCAATCAGAATCGTATGAGAAACACTGCTGGCATCAACTGATTTTTAACTAATCAACGAACAGAACGACAGAATGTAGGATTCACCCAGGCTGTCCGACATTTTTTACAAACAGTCATTCATCATGGCCACTAAACCCAATACCAAATGACAAAAATATGAATGCAAAGACCAGGTTGCATGGGAGAATGAATTTCCATGGAAGCAAATGTTTGACCAGCCAGTTACACATTTTAAGGTAAAGATACTTTAAATCAGAATATAATGGACATTTGAGTGTGAAATTAAACTAGTCTTCCATACCATTTCAGAAACAAACTGTACAACTTCTAAAGTGTTTAGTGAAATTTTGCATGACAGAGAATTTGTTTGGTGAGTGTATTTGAATAGTGTGGTAGTGTCTTAGTGCTATTTTGAATTTATGTTTGAAAGTTTTAAGTGAAAGTTTACAAGTGAATTCTCTGGAAAGTGATTGATTTTGATAGAGTTTTGAGGCTTTAAGTGAAAGATTACTAGTGAGTGTATTTTGGTAGTACTAAAATTGTGCATTCAAGTGAATTTCTTTGTGGAGTATATTTTGATAGTATGGTAGGATTTATAGTGCCATTTTTAAATTTTGTTTGAAAACTTTCAGTCAAAGTTTGCAAATGAGCAAATTCCTTTGATGCATTCTGATAGGATTTGGATAGTATTTCTAGTGCTTTTTAAAAATTCTGTTGGAAAGTGTTTAGTGAGAGATGCATTTTAGTAGTACTAAGACAGTGCAGTATTTATTTAATTGAGTTGTTACTATTTTGGTCAAATCTTATTAAAATTTAATTTATATATGATATTATAGTTCTCTGTATTTTTACATGAGCTTACAGAAGGAAAACACATTTGATGCAATCCAATAATACTTTCATTCACTGTGACTATTTTAAGAAATTATAAACATTCTTCTAAAGCATCACTTGTGTTATTTTCTGTGGGTCTCTGTATGGACAGTGGTGCTTGAAAGTTTGTGAACCCTTTAGAATTTTCCATATTTCTGTATAAATATGACCTAAAACATCATCAGATTTTCATACAAGTCCTAAAAGTAGATAAAGAGAACCCAGTTAAACAAATGAGACAAAAATATTATACTTGGTAATTTATTTATTGAGGAAAATAATCCAATATTACATGTCTGTGAGTGGCAAAAGTATGTGAATCTCTAGGATTAGCAGTTAATTTGAAGGTTAAATTAGAGTCAGGTGTTTTTTTTTAATCAATGGGATGACAATCAGGTGTGAGTGGGCACCCTGTTTTATTTAAAGAACAGGGATCTATCAAAGTCTGATCTTCACCACACGTTTGTCGAAGTGTATCATGGCACGAACAAAGGAGATTTCTGAGGACCTCAGAAAAAGCTTTGTTGATGCTCATCAGGCTGGAAAAGGTTATAAAACCACCTCTAAAGAGTTTGGACTCCACCAATACACAGTCAGGCAGATTGTGTACAAATGGAGGAAATTCAAGACCATTGTTACCCTCCCCAGGAGTGGTCGACCAACAAATATCACTCCAAGAGCAAGGCGTGTAATAGTCGGCGAGGTCACAAAGGACCCCAGGGTAACTTCTAAGCAACTGAAGGCCTCTCTCACATTGGCTAATGTTCATGGGTCCACCATCAGGAGAACACTGAACAACAAATGGTGTGCATGGCAGGGTTGCAAGTAGAAAGCCACTGCTCTCCAAAAAGAACATTGCTGCTCATCTGCAGTTTGCTAAAGATCATGTGGACAGGCCAGAAGGCTATTGGAAAAATGTTTTGTGGACAGATGAGACCAAAATAGAACTTTTTGGTTTCAATGAAAAACATTGTATTTGGAGAAAGGAAAACACTGCATTCCAGCATAAGAACCTTATCCCATCTGTGAAACATCGTGGTGGTAGTATCATGGTTTGGGCCTGTTTTGCTGCATTTGGGCCAGGACGGCTTACCATCATTGATGGAACAATGAATTCTGAATCATACCAGCAAATTCTAAAGGAAAATATCAGGACATCTGTCCATGAACTGAATCTCAAGAGAAGGTGGGTCATGCAGCAAGACAATGACTAGAAGCACACAAGTCATTCTACCAAAGAATGATTAAAGAAGAATACAGTTAATGTTTTGGAATGGCCAAGTCAAAGTCCTGACCTTAATCCAATTGAAATGTTGTGGAAGGACCTGAAGCGAGCAGTTCATGTGAGGAAACCCACCAACATCCCAGAGTTGAAGCTGTTCTGTACGGAGGAATGGGCTAAAATTCCTCCAAGCTGGTGTGCAGGACTGATCAACAGTTACTGGAAACGTTTAGTTCCAGTTATTGCTGCACAAGGGGGTCACATCAGCTACTGAAAGCAAAGGTTCACATACTTTTGCCACTCACATATGTAATATTGGATCATTTTCCTCAATAAATAAATGACCAAGTATAATATTTTTGTCTCATTTGTTTAACTGGGTCCTCTTTATCTACTTTTAGGACTTGTATGAAAATCTGATGATGTTTTAGGTCATATTTATGCAGAAATATAGAAAATTCTAAAGGGTTCACAAACTTTCAAGCACCACTGTATATAATATTCAGGCATGAGATTTTTCAGCTAAAAATCTGATTTAAAACTTCCCTTTCATTGTTATTATATTAAAATTCAAGATGAGTATTATTTCAGATTTTTCACTCTGAGCTCTCTCATGCCTGATACATGAATCCCATAACCTACAGTAATTGATAGAACAATATCAACAATTCAAAAACTCTTTAATTGTATAAATTTCAAATGGTTTGCAGTTAATTGGGATCCACTGTTTTTATCGTTTCAACCGTGCATCAGACTCTCGACCAACTGAAAATGTCGTTCACGCACTTTTGAATTTTGAAAAGCTGGCAAGTATGCTTTTTCCTTGCCTCTCTGTCTGGCAAGACAAACTAATCACCTATGGACCTATCTGGGGGTTTTCCACTCTGTTTGGGCCTCCCTGTAGGCATTTGGGTCACAGGGGATTCAGTAAAAGCTCACTGGAATTTTGTCTGTTCATTGCTACCTCCACTATTGTGATCCCCAGGGGAAGTTTTGGGTACAAGAGGAGGAGAGACAAATAAGCTAACAGAACTTTGAGGGGTGGACCTAAGACCATCCATCCATCCTCCATTCCTATTTTGTCATCAAAGCGGTGGGACAGGTCCCAGTTGGGTTCAGTACCCATTGCAGGCAGCAGAGTTTCTTAAGGTTTTCTTTGTAGTCCGATAAACCATAACTGCATGCAATTAGCTGTAGTGTCTAACATCCTTTGCAGGTGGCACTGGAACATTCAATCTGCCCATCCTACTATGATCTGAAAGCAAATGTGTGTTTTGTTTTTTTTTTTTTTCGTGATACACAGCTCACACAGTCTTTGGAATATTTCAGACATAAAAATTGGACTTGTGATCACTGTGCAAGATATGGGGAGCTCCATAGTGTGTTTACCCACTCTGTACTGAATATATCAGACACTGTCACAGCTTCTTTGTTGACCCATTTTGTGAAATAATCATACACCAGCAATATGTATCAGTTACGGTATTTCATTCCATCTTGCTCAAGGGGCCCATTAGATCAATGATGCTGTTTTACAGGGGTGTGCTATCTTTGCAGCCTTGGTTGTACAGCTGACGTAATACAGCACCATAGCAAGACATCCTCATTTATGTGGGACCAGTTTTTCTGAGTTTGAAGAAGGCTTAGGGTACTCTCTAAATGTGTTTCACATTCAAGTATGCACTAAATGGTTATGGCAGCCATATCTGTGCATATCCTCAATACAGTAAAAACACCTTAACAGAATATTCTCCTGGAAATACATTACATTCCAATGAATCTTGTATGCTTTGGTTGCTGGAATGCAGGGTGACATCTCTGGGCACTTCCTGCCCTGCTGCAGCCAACTCTGCAGAGGTAATGTCCATGTTTGATTGATGTGTCTCATGCAGCTGCGGACCTCACTGGATGGCTCAAACAAATAGGCAGACACTGACATTAAGATTTCAGTGGCTCACACACTGCCACATGATGGAAGTTATCACCACCTAAGAACATGTTTCTCAAGCCAAAAAGCCAGCTGCCTCTCAGGTTCATACTGAAGTCTTGGGTTTCAGTCACATGACTTTTCTTAGCGATTTCACTTCCAGTAAAACAGCTGGTGGTCAAGCAAACTAAAATGGCTGCCATAGTGCAAACAACTAGCAATAACTTATCAGAGTACAGTGGTGTTTGAAAGTTTGTGAACCCTTTAGAATTTTCTATATTTCTGCATAAATATGACCTAAAACATTATCAGATTTTCACACAAGTCCTAAAAGTAGATAAAGAGAACCCAGTTAAACAAATGAGACAAAAATATGATATTTGGTCATTTATTAATTGAGGAAAATTATCCAGTATTACATATCTGTGAGTGGCAAAAGTATGTGAACCTTTACTTTCAGTATCTGGTGTGACCTCTTTGTGCAGCAATAACTGCAACTAAACGTTTCTGGTAACTGTTGATCAGTCCTTCACACCGGCTTGGAGGAATTTTAGCCCATTCTTCTGTACAGAACAGCTTCAACTCTGGGATGTTGGTGGGTTTCCTCACTTGAACTGCTCGCTTCAGGTCCTTCCACAACATTTCAATTGGATTAAGGTCAGGACTTTGACTTGGCCATTCCAAAACATTAACTTTAATCTTCTTTAACCATTCTTTGGTAGAACGACTTGTTTGCTTAGGGTCGTTGTCTTGCTGAATGACCCACCTTCTCTTGAGATTCAGTTCATGGACAGATGTCCTGACATTTTCCTTTAGAATTCACTGGTATAATTCAGAATTCATTGTTCTATCAATGATGGCAAGCTGTCCTGGCCCAGATGCAGCAAAACAGGCCCAAACCATAATACCACCACGATGTTTCACAGATGGGATAAGGTTCTTATACTGGAATGCAATCTTTTCCTTTCTCCAAACATAACGCTTCTCATTTAAACCAAAAAGTTCTGTTTTGGTCTCATCCATCCACAAAACATTTTACCAATAGCCTTCTGGCTTGTCCACATGATCTTTAGCAAACTGCAGACAAGCAGCAATGTTCTTTTTGGACAACAGTGGCTTTCTCCTTACAACCCTGCCATTTACACCACTGTTGTTCAGTGTTCTCCTGGTGGTGGGCTCATAAACATTAACATTAGCCAAAGTGAGAGAGGCCTTCAGTTGCTTAGAAGTTACCCTGGGGTTCTTTGTGACTTCGCCGATTATTACATGCCTTGCTCTAGGAGTGATCTTTGTTGGTCGACCACTCCTGGGGAGGGTAACAATGGTCTTGAATTTCCTCCATTTGTACACAATCTGTCTGACTGTGGATTGGTGGAGTCCAAACTCTTTAGAGATGGTTTTGTAAACTTTTCCAGCCTGATGAGCATCAACAACACTTTTTCTGAGGTCCTCAGAAATCTCCTTTGTTCGTGCCATGATACACTTCCACAAACATGTGTTGTGAAGATCAGACTTTGATAGATCCCCGTTCTTTAAATAAAACAGGGTGCCCACTCACACCTGATTGTCATCCCTTTGATTGAAAACACCTGACTCTAATTTCACCTTCAAATTAACTGCTAATCCTAGAGGTTCACATAGTTTTGCCACTCACAGATATGTAATATTGGATCATTTACCTCAATAAATAAATGACCAAGTATAATATTTTTGTCTCGTTTGTTTAACTGAGTTCTTTTTATCTACTTTTAGGACTGGTGTGAAAATCTGATGATGTTTTAGGTCATATTTATGCAGAAATATAGAAAATTCTAAAGGGTTCACAAACTTTCAAGCACCACTGTATGCTCGGAATCTCGAAGCCACTGCTCACTTTAGATATATTCAGAAGATTGCTATGTGCAATGGAATTGACCCATACAGTCTGGGAAAGAAGGGCTTGTCATACGATCTTGAAAACTACCCTTCAGTCGAGTTCCCCGACATCTTGAACTATCTGGTATTGCGGACATCCTTCTACACCGCAAAACACATGAAAGTGTGGTAGAGTATGGAGGCTTACAACTTTTTTGTATGTGGCTGGGTAAAGGACCTCAGTATCAAGTCGCTGCCAAATGAATCCTGTATTATTTTTGCCCATGTATGTTTTTTCAAGCTTTTCTTTTGCATCTTTACAATGAAGTGCTGCAAGTTGAAGTGTAAACAGACAACAGTTCACTTGATTCTCACTTGTGTTGGCTCTTATCTCTCAGGTAAATAATTCACAAAGATCATCAGAAACCCCTTTAAAGACCTGGATCTTAGTTAAACAAGGTGGAGAAGTGATCATGGCACATTGTAACTGTATGGCTTCATGACTAAAGAAAAGTACAGTAAAATAACAACATATAGCAAGAAAAATACTTGGAAAACACTAACAACATAGCTGAGAGGGATATACAAACCTTTCATGAAGTGATCACTGTAAACTCGAGCATGTTTTGACTCGGCTCCCTTCAATTTCAGTGAGAGGTTCAAAAGCCACCTTTCTCAATGTCTTTTTGTGAAATCCTGTGTTTGTTAACTCTTTTTTATTAGTTCATGAGGAACCCTGAAGAAAACTTTTATCAGTTTCATGGTTTGATTGATTCGAACAACCTAAAACAACGCAAGCGTAAAGCATTTTTCATGCGAGCAATGCACCTTCTCCGTGCAAACACTTTGTCAACTGACCTTTGGTTGACCACCAGCTAAAGTTTTGAATAACTAATGAGGTGGATGTGACATCACTTGAAACCCAATATGCATATGAGCCAGTACAAGCTGCTGTGGTTTGTTCATACAGTGAAAGTTCAGCCCAGGAGGTATTGCTGGAAATGGGGTGTCAATTCCACAACAGTAAGTTGTGTAACAGTCTTTACGTGGGGAAAAAAAATTGCTCCAGATGGGACATTTAGCATCTGTTGTAGGCAGTTGTACTGTATTTATGACAGTACAGTGGTGATGATGAAATCACTAGCATCCATGCCAAAAATAAGGTCACCACCATTCAAAGAATTGGACAGTATGGGAACCAAAGTAAGCCTTCCTTTGAGCTGTTCAAATGCTTTGTGGCACTTTCAGTCCCTTGAAATCTGGAATACATTCTCGTCAGTGGGAAATGGCTGGGCCGTGTAAGCAAAGTCTCTTACAAATCAATAGTCCTCTGAAGGAAGGGTGCCAAACTGATGAATGTCAGAAACATTGCTGGGCCATGTGAAAACTCTGGAGACATTCTGAGGGTCTGAAGAAATTTCCACTATGTGGCTGAGATGAGCAACCTGTCTTTGGAATAGACAGCACTTAGTAGGTTTTAGTTTTAGGTTGGCATGGCCTATTGAACACTTATTCAAGGTGCTCTAGCATCTCTGCCATTTCATCAAGGTACACTAGAAAAGGCTTCCCATTGTATGCTGGCCAGGATGTGATCCATCAAATTTTGGCTCATACTTAATTGAAAAGACATTAGGTTTGACTCAAAGAGGCTCTATCAGTTGCAGACAGCTGTGACTTTGAATGCTTGGTAGATGAATTCCACTTGTGTTCCACTGGTTAAATGCAAGGCCTAAGTTGCCGAACCATTTGGCAGTAGAACCTGTACACTGCAAAAAAGTGAAAACTGAATTTGAGGAGAAAATTACTTAATAGTAGTAAAATTATCTTGCTGCATGGACAGGTATTTTTACTTGATAAGACATCTTAGAATAAGTTGGTTGCAATCTAGAACTAGGTTTAATAATCTCAGAATTGGTTTCTTGTATTCTTCTAATAGGAAATGCTAGATCATTTCAACTATTTTCAAGATATTTTCACTTGCTAAGATATCATTTTTTGCAGTGTATTTAGTGCATCTTGTACACAGGACCATGAATATGTGTCATTGACAGTGCAATCACTCAGGGTCTTTCTTCAGCACCATAACAACTGGCAATGCTCAGCTACTGTGACAGTGATGGGTCAACCCCAAGTACAAGCTTTGTATCTGCTTGTCTTCACCCACCTGTTTTTTTAATCGGCCATTAAGCTTAGTGTCTGCTTCACTGGAGGTTCAACAATAACCATCTTGATCTATCATGCTTCACCAGAACCACCAGCACTCTGTGCTTCTGTACATAATCTTTTTTTTATAGGACCCAACACTACCTTTCCTGCTTCAGGCCCTCAGAAACAACATTTCCTAGCAAAATATATTCACAACTGACACTAAAACAGTTGTGCATGCTATTCTGGTGACATTCTTGGTTTGTAATGCTCCCCAGTCAGCACAATTTTCTGGCTCCCAAAATAAAGACATGTCCACAACTGCCTCTGAAAGCAGTGGCAACAAATAGCTTCATACAGCATCAGCCACAGTGAAATTGGCACTGACTGTGGGGTTGCCAATTTGGATGAATGAATGTAGTTCACCTAAAGCCTCACTCACAACCCGCCGTAAGTGTTTTGGACATGCACGGGTCGCAGGGTTTGGTAGCTCGCAGCCGTGCTGCAGGGTCGCAGTGAACCCGGGGGAAAGTTTGGGGGAGGAGTACGGGCAAAGTACTTGTCAAGTACAGGTTGCACGCCTGACTTCCTCGAGGCGTGGGAAAAATTGCGCCGTTAGCCCCTGGAAAGTGTATATCTGATGCACATGATCAGTGCGTGTTCAGTGAGTGTGGAGTGTGTGAGACTTGCATTTTACCAGTTTCCTGTGCTACGAGTTCGGGCCACGCTTGTGAAGCATGTGTGACGCATGTGATTAGCATGTTACAATCACTCAACTAGCATGTGATGCAAGCCAGGAGTGGGTATAAAACCTGCATGTCTGCAGCATTCTGCATCTGTCTTTCGACTGAAGAACAGTGGATATTTTGTGAAAATTTAAAAATTTTCAGTTTAAAGTTTAGAAAATGGGACCCAAGAAGAAGCGAGCAAACGTGAAGTAACCCAGCCTGAAACCGCAGAGGGGGAGGAGGAGGAAGAATTTGATGATGATGGTAGCAGCACCGGTGAGCCCTGCACAGACAGGGAGAAGTATGCCTTCAAGCCGGCAGAAAGCACAGCACCCCACCAGAGGTATTTTCACAGGTAAATACACATGCTTTAAACATTCATTTCAGTATCTATATGCTTATGTAATTAATATTATGTATGCTGATTTTCATGTATGTTTCAGCTAATGACACCCAGAAGTGAGGACACTGCAATCCCATCATCGCTGTCAGGCCATTGTGCCATGCTCAGTGATGAGGACAAGGACATCCCGACACCCTGTCCCACCACTCAGCAGGAGTAGGAGCAGGACAGTAGCTCGGAGTCAAAGTGTGTTTCAGTGCTCAAACTGTTGGACTATTTAGTTGGGATTTTTTACAGTGTAATAAAATGCATTATTCCCTTATACTCATGTTTTATTATTTGACGTTTGCATGGTAAATTAACATGTACTCAAATAAAAACAGCAAATGAAGTGGTCTTCTTCCTTTCTACAATGCTACATGCTACATGATCGGTTCCTTGGTTCCTCCCCAATATATATACCCAGAGTCTTGCCCCTCATGTCACGTGCGGGTCGCGTGCGCTGCATGCAGGTTGCGTGCACGCCACACATAGGGGTAGAAAGTGAGATGCACTTCTGTCTTGTGTGCTGCCCAAATAGCAAGTGTGGAATACTTGTGTAGTACTTCTGAGGCACGTCACTCAAACAATGACCGTGCGTCACTCATGAGTCTTACTGTCATCGCAAAAAGCCCTTACTAGCCATGCTGCTGACTTGGTTCAGGTGTACAAAAGGAGTACAGGTCCCATACGTAGTGTATGCATTCTTGATTTGTCTCACGACCCGTAGAATTTGCACGTGCAGGACCAAAAGACTCCACGGGTAGTCTGCGACCTTCTACTGCGCTAAATACACGCAAGTGTCGCGCAAGTCTCAAGCACAGTTTTACCAAATTTTTTACCGTAGACCGCCCGTAGCAGCACATATGGCGGGTTGTGAGTGAGGCTTAACATAGCAACATAGATGGGGGCAATGCCTTGTAGAAACTGCACAGTTTAGGCCTGCAGTGGGTGTTTAACATTTGTGTGGATGATGCCATAGCTGAGGGATAGAACACTTCACTCTGTGCAACTTTATAGCAGGATGAGAATAAAGGTGTGCATTGGGTCTGGGGCAAAACATTCCTGAAAGTGTTTGTGGTTTTTTTTTTTTTTTTGTAACCTTCTCTTGCTGGTGTTCAGATATGAAGCTTGTCTCATCTCATCTCATCTCATCTCATCTCATCTCATCTCATCTCATCTCATCTCATCTCATCTCATCTCATCTCATCATCTCTAGCCGCTTTATCCTGTTCTACAGGGTCGCAGGCAAGCTGGAGCCTATCCCAGCTGACTACGGGCGAAAGGCGGGGTACACCCTGGACAAGTCGCCAGGTCATCACAGGGCTGACACATATGAAGCTTGTGCGAAAAAGAAAGGCAACATTAATTAACTCGAGAATGTAAATAGCGTTGATGGATTTACTGCTTTCATTCATTCTTCATCAATAATTGTTGTATCCATATCAAGATGCTTGAAATTCTTAATTAATGAGAAATAAAACCAACTAAGTCAGTCAAAAACATTGTAGTTGCAAAGAATAATGACTGCAGAAGAAGGTAGGAATGGTCAAACTTTTTCTGAGAGTGGGCAGAATCAATCAAGAGTTTTCAGGAGCAAGTGGGATTGGTCAGATTTCTTTTGGGTGCAGACAATAATGGGATTAAAAACCCATGCACACCTTTAAACCAGACTTTAGGCCATTCAGCAACATATCTATGCACATTTCTGTTCCATTTACATTTATCTCAATTGGCTGACACTTTTATCTAAAATGACTTACAAATGGAACTTAGCATAAAAACCCAACCATGGCAGCTGGCCTTCCAATCAGTAGCCCAAGGCCTTAACCACTAAGCTACCACTGCCTCTTTGCACAGCAAGATCAGCCAATGTGTTTTGGTTCTCATTGGAATCAGTAATTTTTGGGCCTGCTTGTTACTTGACTTGACTGGCTTCTGTGGAGAAGGACTTGACATGCCCTACCCCCAGAACAGCTATGACACCTGAAATCATCCATCTTCATGTTTCCCTTTTACACATTTTGGCCTAGAGAAAGTATAAGGGGCGGCACGGTGGTGTAGTGGTTAGCGCTGTCACCTCACAGCAAGAAGGTCTGGGTTCAAGCCCTGTGGCCGGCGAGGGCCTTTCTGTGCGGAGTTTGCATGTTCTCCCCGTGTCCGCGTGGGTTTCCTCCGGGTGCTCCGGTTTCCCCCACAGTCCAAAGACATGCAGGTTAGGTTAACTGGTGACTCTAATGGCCCTTTTCCACTACCCTTTTTCAGCTCGCTTCAGCTCACTTCAGCCCGACACGGCTCGCGTTTCGACTACCAAAAACCAGCACGACTCAGCTCGCTTCAGCCCTGCTTAGCCCCTAAAACTCGCACCGTTTTGGAGTGGGGCTGAAGCGAGCCAAAGCGAGCCGAGTGAGGTTGGGGGCGTGAGCAGACACTCCCCTGTGCACTGATTGGTGAGGAGGAGTGTCCTCACATGCCCACACACGCCCCGCGAGCGCGCTGGGATCTGTAAACACCGCAAACCCGGAAGGAGAAGAATTACGAATTACGAGAATTTCTGGAGCCTTATGCACCTCGCCTCATCTATACGCTCTTGCCAGTATCTGTCCGCGTTGTCGGTGACAACAAGCCACAGCACCAAGACCAGCAACACTAACGACTCCATGTCCTCCATGTTTATTGTTTACTCTCCGGATCGTGAGACTACCGCTTAAAAGCTCACTGATGTCACTGTTTGCGCTGCTTAACGACATCACCTGACGTCCACCCACTTTCGCTAACTCCACCCAATGTGTCCACCCACTTCCAGCCAGCACGGTTCAGCGCGGTTGTAGTCGAAATGCAACTCCAACAGCCCCGCTCAGCCCGACTCAGCACGGCACGGCTCAGCCCGACTCAGCCGCGTTTGTAGTGGAAAAGCGGCATATATTGACCGTAGGTGTGAATGTGAGTGTGAATGGTTGTCTGTGTCTATGTGTCAGCCCTGTGATGACCTGGCGACTTGTCCAGGGTGTACCACGCCTTTCGCCCATAGTCAGCTGGGATAGGCTCCAGCTTGCCTGTGACCCTGTAGAAGGATAAAGCAGCTAGAGATAATGAGATGAGATGAGAAAGTATAAGGAGTATGATTCTGCAACACAGACAACTCTATTGTACTGTTCCCATTGTCTTCCCCCAATGATGGTAGCATACCTATAGTAGCTATTCTTATCCACTATTTAATGGTGCTTGGTGAGCTTGCAGACATTAGCTAGATAATGCTTGTGACAGCATTCCTGCGGGCTTTATATAAATGAGCTACTTGGTATTTTACAAAGGTTGTTAAACAACACTGTTCATAGCATTAGTGAACACCTTCAATATTAAAGCCAAGGCAGTCAGCATCCACAATTGACACCTTCTCTTAGATTTCCCAATATGCGGAATGCTTCTGAAAGCTTGCAGACTGTTTGACTAAGTTCAATGACCATAGTTGAAGCAGGCTGCAATGCGGGCCCATAAGCAGCCTCCACCTCCTGAACTAGGTTTCTATAATTCTTCCATGAAGACCTGGAGTTTTTGTGATTCACTGATCCAGCATTACTGATTAGACAAATCTGAACTGGGTTGCCATAGTGACACAAGAAACCCTTCCATGACCTGGAGCGATCAAATTGGCTTGCATGGAGTATTGGAATTCTCTCTCTCTCTCTCTCACTGTGGGTTGCATGAGTTCATCATTGCTGTTGTCAGTTGAACTATCACACACTGTAAAAAGTGATTGTTGTTTTAACTTAAAGTTAGTGCAAGGGCTGCCTTAAAATTTTGAGTTCACTGAAATTAATATAGTAAGATCACAACAATTTAACTTACTATGTGAATTTCAATAAACTCAAAATTTTAAGGCAGCCCTTGCACTAACTTTAAGTTAAAACAACAAATCATTTTTTTTACAGTGCAGCAAAAATGTTTAGGGGACTTATACCCTAAAGTGGACAAAGAATGTGAGACCCACCATTCCAACAGTGTCGTATTAACTTTCAGTAAATAAGAATCACATCATTGGTAGGCAAGTTCATCATGTAACAGTATATAAAGTATTTTATATACTGTCACATGACAGTACTGGTATATACACATGTCACAGGGGCTTTATAGAGTACTCTATTAAGCCCCTATTTGGAGTAGAGTGGAAAGGGTTGATGCATGGTATGCAGAATGCCTTCAAACTTACTTAAGGCTCTGTTTGACCAATACAACCACAACAATTGTTTGCTAGCTTTTCTCTTTCACCAGTGCACCAATGGTTTGCATTTTCCATATTAGATTATACATGTGTGACAAAAGGATTAGTGTGTGGCCTTTGTGCATTCAAATAATACTGGCAGAGAAACATGTCAGGTTTGTTGAGTGCTAACTGTGTTCAGAATGAAAGGATTATAGCTGTGTTTGGGGGGCCAGCATGGTGGTGTAGTGGTTAGCACTGTCACCTCACAGCAAGAAGGTTCTGGGTTTGAGCCCAGCAGCTGACGGGGCCTTTCTGTGTAGAGTTTGCATGTTCTCCCCGTGTCTGTGTGGGTTTCCTCCAGGTGCTCCAGTTTCCCCCCACAGTCCAAAGACATGCAGGTTAGACAAATTGGTACGTGGCTCTAAATTGACCGTAGGTGTGAATGTGAGTGTGTATTGTTGTTTGTCTCTGTGTGTCAGCCCTGCGATGATCTGACGACTTGTCCAGGGTGTACCCTGCCTCTTGCCCATAGTTAGCTGGGCTCCAGCTTGCCCACAACCCTGCACAGGATAAGTGGCTATGGATAATGGATGGATAGCTGTGTTTGTGGCATGCTTTTGCCCAAACAAATTCATTTTGAATGAATTCACATTCAGAGTATAATTTGGAGCATTATATAGATTAATTTTGATCTCACATGGAGGACAGTGGTGGCTCAACAGTTAAGGTTTTGGGTTACTGATCAGAGTGTTGGGGTTTCAAGCCCCAGCACTGCCAACCTGCCACTGATGGGCCCTTGAGCAAGACCCTTAACCTTCCCTGTCACAGGGGTGCCATATATCATTTATAGCAATTAACAACATGAACAGTATAGCATAACTCTCATAAGTGTCATCTTACCGTCAGTTAAACCAATACACATTTAAAATTAATATCGCATATTTAACAGAGACTGTTGTAATTCCAATGCGAGGTCACATTTATGGACAATTCTAGGGCAATTACTGGTGTTTTTGTTCTTTGGAGAACTAAATAGAGACACCCCCCACCCCACCCCCAAAAAAAACCTAAAGAAAACTGAGACACCTAAAAAACTAAGCTATTCTTGTCATCGAGCCATTGGCTGCATGCAGGCTTGGTAGAAAGAAATACAGAAAAAACACAATACATTTTTTCTCTATACATTTACATTATCCTGCTGTACACAAACAAAAATGTAACATACATTAATGAATACTACCCTCTTAGTTATCTGCTATTAAAGGCACACAAACCCCATTTTCTAACAATAATAAATCATAATGAAACCTATATAATGGAATCTTGTGTGTTCTTCCTTGCATGACTGGTTCATTTTATCATAGATTATTTACCCAACTCTTCACCATACCACCCACATGGTGTTTATCTCCACATGGCTGTTTATCTCATGAGCACTCTAACCTACAGCTGTGAATTGTTCATAAGTTCTTGTGAGACTGGAATCAAATAATCCTGTTGTTTGTTGTATAACTGGATGTACTAGTAGGCTTAGCAGCTTCTTCTCCCAAACCACCCAGCTTTAAATGCATCTATTCCATCTGTGCCTGGAGGATCCCAGCAGGAACAGTGGAGCACACAGTAATGCAAATGCCTTATAAGCACTCACACGGAGCAGTAGGGTTGCTTTTTTTTCCTGTCCAGTACTGCAACACTTTCACCTGACATAACACATCAAAAGCTGATTTATGCCACATTGTGGAACTGTGAAGTCTTTCTGGTGTTCTTGCAGCACACCCTGCTATGACTGAACTCAGCAGCTCTCCTGCAAACAAGAGTAAAATCTGCCTCTAAACATGAAGACTAAATTATGAACTCATGTCCTCTGGAGCTGAATTTAGAAAGGCAAAGCGAAAGACAAAATGAATGAGCCCGTCATCGCATTCAACGATGGAAACTTGCTTCTTTTATGGTGAGGATAAAGGCAACTGGCAGTGCATTAAAGTGTAGAGAGGACTGGGTTTTGGGATGTCTTTTCTCTTTTCTGCTCTGACATAAGGGTTATTACTGGCTATGTTCAGTTTTGAACATCCCAAAGTTTATTATTATTATTATTATTATTATTATTATTATTATTATTATTTAATTACAAATTTTAACATTTTTTAAAATAGTGTGTATTGTACAACCAAAAATCAGAAAATAAGTTAGGACTTCTAAATTTTGGGTTTCTAAATTTACTTTCATTTGCATTTTCTCATCTCATCTCATCTCATCTCATCTCATCTCATCTCATCTCATCTCATCTCATCTCATCTCATCTCATCTCATCTCATTATCTCTAGCCGCTTTATCCTGTTCTACAGGGTCGCAGGCAAGCTGGAGCCTATCCCAGCTGACTACAGGCGAAAGGCGGGGTACACCCTGGACAAGTCATCAGGTCATCACAGGGCTGACACATAGACACAGACAACCATTCACACTCACATTCACACCTACGGTCAATTTAGAGTCACCAGTTAACCTAATCTGCATGTCTTGGGACTGTGGGGGAAACCGGAGCACCCGGAGGAAACCCACGTGGACATGGGGAGAACATGCAAACTCCACACAGAAAGGCCCTCGCCGGCCACGGGGCTCGAACCCGGACCTTCTTGCTGTGAGGCGACAGCGCTAACCACTACACCACTGTGCCGCCCTCATTTGCATTTTATTGCAAAAAATATGACACAAAAAATTCATGTTTTGTCTGGTCAACTTCATTTCATTTGTGAATTTACAGCCATTCCTGCATGTCAGGCCTGCAGCACATTCCAAAATAAAGTTGAGATGTGGCAATTTAGGACTAGTACTGAGGTAAAACCAGGGCCGCTGACAGCTTTGGCTGGGCCCGGGACAAAATGCTCTGAATGGGCCCCCCCCCGGGCCAACCCACACACACATCCTTTAACCGAACGCCATTAAATGTATTCCGTTATGCCCCAAGCCTGCATGCGACAGCCCCCACAATGCCTTCCTAAACTCATGGATAGTCTACTATAATCACGCGATTGGGGTGCTCTTGAAGGAGCAGCGATGGACGGGGGATTTCGGGCAGGGCTGGGAGCGAACATAGTACAGTATACTGTGCGTGCGTACTGTCCAGTGTGAAAAGCAGAGAAGAACACACCGCTCGAGAAACGGCGGGATATGATTGCGGGCTAATGTGAATATTCTTAGCTTCAATCAGATATATGAAACACAATGTTATTAAGCCGTTGTGGTTATGAAATGATTCAATGCCCTGTGCGTTTGATATGGTGTTCAGTGTGACTTGCTCTCCCCTCGTTTGTAACATGAATCACGTGCCGTGCGTGCCTTGGTTGGGGTTACTTTACGGGGCTGGAAAAAGTTGGCTGTGTCTTACCTGTAGGGTGACCACCGACATGAGTCTGTAAGTTAGGACACTTGTGTCCAAAAGTGAGGACAAAGGCCCTAAAGTTAGGACACCGTCGCATTACGGGGGGGGGGAAGAAAAACTTATAAAAAAAGTATGAAGTCAATATATATTTATTAACTTGGAACACCTATCAAAAAGAGAAATGTGGAAAATGATGGTCAACACCATGTCAACAAGAAACAAAACATCACTGTAAAGTCACTGTAAAGAGTTGTGTCCATCTATAGACATTGAAAAAACAGTCTTTGCCATGCCATAGGCCAACATATTTATTCACTTGAAAATGACCATCAAAAAGAAAAAAAAATGAAAAATCGAAAAATGAGTCAAGAAACATGTAGGCCTACTGTCATTTAGCCTACTATACTGGCCTTGGCTTATCCACAGGAACTAAACTAAAAACAAAACATTGTTGTGTTCATTTATGCTCATCCAAAAAAAATCAAAAAGAAAAACATGAAAAATGACAGTCAACCATGTCATTTACATTTGGCCTATAACCTTGGCAATACATTTGGCATTCTCTCTGTGGCGGTCTGTCTGTCTATCGCACCTTTACCTCTGCTCCCCACATCAATGTCAATGTGACAGAGCTTGCAGAAGGCGAAGTGTTCTCCTTTTTGGCTCTTGCCGACAAAACAATGCTCTAAGCACCAAGCATTTTTAAAGGATGTCTTTCGTTTCGGCATGAGTATTGTTCAACAGCATGCGTGCCAACATTCATAGGTTTTTCCGTACAAACATTCGCACTGCGCGCGCAGCTCGGAGGAGCAAAAATCAGTCAATCGCGTGAGCGCAGCTTCTGAGTGACAGCAGCTTCCAGACAATCAGAGGCTGCAGAGGCTCCATCAGCTGTGCGCGCAGCGCGAATGTTTGTATACGAGAAATCCCTGTAGGCTATCTTTGCCTGTATGTCATCGCAGGTGTAAATAATGGGCAGGGATTTGTGACGATTGATGCAACGGTGGCGGCTGAGGGTCCGAAATGAGGACAAAATGTAAAAAGTGAGGACGCGTGACAGACGTCCGGACAGACGGCTCTAAAACCGGACTGTCCGGACGAAATCCGGACGAATGGTCACCCTACTTACCTGGCTCAGCTGCCCCACTGCCTTTGCTAGTACCTGCTGCATCATCCGAATCTTTTTTAAAATATTTATGCAGTGAGCCCCTGAGTCTCTTGGTTTCTTCCTCTCTTTTTCTCTTTTCTTTTCTGTGCTCCTGACTTGTGCATGTTGGCAAATGGCACGCATGCTGATTGTCGAAGTGCTATGATCGAATGATGTCGTTTTTTCGCCCTTAATCAAAGAGTCAGACCAAACCATTTTTGCATTAGGGGTGGTAGGGGGTTCTTGACGCCTTTTTCAAAGACAATAAAGGCAAAAGATCTAGAAATCATTTATTGAATGCAAATATAGTACATTTCTCCCCCAAATCAACACATTTTGAAATGAAATAAAATAATTGCAACTTCATGAGAGCCCAGTTCTGGGCCCGGGACAACATACCCGTTTGTCCCCCCCCTGTTGGCGGGCCTGGGTAAAACAATTAAATAATGATGTGATTTGAAACAGGTGATGTCAACAGGTGATTATAATCATGATTTGGTATCAGTATCCAGGAAAGGCCTAGTCTTTGAGGAGCAAAGATGAGCTGAGGATCTTGATGAAATGCATGAAAAAAAATTGAAATGTTTAAAAACAATGTTCTTCAAAGAAACATATTCAGGCATTTGGATATTTCACTCTCTACGGTGCATAATATCATTAAACAATTCAAGTAATCTGGAGGAATTTCGGTATGTAAAGGCCAAGGGCACAAGCCTAAGCTGAACACCTGTCATCCAGGGCCGTAACCAGGATTTTTCAAATACCGAGGTCAAACATTGCGATACATCTTATTTGCCAAAAAAAAATGTCCTAATATGGTGACTTTTCATCCATTTTGGAAACGAGTCAAAATCACAAGCCCAACAAGATGAACATGTAGGTGAACATGTTTATTTTAACAATTTCAAAACTGCACGATCACAAAAGTATTTTGTGTGTGTGTGTGTGCGTGAGTGAGTGAGAGAGAGAGTGTGTGAGAGTGAGTGAGTGAGTGAGTGAGTGAGTGAGTGAGTGAGTGAGTGAGAGTTTGAGTGAGTGATGGAGTGTGAGTGAGTGAGAGAGTGAGTGAGTGAGACAACGCAATCTAGCCGAGCCTGAATGGACTTCAATTGCTTTTTAAAAAATATATGCCCTTTTCAATAGCAAAATACTAGACGGTTATTGGACAAAACCGACTAAGGTGGGGTTTACATTAGACCGTATCAGCGGATCATCAGATTAACGTTTTTAAAACGATTAGTGTGCACACAGCAACACCAATACACGATTCGCGTGCACACAGCAACACCAATACACGGATACGCTCGGCTCCGCAGGCATCCTGCGCTCCAAATCACTCCGCCCTGAACAGCGAGTGCCCTCTGGAGGGTGCGCACTCCGGCCCTGCGCAGCTCACAGAACGCACGAGTGACGCGCACGAGCAGTGATTCGGGACTGAGCCGCTGTGTGTGTGATCCCAGCGCATATCACTTACCACTTGCAAGTGGAAGGATGGCAAGCCTAAAGACAATCATAACTACACAATGGGCAGTATTTGCATCAGTATTTGCAGTATTTTCATACTTTTATACTCTTTAATGAAAGGTGATACAAGGTGGAAGTCCGCGCCGTTTTTCAGCAGTCGCGTCACATGACCAACTCCAGCGACTCAGGAAGGTGGATGTCACAGTGATGTTGTCCAATGACGACGCCAGCTAGAGCTCAGGACAGCGTATCCGCGTATCCGCGTATTCTCAATGTTTACACAGCACCGGACCAGACACGATCTGGATTGAATACGTGGACCCTGGCGGATTCCCGTTTCCTGGCGTTTCCAGGCGTTTTAATGTAAACGGACAGTGCATCTGCGAAAAAAACGAGACAGATACGGTCTAATGTAAACTTGGCCTTAAACGCCACATTCGGAGACTGAGCCTCACTGGAGATGGGAGTCAATAAGAGGGGCGGGACAAGACTTCCCGAGAGGAGGCTCATCTCCAGCTGGTGATCGGAGGAGGAGCTGTGAACGCGGCTGGGCTGTTCATGATTGACAGAAAGCAGTCAGAGGTGGTACATCATGTTGTAAATAAAATGTGAACATAATAAGTTTGCTACCCGTTTTCATTTCTGTTCGAAAATACAACCAATGATCAAAACAATAGTGTCTTGTGTTCACGTTAGCCTATAGTCTGGTAAGTTAGCAAAATAGCTCAAGTCTCGTCAGTACCCAATAACTTCATAAACAACAGGTCACGACTGTCCAGCCTTTTCTGATCTGAAACGCACCAAATCAAATCGAGAGAGAGAATAAAAGAGTTTGTGCCGCCTGGAAAACGAAAATCCTATCTAGCTAAGTGGCTTCGACTGTTGTTGCTTGAAATGCTAATTAAAATTGCACTGTTAATGATCATAAGCATTCCGGCACATAACTGTCAGTGACTGGCAAAATTAACTCACCTTCTTCCCTCTTTCTTTTTCTCTCACTTGCTGACTTTCCAGAGCTGAGTTTGGTTGTTTTAGTGTAGTAGACTTATTCATCTTATGTCAATTTTCAGATTCCACGACTAATTGACAAACTGACTGGCTGCGGAGTCGGACCTTGATGAGAACACTTCTCAACTCTTGTATATCCCGTGGTGCTTAGCTGACTATCGCGAGGCTGCCTAATATGAAATGTTTCCAATGTCGGATATTTCAGCTTCGTTTAAAAATGATTATGTGGACTTTATTTTTCGACAAACAAATGAGAACAGGGGGATGCAAGCTGAATTTAGAATTTTCCACCGATCAAAGTCAGAACGATTTTCATCATATAATAATTTCACATTTCTGAGTGAAAAAAAAAATACCGTGGGAAAAAAATGCCGAGGACATGACCTCGGTGTCCTCAATGGTAGTTACGGCCCTGCTGTCATCTCTGATTCCTCAGAAGGCACTGCATCAAGAACTGTCATTCATCTATAACTGATATAACCACATGGGCTTGGGCTTACTTTGGCAAACCTTTGTCAAGCACTACAATACAGAGTTACATCCACAAATACCAGTTAAAACTTTACTGTGCAAAAGGGAAGCCTTATATTAACTGTGTCCAGAAGCATTGCTGACTTCTCTGGAATTGGAGACACCTGGGATGAACCATCACACAGTGGAAATGTGTACTGTTATCAGATAAATCAGTATTGTAGGGCTTTTTTGTAAGAAATGGTTAGCATGTGCTCCGGACCAAAGATGAAATGGACCATCCAGACTGTTACCAGCAACAAGTCCAAAAGCCATGGGCCCATGGTATGGGGTTGTGTCAGTGCCCTTGGCAAAGGTAACTTACACTTCTGTGATGGCAGCATTAATGCAGAAAAGTACATTGAGATTTTGGAGCAACATATGCTGCCTTCAAGATGACATCTTTTCCAGGGAGATTTCAACAAAATAATGAGAAACCACATTCTACACACATTACAAAGGCATAGTTGTGGAAGAAGAGGGTTCCTGTGCCCTTTGTCACCAATAGAGAATGTGTGGTGAATTATGAAACAGGTCTTATGATGTGCAACAGTACGTAGTTGTTGTTGTCATATTTTTATGATAACGACCCCATACTGTTGCACACCTTAAGACTTGTTTGCAGGAAGAATGGGACAAAATAACACCTGAAACATTTCATTACTTTGTGTCTTCAGTCCCTAAACATCTTTTAAGTGTTGTGGGAAGGAATGGCAACATTATAAAGTGGTAAATGCTTTACTATCTCAACTATTTGTGCTGTTGTATTGTTTTGAGTGCAATGCAGGTCAGAGATTAGTTACAAATTATTGTTTTCGGTTTTAATTTCAACATACTGTCTCAACTTTTGCTGATTTGGGGTTGTACTTTGGCAGCATAGTGGCAAGTAATATTGCCACCTTCAGGTTCAGGGTTCCAAGTTTTATTCTGAGCTCAGGTTTCTGTCTGTGCAGTGTTACACCTGGTTACACTTGTCTGTCTGTCCACATGCATGCTCTCCCAGTGTCCACGTGGGTTTCCTCTGAGTTCTCCTACAACCTCCCAAAAACATGACAGTAGGTGGATTGCTACTCTGCATAGCTCTGAAGGGGTGAATGAATATGTGTGTGTGTGTGTGTGTGTGTGTGTGTGTGTGTGTGTGTGTGTGTGTGTGTGTGTGTGTGTGTGGTGCCCTACAATGGACTGATGTCTCATCCAGGGTGTATCCCTGCCTCATGTCTAGTGTCCCCTGGTCAGGCTCCAACATTCACTTCGAACCCAAGTGTGATTATATATAAAGTAGTTCTGCAGAAAATTTAAAAAATAAAAAATTCTAAGAAATGCCAAGAAACTGCACAATAACCCTTTCATGTCAGGACTGCCTTTTCTGTTTTTGTTTGTTTGTTTGTTATATGTACAGTATTTTATCAGCAATAATCTCTGAATCTTCCCAGTTATGATGAAGGGAAATACACAGTGGATATAAAAAGTGTACACTCCCTGTTAAAATGATAGGTTTTTCTCATCTCATTATCTCTAGCCGCTTTATCCTTCTACAGGGTCGCAGGCAAGCTGGAGCCTATCCCAGCTGACTACGGGCGAAAGGCGGGGTACACCCTGGACAAGTCGCCAGGTCATCACAGGGCTGACACACAGACAACCATTCACACTCACACCTACGGTCAATTTAGAGTCACCAGTTAACTTAACCTGCATGTCTTTGGACTGTGGGGGAAACCGGAGCACCCGGAGGAAACCCACGCGGACACGGGGAGAACATGCAAACTCCACACAGAAAGGCCCTCGCCGGCCCCGGGGCTCGAACCCAGGACCTTCTTGCTGTGAGGCGACAGCGCTAACCACTACACCACCGTGCCGCCTGATAGGTTTTTCTGATGTAAAAAAAAAAAAATGAGACCAAGATAAATAATATCAAAACTTTTCCCACCTTTAATGTGACCTATAACCTGTACAATTAAATTGAAAAACAAACAAATCTGTTAGGGAGAAAAGCATAACAAATTAAAAACATACAATAAGATGGTTGCATAAGTGTGCACACCCTTAAACAGTGGTGTAGTGGAGATTTTTAAAGTGGGGGTACGCGATTCGTGACGGCATCGATTTGATATCATGTCAGAAGCGGTAGCCTTTGTTTGGTCGCTTATGTTTGGTATGAATGATTTGTATAAATGTTACGTTCTTTTAACAACACAAGAGGGCACAAGAAGACACTTTTTTTTCAGACATTTTTATGTGTGCAATTTTCATTCGTGTTTGTCAGTACAGCCCAACTGTTATGGCGAAAAGCCGCGGTTTATTTTGTCTCCAATAAATATGCCGAAATGGCTAAAGAGGAACAAATTCGCCTTCTCCTTCCGAATGCATGGTCGTAGACAGCACCACTCTGCTGCTGGAACTCAACATAAACCTTGCATAGGTTTAACATGGACTATCAGGCTTGAAGCCAAAATATTGGAAATTATGATACACAAACACCTTTGTTCATGTTCGATTCATGTTCATTTGAGCCGAGCTGCATTCGGAATTCGATATTTTTACTAGCCTACTTACTAGACTAGGTCAGAATTGCAAAAAGGGGCTTAAATAAGGAGTTGCAGGCATTTGTGAGTAAAAGTTGGCAAACAAACTTTTCTAAAGGTATTTTTGCGCTGAATCCATTTTTGCTGTTTGCCAAGTTGTATCTCATACGTGGAGCCCAGTAGAGGGCACATTTGCATATAATTTGCATATTTCGAGTATTTCAATATAAAACTCTTCAATGTTGTACAGTATGAAAAAAGTAAAATAGCAGAAAGTTGCATATACCTCTTGGCTAAATAAGTACCAAATTTGGCTTCAATTGGGTGAAAGGAACTCTCAAAAACAGACTTTAGGTAGTGTGTGTGGTCCAAATTACCATATTAAATTATAAAATTTGTGGTCTTGAGTTTATAGACTATATAATAGACTATATAAAGGGTAATTCTTTCTGCTGAATCCATTTAGGCAGTCTTTTTATTTGTAACTCAGTAGAGTGGCAGTCTCATAGGCTAAAAAAATAAACAAATTTCTCAGCTCTGGCTCAAAAATAAAATCTTAAATTGCGACAGAAGATTTATTGGGTACAGAAAACAAACATAGGCTAATATTTAAAATACATAATATTTATCTCAGAATATTTTTGGTGAACACTGAACTTTTATATATATATATATATATATATATATATATATATATATATATATATATATATATATATATATACAGTGGTGCTTGAAAGTTTGTGAACCCTTTAGAATTTTCTATATTTCTGCATAAACATGACCTAAAACATCATCAGATTTTCACACGAGTCCTAAAAGTAGATAAAGAGAACCCAGTTAAACAAATGAGACAAAAAATATTGTACTTGGTCATTTATTTATTGAAGAAAATGATCCAATATTGCATATATGTGAGTGGCAAAAGTATGTGAACCTTTGCTTTCAGTATCTGGTGTGAGCCCCTTGTGCAGCAATAACTGCAACTAAACGTTTGCGGTAACTGTTGATCAGTCCTGCACACCAGCTTGGAGGAATTTTAGCCCATTCCTCTATACAGAACAGCTTCAACTCTGGGATCTTGGTGGGTTTCCTCACATGAACTGCTCACTTCAGGTCCTTCCACAACATTTCGAATGGATTAAGATCAGGGCTTTGACTTGGCCATTCCAAAACATTAACTTTATTCTTCTTTAACCATTCTTTGGTAGAATGACTTGTGTGCTTAGGGTTGTTGTCTTGCTGCATGAACCACCTTCTTTTGAGATTCAGTTCATGGACAGATGTCCTGACATTTTCCTTGAGAATTCGCTGGTATAATTCAGAATTCATTGTTCCATCAACGATGGCAAGCCGTCCTGGACCAGATGCAGCAAAACAAGTCCAAACCATGATACTACCACCACCATGTTTCACAGATGGGATAAGGTTCTTATGCTGGAATGCAGTGTTTTCCTTTCTCCAAACATAACACAACATTTAAACCAAATATTCTATTTTCGTCTCATCCATCCACAAAACATTTTTCCAATAGCCTTCTGGATTGTTCACGTGATCTTCAGCAAACTGCAGACGAGCAGCAATATTCTTTTTGGAGAGCAGTGGCTTTCTCCTTGCAACCCTGCCATGCACACCATTGTTGTTCAGTGTTCTCCTGATGGTGGACTCATGAACATTAACATTAGCCAATGTGAGAGAGGCCTTCAGTTGCTTAGAAGTTACCCTGGGGTCCTTTATGAACTCGGCGACTATTAGATGCCTTGCTCTTGGAGTGATCTTTGTTGGTTGACCACTCCTGGGGAGGGTAACAATGGTCTTGAATTTCCTCCATTTGTACATAATCTGTCTGACTGTGGATTGGTGGAGTCCAAACTCTTTAGAGATGGTTTTTTCACCTTTTCCAGCCTGATGAGCATCAACAATGATTTTTCTGAGGTCCTCAGAAATCTCCTTTGTTCGTGCCATGATACACTTCCACAACCATGTGTTGTGAAGATCAGACTTTTATAGATCCCTGTTCTTTAAATAAAACAGGGCACCCACTCACACCGGATTGTCATCCCGTTGATTGAAAACACCTGACTCTAATTTCACCTTCAAATTAACTGCTAATCCTAGAGGTTCACATACTTTTGCCACTCACAGATATGTAATATTGGATCATTTTCCTCAATAAATAAGTGGCCAAGTATAATATTTTTGTCTCATTTGTTTAACTGGGTTCTCTTTATCTACTTTTAGGACTTGTGTGAAAATCTGTTGATGTTTTAGGTCATATTTATGCAGAAATATAGAAAATTCTAAAGGGTTCACAAACTTTCAAGCACCACTGTATATATATATATATATATATATATATATATATTTTTTTTTTGGTCTTTTTTGCCTTTATGTAGGACATTTAGAGGGCGAGAGGAAATGATTGGGAGAGAGAGATGGGGAAGGATCGGGAAATGACCTTGGGTCAGACTCAAACCTGGGTCCCCGGATTTATGCTGTGGGACAAAACTGTCTGTGCTGCTGCTCCGCAGTAAGATGTTTGCCTACTGCAGCATGGGCGATCGAAGCACGGGCAGTCTGAGTGAAGTCGCTGGAGTAGCCAACCGAAGGCATGCAGTGGAAATATGTGAAAACGCAATCAAGTAAATGCTACTGCACAATATTAAATGCTACTTATCTTTCAACTAACAGTGTTTTGAGGTGTTACAGAGTGATAGGGTGACCAAACCTCTGTAATTCCAAAAAGTAATTTTTTTTCTCGATTAATTCGACATCTCAAAATCCATATCGAGATACTTGTCCATCTCGATACATCTTAAATATCAATATATTGCCCAGCCCTATGATTAGCAATATTTAAACACTGTATGGAAATAGAAATGATGGCAAAAAGGGATTTTATTTTGAATTAAAGTTCTTATGGATAAGTTTGAAGTTAATTTACAAACTCTGATGTGATGGCAACAGTTTCCTTGCATCCTCAATGAAATGACTCAGGAATGTAAGATTTTCAATTTGTCTGCTTGAAATATAGGGATAAAAGAAGACATATTCAGGACAACAATAAGAAATGAAAGTGCAATTGTCCTTGTCACATACAAGTACCATAATTCTCACTACAAATAAACCTCCTAGACTTGATCATTATTGTTGTACATGATGTAAAATAAAAAAAAACGGAATTTACTGAAATTTTAGAGGTTGTCTTAGATTTTGTGCTCTACAGACTTCCACATAAGAGATACAGCTTGGCAAACAGCAAAAATGGATTCAGCACAAAAAATACTTTTAGAAAAGTTTGTTTGCCAACTTTTACTCAAAAATGCCTGGGGGTGTCACATTATCTGAAAATCGACCTAGTCTATACTGCCGTGGCAACAGCTACAGCATGTGTCCAGAAGTTCAAAAAAAGTCACGTCACTCACTCACATCGCATACAAACCAGCAATGGGCTGAAATTTATTATAAAAGGCACCAATCGAATAAATCAAGCATTTAGTCTGGCGCGATTGAGGCACCTGCGTATACAAAATACATGCAGCCATTGGGTTAAGCCCTACCATGCACTCCTTCTTAAAGACTTGAGTATTTCTTTAAATTTATTGTCATTTCACATTTTTGGATGTACAACAAAACACTAAACAGGAAGGCCACAAAGATTATGAATTTCAAATCATATATATAATATAGTATGTGGTGAAATTATCCGCGTAAGGATGACCAGGCAGGCGATTATATCAGTTCTGTTGCCCTCTCGGTGCTGCTACCATGAACGCCCGGAAATCACACACACACACAGAGAGAGAGAGACCCTACTGTTATTATTAGGCTATTCAAAATCATTGGCCTATACTGAGCAAAAATCGCATTAGAGCTTCAAAGATCATGAAGCATTAAACCGACAGATGGCGGAGTCAACCGTTTACATAATTCTAATATCTCGGCTGCGTTTAGAATGCATTCTACTTTGCGTCGCTACGTTTTACACAATGTTCGATTGGGGGGGGGCATTGATGATGAGCACAAAGGCACGTGTCACTTACTGTAGAGCGTATAAACTCAGGCCATTGAATGACAGTTTTTTTTTTTTTTGAATCTCACCTCGGGAGAAGTGGGTGGACGGCGTACCCCCGCGTACCACTCCCACTACACCCCTGCCCTTAAACTAATATTATCTGGAGACGATTGTCTGCTGCAGCAACCCCGCCGAGAAGCAGGAGCAGCTCGTAGAAGAAGAAGCAGACAACTTCATTGGTCAACTTAAATACTCACAAAAACCCTTAGAATTGGACTGGGAGTCAAAGGCAATATTAAATAAATTAATGTAAGCTTATGAAATAAATTGCCATCTGAATAATCTACACCCACATGAAGCACTCAAGAGGTCACAAAAAGATTTTTTTTTTTTATTTGCAAGGAGGAGCTTGGAGGTGACGGCATCTTAATTTGAGTTGATTCATCTTTTGAGAACTGAAATTTATATGGCATTGTAGTACGACTCTAGTGAGGGAGGAATACTGAAGCATAGACAGGCGGGGAATGGTGTCAACACAGGCTTTATTTTTGTAATTTTCTTACTGCTTTTCAGCATTTCCGTTCATGCATTCTCTCCCTCTCTCTCTCTCTCTCTCTCTCTCACACACACACAGAGGTGCTCTGGTCGGGACAGCTGCCCCCTCTTCGCTCTCTCCCTCCTTTTCTTCCCTCTGTCACTACAACAGACACAAGATTAATTGACAACAGGTGTAACGACTTTGCCACTCACCTTCCCTGACCATTCACAAGCTGATGCTTGGCCACGCCCCCACTGCCACAGTCATGTTAACTACTATGGTAAAATTATTATCTATGCCTACTCAAGTATGCTGTAACCAGTACTGTATTCAAGTCACTAAACCTCGAGTCAGAGTCCAGTCTCGGGTCCCCAGTGTTCAAGTCTGAGTCAAGTCCAAGTCATTAAAGAAAACTTTGAGTCGAGTCCAAGAAAACAAGACTCCAACTGCACCATTTGACGGTGGCTGTTGCTGCCTTTATGTGAAAGCATCTCTGCTACTGTGTTGGACTAACGTTACTGCTTGACTGCTCCATTTTAGTGAATAGGCTACAGATAAAAAGCTTGTTCATTGCTCAGCAAGCCCCGCCCACTATCAACAGGACAAATAACATGAGAGAGGGTTAACACTAGCTAGTTCATCGCTCAGCAAACAAGCCCCGCTATGAACAGAGTAATGAACATAGTGTGTCACTTCATTCTCTGGGTGGAGTCTTGCCAAATGACCACTGAAGTTCAAGGTTGTCCCCGTCGTCTCCTCGATAGTTCTTCTACATATGGAACACATAGCAGTGCGGTTTTTCCCACTGTCCAAGAAGTCTATATAAGCAAAGTGGACAATCCTATGGGCTTTTCTCTAGGCGCTATTAGCGTTAGTTTGTTCTTATGCCAAATTATTATGGCATGTTACAAAAAATAAAGAAAAAAATCAGAGTCCTCGTCTCCAATTTATGAGTCCAAATGCAGTTAATGCACAAGTCCGAGTCCAGGTCATCAGTGCTCAAGTCCAAGTTAAGTCACGAGTCCTTAAAATTAGGGCACAAGTCGGACTCGAGTACTATAAGCCTGGCTGTAACCATAGCAGTTGAGTGCCTGGTTGGTTTTTCCACTAAACCATGGCCATTTTCTCAGATAGCACAAATTAAGCAAAACATGGCCATGATTTAGTATACTGGTGCACAAATTTAAAAAAAAGCTAATACGATGAAAAACTGAGAAGTAGAAAGCAGCTAGAGATAATGAGAATGAGAGGAGAAAAACGCAACATTTTCTGTCCGTAAGACTTTCCCTGCAAAGGAAACTTAAAGTGCATATCCTGGACCAATTTCTTTTTTTTTTTTTTTATATGAAAGTATGTCCCTTTACACACTCATCCAGAAGGGTAATTTTGCACAAGGCCATCTGTCTACAGGAGAAAAAAATAAAATAACAAAATGCATCTGGAAAAATCCCAAGGGAGTCTGGAGCCGGGCAGCACGGTGGTGTAGTGGTTAGCGCTGTCGCCTCACAGCAAGAAGGTCCGGGTTTGAGCCCCGTGGCCGGCGAGGGCCTTTCTGTGTGGAGTTTGCATGTTCTCCCCGTGTCCGCGTGGGTTTCCTCCGGGTGCTCCGGTTTCCCCCACAGTCCAAAGACATGCAGGTTAGGTTAACTGGTGATTCTAAATTGACCGTAGGTGTGAATGTGAGTGTGAATGGTTGTCTGTGTCTATGTGTCAGCCCTGTGATGACCTGGCGACTTGTCCAGGGTGTACCCCGCCTTTCCCCCGTAGTCAGCTGGGATAGGCTCCAGCTCGCCTGCGACCCTGTAGAACAGGATAAAGCGGCTAGAGATAATGAGATGAGATGAGATGAGTCTGGAGCCAGATTCGTGACATCACCTGCGGATCCGCCAGCAGGCTGCGAGAGCTTGCACGGTTTCAGTGCACAGCCTGTGTAGACCAAGTTTAGCAGCTAGTGATTTTGCATTGAAATATGGAATTGTCACCTTCAGCTTCAGCACCCATGGATTCATGTATCAATGCTCATCTATCTATTGTTACATAAATCATATTTTTTTCTAATTACTATTATGTATTTATATATTTCTTCATTTAGAAGAGTACTGGCTACTGGAGGAGAAAGATTTCATAAGCTACACACATGGAATTGGCTAAGCAGGGTTGTACTGTATATACATTTAATCTGTTTGACAGGTCCCAAGATCTCAAGTCCTGACACGCATATTCCTTGAAACATGTGAAGTAAAATGTAAAGAAAATGTGACCTTGGGTGCTGTGGAAGACAGCTGCCTCTCCAGTAGCTCTGTAGTTTTTAGCTCTTTAAACCTCTTTTTTCCACCTTTTTACTGTTCTGCTCTTCTTACGAAGACATAGTGTGTTTTTCTTCATATCCCATGGATATTTTTTAACTTTAACACCCAACCAGGAGCCAGTTTTCTCGCTTATTCAAGAGAGGAGCTGCTGGCCCTGAAAACAATGGGACAAGGCAGGATACGACACCCCATCCCGGCCGAGCTGAGGAGGAAACCCAGGGGCTGCAAAGACAGGGCTAAGCTAATGGCTAGGCTAGCGGACAACCGGCAGCGCTACAAACCATCCATTCCCTCCATTATCATGGGGAATGTGAACTTTCTGCTGAATAAGGTCGACGAGCTATCCGCACTGAATAACCAGCGGATTTACTGGGAGAGCAGCTTATTTATTTTTATGGCTACATGGCTAATACACCTTGTACCGGATGCTAACGTGGACCTGCAGGGGTTTACTGCTGTGAGAGCCAACAGAGACACTAAAGCATGCGGGAAAGGCAAAGGTGGGGACTCATCATTTACGTGAACAACCGCTGGTGTAACCCGGGCAGTGCCGTATTAAGCCAATGCGGTGCCCCTGGGCACTATACCTCAAGTGCCCCCCCCACCACCACCACCCTGCGCGCACGCATTCAGTAACCTCCTGCACACACTCACAAACCTTGCCCTTTGCTGTCAAAATAGTAGCATATTGTGGCAGCGGGGGCGTGGCCAAGCGCCGGTCTGTGACAGGAGAGTGGAGTCAGGGAAGGTAAGTGGCAGAATCACTACACCTGACTGCAATTAACCTGTGTTTGTGTGTGTCTTCCCAGTGACCGCGCCCTATTTAAAGAGGGAGAGCTGAGAGCAGAGGAGAGCTCATTCCTGAACAAAACGCCAGTTGTGTGTGTGTCTGTTCACGTTATAATTGTTAAACTGAAAAGTGTAGCAATAAATGTTATTTTGAACCTGATCTCTGTCCTGCCGTCCTCTGTGCTCCACCCACCAGTACTGAACTGCTACAGTGGTGCTGAAACCCAGGATATTGTGGAGTACAGCAGCCGATCAGCCCCATGGAGTCCTCCTCGTTCGCCGACCTGGTCCACGCCCTCGCCACGGCCCAGCAAAGCCAGCACCAGGCGCTAGTCACCCTCAGCAAGGAACAAGAACGGCGCTTCGAGGCCCTGGTGCTGGCCCAGCAAGAAGATCGGGAGGCGTTCCGGCATCTCCTCACATCGGCGGGGTCCACCAGTGCTCCCACCACGGGCCCGTCCCCCCTCACCGTAACCAAGATGGGTCCGCAGGACGACCCCGAGGCTTTTATCACGCTCTTCGAGCAAGTTGCAGAGGCCTCGGGGTGGCCGATGGAGCAGCGCGCGGTGCGCCTCCTCCCTCTGCTAACGGGAGAGGCACAGCTGGCCACGCTACAGCTCCCCGCCAACCGCTGGCTGGCCTACGCGGACCTCCGCCGGGCCGTCCTCCAGCGCGTGGGGCGCACCCCGGAACAGCAGCGCCAGCGCTTCCGCGCCTTGCGCTTGGAGGAAGTCGGCCAGCCATTCGCGTTTGGCCAGCAACTCCGGGACGCCTGCTGGCGGTGGCTGAGGGCCAACAACCACGACGGCGAGGAGATCATCGATCAAGTGGTGCTGGAGCAGTTCGTCGCACGCTTGCCAGCAGGAACCGCGGAGTGGGTCCAGTGCCACCGCCCGGCGTCGCTGGATCAGGCCATCGAGCTGGCGGAGGACCATTTGGTGGCTGTTCCAGCGGCAGGACAGCAGACAGCCTCTTCTCTTCTCTCCTTTTCTCTCTCTCTCTCTCTCTCCTCCTGTGTCCCGTCCTCGCCCCATTCCCCCACCGCGGAGGCGGGGGCCAGCACCACCCCAGCCGGCCTGCCGCACCCGCGGTGCCCTCCCATTTCTCCCTTCTGTGTCTGTCTCTCCCCCCCTCAGGTGAGTGAGCCCCAGAACACCGGTGCAGAGAGGAAGCCCGGGCTGGTTTGCTGGCACTGCGGGGAACCGGGCCACCTCCAACAGCAGTGCACGACAATGGAGGTGGGCGCGGTGGTTCGGATCCCCGACGCGCCAGAAGCTGCCCTTGATCGGGCCGGAGCGTATCGCATACCGGTGAGTATTCAAGGGGATACATATCAGGCGTTGGTGGATTCTGGTTGTAATCAGACCTCAATTCACCAAAGCCTGGTGCAAAATGAGGCATTGGGGGGAGCACAGGGGGTGAATGTGTTGTGTGTGCACGGGGATGTTCACAGCTACCCTTTGGTGTCAGTCCACATTTTTTTCCGAGGGGAAAAATTTATAGTGAAGGTGGCGGTTAATCCTTGCCTTACCCACTCTTTAATTTTGGGGACTGATTGGCCAGGATTTCGGGATTTGATGACACGCTTAGTAGAGAGTGGGTCCTGCCATTTAGCAGGGGGAGGTCCCGGTGTCGCTTTGGCGGAAGCAGCTGTCACAGAGCCGTCTACGTCATCTCCGCATCAGAGTGAGGAGCCTGAGGCTCCTCCTCTTTCTCTCGGGGAATCCCTCGCAGATTTCCCGTTAGAACAATCACGAGACGAGACTCTGAGACATGCGTTTGACCAAGTGAGAGTAATTGATGGTCAAACGCTCCCGGCGAACGCCACCCTGTCCTTCCCCTATTTCTCTATTATGAAGGATAGATTATACCGAGTGACGCAGGACACTCAGATGAAAGAGCAAATCATGCAGCTTTTAAATCCAAAGAGCCGCCGGGAATTGGTATTCCAGGCGGCTCACTTTAATCCCATGGCTGGACACCTAGGGCAGGACAAGACACTAGCCCGAATAATGGCCCTATTCTACTGGCCGGGGATTCGCAGCGACGTTCGTAGGTGGTGTACGGCGTGCCGTGAATGCCAATTAGTAAATCCAGCGGCCATTCCAAAAGTCCCTTTGCGCCCTCTACCTTTAATCGAGACCCCGTTTGAAAGAGTTGGGATGGATCTCGTCGGGCCATTAGATCGGTCAGCACGAGGGTACCGCTTTATATTAGTTCTAGTGGACTATGCAACGCGATACCCGGAAGCAGTGCCTCTGCGCAATATCTCAGCATGCAGTATTGCAGAGGCACTCTTCCGCGTTATCTCCCGAGTCGGAATCCTGAAAGAGATTCTGACTGATCAAGGCACCACATTTATGTCACGGACACTGCGCGAATTGTATGGGTTACTGGGGATTAAGCCAATCCGCACCAGCGTGTATCACCCACAAACGGACGGTTTAGTGGAACGATTCAATCGCACCCTCAAGAATATCATAAAAAAATTCGTAAGTGAGGACGCACGTAATTGGGATAAGTGGCTTGAGCCCTTGTTGTTTTCAGTGCGAGAGGTCCCCCAAGCCTCCACGGGGTTCTCCCCATTCGAATTATTATATGGGCGTAAGTCGCGCGGCATTCTAGACGTGCTGCGGGAAAATTGGGAGGAGGGACCTTCACAAAGTAAGAACGAAATTCAATATGTTATGGACCTGCGCGCAAAACTCCACACACTCACCCACCTAACCCAGGAGAATTTGTGGCAGGCCCAAGAACGGCAAGCCCTCCTGTACAACAAGGGTATGCACCTTAGGGAGTTCACACTGGGAGATAAGGTACTCGTACTGTTGCCCACATCGAGCTCCAAATTGATCGCCAAGTGGCAAGGACCCTTTGAGGTCACACAGCGAGTCGGGGACGTCGACTACGAGGTGAGGCGAACGGACAGGGGTGGGGCGCTACAAATTTACCACCTCAATCTGCTTAAACTCTGGAATGAGGAGGTCCCCATGGCGTTGGTGTCAGTGGTTCCGGAGAAGGCGGAGCTGGGGCCGGAGGTTCAAAAAGGGGCATTGGCATCACGTACCTCTCCGGTCCCCTGTGGAGACCACCTCTCCCCGACCCAACTCACGGAGGTCGCCCAATTGCAGACCGAGTTTTCGGATGTGTTCTCGCCCCTGCCCGGTCGCACTAACCTCATAGAGCACCACATAGAGACGCCCCCGGGGGTGGTAGTGCGTAGCCGCCCTTACAGGCTACCCAAACACAAAAAAAAGGTGGTTCGGGAAGAACTTGAGACCATGCTCGAAATGGGCATCGTCAAGGAGTCGCACAGTGACTGGAGCAGCCCGGTGGTCTTGGTACCCAAGGCCGACAGGTCGGTCCGGTTCTGTGTGGACTATAGAAAAGTCAACGTGGTGTCTAAATTCGACGCGTACCCAATGCCTTGTATTGATGAGTTGCTCGATCGACTCGGCACTGCTCGCTTTTATTCGATGCTGGATTTGACGAAGGGATATTGGCAGATCCCCTTGACTCCACTATCCCGAGAAAAAACGGCCTTTTCCACACCGTTTGGTTTACACCAATTCGTCACCCTTCCGTTTGGGTTGTTTGGGGCGCCCGCTATGTTTCAGTGGCTGATGGACAGGGTCCTCCGCCCCCACGCCACTTATGCGGCCGCTTATCTAGATGATATCATCATCTATAGTAATGACTGGCCGAGGCACCTCAAACATCTGAGGGCCGTCCTTAGGTCGCTGAGGCGAGCGGGGCTCACAGCCAACCCAAAGAAGTGTGCGATTGGGCAGGTGGAAGTACGATATCTGGGCTTCCACTTGGGCAACGGGCAGGTGCATCCCCAAATTAATAAGACGGCAGCAATTGCGGCCTGCCCGAGGCCCAAGACCAAAAAGGGGGTGAGACAGTTCCTGGGGCTGGCTGGCTATTACCGTAGGTTTATACCTAATTATTCGGACGTCACCAGCCCGCTGACTGATCTCACTAAGAAGGGGGCACCAGATCCGGTCCAGTGGACGGAGCAATGCCAGCGGGCTTTTTCTGAGGTAAAGGCTGCACTGTGTGGGGGGCCACTTTTACACTCCCCTGACTTTTCTCTCCCCTTTGTGTTGCAGACCGATGCGTTGGACAGAGGGCTGGGGGCGGTTTTGTCCCAGGAGGTGGAGGGGGAGGACCGCCCCGTCCTGTACATCAGCAGGAAGCTGTCGGTGCATGAGGGGCGCTACAACACCATAGAAAAAGAGTGTCTGGCGATCAAGTGGGCGGTCCTCGCCCTCCGTTACTACCTGCTGGGGCGCCCTTTCACCCTCTGTTCGGACCACGCGCCCCTCCAGTGGCTCCACCGCATGAAAGATGCCAACGCGCGGATCACCTGTTGGTATCTGGCACTCCAACCCTTCAATTTTAAGGTGGTCCACAGTCCACGCAGATGGTCGTGGCGGACTTCCTCTCCCATCGGGGGGGGGGGGGGGGAGTCGGCTGCGGGCCGGACGGCCGCCCGGCCTGAGTCGGGCGGTGGGGGTATGTGGCAGCGGGGGCGTGGCCAAGCGCCGGTCTGTGACAGGAGGGCGGAGTCAGGGAAGGTAAGTGGCAGAATCACTACACCTGACTGCAATTAACTTGTGTTTGTGTGTGTCTTCCCAGTGACCGCACCCTATTTAAAGAGGGAGAGCAGAGGAGAGCTCATCCCTGAACAAGACGCCAGTCGTGTGTGTGTCTGTTCGCGTTATAATTGTTAAACTGAAAAGTGTAGCAATAAACGCTATTTTGAACCTGATCTCTGTCCTGCCATCCTCTGTGCTCCACCCACCAGTACTGAACCGCTACACATATACATAAACAAGGTCATTCTTCCTCATTGAAAATTTATTAAGTAGGCTACATCAGCCCATCAAATTCACTGAAAACAACCAACGATATGCATGTAGGCATATTGAAATGTCTTATTCAAAAATGAGCAGCATATATTTGTATGTCTCAGTAAAAACCTTCAAAGCATCCATACTCTATTCTATCCATATTAAAATGTCTCAATTCAAAATGTGTATCAATTCAAACAGCATCAGCAATTTAAACAGCATCCATCTATATACAATACAGCATATTCAAATGTGTCAATTCAAAACGTGTATCAATTAAAATAGCATGGATCTAGGCAACACCCTCATCTTCCTTCTCGTCACCATGGTGTGAACTGATCTCTACCTGGCTTAAAGTGGCTTCGCACATATCCTCCTCCCCGGGGTCTCCCTCGCTCCCATCTTCCTCAAGGGGATCCTCGTCGTCGCCGACCCCTCGGCTAACACTGGCTGTGGTTGCATCTCCCCGGCTAGTGATCGCAGGGCCATCTCCCTCATTAGCATCGCTGATTTCACTAGCTTCGGCTTCAGTGCTGGTAGTGACAGCAGTTGTTGATGTTTTTATAAAAAAACGATCTAACACTGGAACATTTTTAATTGCAGCTGGAGTCTTTCTCTTTTTTTAATTTTCTCTTCGCACAACCACTCAATAGATGTCTGTCCGTTTTTCATTTCTACCACGTTTTTTAAAAAATTGATACATTTCACCGTAGGTGGACTGGCTCAACTGACAGGTTGAAGAAAGGGGGGTTAATGGTCACATAGGCCACTCTTGCTCAGAATTATGATTATTGTTGTTCTTATGAAATTAGTGTTCATAATGAATTATATATGACTATTTAACAATGTCAAGTGTATAACCATTTTAAGTGTACAAACATTCACGAAAAATATTTTTAAAGTTTCTGCCATGTGGTGCCCCCCCACTGGCTGTGAGTGGTTAGTGCCCCTGGGCACTGTGCCGCAGGCCCATATAGTTAATCCGGCACTGAACCCGGGACATTTCTCCGTAAAGACAGTCTTATGTTGCCTGGACTTGGAGCTGCTAGCATCACCATCTGTGTTTACATCCCTCCGAGGGCAGCCGCAGCCGCTGCATGTGAGGGGATTCACTCTGTCACAGCAAGGCTGCAGACACAGCACCCTGAGGTATTTATGATCATTTCTGGGGACTTTAAACATGCTACTTTGGACTCTACTTTGGCTGCTTTTTACCAGGCTGTGGACTGTATCTTTTTAATTTCCCTGAGGGAACCCTCCCAAAGGGATCAATAAAGTTCTATCTAATCGAATCTAAGTAAGTGTATTATCGCCCAGTGCTTTCGTGTTTACTTTTGTGTGTGTCAATAAATAACATTATCCGTGTACCACACAAACACAGGAACACCTAATTTAGAGTATAGTCTCTCTTATTTCTTACCCTGGCAACAGTCAATTTGTGAATCGCCGATTTTCTTGGTCTTTTTCTTGGCTCTGCTTTGGTCCTCGGCTTCTGGGAGCCTCGCACGAAGTGCTCCCATTTCTCTCTCATCGTCCTGTCTTTTGGAAAATGATGAGTACTAATCCCATCAAGATTGGTGTTGCTACACCCTCCTACAATACATCTGTTAACCATTTTAATAATTATGTGATAACGTTGAAGAAATTCGCAGAAAACCACCAGGTCGTTTTCTCATCAACAAACCAGCGCTGACATAGGATTTAGAGGGAGGCCTCCCGCATGTGACGTCACGAAAATCAATGTTTGCCGGGAAACCCAAATGCCAAGTTTTTTCAGAGACGGACGAATTCGCCTCAAATGGCTTGATTTCAACTGAATTTTTCTGGTATTGCGCAAGGTAAAAAATTGCACAAAATGCAAAATGTGACAGATACTTGATCAAAGTTTAATATAAAATAGGAGAATTACATTGATATTGCTCCTGAATTTACCCGTGATATGCACTTTAAACTAATACTTTGTTGAAGCATCTTTTGATTTAATTACAGCATTCAGTCTTTTTGGGTCGGAGTCTATCAGCCTGCCACATCTAGACTTGGCAATATTTGCCCACTCTTCCTTGCAAAAGCGCCCCAAATCTGTCAGATTGTGAGAGCATCCCTTGTGCACAGCCTTCTTCAGGTCACCCCACAGATTTTCAATTGAATTTAGGTCTGGACTTTGGCTGGGCTATTCCAAAATGTTTTTGGGGTTATTGTCATGCTGAAAGATGAAATTCCTCTTCATCTTCAGCTTTCTAGCAGACACCTGAAGGTTTGGGGCCAAAATTGACTGGTATTTAAAACTGTTCATAATTCCCTCCACCTTGACTAAAGCCCCTGTTCCAGCTGAAGAAAAACAACCCCAAAACACGATGCTGCCACCACCACGCCCGGATCACCGCACAGGCTTCATATGGCTTCAGCCTAGGAGCCCCCACGCCCCCCGCCTCGCAGGGGGGCCCCCAATTGGTCAAAAGAAAAAAAAATCTCTTCATATTCATTGGCTCAAAATGAATATTTAAATAAACGGACGCTGACTGGGTGAGGCAAATCCGCCTTCCGTATATAAACATTAGACGTCACGCACGACGTCACTCCACAGTTGAACAGTGAACATGTGTGACAGAAAATACGAGAGCGGTGCTCAAAAGCACAAGGCGCAACGGCAAAAAGCCCAACGTGACAAAGCTCTATTGAGCAATATACCAAAACTAACAGGGTTTTTTTTAAACCTAATGAAACCCAACTGGCAAGTGCAAGTCATCATGACACTAGCGTAGCAAACGTTATGCTAGCTGCAGCTGCAGCCAGTAGTACTACTAGCTCTGGTGAGGGTGAAGGACCATCCCTTTCAGACCCTGTCCCATTTGTGGATGAATGTGCCAGTTGACAGTTGCATAAGTTGTGATAAGTTGTTGTCAATCTAAACCTTATAGTTTTTGGTGTTCTGTTTTTGCTGGCCCAGCTGTACAAAGTTTAATAATGGAAAAAAAAACTTTAAAATGTAGAAAATAGACAGTTATTTACAGGTAGATGGGATAAGATGGTGGTGGCCGGGGGGGGGGGGGGGGGGGGGGGGCTACAGCAACTTGTAGCCTAGGGGCCCTTGGCCATGTTAATCCGGCCCTGGCCACCACCATGCTTCACTGTGGGTACGGTGTTCTTTTGGTGATGTGCAGTGTTGTTTTTGCGCCAAACATACCTTTTGGAATTGTGGGCAAAAAGTTCAACCTTGGTTTCATCAGACCATAACACATTTTCCCACATGCTTTTGGGAGAGCTGATGTATTTTTTTTGCAAAATTTAGCCAGGCCTGGATGTTTTTCTTTGGCCCTACCTCATAGTGAGACATATGGAGAATATGGGAGATTGTTGTCACAAATAGTACACAGCCAGTACTTGCCAGAAATTCCTGCAGCTCCTTCAGTGTTGCTGTGGGCCTCTTGGCAGCCTCCCTGACCAGTTTTTGTCTTGTCTTTTCATCAATTTTGGAGGGACGTCCAGTTCTTGATAATGTCACTGTTGTCCCATATTTCCTCCACTTCTTGATGACTGTCTTCACTGTGCGCCATGGTATATCTAATGCTGTGGAATTTTTTTTTTTTACCCTTTTACCCATTAGACTGATACCTTTCAACAATGAGATCCCTTTGATGCTTTGTAAGCTCTCTGTGAACCCTGGCTTTTGCTGGAGGATGCAACTGAGTAAATGTCTGAACTTTATTTGGGGTTAATCAGAGTCATTTTAATTGATGGCAGGTGTGAACCCAAAAAGACTGAATGCTGTAATTAAATCAAAAAGTGCTTCAGCAAAGTGTTAGGACTTGGACTGTTTTGGCCTCTAGAGGCCGCTGTTATTTCCTTTTCGTGTCATATTTATTTTGGCCTCTAGAGGCCGCCACTGTTCCTGTGTTTTGTGTTTTTTTTTGTTAATTGCCTGTTAGTCCTAATTATCTTCACCTGTGTCCTTAATTAGTTTGTGTATTTATACCCCTGAGTTCAGTCCTCTTGTCACGGAGTCTTTGTGCTGTTATGTTTATCTCCAGTTTCCTTTGTACTGTGTTCTTGGTTTTGCACTTTGCTTTCTTTTGGATTTAGTAGTGACTGTTTTTGGATCTTCTGAGCTTTTGCATTTTTGCCTTTTCCTTTTTGGACCTTAAACTTTTGATATTTTATTTTTCCTTTTGTCTTCCCAGTGTTAGATTATACTCTTTGTTGTTTTTTTGTTTTGCCCTGTATATAGTGTATATAGTATAAATAAACCTTTTGATTCTTTTTCTACTTCCGCCTCACGCCTCTGCATTTGAGTCATCCCCCTGGTGGCCTAGTGGGGGTTTGCTGGATCATCACACCAACGAACCAGGTTCGAATCCCAGCAAAACCCTAACAGAAAGACTCCGTCATGACCGACTCAGCAGAGGCTGCTTCAACTGTCTACCCGGCCAACCTTCAGGGGAATTATGGCAGCTTTGACACGCTTCGGAGCGACCATGGACGCTCATGGACATACGCTCACCAGCCAACGTGAGGCCCTTGCTCGCCACGAGGAACTGCTTCAGCAAATTGGGAAAACCCTGGCACAGCTGACATCTCTGCCTGCATCTCCTGCTCCTGATCCAGTTCCTGCTCCTGATCCAGCTCCCACTCCTGCTCCAGTGCCTCCTGCCATGCTGCCTTCTTCACCTCGCGAACCCAGCCTTCCTGCACCACAGAGGTATGACGGCAAGCACAGTGAGTGCCGAGAGTTCCTTACCCAGTGTCAACTCACCTTTGAGCTTCAGCCTACCACCTACACTACGGATCGCCGCAAGATTGCCTTTGTGATCACCTTATTAGCTGGTAAGGCGCGAGCCTGGGCTACTGCTATCTGGCAAAGACAGGGACCTGAGTGCTTTGATTTCCAGCTGTTTTCTGAAGAGATGCTTCGGGTCTTCGATCAGGCAGACATCAGTACCGACGCAGCCCGAAAGCTCATGTCCATCCGGCAAGGAGGAAGCGTCGCAGATTACGCCATCTCGTTCCGAACACTCGCAGCAGTAAGTGGATGGAACGAGACTGCCCTGGTGTCAGCCTTCCACCATGGTCTGTCTGACCCCATCAAGGACAGTCTGGCCTCTATTGGATGCCCAAGTGACCTCGAAACCCTCATCTCACATGCTATTCGTCTGGACAACAGGATGAGAGAACGCCACCAAGCCTTGAGCCCCCCCAGCCTCCCTACCTCTACCTGGAGACCATCTACCTCCTTCAGTGACTGTCCAGAACCCATGCAAGTGGGTCGTACTCGCCTCTCCGCATCTGAGAGGGAGCGCAGAAGGAGGGACAAGTGCTGCATCTACTGTGGCAAGCCTGGTCACTTCCGAGCATCATGTCCCAAACTCTTGGGAAAAGGACCGCCCCGTCCAGCCGAGGGAGGGTTGTGACGGGGCCTACCCTCTCTCCCGGACTCCCTGGTCAAGGAATCTACATCCCGGTCTCCATCTCCTGGGGTGAGTCTGTCCACTCTTGTCAAGCTTTGATAGACTCAGGGGCGGCTGGGAACTTTATGGATATTCACTTCGCCCAAAGCATCAATATACCTACTGCACCTCTTGAAGTCCCTCTGTCTGTGTCTGCCCTCGATGGCCAAGCGTTAGGTGATGGAAGAGTCACCCAAGTTACTTCTCCAGTCTTCCTCCAGTCTCAAGGTCACAAGGAAGAAATATCCCTGCACCTGATTCCTTCACCTGAGTTCCCAGTTATTCTAGGCCTTCCTTGGCTTATTCGCCACAACCCTCGCATAGACTGGGTAACAAGCCAGGTTGTGGAATGGGGCCCTGCATGCCATGCCTCTTGTCTGCTCTCTAGCTCTCCTGTGTCTCCTGCCGAGCCCCCTGATCTCACCGAGTTATCTCAAGTTCCCACAGAGTACTGGGATCTCAAGGAAGTATTCAGCAAGAGCAGGGCCGCCGTTCTTCCTCCGCACCGGGCCTACGACTGTGCCATCGACTTGCTCCCTGGGACTACCCCTCCTCGTGGCAGACTGTTTTCCCTCTCTCAGCCAGAACGCAAGGCTATGGAGGAATACCTCAAAGACGCCCTGGTCTCTGGGTTCATTCGACCCTCCACCTCACCTGCTGGTGCCGGCTTCTTCTTTGTCGGCAAGAAGGATGGGGGGCTTCGACCATGTATTGACTACAGGGGCCTGAACAAGATCACTGTGTGCAACCGATATCCCCTTTCGCTGATGTCCACTGCTTTCGACCTGCTCCAAGGCGCCACCGTCTTCACTAAGTTGGACCTACGGAACGCATACCACCTCATCCGTATCCGACAGGGAGACGAGTGGAAGACTGCCTTTAACACCCCGTCTGGGCACTACGAATACCAGGTGATGCCCTTCGGACTCACCAACGCACCAGCTGTTTTTCAGGCCCTAATCAACGACGTCTTAAGGGACATGATTAACCTGTACGTCTTTGTCTACCTCGATGACATCCTTATCTTTTCCAAGACCATGCAGGAGCACCGCCACCATGTCCGCCAGGTTCTCCAGAGGCTGCTACAGAACAATCTGTTCGCCAAGGCCCAGAAATGCGAATTTCATGTTCCCGAGGTCTCCTTTCTGGGATTTATTGTACGGACAGGCCAACTCCAAATGGACCCTGCCAAGACCCTGGCCGTCCGGGACTGGCCTACTCCCAAGTCCGTTAAGGAGGTTCAGCGGTTCTTAGGATTCGCTAACTTCTACCGCAAGTTCATCAGGAACTTCAGTTCTGTGGCAGCACCCATGTCAGACCTCACCAAAGGGACAGGTGGATCTTATGGCTGGTCTCCTCAGGCAGAAAAGGCGTTCAAAGACCTCAAGGCCTGCTTCTGCACGGCACCCATTCTGGTCCTCCCGGACACCTCCCAACCATTCATCGTGGAGGTGGACGCCTCGGACAGTGGTGTCGGCGCGGTACTCTCTCAACGTTCCGAAGGAAAGCTGCACCCCTGCGCTTACTTCTCCCACCGCCTGAGTCCTGCGGAGTCCCGGTACGATGTGGGGGATCGAGAACTGTTAGCGGTCAAACTGGCCCTTGAGGAGTGGAGGCACTGGCTGGAGGGAGCGCAACATCCATTCCTGGTTTGGACTGACCACAAGAACCTGGAGTACCTCCAGCAAGCCAAGAGACTGAACCCTCGACAGGCTAGGTGGGCCCTGTTTTTCAGTCGGTTTGACTTCACCCTCTCGTACCATCCCGGCTCCAAGAACACCAAACCTGACGCACTGTCCAGGCTGTTCTCTGCCACTAACAGGGAGAATGAAGTCGGGCCTATTATCCCGGTGTCCCGGATTGTGGCCCCTGTCCGCTGGGGTATTGAGGAGGCTGTTCGACGAGCCCAACGCCAGGACCCCGGTCCTGGGACAGGGCCACCGGGCCTCTTGTACGTCCCACATCAAGCCCGGGCCAAGGTTCTCCAGTGGGGTCACTCTTCCCCTCTCACCGCCCACCCGGGAGCTCAGAGGACCCTGGACTTCCTGAAAAGACGCTTCTGGTGGCCTAACATGGAGCAGGAAGTAAGGTCATTTGTCCTGTCCTGTGAGGTTTGCACCAGAACCAAGAACCCACGACAGCGTCCCCAGGGTCTCCTGCATCCTCTGACCATTCCCCGGCGTCCCTGGTCCCACGTGGCAGTCGACTTCATCACGGGTCTCCCTGAGTCACAAGGTAACATGGTCATTTTGGTCATTGTTGACAGATTCTCCAAGGCCTGCCGCTTCATACCTCTGTGCAAACTCCCCTCTGCTCTTGAAACAGCGAAACTTATATTTAATCATGTCTTCCGAGTCTTTGGTCTTCCACAGGACATCGTCTCAGACCGAGGGCCCCAGTTCTCCTCCCGAGTGTGGCACGGGTTCTGCAAGGTCATCGGAGCCACTGCCAGCCTCTCCTCTGGGTTTCACCCACAGTCCAATGGTCAGACGGAGAGGCTCAACCAGGACCTGGAAACCACCCTGCGAGGCCTGGCTATGGATAACCCGACATCATGGAGCACCTGGCTGCCATGGGCAGAGTACGCCCACAACACCCTGCAGTCATCGGCTACCAAGCTGTCGCCATTCCAGTGCCAATTCGGGTTCCAGCCACCTCTGTTCCCGGACCAGGAGGAGGACGCGGGGGTGCCCTCGGTCAACCAATATGTGAGACGGTGTCGCAAGACCTGGAGCAAGGTCAGGAAGACCCTCATACAGACCTCCAGAACCAACCAGACTCAGGCCAACCGCCACAGAAGACCTGCACACACTTTCCGCCCTGGGCAGCGGGTTTGGCTGTCCACTAAGGACCTTCCGCTGCGGGTGGAGAACCGCAAGCTTGCTCCTCGCTACATTGGCCCCTTCAAGGTGGTGCGCAGGGTGAACCCTGTCTCCTACCGGCTCCAGTTGCCCCGGACTCTGAGGATCAACCCCACTTTCCATGTTTCCCTGTTGCGGCCTGTACTGACGTCTACGTATGCCCCTGCCCCTAGGAACCCCCCACCCCCCCGCATCTTCCAGGGGCAGACTGTGTTCACTGTGCATCGCCTGCTTGACTCCCGCCGGGTCCGCGGCGGGTTGCAATATCTGGTGGACTGGGAGGGCTATGGTCCTGAGGAGCGCTGCTGGGTTCCTGCTCGGGATGTCCTGGATAAAGAACTGTGTCGGGACTTCCATTCGGCCCATCCGGATCGCCCTGGGAACGTCAGGAGATGCTCCTAGGGGGGGGGGGTCCTGTTAGGACTTGGACTGTTTTGGCCTCTAGAGGCCGCTGTTATTTCCTTTTCGTGTCATATTTATTTTGGCCTCTAGAGGCCGCCACTGTTCCTGTGTTTTGTGTTTTTTTTTTTGTTAATTGCCTGTTAGTCCTAATTATCTTCACCTGTGTCCTTAATTAGCTTGTGTATTTATACCCCTGAGTTCAGTCCTCTTGTCACGGAGTCTTTGTGCTGTTATGTTTATCTCCAGTTTCCTTTGTACTGTGTTCTTGGTTTTGCACTTTGCTTTCTTTTGGATTTAGTAGTGACTGTTTTTGGATCTTCTGAGCTTTTGCATTTTTGCCTTTTCCTTTTTGGACCTTAAACTTTTGATATTTTATTTTTCCCTTTGTCTTCCCAGTGTTAGATTATACTCTTTGTTGTTTTTTTGTTTTGCCCTGTATATAGTGTATATAGTATAAATAAACCTTTTGATTCTTTTTCTACTTCCGCCTCACGCCTCTGCATTTGAGTCATCCCCCTGGTGGCCTAGTGGGGGTTTGCTGGATCATCACACCAACGAACCAGGTTCAAAACCCTAACACAAAGTATTAGTTTAAGGGTGTTCACACTTATGCAACCAGGTTATTGTACATTTTTTTTTTATTTTTTATGTTTTTCCCCCTAACAGATTTGTTTGTTTTTCAATTGTATTGTACAAGTTATAGGTCACATTAACGGTGGGAAAAGTTTTGAAATTATTTATCGTGGTCTCATTTTGGGTTTTTTTTTTACATCAGAAAAACCTATCATTTTAACAGGGTGTGTACACTTTTTAGACCCACTGTATACTTTAGTCAATTATTATGTGCAAAAAGCAACTGGATTAAAACTTTATCATTCTAAAAGGAATTTCATTTCACATATTGAGTTTGATCAGATTTTAATATTCAGGTATCCAGTATTGCTGTCATACTTTTGGGTTAAGCCATACAAAAATTACATGTGCTTCCTCAGCCCAAACCACACATAGGGGAAGGGGACTGGGGTCTGTTATGCTAAAGTTATACATACAGGACACTTTTTTGATGAAATAAAAACATGTATTCTATTCCCTTTTAGCAGGTTTCATTCATTTGGTTCAAAAGCATGCAATATTGTTAGCATATTGTTTATCCTACTTGTATTATGTCACTCTACCCAATGGAGAATGAGCATGCAATATGGTTTACGATATTGCATGGTTGTTACGACATGACTTCACATGTCGGTGATGTAAGACTTCCACGCTAGTGAGTGACTGTGACAATTTGGAAACAAACATGGCTGCCAGGTTTGCTTTGTTAAATACGGAAGATTTTGACAGAATTTTGAAAGAGAAAGATGCACTGAACACCCAAAAGGAATGTATTATAATAATAATAATAATAATAATATTAATAATAATAATAATAATAATAATAATAATATTGGCTGGCATTTTTCGTGGTATATCAGATATATTCCATTCAGCTAGCATGATGTTGAACTCATCTTCGACTCATTCAATATCGTGCTAGCTGAATGGAATATATGATATAACACGGAAAAAAATAGCCAGCCATTATTATTTAAATATTACTAGTGTTTAGTTTAATGTCAGTTTATCTAACCTTCTCTTGAAGCTATTTAGCACACACTCTGCCACCACTCCAAAGAGAGACACTACTATTTTTTTTTCCAGTCACCTGCTTCAATTTTTATTTTAATTTTATAAGTTCTTCTGGCAGCAAACCCAAAGGAATCTGACACAATGGTTAATGTGATAAATGGGCTGTAGAGGAGGCTGTCTTTTTGGAATAGGACTGGCTCTGGGAGTGATGGGGCTGAACTAACATGGGCTGGTAAATAGGACGCAAACACCTGACACACCGGTTAACATGATTCTCAGCAGGAGCCACCTCTGAGGCTGCCACAGCCAATCATGGCTCGCACAGAGTGACCCACAGCACTGGCTCTTCCACTTTCATCATCTATCATTTATCAGCCTTATCTCACAAATCTGCATAACCACAGGGGCCACACCAGTCACAGGAAATCTAAAAAAAGACACTAAGGGCCTGTGTAGGGGAAGAACACATTTCATAGAAATACAGTATTCTGCAGAGAAAATGCCATGCTCAGTTGAAGAGTGCTGAAGACTCCATGTCCAGAAAAAAAAAAGAATGTCCTGATGTTGACAAAGCAATGCAGTATTCAAAATGTAATCGAGATACTGATTCTCTCTATCGATATTCTGGCCATGTCTGAACACCTAATGTGTGAGTCGAGGTCTAGACCTCTTGATAGCTCATTTGCCTTGCCCTGTACTCCAATTTGGACTCTGAGCAATCCAACAGCAAGTCAGCATCTTAATTAAACTGACATTTAATTAAAAGAGCTATGCTGTTTACATTATCTCTTCCCACTCTAAGATAGTGTGGAAAACCAAATTTAAAGGGGATGGATGTTGGTGTGTAGTTAAGTAGTTGCATGCAAATCACTGGCCAATTCTCTCTAGTAGTGTCCTCTAATGGATGGCATCACAGGGTATTTGGGTTGATAGGACTGATCTTGCTGTAAATGAGCTCAGCTATCTATGAAGACTGTAGTCATATGTGGGAAAATTAGCTTTTTATTAAGGTCTTAAACATCTCATTGGATGTAATTATATGTTAAGTATCCACTAATATAGAGGAACATAAACTACAGCATTGATGAAGTAAATGGGAAAATGAGAATGTTACTCGTTGCCTAGATGTCTCCCAAAATATCACTGAAATCCCAAAATTACAATTATTCAATCTTTTGAATAGCTCATATGTCCTCATTCTAAATTACTGCAGAAATCAGTCATTTGCTTCAAACTGAATTAAAGTCAGGAATTATCTTTAATAGGCAGTGTAGAGCTCTGATGGGAAAAATTAGACCTGATAAGGCCAATTTAACATCAGTTTGAAAAGTTTAGCAAATATTCGGCTTGTTATAAGAACGGGTGAGGAGCATGATGAAAAATGCTGAGAAGAATAACACAGCTAAATTGATTCCTCAGGTTGTCAAGTTTCAGAGTCAAGCATTTGATCAGTTCTCCATAATAACAGCTTGTTTGGAATGGTTGCAAAAAACAAGGTCCCTGAGAATCTAAAACACATGACAACTTCATAAGACAGACTACAAAGCAATTATGACAGCTGAGCATCATATGGTGGATCATTGGTGCATTTTGGCTGTTTTGAAGCTAGTTGTCCAGAGGCTCTCAGGAAAGATTGATCCATACATCCATTATCTGTCGCGGGCAAGCTGGAGCTTATCTCAGCTGACTGTGGGCGAAAGGTGGGGTACACCCTGGACAAGTCACCAGATCATTGCAAGGCTGACACATAGAGACAAACAACCATTCACACCTATGGTCAATTTCGAGCCACCAATTAGCCTAACCCGCATGTCTTTGGACTGTGGGGGAAACCAGAGCACCCGGAGGAAACCCACGCAGACACGGGGAGAACGTGCAAACTCCACACAGAAAGGTCCTGTCAGCCACTGGGCTCAAACCCAGAACCTTCTTGCCGTGAGGCGACAGTGCTAACCACTACACCACCATGCCGCTCAGGAAAGTGCAATGGAATTTTGAATTCTGTTAAGTACCGGGATGACCCCAAACATACATCGAAATCAATGTTTTGCAAATGCCATTTCTCCAGATTTGCAACTTATAGAAATACATATGTGTTAGTGACTGTGTGAGTTCGTGGCAGTCTTCAAGCTTGGCCACCATGGACTACAATTCCCAAGTTCCACAGTGCCCTCCCTCTCCTAAGTTCTGATTGGGATTACACCTGTTCCTTATTCCAACACCCTAAATAAGCATGCCAAACACTCCAGCTCATTGCGAAGTATTGTTCTGCGTCTGCATACCTGATCATACCAAGCCATTGTTGTTCTGACCTGACTCTTAGTGTTTTTGACACCTGCTATGGTATTCTCTCGACCCTGAGACTGTTATTTACCTCTGACATCCTGTTTGCTGACTGACCGACCCCTATCACAAACTCGACTCTGATTCTCGTCTCAAGATTTGGATTTGTTTACCAGTTTGCGACATACCCGCTCTCCCCTGCATTTGCATCCATAAGTGCCTGCAATATGTATGTTCTGAATTGATTGTGATTAGCGCAGCTCACATATGCAAAAAAAAACCCCCGTTGAAATGTTCTAAATGAAGGAGTATCACAAGTCTGGTCTCCTCCAAATTTCTCTAGGTAACAGCTCACTAAATCTTAATTGTGGTAGTCCTGAGCATTTTGAAACCATCCATCCATCCATCCATCCATCCATCCATCCATCCATTATCTGTCGCCGCTTATCCTGTTCTACAGGGTCACAGGCAAGCTGGAGCCTATCCCAGCTGACTATGGACGAGAGGCGGGGTACACCCTGGACAAGTCACCAGGTCATCACAGGGCTAACACATAGACACAGACAACCATTCACACTCACATTCACACCTACAGTCAATTTAGAGCCACCAATTAGCTTAACCTGCATGTCTTTGGACTGTGGGGGAAACCGGAGCACCCGGAGGGGACCCACGCAGACACGGGGAGAACATGCAAACTCCGCACAGAAAGGCCCTTGCTGGCCACTGGGCTCAAACCTAGGACCTTCTCGCTGTGAGGCGACAGTGCTAACCACTACACCACCGTGCCGCCCTCATTTTGAAACCAGTGTTTTGTAAAAGAAATATATATTACTTAAATGTACATTAGATAAGATAAATAAGTTTGTGTGTGTGTTCAAGGTTATGTCTCTAGCAGTTAGGTGGGCTTGACATTTGAATGATTCCCTCTCATGTTCATGAATAATCGACAGTGCCCCATAAAGTGTCTATAAAATGACAGACAGGTACCTGGTATGTGGTTTATTTATGAGGCTATTTTCTTCGCTGAAGGATTCCACTAATTCTGGAGCTGAATATATAGTGTAGAATGTTACATTTAGATTCAGAAGTTATATTATCATTCATTTAAAAACCACTTTGAAGAGTAGCAGTAGCACTAATCTTCAAAGAAATGCAGTATGTTTTAGGGGGTTTCAATTCCCAGCACGTACTGAATCTTTGACTTCTAGTTAGATGCTACATTTTTAAGTGTTTTTAAGTGCCAAGAGCTTTCACTTTTTCCAACTGAAATGTCTACTTTGCTTCTGGACTGTGAGCAAAGAGAGGTGAGTGGTTGTGCAATTGTATTGCTCCTTTGACTGTTGGGGAAGGAGAATTGTGTGAGTCAGGCAGAGCTGAGTGGCAAGACCAACAGCAAACATGATGGTTTGCACTGGGTAAACTGCCTGATGTTGTACATCACATCATCATGAGTAAAATTGGAAAGGGCAACTTATAAAAGCATATTACTAAAAAAACACCAAAGGAGTGTGATTTTTCATTATTCGCATCAATATATGTTCATCATTACCTCGGCCAAGGAGGTTATGTTATCGGTAGCGTTGGTTTGTTTGTTTGTTGGTTTGTCTGTTAGCAACATTACGGAAAAAGTAATGAACGGATTGCTCTGAAATTTTTTCCAGAGGTGTGACGGCACAAGTAGCAATCCATTACATTTTGGCGGTGATCCGGATCACCTTCTGGATCCCGGATTTTTTTAAAGGATTCTTGGCAGAGGTCTGTGCTCTCCGAGTGCTTTTCTAGTTTGTTTAAAGCTCATAGGCAACAGTTTTAATTTTATGCACATTTGAAACTTTATATGTTAAAAAACCATCTGTAATTTTCTTTTGGTCCCAAGAAGTATTGTTAATAAGTAATAATTAAAATGAGTTAGCTCGAATCGCGGTGAATTTCTGTTCGGCGATTTTCGTGACCACTCGGCGCGTGATGTCATTTAAGACAAATAAACCGCTTGAGTTGAGTCCACTTCTGTTTATTTTCATTGCCGTTCAGCTTGATTGCAGATGTGCGTTCAGGAATTTCCAAAAAAAAACATGCCTTATTGTTGTGCAGTAAACTGTAACAATGGGACCGCTTCAGGAAGAAGTTTTTACCTTTTACCGAGAGAGGAGAAGAGGCGGAGTGAATGGATTGGCTTTTTCTGGAAGAGGAGAAGAGGTGGAGTGAGTGGGTTGGCTTTTTCCAAAAAAGGAGAAGAGGCAGAGCAAGTGGGTTGGCTTTTTCCGAAAGAGGAGAAGAGGCGGAGCGAGTGGGTTGGCTTTTTCCGAAAGAGGAGAAGAGGTGGAGCGAGAGGGTTGGCTTTTTCTGAAAGAGGAGAAGAGGCGGAGCGAGAGGGTTGGCATTTTCCGAAAGAGGAGAAAAGACGGAGCGAGAGGGTTGGCTTTTTCCGAAAGAGGAGAAGAGGCGGAGCGAGAGGGTTGGCTTTTTCCGAAAGAGGAGAAGAGGCGGAGCGAGAGGGTTGGCTTTTTCCGAAAGAGGAGAAGAGGCGGAGCGAGAGGGTTGGCTTTTTCCGAAAGAGGAGAAGAGACGGTGCGAGAGGGTTGGCTTTTTCCGAAACAGGAGAAGAGGCGGAGTGAGAGGGTTGGCTTTTTCCGAAAGAGGAGAAGAGGCGGAGCGAGAGGGTTGGCTTTTTCCGAAAGAGGAGAAGAGGCGGAGCGAGAGGGTTGGCTTTTTCCGAAAGAGGAGAAGAGGCGGAGTGAGTGAGTTGGCTTTTTCCGAAAAAGGAGAAGAGGCAGATCGAGAGGGTTGGCTTTTTCCGAAAGAGGAGAAGAGGCGGAGTGAGAGGGTTGGCTTTTTCCGAAAAAGGAGAAGAGGCAGAGCGAGAGGGTTGGCTTTTTCCGAAAGAGGAGAAGAGGCGGAGCGAGAGGGTTGGCTTTTTCCAAAAAAGGAGAAGAGGCAGAGCGAGAGGGTTGGCTTTTTCCGAAAGAGGAGAAGAGGCGGAGCGAGTGGGTTGGCTTTTTCCGAAACAGGAGAAGAGGCGGTGCGAGAGGGTTGGCTTTTTCCGAAAGAGGAGAAGAGGAGGAGCGAGAGGGTTGGCTTTTTCCGAAAGAGGAGAAGAGACGGTGCGAGAGGGTTGGCTTTTTCCGAAAGAGGAGAAGAGGTGAAGCGAGAGGGTTGGCTTTTTCCGAAAGAGGAGAAGAGGCGGAGCGAGAGGGTTGGCTTTTTCCGAAAGAGGAGAAGAGGCGGAGCGAGAGGGTTGGCTTTTTCCGAAAGAGGAGAAGAGACGGAGCGAGAGGGTTGGCTTTTTCCGAAAAAGGAGAAGAGGCGGAGCGAGAGGGTTGGCTTTTTCCGAAAGAGGAGAAGAGGCGGAGCGAGAGGATTGGCTTTTTCCGAAAGAGGAGAAGAGGTGGAGCGACTGGGTTGGCTTTTTCAGAAAAAGGAGAAGAGGCAGAGCGAGAGGGTTGGCTTTTTCCGAAAGAGGAGATGAGGCGGAGCGAGTGGGTTGGCTTTTTCCGAAAAAGGAGAAGAGGCGGAGCGAGAGGGTTGGCTTTTTCCGAAAGAGGAGAAGAGGCGGATCGAGAGGGTTGGCTTTTTCCGAAAAAGGAGAAGAGGCAGAGCGAGTGGGTTGGCTTTTTCCGAAAGGGGAGACAAGGCGGAGAGAGTGGATTGTGCGCATGAGGCCAGAGGGTTGTTTTTTTCCGGAAGAGGAGAAGAGGCGGAGAGAGTGGATTGTGCACGTGAAACAACATCAAGCAGTCAAAGAAGCAACGGAACGGCAACGCTCAAGCAAAGATTGGAGATTGAAGATTGGAGGTAAACATTTTTACTTTTGCTTGCAATTGACAAGTCAAGAATCCTGAGGAATCCTGTACAATCATTGTGGAAATGAGACAAAGGGATATTTCCTCGCTCAGAGTAGGCTATAAATAGTATAATGCCGCAGATGGCAGGTTAATGTGGCCTACCGGTGCACTGTCAAGTAATCGTTCCCTATATCCACTTGGGAGGGCGGTTTAATTATTCTTCAAAAGGGCTCTTATTTAGTATTACGACAAAAGTAGGAATTTATCATAACTACCAGGATAAATCGTTTGGGTGCGAGTCTTATTGAGGTCCAGGGTCACCGCAATCGGAGTCGGCTGAGTCGCTGTCCGATTCCGAGGCCGCACGGTCAAACCAGTGAGCCACATTCACCGATTGCTTCGCAGCGGCCACAGGTTCATACATATATGGTTTCACCTCTCGATATTCAAGTTGGAGAGTTCCTACTTCAAAATCGCTATCGCTTTCAGACATTTTACACAAACTCTCACAAAGTCCATACACGTGTGCTCATTTTGCAAGTAAACACAGAACTGGGGGGTGTCGTGGCTCAGGTGGATAAGGCGCCATACCATAAATCCAGGGACCCGGGTTCGATTCTGACCCGAGGTCATTTCCCAATCCCTCCCCATCTCTCTCTCCCACTCATTTCCTGTCCTGTCCTGTCTCTACACTGTCCTATCCAATAAAGGTGAAAAAAGCCCAAAAAAAATCTTAAAAAAAAAAAGTAAACACAGAGCTGCTCCTGGTCTGTTTGGCTTAAATGACGTCATGACAACGGCTCCCTGGCGGTGAAAGTGTGCATAAGTGAGATGTAAACAAACCTTCGGAAATTGGGCAAACCAGTATATTTTAACCGTTTTATTCAATTTTAGGGTGCAAATTAGACACTAGGAAGATTGAATTCGCTTTTTGGGTCGTTCTTCTAGACAATAAAGTTGATATTCTACGTTTCACCTCCGACCATTGCCTATGACCTTTAAGTGTGTGGATGTCAGCTTCTTATGTGAGCTAATGTGTGCCCAGTACGTTTACCTTTGCCCTTCATACTGTAGTTCATTTCATTCCCCATCTGTTTCTCATCCTGAGCTCAAGACTGATTATTTTTGATGACAATGTGAAAGACACTCTTAATTCACACCACTGTTTCCCCACTGAGAATCATTATCTGAACCTGCATGATAATACAAAAAGGTCAGACAGATTCCTTCATCCTGACACACCACTCACTAAATCGCTAAGATTAATTTCCTCACACCATTGTCACCCGAGCCTCCTGGTTGAGGCCTCCTTTGTCGACTGCTTCATTTTACTCTGATTTGTTGATACAAGTCAAAATACACTTCCACAATATACTCTTTTACATCAATAGCAATAGCATTTGATGTTAAAAAGTAGTATTTATAATTGTGTACTTGTATTCAGCATAGTATATTTACTTTTTAAACAAATATTGCCAGACTTTAATTTTGCTTCCCAGATAGTAATAGGAATTTTATAATATAAGCATGTCATGTAAGTCCTGCTACTGGAAAATAATCAACAGTGAACTGGCCAAACATGAAGTGAAGTAACTTTTAATAGACATAATTTGATTATTTTCTCATAACAGTGTGTACAAAAGTGTTTTATTCCTCTTATACCACATAAATTTGCCAACAGTTAATTTATTAAAAACAAACTAAATCCTGTTATAACATTACAGCAGTAACACAAGCCTCTCTTGTTTTCTCTCTTGAGGTTAATAAGACTTCTAGAACATTAATCATATTAATTATTCACAAACATTAATCAACACCTTCTAACCACTCATATTTCCGAATTCAACTTCAGTGCGGTATAAATACATACTTCTTTCTTCCCAGCAGTCCGTGAGCAAATCTTAAAGGGCCTGCGACTCTCAAATGGCCATATTATATAATCACGAGAAGATTAGCTCATGGAATCTGAATTATTTAGGATTCATTTATTGTCTAATTCCACATTGATTTATGTACTTTCAGGGGGATGAAGACATAAAAGTACTTGATACTCCAATAAAGAACCATTTCAGTGTGTTCAAACAAAAAGCAACTTCCTGTTTGTACAAATCGCACAACTAGATTAAATGGTTGAACAGTGAAGTTTCTTACATTCTTACTGAAGTTTATTAAGACACTAAGGAAAATTGTAATGTTAGTATAACGTATGCCTGGAATTTGCCCAGGTCATGGTGTGTTATAGACAGACATACACGTTTCATGGGCAAATAGCCCCTCAAGTATGTACAGGAATATATATCTTTATTCTATCCAAATTCACTGGATATGAGCTCTGATTGGCTACTCTACTACTAGGATATCAGCTCATATACCATGAGTAGAGAAAAACAAAATGGTGGAGTGCATCAAGTCAGATATATCACTTTATCAAGTATTTAAAATAAACAGAAATAGCTAAAAGAATATAGTCGTCTCCCCCACAATATCTCCTGTTCCACACTCCAGTCCAGTCGGTGGCACCAAACCACCAAAACCCTAAAGAAGAAGAAGAAAATGGCGGAACGTGTTACTGAACCAACGAAGGATGAAATAAAAACTTGACTCAAAAACAAAAGCCAAAAAATACAAAAAAAGCAGAAAAACATCTCATCTCTCATCTCATTATCTCTAGCCACTTTATCCTTCTACAGGGTCGCAGGCAAGCTGGAGCCTATCCCAGCTGACTACGGGCGAAAGGCGGGGTACACCCTGGACAAGTCGCCAGGTCATCACAGGGCTGACACATACAACCATTCACACTCACACCTACGGTCAATTTAGAGTCACCAGTTAACCTAACCTGCATGTCTTTGGACTGTGGGGGAAACCGGAGCACCCGGAGGAAACCCACGCGGACACGGGGAGAACATGCAAACTCCACACAGAAAGGCCCTCGCCGGCCCCGGGGCTCGAACCCAGACCTTCTTGCTTTGAGGCGACAGCACTAACCACTACACCACCGTGCCGCCGCAGTAAAACATGGAATAAAAATATTTGATGATAAGAACATACCTGTTTTTATTTTTCAAGAATTATTATTATCACATTTTTCACAAATTGCTACTGTCATTTTGCCGGTTTGTTTACATTCTAAGCGGAAATTATTTTGCCGGACGTTTTGTAAAAAGTTTTTGTTTATTGAATTTGCAAAAAATAAAAATGCTCTGTTTCTCAAAATCCAGTGAATGTGGATCAAATAAAACAGTTATTCCACTCAATCTCATCGTACATGGCTTATAGCTGACTTGGTGCTATGCACTATGTTGGCTATCAGCTCATATACGACTCAATATCATGGAATAACTGTTAATAAAAATATATACAACTTATCTGGGATTGAACTTATTTTTTGAGCAAAGAGTTTATTTAGGAAAGCAAATCCCAGTCTAAATCAACTTCTTACCTTCCACCATGAAGCAAATACCATAAAGCAAATAAATCACTTTATAAAAACATTCATTTGCTTTGGAAACCTCCGAACATATGGAGCCTCTTTGTATTGATGGTTGAGTGTAAATAATATGCTCAAAATCAGACATAGGTTTTAATCTATCTCTTCAGGGTACCTTTGCATGTCAGGTTTTTTATTTATTTATTTATTTTTACAGCCTGAAGCATTTGTTCAAAAGTTGAAATATGTGCACAGGTCTGCTGCAACCTACATAAATTATGACCAGAGGCATTCATCCATTTGCATACAGGGAATGAAATACTCAAACGTGCCAGAGAACTTCGTAGACGAAGCGGCTGAGTCAGTAATGATGACATAAAGCCCGCAAAGGAACCAAGGTGATTAATGGGAAGCGAATAAGTGTCACAGCAACCTTACACACCCAACCAGCCAGGAAACTGGGCCAGACTCACAGGTTAAGACTGCCAAGCCTCTCAGCAAAGAACACTGCTGCCTTTGAGTTCCTAAAGTGAGCTACAGTGAGTGAGATCAAGGAGAGAAAATCAAATATATTTTGCTGCTTTTCAGGAAATGAGAGACTATTATTGCCCTTATTTTTCATATTTGATGAGTTCTGTATTCAGAGCTTTCAGTCAAGAACTAGTAGCCTTTGCATCATTAAAAACAATTATCTAGGGATGTTACCTTTTATTCTGTGCAGTTTGTAAATGTTTCCGTGCTTGAAAAGTGAATAATGTTGGTATAATACAACCCCAATTCCAAAAAAGTTGGGACAAAGTACAAATTGTAAATAAAAACGGAATGCAATAATTTACAAATCTCAAAAACTGATATTGTATTCACAATAGAACACAGACAACATATCAAATGTCAAAAGTGAGACATTTTGAAATTTCATGCCAAATATTGGCTCATTTGAAATTTCATGACAGCAACACATCTCAAAAAAGTTGGGACGGGGCAATAAGAGGCTGGAAAAGTTAAAGGTACAAAAAAGGAACAGCTGGAGGACCAAATTGCAACTCATTAGGTCAATTGGCAATAGGTCATTAACATGACTGGGTATAAAAAGAGCATCTTGGAGTGGCAGCGGCTCTCAGAAGTAAAGATGGGAAGAGGATCACCAATCCCCCTAATTCTGCGCCGACAAATAGTGGAGCAATATCAGAAAGGAGTTCGACAGTGTAAAATTGCAAAGAGTTTGAACATATCATCTACAGTACATAATATCATCAAAAGATTCAGAGAATCTGGAAGAATCTCTGTGCGTAAGGGTCAAGGCCGGAAAACCATACTGGGTGCCTGTGATCTTCAGGCCCTTAGACGGCACTGCATCACATACAGGCATGCTTCTGTATTGGAAATCACAAAATGGGCTCAGGAATATTTCCAGAGAACATTATCTGTGAACACAATTCACCATGCCATCCGCCGTTGCCAGCTAAAACTCTATAGTTCAAAGAAGAAGCCATATCTAAACATGATCCAGAAGCGCTGACGTCTTCTCTGGGCCAAGGCTCATTTAAAATGGACTGTGGCAAAGTGGAAAACTGTTCTGTGGTCAGACGAATCAAAATTTGAAGTTCTTTATGGAAATCAGGGACGCCGTGTCATTCGGACTAAAGAGGAGAAGGACGACCCAAGTTGTTATCAACGCTCAGTTCAGAAGCCTGCATCTCTGATGGTATGGGGTTGCATTAGTGCGTGTGGCATGGGCAGTTTACACATCTGGAAAGACACCATCAATGCTGAAAGGTACTGTATATCCAGGTTCTAGAGCAACATATGCTCCCATCCAGACGACGTCTCTTTCAGGGAAGACCTTGCATTTTCCAACGTGACAATGCCAAACCACATACTGCATCAATTACAGCATCATGGCTGCGTAGAAGAAGGGTCCGGGTACTGAACTGGCCAGCCTGCAGTCCAGATCTTTCACCCATAGAAAACATTTGGCGCATCATAAAATGGAAGATACGACAAAAAAGACCTAAGACAGATACGACAAAAAAGACCTAAAACTAGAATCCTACATTAGACAAGAATGGGTTAACATTCCTATCCCTAAACTTCAGCAACTTGTTTCCTCAGTCCCCAGACGTTTACAGACTGTTGTAAAGAGAAAAGGGGATGTCTCACAGTGGTAAACATGGCCTTGTCCCAACTTTTTTGAGATGTGTTGTTGTCATGAAATTTAAAATCACCTAACTGTTCTCTTTAAATGATACATTTTCTCAGTTTAAACATTTGATATGTCATCTATGTTCTATTCTGAATAAAATATGGAATTTTGAAACTTCCACATCATTGCATTCCATTTTTATTTACAATTTGTACTTTGTCCCAACTTTTTTGGAATCGGGGTTGTAATTTCATTGTGTTAATTTTTTTTTTTTGAGTAAATGACCCACAGCTCTTTTAACCATTCAAGAGATTAAAAAAAAAAGGTTTTTATTGTTAGATTCAGCTCCAATCCGCATTCTTTCATTTAGGATGATTGAAGTTTGCCTTTGTTAGACAATTGAACCTCATGAATATTAAAGCATAAAAAGGTGGACCTGAATGGCAAAACGTTTTTAGATAAAGTTGACTTTTTTAGGTGCCATGCCTGTCAGGACCAGTGTATTTATATTTAAGATCTTGATTTCTGATTTTATGTATGAGTGATATGATGACAGCAGGCCAGCGGCCCTAGCGCACAACACCATAAGCACTCCTTGCCTTACTGCTGCAGTGGTGCTGAAAGGGCAGCACCCCAAACTTCCCTCCTCAGCAGTGCTGAAAGGACGGCTCTGCTCCAGTGCCACTGTTTTCAAACAGCACACACATGGCACAGAGATGGGGAAATCTAATTCTGCATGGCTGGAACTCACTAAGCAGTGCTACGGCTCCTGCTTACAATCTACAAGAAGCAGGGAGGATATAAAAAGATGCCACCTCTGTTCAGAATTGCGGTGCCAGGTCTTAATTATTTTGACCTTTAAAAGTAGTAAACAGGCACCCTTGTCAGACATAGTGGCTCCCAACTCGTTAGTTGTCAGGGCATGTTACAACATGCCAACTTCAGACACCCTGGCGCCACTGTCCATCACACGCCAACTTCAGACACCCTGGCGCCACTGTCCATCACACTGTGCTGCGTGGACTATATAAGATGCGCACAAACATCGAAGAAAACACAGCACACATCAGACGGGGACTCCATGCAACACCTGCTTCTCATCAGTGAATATTTGGATCCGTTTCTCTCTTTCTTTCTCGGTTTCATTTCTTTCTTGCTTTCTGTCTTTCTATCGCGGACGTGTCAGGATCCAACGTCCATCATTTGTGCCGTGTGAGCATTCCGTGCGTCCTTGAATGTAAGTTGTTTATTGTTGCGTAGCTACTGTGTTATGTGTGTACTCGTTATCTGTAACTGTTACATGTGGTGGTAAGGCTAGCGAGTATTTCTTCTCTTATTCTCTCATCCTGTGTCTGTCTATTTTCTTACGTGTTTGTTCTGTTCTGTTCAGTAGCCATGTAATGATAGCGCTTGTTTTCTCGACCACGGTTTGTTACGGGAGCACATTTCATTATTAGCTATTGCCGTGTTGGGAGTGTAGTGGTGGTATGTACAGTTCATAACCGCGCCACATATTCTAACCTTCTATGCGCAATACAGCGCGGGGCAGCGCTTAAAGGAGCCACGCTCCCCTTCCTTCAGCCGACACACTCTGTGTCTTCATGCGGGTGTGACTCGCTGTAAGCAGTTGCACCACGTACCTTGGTAATGATAGCTGCTGTAGGCAGCTATCCTCATCCCCCGTGTACGTTGTACACATTGTACATATTGTGTACATATCGTGTATATAGTCAGTATCTAGTGTGTTGTGTTATTTATTATGGGGTGTAAATAGCATTCATTGGGCTTTACATTGTTTTACTTATATAGTATTCATTTGTGTGTTTTACATTTGTATTACATTGTATATAATTATTATTCATTTGCGTTAATATATATTTAATGCGATGTGTATTTGTATTTATATCATTGTTATTATTTACATTATTGCTTGTGTGTATATTATTGCTCATGTCTTGTTGTATTTGTATTTTATTCTGTTTTCTAGTAAAACCACGGTTTACACGGTTTCTCGTGAGTGGACATCCATTAATTCCTGTTCTAACCGGACAGCCTGTGTAGCTTGCTGTATACCCGATCCAGTGTCCCTCCTATACAGTCCTTTACCCTGTCCATCACCGGACACCCATTTTTATATGGTCCTTCGAGCCGGATACAGCATTCTACACAGTCAGGATGTCCACTCATGATGGCAGTGCCCGTCCTCGCCGTGAGCACCACCACCCCAGGCACCTGGATGACTACGTGGTGACCCAGGCTCAGCGACGGCTGCCACAGGACGGCGCACACACCCAGGATGATTCTTCCCATGTGGGAGACAGCAGGCCCCGGGAGCCATCACACACTCCCCCTGCTGGGCAGACTCCCCTGGACACGTCAGCAGCTATCCTCCTCGCCCTTCAGCAGATACGGGAGGACAATCGGCAGCTGCAGCGGGATGTGCAGTACCTGTTGCAACAACAACACTATGCATCACCTCCACGCACTCCAGCGAGGGACATCCAGGTTCCAGCCGTCACGCCTGGAACCCCCCCAGCAGTCCTATCATCACCACTGCAGCATGACAGAACATACAGCCCTGCTGACTCAACCAGTGGACATCGCCGCGCCCCGGTGGCAGAGCAGTCGTCACCTCTACCTCGGCCACACATCGCAGGAGCTGAGGCAGCGACGTCCACACCGCCACACGGAGGAGCTCCCCATTTGCCAACACCACTGACGGCAGAGCTGACAGAGCACCTGAGGAGCATGAATCTGCCACGGGGTCACTCATTCACGTCATCCTCACCCTCTCCTGCCACCCCACAGTACTCAGCGCCATTCAGCCCACGGCGCCCTTCGTCTGCTCAGAGACAGCGGACGTCATCACCGGTGTCGGCCGGTCAGAGGGCAGTGGCACCAGATCATCACAGGCTGTCACCTGTCCCACAGCGACTGACATCTCTTCCCCCTCAGGAGCTGACCTACCGCGGGCCCAAGATGAGAATCCCAGCGTTCACCGAGGACGACCCACGGCAGTTCAACAGGATGCAGCTGGCACTCGACAACGTCCTACCACCCGACGCGACAGAGCGCTTCAAATATCAGATCCTGCTGGACCACCTGAAGCTAGAGGATGCTGTCCTGGTAGCGGATGCTTACTGCCACAGCAGCTATCCCTACAGTGATACGATGGCAGCCCTCACGAAGCTCTTTGGGCAGCCCCGCAAACTGGCACTCAGGCAGATCAACCAGGTCCTGGCTGAGCCCCCTGTCAGGAGCGGTGACCAGAGAGGCTTCAGGAACTTCGCCCTGAAGGTGCAGTCCTTGGTGGGGATGCTGGATAAGATGGGGACCCAGGAACAGCTTGAGCTACGGTGTGGTTCGCATGTGTCTCGGTTGCTGCCCAAGCTGCCTCACGAGCTGCGTACTGCCTTCAGGCGGTACATCGACCCAGACCGTGTGCCTGTCCCCACACTCTTGGACTTCGCCGCATGGTTACAGCACGAGGTTGGTGTGCAGCTGGACGAGACCAACGACCCGCCAAAGGCAACAGCGAGCCAGGCAGAGCGGCAGCGGAGCACCAGAGGCAAGCAGCCAGCAGCCACACGCTCCACCACGGTCCTGCTGGTAGACCCCCCAGCCAAGTCAGCTCAGCAGCCATCAAAGTCAGCTCCACGCACACCCGCCAAGGTGGAGCCTCCAAAGAAGTACTGCCCCTTCTGCAACAGCGCGGAGCACTACTTCAACCAGTGCACTGCGTTCAAGAGTATGTCACTGGAACCAAGGCTCCAGTGGATCAAGACCGGGAAGAAGTGCTGGAGGTGTGGACGCGACCATCAAGCAGCTCAGTGCTACCTCAAGGCACGGTGCCCGAAGTGCAATCGCCTGCACCTCGAGGTACTGCATGAGGTGAATGCACAAAGCAGGCCGGAGACTGCGACACTGTCTTCACCCAGCCAGCCATCCACCTACTACCTCGACCCAGCACGCAGAGGTAGTTGTGTGCTGCTGAAGATGGTGAAGGTGCTCCTTCATTACGGGGGCAAGAAGATGGAGACCTACGCCATCCTCGATGACGGGTCAGAGCGCACCATGCTCCTCCCCCAAGCAGCGCAGCAGCTTGGCCTCAAAGGACAGAGTGAGAATCTGGCCCTCCGCACCATCCGTCATGACATCAGAACGGTGCCGGGGAGGTCAGTGTCCTTCTCTGTGTCATCCCTCAGTCAACCGCAGCAGCGGTACAAAATACAGCGGGCCTTCACATCACCCGAACTGGGACTGTCCCCTCATTCACACCCAGTTGAGGCTCTCCAAAGGACCTACCGCCACCTCAGAGGGCTGCCTCTTCACTCCGTTACTCAGGCCCGTCCGCTGCTCCTCATTGGGTCTGACTACCCAGACCTCCTCATCCCCATCGAGCCTGTGCACATAGGCCCACTAGGTGGACCCATTGCCCTGAAGACACGCCTTGGGTGGACACTTCAAGGCCCCGCCAAGGCTGTCAAGCGTCGGTCTTCCACCCCAGCGTGCCTGTTCATCAGTGCACCGTCACCATCAGTGGAGCTGCTGCAGGACGCCACTGAGCTGCGGAAGTCCCAGTTCTGCGGCCACATCACCGTGACCTCTGACCCTGCGTTGCCTGATGCAGGGAACTTCAGTCAATATCCAGAGCTGCTGGAGGCCACAGTCAGAGCGCGTCACGGGGCGGCCACATCCGCCATCACAGCTGAGGACTACAGGCAAGCGGAGATGGCACTCCTCAGGAAGGCACAGAGTGACTCCTTCCCCGAAGACTTCACCCTGCTCTCAGCGGGGAAGCCAGTCTCCACTGACAGCAGGATCCTCACATTGTCCCCGGAGTACGACGCTGAGACACAGCTGATCCGGGTCGGAGGTCGTCTGCGCAGGTGTGACACGGTTGAGGAGGAGACTCTACACCCCATCCTGCTTGACCCTCAGCACCCCATCACACAGCTCATCATCCGAGACTTCGACAGCCACCTGGCGCACCCAGGACCAGAGCGAGTGTTTGCTGAGCTGCGCCGGCGGTACTGGATCATGCGTGGGAGAGCGGCTGTCAAGAAACATCAGCACAGCTGTCCAGAGTGTCAGAAGTGGCGAGGCACACCAGTGATCCCCAGAATGGCTGACTTGCCACCATCAAGTCTGCGCTTGCACAAGCCAGCCTTCTATTCCACTGGAATGGATTGTTTCGGGCCGTACCTCATCAAGATCGGCCGACGCACTGAGAAACGGTGGGGCATCGTTTTCAAGTGCCTGACAACCCATGCAGTGCATCTAGACCTCCTCACCAGCATGGACACTGATGCTTTCTTGATGGCCCTGCGGCGCTTCATCGCACACCAAGGGAAGCCACATGAGCTGCTCTCCGACCAAGGCACCAATTTCAGAGGGGGTCAGTCTGAACTGCAGGAGACGTTCAAAGCCCTCAGCCCAGAGCTACAGTCCCACTTAGCCAGTCAACAGATTGACTTCAAGTTCAATCCTCCACATGCTCCGCACTTCGGTGGTTCCTGGGAACGGGAGATCCGTTCCATCAAAGCTGCCCTACACACTACACTCGATGCACAGACAGTCACTGAGGAGGTGTTGAGGACAGTGCTGATCGAGGTGGAAAGCATCATCAACTCCAAGCCCTTGGGTTACACCTCGTCAGACATCGCAGATCCAGATCCCATCACTCCAAACATGCTGCTGATGGGGCGGCACGACCCCTCCATACCACAAGTGGTCTACACCGACTCCGACATCCTGAGCAGGCGCAGGTGGAGACAGTGCCAGGCCCTTGCGGACCAATTCTGGGCTAAGTTCATCAGGAACTACCTGCCCTCTCTTCAAACCCGCTCCAAGTGGCAACGAGACCGGGAGGACCTCATCGTTGACAGCATCGTGATGATTGTCGACCCTCAACTCCCACGTGCCCTGTGGCCTGTGGGCAAGGTCACTGCTGTCATCCCTGGAGCAGATGGCAGGGTACGTACTGCACAGGTGCAGGTCAAGGACCGGACCTACACACGCCCAGTCTCACGCCTGGTGAGACTCCCTTCACTCCCTCAGGACACCTCTGCCTGACATCATGGACACAACTTTGTTCCACAAAGTTGGGGGCGGCTGTTCAGAATTGCGGTGCCAGGTCTTAATTATTATGACCTTTAAAAGTAGTAAACAGGCACCCTTGTCAGACATAGTGGCTCCCAACTCGTTAGTTGTCAGGGCATGTTACAACATGCCAACTTCAGACACCCTGGCGCCACTGTCCATCACACGCCAACTTCAGACACCCTGGCGCCACTGTCCATCACACTGTGCTGCGTGGACTATATAAGATGCGCACAAACATCGAAGAAAACACAGCACACATCAGACGGGGACTCCATGCAACACCTGCTTCTCATCAGTGAATATTTGGATCCGTTTCTCTCTTTCTTTCTCGGTTTCATTTCTTTCTTGCTTTCTGTCTTTCTATCGCGGACGTGTCAGGATCCAACGTCCATCATTTGTGCCGTGTGAGCATTCCGTGCGTCCTTGAATGTAAGTTGTTTATTGTTGCGTAGCTACTGTGTTATGTGTGTACTCGTTATCTGTAACTGTTACATGTGGCGGTAAGGCTAGCGAGTATTTCTTCTCTTATTCTCTCATCCTGTGTCTGTCTATTTTCTTACGTGTTTGTTCTGTTCTGTTCAGTAGCCATGTAATGATAGCGCTTGTTTTCTCGACCACGGTTTGTTACGGGAGCACATTTCATTATTAGCTATTGCCGTGTTGGGAGTGTAGTGGTGGTATGTACAGTTCATAACCGCGCCACATATTCTAACCTTCTATGCGCAATACAGCGCGGGGCAGCGCTTAAAGGAGCCACGCTCCCCTTCCTTCAGCCGACACACTCTGTGTCTTCATGCGGGTGTGACTCGCTGTAAGCAGTTGCACCACGTACCTTGGTAATGATAGCTGCTGTAGGCAGCTATCCTCATCCCCCGTGTACGTTGTACACATTGTACATATTGTGTACATATCGTGTATATAGTCAGTATCTAGTGTGTTGTGTTATTTATTATGGGGTGTAAATAGCATTCATTGGGCTTTACATTGTTTTACTTATATAGTATTCATTTGTGTGTTTTACATTTGTATTACATTGTATATAATTATTATTCATTTGCGTTAATATATATTTAATGCGATGTGTATTTGTATTTATATCATTGTTATTATTTACATTATTGCTTGTGTGTATATTATTGCTCATGTCTTGTTGTATTTGTATTTTATTCTGTTTTCTAGTAAAACCACGGTTTACACGGTTTCTCGTGAGTGGACATCCATTAATTCCTGTTCTAACCGGACAGCCTGTGTAGCTTGCTGTATACCCGATCCAGTGTCCCTCCTATACAGTCCTTTACCCTGTCCATCACCGGACACCCATTTTTATAACCTCTTTTTACATTTTACAAACATACACTTTTTTGGTGCCAGAAATCCATCCATCCATTATCTATACCCCTTATCCATCAGGGTTGCAGTGGAAGCTGGAGACAATCCCAGCTGACTTCAGGCAAGAGACAGGGTACACCCTAGGTAGGGCTAACATGGAGACAAACAACCATACACACTCACAGGCAATTTAGAGTAGCCAGCTGACCTAATCTGTCTAATCTAGTCTTTAGATTGTGGGAGGAAACCAGAGCACCAAGAGGAAATATGTCTGTGAAGGTTCTCAGTCATCCAGGTCATCGTAATCCATAGGTGTGAAAGAAGGCAACTGGACTTGCTTGAAATCCTTGAAGACATTTCACCTCTCATCCAAAAGGCTTCTTCAGTTCTGTCTGACTAGTGGGAAGTTCCATGTATTTATCCTCTAGTGGACCAAAAGTAACTCTAAGGAGAGTCGTTGAGAGGGTCAATGACCCATGTGACCTCAACAACTCTCCTTAGGGTTGCTTTTGGTCCACTAGAGGATAAATACCTGGAACTCCCCACTAGTCAGACAGAACTGAAGAAGCCTTTTGGATGAGAGGTGAAATGTCTTCAAGGATTTCAAGCAAGTCCAGCTGCCGTCTTTCGCACCTATGCATTACCTAGAGGAAACCAACTCGGGCACAGGGAGAACATGCAAACTCTAGTCCAGTCAACCTGAAACCTTCTCACTGTGAGGCAATAGTGCTAATCACTGCACCACCATGCCACTCTGGTGCCAGAATTAAAAATGAATAAATAAATTACATTAAAAAAAAAATCAGGGAATTATTTTAAGTATTTTCAGACCTTAAACATAAAGAGCCATCAGAACTTTGGGACACATTTGGGTAAAATGTTCAGCAATACTATAGAGCGTCATTAAGGAGCTCTTGAACTTGCAGCAAAATAGATTTGCCCTGAGTGTTAGCCTTTCCTTTATATATAAATATTTTTTTTTTTGAAAAGCCAATGTCTAATGTTCGACACAGATGCACAATCCTTATTTTTATTGTATTAATGATGGAAGTACTAATCCATCATGACTTAATTAAAAACAAGCAGCTGTTTTTCTACATGTAGGTTAGCTTAGTAACTAGAATTATTATGAACCAATCAGTCATGTAATCTCTGCTATGATGGCTTATAGCCATCACAGAAAATGTAATGTTTGCTGGAAACAGTGCAATTATATATTATGCACAATATAGTCTGTCTAAGCTGAAGGCAAAATACAACCCCGATTCCAAAAAAGTTGGGACAAAGTACAAATTGTAAATAAAAACGGAATGCAATGATGTAGAAGTTTCAAAATTCCATATTTTATTCAGAATAGAACATAGATGACGTATCAAATGTTTAAACTGAGAAAATGTATCATTTAAAGAGAAAAATTAGGCGATTTTAAATTTCATGACAACAACACATCTCAAAAAAGTTGGGACAAGGCCATGTTTACCACTGTGAGACATCCCCTTTTCTCTTTACAACAGTCTGTAAACGTCTGGGGACTGAGGAGACAAGTTGCTCAAGTTTAGGGATAGGAATGTTAACCCATTCTTGTCTAATGTAGGATTCTAGTTGCTCAACTGTCTTAGGTCTTTTTTGTCGTCTCTTCCATTTTATGATGCGCCAAATGTTTTCTATGGGTGAAAGATCTGGACTGCAGGCTGGCCAGTTCAGTACCCGGACCCTTCTTCTACGCAGCCATGATGCTGTAATTGATGCAGTATGTGGTTTGGCATTGTCATGTTGGAAAATGCAAGGTCTTCCCTGAAAGAGACGTCGTCTGGATGGGAGCATATGTTGCTCTAGAACCTGGATATACCTTTCAGCATTGATGGTGTCTTTCCAGATGTGTAAGCTGCCCATGCCACACGCACTAATGCAACCCCATACCATCAGAGATGCAGGCTTCTGAACTGAGCGCTGATAACAACTTGGGTCGTCCTTCTCCTCTTTAGTCCGAATGACACGGCGTCCCTGATTTCCATAAAGAACTTCAAATTTTGATTCGTCTGACCACAGAACAGTTTTCCACTTTGCCACAGTCCATTTTAAATGAGCCTTGGCCCAGAGAAGACGTCTGCGCTTCTGGATCATGTTTAGATATGGCTTCTTCTTTGAACTATAGAGTTTTAGCTGGCGACGGCGGATGGCACGGTGAATTGTGTTCACAGATAATGTTCTCTGGAAATATTCCTGAGCCCATTTTGTGATTTCCAATACAGAAGCATGCCTGTATGTGATGCAGTGCCGTCTAAGGGCCCGAAGATCACGGGCACCCAGTATGGTTTTCCGGCCTTGACCCTTACGCACAGAGATTCTTCCAGATTCTCTGAATCTTTTGATGATATTATGCACTGTAGATGATGATATGTTCAAACTCTTTGCAATTTTACACTGTCGAACTCCTTTCTGATATTGCTCCACTATTTGTCGACGCAGAATTAGGGGGATTGGTGATCCTCTTCCCATCTTTACTTCTGAGAGCCGCTGCCACTCCAAGATGCTCTTTTTATACCCAGTCATGTTAATGACCTATTGCCAATTGACCTAATGAGTTGCAATTTGGTCCTCCAGCTGTTCCTTTTTTGTAACTTTAACTTTTCCAGCCTCTTATTGCCCCTGTCCCAACTTTTTTGAGATGTGTTGCTGTCATGAAATTTCAAATGAGCCAATATTTGGCATGAAATTTCAAAATGTCTCACTTTCGACATTTGATATGTTGTCTATGTTCTATTGTGAATACAATATCAGTTTTTGAGATTTGTAAGTTATTGCATTCTGTTTTTATTTACAATTTGTACTTTGTCCCAACTTTTTTGGAATCGGGGTTGTAGATAATATTATTTGGATCTTAGCCAAAAGGGAGAAAATTTATTAACACACACACGAGAAAAAAAAAACAAAAACAGTTTCCATGATGGTTTGTGTCAGTTAGCCAGAGTGACATAACACAGAGTACAGAAAATGAATTTGAGCAATTCAGGACAATATACAACAACGACAGCTACAGAAATATCACATATAGTACATTTTAGGTGAAAGAAATATATAAATTGCAAGCTTAGTTTAGAAATAAAATAAACTGCAGAGTTTTAATTAGAGGACAATTATTTAACATTATTTGAGAGCTGAAGTTCTTAATTTTGAAAATAGTCCAGATGAAAAAAATGTTTTATATATATATATATTTGAATGTCTTCCATCCTACCAACACCCCAGCATCAGACTTCTAGTCAACGTTTGATGTTTAAACACATTTATACATCAAGTCAGTTTATTTGCATAGCACTTTTAACAACAGACATTGTCACAAAGCAGCATCACAGAAAAAAATAAAGCCTTTAAACATATGAATGAATTTTATCCACAGTAAATTTATCCCTTATTGTAAACAGTTTGGCAAGCCATTTACTTTGCTTTAGAGTAAAACTTATCAATACATGATATATTTATTCACAATGTATTGGAAAGGCCATTATCAAAAGGCTTCATGTACCAGAATTAAACAGTTACACTTAAGGCAAAAAAGAATAATAATAAAAATTACAAAACATACTCTTAATAAAATGTTTTAGATGAAGCAAGACATTAGTACAAAATATTTAAGACATTATCTGGATATGTGCTTGTCATCAATATCTTGTTGCAATTCCAAAACTGTTATTACTGTCATTATTATTTTCTCCAAGGCTGTGACCTAAACTGAAACCTGAATTATTTTTTTAATGTTATTTTCATGATCAAAAAACTAACTTTACCTATAAATATCTTTTAAATTATTTTACAACAGAATAAGATTGGAGGTTATGTGAGAAATCTAGATTATTAATATTCAAAACAACACTTGGTTATAGCTGTTCTGAATGCTTACACTGAGGATAGTTTGGAATGTGACACCCACTGAAGAACAGAAGGGTTTAAAAGCCAATCAAACAACACTCTAAGATTATTTTATTCCTTATTCAGGCTATTTTTAATGCATGGCATTTGTCAGGCTGAAACAGTTTTTAATTCTGTTAGCACATTAACGTTACATATCTACAGCCAGGATTTTACTTCTTCTTGCAGCATACACACTAAAGAAAATTGGATCTACTACCGTTTTTTTTGTTAGTGGATGAAGCAGATAGCAAAAAGAATGGTCTAATCACATAACAGCTTCCCAAGACAAAAGCTTTTATCTGCTACATTTAAAGGGCAGAAGGCAAATAGGCTAGGGCTAAGCAGCTTATATGCACTGCTGGCTGTGTTGATTAGACAGGAATTAATTTTCAGTGGGCACTAGGTCTCAGCAGAACATCTTACCAGTTTTCTTCTTTAAAACTGTTGCAGTTCTCCAGATGGTAATTTAGCACTTTAGCTCCTGAGCCATCCTGCTTCATATATTACAGCAGCCAGCCACTGAAGGCAGCAGTCTTAAACCCCAGCTCCTCCTGAGTGTCTCATTGGCTGCAAGCATGCAAATGGGGCCAGATGGCAGGCGGCCCCTGCTGAGGCCTTGTCAGGTGAGCACTGGAATTCTCAATGAGGTGGTGGAGAAGCACTGGAAACAGAAGGAGACAGGTACTACTTCTGCACAACTGAGCAGCCCTGACAGCTAGTGGGGGGGAAAAAAAAGTCCTGCTGGCAGAGAGGATTTGAGTCTCTAGGATGGTGCAGTATGCATCTCCCTCTATTTGGTTTCACTGCAGAACTAACAGGGGATGACCAGAGGAGCTGTGCCTCTGGGCCTCACCAAAGACTTATGAATAGGGGATGCTGATGGAAATGCCTGTGATTTTCAGACCATAGCAGGTGAAAGGCTGTATTCAGCTTACAGTGGTGCTTGAAAGTTTGTGAACCCTTTAGAATTTTCTATATTTCTGCATATGACCTAAAACATCATCAGATTTTCACACAAGTCCTAAAAGTAGATAAAGAGAACCCAGTTAAATAAATGAGACAAAATATCATACTTGGTTATTTATTTATTGACAAAAATGATCCAGTATTACATATCTGTGAGTGGCAAAAGTATGTGAACCTCTAGGATTAGCAGTTAATTTGAAGGTGAAATTAGAGTCATGTGTTTTTAGTCAGTGGGATGATAATCAGGTGTGAGTGGGCACCCTGTTTTATTTAAAGAACAGGGATCTATCAAAGCCTGATAGGCGGCACGGTGGTGTAGTGGTTAGCACGGTCGCCTTACAGCATGAAGGTTCCGGGTTCGAACCCAGCGGCTGGCGAGGGTCTTTCTGTGTGGAGTGTGCATGTTCTCCCCATGTCTGTGTGGGTTTCCTCTGGGTGCTCTGGTTTCCCCCACAATCCAAAGACATGCAGTTAGGTTGATGTGGGGCGGCCTTGGGCTGAGGTGCCCTTGAGCAAGGTACTGAACCCCTGACTGCTCCCCGGGCACTCTGGTGTGGCTGCCCACTGCTCTGAGTGTGTGCGCATGTCCACTGCTTCAAATTGGTTATATGCAGAGGATGAATTTCACTGTGCTTGAAGTGTGCATGTGACGAATAAAGGTTTCTTCTTTCTTCTGATCTTCACAACACATGTTTGTGGAAGTGTATCATGGCATGAACAAAGGAGATTTCTGAGGACCTCAGAAAAAGCGTTGTTGATGCTCATCAGGCTGGAAAAGGTTACAAAACCATCTCTAAAGAGTTTGGACTCCACCAATCCACAGTCAGACAGATTGTGTACAAATGGAGGAAATTCAAGACCATTGTTACCCTCCCCAGGAGTGGTCGACCAACAAAGATCACTCCTAGAGCAAGGCATGTAATAGTCAGCGAGGTCACAAAGGACCCCAGAGTAACTTCTAAGCAACTGAAGGCCTCTCTCACATTGGCTAATGTTCATGTTCATGAGTCCACCATCAGGAGAACACTGAACAACAATGGTGTGCATGGCAGGGTTGCAAGGAGAAAGCCACTGCTGCCCAAAAAGAACATTGCTGCTCGTCTGCAGTTTGCTAAAGAGCATGTGGACAAGCCAGAAGGCTATTGGAAAAATGTTTTGTGGATGAATGAGACCAAAATAGAACTTTTTGGTTTAAATAAGTATCATGATTTGGGCCTGTTTTGCTGCATCTGGGCCAGGACGGCTTGCCATCACTGATGGAACAATGAATTCTGAATTATACCAGTGAATTCTAAAGGAAAATATCAGGACATCTGTCCATGAACTGACTCTCAAGAGAAGGTGGGTCATGCAGCAAGACAACGACCCTAAGCACACAAGTAGTTCTACCAAAGAATGGTTAAAGAAGAATAAACTTAATGTTTTGGAATGGCAAAGTCAAAGTCCTGACCTTAATCCAGTTGAAATGTTGTGGAAGGACCTGAAGCGAGCAGTTCATGTGAGGAAATCCACCAACATCCCAGAGTTGAAGCTGTTCTGTACAGAGGAATGGGCTAATATTCCTCCAAGCCGGTGTGCAGGACTGATCAACAGTTACTGGAAACATTTAGTTGCAGTTATTGCTGCACAAGAGGGTCACACCAGATACTGAAAGCAAAGATTCACATACTTTTGCCACTCACAGATATGTAATATTGGATCATTTTCCTCAAAAAATAAATGACCAAGTATAATATTTTTGTCTCATTTGTTTAACTGGGTTCTCTTTATCTACTTTTAGGACTTGTGTGAAAATCTGATGATGTTTTAGGTCATGTTTATGCATAAATATAGAAAATTCTTCAGGGTTCACAAACTTTGAAGTACCACTGTATGTGTGATAGCAAATGCAGCCACTCATTTGTGTGCTTTTACTAAGTTGTATATAAAGCAGATTCATTCCCAAATGAATTGTCTCCTGCACTTGGCACTTTTTAAAACACTGACTTTTATGCAGCATAACAACAGGTGCCTACAAGTTTCTTAAACATTAATGGATAAAATATTTCTCTTTATCTCAACAAACTATTATCATTGTGGCACAGTGGTGTAGTGGATAGCACTGTCGCCTCGCAGCAAGACGGTTCTGGGTTTGAGCCCAGTGACTGAAGGGGGCCTTTCTGTGTGGAATTTGCACGTTCTCCCTGTTTCTGCGTGGATTTCCTCCGGGTGCTCCAGTTTCCCCCACAGTCCAAAGACATGCAGGTTAGGCTAATTGGTAGCTCTAAATTGACCATAGGTGTGAATGGTTGTTTGTCTCTACGTGTCAACCCTTTGATAATCTGGCAACTTGTCCAGGGTGGACCCCGCCTCTCGCCTATAGTCAGCTGGGATAGGCTCCAGCTTGCCTGTGACCCTGCACAGGATAAGTGGTTTTGGTTAATGGATGGATGGAACTATTATTGTTCACTATCACTGACATACTTATGAAAACCTGGGTCACATGTGACTTTGGTAGCCCAGATCAAGTGGATAAAGTGGGATTCAGTGAGGTGGCAGAGATAGGTATTTATTTCATGGGTGCCAACAAGGTTTTGGGGAAGCCATAGCTTAATGGTTAGAGAAGCAACAGCTTAATGGTTAGAGAAGCAACTTTGGGACCAAAAGTTTGCTGGTTCAATTCCCTGGACCAGCAGGACTGGCTGAAGTGCCCTTGAGCAAGGCACCTAACCCCCATCTGCTCTGGAATGAGTGGTGGCATACCTTGTGTCTGATTAGCCAAAGATAAACTGATGATGTGACTATCAGTTCAAGCGGTAGCCTGGCCAAACAAACAAAAAATGTACAGGACTTTAACTACAATATATATATTATATGGGGTTCTCAACATTATTGTCATGGAACTGGGATTAAAACACACTCCAACTACTTGAACTACTTCAATGTAGCTCAGGCAAGGTCATTGTCCGGTTAGAAGCAGAACCAATCTCAAGTTGCTTGCAGGCTGAAAATGTTTGCTTCTATGATTACCCTGTATTTGGGTTTATCCATCTTGCCCTCAATCCTGACCAGCTTCCCAGTCCCCACTTGAGAAAAGCACTACAACATGATGCTACCTTCCCATGCTTCACTGAGGGAATGGCGTTCTCATGGATATGACCCATGGTTGGGTTTCTGCCAAACATAGTAATTTGTACCAAAATATTTGTTTTTATCTTACCAGAGAACCTTTCATATGTTTGCAAGTGGATTTTTTTTCACTCATACATAAAGCCCAGCATTGTGGAGTGTCAATTTCTTCCATCTGATCTCTGGACCTCTCCAGCTCCTTCAGAGTTATCCTTGGCCTCTTGATTGCTTCTCTGACTAATGCCCTTCTGACCCTAACTTCTTCACTGACTTTTGGTGGACAGCCAGACTAGCCAGAATTGCAGTTGTATTATATGCTTTCTTTTTTTGATAATGCATTTAATCTTGCTCCACAGGAAGTTGAAAGTTGTGTGGGTTTTTTTTTTTTTTTTTTAATTCAAACCCTCCTGCAATGACCTGGCGACTTGTCCAGGGTGTACCCCGCCTCTTGCCCATAGGCATAGACAGCTTGCCTGCGACCCTGTAGAGGATAAGTGTCTACATATAATGGATGGATGGATGGATATTCAAACCCTGATTAATACTTTTGCAAAACTTTGTCCCAGATTTGTTTTGATACCTTTTTGGGGTTTATGATGTTCTTTATTTAGGTATAATCTTTAACAAACTCTTGGACCTGCCAGTAATAGGTGTATTTGTATTTAGAAAACTCCATTCAACTAATTATCTGTGACTTCTGATGGTAACATCAGATCTTATTTAGGGGTTTTCGAGCAACAGAGGTCAATATAAACTATATAGGGCTTCAAGAGGAGTGAGTATTTATTCAGGACCATGTATAACAAATGAGTGTGGCTCATATTTCCACAGATTCCCCAGACTGTGCAAATGAATGTCTGTTTATTGACTGCAACTGACTGATCGCTGACAAATTTGTTGAAACACATGTGTGACAGTTACTCAGGAAATCAACAATCCCTCACTAAACTCGGAGAAGAAGAGCAGCAGAGTACTCTATGGTGGTGCTATCTTTGTCAGAACTGTATTGGGACTATTGCTACCTTGTGCTTTTATTGGTTGGTAGTTATTGTTTCTTCTTATTTTTATCTGTTAACCAGTGTTGAGATAGGAATGTTCAAATACTGTATATCAATTCTGTATATAATTTTGCTGCCTTGTGAGCATAAAGTGCACTATGTAAGACATTGTTTGATACATTATGTAGTGCCCTATAGAATAGGGAATGTGATGTTCTGATTCACCATAAATAATCACCCATATGCTGTATTGTGTTTGTAACCAAAGTACAACAGGGTTGTCAGTAGCTACACTTACCTGAGCTAATAATTTTGTCAGTTTTCCAACTGATAGCTCAATGAAAATAAAAAGTTGTTCATGTATACAATCCAATCAGAATAAATTAAATTCACTAAGGTAAATCCAAATGAAGTTTCTGTGAGATTGAATGAGGTTGTAATCCATTTAAGAATCCATTGCATAGAAGAAAAACTATTCCTTTCACTATCTGCTCAACAAGAACATTTAAAAGTTGTATGACTTAACTTATGAAATGCATCTGTACATGAACAGAGATTCTCAGCAAAAATATCAGGTTTAGGGCACCTACGGTAATATTTAATTCAGACTCTGCATTCAGTTTATTGGGATTGAAGAAAATTGTTTCACATATACGTTGTGTTCTTCGAAAACTTTTATTGTAAACAGTCCATTTGTATTGGTTAAATCATTCATCGAGATGGCAAGTATCACGTGAATTTATTGTCAGCTCTCCATAAAACTTGTATTCACTGGAAAGAAATGTAATTTCTTCAAGACCATGGCAATGATGCAACACATGACAATACATCAGCAACATACACATGACGACATTAGGTTGACTTCTACAACAGTGTAAACCAAGTGCAAGAATATACTGTAAATACAGTCAGTATAAGTTAGAACATACTAACAATATTTGAATGGATTATTTGATACAGCTAAGGAGTTGAGCATAACTGTACAGTTATGCAGTCCTAAAATTCTGACCTCAACCCTATCAAAAATATGTGGACTATACTTAAAAGTTGAGTCTGTGCCAGGTAACCAATAAATTTAATTGAACTCTACCACTTCTGCCATGAAGAGTGCTCAAATATACAACCAGAATAATGCCAGAAGCATGCTGATGGCTACCAAAAGGGACATTTAACCAAATATTAAGGCCCGGTCACACAGCGCTTTACGGCTTTATCACGGCCAAAACCCGTCAAAAAGTGCTCTCCCGTGAAGCAGACGATGTTGTTCGTGTTGATGTCGAAGTTAAGACGTGTTACAGTCGATATACAGACGTGACAGGACGCAGGGGAAAATCGGAACGGCGTCGGACGCGGCAAAAAGTTTTGGACTGCTCAAAACTTTAGACCGCGGACAACCACGGCCGGCACACGTGGTAAAGACGTGCAACACACGTGAAAAACACGTGATAATCAGTGTCCCGGCCGTTATTAAAACTTGGGGAGACGTGGTAAGACGCGAAAGTTTGGCGGTCTATCACGGGCAGAGCATGGTCATCGGACGGGTGTTACGCGTTGGTATCACGGGATATAGCGTGTGTTTAGCGGCTTATCACTGAGAAATGGATTTTTCCGCGTACATAGCACTGTCTAAGCCCGTTAAACGACGTCTCAAACAAGTTCTAAATTCGATTGATCACTGTCTAATCACTTCTGCATCACTTCTGATTTGCGGCATGTATAAATACCGTAATTTTCTGAGACCTCGGCACTTGCAGTCTAGATGTCAAGGGGTGAACATGAACCCTCAACGCTGTGATGTCCTCATCTTAATGCTCCAGCACCAACAGAACCAACTGATACAGGCTCAACATATCCTTGCTGAGAGAAGAAGAAGGAGGAGGAGGAGGAGGAGGAGGGTGGTACGGAACATCTGGGTGCGTGGCTGGACTTGGTTAGCTGTGCTTAGGCAGTGCTGCAGCAGTGAAACAGCCGCCGACGGCCATACCCCGTACAAAGCACGGCAAAGCCAAAATTGACCAAAAATTAGCACTTACGACCACGTCCACCAGATTTTTGTATCTTTTTGTACGTGATATAGACGCGGAGTGCTGTGTGACCGCCCCTTTAGGTGTGCTGTATGCATATTTTTGACCTTGTGTTAATTTCAAAAATCCAAAATAAATTAAAACTTGCAAATTCTTGTTTTGGTTTCTTTTTTTTCTATTAAGTATGTATGCTTCACAATCATTTTGAATAACAACAGTTTAAAGAAATAATCTAAAGCCCGGTATTGCCATGACATTCACGTTCATCATGAGTGTCTGTAAACGCCTGACCGGTGTGTGTATAAAATGCAGGTAGAAGATATACTGTCAGAATGACATTTTAGATATAATGTTATATTGGTATATTCAATTTACAAATTCCAGAATCAGTAGATCTAATTTTAAAATGTGTTTGTTTGTTTTCTGTTGCTTTAATACTTTAATTATGCTCTTACGGAGATAAAAGAAAAAGATATGGTAGTATTATGGTTTAATATATTTTATTGTGGCGGCACGGTGGTGTAGTGGTTAGCGCTGTCGCCTCACAGCAAGAAGGTCTGGGTTCGAGCCCCGTGGCCGGCGAGGGCCTTTCTGTGCGGAGTTTGCATGTTCTCCCCGTAGTCCACGTGGGTTTCCTCTGGGTGTTCCGGTTTCCCCCACAGTCCAGAGACATGCAGGTTAGGTTAACTGGTGACTCTAAATTGACCGTACAGGTAGGTGTGAATGTGAATGGTTGTCTATGTGTCAGCCCTGTGATGACCTGGTGACTTGTCCAGGGTGTACCCCGCCTTTTGCCCGTAGTCAGCTGGGATAGGCTCCAGCTTGCCTGCGACCCTGTAGAACAGGATAAAGCGGCTAGATGAGATGAGATATTTTATTGCCTAAATATCCAGTATCAGTCAACAGTTTAGACACATCTACTCATTCATACAACCCCAAATCAGAAAAAAGTTGGAACAGTATGTTAAAAGTAAAACTGAAAATAATGATGTGTAAATATTTTTGGATTTGTACTGCATTCAAAACAATACAACAGCAGCAGCTTATTTGATGTTTTACAGTGGTGCTTGAAAGTTTGTGAACCCTGTAGAATTTTCTATATTTCTGCATAAATATGACCTAAAACATCATCAGATTTTCACACAAGTCCTAAAAGTAGATAAAGAGAACCCAGTTAAACAAATGAGACAAAAATATTATACTTAGTCATTTATTTATTGAGGAAAACGATCCAATATTACATATCTGTGAGTGGCAAAAGTATGTGAACCTCTAGGATTAGCAATTAATTTGAAGGTGAAATTAGAGTCAGGTGTTTTCAATCAATGGGATGACAATCAGGTGTGAGTGGGCACCCTGTTTTATTTAAAGAACAGTAATCTATCAAAGGCTGACCTTCACAACACATGTTTGTGGAGGTGTATCATGGCACGAACAAAGGAGATTTCTGAGGACCTCAGAAAAAGTGTTGTTGATGCTCATCAGGCTGGAAAAGGTTACAAAACCATCTCTAAAGAGTTTGGACTCCACCAATCCACAGGCAGACAGATTGTGTACAAATGGAGGAAATTCAAGACCATCGTTACCCTCCACAGGAGTGATCGACCAACAAAGATCACTCCAAGAGCAAGGCATGTAATAGTCGGCGAGGTCACAAAGGACCCCAGGGTAACTTCTAAGCAACTGAAGGCCTCTCTCATATTGGCTAATGTTAATGTTCATGAGTCCACCATCAGGAGAACACTGAACAACAATGGTGTGCATGGCAGGGTTGCAAGGAGAAAGCCACTGCTCTCCAAAAAGAATATTGCTGCTCATCTGCAGTTTGCTAAAGATCACATGGACAAGCCAGAAGGCTATTGGAAACATGTTTTGTGGACGGATGAGACCAAAATAGAACTTTTTGGTTTAAATGAGAAGCGTTATGTTTGGAGAAAGGAAAAGACTGCATTCCAGCATAAGAACCTTATCCCATCTGTGAAACATGGTGGTGGTATTATCATGATTTAGGCCTGTTTTGCTGCATCTGGGCCAGCAAGGCTTGCCATCATTGATAGAGCAATGAATTCTGAATTATACCAGTGAATTCTAAAGGAAAATGTCAGGACATCTGTCCATGAACTAAATCTCAAGAGAAGGTTGGTCATGCAGCAAGACAACGACCCTAAGCACACAAGTAGTTCTACCAAAGAATGGTTAAAGAAGAATAAACTTAATGTTTTGGAATGGCAAAGTTAAAGTCCTGACCTTAATTCAGTCGAAATGCTGTGGAAGGACCTGAAGCGAGCAGTTCATGTGAGGAAACCCACCAACATCCCAGAGTTGAAGCTGTTCTGTACAGAGGAATGGGCTAAAATTCCTCCAAGCCAGTGTGCAGGACTGATCAACAGTTACCAGAAACGTTTAGTTGCAGTTATTGCTGCACAAGGGGTCACACCAGATACTGAAAGCAAAGGTTCACATACTTTTGCCACTCACAGATATGTAATATTGGATCATTTTCCTCAATAAATAAATGACCAAGTATAATATTTTTGTCTCATTTGTTTAACTGGGTTCTCTTTATCTACTTGTATGAAACTCTGATGATTTTTTAGGTCATATTTATGCAAAAATATAGAAAATTCAAAAGGGTTCACAAACTTTCAAGCACCACTGTACCTCATGAATTTTATTGTTCTTTCAAAATAAACACATCAGTTTTGATTCTTTTAACACATTTCAAAAAAGTTTGGACAGTAAAACATTTACCACTTTATAATGTTGTCATTCCTTCTCACAACAGTTAAAAGATGTTTAAGGACTGAAGACACCAAGTGATAAAGCATTTCAAGTGTTATTTTGTCCCATTTTTCCTGCAAACAGATCTTAAAGGTAGACTGCCTTTCAGATTTTTCAAGTGTAGGTTATAAATATAATTTTCCCTGACACCCAATTATTTTTGTTTAGTGGACCGAAAGCTACTGAATTCGAATCACAGACTTCCAATTTTATTAGTTTTTTTTAAAATAAAAACTAAAAATCAATCTTTAATATTAATCTTAGTTCAGTGCTGTGTAATTAAATATGATCTGGGCATCGAATACTTTGCAATTAATATATGTTATATATTTGTTATGAGGGTGGCATACCAATCTATCACAGGGTTAACACAGATACGAACAACCATTCACACACTCATTGACCACCTGTATAGAGTAGCCAGTTGACCTAATCTGCATGCCTTTAGTCTGTGGGAGGAAATTCACACAGGTACCTGTATGGGAAGAACATCTAAACTTCACAGTGAAAGGCCCCAGTCAACTGGTAGGTTCAAACCCAGAACCTGCTTGTTGTGAGGCAATAATGTTAGCCACTACCCCACCATGACACCTTGTTATGCTTATATTCTATATGTTTTGACAAAGATAGATTACAGACACCAGTTTATTAAATATAGGATATTAGATGTCAGATGATGTCAGATGTCATTAGATGTCAGTAAGGTTAACATGGGACAGCCTTGGGCTGAAGTGCCCAAGAGTGGCGACATGCACATACGCAGCGGCTTTGCTCTCCGATGATGAACTAAATTTCATTGTACATTTGCGCAGTGACAATAAAGGCATTCTATTCTATGACGCTATCTCATACTAAAATCCAACAAAACAGAAGTACTTATACTAGGACCACAGGCAGCTAGAAATAAACTCTCTATGTTGTGACTCTAGGTGGCCTTTCATTTGAAGATCATGTAGATAATATTATAGGATAGCCTTTTTCACCTGATAAATATTGCTAAGATAAGAGATAATGCCACTACACAATGCAGAAAAGAGTAATTCTGTGCCAAATCACCAGATTTTAGAGAAAGTTCCTGATTGAACATCTCAGATGTTGTTCTTTTTTTTTTATTTTAATGTCCTTGTTACTAATAACTGCTGTGCAAAATTTTAGGCCAATATCTCCACTAGTTTCGGAGATATTAAGCCTTCAAAAAGGGGGCGTGGCCCCATATTTAGCATAAAAAGCGTTACAATCAAACATCCATAGTTTTATGGCTAATAACTTTTGAACTGTTCACACTAAATGGTTCAAATTTGCACACATGATTCTTTGATATAATAAGGCTATGTACACAGAAGGAGAGCTTTGTATGTGACATATTTGCAGATGTATGGCATGGCAAGGCAAATATGGCTTCCTGGAATGCGCATTTGTCCATGGTAGCACTTTTGGCTCTCTATATCTCCAGATTTAATGACACCAGATGTCTGATTCTTTTTAATATATGATATAATATAATCTAATAATAATAATAATAATAATTATATATATATATATATATATATATATATATATATATATATATATATATATATATATATATATATATATATACAACCCCGATTCCAAAAAAAAAAGTTGGGACAAAGTACAAATTGTAAATAAAAACGGAATGCAATAATTTACAAATCTCAAAAACTGATATTGTATTCACAATAGAACATAGACAACATATCAAATGTCAAAAGTGAGACATTTTGAAATTTCATGCCAAATATTGGCTCATTTGAAATTTCATGACAGCAACACATCTCAAAAAAGTTGGGACAGGGGCAATAAGAGGCTGGAAAAGTTAAAGGTACAAAAAAGGAACAGCTGGAGGACCAAATTGCAACTCATTAGGTCAATTGGAAATAGGTCATTAACATGACTGGGTATAAAAAGAGCATCTTGGAGTGGCAGCGGCTCTCAGAAGTAAAGATGGGAAGCGGATCACCAATCCCCCTAATTCTGCGCCGACAAATAGTGGAGCAATATCAGAAAGGAGTTCAACAGTGTAAAATTGCAAAGAGTTTGAACATATCATCATCTACAGTGCATAATATCATCAAAAGATTCAGAGAATCTGGAAGAATCTCTGTGCGTAAGGGTCAAGGCCGGAAAACCATACTGGGTGCCTGTGATCTTCGGCCCCTTAGACAGCACTGCATCACATACAGGCATGCTTCTGTATTGGAAATCACAAAATGGGCTCAGGAATATTTCCAGAGAACATTATCTGTGAACACAATTCACCATGCCATCCGCCGTTGCCAGCTACAACTCTATAGTTCAAAGAAGAAGCCATATCTAAACATGATCCAGAAGCGCAGACGTCTTCTCTGGGCCAAGGCTCATTTAAAATGGACTGTGGCAAAGTGGAAAACTGTTCTGTGGTCAGACGAATCAAAATTTGAAGTTCTTTATGGAAATCAGGGACGCCATGTCATTCGGACTAAAGAGGAGAAGGACGACCCAAGTTGTTATCAACGCTCAGTTCAGAAGCCTGCATCTCTGATGGTATGGGGTTGCATTAGTGCGTGTGGCATGGGCAGTTTACACATCTGGAAAGACACCATCAATGCTGAAAGGTATATCCAGGTTCTAGAGCAACATATGCTCCCATCCAGACGACGTCTCTTTCAGGGAAGACCTTGCATTTTCCAACATGACAATGCCAAACCACACACTGCATCAATTACAGCATCATGGCTGCGTAGAAGAAGGGTCCGGGTACTGAACTGGCCAGCCTGCAGTCCAGATCTTTCACCCATAGAAAACATTTGGCGCATCATAAAACGGAAGATACGACAAAAAAGACCTAAGACAGTTGAGCAACTAGAATCCTACATTAGACAAGAATGGGTTAATATTCCTATCCCTAAACTTGAGCAACTTGTCTCCTCAGTCCCCATACGTTTACAGACTGTTGTAAAGAGAAAAGGGGATGTCTCACAGTGGTAAACATGGCCTTGTCCCAACTTTTTTGAGATGTGTTGCTGTCATGAAATTTAAAATCACCTAATTTTTCTCTTTAAATGATAAATTTTCTCAGTTTAAACATTTGATATGTCATCTATGTTCTATTCTGAATAAAATATGGAATTTTGAAACTTCCACATCATTGTATTCCATTTTTATTTACAATTTGTACTTTGTCCCAACTTTTTTGGAATCGGGGTTGTATAATAATAATATATACTATCAGGAAAACATGTTATATCTGTGACAAAAATTATACTTGTCTCATATACAGGCCCCTAAAAATGGAAAAAAGCTTGTCGCATCTGTATTTTGAATGCTTATAGCAAAAATCTGACAAGGTCTACCAGAAAACAAATTAGATCAGTGAAAAGATGTGTCCAAATTTGAACCATTTAGTGTGAACAGTTCAAAAGTTATTAGCCATCAAACTATGGATGTTTGATTGTAACACTTGTTTTTATGCTAAATATGGGGCCACGCCCCCTTTTTGAAGGCTTAATATCTCTGAAACTAGTGGAGATATTGGCCTAAAATTTTGCACAGTAATTATTAGTTACAAGGGCATCAAAATAAAAAATTATGAAGCAAATCTGAGATGGTAAGTCAGGAGCCTTCTGGTGATTTGGCACAGAATTGCCCAAAAACTAGTTGGACTACTGTAATGATGTGCTGTCTGGATGTTCCAGTAGGTGCAGAAACAAGTCAAGTCAAGTTTGTTTGTATAGCGCTTTTAACAATAGACATTGTCCCAAAGCAGCTTTACAGAATCTGAATGACCCAAGACATGAGCCAATTGTATCCCTCATCTATCCCCAATGAGCAAGCCCATGGCGACGGTGACAAGGAAAAACTCCCCCAGACAACACGAGGAAGATCAAATCAAATCAAATCAAGTTTATTTGTATAGCGCTTTTAACAATAAACATTGTCGCAAAGCAGCTTTACAGAATTTGAATGACTTAAAACATGAGCTAATTTTATCCCTAATCTATCCCCAATGAGCAAGCCTGTGGCGACGGTGGCAAGGAAAAACTCCCTCAGACGATATGAGGAAGAAACCTCGAGAGGAACCAGACTCAAAAGGGAACCCATCCTCATTTGGGCAACAACAGACAGCCTGACTATAATATTAACAGTTTTAACAGGTATAACCCTCAACTGTCCTCATGGGGCCGTCCTTCACAGGAGCGGTGCGATAAAACTCCGACCAGACACAGGGCACAAGGATGGATCAAGCAGGTCCGAGGGGCAGAAGAGGCCAGCATCTCAATCCCAGGATCAACATGTAACTCAGAGGGACAGATGGGGGGGGGGGGGGGGGGGGGGAAGAGAGAGAGAGAAAGAAAACACAGGTTGTTAGGTATGCCCTAAAAATGACAAGTATTAAATCTGTGTGGTAGGCTCACAGAGACGAGAATCTTTACATCAGGCATAACACACAACAATGGCATGTTAATATGGTAAAAAATATATCATGACCTGCTCTGGCTGGATGCTTGATTGGGTGATGGGAGCACACTCCTCAGCAATGATGAGATGCAGATGGGACCCTTAGGGCTGGCCAAGACAATTCAGTTACATTTCACCGGGTCTGGGACATGCGACAGAATGTCTGACGGCCGATTCCCTGCAGGCTACGATAGCCAGTCGAGGTCTCCACCCTCTCCACCAAAAGATGTCCTGTTGACTCCATGTAACTCAGAGGGACAGATTTGGGGTGGGGGGGAGGGAAAGAAAACAGAGGTTGTTAGGTATGCCCAATGTCACCTGAATAAGTAGGAGCAGTATACAACATATTGCACCGAGTACAAGCAGGGACTCTGGCAACTAACTATGACAGCATAACTAAAAGGAGAGAGCCAGAAGGTAACACAGGCATGAGGGAGCCCCGGGACATAAAGCAGCCAGCCACTACACCGTCAACAAACTCGAGTGAGCAAGCGAGTGGGGACTGACAGCATCCATACATCCCAGTTTACCAAAACACTCTATGTCTGAGGACCCTCCAGATCTACTCCTTTACCTCATAAACACCATTAACAAAAGGCTTGACTAAACAGATATGTTTTCAGCCTAGACTTAAATGCTGAGACTGTGTCTGATTCCCGAACATTACTTGGAAGGCTGTTCCATAACTGTGGGGCTTTGTAAGAAAAGGCTCTGCCCCCTGATGTAGCCTTCACTATACGAGGTACCAGCAGATAGCCTGCACCTTTTGATCTAAGTAGGCGTGGCGGGTCATAGAGGAGCAGAAGTTCACTCAGGTACTGTGGTGCGAGACCATTTAGTGCTTTAAAGGTCAATAGTAGTATTTTGTAATCAATACAAAATTTGATTGGGAGCCAATGCAGTGTGGATAAGACAGGCGTGATGTGGTCATATTTTCTAGTTCTAGTAAGGACTCTTGCTGCTGCATTTTGAACTAACTGGAGCTTGTTTATGCACTTATTGGAACATCCAGACAGTAAGGCATTACAATAATCCAACCTGGAGGTAACGAAAGCATGGACTAGTTTTTCTGCATCATGCAATGACATTAAATTTCTTATCTTTGCAATATTTCTGAGATGAAAGAAAGCTATCTGGGTGATGTTATCAATGTGATTTTCGAATGAAAGACTGGGGTCAATAATCACTCCGAGGTCTTTTACTGCTGCACGTGAAGAAACAGAAAGGCCATCCAGAGTTACTGTGTAATCAGAAAACTTACCTCTAGCTGTATGTGGTCCTAGCACAAGTACTTCAGTCTTGTCAGAGTTAAGCAGAAGGAAATTAATAAGCATCCAGTGTCTAATGTCCTTTACACATTCCTCAATTCTTTTAAGCTGGTGTCTCTCATCAGGTTTTGCAGAGACATACAACTGTGTGTCATCAGCATAACAGTGGAAACTAATACAATGTTTACGAATAATATCGCCCAGAGGTAACATATATAGAGAAAAAAGCAGTGGACCCAAGACAGAACCTTGTGGAACACCAAACTTTACCTCGGTACGTCTAGAAATATCACCATTTATATCAACATACTGATAACGATCAGTTAGATAAGACCTGAGCCAGGAGAGGGCCATTCCCTTAACTCCCACAACATTTTCTAGTCTATCCAGAAGAATGGAATGATCAATGGTATCAAATGCTGCACTAAGGTCAAGCAACACAAGTTTCGAGACACAGCCCTGATCAGACGCCAACAGTAGGTCATTTACTACTTTAACCAGTGCTGTCTCTGTGCTATGATGAGGTCTAAATCCTGACTGATACATTTCATGGATGTTATTCCTATGTAAATATGAGCATAACTGCTGTGCCACAGCTTTTTCAAGGATCTTGGAGATAAAGGGGAGGTTTGATATTGGCCGATAATTGGACAGCTGACAGGGATCAAGGTCAGGTTTTTTAATCAGGGGTTTGATAACTGCTAGTTTAAAGGATTTGGGTACATAGCCAATCATAAGAGAAGAATTTATTATTTTTAGAAACGGTTCAATTACTCCAGGCATTATCTGTTTGAATAGATGTGTAGGTAAGGGATCTAGTACGCAAGTTGAGGCTTTTGATGTAGAGATTAATGAAAGTAATTCAGTTTCTTTTAGGGGAGTAAAACATTCTAACTGATGATCTTATACAGTTATATTGTTAACTACAAGGTCACTTTCATTGTCTAACCTTAAATTAGTAGTTTGAATTTTTTGTCGGATATTCTCAATTTTGTCATTAAAAAAATTCATGAAGTCGTTGCTACTACATACTGCAGGTGTGCATGTGTTGATAGTGGACTTATTCCTGGTTAATTTTGCTACAGTATTAAATAGGAATCTAGGATTATTTTTGTTATCTTCTATTAGGGAGGGGAAATATGTTGATCTCGCAGCACTAAGAGCTTTTCTATACTTCAGGAAGCTCTTCTTCCAATCTAATTTGAACACTACCAATTTTGTTTGACGCCATTTACGTTCCAATTTTCGAGTGGTCTGTTTTAATGTGCGAGTGTCATCATTATACCAGGGTGCTAATTTTTTGTCTCTGACCATTTTCCTTTTTAGAGGAGCTACATTATCTAAAGTATGGCAGAATGTTGACTCTAAGCATTCAGTTGCCTGATCAAGTTCTGCAGGGGCTGACGGTGACCCAATCAAAGTTGACAGCTCTGGGAGATCATTTATAAAGCTCTGTGCAGTAGTTGACGTGAAAGTACGTTTAATACAGTAGCGTGGTGAGGTGTATATATTATTACTTAGACATAGTTTGAATGAGATGAGACAATGATCTGAGATAACTTCAGACTGTGGAAGTATGACTATATTGTCTACGTTTAATCTGAATGTTAGTATTAGATCAAGGGTGTGACCACCATTATGGGTCAGTCCTATGACATTCTGCTTAATCCCGACTGAATCTAAGATGGACACAAATGCTGTTTTTAAAGGGTCTTCTGGGTTATCGAAGTGAATATTAAAATCTCCGACAACTGGAAGAAACCTTTTGAGGAACCAGACCCAAAAGGGAACCAATCCTCACCTGGACAACAACAGACAACATGACTATAACATTAACAGTTTTAACATGAAGTCAGTTTCGTTGATGTTATAACTCTTCATTAATGGAAACTTGAGTGCAAAACTGTTCATGACAACTGCAGTCCTAAAGTTAGCAAGCCAACTGTAGTCCTCAGCCACAAAAGCATTACTGTAAATGTCTAGAGTGTCTTCCAAGTGTGACTTTCAACTGTCCATATGGAGCCATCCTCCACAGGAGCGATGTGATGAGACTCCAACCAGACATAGGGCAATAGGATGGAGACATGAAGAGGAGAAGAGGTCAGCACCTCGATCCCAGGATTGACATGTAACTCAGAGGGACAGATGGGGGGGGGGGGGGAGAAGAGAGAGAAAACACAGGTTGTTACGTATGCCCAATGTCACCTGAATAAGTAGGTAAAGTAGATATTTTGCGCTGAGTACAAGCAGGGACTCTGGCAAAACTAACTATGACAGCATAACTAAAAGGAAAGAGCCAGAAGGTAGCACAGGCATGAGGGAGCCCCGGGACATAAAGCAGCCAGCCACTACACCATCAACAAACTCGAGTGAGCAAGTGAGTGGGGGACTGACAGCATCCATACATCCCATTTTACCAAAACATTCTATGTCTGAGGACCCTCCAGATCTACACCTTTACCTCATAAACACCATTAACAAAAGGCTTGACTAAACAGATATGTTTTCAGCCTAGACTTAAAAGCTGAGACTGTGTCTGATTCCCAAACACTACTTGGAAGGTTGTTCCATAACTGTGGGGCTTTGTAAGAAAAGGCTCTGCCCCTTGATGTAGCCTTCATTATACAAGGTACCAGCAGATAGCCTGCACCTTTTGATCTAAGTAGGCGTGGCGGGTCACAAAGAACCAGAAGCTTGCTCAGGTAGTGTGGTGAGAGACCATTCAGTGCTTTGAAGGTCAATAGTAGTACAACCCCGATTCCAAAAAAGTTGGGACAAAGTACAAATTGTAAATAAAAACGGAATGCAATAATTTACAAATCTCAAAAACTGATATTGTATTCACAATAGAACATAGACAACATATCAAATGTCAAAAGTGAGACATTTTGAAATTTCATGCCAAATATTGGCTCATTTGAAATTTCATGACAGCAACACATCTCAAAAAAGTTGGGACAGGGGCAATAAGAGGCTGGAAAAGTTAAAGGTACAAAAAAGGAACAGCTGGAGGACCAAATTGCAACTCATTAGGTCAATTGGCAATAGGTCATTAACATGACTGGGTATAAAAAGAGCATCTTGGAGTGGCAGCAGCTCTCAGAAGTAAAGATGGGAAGAGGATCACCAATTCCCCTAATTCTGCGCCGACAAATAGTGGGGCAATATCAGAAAGGAGTTCGACAGTGTAAAATTGCAAAGAGTTTGAACATATCATCTACAGTGCATAATATCATCAAAAGATTCAGAGAATCTGGAAGAATCTCTGTGCGTAAGGGTCAAGGCCGGAAAACCATACTGGGTGCCCGTGATCTTCGGGCCCTTAGACGGCACTGCATCACATACAGGCATGCTTCTGTATTGGAAATCACAAAATGGGCTCAGGAATATTTCCAGAGAGCATTATCTGTGAACACAATTCACCATGCCATCCGCCACTGCCAGCTAAAACTCTATAGTTCAAAAAAGAAGCCGTATCTAAACATGATCCAGAAGCGCAGACGTCTTCTCTGGGCCAAGGCTCATTTAAAATGGACTGTGGCAAAGTGGAAAACTGTTCTGTGGTCAGACGAATCAAAATTTGAAGTTCTTTATGGAAATCAGGGACGCCGTGTCATTTGGACTAAAGAGGAGAAGGACGACCCAAGTTGTTATCAGCGCTCAGTTCAGAAGCCTGCATCTCTGATGGTATGGGGTTGCATTAGTGCATGTGGCATGGGCAGTTTACACATCTGGAAAGACACCATCAATGCTGAAAGGTATATCCAGGTTCTAGAGCAACATATGCTCCCATCCAGACGACGTCTCTTTCAGGGAAGACCTTGCATTTTCCAACATGACAATGCCAAACCACATACTGCATCAATTACAGTATCATGGCTGCGTAGAAGAAGGGTCCGGGTACTGAACTGGCCAGCCTGCAGTCCAGATCTTTCACCCATAGAAAACATTTGGCGCATCATAAAACGGAAGATACGACAAAAAAGACCTAAGACAGTTGAGCAACTAGAATCCTGCATTAGACAAGAATGGGTTAATATTCCTATCCCTAAACTTGAGCAACTTGTCTCCTCAGTCCCCATACGTTTACAGACTGTTGTAAAGAGAAAAGGGGATGTCTCACAGTGGTAAACATGGCCTTGTCCCAACTTTTTTGAGATGTGTTGTTGTCATGAAATTTAAAATCACCTAATTTTTCTCTTTAAATGATACATTATCTCAGGTTAAACATTTGATATGTCATCTATGTTCTATTCTGAATAAAATATGGAATTTTGAGACTTCCAAATCACTGCATTCCGTTTTTATTTACAATTTGTACTTTGTTCCAACTTTTTTGGAATCGGGGTTGTATTTTATAATCAATACAAAATTTGATTGGGAGCCAATGCAGTGTGAATAAGACAGGGGTGATGTGGTCATATTTTCTAGTTCTAGTAAGGACTCTTGCTGCTGCATTTTGAACTAACTGGAGCTTGTTTATGCAATTATTGGAACATCCAGACAGTAAGGCATTACAGTAATCCAACCTGGATGTAACGAAAGCATGAACTAGTTTTTCTGTGTCATGTAGTGACATTAAATTTCTTATCTTAGCAATATTTCTGAGATGAAAGAAAGCTATCCGGGTAATGTTATTAATGTGAGTTTCGAATGAAAGACTGGGGTCAATAATCACTCCAAGGTCTTTTACCGCTGCACGTGAAGAAACAGAAAGGCCATCCAGAGTTACTGTGTAATCAGAGAACTTACTTCTAGCTGCATGTGGTCCTAGTACAAGTACTTCAGTCTTGTCAGAGTTAAGCAGAAGGAAGTTAATAAGCATCCAGTGTCTAATGTCCTTTACACATTCCTCAATTCTATTAAGCTGGTGTCTCTCATCTGGTTTTGCAGAAACATAGTGTATATCATCAGCATAACAGTGGAAACTAATACAATGTTTACGAATAATATCACCCAGAAGTAACATATATAAAGAAAAAAAGCAGTGGACCCAAGACAGAACCTTGTGGAACACCAAACTTTACTGTGTCTAGAAAAATCACCATTTACATCAACATACTGATAGCGATCAGTTAAATAAGAGCTGAGCCAGGAGAGGGCCGTTCCCTTAACTCCCACGACATTTTCTAGTCTATCCAGGAGAATGGAATGATCAATGATATCAAATGCTGCACTAAGGTCAAGCAACACAAGCAGCGAGACACAGCCCTGATCAGATGCCAACAGTAGGTCATTTACTACTTTAACCAGAGCTGTCTCTGTGCTATGATGAGGTCTAAATCTTGACTGATACAATTCATGGATGTTATTCCTATGTAAATATGAGCATAACTGCTGTGCCACAGCTTTTTCAAGGATCTTGGAGATAAAGGGGAGGTTTGATATTGGCCTATAATTGGACAGTTGACAGGGATCAAGGTCAGGTTTTTTAATCAGGGGTTTGATAACTGCTAGTTTAAAGGATTTGGGTACATAGCCAATCCTAATAGAAGAATTTATTATTTTTAGAAACGGTTCAATTACTTCAGGTATTATCTGTTTGAATAGACGTGTAGCTAAAGGATCTAGTATACAAGTTGAGGCTTTTGATGTGGAGATTAATGAAAGTAGTTAAATTTCTCTAAGGGGAGTAAAACATTCTAATTGCTGATCTGATACAGTTATATTGTTAACTACAGGGTCACTTACATTGTCTGACCTTAAATTAGTAGTTTGATTTTTTTTGTCGGATATTCTCAATTTTATCATTAAAAAAATTCATGAAGTCGTTGCTACTACATACTGCAGGTGTGCATGTGTTGATAGTGGACTTATTCCTGGTTAATTTTGCTACAGTATTAAATAGGAATCCAGGATTATTTTTGTTATCTTCTATTAGGGAGGAGAAATATGTTGATCTAGCAGCACTAAGAACTTTTCTATACCTGTACATCAGGAAGCTCTCCTTCCACACTAATTTGAACGCTACCAATTTTGTTTGACGCCGTTTACGTTCCAATTTTCGAGTGGTCTGTTTTAAAGTGCGAGTGTCATCATTATACCAGGGTGCTAATTTTTTCTCTCTGATCATTTTCCTTTTAAGAGGAGCTACATTATCTAAAGTATGGCAGAACGTTGACTCTAAACATTCAGTTGCCTGATCAAGTTCTGCAGGGGCTGACAGTGATCCAATCAAAGTTGATAACTCTGGGAGATCATTTATAAAGCTCTGTGCAGTAGTTGACGTGAATGTACGTTTAATACAGTAGTGTGGTGAGGTGCATATATTATTACTCAGACATATTTTGAATGAGATGAGGTAATGATCTGAAATAATTTCAGACTGTGGAAGTGTGACTACATTTTCTACATTTAACCCGAATGTTAGTATTAGATCGAGGGTGTGACCACCATTATGGGTCGGTCCTATGACATTCTGATTAACCCCTACTGAATCTAAAATGGACACAAATGCTGTTTTCAAAGGGTCTTCTGGGTTATCAAAGTGAATATTAAAATCTCCGACAACTAAAGCTTTTTCTAAGGAAATAACCAGGTCTGAGATAAAATCTGCAAATTCAGAAAGAAACTCAGAATATGGCTCCGGGGGCCTGTAAATAATAAGTAACAGAATTAACTGGGTAGACTTATTTTTCAAGGCTCCATACATTATATTAGTATGAAGAACTTCAAATGTATTAAATTTATAACTAGGTTATAATCATTATAAATAACCGCAACGCCTCCTCCTCTGCCAGTTAGACGAGGCTGGTGTATATAACTGTATCCAGGAGGACTAGCTTCATTTAATGCTATATATTCATTTGGTTTAATCCATGTTTCTGTTAAATACAGTACATTAAACTCCTGATCAGTAATGAGTTCATTAACCATTAGCGCTTTAGATGTAAGCGATCTAATATTTAATAGCCCCACCTTTAGATCAAAGGTGCTGGCAGAGGCTGTACAGTCAGTATGATCTAATTTTATATTGATTAGGTTACTGGAACAAACTCTGAGTATTTCTACTTTTTTGTTTAACTCGGGGAACAGACACAGTCTCGATGTAGTGGACCCTGAGTGATGACTCTGTGCAGCTAGCAGACAGTTGGTTTAGCCTGTTCGTCTGCTCCCTGGCCTTGGCTCTGGATTGTCAGAAATTAACTAGGCCTGTTCTGAGAGTATGGCCTATGCTGCAAGAAATGAGAGCAGCACCTTCCCGAGAGGGATGAATACCGTCCCACCCTAACAGGCCAGCAGTGCCCTCAAAATTAGCCCAATCATCTATAAAGCCCACGCTGTTTTCAGAGCACCACCTGGACAACCAGCAGTTCAGCGACCATAACCTGCTGTAAGCTACATCGCCATGCCACATTGGGATGGGGCCAGAGCATACTACAGCATCGGACATCGCCTTCACTAATTTAAACACCTCTACAAAGTTACTCTTAGTAACCTCAGACTGACGAAGGTGTATATCATTAGCTCCTGCATGGATAACTATCTTTGAGAACCTGTGCTTGCCTACGGTAAGAACCTAAGACTACCTGCTATGTCTGGTGCCCTGGCTCCCGGTATAGACCTGACTAAAGCTGCTGGTGAACCTAAAGGCTGAGCTAATTTCATGTGCCGTATGATAGAGTCCCCTATAACCAGAGCTCTTTCAGGTTTCTCAGCGGGTGTGCCACTAAGGAGAGCAAACCTGTTTGACACGTGACACGGAGAGGAGTGGTGCTCCTGTGAGCGAGCCTCAGCGATAGCTTTGGCTTTAAGCTTATGCCGCCGAGTCATCACCCATTCACCCCACTGTAAGGGCTCTAATGCCGGAGTTGGGGGATTACTAACTCCACCTAGGGCATCCAGACTTTCCCCTACAGAAACTGCACTGTTCTCATTCTCACTGGCCTTCTCTAGAGCCTGGATATGCGCTTCTAGAACTGCAATCTTCTCTGTCAGAGAGCCAACTAATCTGCACTTATCACAAATAAAGCTATCACTAGCAACAGAGGAAGAATGACTAAACATCCTGCACTCAGCATACTGAACAAACTGAAGGTGTCCCATGATGAAAAGATTCATGTACCTTAATCGAAGATCTGTTGATATTAAAGCAGATACGATGTGGATGGCCGCTGCTTATGGTCTTTATGCAGGAGGAGAAAAAAGAAAGCTTCTGGTCTTGGCGTTCTTCAAAAAAAACAGGGTAAAAATGGAAAAAGGAAAGCGAAAGTGGAAAGTACAAAAAGGAAAGCGAAAATACAATAAAAACTGAAGAGGATACTGGAAAATTATTTGTAGAAAAAATAAAAAAGATTAATGCCAACACTCGTGGAAAAAAAGACTCGTCGCAAACAACTCGGAAACCAGGAAGTGCGTAGCACAGAATGCGCATCCGCCAACTCAGTACAGAGAGACTCCAAAGGAAACAAGCTCCAGGCAGTCCAGAATACAGCAGTCAGAGGCTCTACTAGAACCAAAATGTTTGATCATATCACGCCCTCCCTTTATCTTATCCAGACTGCAGTGGCTCCCAGTAAAATTTCATGTTGATTATAAAATATTCCTAATGGCCTACAAAGCAATAAATGGTCTCTGCCCATCTTAAATGAGCGACTTTTTTTTATCTATTATGATCTGCCACATCTGCTTTGATCAAAAGGTGCAGGATGTTTATTAGTACCAAGAGTACCAAGTACTCTAGATTGAAAACCTATTTGTCTAGTCAAACCTTTTGTATTCTGTCATAGTCCCTGGCACTCTGATCACAATGTTCATCCTTTTTAAACCAGTATCTGCTTGTCTCTCTCTCTCTCTCTCTCTCTCTCTCTCTCTCTCTCTCTCTCTCTCAAGCTACACATGTTACTCCTGCTCTCTGGACCTTTCTGGGCTATCATGAAGTTATACTCCTGCTCTCAGCTTCATTCACTTGGGAATCAGTTGCTGCTGCTCAGAATGGTTTACCCTGAAAGGCTTAATATTGTTGTGGATGGTCCCATAGATACCTTGAATTCTGCACTTATTAAAACAGTTTATGCTATAGCCTCACCCATCCTTTAAGGGATAGATTAATTTGGATACTGGATATCTGAAGCCAAAACCTTCTGCTGTGATCATAAAAGACCCTGATGGGCATATTGTAGATCATTTTAACACACTCAGTGCTGATTTTATATCATACAGTTGTGGAAGACTAATGAGTTATATGTAAACTATCCAGTGTCACCCAGAAGAAGATGCATTCCCTTTTAAGTCTGGTTCTTCTCAAGATCCACTTCCATAGACAAAATCCATTAATGTATCAAGTAACTACAACACAGGACAGATAATTAATTTTCATTCCCACTCAGTCTTCCATAATGGTAAAATAATGGGTGTCATGTATTCCCACCTGACTGTTTTAACTGGATGCTATGGAGCATGAACCTCTGCAAGACCTGTAAAACATGCGAGACCAGATATGACATATAATCCACGAGGCAACAAGTCCATATTGTTACCAAAAAAAAAAAAAAACAAGCTGAGATATTAGCTAGCTAGCAATATGGCACCAGTCTTCAGCATGAGCAGCCAACAGTTCTTTTATTTTGGTGTCATTCCAATTTTTTTTCTTGTTTTGAATTTGCCACTGGCCACTATACAGTGAGGCAGTATGAGTGTTCAGTTATGTTATGTAGGTGTCAGGAGTTCTTTTGTAATATCATTGCATCATCATTTGCGTCACTGCCAGCAATGTCACAGCCAGTCACAACACATTAATCTAGTGGTTCCAATTCCCACTGCAGCCATAGCAAAAGATTATCATTGATGTTATTAGGATGCCAAGGGATAGATTAAGGTTTCAACTTTACCATTTTGTTCTCATTTCCACATGACACAATTACAGAATAATAGCAATAAATAAATGATTGCCACTGTGAATGTGAATGGGGTAAAGGTTTCTTCCTCTTGGTTTCGGTGAGATTTTCCTTGCCATTGTCACCTCTAACTTGCTTGTTATGGATCTAAATATACAAACCCCATTTCCAAAAAAAGTTGGGATATTTTCCAAAATGCAATAAAAAAAAATCTAATTCAAGTGAACCTTTAATTAACTGACAAAAGAACAAAGAAAAGATTTTCAATCTAGTTAGTTTTTTGTTTTTTTCTTTTTTATCAGACATCTAATTTTTGGGTTTGTTTACCTGACATGTTTCGACGTACAACTTCCGTCTTCCTCAGAGTGTCACCGGATGTTATTGGTGACGCATCTTTTATCAGCTGCTGTTTCTGAAGGCGTGGCCTTCCTGTCTGGTTTGACAGGTCGGTCACGCCTTATACTGTCTGTTCGTCCCCTGCAAGATGTCACTCCAGGTATGGGAGAGCATGTATGTTCCCTCATCCCGGTTGATGGTCCTCGGGCTTCGCTTACGGATCTCCATGGCCTCCCTGATCCAGTGCTGATGGGGACATCAAAATAAAAGTACACAGAAAACCCACACATACCGACCAATATTTAAACTGGACTTCCGAACACCCCATAATGCACAAAATATCAGTAGTTAGAACATTACATAAACGCACAGCAATAATTACAGATCCACAGGACAAAGAACAGGAGGAACAACATATACAACACGCACTGAAGGCATGTCAATATCCACAATGGGCAATATCCAAAGGGGCGGAACAGGTTAAAAACAACAAAACACAGAAGAAAGAGAAAAAACAAACTAACAAACAAGAACACAGGGGAGTAGTTACATTACCATACATCAGGGGAATAACTGAACGCATTCAAAGAGTAATGAGGAAACACAACATTAACACACCTGTCAAACCACACACAACACTCTGTCAGATCCTGGTTCATCCCAAAGACAGAATACATCCGGACAACAGATGCAACACCATATATGAGATTCCATGTCAATTATGCAATAAAACTTATATTGGGGAGACAGGAAGGAGTTTCAACACAAGAAAAAATGAACATAAGAAAGAGTGCGAAAAGGAGACAGCTACAAGACAAACCCGAACAATAAAAGAAAAGGCACAACAGGAAAATTATAAGTCAGCTATAACAGATCATTGCAAAAGGGAAAATCACATTATGGACTGGGGGAATGCCAGAGTCATCCGCACAGAAGATAACAAACATCAGCGCTGGATCAGGGAGGCCATGGAGATCCGTAAGCGAAGCCCGAGGACCATCAACCGGGATGAGGGAACATACATGCTGTCCCATACCTGGAGTGACATCTTGCAGGGGACGAACAGACAGTATAAGGCGTGACCGACCTGTCAAACCAGACAGGAAGGCCACGCCTTCAGAAACAGCAGCTGATAAAAGATGCGTCACCAATAACATCCGGTGACACTCTGAGGAAGACGGAAGTTGTACGTCGAAACATGTCAGGTAAACAAACCCAAAAATTAGATGTCTGATAAAAAAGAAAAAAACAAAAACTAACTATATTTAATATAAGACATAATGAATGTAATCGAAAGAAAAAGAAGATTTTCAATAGTTTTACTGACCAACGTCATTGTATTTTGTAAACATAAACAAAGTTAGAATTTAATGCCTGTAACACACTCAAAAAAAAGTTGGGACAGAGGCATAATTACCATTGTGTTACATCAACTTTCCTTTTAATAACACTTTGAAGTGCTTCGAACGACTGGTCATGGCACACATCAAATCCAAGGACCCCTTCCAGTTCGCATACAGGGCCCAACGCTCCACAGAGGATGCAATCTGCTCTGCTCTTCACCCAGCCCTCACTCACCTGGAGAAAAAAGATTCATACGTGAGAATGCTGTTCATTGACTTCAGCTCAGCATTCAACACCATAATACCCCAACAGCTGATCTGCAAACTGGACAAGCTGGGCCTCAGCACCTCCCTCTGCAACTGGCTACTAGACTTCCTCAGCAAGAGACCACAAGCAGTACGTGTCAGCAACAACACCTCGAGCACCATCACGCTGAGCACAGGAGCTTCACAAGGCTGTGTGCTCAGTCCTTTGCTCTTCACCCTGCTGACACACAACTGCAAAACAACCTACAGTACCAACCACCTGGTGAAGTTTGCAGATGACACAACTCTGGTGGGTCTCATCACCAATGGCGACGAGACGCACTACAGGACTGAGGTGGACCTTCTGGCCACGTGGTGCAGAGACAACAACCTCCTGCTGAATATCAGCAAGACAAAGGAGATTGTTGTCAACTTCCAGAGAGGCCACAGCCAACACCTGCCACTGACCATCGATGGTGCTGCTGTGGAGAGAGTGAGCAGCACAAAATTCCTTGGAGTGCACATCAGTGAGGACCTCTCCTGGACCAACAACACCGCATCACTGGCCAAGAAAGCCCAACAGCGCCTCTATTTCCTGCACAAACTGAAGCACGCCAGTGCCCCACCACCCATCATGACCACGTTCTACAGAGGGACCATTGAGAGCATCCTCTCCAGCTGCATCACTGTATGGGGCGGGAGCTGCACTGACCACAACAGGAAAGCCCTGCAGCGTATAGTGAACACAGCTAGGAAGATCATCAATGCACCCCTCCCCTCCCTGCAAGACATATACACCACCCACCTCACCCGCAAAGCTCTCTCAATCGTGAGAGATGAGACTCACCCAGCACACAACCTGTTTAGCCTCCTGCCCTCTGGAAAGAGGTACAGGAGCCTACGGTCCAGAACCACCAGACTCACCAACAGCTTCATCCACCAGGCCATCAGGATGCTGAACTCCCTCCCCTCTCTCCCATCACTGACAGCTCCACCCACCAGACAGCCAAGAAGTTAGGATCCTGCCCCCCACCCCCACCCCTGCATGGGAAAGACTCGGACTCAGGAACACCCCCCCCCCATACACACACACACACACACACGGAAAGACTCTGACTCAGGAAGCCCCCCCCCCCCACACACACACACGGAAAAACTCTGACTCAGGAAGGACTCTGACTATGGAACTGCACTATGTGACTTTGCACCTTTACCTGCACTACCTCACTTTTTTACACACCATACACTGTTTCTTGTTGCTGCTGCCCTCCACAGAAAAGACTTCTCTATGGAACTACACATGTGACTTTGCACCTTACCTGAACTATCTCACAAGAACTGCCTTGGGCCATGCAATATAACAACTCACCATATGCTGCTTCTGAATGCTGCTACTATGATAACCTCAACTGGACTGCCCTGGACTGTGCTGTACTGTACTGTGTCTTGTATACTAGTCTTGTTCTTATCTTCCTGTCTTTAGCCTAGATTATTTTTCTAAATGTTAAATGTTTCAAATGTTAAATGTTTCAATTTTTTTTAATCATTACTTTATTATTACTTATTGCTTGTTACACTGTTATTGGTCCTGTCTTGCACTTTAATGTCTGTCTTGTTAATGTCAGTCCTATGTATGTCTATGTCTTTGCATGGGATAGAGAGAAACACAATTTCAATTTCCTTGTATGACCTGTGCATATGAAGAAACTGACAATAAAGCTGACTTGACTTGACTTGACTTGTAATCGTATGGGATCTGAGGATATGAATTGTTGCAGTTTTGTAATTGGAATTTTTGTCCATTCTTACTCAATAAAAGAATTCAGCTGCTCAACAGTCCATGGTCGCTGTTGGTTTATTATCCTCTTCATGATGCATCATACATTCTCAATAGGAGACAGATCTGGACTGGTAGCAGGCCAGTCAAGCACACATACTCTGTGTCTATAAAGTCATGCTGTTGTAGCCTGTGCAGAATGAGGTCTGGCGTTGTCCTGCTGAAATAAGCATGGACTTCCCAGGAAGAGATGCCGCCTTGATGGCAAGATATGTCTCTCTAAAATCCTAATATATACCTCTGCGTCAATGGTACCTTCATACACATGCAACTCACCCATGCTGTGGGCACTGATGCACCTCCATACTATGACAGATGCTAGCTTTTGCACCTTTCTCTAATAACAAACTGAATCGTCATGTTCACATTTGGCACGGAGAACTCCACATCCAGTTTTCCCGAAAACAAGCTGAAATGTTGATTCATCTGACCACAGCAGGTTTCCACTGTCTTTCAGTCCATCGGAGCTGAGTTCAAGCCCAGAGAAATCAGTGGTGTTTCTGTATAGAATTGATGAATGGCTTCCTCTTTGCATAATACAGTTTCAAGTTGCATTTCTGGATCCAGCAACAGACTGTCAAGCATGGGCGATTGCTCTAAGACAACGAGGGAGGCTCAGCCTCCTCTAAAAATGACGAACATCGTGTAGGATGAATTGCGCTAGGCTTATGTTATAGCCGACCTTATAACATTGCTATTTCAGATCCAGAATCATAGAAATATATGTGCTCAACCCAACTACAGTGCGAAATCATTCCGTTAAAACTTTCCCCAGTTCGCCTAATGTGTGCGTGAGTTTTTCCCCCTCGTGACAGCGCGATGCAGCCCAGCCTCAGTGGACTTCAATGGCATTTGGGAGCTATGTGCTTTTCAATCTCAAAATGCAAGACGATTATTGGACAAATACTGCGAAAACGCCCGCCCACAGAGTCCCACGGACTCCCAGCCTCAGTGGACTTCAATGGCATTTGGGAGCTATGCGCTTTTCAATCTCAAAATGCAAGACAGTTATTGGACAAATACTGTGAAAACACCCGCCCCACGGACTCCCAGCCTCACAGTGGGAGGGACATGGCAGTTTCCGCGAGGAGACTGGTAATTGGTGAAAGCAGCCAGATATTTTCTTTGATTGACAGCTCGTTTCAAATATAGACAGGCAGCAGTGAATTTCAGTTCAGTCCCATGCGGATTCACAAGTGCTGTGGTGTATTGTAAGAGATCAGCTTACATTTCGATTTCATTCATTACATACGGTTTCTACCAGCTTTTTTAGTTTGTATATATTTTCATTGTAAATAAAGTGTAAATATAGTGTTGTCAAGTTTGCTATTTTAGTTCCAGAAATTTCGTTTATTTGAGTGACTGAACTTGAACTTGAGGGGGCTAGTCAGCTAGCAAGAAAGCTGCGCACGGATGCCAAGCATTGCTGATTTAATTTTGGCGAAGCCATTTGCCAGTCTTCCTTTCAAGGAAAAAATTAAAATTAAAGAGCAGGGTAGACCAACGCCTCAAATTGACTTGGTGAAAAAGGTAGGGAATAATACTCGTTCCTTTCAGCTCTCCTGGTACAAGAAAGTGAATTGGCTAACAGCAAGTGACCCACATCAACAACAGTAAATAGGCTACTTTAGTAATATATCATAGATGGACCAAAAATATAGAATCTATGTAAAATGTTTATGCTGAATATATTATATTGGAATATATATTTTTCTGGATATGAATTAAACACAGCTACAATTTGGAAAACATTTTTAAACAAAAACACAACTGAGAACATTTCACACTACAGACCTGGATTAAAAGTGAAGGGTTATCAAAATTGTCAATAAAACATTTCTCAGTTAAATAAGTAAAATATAGGGAAAGTGTCATTGAATGAAATGTGTGGCACCCAGCTCTATGTTTGGCTCCCCAAGGTCAGTGCTTGTGCCTATTCCAGAACACTCTGCTGTTACTGCTGAGGTTCCTGACAAAGAGCTGCTTTCAATAATGATCAATTTTTAAACAACATGCCACATGCCACAATTTTAAAATATAAAATGTTAAAATATACCCCCCCAACACCACCATCATGTATATTGAACAGTAGGCTAATGGGCCAAAAGAACCTGTTATTTCACAGTTTGTGACCCTGCCAACAATCAGCCAGATCAGAGGCAAGAGTATGGGCAAAACTGATGTATTTTTTCTTTTTTCTTTTAAAATCTGGAAATATAGTAACCGACTAGCCTCCCCTCTTTGAAAGACTACCAGCCGCCACTGCTGTCAAGTCAGTTTATTTGTATAACACTTTTAACAACAGACATTGTCGCAAGCCAGCTTTACAGAAAAATAAAGACTTTAAACATGTAAACTCATTTCATCTCTAATAAATTTATTTATTCCTGATGAGCAAGCCTGGGGTGAAGGTGGCAAGGAAAAACTCCCTCAGACAACATGAGGAAGAAACCTTGAGAGGAACCAGACTCAAAAGGGAACCCATCCTCATTTGGTCGATAACAGATAAGTGACAACAGTTTTCCAAAATACTCCCAAGCCCATGTAGCTATATTTGTCACATTAGCATGACGGTTTCTCAGGCAGTGCTGTCTGAGGGTTTGAAGGTCACGGACATTCAACAGTGATTTCTGATGTTGCCCTTTACGCACTGAGATGTCTCCAAATTGCTTGAATCTTTTCACAATATTATGTACTGTAGCTTTTGAAAGACCTAAATTCTCTGCAGTTGTGCACTGAAGAATGTTCTTTTTGAAGTGCCTAACAATTCTCACAAATTTTGGCACAAAGGGGTGAGCCACGACCAATCTTTTCTTGCAACGACTGAGCCTTTAGTGCATTCTCCTTTTACACCCAATCCTGTTACCAAATAACCTACTTATTGTGGAATCTTCCAAAATGGTGTTACTTGAATTTCCTATAAACTTTTCAGTCTTATTTTGCCTCTGTCCCAACTTTTTTTGAGTGTGTTGCAGGCATCAAATTCTATCTTCATTTATATTTTAAAAATACGATTAAGTTGGTAAGCTTAATTAAGTCAGTAAAACTATTGAAAATCTTTTCTTTGTACTTTTGTCAGTTAAATAAAGGTTCACATGAATTAACAAATCACAGATTTTTTTGTTTTTATTGCATTTTGGAAAATATCCCAATTTTTTGGAAATGGGGTTTGTAAATCTACATCCATATTTCTGTAAAGCTTTGGGACAATGTTGATTGTTAAAATCATTATATACAGTATAGTCCCCTCTGAAAGTATTGGAAGAGCAAGGCCAATTCTTTTGTTTTTGATATACACTGAAGACATTGGGGGTTTGAGATCAAAAGGCAAATATAATTCATCTTTCATTTCCTGATATTTAAATTTAGATGTGTTGTAAAATATATATGAACCAGCATGAAGATATGCATGAAGAACAGAGAGCTGTCTATGAGAGAAATTCAAGCCATTTGAAGTTGAATAAAGAGGTAAAATCAATCAATCATTGCCAGTACAACAATTTGGAATGTCCTGAAAAAGAAGGAAACCTTTTAACAGAGTTTTATGGACTGATAAGACCAAAGTAATGTAAAGGCCATAGAGTGTGGAGAAACAAAGGATCTGCTCATTATCCAAAACATATGAGCTCATCAGTCAAGCTCAGTGGATGTACGGTAGGGTCATGGCTTGGGCTTGCATGCCTGTTTCTGGAATGGCCTCACTATTTTTTATGGATGATGTAACTCATTATTGTTGCGACAAAATTAATTCAGAAGTCTACAGAAACATTTTGTCTGCTAATTTACAGAGAAATGCATCCAACATAATTGGGAGGAAGTTCATCATACAGCAAGACAATGATGCAAAACACATGACCAACACAACACAGGACTTTATCGGGGGGAAAAAAGTGGAATGCTTTAGACTGGCCAAGTCAGCGAGCAGCCCTTAACCCAACTGAGCATGTATTTCACCTCCTGAAGAGGAGACTAAAGGGAGAACGACCCCAAAACAAACAACAACTGAAAGAAGCTGTAGAACAAGCCTGGAAAATCAGAAAAGAAGAATGTAAAATGTTTGGTGATGTCAGTGGGTCATCAACTTGATGCAGTTATTTCAAACAAGGGATATGCAACCAAGTACTGTGTTACTTAATTTAAGTCTATTTGTTTTAATACTTTTGCTCAGCTAAAAATTGAGTTCTTAGCCACCAAAGACGTTCTAAGTTGTTTAACACAGCTAGATGAATATATCAGGGAACAAAAGCTGAAATTCTGATCTTTCTTTTCATATTCATCATTTGCTCTCAAATCCAAATATCTTCAGTGTATTGGAAAAACAAAAATAATTAGCCTTGCTGTTCCAACACTTTCACAGGAGATTGTAAATAAAACTGAAATTGAATAACAGACTACACTGTCATTATTTTTTCACCAAAAAAAAATCCAGTTTGTTGCAGTCATGTGTGAAAATTAATTACACCCAATCATTCAGTAACTTGTAGAGTCTCTTTTAGAATAACTTGAAGCAAAAGTTTCTGTATGAGTTTGAGTCTTTCGCTTCATCTTGAATTAATTTTCGTCCACTCTTCCTTACATAGCTCTCTTAAAGGGCACATCTTGGGTAAATTCAGGAGCAAGATCAATGTAATTCTCCTATTTTATATTAAACTTTAGTCAAATATCTGTCACATTTTGCATTTTGTGCAATTTTTTTACCTTGCGCAATACCAGAAATATTCAGTTGAAATCAAGCCATTTGAGGCAAATTTGTCCGCCTCTGAAGAAACTTGGCATTTGGATTTCCCGGCAAACGTTGATTTTCGTGACATCCTGTGTGGGACGCCTCCCTCTAAATCCTACGTCAGTGCTGGTTTGTTTATGAGAAAACGACCTGTGGTTTTCTTCAACGTTATCGCGTAATTATTAAAATGGTTAATAGATGGATCGTAGGAGGGTGTAGCAACACCAATCTTGATGGGATTAGTACTCATCGTTTTCCAAAAGACTGGACAATGAGAGAGAAATGGGAGTGCTTGGTCTACACAGGCTGTGCACTGAGACTGTGCAAAGCTCGTGCAGCCTGTGCTTGCTTGCGAAAATCATTTGGATGAGTGTGTAAAGGGACATACTTTCATATTTAAAAAAACAAAATTGGTCCAGGATATGCACTTTAAGGTCCTGATACAGCATTTCAATGGGGTTGTGGACTGTACTTGATTTGTCCATTATAAAACCTTGATTTTTGTTTCTTTTTCAACCAATCAGTTGCACTTTTAGTGGTGTGATTAGGATCATTGTCCGATTCTTGGGTTTCACGTGACGTCACATCCGCCTCATTAGTTATTTAAAATTTTAACTGGTGGTCTACCAAAGCTCAGTTGATAAAGCATTTGTACGGAGAAGGTGCATTGCTCACATGAAAAATGCCTTATGCTTGCATTGTTTTAGGTTGTTCGAATCAATCAAACCGTGAAACTGATAAAAGTTTCTTCAGAGTTCCCTGTGAACTAATAAAAAAGGGTGAACGAACACAGGATTTCACAAAAAGATGTCGAGAAAGGTGGCTTTTGAACCTCTCACTGGAATCGAAGGGAGCCGAGTCAAAGTATGCTTGAGTTTGCAGTGATCACTTCGTGCAATCAGGTGCATTGAGCAGCGCCAATCTCTGCTTCTATATCCCTAAGCCTCTTGCCTATACAGCTAGAGTTATAGTGGAGGGCTAGTCCTCTGGTAACCACAAGAGTTTGACTCCCCACTCACATCTGTGACAGTGTGTTTTTCCAGATGGCAGTAGGTACCATTTTTATGATGGTCTTTGGTATGTCCTGATCGCGAGTAGAACTCACAATCTCCTGATCGAGAGGTGGACACACTAACCACTAGGCCAACTTGCAGTAACATCTGGCTTGGAGCATCCTTAAAATCTGGACTAGCTTAGTTATGCACAATGGCCCAAACCCAGGCCTCATCATTTGGGTGTCGTGCATTCATTGTCATACTAGCAAATTGTTTTTAAGGAGTGGATCTCACCCAGTGTGAACGTGGAAAATGTACGGTAGCATGGATTTGCCTTCCTGAAAACAGTGCCAGGCCAAATTCTCTTGCTATGGGGGACATGATCATGTGGAATATATGTAATTTTTCTGTAAAGGACCCCACTTGTATTTTCACAGTCAGTTACTGAGTTTTATATTAATGTATAGTCAGGTCTGAACATGTTGACCAAAGCACTAGAGTTCCACCCCTGGCTACCAATTTAGTCATGGAATTTTCATTATTGAAGATTATTTTTGAACAAAGGTGACTGGCCTTACATCTACTGACCCTGAAATTAATCGAGAGGATTTCAAAGGGCACAGAGGCAGATCCCCTGATATAGCCATCCACTTTATCTTAGCCAGCAGTGAAAATCTGCAGCACAGACAATGATTTAGTGTCTGGGCTCAGAGAAAAGGTCAAAGCTCTATATCACTGCAGAAGACCCCCCTTGCAAATACCTTGTGGCTTCAGCACTGGGTTCATCCTCATGAACTATGTGTCCAAGCAGAAGTGATGTAGGATGTTCTCCAGGATTTTTTTTTTTAAACCTGATATTGCTTTTAAATGTGCTATAAATACATTAATATATAAATATATAAATCCCCAGACTACCAAGAATGCAATGTTTCTTTTGAGTGTGCCATATTTCATTTTGTCCAAAAGAGCAATGTTTTGAACAGTTGTATCACATTCAACTTATTGATTTCACAGTTAGTCTAGAGAAGTGATCGATTTTAGATACAGAACACCCAAATCTATGAGAGTTGAAACTTTTTTTATTATTATTATTATTTTATACTGCACTTTTACAGCAGCAGAATAGAGGCTTGTTCTGTATTGCTCCTCTTGAATTTTTTTACTCAGTTATAGACACACAGATAATAACAAATATATCTTTTGTCAAGGATCATTTTAATCATAACTTTTATTAATTAATACATTAATTTATCTTCATTAACTGTTCATCTTGGTCAAAGTTATTGTGAATTCATAACCTATCTCAGAAACACTGGGAATGAGGCAGGAATAGGACCTGGATTGTCAGTCCATCACACAGTGCACACCATTCACACACACATTCACACACTCATTCATGTTTAGGCTAGGTGCAATACCTATACGCAGGGGGTTGGAGGAAACCAGAGAACAGGAGGCAATCAGTACAGCAGTAACTCAAGCTCAGGATCATGCCACCTGGTCATAATATCATTTCTGTAGACAAACTGTCTTTTGTAGGACGTGTAAAATGAAGAGTGATTGGATTTAAATGCGATCACTCTGTGGTCCCTGAATGTGTCTCTCCAGAATGTCACACTGTGCTCCCTCCAGCTCAGCTATGCTAAAGTCTTTAGTGCTGCAGATTTCCATTGGGTGTTTCTTTCTGTTCCTCACAGCTATAGCAAGGCACTGCTTGTGTGCAAGTCTCTTTTTTAATGTTGAGCTTTTGGTTGAGAAGTGTAAAGAGCAGAGGTTGCAGAGAAGTCACATTTTCTGTTTCAAGCTGTCTTCAGCATATCTTTTTTTTTTTCCTGAAGAATTTTTATTTTTTTATTACACAGGTCTTATAAGCCTCCCTCTAGATAACCTCTCTCATCCACCCCAAAGTGCCCTGTTTGAAAAGTCATCAAATAAGTGATTGATTGGGTGCAGCTTTAAATTGAATTAGTACGGTATGTTAGACTTCTTGTGAAAAATGTAAGCATGACTGGGAGTGCGATGAAAATTGCATTTTGCACTGAGAGGAGTTGACATATGAGATATTCAATAAGGCACTATATCACTGTTTTGTTACCACTCATTAGAGCCAAAGCTAGATAAAATGCCTAAAAAACAAGCAAGCAAGCAAAAAACTCAATGACCTCTAAAGAATGGAAGCTAGTAAATGTTAATTAGCTATACTGCCAATGGCCTGGACTAAATTAGTCATAACCATTAGCGTTCACATATTCCTGTCCCAGTTAGGCTACATCCACACGACAACGGCAACGAGATGTTATTAAAAAAATATCACGTCCACATGGGCAACGGATCAGTAAAATATCAGGTACATATGGCAACGCAACACTTGTTGAAAATGATGCAATACACATGCCACACCTCTAGGTGCACTGTAAGACGGTCCCATTGGAGACACCAGGACAATAGAAGAAGTAGGGACGCATGCGCATAAACTATTATGCGCGAGACTTCATATTAGCCACAAAGTCAGGAAAATCTGTTTGTAAAATTACGTTATAATGACCAAATACAATGAAAAGTATTTTTCTAGTCTCACCTGTGAAAGGTAATCCCATGTGATCTCGTTTGGACGGTAAACCTGTTGGTACAGTTAAATGCAGCACATGAATGAGGCATCTTTATTCTCCACTTTGCCCCATCCAATAAGGCAGCGAGGATGACGTATGATTCTACGCGGAAGGCAGCGTCTTTAATGGTCCGGAATAAATTGAATGCTACACGTTGATGGATTAATTTGTTCTTCTACGCCCTTTTTGAGGAATGTATTGTAGGACTTAAACCAACATCTGAAGAGGTGAGATCGCTCCTTTTTTTCCCTATTTTTGCTGGCGGGATTCTCGAACTCTCACTCTCTCTCTCTCTCTCTCTCTCTCTTTCTCACTTTGCACCATTACACAATAAATATTCACAGTGAAAATATTTTGTAAGCGCGTTTCATGAACCAAGTTATAGGATTTGTTGACAACTTGCATCGAGTTCATTACACTTCTACCCGGCATGAAGCACTGACAGTCATGTGGTTGTGCCGTCATCGTAAACAAATCCGTTCTACTCATCCAGACGACTTCACAATGGCAACGTTGCCAGATTTTTCCACTCTGGAACCCGTTCTCAAAAGATTTCATTTTGGGGCACCCAAAACGCCGGTGCCATGTGGACGCCAGGCCGAAACGATAAACAATTTTATCAGATTCACCTGAATCCGTTGCTGTGTGGACAGGGCCTTAGTTAGTTAGTTAGTTAGTTAGTTAGTTAGACAGACAGACAGACAGACAGACAGCCCTGACAAAAAAAAAGTTTCACACTCTAATATTTGGTTGGCCCACCTTTAGCTTTGATTGCAGCATGTATTTGCCATGGCATTGTTTCAATACACTTAAGCAATGTCACAACATTTATTTCAGTCCAGAGTTGTTTTAACTTTTCACAGAGATCTTGTGTTGAGGTCGGAAGAGTGTAAAGTCTTCTCCAGCACATCTCAAAGGTTCTCAATGGGGTTAAAGTTGGGACTCTGTGGTAGCCAGTTCATGTGTGAAAATGATTCCTCATGCTCTCTGAACCATACTTGCCAACCCTCCCGATTTCAGCGGGAGTCTCCCGATTTTAGCCTGTCTCCCGTCTCCCAATCGTATTTGTTAAAAACTGGATAATCTGGTTTTGGGAAATCCCTAGCGCCAAGTTAAAAATACTCCCGATTATGTCCAATCAGAATCGTATGAGAAACACTGCTGACGTCAACTGATTTTTAACCAATCAACGAACAGAACAACAGTCACTTCCGTAATGTAGGATTCACCCAGGCTGTCCGACATTTTTTACAAACAGTCATTCATCATGGCCACTAAACCCAATACCAAACGGCAAAAATATGAATGCAAATACCAGGTTGCATGGGAGAATGAATTTCCATGGATAAGCAAATTTCCGACCAGCCAGTTATACATTTTAAGGTAAAGATAACTTAAATCAGAATATAATGGACATTTGAGTGTGAAATTAAAGTAGTCTTCCATACCATTTCAGAAACAAACTGTACAACTTCTAAAGTGTTTAGTGAAATTTTGAATGACAGAGAATTTGTTTGGTGAGTGTATTTGAGGGCGGCACGGTGGTGTAGTGGTTAGCGCTGTCACCTCACAGCAAGAAGGTCTGGGTTCGAGCCCCGTGGCCGGCGAGGGCCTTTCTGTGTGGAGTTTGCATGTTCTCCCCGTGTCCGTGTGGGTTTCCTCCGGGTGCTCCGGTTTCCCCCACAGCCCAAAGACATGCAGGTTAGGTTAACTGGTGACTCTAAATTGACCGTAGGTGTGAGAATGAATGGTTGTCTGTGTCTATGTGTCAGCCCTGTGATGACCTGGCGACTTGTCCAGGGTGTACCCCGCCTTTTGCCCGTAGTCAGCTGGGATAGGTTCCAGCTTGCCTGCGACCCTGTAGAACAGGATAAAGCAGCTAGAGATAATGAGATGAGATGAGTGTATTTGAATAGTGTGGTAGTGTCTTAGTGTTATTTTGAATTTATGTTTGAAAGTTTTAAGTGAAAGTTTACAAGTGAATTATCTGGAAAGTGATTGATTTTGATAGAGTTTTGAGGTTTTAAGTGAAAGATTACTAGTGAGTGTATTTTGGTAGTACTAAAATTTTGCATTCGAGTGAATTTCTTTGTGGAGTATATTTTGATAGTATGGTAGGATTTATAGTGCCATTTTTAAATTTTGTTTGAAAACTTTCAGTCAAAGTTTGCAAATGAGCAAATTCCTTTGATGCATTCCGATAGGATTTTGATAGTATTTCTAGTGCTTTTTAAAAATTCTGTTGGAAAGTGTTTAGTGAGGGTGGCACGGTGGTGTAGTGGTTAGCGCTGTCGCCTCACAGCAAGAAGGTCCGGGTTCGAGCCCCGGGGCTGGCGAGGGCCTTTCTGTGTGGAGTTTGCATGTTCTCCCCGTGTCCGCGTGGGTTTCCTCCGGGTGCTCCGGTTTCCCCCACAGTCCAAAGACATGCAGGTTAGGTTAACTGGTGACTCTAAATTGACCGTAGGTGTGAGTGTGAATGGTTGTCTGTGTCTATGTGTCAGCCCTGTGATGACCTGGCGACTTGTCCAGGGTGTACCCCGCCTTTCGCCCGTAGTCAGCTGGGATAGGCTCCAGCTTGCCTGCGACCCTGTAGAAGGATAAAGCGGCTAGAGATAATGAGATGAGATGAGATGAGATGAGTGTTTAGTGAGAGAGATGCATTTTAGTAGTACTAAGACAGTGCAGTATTTATTTGAGTTGTTACTATTTTGGTTAAAGCTTATTAAAATTCTATATAGATTAGATTAGATAAGATTAGATTAGATAAAACTTTACTGATCCCTTTGGGAGGGTTCCCTCAGGGAACTTAAGATATTATAGATATTATAGTTCTCTGTATTTTTACATGAGCTTACAGAAGGAAAACACATTTGATGCAATCCAATAATACTCTCATTCACTGTGACTATTTTAAAAAATATAAACATTCTTCTAAAGCATCACTTGTGTTATTTTCTGTGGGCCTCTGTATGTATACAATATTCAGGCATGAGATTTTTCAGCTAAAAATCTGATTTAAGACTTCCCTTTCATTGTTATTATATTAAAATTCAAGACAAAAGTATTATTTCAGATTTTTCACTCTGAGCTCTCTCATGCCTGATACATGAATCCCATAACCTAGAGTAATTGATAGAACAATATCAACAATTCAGAGACTCTTTAATTGTATACATTTCAAATGGTTTGCAATTAATTGGGATGCACTGTTTTTATCATTTCAACTGCGCATCATACCCTCGTCCAATTGAAAATGTCGTTCACGCACTTTTCTCCCCCATGATAATTTTGAAAAGTTGGCAAGTATGCTGAACCTCTCTTTAAAAATCTGAGTCCTAATTTTATACCCATGCCATTAGGGAAGAAAAAAATCCATTGATGTGATAACCTGGTCATTCAATACATTCAGGTAATCAGCAGGCTTCGTTTTATTGCCCCATAATGTTGCTGAGTCTCGACCTGACCAACTGAAGAAACCACAGATCATAACACTGCCTCCAGAGGCTTGTACAGTGGACACTATGCCTGGTGGGTGCATCACTTCTTACCCTGACACACCCATCACTCAGGAATAGGGTAAATCTGGACTTATCAAACCACATGACCTTTTTCCATTGCAACAGAGTGCAATCTTTATGCTCCCTAGCAAATTGAAGACTTTTCTCCTGATTAATCTCACTAACAAGAGGTTTTCTGATGGCCAAACAGCTGTTTAGTCCCAATCCTGTGAGTTCTCATCACACTGTGAGTGTGGAAATGCTCTAAATTTCACTATTAAACATAGTCATGAGTTTGACTGTCAATTTTTTTTTTTTTACGATTCAACTTCACAAAGCTTTTAAGTGATCTCTGATCATGGTCAGTCAGGATCTTTTTCCAACCACATTTTTCCCATGAAGTTGATGGTTCACCACTATCCTTCCAGGTTTTAATAATGCATTGGATAGTTCTTAACCCAATTCCAGTCATTTCAGCAATCTCCTTAGTAGTTTTCTTTGCTTAATACAGGCCAATAATTTGACCCTTCTGAAACACAGTAACGTCTTTTCCATGAGCACGGGATACGCCTTCCGACATCTTTAAGAAATGAGAAGCTACTCACCGCATCAGTTACGATTTAAAGAATTGTTGCCAGCTGAAACACATTAATCACTTCAGTGTGTGTGTGTGTGTGTGTAAATTATAAAATGTGTGTATGTGTGTTAGGATTTTCACACTGCTACTGTAAAAGGGTTTGATTATTAAACGCATGTTGAATAAACAAACTGAATGTACTCCTTTGAGTTTAATAAATGCATTACTGAGTTCAGTGAGTGCAGTAAGCCTTTTGAGAGTGGCTTTACAATTCATTATAAAGTTTTGCCAAACAAAAGTTTTACTTTAAACCAGCCAGCTTACAATGATTTGTGGAAAATGTTACTTTCTACATTTTAATTAGCCCTAATACTCTCAAGTGGGTGGATTTGTCTAGCTCACTGCATATAAAAATAAATGTCATCTGTAATTAACCTGGGTTACAGAGGCATTACCTCAAATGACAATAGGCAAAATGTCTCCAATAGATTGATTTTAAATAAAGATAAACAGTCATTTTTCTTATTTTAAGCTTCAAGATAAAGGTTGAATATTTTTCAATTGCTATGTGGCTGTTACAGGCAAATTAGGCAATATTTCATAAGTTACTTCATCAGAATGCCATAGCCTATTCTCTGCCACAGATCAGTTGATAGCACAGATCAGTTGATAGCACAGATCAGTGTTCTGCTGCCTTTCAGCACCAACACCTGCCATTTTTCAGACATATTACACAGCACAAGTGACTGCTTTAAGACTACATGAGAAGCCTGGTTTCTCCTAACATTTCATTAAAGTGCAGCAATGAAATGTTTACTAAAGTGTCTATATTATGCATCAGTCTTGGTGTATTTCAATATATTTTAGTGAATCAAATGATCAGTTATCTCATTGCAATATCACACTGTTCATTCATTAAACTCAAACTGTTTTCTGCTGTGGTGTAGTGGTTAGCACTGTTGCCTGACAGCAAGAAGGTTCTGGGTTTGAGCCCAGTGGCCGACGGGGGCCTTTCTGTGTGGAGTTTGCATGTTCTCCCCGTGTCTGCGTGGGTTTCCGGGTGCTCTGGTTTCCCCCACAGTCCAAAGACATGCAGGTTGGGCTAATTAGTGGCTCTAAATTGACTGTAGGTGTGAATGGTTGTTTATCTCTATGTGCCAGCCCTGCAATGATCTGGTGACTTGTCCAGGGTGTACCCCGCCTCTCGCCCATAGTCAACTGGGATAGGCTCCAGCTTGCCTGTGACCCTGCACAGGATAAGTGGTTACGGATAATGGATGGATGTTTTTTGCTGTTTTTTTTTTCCTGCTGCTTCTCAGCTCGACCAAACCACATTGACCCCACAGAGAGGTGGGGAAAATATGTCAAAAGAAGAAGGTGTGTGTGTACTCAGTGTTTTAATGGGGGGAAAAAGATGAAATGCTGTTGGAGAACATACCTTTAATGCATCATTTTGAGTCCTGCCTGGACTCAAAAGTCCTGCCTGGCTTTTCTGGGCGCGAATAGAGATATACTGTAAATAAAGTGTGTAATAAGTAAAGTGTGTAGTAAATAAAGTACAAAGTTCTGTTTGACTTTATGCATTCATTTCTGAAATGTATTGTTTAACTCTAGCTAGCTAGCTGCCACTTTCTTTTTCATCTAGCAACTTGACTGCTTTATAGGCCGACATGACAGATTATTAAACAGGCCTACTCACCCTTCCCAGAATCCAGTTTGCTATTTTTCTTTTGAAATCACGTGAACGCTACTCTGCTAGCTTTCTTTCCCGCAAAACATCTGCAAATTTCCAATGTGAAGTTGGCACCCCATATGATGAGAATGTGAATAAAATTATTTTGATTCATTTGTGCATTATTTGTACACATTTGTGCATGCAAAATAAATATTTGTGCTCAATTTTAGAGAAATGAACCGTTAAATGTGTTCATGATGTTTTAATGACCCAACACCCCATTAATGCCTAAACACGACTCCATACATATCTGATTTGTTTGTGTATCATTTGTTCATGTAAAATAAACATGAAGTAAAATTGATTGGCTGTTTTTATTATTATAGATTCCAAATTTCTGTGAATGAGTGATAAATATTAGAATAAGCTCATTCATTTAAGCCTATCGTTCACGTGACATTTGCAATATGTAATACTGCTCATTTACCGTACCATCACCCACCTTGGAAACTATAACAACAAATTCAGGAAGAGAAAATGCTCATTCACAAACTCATTTGCACATACAGTGGGGAAAATAATTATTTGATCCCCTACTGATTTTGTAAGTTTGCCTGGTTACAAAGAAATGAACGGTGTATAATTTTTATGGTACTTTTATTTTAACAAATAGAGACAGAATATCAACAAAGTCCAGAAAAAAAAGACATATAAAGGTTATAAATTAATTTGCATTTGATTGAATGAAATAAGTATTTGATCCCCTACAAACCAGCAAGAATTCTGGCTCCCAAAGATCAGTTACTGTATGTACCCATGAAGCACACAGATTAGTATGTCACTTTAAGAAAGTACTCCTAATTTCTACTCATTATGGTTATAAAAGACACCTGTCAACAGAATCAACCTCTTCCAACCTCTCCACCACCATGGGCAAGGCCAAAGAACTTTGAAAGGACATCAGGGACAAGATTGTAGACCTGCACAAGGCTGGAATGGGCTACGGTACAAGACCATCAGCAAGAACCCTAGTGAGAAGGAGCCAACTGTTGGTACAATTATTAGAAAATGGAAGAAATACAAAATGAACATCAGTTGCCCTCAGCCTGGAGCTCCATGCAAGATCTCACCTTGTGGAGTAAGGATGATTATGAGAAGGGTGAGGGATCACTGTTTGTGATTGTTAATAATCTCAAGGCAGCTGGGACCATAGTCACCAAGAAAACCATTGGTAACATACTACACTGTAATGGATTGAAATCCTGCAGTGCCCGCAAGGTCCCCCTGCTCAAGAAGGCACATGTACAGGCCCATCTGAAGGTTGCCAGTGAGCACCTAAATGATTCAGAGAAGGTATTTTTAAGTTCGTTTCTTAGACAAGGATTTTAAGATCGTTACCTTGTTAACAGTTTCAGCGTGAATCTTCCGCCTTCCTCAGAACTGTCACCAGATGTCAGGTGGTGACGTGCCTTATCAGCTGATGTTACGTTACGGAGGCATGAACGTCCTGTCCGATTTGACAGGTAGTTCACGCCTCCTGCTGTCAGGTCGCTCCCCAGGACGGCGCTCCAGGTGTGTGACAGCGCATACGCTCCCTCATCCCGGTTTATCGTCCTTTGTGCCCGCTTGCGTATCTCCACTGCCTCTAAAATCCAACGCTGGTATCTATTTTCTTCAGCGCGAATGACTCTGGCTTCTTCCCAATTCATTATGTGATTTTGTCATTTGCAGTGGTCCGAAATGGCTGATTTTAGGTTTTCTTGGTGTGCTTTTTCTTTTTCAGATCTTGTGTGTCTTTTTGTTGTTTCTTTCTCACATTCTATTTGGTGTTCTTTCCTTCGTGTATGGAAGCATCTGCCCGTTTCACCAATATAGACTTTGTTACATGAACGGCAAGGGATTTCATAGATGACATTGCATTTGTTGTCCGGTTGTATTTTGTCTTTGGGGTGAACTAGCAACTGTTGGAGGTTCTTGTATGGTTTGACCGGGGTGTTGATATGATATTTCCTCATCGATCGTTGGATGCATTCTGTGACTCCTTTTATGTATGGTAGTGTGACAAAGCCCCGGTTTGTTTTTTCAGTGTTTTTTCTTGTTTGTTTGTTTTTTTCCTTTGTTTGTGTCTGTAGTTTCCCTTTTCGGATTGCCCACTGTGGATATTGGCAGTTTTTTAATGCCTGTTGGATGTGTTGGTCCTCCTCCTGTCTGTCTTTCTCCTCTGTGATGTTCTGTGTTCAGTCGTATAGTGTTCTGATTACTGACATTTTGTGTGCGATGGGATGCTCAGATGTCCAGAGAAGATATTGGTTGGTGTGTGTAGGTTTTCTGTATGTTGTAATTCTAATGTTCCCTTCTTCTGTGTGGTGTATTTTTAGGTCCAAAAAAGCTATTGTCTTGTCCGTTTCCTCTTCGTGTGTGAATTTGATGTTTCCTGTCTTGTCTATGGAGTTTAGGTGATCCATGAGTTGTTGTGTGTGGCCTGTTTTGGTTATTTCGAGGATGTCATCAACGTATCGTTTCCAGAAAATGGGTTTGCAGTCGTCCGGTGCTGTTTCTATGGCTCGGGTTTCCAGATCCTCCATGAAAAAGTTGCATAGAGTGGCAGATAGCGGGTCCCCCATTGCAAATCCCTCTTTTTGTCTGTAAATTGTGCCTCTGAATTGGAAATATGTGGAAGTCGAAATGAAGTGCAACAGTTTTGTTATGTCCTGTGCTGTAAGTTTTGTGCATTTTTTTCAGGGTTCTGTCTGCTTTTAACCAGTTTTCTACTATATTGAGTGTGTTTGTGACTGGTGTTTTTGTAAAGAGGGATATGACATCATGTGATACGAAGATTTCATCCTTTTTTATCTTGATTTCCTTTAATTCTTTCGCCAGTTGTTTTGAGTTTTTGCAGTGGTATTCCGTAAGTCCGAGGAGTGGTTTGATTATGTCTGCAAGTGTCTTGGAAAGGTTGTAGGTAACTGATCCTATGCTGTCTACAATGGGTCTTAGTGGTGCTCCGGGTTTATGAATTTTCGGTGTGCCGTATATCCGGGGGGTGATGTTTGCTGTGGGGATGAGGTAGTTGTATGTTTGTTTATTGATTTTGTTGTCGTCCAGTAACGGTTTAAGTAATAACTTCAGTCTTTTTTTCTTTTCCTCCGTCGGGTCTTTTTTGAGTACTTCATATGTGTTTGGGTCCGTGAGCATTTCATTCATTTGTTTTTCGTATTGAGTAGTGTCCAGGATAACCGTAGTCCTCCCTTTGTCAGCTGGTAATATTGTTATTTTGTTGTTCTTTGCGAGTGTCCTGATGGCTTCCATTTCCTGTTTAGTTGTGTTTCTGGGTGGCAGTTTAGCTGAGGTGAGGATACCTGCTACTTCGTTCCTTAATGCGGCCTTCTGTCCTTGGTCCTGTATCATGTTGCATCCTAGTTCCGTAGCCAATATGAATTCTTCGTGTGGGATTCTATTTGGTGTAATGGCATAGTTGAGGCCCCGTGAAAGTATAGTGCGTTCTGCTGTTGTTAGTGTGTGTTTAGACAGGTTGCAAATCCATTTTTCATTTGTTTGCTTGTCCTTGCGTTTATTTTGTTTCTTTTTCCTGATAAGCCTATTCAGTTTTTTAATGTGGCATGTTTTTGTTTTTGAGAACTCTTGTTCTTGTATTGTATTCAGATGCTCTTCCATATTTTTTTCCATGTCACTGCTGAGTTTGAACCGGCGTTTCAAAGAACGAGAAGGCTTGGGAGAAGGTGATGTGGTCAGATGAGACTAAAATTGAACTCTTTGGCATCAACTCAACTTGTGTTTGGAGGGAGAGAAATGCTGAATGCAATCCCAAGAACACCATCCCCACATCAAGCACAGAGGTGGAAACATTATGCTTTGGGGCTGTTTCTCTGCTAAGGGTACAGGATGACTTCACCGCATTGAGGGACCAATGGACGGGGCCATGTACTGTAAGATCTTGAAAGAGAACCTCCTTCCCTCAGTCAGAGCACTGAAGATGGGTCGTGGATGGATCTTCCAGCTTGACAATGACCCAAAACATACAGCCAAGGCAACAAAGGAGTGGCTCAAGAAGAAGCACATTAAGGTCATGGAGTGGCCTAGCCAGTCTCCAGACATTAATCCTATAGACCCTTTTCAGTCACGTGACCTTTGTAAACGCGACCGCCATTTTGGACATGTAGTGGACTTCTGCTCAAATCGGTTTGAATGCGAGGAAGGCGACAAACATAAAAGAAAAAGGAGCGAGATGCAGAAAACTGTATTTACTAGTTTACTGTAATTATGATCTGGCAGCTATTTACACCAGATCCAGTGTAAATAGCTGCCGGAGCCAACGTCCGAGGTTCCGGAGCGCGCTGGCTCCGGCCGGGCCGCGAGCGAGCGTGCTGGCTCCGGCCGGGCCGCGAGCGAGCACGCTCCGGAACTTCGGACGTTGGCTCCGGCAGCTATTTACACTGGATCCGGTGTAAATAGCTGCCAGATCATAATTACAGTAAACTAGAATGGAATGTTAACAGCAATGTAATGCCTTTTCTGGCTAATTTTATTCGTCTTACCTCCAACAAAGTGGTCACTACACAAGCGTTGGTATGCCGCTATCCATCTTCTCCGTCGGTCAGCATCTACCGGGATCCGATAAAATGATAAACCTTGCCTTGTTTGTTGATGGTTACTATATCCAGGTGCACAACAACATAGTGGCATGATGGAAGTCTTGCTGAAAATAAACACTTTCTTTGCTGCCGTTCCTCAATGTTGGCTGTGGTAAACTACTGGTAGTACATGTCCAAAATGGCGGCCGCGTTTGTCGTGACGTCACGTGAAAAGGGTCCATAGAAAATTTGTGGAGGGAGCTGAAACTTTGAGTTGCCAAGCGACAGCTTCGAAACCTTCAGAATTTGGACAGGATCTGTAAAGAGGAGTGGACCAAAATCCCTCCTGAGATGTGTGCAAATCTGGTGACCAACTACAAGAAATGTCTGACTTCTGTGCTTGCCAACAAGGGTTTCTCCACCAAGTACTAAGTCATGTTTTGCTTAGGGACCAAATACTTATTTCACTCGATCAAATACAAATGAATTTATAACCTTTATATGTGGGTTTTTTTCTGGACTTTTTTGTTGATATTCTGTCTCTATTTGTTAAAATAAAAGTACCATAAAAATTATAGACCGCTCATTTCTTTGTAACTGGGCAGACTTACAAAATCAGCAGGGGATCAAATAATTATTTTCCCTACTGTATGGGAAATTTAGAGTCATAAAACCACCTACCTGCATGTTTTTTGGACAATAGGAAGAAACCAGAGAACCCAGAGGAAGCCATACAAACACCATACAGACTGTAACCCCAGCTTAAGATCAAACTGGTGACTCTAAATCAACAAATGTCCATCTTTATATAACTCGGTACCAGCTTCGTTAAGGGAGTAAAACTGATTTCTCCTTGTTGTTCACCAGAATGGATAGGCCCAATCAATCTGATAGAAATTGTTCACTTGTCATGGCTCTTTGACCCACTGTTTACCAAAAGTCAGTGTGATCAGCAATGACAATCTTGCTAAATTCCACTCCATGGTCTCCATTCAAATCTCTCTCCAACATCATGCATGGTCACAGTGCAGTGGTTACCATAATCAATCATTCATTTTAGTGTCCGTATCACATGCTAATTTTGGTTGTCAGTAGCACTGGAACACAATTTTATGGAGGGGAAAAGAACATGATTTTTCCCTGCCTGACAAGTCTGACCCTGTGCATAGATAACACAACATAACTGTAATTATTCCTGTCGTTCCCTTTTTTACATCCAAGCAATATCTTTTTCAGTGAAAGAGTTATGTGCTGTGGTGAATGTGTCTACATAAGACGGCAAAACATATATATGTCACAGTGACTGTGATTATAAGGGTGTGCAGGATAGCTATCATTTTGCTATCACTACTAATATGAACAGAACAGAACCACTGTCAATTACAAAACTAACAAATATTATTTAAAAATAATAGTATATGAAATGACTAATGTGGTCATGGTCATTCTCAAGTTGAAACCTCATCATTGCAATTCAAATTGTATCTTGTTAAATAGCCATCGAAAAACTTTGCACAGCAGCGGCTTTGCAAAGCAAAAATATTTATAAAGGTAAAGTAAAATATGTGAAAAATATACTTTATTGCCCAGTACAGCTCAGAGACACAAGGTTTTCTTCTGAGAACATTAATATTCCACCTCAAATACTGTATATGTTGGCCAGTATTGAATTTGATTTGACCCAGACCTGTTTTGATCTTTAAGACCCTGAATTTAAAAGATTTGAATTCAGAGCAGAAATATTAAAATGTGTAAAATTCATACTTTCCATTTTTATTCACATCAAGTTGTGCTTTTTCATGTTTTTCAGTCCCAAGTTCAAGTTCTGGTGCATCTAATTTATCAACTGGCCTTTTCGACTTGTTAATCTTTTCACAATTACTTTAAAAAATTTTATATGCAAGTCTTTATATATATTTAACAGTTATTACATGAAATCAAGTTGTATATGAGCTGATGACTGACAAGGCGCGTAGCTCCGAGTTGACTATAAGCCATGTATGACGATATTGAGAGGAATAACTGTTTTATTCTATCCACATTCATTGGCTTTTGAGAAAGAGTATTTTTATTTTTTGCAAATTTGATAAATAAAAACTTTATACAAAATGTCTGACAAAATAATTTCTGTTTAGAATGTAAACAAACTGTTGAAATGACAGTAGCAATTTGTGAAAAATGCGATAATAATTCTTGAAAAATCAAAAAAGATACGTTCTTACCATCAAATACTTTTATTCCATATTTTGTTGCTTTTCTTTTTTTATTTCTTGGGGTTTTCTTCTTCTTTCGGGTTTTTTTGAACACTTTAAAGGCACTTAAAGGTGCATTACTGACACCGACTGGGCTGGAGTGTGGAACGGGCGATACTGGGGGATTTTAAAAAAACCTATTCTTTTAGCTATTTCTATTTATTTTAAATACTTGATAACAAATTTGGGGGTTTTGTTTTTGAGTATACTTTTTATGTCGTTTTCGGTTAGTTCAGCAACACGCACCACCATTTTGTTTTTCTTTACTCATGGTATATGAGCTGATAGCCTAGTAGTAGAGTAGCCAATCAGAGCACGCAATTGCTCATATCTAGTGAATGTGTGTGTGTGTGTGTGTGTGTGTATACACACACACACACACACACTCATCTATCTATCTATCTATCTATCTATCTATCTATCTATGATAAGATAAGATAAGATAAGATAAGATAAGATAAGATAAGATAAGATAAGATTATCTATAATCTTATATTATATATATATATATATATATATATATATATATATATATATATATATATATATATATATATATGAAGCTATTTTGCTGGGTATACATTACAAAATCAGAGTTATAAAAAATTTTATTTTTATTTCCAGATCAAAACTACAGTAAATATTTCTATAAAATTACAGATTCTATATTTGATTGCCCTGAAATGCTAAACACATCATCAATTAGGCTTCTAAATGAATCATTTGAGGACCAAATCTCACATTTTTTCACTCAGAAGTTCAAACTGACAGAATGTTCAGTGACCTTTTGAGAAAGTCTGACTCTCTAATGATCTTCTCAACTCACTTGCAGGATAGAAGCATTTCTTTTTCAGAGTGAACTGAGATAAAGTCTTGACACTAACACCAGTGGCTGAAACGTGGAAATTTTCCTCTCAATCTTGTGGTCTGTCTACGGCCTTTGATTTCACAAACAGCAGGTTGAGGCACCCTGATGCTTCTGACCTTTCTTTCACATGGTTGCTATGATACTCTGTAAGTGTAGATATGCCAAGCCGCTCTCGAACATAGCTTGGACGTTTGTGCTTTTATCTGCAAGTTACAATGCATTCTTTACTCTTCAACCCTTTTCATAGCCCTTTTTTAAACAGTATTTCTGAAACACACCCACAAGACCTGATCAGTTGTTGAACTGTACTACAGCAGTAATCACCAAATCATGCGGGTCTCTGCCTTCATCAAAGACCACATTCATGCTCCTCTGCTGCGTACGTATTACCAAGCATTTTGCTATGATTTTTTGTTTGTGATTTCTCTAATGGTCAGAACAGTGCTGTTGGAGGTTTATTTGTTCTTGTGATTGGCAACATGCACTACGAATTTCTACAATCAAATTTGGTTTCCTGCTTTCTTCCACTTAAGGTCACCAAGCGGGAACTATCAAAGTCTACACAGCAAATTCAGAAGTGTTAAATTTTGGGTGTTAGTGAAATTTGAGCAAAAGTAGAGTTAATTTTACTCTGATAGAGTTAAATCCATTATATTTGACTTCAGTTGATAAGTAGTTGGTGTCAAAATCGGGTGTAAAAACAAAGCGTCACTAAATCAAACCTGTCAGTGTAAGGGCCCGTTTACACGAGGACGCTGTCGGGTAAAAACGACTAAATATTTTATCGGAAGTGCCTTTTGTCTACACGGGGACGGCGTTTCTGAGGCTGAAAAACGGAAAAAATTGAAAACGCCTTCCAGAGTGGATAAGTTAAAAACAGCCCCCATTGCATATCCGTCTAAACTACCCAATACGCGAAACTCTGCTCGGATCTGGGCCCTGTACTACGACGCGGGTTTTCTGGCTTACCAGGGTAACTTCGAGAGTAACTTGATCACGTGCAGCGTAACTTCCCGATTAACCCATACTACGAAAGTTGGCTATGTTCAAACCGAGGTATGCTGCCATGGCAACTTACGCTGCATCTCAAACCTGCTCGTCTCAGGTCATGTTCTTGGTTAACCCGAGGTTTCTGATTAACCACACCCTTTTTAAACACCACCTCTCCACCGACATTTCCTCGTCTAGAGACAATACCAGTGTACCTGGATGACCCGTGCGATATCGGAGCGCAGATTAGAGATGGGATTTATGGCTCTTTGATGGGATCCGCATCTTTGTGATCCGTTATTTGAAAAGAGCCGTTCAAAAGACTGGCTCATTTGGCTCTTTTTAAATATTTATTCAGTTTTAAGAAGACAGCGTCTAAAGAAGCCAGATCCCTCTGCTTAGACAGTGACATCAATATTTCTGGACATACCTTTTATATAAAGCAACCTAGACTTACATTATTGTAACCCCTAAACGCTCATAAATAACCATTAAAAAACAATGAGGGCTTCAATGAATGTCCATGCAGAACGGCTTTTCTGTAAAAAAAAAAAGAACCCATTCAAGAACATAGTTACCAAGAACGCAAGAATATTTTATAGAAAAACACTTGTTTTACAAAAATATTTAAGTCTGAGATACAAAATAGATACAACTACAATAAATATAACACAAGAACTAGTTATCACACAAGAACATTTTAATAGAAAAAAAAACTTTCTATATTAAAAATATTGAAATTGTAACAAAAATAGATACAACTAAACAGTCAGATAAATGGATAAAGTTATAACAAGAACACAAGATTATTTTAATAGGAAAAAACAAACTATTAATGCAAAAAATATATTATTAAAAAAATAGATACAACTAGACAAACAGATAAATAAATAAAATACACAAAAATAGAACAAACAAAATGACGATAGAATAAATTAAATGAACGTCCATGCAAAGTAGTTTTCCCCACAATATTATCATTAATATCACACAACAACATTATAAACTATATACAAAACAATTTGAACTATTAGGCAAACAGATAAAACTTGAATAAATAAAAGGCAAATGAATGTTTGCTTGCACGTGCACACACACACACACACACACACACACACACACACACACACACACCATTATGAATGATGTTTTTATATTTCATTTTCACCTGTTGCCAGGTGCGTTTGGCGCTGCTGTTGCCTCTGAAATGTTCACAGGACATACACCAACTTAGTCAAAGGGACTGAACAGTCAGTCATCCTAATTCATGTGACTCTGTGCACATATCAGCTTAAGTAGGCTACTCCATGAATTTACCATACCAAATTTTATTCAGGATTTTTCGGACATTAAACAAGCTATATATGACTGGGGCCACGTCGAAGGACCATTTTCTGTGACTTGTGATTGATCATGAAGCTTTCTCTCATCCTATACTTCTGTTCTGGAACATGTAGAAGGGAGAATGTACTTACGCATTTACCCGATCGGCAATTCGTTGCCAACATGCTTGCCGCTCCTTATTGGCAGCCGCTGTGTTAGATTTTGCTCTTAATGTTGTTTTGAACTCCTCGTAGCTTTGCATTATGACAGCACATTCTTCCTCCGTGAAGCACGGCGACCGTGCCATTGTGAACAGTGGTGATTTGCGCTGATAACCTCCCCTTTAACGTGAACGCGCATTAACCCTGATTAGGTTAAACCAGGTTCAACAAATCAACTTCATAACTGGCGTCGTAGTACCGTTTAACCCCAAACAAGATAACCAGGTTTTGTCAACCCCGGTTTAGCGGGGGAACCCTGGGTTACTTCTGGGTAGGTTAACCTCCGTTCGTAGTACAGGGCCCTGCTCACGTTGGGTACGCGTTTATGTCATACATATGTCATATACTGTACATGCCAGCCCGGGAAGTAAGAAAGTGAGTAAAAAAGTAAGAGCATGTCTGATTACATTGATCCAACGGACCTTCAAGCTGCTCTGGCAGCTTTAATAAATGTCCAGGAGTCCTTCGAACATCTATACCGAATCTGCACATATACCGTTAATGAACAGAGGCAGGTATAGTATGCTCTTACTTTTTTACTTACTTTCTTACTTACCATAGCCAGAGTAGTCAAAGTTTTCGCGGCGCAGATGTGCAGATCAGACAAGACGGAAGACGTTGCGCATGCGTGCAGACATAGCGGAGGTCTTTCACAGCACCACCTAGCCGCCTGGCATGCACATCCAATTGAATTCCACACATTTATGCGTCACCGTATAGACGCAGATTTCCTCCTTGAAAACGGTCGTGTAGACGCGGAAAAAAGTGAGAACGAAAATGGACTTTTGTGTTTTTGTTTCAGACCGTCCCCGTGTAAAGTGGGCCTAATTGTATAAATACTAACTCTGAACTTCTAACTCTCAACTCCGATCCTGGGCTTTACACTTGAAGTGTTCATGTCACCCTGCCCACTGCATAGACACACATCTATTGGCTGAAGCCAGAAGCTCTATGCGCGCTTCACCGACTGCTGCATGAAGGCCTGTGCTAATGACCTGCATTTGGTAAGTAAATGAAGTATTATCGGTTAATGTTATGTTTTATATTTATTGGTCTTCTTATACCTGGTGGTTTTGCAATGGTAAGCCACTGTAATTTTAATTTATGTCGCCCTACTCTTACTAGACACCCTAAGACTAACGCGGTTAGCTAGTCTCTCTTTCAATTTTTGACTAGTATTGACTTTCAAAAAAGTCTTTTTAAAGATGGTCAAAATAACTGATGATGCATTAGCTCTTTTAGGAGTTGTTAGCTAGCGTGCTACAGAGGAACTACAGCAAACCTGAGACCTGAGTGAACAATGAGTAACTAATTTCTACAATTTTTGGCAAAATTTAGATCGGTTTTGGTGAAATATCCTGGCAAGAATTGTCAGTAACTACTATTTCATCCGCTTTCTTGTGATAACAAATTAATTTACTTTGTTTTTTCAAGCTGTTGAGTTATTTATATCGTCATCTCGAGAACTCATATGAATTATGATCTCGGTGTAACAAGAGTAACGTAGTCCCTTTGGGGAATAGAGCAGAGTCCGTAAGGTGTGTGGTCAAGCGCATGGGCGGATCTACCGGAGTGGCATAGGGTGGCAAATGCCACCCTAAAAGAAAGCCTTGCCACCCCTGCTGCCACCCCAGTTGGCAGCGACGAATTCAAAGAAAAATTACGGCCAATTTGACATTTACAGTGGTGCTTGAAAGTTTGTGAACCCTTTAGAATTTTCTATATTTCTGCATAAATATGACCTAAAACATCATCAGATTTTCACACAAGTCCTAAAAGTAGATAAAGAGAACCCAGTTAAACAAATGAGACAAAAATTGTATACTTGGTCATTTATTTATTGAGGAAAATGATCCAATATTACATATCTATGAGTGGCAAAAGTATGTGAACCTTTGCTTTAAGTATCTGGTGTGACCCCCTTGTGCAGCAATAACTGCAACTAAACGTTTCCGGTTACTGTTGATCAGTCCTGCACACTGGCTTGGAGGAATTTTAGCCCATTCCTCCATACAGAACAGCTTCAACTCTGGGATGTTGGTGGGTTTTCTCACATGAACTGCTCACTTCAGGTCCTTCCACAACATTTTGATTGGATTAAAGTCAGGACTTAGACTTGGCCATTCCAAAACATTAACTTTATTCTTCTTTAACCATTCTTTGGTAGAACGATTTGTATGCTTAGGGTCGTTGTCTTGCTGCATGACCCACCTTCTCTTGAGATTCAGTTCATGGAAAAATGTCCTGACATTTTCCTTTAGAATTTGCTGGCATAATTCAGACTTCATTGTTCCATCAGTGATGGCAAGCCGTCCTGGCTCAAATGCAGCAAAACAGGCCCAAACCATGACACTACCACCACCATGTTTCACAGATGGGATAAGGTTCTTATGCTGGAATGCAGTGTTTTCCTTTCTCCAAACATAACACTTCTCATTTAAACCAAAAAGTTCTATTTTGGTCTCATCCGTCCACAAAACATTTTTCCAATAGCCTTCTGGCTTGTCCACGTGATCTTTAGCAAACTGCAGATTAGCAGCAATGTTCTTTTTGGAGAGCAGTGGCTTTCTCCCTGCGACCCTGCCATGCACACCATTGTTGTTCAGTCTTCTCCTGATGGTGGACTCATGAACATTAACATTGGCCAATGTGAGAGAGGCCTTCAGTTGCTTAGAAGTTACCCTGGGGTCCTTTGTGACCTCGCCGACTATTACACGCCTTGCTCTTGGAGTGATCTTTGTTGGTCGACCACTCCTGGGGAGGGTAACAATGGTCTTGAATTTCCTCCATTTGTACACAATCTGTCTGACTGTGGATTGGTGGAGTCCAAACTCTTTAGAGATGGTTTTATAACTTTTTCCAGCCTGATGAGCATCAACAACGCTTTTTCTGAGGTCCTCAGGAATCTCCTTTGTTTGTGCCATGATGCACTTCCACAAACATGTGTTGTGAAGATCAGACTTTGATAGATCCCTGTTCTTTAAATAAAACAGGGTGCCCACTCACACCTGATTGTCATCCCATTGATTGAAAACACCTGACTCTAATTTCACCTTCAAATTAACTGTTGATCCTAGAGGTTCACATACTTTTGCCACTCATGGATATGTAATATTGGATCATTTTCCTCAATAAATAAATGACTAAATATAATATTTTTGTCTCATTTGTTTAACTGGGTTCTCTTTATCTACTTTTAGGACTTGTGTGAAAATCTGATGTTGTTTTAGGTCATATTTATGCAGAAATATAGAAAATTCTAAAGGGTTCACAAACTTTCAAGCACCACTGTACGTGCGTGAATTTCCAATGTCCGACTGTGGCGAATGCAGCACGAGATAATGCCAGAGATTGGTTGTTTTGGAAAATTGAGAGGCGTGAAGCGAGGGAGCCAGGAGTCGCGAGGAAAGGAGACACGGGAGGAAAGAGGTAAAAGCTGATTAACTATCCACGGGCGCAGATAGGATTTTTGAACTGGGGGGGACTGAGCTGTCAGCAAATGATTCGATTTTGTGTGTGTGTGTATATATATATATATATATATATATATAAAATGCCGAGCCGCCATTTTGAATCCTCATTCAAGGCTGTAATGCAAATTGCTTCCTCTTCAGTATACAAGTGCACTTCCATGGCAAGGAAAAACACTACATTTTGCCGCCCATGTAGTCCCCTATTTATACAAATAGGAGTCATTCAGGATTCAGCCATGTTTTTGCTCGACCCAAGTTCTACAGTGGGCTAGGCTAGGCTGGCTGCTTTTAATGGAAGTAGCCTAGCCTACGACGTTATTTTCACATTATTTCTTGATAAGGTGTTTTCACGTTATTACATGAAAATATCATGAAATAACGTGATAATTTCGTATCATGAAATTACGTGATATGTTATTACATGATAAATATATTGTAAAAACGTGATAACTTTGTTAACAATATCTTTTCACGTAATTACTTGATTCTAAGCCAATTTTTTTTGAGTGTGGCAGCAATACGCTTCTGTAGATCATAACTCGAACTCTCGTGATTTTTTTTTTATTCGTTTAAAGATTCAAAACACTTTTATTTTATTATGATGTGTGGTATAAAGGATTCTGTGCCAAAATACTATTTTGTAAGATGTTTACTTGTGTTAATTTTTTCGAACAAAATAAAACAAATTAAGAAAAAAAAAACTTTTTCCTACCTACCGACCTTATTTTAGTATTTCATGTTACCTGAAACACACTACCTTTTTTTTTTTTGGCCTAATGTTAGCTAGGTCTGACATTAGTTTTGTGTAAAGTCGGCCATGAAAGTTAATATTGATTCACCGTCTGTCAAGGAAAACATTGCTATTGGCTGAAGCTTATGATTCAAATATTGAGGATCTTAAACATGAGTTACATCAGACGAGGAGAGTACTAGACAGAAAAAAGGGGGAACAGGAGAGTCCTACCACTCTCATGGAGTTCACTCAGTTTTTGGACCCATACCAAGATGTTTTTTTTTTTTTTTTGAGTTGTTCAGGTTGTGTAAAATAGCGGTTGTCTTGCCTGTGAGCAGTGCATCCTGTGAATGAAGCTTTTCATCTCTCAGGCTCATAAAGACTTATTTGCAGTTGACTATGACAGAAAAGAGACTATCAAGTTTGGCTGTACTCAGCATTGAATCAAAGCGCACAAAAGCATTAGATCTTGATAAATTTGTGAAGCCTTTTGCTGAGCAACATGGAAATTGCCGCATTCAGCAGTTGTAGGCATGACAAGTTCATGTTATGCTCACTGGTGAGCCTTTACAAAGCGTGAGAAAAAAAAAACTATAAAATGTGACATTGGTGTAAATGGTTTAAATCATGCTGAACTTGAAGCAGTGTTGTTATTGTTGTTGTTTTTTAGTGTCTGTTCTTTTGCATATACAGTATAAAACTGTCCAGAAACGGTACAGACCTCATCTGAGAATGTGTGTTCTTCGTGAACAATAAAAGCATGAGATTAAGTTTGTCTGTATGAGTTTGTAAATGGCAGCCCATGCCCTTTTGTAGTGTGTACATACTATTTGTCATCAAACTGTGATAACTGTGATTAAATTCAGTATATATACGTCTGTAATACGTTGCCACCCCTCAAAAATTCCTGCCCCCCTCTTGACACCCCATAAATATTTTTCTAGATTCGCCCCTGGTCAAGCAAGAGTGAGCAAGTGGCTCTCCTGTATCATTTTACTGCTGTTGCAAGCCAAAGTCTTGCTATCCCCAAATCATGAGAAAGTTATCCCGTTATCGCGAGAAAGATGAAGAATAAAAATGTATGAATACATGACTGCTTCGGGCTTCCGGAAGTAACAGTTATGACAGTGAAATTTGATGGCTTGAATCACCCAGTAATGACTAGCTTTTCCCCTGTAGTGGCAATACAGCACATTGTCTTTTTAGAAGGTCACATGGATAAATAGTAAAATATTCACTGTACAAAACACATTTTTAAAAAAGTGTGTGTGACTGCAGAGTTTGATATTAAGTTAAAAAATTAATCTTCAGAGACTTGCAGTGGTCTCTTGATTCAGGTACATTCAAAGTTTGCTTATTGTTGATAATATTTGAGCTCTAAAGTGTTTGTGTTTTAAGTAATATTGATATTAATGTTGATATTGAACAACGCAGGTTGAGGTATTGAACAGGTAATATACCTGCATTTGTTTTCTGCATTGTTAACATACATTTTGTTAAGAGTTATGTATTATTTTGTGTGACACCTTAAACCAGGGGTGTCCAAACTGATCCATGAAGGGCCGTGTGGCTGCAGGTTTTCATTCCAGCCATGCAGCAGCACACCTGATCATTCAATCAACTGAACTGTCTTCACACATTCAAATACTTGCAGCCACACCCACCCTTGATTAAAGGGTGGGTGTGTCAGTTGATTGAATAAGCCAAATCAGGTGTGCTGCTGCATGGCTGGAATGAAAACCTGCAGCCACACGGCCCCGGATCAGTTTGGACACCCCTGCCTTAAACTTTTAGATTCTCTGAATGACATAAATGATGAACATGAAATATATTTCTGTGTCTAAAGCCCTTAAAAATACAGTTGGATTAACAGCCTCTGGCATTTCTAGTGATAAGATACTGTTATTTTAGAAGCTGAGTGTTATTTTTTTATTTTGATTACAGTGGAGATAAGTTGTACAATAAGCTACCCTCTCTTTTTAATTTACTAAATTCATACAGAAAATGCTGGCAAAGGTGGAATATGGAGGAGTCACAAAGTATATCAAAGTTCCACAAAGAGATGGAAACTTTGATTTCAGCCAGTTTCTTCAAAAAGGTTTGTCTCCTCATATTATTATTGTTATTTTCATTGTTGCTGTATGTACACTGTGTCTCTTGTGTTTTTCAGGTTGGGGGCACAAAGATCAATTTATAATACAAAATAACATGGTTGATTATATAGCTTAATCTAATTTCTTTATTTCTCCCAGTAACCGAAAAATTTAGTCTGCAGGATCAACTTGTAACTGACGGTGTTCTCAGCTTGACTAACACATCAGATACTGAGGTTGATGCAGACATATTTGATGAGCTTATCAAATCAGGGGTGCATAACTTCAAGGTTGGATACCGCCAACACCCAGTATCAGATAAGGTCATATTGTAATGATATTTTTCCACTAATCATTAAAATATATATATTTTTAATTTAATCCTCTGTCCACCAATTTCAGATATTGCTGTTTTGGTTGAATCCAAGTAAGAATCATCTGTACAGCCAGACCCACTGGCATTTCCAGCATCAATTCTTGTCCACCCAGTATCGCCGGCTTCACTGCAAGACTTTTCAACATCATCACCATCTTCTTCCTGTTCATCTGACTCTACTATTATCCTCTCAACCACAAGGAACAGGAAGAGGGCCGTGAAAGAGCTGGATCGCAATGAAGCAAAACAGGTAAATCTTGAAACCATCTAATAGTAGATAAGTAGAACTTGAACTATTATAATTGAACATTGAACATTACAGTTTGATGTAATGATGAAATGGTTTGATGAAATGGTTGTCAATACAAAATTAATTTTAAAGCATTAAGTTGATAGTTAAATAAATGTTGTCTTTTCAGAAGGTTCAAAGTGTTCTGAGCGCAAATCCAAAGGGTGAAGAAATCTTAAGAGAGTACGCCAAAAATAAAACGCTGTCAGATGCAACACGCAAACAAATGGTCAACATTCTGGTCGCAGAAATGATAGAATCATATGGGTAAGAAATCATTAAATGAAATTACAAAAGAAAACCGAACTGGACACAAATGTAATTACCGGTAATATTTTGTTTCAAAAGGAGGATTCCACCAAGAAGTGTGCGGTCCAGCTATGCATTAGGAGTCGTGACCCTTTTTCCTTATCTCAGAGATCCTTACTCAAAACATGGATATGTAAGTTTTAATGTGTCTTTGAAGACCGAAAATATGTTGTAGTGCTTCTATTGGACAATATTTCTGCTTTATATTAGGGATTCACAATATTATTGACACAACCGTAATATCAGCTAATAATAGCTTTAAAATGAACATTTTTGTCGATATGACAAGCTGATAAAATGATGCTTCAGCTATGCCCGAATACTCAACTAAGTGCTCAATGCAATAGTAATGCTATGTCCGTAACCAAAGTTGAAGTATTGTGCATCCCTACTTTATGTTATGGCCCTTTTCCACTACCCTTTTTCAGCTCACTTCAGCTCGCCTCAGCTCACTTCAGCCCAACACGGCTCGCGTTTCGACTACCTTAGAGCAGCACGACTCAGCTCGCTTCAGCCCTGCTTAGCACCCAAAACTCGCACGGTTTTGGAGTGGGGCTGAAGCGAGCCAAACCGAGCCAAGTGGGGCTAGGGGCATGAGGAGACACTCCCCTGTGCACTGATTGGTGAGGAGGAGTGTCCTCACATGCCCACACACGCTCCGCGAGCACGCTGGGATCTGTAAACACCGTAAACCCGGAAGAAGAAGAATTACGAATTACGAGAATTTCTGAAGCCTTATGCGCCTCACCTCATCTATACGCTCTTGCCAGTATCTGCTGGCGTTGTCGGTGACAACAAGCCACAGCACCAAGACCAGCAACACTAACGACTCCATGTTTATTGTTTACTATCCAGGTCGTGAGACTACCGCTTAAAAGGTCACTGATGTCACTGTTTGCGCCGCCTAACGACATCACGTGACGTCCACCCACTTTCGCTAACTCCACCCAATGTGTCCACCCACTTCCAGCCAGCACGGTTCAGCGCGGTTGTAGTCGAAATGCAACTCCAACAGCCCCACTCAGCTCGACTCAGCACCGCACGGCTCAGCCCAACTCAGCTGCATTGGTAGTGGAAAAGCGGCATTAGTAATGTGTGTGCATGCGTTACCAGGAACACTTCTATGATGCTGAGGCAAATTCTGGCTATTTTGCCTGGAGACTCAAGACAGTCCAACGCAACACCTTTGATGGCCTTCGTGGGAATTCAAAGCCTAATTTCCAGGACAGCCCAACAATCCAACGAGAATCTCTGGTAACTGGTGAACAGCTCTTTGGTGAGGAATGCAGGGGGGCTCTCTCTATAATGAGGCACTCAACAGATCCAGCCCTGGTTGAAGAGAAGATGAGAGCCACTTTTGCATACAGACAGAAGCTGGTTCATGACCAGGATGCAACAGCTTCAGTGTTTGAGGTCTTCCCTTGCTTTCTTGACGTACCTGGACTGGTAAGGATATGTAGAGATGATTACTAGTATTAGAAATTGCTTAAACTGATTCCTTCTTAGTGAAAAATATACTTAAATAACCTTTAAATGGTGTTGTGCCTCTGTCTAAAGATTGAACAGGATTTTTCCATGATGTTTGGGAACCATGTCTCTGCAAAGTTTCTGGAAAAATGGCCTTCATATTTCAAGCCGAAAATCATTGCAGAATGCCAGAGTCTTCCCTCAAGTCCTCATGTTGATGAGCTGCTGACAGCTTTTGACCTTGAGGCAGAGAATGAGTATGGTAACTATGAAGTTTTTCTGTATCCAAAATACAATCCATTGTCAAGTCCAACAGGGAACAGTAGACAAACTAGATAAATGAAATAATTGATTTAAGTTAACTTTTGTTGATGTTCTTTGTCAAATATTTGTCTCCTAGGCTGGGATGGTGATATGTCGGCTATCCTGTTGCTGTTGCATCTCCTGCCCCCTACATCAAGAGGCCAGAAAAAAAAACACCAAAGATAAGCTCAGCACAGGCAGCCGACCATCTTCTCAGATTTCTTAAGGTAAGTACCATGAGCTTTTTGTCCTACTACCAAGGTTTCCACAGTCGAGAAATTCCCATAAGAGTTATGGAATTGCAAAAATAGTTTTCCAGGCATGGTAATGGTTTGGAATTAACAGAATGTTTTGGAAAAGCTGTGAATGTACATGCTATTTATTTCCTCCTCCTTTCTTCATTTCTTTCTCATCTTTTTCCTCTCATCTTGCTGCTTATCTAGTATGTTATGCTAATTATATGCATGAATGTGTCATTCAAACTTCAGGCAGGAGCCAGCCTCACTACCTTCCTGGAGAAAGTTGGTGTGAAACAGCCTTTCCTCCTCTGCATCAGAGAGCGAAAGAAGAAAATCCAAAGGTTCTGGATTGTTGTGGACCAGAAAGCCATCCCGTGCAAGGCTCAGACCTCAGTTGCTGCTTTCAATGTGCTTTTCAAAGCTCACTATGTCTTCAGTCTGTCTTATGATGCAGCGCTTTCCGCATTCTACACTTTCCTACAAACAACTGTTTACAACATTGATGTTGGAAATGCAAAGGAAACCCCACGAATCAAGGAACTGAGAGCACGACTACTGCAAGAGCATTAAAATGAAACTAGTTCAGAAAGGTTGGAGTACAGTTAGAAAAACTGTCTATGTTCACATGTTTTGTTTGTAAAATGCACCACAAAAATTGCTCAGTCCTTTGTCAACATTTAAAATTTCAGCATGGATTATATCCAGCTAAAAACCTTCGTTTGAAATGTGGAGAGCAAGGATGTCCTTCATCTTTTTGTACGTACAATGGCTTCAGAAAGCACTTGAACACTGTTCATAAAGATGAACCAGTCAGTTCTAACCAGGAAGTGGCCACACAAAGGCATTTTGAGTTTGAATTTTCTAGTGATCAGCCAACAACCTCTGCTGCATCCATGTTACAGGTTCCCCCTACTATGCCGCAGAACTCAATTGAAAGAATGTGCGGTTCAATTGTTGCACACTTACAAGCATCTGGTATTTCTCAAGGCACTGTCCAAACAATAGTTTGTTCAATGGAAGAAGTTATTAGCGATGGTCAAGTACGAGAAGCAGTTCTCCAAGCGTTTTCTTCTGAAACCAAAAAGTCAGAAATTCATGAGAAATTAGAGCACAGTTTAAATCAGTTAGATAATCCTTTTTCAACATTTAACACAGAGAGGAAGAGGCAAAAATATTTTGAAGAAACATGGGAAATAGTTGAGCCAAAAGAGTTTGTCCTTGGTGTGAGAATGGATACACATAGAGATAGAACTACAGGTGCATATAGTCAAATTCCTGTTACAGACAAGTACAAGTACGAGTACAATGTCCCTATTTTAGGTACATTGAAATCCATTTTGAAAAACAGTGAGATCAGAGAGTGCTTCTTACAAGAGAAACAATGTAAAAATGGGATATACAAAGACATTAATGATGGATTATATTATCAAAACCATCCTCTTTTCTCAAAACAGAGGCATGCTCTACAGATTTTGCTGTATTATGATGATTTTGAAACAGCTAACCCTTTGGGTTCTAAGAAGGGGATCCACAAACTCGGTTGTGTTTATTTTACACTAAAAAATCTCCCACCTAAGGTGAACTCTGTACTCATGAATGTGCATCTTGCAACTCTGTTCTATACACAAGATTTAAAAACCTATGATTTCGAAGAAATACTAAAGCCTCTAATTGACGATTTGAAAATTTTAGAAACAACAGGAATTCAACTTCCATTTATTGATGAAACATTGTTTGGCTCTGTAATACAGATCACAGGAGATAATCTTGCTTTAAATGGTTTGCTAGGTTTTGTTGAATCTTTCAGTGCAGCACACTGCTGTAGGTTCTGTCTAACAAATAAGGAAGACATTCAGTCTGTATTTACTGAGGATGACCCTGGACTAATTCTACGCTCAAAAGAGCTTTATATTGAGCATTGTAATGCATTAAGTGAAGATCCTTCTCTACCTGTTGTTTATGGTGTTAAAAAACCTTGTTTATTGAATACATTACAGTATTTTCACAGCAATGATAATTTCACTGTAGATATAATGCATGATTTGTTAGAGGGTATCGTGCAGTACGAGTTGAAGCTATTTTTTCAGTACCTGATCAAAAATGGATACATATCTGTGAACACATTGTTAGACAGAATATACAGTTTTAATTATGGTCATCTGGAATGTAAAAACAAACCAAGTGGCTTAAAAATTGATGATAACAGCAAGCACTTAGGTTTAAATGCCATTCAGTCATGGTGTATTCTCCAAAATACCCCACTTATCTTTGGTGATGTGATCGAAAGAAACAGCAATCACTGGAACTTCGTTCTCCTCTTGATCCAAATTGTTGATATAGTATTTTCCCCTGTCCTTAAAACATTTGATTTTTGACCACCATAACATGTTCAAAACATTGTTCCCTGATAAGAAATTGATTCCCAAACACCACTTAATGATACATTATCCACGGTGTATTAAAGAAATTGGCCCTCTTATACATATGTGGTGTATGAGATTTGAAGTGAAACACAATTTTTTTAAAAAGTCTGTTAAAAATTTTAAAAATCTTACAAAATCTCTTGTGAAGCAACACCAGCTTCAGCTGGCATTCTACTATGAAAATTATCATTTTAAGCAGTTTCAGATTGGTCCTTTGAAAATGAAAAGCATTGATAGCTTGGAAGGTGGAGAATTACTCCGTCAAACATTACATTTAGATCCATTTTCAAATGTTTCAACTGCAAGATGGGTCAGAAATTATGGCACTGAGTATCAGATTGATTTGTTTGTATGCACTGGAACATCCAATGACCTACCTGTATTCAACAAAATCTGTAACATAATATTACATGAACAGCGTGCTTTAATAATAGCCTCTACTGTTGATACACTTTATTTTGATGAACACTTTCATGCATACTGTATACAGGAACAAAGTAATGAACATGCTTTGATTTTTGTTGACCAGTTGACTTACTTTAGATCATTTCAGAAGCAATATTCTAATGAGAGTGAAAGGACATATATTGTTCCATATTGTTACATTTTTTAATGTGACTTCATTTTTGGGGGGTGCAAATGTTGAAAATAAATGTTTAATTGTAAAACATAAAATATGTCCACCTTTATTTCAACAAATTTTAATTTGAAAATCATTTCCAGGACGAGCTGTATTTACACCTTTTAAGTGTTATGGGGCTAACACTTTTATAGTCAACAAATGATCCTCTGAGAGAGTTAATGTCTAACACTACATATCAGTGTTGAGAAAAACTAACACTGGATGTTGTTAATAAGTGTTAACTTTTAACTCCAAAAAGAGTGAAAAATGACACCAAATTAGTGTTAAGGTACCAACACTGCAAAAAGAGTTAAATTAACACTCATGGGGTGGACCCATATAGACACTTTAAAAGTGTTGAAATTAAATCTGACAGTGTTAATTTGGGTATGCAGATTTTGCTGTGTACATATAAGACCAAAGGTTTTCATTAATTATCTGTCTGTATCGTGACATTTTTGAAAAAGGTTTGACAAGAGCCTTTCTCTGAGTGTAATTCTGACTCATTGTGCTGACTAACACTGGTGTCTTTTCAATCATCAGTTCATGTATTTTGTCTTTACAATGCTACAGGCAGTGAGGAACATTTAGGCATACACTATAAAATGTGTTTATTTATAGTATTTATTTTACAGCTAAATGCTCTTTACTGGATTGTACTGTGAACAATTGAGCAATTAGGGCAATGCATTGGTTTACAGTAAAGTACCAGAAAACGTAATGCTTGTTGGATCGCGGAATATCTAATATTTCATGCAGGAGTGAGAATGCTAGAGATTATCTTTGTGTCGACATCTGCAAATTAATGGATCTTTTTTTGTCCTTTATTTTAGGTGAACACAAACCCTCTTTGAGTTTCAGTATATTGTATATGTTAGTTAAAACTTTGCTTTCATAAAAGCTTGGAATTCATCTTTTCATACAAATTATTTTGATGGTAGAGGTTCATCAGCGCTCAATGAAGTTGTGGCTCATTACTTGAGGCTTTGTGCTATAGATAAGAAGGTTGTGAGTTCAGATCCCTGCACTGCCATGCTACCATGGTTGAGCCTTAAACTGCTCAGTTTTAAGTTGCTTTGAATACTAGATACCTGTGCAGGTCTGAGCTCAGCCTTTGTTTGATTGGGAGATAGAAGCTATGGTACACAAATAGAAAAAATAGCCCACTCAGGAATATGTTGAGGCCAGGGTTCAAACCGACGTTGCAAAACCTGTTCCTTTCCTGGACAGCGCTCTAGACCGCTTAGCCCTGGAGGATTACATTACAAACTGAGGTTATGTAATGTGGCACTTACATAGTCAGTACGCAGTGGTGCTACACCACGACTGTAGAATCGCTACCTGAGGCTGGTACGCCAATTACATTTTTAAACACGCTCAAACTCGGTTAAAAATACACATACAGGCAGATGCCTCTATAGGCTTCAGCCAAAGGCTAAGCCAAAAAGTGTTAGGTGAATGCTAAGGTTGCGGATTATTTTATACTGTATATTTTAGTTTCTGTATAAACTGTACAGTCTTCTGTTACAATAGTTACAAGTATTTATGGTAAAAGCACTCTGTTGCTGGTAAATTAGCGTAAAATGTACAGTATATTACTGGAATAATACAGTTGATATACGGAAAAAAGTATAGTAATCGTGGTAAATATTATTTACAGAACATTACTGTAAATAAATTCTGCTGAAATTAATTTGAGGGCATTGTACAGTGATTTTTTTTTTCACAGTGCAGTGTGAATACTATGTTAAATTACTTAGATTCGCACCAACAGAAATACATTCATACCCCCCCCCCCCCCCCCCCCCCCCCGCCTTTTGAGCTTGTTGTCTGATGACACAGTTCGTTACCTGAGATGGATTTTTTTTTTCAGCACGATCAGCAAGTTGAGAAAAACCCGGATGTTATCATCGCAGGTAAGCATGGTGGAAAGATCATGGACATGTTTTTACTGATCAAATTCACCAATATTTCATGATCTCCTTGTCGAAACCTACTTTGTTTCTTACTCTTTCATTTGACAGTCGCCGTTTTGTACCTAAACGCATGTTTGAGAAGTCACGTGAGGTGTCGATAATAGTGATCACTTTCACCAGTGTCCACCATTTTCGACACCCTGTGGAATTAAGTGACATTTACAACTGTTATGGCTCGATCTTTGTGTAACATTGTTGACGTAGATGAAGTACTTAAAAAAAATAAAACTGCTGTGATTTATAATAATTTTTTTCTGATTCATAACAGAATGGAATGTTTATAGAGTATCTGGAATCCGACTGCAATAAATAGAATTAGACCAGAATTAAATTCCTAGCATATAAAAAAATTACATGCTTGAAATATTCAGATTGTTCTATTCCATTCAGAAATTATTTTTTGCAGTTTGTTGTAAATATCTACCACATATTACAATATCACATCACACACATCACATTATCTCTAGCCGCTTTATCCTTCTACAGGGTCGCAGGCAAGCTGGAGCCTATCCCAGCTGACTACGGGCGAAAGGCGGGGTACACCCTGGACAAGTCGCCAGGTCATCACAGGGCTGACACATAGACACAGACAACCATTCACACTCACATTCACACCTACGGTCAATTTAGAGTCACCAGTTAACCTAACCTGCATGTCTTTGGACTGTGGGGGAAACCGGAGCACCCGGAGGAAACCCACGCGGACACGGGGAGAACATGCAAACTCCGCACAGAAAGGCCCTCGCCGGCCCCGGGGCTCGAACCCAGGACCTTCTTGCTGTGAGGCGACAGCGCTAACCACTACACCACCGTGCCGCCCTATTACAATATCAGTAGACATTTTATATTTTGGTTCAAGGAATGACATGCGACCTTTGACCTGGATTTTCATGTGATTACAATGTCAAATGCCTGTTGACATTTATTGGTAAACTACAAAACTAGAAATTAATACAAATTACTAACAAAATGTGATCTACGAAAATACTTAGAAAGTGGAACAAAAAGATTTTCTGATAGGTTAAACATTATCAGTTCATTTGCTTACAAACATAAATGAGGAAGTAATTAGAATTACTTCCTCATTTACGTAAAGCACCGACATCGATATATTTATATAAAAGATATTTTGTACTAAATATAAGTCTATATAAAACAAACTTTAAATAAAACTATGTTTTATTAACTTAATACCACATACTAATTATTTTTTTATAAATAATCATCTGGGTATCAATAATTATGGAACGGTGTCAATAATTGTGGAATGGTGTCACATGATCTGATATGCTAAGTAATCAGGAATCAACTCATTTTTTTCCAGTGGAAGTTTGAGTAATTATTCATACACAATTTACATATTGAAAGTCTTTTCTACTTTTGCACTGGCCAAAAGATCATTAAGGTGTCGATAAGCGTAGCCGCTGCTCGGTTGTTCTTTCTCTTTAGTTGGTTAACTTTACATTTTGTACTGTTGATCAACAATTGACTACCTGGTTTACACACAAACATAATGTTCATAGTGGGAATGAAAGATCAATTCTACACATTGGCTAAATTGATAGCTTGGATTTGCATTCAAAGCCATTGAGTTTTACTCTGACATTTAGTAAAGCACTGAGATAGTCCCCAGCTGTGCCAGTAAACAGTGTATCATTTTACTGAGTAACCAGAGTTCTGTGACTGGGACACACACTGGATAGGTTATTAGGCCATAATCCTAGCATCATGAAGAAATCCTGTAGCAGGGACATTTTCCTACACCTTATCTAAGTGGTCATGAACAAGACCACATGTAAACATAACCAGATGCTTTTGTAGAAATCCAACACTCTGCTCTGTGCTGATGAACATGTTAGAGCTGAATTGACATGCCTGTGGAAAAAAAAAAGGGTCAGTGTACAGTTGGCTGTCAGAGAACTGTGTATTATGTATATTAGTAGGTATTTGTATATTGATATACTGAAGAAAACAGACTATCTTGAGCAGGTAATTTGAAAATAAATTATTCTTATTGGCTCTGCATTACAAAATCAACAGTGGGATCCAAGCATAAATGAGCATAATATAAAACACTTTTATAGAACTTTCGCACAAACTTTTTTACTGTTAATGTTTTCCATCCATTATCCGTAACTACTTATCCTGTGTAGGGTCGCAGGCAAGCTGGAGCCTATCCCAGCTGACTATGGGTGAGAGGCAGGGTACACCCTGGACAAGTCGCCAGGTCATCACAGGGCTGACACATAGAGACACACAACCGTTCACACTCACGGTTAATTTAGAGCCACCAATTAACCTAACCTGCATGTCTTTGGGGGAAACCGGAGCACCCAGAGGAAACCCACGCGGACACGGGGAGAACATGCAAACTCCACACAGAAAGGCCCCCGTCGGCCACTGGACTCGAACCCAGAACCTTCTTGCTGTGAGGCGACAGTGCTAACCACTATATCACCATGCCGCCCTGTTGACATTTTGATTCAGGTTAAATGACAAATACATCTATAATAAGCTGTCCTGAACACTGACAAATAATGTTGTATGCCTGGTTTTGTTTGTTTGTTTGTTTGTTTGTTTGTTTGTTTGTTTGTTTGTTTGTTTGTTTTTGAGGACTCTGCAGAGAAATACACTGCAGAAACATTTCAGAGATTTGTAAAAAAAAAATTTATTGAAAATGATGTTTTTGTCAGACACTTTGATGATATAAAACTTGTATGTTCAAATACCTACTTTCTTTTGAAAGATTATCTTTTAAAATACCCTTACAGAAAAATTGCTAGTTGGCCTAGTGGTTAGCATGTCCACCTCTCAATTGGGAGCTTGTGAGTTTACTCACAGTTGGGTCATACCAAAGACCATCATAAAAATGGTAACTACTATCATCTGCCAAGGAATGCCGCAATACAGATATAAGTAGGGAGTCAAACCCTCATGGTTACCAGAGGACCAGCCCCCCCACTATAACTCTAGCTATGTAATAGGCGAGAGGCCGAGGGCTACTGAAATGGAGATTGGTACTGCCCAATGTGCCTTATGGCATGGGAAGGACTTTGATTGAAAGAAAAATATCATGCATTTCTCATGGTTATCTGCTTTTCACATGACTATATGCATAATGTTATCATGTGGGAAGTTTTTAACGTGAAGTCGCTTCTTAACACATTGAGCTGTGACAATCTGTGACATCATGATAATAATTTGTGATCACATTTCGAAAAACACCCTTGGAAATAAATGGAGCATTGGAAAAACCACATGTGAAAAATGGATAAAGCTTAATATGTGAAGTGTCTACAAACCCCATTTGTAAAATTCATATGGGTATCATGGTTATTCTCATGTGAAGTCTGTGCGAATTTCCTGTAAGGGTAGTTTTTCAGTTCAGTGAAGACAGCTGGCAACTTGCCTTTTTAAATCGGCTTGATTCGGCAACACCAACCCGAAGGTCAGTGGATCACTTCCAGTGTTGACATTTATTTGTGTGGTGCAAACAACATAATTATGTGAAAACCAGTATTGCCATGGCAACTCTGACATTTCTTGAGAAATGAACTGTCTTCATGAGAGTTGAGGTTGTTTTTCTAGTGTGGTGGTTGAGGGCATGGGACCTATGACCTATGTCACAGGTCCTATTGTGAATGTCATCTGCAGTGGCTGCTCTACACTAATAAAGGTCTAATATAGTGCAAAGCCCTAGCTCACTCCTGGGAAAGGTACTGATTTTGCTATGGATTGCAAGGAAAACCTGGGGAAAATGGTGACTCTGCAGCAGGAGACACTGTCAGGCCAAGGCACTAATGAGCGTTGGGCATAAGCAGGGAGCAGTGTGGTAGGAAAGAGGACTAAAGCCTCTCTATGCACCCATGCCCTCATCAACTCTTCCACTCATCTCTTTTAATAGCACAATGAATCATGACATTTGGGGAGGACGTGAGCAGAGAATGAGCACAATGAGGAGGGACAGAAGAGGAGACCAGCAGCAGAAGGGGATCAGTGGATTATGCACTGTTGGATATCATTTGCCTGCCTGAGCAAACCCAATTTATGAGACCAAGTTCATATAAAAGGCATATTTGTTGGGATTTGTTGTCTTTCACAAGTACTGTAGTAGCCCAGGAATATTTATGATTATTTATGTTGTTTTATTATGAACAAAAAGAAAAAAGAAAGAAAATCCAATAAGAATGTATGATGCAGGTAATTGTGTAGAACAGACCAGTAGAATAGAAAAGTAGAAAAAACAAATGAGCATGGAACATGCCTTCCAATGATAAATGGGACTGCTCAGAACATACTGTTTGACAATTTACGACAGCTATACACAGTTTTCCATCTATCCATCCATTATCTATACCACTTATCTGTCAGGGTTATAGGTGAAGCTGGAGCCAATCCCAGCTGATTTCAGGCAAGAGGCAGAGTACACCCTGGGCAGGTCATGAACACAGAGACAAACAACCATTCACACTCACAGGCAATTTAGAGTAGCCAGTTGACCTAATCCACATGTCTTGGGACCTACACAGGCATAGGGAGAACATGCAAATCCTGCTCAGAAAGCCCCCAGTTGGCCATGAGGTTCAATCCCAGAACCTTTTTGCTATGAGCTGACAGTACTAACCCCTGCACCACTGGACTGCCCTATACACAGTTTTATGTAAGCAAATTCAGTTTGTATCATCATCCTCACTTTCATCCTTTCTCTGCCCTCAACATTTTGGAAAAAAATATTACAAACCCAGTTTCCAGAAAAGTTGGGATATTTTCCAAAATGCAATAAAAAAGATCTGTGATTTGTTAATGCATGTGAACCTTTATTTAACTGACAAAAGGAGAAAGAAAAGACTTTCAACAGTTTTAATGACCAATGTAATTGTATTTTGTAAATATAAACAAAGTTAGCATTTGATGCCTAACACACTCAAAAAAAGTTGGGTCAGAGGCAAAATAAGACTGAAAAGTTTATAGGATATTCAAATAACACCATTTTGGAAGATTCAACAATAAGCAGGTTAATTGGTAACGGGTGAGAGTATCATGATTGGGTATACAAGGAGCAGCACCTAAGGCTCAGTCTTTGCAAGCAAGGATGGTTCGTGGCTCACACTTTCTGCCAAAATTTCTGAGAGAATTGTTAGTCAATTCAAAAAGAAAATTTCTCAGTGGAAGATTCAAGACAATGTAGGTCTTTCAAAATTTACAGTACATAATATTGTGATAAGATTCACAGAATTTAGAGACATCTCCGTGCATGAAGGGAAAAGTCGGAAATCAATATTGAATGTGCATGATTTCTGAACCCTTAGACGGCACTGCCTGACAAACCGTCGTGCTAATGTGACAAATATAGCCACATGAGCTCAGGAGTACTTCAGAATACCGTTGCCACTTAACACACAGTCCGTTTACATGCACATAGAGAAAATCACATTTCTGCCGTAGCTCGACTGAAATCGAAGTTCTAAATGCCATGGAAACACCTTAGCTCGGCTGAAATCGAACCGAACTGGATTTCTCGTAATCGAGCTACGCGACCTAGATTATGTGATTGTAGCTGAGCTACTTAGTGCATGTAAACCCTATCAAGCTATGTAGTCGAGCTACTTACTTCAGCACTGCCCCTTCCGGAAGTGACGAGTGACGAGACCACAAGCGGGAAACACAACAGCCTCGGTCGGCATGACAACAGTAGTAGAAACGTGCACTTCTGGAGCAATGAGGAGATAGAGTTCATGCTCATTCAGCTTAAGGAGTTGAATATATATATATATATATATATATATATATATATATATATATATATATATATCTCGATGTTGCTGTCCTCGTCGTTGTTCTTCTTGTGAACACGGAACTGATAACTTTGTTTATACTCTTGAATAGCTCTTCTTCATGACGACAACTGGAAGTGTACCAACACAATGGGGCGTGTAGCGCCACCTGTGGCTCAGGTGCACAATGTACCTTACACAATAGCTCGATTTCCTTGTGTGCATGTAGGATTGGATTTCTCTGGCACCCCTGCTGGGACCCTTAGCTCGACTACCGACAGTAGCTCTATTTGGATGTGCATGTAAACGCACTGAGTGTCTGCCGCTGCATCCAGAAATGCAACTTGAAACTGTATTACGCAAGGAGGAAGCCATTCATCAATTCTATACAGAAACAGTGCCAATTTCTCTGGGCCCAAGCTCATCTCAGATGGACTAAAAGACAGTGGAAATGTGTGCTGTGGTCAGATGAGTCCACATTTCAGCTTGTTTTTGGGAAAACTGGATGTTAGGGTCTCCGTGCCAAAGGTGAACATGACTATCCAGTTTGTTATCGGAGAAGGATGCAAAAGCCAGCATCTGTGATGGTATAAGGGTGCATTAATGCCCATAGCATGAGTGAGTTGCATGTATGTGAAGGTACCATTAACACAGAGGCATATATTTGGATTTTAGAGAGACATATGTTGTCATCAAGGCAACATCTCTTCCCAGGAAGTCCATGCTTATTTCAGCAGGACAATGCCAGGCCTCATTCTGCACAGGCTAAAACACCATGGCTTTGTAGACACAGCGTGCATGTGCTTGACTGGCCTGCTGCCAGTCCAGATTTGTCTCCCATTGAGAATGTATGGTGCATCATGAAGAGGAGAATCAGACAACGGTGAGCACGAACTGTTGAGCAGCTGAAGTCTTGTACACAGCAAATTCCTCCGTGCTGAATTAACACTTTCAGAATTAATTTGTGTCCAATTGGACCTATATAAACACAGTAGGGTGTTAAATCAACACTCTGGGTGTTAATTCAACACTGGGGGATTTTGCTGTGTATCAAGCAAGAATGGACAAAAATTCCAATTACAAAACTGCAGCAATTCGTATCCTCAGATCCCATACAATTAAAAAGTGTTATTAAAAGGAAAAGTGATGTAACACAATGGTAATAATGCTTCTGTCCCAACTTTTGTGTGTGTGTGTGTGTGTGTGTGTGTGGTGTGTTTGTAGGCATCGAATTTTATCTTCATTAATGCTTACAAAATACAATTAAGTTGGTCAGTAAAACTATTGAAAATCTTTTCTTTGTACTTTTGTCAGTTAAATAAAGTTTCACGTGAATTAACAAATCACAGAGTTTTGTTTTTATTGCACTTTGGAAAATATCCCAACTTTTCTGGAAATGGGATTTGTATTTGTCAGGTTGTTGTCAATCCATTTTGGTTTTCATGATTTACCATCAATAGTTTTGGCATTGACACCTCAGCCTTTTACATTTTTTTATGTCAGAAAATGTATTGTATGTATCTGGTGCACATCAGTATTGATTAGACACAACCCTTGGACAATTGCTCTCCATCACAAACTACAGATCAATAACTATCCATCAGAAAAAGCACAGCCTTTTTACTGTGCATATTCTATATTCAATTTTTAATGCTCAGTTGGGTAAAAAGGGGCTGACTGCAGGATCGTCTGTGGAACTCTCTCCTCATCTGTATGGATGGAAATGATGAGCGTGTCCTCTATGAAATTATGAAATTTGACTAAATAGCACATCCAACACTGCAAAAGTCAGACTTCCTAACTTCTTCTTATGAAGTTTGACTTTTATTTTTATGTCTTCTGCATTCCTGACAGTGGAAAAACTAAAAATTTAGTTTTTCCAAATATTAACTTTCCAATTAAAAAAAATTAATTTTACAGAACAATTGTTTGTCCTTTAAAACAGTGTTTCTCAACCACTGGGCTACAGCCCATTAGTGGGCCATGAATTTTTTTTTCCAAGTTGAAGCTAATTTTTACTCGTAGTAGGGTACAATTGCTGGGTTGTATCCAACGTCACATCTGCCTCATTAAGCTACGGTCACACTACAGCTCGCAATGCTTTGCGATGGGTCATCAATGAAAATGAGGCATTTTGATGGTGATATACATGTGAACTAAAAGTTATGGTCACACAGCAGGTGAACACTTAACTGTCATGCCTTCATGCGCTTGAGTCTGGCACAGCTCTAGCAGCCACACTCACGCAATGCGTGGTGCACGTTCTTGGGACCCAGTCGTTATGGGAAACACCTAATACTGATTTGAGCGCAATCAGCAGATACAGACACAGATGCTGTTTTCACAGAGGCTTTGTGAGGTATCATCATCATTATCACAGTCACATTTGTTTCAAGCCATGTTTATAACAATGTTTAAATACTCTGCTTTATGATTCTGTTTTGCTTTTGTTTGTGTTTCATTTTTGTAAATATCACGCCTGCTAATAAACACCCTTCCTGCACTTACTGTAGAACTGTCTACCGCCATCTATCTTGTAGTGTCCTGATCCCCAGATCTTTAACCCAGCCACATATAAAAAGTTATACGCCTCCATGTTCTTCCAGGTTTTCATCTGTTTGTCCGTGTAGAACAATGTCTGCAGCACCAGGTAAATTGAGATGTTGAGGAACTCAACGGATGGATAATTTTCCAACTCACAGAAAAAATCCTTCTTTGTTAGCGTGTAAGGATCTAATCCCATTGAGTGGTTTCTATATCCACTTCTTTCTTGGTTTTAATAACCTGCTTGTTTGCTGTACACAAACATGGCAATAAGTTCTTGTGTTACTGGACCAGACTCCACTTTTGGATCATTAATCCCTTTTGATTGAGAATGCCCTGCATGTAGGGTTTTATGTTGGCTTCTGGCACATCCATACAGTTTTAAATACAATACCTACAATTAAAAACACTTTGTTTTTATTGCATTTATTTAATTCCTGGGCTCACATCTGTAACAGGGAGTGATGTTGCATCCCATTAATACACTTTCCAGTAGATTATTAGATTCTAATAGAATAGATGAGCCAAAATAATTGGGGATCTTTTTTAATAGGCCCCGACTCATTACAAGTATGAATAGGTGGGCCTCGAAGTATAAAAGATTGAGAACCCCTGCTTTAAAGAAAGTAACAGACCAATTTTTAGATTAAAATACAGTAAGTAATTGAGACTGCCTGGAATTACCATTTTTCATTCGTTGGAACGGCTAATCGTCCTTTCTTGCAGCTGAATAGTTGAATTACAAAGGACGTAGCTCAACATGGCCGAGTAGAAGGCATACAAAGGAGTCACTGGTAGCTGCCATACTACATCATACTACACCATACCAGCAGAAGAAGACCTCCAGATAATCTCCAGTCAGAAGAAAACGAGAGTCAAAAAGTTGTGTTGTTGTTGGTTTCAAGTTCAGTTCAACTGCAACCATGGATCCTGTTGATCCTCCTATTACAGTTTCTCTCAGATCACTCTGATGCAGTGCTTATTAAATTCATTATCATACTGCAAATATGACAAAAATGTATTTGCTGATTACAAATATGCTTGTTTGGCTATTATAAATTCTAACTGCACAGTGATAAAAACAAAAATGATTATTTGGTCCCAATCATTAAAAAAAAAAAAATGTGCAGAATCATGATTACCACATGTTGGACACACAGGATTGTGAAGGTTTCTGTAAATTACATTTCCTTATTTTATGTTTGTTTGTTTGTTTGTTTGTTTGTTTGTTTGTTTGTTTGTTTGTTTGTTTGTTTTGATGTACCAGTACTAAAGACTTTCAAAAGACACTTTGTTTAAACAAGCTTTGCTTAGTTTTTGTTTTTTAGAATATTCATTTAATTAATTTTTTAGATAACTAAAATAATATAAAATACATTTTAAAATATGCCCACAATATAGCTAAAAAAATTTATGCAATCTCAATCAGCTTTGTTTTTGTTTATCTACTTAATGACATCATTAACTCCCCTCTGTGCTACTAAATCAATATAGGTCAAGTCTTGAGAAGTAATGACTTGGAGAGTCAAATAAGCCTCTGCTATGTAGACTAATGAAATGTAATAAGATGCCATTAGAGGTTAAGACACGTTTCCGCAAATAAATAAATATTCATCAATTTGACCTCAAAACCAGGTAAGGATTAATTGTACCTAAAATGTGATTCAAATTTAAATCATTTTAACTCCATGAGTTCAGATGTCAAGTATTTAATGCATAAAACATGTTATGTGCAAAGCAAAACAAGTGCTCATCCTCTTGGGACCACTGGTATTTATCACTATTCTTAATGGATGCATGAACTCAAGTCAAAGACATGGGTGATTCTGTATTTTCTGGTGTGTGTGTGTGTGTGTGTGTGTGTGTGTGTGTGTGTGTGTGTGTGTGTGTGTGTGTGTGTGTGTGTGTGTGTGACCCAGGAAAAGCTCAATTTCATTCAGGTGCATTTTTTTTTTATTTTAGTCTTTTTCAGGATCTCAAAAGTCTTTAGTGTGACCCAGTTTCCTGGTCAGTACAATGTGTAAAGTTGCTGTGACTCATATTCACTCCCCATTAATCACCTCGGTTCCTCTCAGGGCTTTGTGTCACCATTACTGACTCATCTACTTTGTCTGCAAGTGCTCTGGCTCATCGGAAATGCTTTAGCTCTGCCCTGTAATGAGTCGTATGGGGTAAAGATGACCTTTTATAATGGCAGAGAATGTTTTTAATAGTGATGAATAAATATGGATGTTATACTTGCAATTATAAGAAAATGACATCATTTATCCATCAATTAAAAAAAAGCTCTCATTATTAATACATTAAAATTGAGCATTATGATTCATGAAGAGTAACAAAAGGATGTTTTTATGTACTAGCCTGTAGACCCAAGGGAACATATCCAACTAAGGCATTTTTGTTCTACTGTGCCAATAGCCCAAAGTGATTTACTTCCTTCTTGTTGATAAGTAAGGAACTCCACTGTTAATTTTACCCCCTTTCCAAATTGATTAGTGGATCAAAAGGCTAATTCAATCCTCAAGCAGCTGCAGTTAGACAGATATTCCCAGCGAGCCTCAGGGAACTCATCCATAAAATGCGTGTGTCAGTCACAGCACTCAGTAACTCCCTGTGCTCTTATAATACACAGACCATCTTGTGATAACCATTCCAGGCACGTTGCCCACAGCCAGCCCTCCAAGTGTTTGTTTAGCAGTAATTAAACAGTGTTTGATGGATAACCATGTTGAAATGTAACAAGTTAAGGTAATACTAATTCAATTTGAATATTAAATCAACTGGAATGTTGTCAGTATCCTTGATTAAATATTGTCGCTTGCATCCGAACACACATGGTGGTCTACATATGTGTGAGCATTAACAGAAACAGGATGTGTTTTTATTTTTATACAGTGCATTTTATTTGATCTTTTCCAAGGGTTTAGAGCTTTTTTTTTTTTCAGTCACAACCCATAGTAACAAGATATAAGGAATGGGGTGTGTTCATTGGGAATAAATATATTTTGCATTTAAATATTAGCTATGTAGAGACCAACTGAAAAGCTAGAAGAGAAGTTGAGGTTTGTGGGAAACCATTACAAATGTAAATTCCAGCTAAGAGCCCTGGAGCAATGTTGAAAGGTCTTCTTCAGGAATTAATTACAGCCTCCTTTGATTACCTTTAAATCAGTAGACTGAAATAAAAACTCATAAATTATTCAAATCAACAAAAAACATGCAGAAAGAAGCTTTCAGAGTGCAATTGTCTAAGTCTTAAAAGTTTAAGTAAGTAGTCGAAGTAAATTCAACTTTTATCCCAAATGTGCAGCATTTTTTTTTTTAAGTGTTCTGAAAATCAGAAGATGCCTATAAACTCCCATGACTTTGGACTCTTGTTACCAAAGGAAAAAAAAAACTTCTATACAATCACTGTCACCAAAATTACAGCAAACAAATAACTGATTCAAGGTGACATGGTAGTGTTACAGCTCCAGGCTCCTAGATTGATCTTAAGCTTGGGTTAATGTCTGTGCAGATTTTCTGTGCATGTTCTCATGTCTGTGTAGGTTTTCTCCTGGTTCCCCAGTTTCCAAGCACTGTCTAAAAACATGCAGGTAGGTGTATTGGCTATGCCAAATTGCCCAGAGGTGTGAATAAGTGTGTGAATTTGTGTATGAATGGCCCTTCGTGATGCACTGGTGTCCAATCTAGGGTGAATTCTTGGGTTTCAGTCACATGACTTTTCTTAGTAATTTCACTTTTGGTAAAACTGCTGGTGGTCAAGCAAACCAAAACGGCTGTTTAGTGCAAACAATTAGCGATAACTTATCAGAGTACGCTCGTAATCTAGAAGCCACTGCTCACTTTAGATATATTCAGAAGATTGCTATGTGCAATGGAATCGACCCCTACAGTCTGGGAAAGAAGGATTTGTCATACGATCTCGAAAACTACCCTTCAGTCGAGTTCCCCGGCATCTCGAACTATCTGGTGTTGCAAACATCCTTCTACACCGCAAAACAGATGAAAGTGTAAAAGAGTATGGAGGCTTACGACTTTTTTGTATGTGGCTGGGTAAAGGACCTCGGTATCAAGTCGCTGCTGAATGAATCCTGTATTGTTTTTGCCCGTGTAAGTATGTTGTTGTTTTTTAAGCTTTTCTTTCGCATCTTTACAATGAAGCGCTGCAAGTTGAAGTGTAAACAAACAACAGTTCACTTGATTCTCACTTGTGTTGGCTCTTATCTCTCAGGTAAATCATTCACAAAGATCATCAGAAACCCCTTTAAAGACGGAGAAGTGATGATGGCACAACGTAACTGTATGGCTTTGTGACTTTAAAAAAAGTACCGTAAAACAATGACACATAGCAAGAAAAGTAATTGGAAAACACTAACAACAGCTGAGAGGATATACAAACCTTTCACGAAGAAACACTGCAAACTCGAGCATGCTTTGATTTCAGTGAGAGGTTCAAAAACCACCTTTCTCGACATCTTTTTGTGAAATCCTGTGTTCGTTCATTCTTTTTTATTAGTTCACGGGGAACCCTGAAGAAACTTTTATGAGTTTCACCGTTTGATCGATTCGAACAACCTAAAACAACACAAGCGTAAGGCATTTTTCATGCGAGCAATGTACCTTCTCTGTACAAACGCTTTGTCAACTGAGCTTTGGTAGACCACCAGCTAAAGTTTTGAATAACTAATGAGGCGGATGTGACGCCACATGAAACCTAAGAATTCTCCTGCCTTGCATCTGATTGGCTCTGGATCCAAAATATTTGAGCTTAAAATATGGTATACAGTTGCATTTTCCATTCAGAAGGATGTACGAACTAAAATATTGTTAAAAAGAAGTTGTTTTTTTCAGGCTTTTTTAATTTTGTCAGACAAAATTGCGAGTCGCTTTTTTTTCTATTTAGACATTAAGGATTCAAGAATCTCTCAGAAGGCTGAGGATTTTTAGAATTTAGCTTTCTGACTAAATTCCAACCTGTGCCAAACTTCATTGGAATTCAGTGTGTGTCTAAAGATGTGTTTCCTAATGGACTGATTTGTGTTCTGCATTAACATCATACTAATTTGACTATTTTGTACACAGTTTAATGTTAACCCACTGTGGTTTACAGTGCACTTTTGTTTCTAATCTTATCATATTCAACAGGGGAAAAGAACATACAAAAAGTCCTTCATCACTCAATAGCAGTACTTCTCCCATTACTGATAAACACAGTCAGGGGCTCAGTGGTCAGTTATATTCCAGATTATTGATGTAGGCTATGTGATGTGGCATCCTGGAGGTCCAAGGTTCTTTTAGCATCTGTAACAGTCTTTGTTGTTTTGGACACTGTTGGATGGACCCTATCATCCAGTCAACGTTGTGGGAACTTTGCTTTAGAACCATGCCATGGGCAGCACAGTGGTGTAGTGGTTAGCACTGTATCCTCACAGCAAGAAGGTTCTGGGTTCGAGCCCAGTGGCTGATGGGGGCCTTTCTGTGTGGAGTTTGCATGTTTTCCCTGTGTCTGTGTGGGTTTCCCCCACAGTTCAAAGATATGCAGTTAGGTTAACATGGGGCGGCCTTGGGCTGAAGTGCCCTTGAGCAAGGCAGCTAACCCCCAACTTGTGGGTGTGCACGCGTGTGTTCACTGCTTCAGATGGGTTAAATGCAGAGGACAAATTTCACTGTACTTGAGTGTGCATGTGACAAATAAAGGCTTCTTCTTCCAAAGTTAAACTAAACCTTTAACCCTTTTTAAGTACTGGCTCTCATTATCATGTCTTACAGGTATTACACATGCATGTCAAGGTATGTACGTCTATGAATTTCTAAGGGTGCAGGTCTTCCCTCCCTTATTTATGACACTATTACCAAGAAATGTCATACACTATATGAACTAAAGTATGTGGACACCTGATCATCACACCTGTGTATGAGTGTTCCCCAAAGTGGTGCCACAAAATTGGAAGCACAAAATCATAGAATGTTTTGCATGCTGTAGCATTAAGAGTCCCCTTCACTAAAACTAAGGTGCCAGACCCAAACCTTTAGGCACAAAGCAAGGTCTAGGAAGACATGGTTCGTCAAGGTTGAAGTGAAAGACCTCCACTGGCCTGCACAGAACCCTGACCTCAACCCCACTGAACGCCTTTGGGATGAACTGGAATGCCAATTATATACCAGGCTTCCTTGCATGATACCAGTGCATGACTTTACTAATGCTCATGTGGCTGAACAGGCAAATCCCCACAGCCATGCTCCAAAATCTGGTGGATAGCAGTAAAAAGGGACTAATTATAGAACGGGATGTTTAACAAGTACATATGAAGGGTGATGGTCAGGTGTCCACATATTTTTGGCCATATAGTGTATTTACTACAACTTTCTTCTTTGCTCAAGTGACTTGAATCAGGAGGCTTGGCTGGATAATGTGAAAGTAGAAATGTTCCACTAACATAAACCATACAGCATATCACATCTTATCTTGTAGTCAAGTGTATCCACAGCTGCAGAAAGCAAATGTAGCATGTAGGAATGAGAACAGAGTAGTTCTGTCATTCGTTTCCCTTTTTCTATTTTTTTCTCCTCCTCCTGTGTATGTGCTGTCTTTAGCACGTACATGATTGGTCCGTAATTAGGCATTGGCATCTGTATAGACACCCGGGGTCCTTGTCAGCTAGTTTTCCTCTTACGTTAGCTCTGAGCTGTGTGGCTGGTGGCGTTTTAGCTCTGAGTTGTGTTGGCTCTGAGCTGAGTTAGCTGTGGCGTTTGGGTGGCGTTTTCACAAGTAAGTCTAGGGAGGAGTACCCGGGAGCCTTCTCCCCATGCTTGCGGCATTATCTACTACCTGGTGCAGGAATGTTGTTCGTGCTCAATAAGTCAACGTTACCCTGAGTAATGCGATTGTCGACAGAGGCACGACTGCCTACGCGTGTTTATGGTGTGCAACAAGTGGCGGCCTGAGTAGTGGGGTTGTCTCCGGAGCCTTTTAGACTATGTGTGTGTGTAACATAATATAGTCACAGATTCCTTTGCTGCGCTGCTCAGCTGCTGTTCTCTTTTAAGTTATTTTTTACTGAATGTATGAAGGGTGTGTGAGTGTATGGTGCTAGCTGCTGCTGCTGCATTTTGATTTTCTGTCTTTGTAGTGGTCCCCCCCTCTGTCCTGGTGGCCAGAGGGATGAGTAACTGATTTGAACAGTGATCCACAGGCTGAGGGGGGGTATTTCTTTTCTTGTTTGTTTTTGTTTGTTTGTTCCCTTTATTTGTCTGTTTCCCCCTTACCATATCTCCTTAGCACCCGGTTCTGGCCCAGCCCTGTTAGCTATTAGTGTTTGTATATGGGCATGCAGTCTCCTCTTGCTACCAGTCACTTGAGTGTTACAGTGTGAGTGTGTGAGCTCTATCTGATTAAGTGTGCTTAACTCTTCACTGTGTGCTACCTTAAGGGTTTGTTTCCCCCTCTCGTGTGTAACAGGGGTTGCAGTGTGTGAATACTCTGGACTATTTGTGTGCTGCTCTAGGGGTTTGTTTCCCTTCACGTGTGTATATGGAGACTAGCCCTTAGTGTGGCCACCGTTCTGTTAAGTAGGCTGGTAACCTGGCCAGGTAGTGTAGGAGTTCTTCCCCCCCCCCAGAATATTTGTTTATTTGTGTTTTAACCTCTTGCAACACTTCACATGAGTTTTAATGTATATTTAATAAAAATTTTATTTTTTTATACTTTTTCTAAACTTCTTGTCTTGTGGATTCTTGGGACAGAGTTCCCCTTGCTCTAAGGGTGTAAAGTCAAAGGGTGGCATAGTCTACTGTAGGGGGTGCTACAACTTTGGCGTAGCCAGCAGGACGATTCCTGTGAAGTGTTGCATTAGGGGTTTTTTCTGTGTTTGTTTGTTTTTGGCGCAGCAGTGTGTGTGTTTGCGTGTGTGTGTGAGTGTAGAGAACAGCAGCTGACAAGAAGATGACGGAGCTCCAGCAGCTACAAGATCGCCTGGAGCAGCTTCAAGCCGAGAACCAAAGACTTTTGAATGTCAGAGGTGACAGTGCTCAGTCTGGGCAACGCGAGCAGATATTGTACATCCCCAGAGAGAGGCAGTGTCCAAAATTTTCTGGTGCTTCTGTGGGTGGGTCTTTGTCTGTTGAAGAATGGGTCGAGGAGGCCGAGAGCTGTATTCGGTCAAGACACATGTCCAATCATGAGAAAGCTATGTTTTTGTATGATCACCTTGAGGGCGAAGCCCGGAATGAAATTAAGTATCGGCCCACAGCTACTAGAGAAGACCCTGTAGAAATTGTCAAAATTTTAAAAGAGGTTTATGGTTGTGCAAAATCTTATGTACTATGGCAACAGCGTTTTTTTGATAGGAAACAAAAGGAAAATGAGTCTTTGTTTGAATTTTCACATGCACTAATGGAACTCATGGAGAAGGTTAAAATGTCAAAAAGTGACTGTATTACTAATCCAGATTTAGTTTTGAGGGACCAATTCTGTGAAAATGTTTATGACTCTACCTTGCGAAGAGACCTTAAGAAGTTGGTGCGGGATAATGAGAGGTGGATGATTTTGGATGTGCGGCGGGAGGCCATTAGGTGGGTGGAGGAGGGCCAGATGGGGCGTGATCGGAGCCATCGCACTGTGGCGCGTAACAGTGAAGTCCAGTACACATCTCAATGTGAGGCCACGCTCACCCAGACCTCGGAGCTAGCCGAATTGAAAGATTTGGTGTTAAAACAACAAGCCCAGATAGATTTGCTAGTGAAACATTTGGGACAGCCGCATACAAAAAACCCTGCTTCCCAGCCATACAGGGGGGGTCGCTATAGGTGGGCGCCAGACGGGCGACCAGTCTGTCTTAAATGTGAACAACCAGGGCATATAGCTCGCTATTGTCAGGCCTCTCGTCCCCTAGCTAGTAGGCTCACCCCTCCGCCATCCTCTGATAATACCTCCGCACAGCCCCCGCCTCCGGTGGTTGGCACCACCAGCTTGCCGGGAAACTAGAGCCGCCCAGTGTACAGAGCCATACACTGGGGGAGAAGCTATCTGGCTCTGTTTGTTTGCCCTCTCGTAGCCAGTTAGTGGGGAAATGTCCTGTTTTAAATGTCAGTATGGGGGGGGGGTAGCTGTTCCTTGCCTTGTGGATACTGGGTCCATGGTCACCACCATTACTGAGAGTTATTTTAATGAACATTTTGTACATTTGCAGAGGAAAGAGTGTAAGCTGATAGTCAAGGACCCTGAGGATGCCGTGTCTATTTACCGTAAGACAGCCATACCAGGTATCTTGGGTATGAATGTACTGGGAGAATGTTATCAGGCCCTTTTTGAACAGTTAGGCTCCCAGCTCTTTCATTCCCCTCTGATTGAATCGGCAGGCCCGGTGGCTCGACAAGCTTTGAAGCAGTGTGAGAGGATCAAGGCAGTCATCAACGCCATCAAGCCCTTTAGGGTCAGAGTCCAAGGGAAGGCGTCAATCTGCCTCAAGGCGGGTGCACTCACTATGGTCCCAGTCTCATGTCCCCATCTGGAGACAGTGGACTTCCTGCTGGAGCCACCCAGTTTTGAGGAGGAACAATTGCCGGAGGGTCTCTTGATGTCACCCACCCTCGTCTGTGCCTGTAAGGGACTCCTGTATGCACCAGTGGTGAACGTCAACAAGGCTGAAGTGTGGCTCCCCCCACGTCGTGTCATCGGCACGGTGCAGGCTGTGATGGCGGCCCCTGTCCGAAGTACACCCATCACTGTAGACCCCTCCTGGGAGAAATGCTACGCTTATGTATCGGCTCAAGAAGTGCCCCCGCCTGCCGCTACCCCTGCCCCTGTACAAGACTTTGTTGGTCTAACTCAGCCACAGGCTGCCCAAGCCCAGTCCCTTTTCAACAAGTACAGCAGTATATTCTCCCAGAGCGAGGCAGATCTAGGCTGCACTTCACTTATCACTCATGAGATCCCTCTGTTAGACGATGCCCCTGATCGCCAACCGTACCGACGCATTCCGCTCTCCCAGTACAAGATGGTGAAGGCGCATATTCAACAGCTCCTGGACAGCCAAGTAATTAGGGAAAGCTCCAGCCCCTACTCTTCCCCCATTGTCCTTGTGACCAAGAAGGACGGGAGTCTTAGGCTTTGATTATCACCAGTTAAACTCCAAGACTCGCTGTGATGCTTACCCCCTCCCGAGGATAGAGGAGTTGCTGGATGCATTGTCAGGGGCCAAGTGGTTTTCCACATTAGACCTTGCGAGTGGTTACCATCAGGTTCCAGTGGCAGAGAAGGACAAGTATAAAACTGCTTTCTGCACACCATTTGGCCTTTTTGAATTTAATAGAATGGCGTTTGGCCTCTGCAATGCACCCAGTACCTTCCAACGCCTCATGGAGCGTATATTCAGAGATTGTCGCTACCAATCTGTTCTCCTGTATTTAGATGACGTTATCATTTTCTCCACCACTGTCGAACAACACCTCGAACGACTGGAGGAAGTGTTCCGGAGGCTGGAGAAGCAAGGATTGAAGGCTAAGCTGTCAAAATGCAAATTCTTTCAACATGAGGTGAGCTATCTTGGGCACGTGGTCTCTGCTGAGGGGGTGTCCACTGATCCATCAAAAATTGAAGTCGTGAAGGAGTGGAGGCATCCAGGCCACCTTGCCGAGCTCCGGTCCTTCCTGGGCTTTGCGAGTTATTATCGCCATTTTGTGGAGGGCTTCTCCAAGGTTGCAGCCCCCTTACGCCAACTGGTGGGAAAGCTCAGTGGGCCTCGGCAGAAAGGAAAGACTCTGCCCATTCCTCTAGGCGAGGCGTGGGATGAGTCTTGTGAGGATGCCTTTCAGTCCCTGAAGAGGAAACTTACCTTTGCCCCTGTGTTGGCCTACGCTGACTTCCAGAAGCCTTTCATCCTGGAGGTGGATGCTAGCCATGGGGGGCTTGGGGCCATCTTGTCGCAGGAGCATGGTGGAAAGGTCCGACCAGTGGCGTTTGCCAGCCGTGGGCTTAAGCCGACAGAGAGGAACATGGAAAACTACAGCTCCATGAAGCTGGAGCTCCTGGCAGTAAAGTGGGCAGTTACAGAGAAGTTCCGAGAATACCTGCTCGGGAACCAGTTCACCATCTTAACTGATAACAACCCGATTAGCCATCTGCAGACGGCGAAGCTGGGTGCACTCGAGCAACGATGAGCCTCACAGCTTGCCTCTTTTAATTTCGTCATCAAGTACCGCCCCGGCAGGAATAATCAGAATGCTGACGCCCTGTCCAGGCAGTACTTGGAGCGGTTCACTTTTGGCACTGCGGTGCCAGGACTGGTTGCCTTGGCTGCGAGATGTCAGCCTTCGGCTCTGGGGGGCCACTGTAAAGAGGTGACTGCCTTGCCAGGGCTTATGCCCCAAGATCTTCAGAACCTGCAGGAGGCTGATTCTGTTATTGGGCCTGTCCGTCGGCACCATCAACGGGGGCAGTGGCCATGTACGGAAGAGCGTGAGTCGCTGCCACAGGCCAGCTGGATTCTTCTCTGTCAGTGGGACTGGCTGGTGGAACACGAGGGAGTGATGTACCGCCTTTTCAAGCCTCGAGTGGTGGTCCTGAAGTGCTCCAACTGCTGCTGCCCCAATGCCTAAAGGAGGAAGTGCTGCGGGGTGTGCATGATGATCAGGGCCATCAAGGAGCCGAAAGGACCCTTCAATTCCTGCGAGCCCGTTGTTTTTGGCCAAACATGGCCCGAGATGTGGAGCAGTGGTGCCAGAGGTGTCAGAGGTGTGTGCTGGGAAAGGCGGTACTACCAAAGGTGCGGGCCTACTGGGGCACACTGCAAGCGAGTCGGCCAAATGAAATTCTGGCCATGGACTTCACATCCCTAGACCCTGCAAGCGATGGCAGAGAGAATGTGCTTGTCCTCACTGACGTTTTCACAAAGTATGCCCAGGCCATCCCGACCCAAGATCAGAGAGCGACCACCGTAGCCCGTATCCTAGTGCAGCAGTGGTTCCATAGATTTGGCCCACCAGCGCGGATACGCTCTGACCAAGGGCGGAATTTTGAGAGCCTGGTGATTAAACAGCTCTGTCAGATGTACGGAATTCAGAAAAGCAGAACAACACCTTACCACCCACAAGGAAACGGTCAGTGCGAAAGGTTCAACAGGACATTACATGACCTGTTACGCACATTACCAGTGGCCGAGAAGCACTGATGGCCCCATCACCTGCCCCAGCTCACCTACAACACCACCCCTCACCAGACAACGGGCCACTCACCGTATTTCCTAATGTTTGGGCAGCACCCCAGGCTGCCTGTGGACTTTCTCCTCGGCAACAATGGCACACCTCATGAGCTTGACAGCTTGGAGGAGTGGATCCAAAAGCACCAGCAGAGCATAAACATGACCCAAGAACATGTCAGGCAGCGGGCCGCTGACCAGGCACGGAGGCAGAATCAAGGGCACAATGACCAAGTGAAGGATGCCGGGTTTCATGAGGGCCAGCTGGTACTGCTGCGTAATCATGCCCAGGGTTGGAACAAGATCCAAGACCATTGGCATGCCAACACGTTCCAGGTACTACGTAGTGTAGGTACTGTCTATACAGTGGCTCCCTTGGGTGGGGGACCCTGCCGGCAAGTTCATCGGACTGAGCTAAGGGCAGTGCCAGAGGGGTGGCAGCCAGAGACAACTGGGGGCGTCCACCCTGTGATGCGGACAAATGGAGAACGTGTGGAAATAAACCCTACTCCCACAGACTTGGACCCAGCTGATGGCATGGTGGTGATGTACGGTGGGGGGAGGCCCCAAGAGGACCCAGTTCCAGTCAGACACCCGGCCCTGGGAGCGGGGGAACCCCTGTCTGAAGATCTGGCACCCCATGAGCCCATGCCTCGAACTGGAGCGGACCACGAAGAAACCCGGCCGTCTGAAACCCTGCTGCCACCTAGAGCCCCATCCGCAGATGAGATGCCTGGTCCACTGAAAGATGCGCCCTTGTCTTTGTGGCGTACTACCCGAGCCACAGCAGGCTGCCATTCTAATCCCCACCGTCTCCCACAAAGCACTGTCATAGCCAGTGGGGAGGGTGGCCCATGAGAGGAGGGCCACCATGAAGAAGTATAAGCTGCGATCGTCGGGCCGCCGATTCAATTGGAGGGGGTGATTGTAGCATGTAGGAATGAGAACAGAGTAGTTCTGTCATTCGTTTCCCTTTTTCTATTTTTTCCCCTCCTCCTGTGTATGTGCTGTCTTTAGCATGGATGTGATTGGTCCGTAATTAGGCATTGGCATCTGTATAGACACCCGGGGTCCTTGTCAGCTAGTTTTCCTCTTACGTTAGCTCTGAGCTTTGTGGTTGGTGGCGTTTTAGCTCTGAGTTGTGTTGGCTCTGAGCTGAGTTAGCTGTGGCGTTTGGGTGGCATTTTCACAAGTAAGTCTAGGGAGGAGTACCCGGGAGCCTTCTCCCCACGCTTCTCCCCACTACCTGGTGCAGGAATGTTGTTCGTGCTTAATAAGTCAACGTTTGCCTGATTAGTGCGATTGTCGACGGAGGCACGACTGCCTACGCGTGTTTATGGTGTGCAACAAGTGGCGGCCTGAGTAGTGGGGTTGTCTCCGGAGCCTTTTAGACTATGTGTGTGTGTAACGTAATATAGTCACAGATTCCTTTGCTGCGCTGCTCAGCTGCTGTTCTCTTTTAAGTTATTTTTTACTGAATGTATGAAGGGTGTGTGAGTGTATGGTGCTAGCTGCTGCTGCTGCATTTTGATTTTCTGTCTCTGTAGTGGTCCCCCCCTCTGTCCTGGTGGCCAGAGGGATGAATAACTGATTTGAACAGTGATCCACAGGCTGAGGGGGGGTATTTCTTTTCTTGTTTGTTTTTGTTTGTTCCCTTTATTTGTCTGTTTCCCCCTTACCATATCTCCTTAGCACCCGGTTCTGGCCCAGCCCTGTTAGCTATTAGCGTTTGTATATGGGCATGCAGTCTCCTCTTGCTACCAGTCACTTGAGTGTTACAATGTGTGTGTGTGAGCTCTATCTGATTAAGTGTGCTTAACTCTTCACTGTGTGCTACCTTAAGGGTTTGTTTCCCCCTCTCGTGTGTAACAGGGGTTGCAGTGTGTGAATACTCTGGACTATTTGTGTGCTGCTCTAGGGGTTTGTTTCCCTTCATGTGTGTATATGGAGACTGGCCCTTAGTGTGGCCACCGTTCTGTTAAGTAGGCTGGTAACCTGGCCAGGTAGTGTAGGAGTTCTCCCCCCCCCCCCCCCAGCATATTTGTTTATTTGTGTTTTAACCTCTTGCAACACTTTGCATGAGTTTTAATGTATATTTAATAAAAATTTTATTTTTTTATACTTTTTCTAAACTTCTTGTCTTGTGGATTCTTGGGACAGAGTTCCCCTTGCTCTAAGGGTGTAAAGTCAAGGGGTGGCGTAGTCTACTGTAGGGGGCGCTACACAAAGAAAAAAAATCCAACCCTGTTCTTCAATGCAAAGATTTTTCTTTGAGCCCCACACCCACAACACCTTTAAACATCTCTTTCTGTTTCTCTCACACTTCTTTCTCCTGTCAGTGGAGCTGGAGGCTTTCATTTAGTGAGATATCAGCTGCCAGGGTAGAGGCTTTTTTGCACTCTCAGGGTTCTCTCGCTGCATGCATACATATTCATTTACAAAGCCATCATTTCCTTAAATAATGCCCTCTTAAGGCCTATTAAGACTTGGTACAGGCCTTGCATAAATATTCACACCCTGGAACACATTTTGTAGTTTGTTGAATACATTTTCCAGTCTTATAGTTTGTTCATCTTGAAATTCAAATGGAATTAGTTGAGAGGTTTACCATTTGATTTACACATTATATCTAACATTTGACAATACAACTTGTGTTTTTTATTGTGAAACAATGGTTATTTAACAAAAAAGCAGAGATGTGGTGTTTGTATATGTATTCACCCCCAGGAAAAATACTAGATTTTCCACCAATACTTAGGCTGCAACCTGGATCCTGATCATTTTATCTATTACAGTGTCTTGATCACTCTTTGTGTTTGTCTTGTTTTGTCGCATTACAAGCTGGAATTAAAATTGATCTTTGGGGGGTTAGCACCATTTATTTTACACAACATGCCTACAACTTTAAGGTGAAAATTGTTGGTTTGTTGTGACAAACAATAATTAAGATGAAAAAAAAAACAGAAATCTGGAGTGTGCATAGGTATCCCCCCCCCCCCCCCAAGTCAATATTTTGTAGAGCCATCTTTTGCTGAAATTACAGCTTCAGGTCTCTTGTAGTATGTCTCTATTAGCTTAGCACATCTAGCCACTGGGATTTTTTTCCTATTCCTCAAGGCAAAACTGCTCCAACTACTTCAAGTTAGATGGGTTGCATTGGTGTGCAGCAATCTTCAAGTTATGCCACAGATTCTCAATTGGATTGAGGTCCGGGCTTTGACTAGGCCATTCCAAGACATTTAAATGTTTCCCTTTAAACCACTCCAGTGTAACTTGAACAGTATGTTTAGGGTCATTGTACCAACGCAGCTGAGTTGGGCTGAGCCATGCGGTGCTGAGTTGGGCTGAGTCGAGCTGAGTGGGGCTGTTGGGGTTGCATTTCGACTACAACCGCGCTGAACCGTGCTGGCTGGAAGTGGGTGGACACATTGGGTGGAGTTAGTGAAAGTGGGTGGACGTCACGTGATGTCGTTAGGCGGTGCAAACAGTGACATCAGTGACCTTTTAAGCGGTAGTCTCACGACCCAGATAGTAAACAATAAACATGGAGGACATGGAGTCGTTAGTGTTGCTGGTCTTGGTGCTGTGGCTTGTTGTCACCGACAACACCAACAGATACTGGCAAGAGCGTATAGATGAGGCGAGGCGCATAAGGCTTCAGAAAGAGAATTCTTCTTCTTCCGGGTTTACGGTGTTTACAGATCCCAGCGTGCTCGCGGGGCGTGTGTGGGCATGTGAGGACACTCCTCCTCACCAATCAGTGCACAGGGGAGTGTCTCCTCACGCCCCTAGCCCCACTCGGCTCGGTTGGGCTCACTTCAGCCCTACTCCAAAACCGTGCGAGTTTTGGGTGCTGAGTAAGGTTGAAGTGAGCTCAGTCGTGCTGCTCTGAGGTAGTCGAAACGCGAGCCATGTTGGGCTGAAGTGAGCTGAAGTAAGCTGAAAAAGGGTAGTGGAAAAGGCCCATTTGTCCCAGTCTCAAACCTCTGGCCAACTCAAACAGGTTTTCTTCCAGAATTGCCCTGTATTTAGTGCCATCCATCTTTCCTTCAGTCCTGACCAGCTTTCCTGTCCCTGCAAATGAAAAATATCCCAACAGCATGATGCTTCCACCACCATGCTTCATTGTAGGGTTTGGTGTTCTCAGGGTGTTGGGTTTGTGCCACACATGGCATTTCCCATGATGGCCAAAAAGAGAAATTTTAGTCTCATTTGACCAGAGAATCTTCTTCCATGTGTTTGGGTAGTCTGCCACATGCTGTTGGGCAAACTCCAGACATGTTTTCTTAAGCAATGGCTTTTTTCTGGCCACTTTTCCATAAAGCCCCACTTTGTGGAGTGTATGGCTTAAAGTGGTCGATGGACAGATACTCCCATCCCCGCTGTGGATCTTTGCAGCTTCTTCAGTGTTATCTTTGGTGTCTTTGTTGCAGCTCTAATTAATGCCCTCCTTGCCTGGTCTGTGAGTTTTGGTGGGCGGACTTCTCTTATCAGGTTTGTAGTGGTGCCATATTCTTTCCGTTTTGCTATAATGGATTTAATGGTGCTCCGTGGGATATTCAAAATTTGGGATATTTTTATAACCCAACCCTGATCAACACTTCTTCACAACTTTGTCTCTAACCTGTTTGGAGTGCTCCTTGGTTCTCATGTTGCTTGCACAGTAGTGTTGCAGAGTCAGGATCCTTCCAGAACAGGTTGATATAGACAGACATCATGTGACAGATCATGTGACACTTTGATTGCACACAGGTGGCTCTTAATCCAGTAATTATGTGACTTATGAAGTGAATTGGTTGGACCACCTCTTATTTAGGGGTGTCATACGAAAGGGGATGAATACCCATGCACACTCCAGATTTTTGTTTTTCATCTTAATTATTGTTTGTGTCACTATAAAACAACCATTTGCACCTTTAAAATGGTAGGCATGCATGCTATGTAAATCAAATGGTGCTAACCCCCCCCCCCCCCAAATCCATTTTAATTCCAGCTTGTAATGTGACAAAAAAGGATAAACACAAAGGGGAATGAATACTTTTGCAAGACACTGTATTGTTATCAAAAGTGCTCAGGCTATGTTGGATGGAGGCTGTTGAACAACAAGTCTTGCAACAGATTCTCATTTGACTGGGCTATTCTAACACATTCATGTTTTTGGATTTGAACCACTCCAGTAGCTTTGTAGCTTTGGTTTGGTCTGTTGTCCTATTGGAAGGTGAGCCTCAAGTCTCTTGCAGCTACTGGAACACTGGTTTTCTTCTTGGCTTGCCTAGTATTTAGCACCATCCATCTCGCTCTCAACCCTGACCAGTTTCCCAATTTCTGCGATTAAAAAAATCATAAAAAGAAGCTACCACTACTATGCTTCACTTTGGCGATGGCATTCTTGTGGTTATGACCTAGTGTTGGATTTCTGCCAAAGCAAAAAGTTGTTTTGATCTCATCAGACCAGAGAATCTTTCTGCATATGGTTGCTGAGTCTCCAACATGCCTTTGAGCTCCTTACCTGCTCACTGACTTTTGATGGATGGCCTCCTGTATACAGAGTTTATAGAACTTTGTCCTGGATTTGTTTAGCTCCTTGGTCTTCAACCCTGTGTCCAAAATCACTCACTATATAGTGGACTATACAGTGACTTTGCCATTTTGTAGTACTGTCCGAATGTATAGTGAGAATGATTACACCCTATGTAGTGGACTCATAGTATCCCACAATGCATTATGAAAAGTAGTGTACAACCAGTGGTCACTAACCGAGCAATATATACCATCATGCATTGCGGTTGCACTGAAAGAAAAAAAAAAGCATTTTAGGGTGAATGGACAGAGGAAGAAAGACATTATAAACCAACATTCAAGTACAATTAAAATTAGTAAGAGAATAGAAAATAAGCTAAAATAGAATAAGACATAAAATACAAGAATAAAAGTTACAGTGCAGAGCAAGGAATTAATCACAAACCTCAAATTTGATTTAATAAAAGGCAGCAGCAAAGAAGAAAGTATTCTGTCTTGATTTAAAAGAACTGAAAGACGCAGCAAACACAAATAACTTTGTATTTATTAATGTGGGAAATATGCTCAGTATAATATGTATTTATCACAAAAATACATCTCATTTCATTATCTCTAGCCGCTTTATCCTGTTCTACAGGGTCGCAGGCAAGCTGGAGCCTGTCCCAGCTAACTACGGGCGAAAGGCGGGGTACACCCTGGACAAGTCACCAGGTCATCACAGGGCTGACACATAGACACAGACAACCATTCACAGTCAATTTAGAGTCACCAGTTAACCTAACCTACATGTCTTTGGACTGTGGGGGAAACCGGAGCACCCGGAGGAAACCCACGCGGACACGGGAAGAACATGCAAACTCCGCACAGAAAGGCCCTCGCCAGCCACAGGGCTCGAACCCGGACCTTCTTGCTGTGAGGTGCCAGCGCTAACCACTACACCACCGTGCCGCCCACAAAAGCACATGCCTGTATTTATTATTTTGAAAACCCACCAGCCGACGAATCTGGCACGTTTTAATTATGTGACAGTAATGACATAAATAACAGCGCAGCGGAGTAGTGTTTGAAAGTGTTTTTTTTTTTTTTTTACCAATGAGCTCACTATATAGTCCTCTATATAGTAATTCCCTATATGGTGAGTAGGTAGTAGTGAATGAGTAAGTGATTTCGGACAAAGCCCATGAGATATTCCTTTATAAACTCTGGGACCTTCCAGGAATAGGCATATTTATATTGAGATCATGTGATACTTTAATTGCCCACAGGTGGACTCCATTCTTCTAATTATGTGACTCCGGTCTACTAATTATCTGGTTGCAAGTGGTTTCACCAGAACTAATTTAGGGGTATCATAGCAACGAGCATGAGTAACAACTGCTGATAAACAAAAACCTTACAAATCAGCCTGGACCACTTTTTCTTCTTTGAATGCTCAGCTTGTGAAGTTATATGCTTGAAATGATAAAATATAATATCAGTACAGAACTGCACAAAAGTCAGAGACAACCCTTTTGTTTTCAAATTGCCATTTAGTACTTATTATCTTGCCTGGGACGGAGTCCACCAGGGGGCGAGGTATTGTTTTCAGTGGGGTTTCTTTGTTTTCTTGTTAAAGGTCCCATGGCATGAAATTTTCACTTTCTGACCTTCTTAAGTCACCCCAGTGGCTAGAAATTTCATAATGTGTAAACCAAACTATGCCCAACATTTGAGAATGGCGCGTCAAAACGGCGCGTTGATAAGCTCTTCCCTTTACTACGTCAGCAAGGGAGATGATCCCCACGCCCCCCCCCCCAACAACATGGCATCACCTAAGCGAGCGAAACATGGAAATTGCGCTGTACATGGATGTGACAACACAGAAAAGAGTCTGTTTTTACTGCCAACGGGAGAGCCCCTGAAGACGCAGTGGCTTAATTTTATTTACTTCAATAATACGCCGTCAAGTCTACCTAAGACGGTGTATGTTTGTCGGAAGCATTTTCCTGAGGAATGTTTCCACAACTTGGGACAGTACAGGGCAGGTTTTGCACATCAACTGTCACTGAAGCCTGGGTCCGTACCAAGCATCCCTGACGCATCAGCAACAAACACCGAACAAGTAAGTGTATAACTGGTCGTTTTGCCGTGTTTTAAAATCAGTGCGTTAGCCTAGCAATGGCTACATTAGCTGTGCAGCTAACTGCTTCCTGCAGTTAGCCAGGTAATCTGCACTACAAAACTAAAGAGCATGCAGCATGCTCTGTTAAACTGAGTTTAGTCTGGAAATTGACTGTAACTTATGAGCTTATGTTTGACTATTGCTCCGCAATGCATGTCTTCTGTTGGATAAGCGATATGTTGCTGTAGTTGCTGCTTCTATCTTTGGTTATGGAATGCGTGTTCAAGCCTAGGGTATTATACGTTCGTAAACTACCACTCCAAACACTCTCACTCTCTGTTCTCTGTCACGTTGAGTTTACGAAAGGAGTCCGAGGGAGAACGGGGTTTTGTCTTAGCAGCGTGGCTACAGGCGCTGATAGCAGCGAGTATGTGTGTGCGCAGCTTGGTCAAGCCCCTCCCCCCATGGCCCGCCCCCACCCTCTACCCTTCCCCGCCTCCTGCTTCTTATTAGCAAAACGACGCACTGGGAAAAGCGCTGAAATGAGGCTTTCTCCCAGGAGGCTATATTTACGTGCTGAGGGTTCATTTCGAGAAAGGCTGCGGATATAACATCCGGAAGCCTCCACGAGCCCGTTTAAAGCATCAACAAACCACCATGCCATGGGACCTTTAATGATATTACAGGAGCCCTGTGATGACCTGGCGACTTGTCCAGGGTGTACCCCGCCTTTCGCCCGTAGTCAGCTGGGATAGGCTCCAGCTTGCCTGCGACCCTGTAGAAGGATAAAGCGGCTAGAGATAATGAGATGAGATGAGATATTTCAAGAAAACGGCTGGACCAATCTTCATGAAACTGTCAGGATAGATGGGCATTAGTCTCAAATAGAACCTCCAACATTTTTGGGGGTCATCCGGTCAAGGTCAAGGCTTTTGTGGCTACTGTTTCATATAGATGTGGTAGCCACTATGTCAAGTCAACTTTATTGTCAAATATGCTATACATGCTTGACATACAGCACAAATGAAATTTCAGTCCTCTCTGACCCACGGTGCAAACAGGCAATGCAATAAATAAAGAATTGAAAAAACAAACAAAATAAACAGTATAAACACTCTAGATAAGAACTAGACATAGACTAAACACTCATAAACGATGTAAACAGTATAAACACTAGATAAGAACTAGACATAAACACTTACACACACACACACACACACACACACACACACACACACACGTAAATTGGTGCAAATAAACAGTAAAGGGCACTTGAGGTATAGCAGGTAAACATGAAATAAGCAGCATAAACAATAAACTAATCACTGTTAAGGTGAGGTAGTGCAGAATAGTGCAAATGAGCAAGGTCAAGTGAAATGTGCAGTCCCTGAGTTCAGTGTGTTAATGAACATTGAGAGTGTGTGTGTGTGTGTGTGTGTGTGTGTGTGTGTGTGTGTGTGTGTGTGTGTGTGTGTGTGTGTTGGGGAGGGACTGTGAGGGTGACATGTCAGATGCTGAAGGGGGGGCAGGGATCTGTGGCAGGAGCCAGAGGGGGGAGGAGTGGCAAAACAGGGAGGGAGTTGAGCCTCCTGACCGCCTGGTGAAAGAAACTGTTCTTGAGCCTGCTGGTTTTGGCCCGGAGACTCCACAGTCTCCTCCCCGACGTCAGCAGACTGAAGAGGCTGTGAGATGGGTGGATGGGGTCACCTGCAATCCTGATGGCTTTGCGGGTGAGGCGGGAGTTATAAATATCCATTAGAGAAGGGAGAGAGACACCAATGATCCTCTCAGCTGCTCTCACGATGCACTGCAGAGTCTTGCAGCAGGACACGGTGCAGGCGCCGTACCACACGGTGATGTAGCTAGTCAGGATGTTATCGATGGTGCCTCTGTAGAATGTGTGCATGATGGGGGCCGGGACTCTTGCTCTCCTCAGTTTGCGGAGGAAGTACAGATGCTGTTGGGCTTTTTTGGCCAGTGATGCAGTGTTGTTGCTCCAGGACAGGCCTTCAGAGATGTGCACACCCACTCCACTGCAGCACCGTCGATAGATAGTGGAGCATGCTGGGTGTGCGCTCTCCTGAAGTCCACAACAATCTCCTTTGTCTTCTCCACGTTCAGGCGGAGATTGTTGTCCTTGCACCACATGGCCAAGTGGCTCACCTCACTCCTGTAGATTGTCTCATCGCCATTGTTGATGAGACCCACCACAGTCATGTCATCCGCAAACTTAATGAAGAGATTGGAGCTGGATGTTGGTGTGCAGTCATGGGTCAGCAGAGTGAAGAGGACGGGGGCTTAGCACACATCCTTGGGGGGCCCCCGTGTTCAATGTGATGGTGCTGGAGGAGTTGCTGCCGACCCGTACAGCCTGTGGTCTCCCCGTCAGGAAGTCCAGCAGCCAGTTGCACAGGGAGGTGTTGAGTCCCAGCTGGTCCAGTTTATGAATGAGCTGCTGAGGAATGATTGTGTTGAATGCTGAGCTAAAGTCTATGAACAGCATTCTGACGTACGAGTCTTTTGTCTCCAGGTGGGTGAGGGCTGAGTGGAGGGCAGTGGAGATGGCGTCATTGGTCGAACGGTTGGACTGATATGCAAACTGGAAAGGGTCCAGGGCGGGGGGGAGGGCAGACTTGATATGCCACATGACTAGCCGCTTGAAACACTTCATGAGGATGGGAGTGAGTGTGACAGGGCGGTAGTCATTGAAGCAGGAGGGAGACGGCTTCTTCGGGACTGGGATGATGGTGGTGGCTTTGAGGCACGTGGGGACAACAGCCTGGCTCAACGAGATGTTGAAGATGTCTGTAAAGACATCTGTGAGCTCCTCGGCACAGTCTCTCAGGACACGACCAGGAATGTTATCAGGACCGGGGGCTTTTTGTGCATTTGTCGTCCTGAGAGCTCTCCTCATGCTGTCTGGGGACAGCGTCAACACCTGGTCACCGGGAGGTGGTGGGGTCTTCTGTGCCGTGGTGCTGTTGTCTGCCTCAAAGTGAGAGAAGAAGTCGTTCAACTGATTCAGCAGAGATGTGGAGTTGTCACAGGTCTGCGGCGAGGGCTTGTAGTCTGTGATGGTCTGAATCCCCTGCCACAGGTTCCTAGTGTCTCTGCTGTCATTGAAATAGTCAGCAATGTACCTGGAATACTGTCTCTTGGCCACCCTGATGCCTCGTGACAGGTTGGCCCTAGCTGTCCTCAGGCCCACCTTGTCCCCAGCTCTGAAAGCGGCATTCCGAGCCCACGGGAGCCTGTGGACTTCCCCTGTCAGCCATGGCTTCTGATTGGCCCGAATGGAGATGGTTCTGGTGACCATAACGTTGTCCATGCACTTCCTCATGTAGGCAGTGACGGTCTCCGTGTACTCCTGTAGATCTGTGATGTTGTTGTAGGTGGCCGCCTGCCTGAACATGCTCCAGTCAGTGGTGGAAAAACAGTCCTGGAGTGCCTCTGAGGACCCCTCTGGCCACACACGTATCTGCTTTGTAGCTGGTTTGGTGACTTTAACCAGTGGCCTGTATGCTGGCATTAACATAACAGTGGAGTGATCTGAGGCCCAAAGGTGGGGGAGGGGGAGGGCTTTGTAGGCATCTTTATGCATGGTGTAAACATTGTCCAGAGTATTGTTTCCATGTGTGGGAAATTTGATATGTCCATAGAGTTTTGGAAACACACTCTTGGGGTTTGCGTGATTGAAATCCCCAGCCAGGATGAGGAAAGCATCTGGGTGGGCTGTCTGCTGCTCACTGATGTGCTTATTGGAGCCGGGAGGGATGTATAATGCTACCAGCAATATGGCTGTAAATTACCTCGGCAGGTAGAATGGCGGGCACTTAATAATTATAAACTCCACCAGTGGTGAGCAGTGTTTGCAGACCACGACAGCATCGCAGCACCAGGCATCACTGATGTAAACACAGAGTCCTCCGCCTCGAATCTTCCCCCCCTTGCCTAGCGCTCTGTCTGACCGGTAGCATGTTAGCCGGGCTAGCTAAATGGCACAGTCCAGGATGCTGTCGTTAAGCCATGTTTCCACAAACACGAGGACACAACACTCACTCACAGACTTAAAAGATGAGCGGAGTAGGCGGACATAATCCAGCTTGTTGTCCAGTGAGCGTACATTGGCCAGAGTGATGGTAGGGATAGTCGGCTGGTGAGGGCTAGCCACTAGCCTAGCCCGGATACCTCCGCGCTTGCCCCTCTTCTGCTTCCGCATGTTCCGCCTGTGGCACTTCCACTGTGGGCTGGATGCAGGAGTGGGGGTCGGTGATTGAGCAGGCCTCCAGAGCAAACCATAGTCGCATAGCACTTCCGTGTCCGCTGGATTTATATCCATGAATAGTTCTGCGGATGTCGAGCAGAAACTCACGGGAGTATGTGCACCTTAAAACTGATGGACACGACAATACACACTGTTTTAAAACACAAAAAACACGAAAACACCGTTCTGTCAGGACAGAGAGGAGCCGCTGCGTGTGTGCACACCGCCATGTCATGTCATCGTGCTGTAAGAATGTAAGAGTGTAACAATCGCGCAGTACGGTGTGAGAGCAGTATGATGTGTTCTGATTGGCTGAGAGCAGTACAGTGTGTTCTGATTGGCTGAGAACAGTAAGCAGTACAGTGTATTCTGATTGGCAGAGAATCAGAATCAGAACCATGTTTATTGGCCAAGTATGTTCACACACAAGGTCAAAATCAAGGTCAAGGTCACCAAAAAGGTCAAAATCGTTTTTTTTTTTCGTGATATCTTCCTTCATATTCATCATAAGTGCTACCGGGCGAGGTTTGTTTTGCCTGGCAACGCTTGTTGTTAATTTTTTTAATGCCAAACAATAATGATGGAAAATGTACAGTACATTAATTCCATTTTCATTCAAACAGCCTTGCAGTACTTATGTATGTAAATCAATATAAAAGTTTAGTATTACAAATAAATTTATTTATAGATATCATTTTGTGGGATTTTAGACTTTTGTGTGATTTTTTGTTAAATACACTGTTGGATTATTATTGTTCATTATAGTTATTGGTCATAAATCACACAAAGGGACACTTTCAACATACCTAGACAAATATGGGTATATTTTGAGTACAGTTAAGTGTATTTCTTTCACTAGATGAGCAAGAGCTTTAATCCTCACCTATTCCAGGGATGCCATACCATGGCTAACCTTGAATTTCCTCCTGTGAAAAAAGGAATTGTGTTGTACTTTACATGTAGGTATGTAATATGACAAAGACAATGATCACCAGTGATGGCATGTAGTAATAAACCAGAACCAGAGAGTCTAAATGAGCTGACACACAGCATAGCCAGGGTTTTGTGGCTTTCCAGACACCAATTTATGGGACAGCCACCATTTGTTTCCCCCTGGAATCCATTATTTCTGCCTTAGCTCTTCTGTCAAGGTTGTAGGTGTTGAGTTCAAACAACTTTCCAGGGCAAGCCAGTGGATAAATATAGCAATTGGTTGTGCATCACCTTCCATGGGGTAAATGTACCTGTAAACTTAACACAAGCGGGGGGGGAAAATGCTGCATCTTGTGACACTATTACATTCTCTGTTGCAGTAATAATAGGCCTATACATTTCCAACCAGAGACTTTGATGAACTTGCAAAATTATGAGTTTATCATACAATTACCATAATATCTTCCTATTTTCTGCATTTTATTAGTTATCATTTGTCTTTGTTATCTCTTTGCATTGTTTTCAGTGCATATTCTAAATAACAATGAAATAAATAGCATGGTAACAATAGGATAATGGTACACAAATAAATAATAAAAATGAATAAGTAACTGGTTTTGGACTACAAACTAGAGATAAGCCTTACGTGGTATGGTGCATCTTAAAACACACACACACACAAACATAATCTCCCCATTTGTATAAAAATATAAACACAATAGACAACATTTTTATATTTTTAATTTTTGTGTATTTCTTCACATATTACCTACAAATGAATAAATGTAGTAAAATGGGGCAAAAAGGAAAAAAAAGTAGTCAAAGATTACTCTAATGGCAGGAGATAATTTACTGCTTCAAGAAGGTAACAAGTCATAAAAATGAAAGTTTATCTCTCGCCAAAATAAATTATGGGTAGCTTTTTAAATATAAGGTCATCACCCATAAAGAAATTGAATCTAAAGTAATTGCATATTCACATGATTGCATATTTGGCATATCTAATGAACAGTGATGAAGCATAAATAATTATACAGGCTAACAGGAGTTTGATGAATTAGTATATAGTTTATGATGAAAATTATGAGCAGTCTATCAATGTATATAGATATGTTTTAAATAATTACTTGTAGAAAGTCATAAGGTTCCAGTGATATGATATTTAAACATCACTGTAATCACAGACATTACATTTTCCTCATTCTGTTTCTTTCATATGCAAAATAGCAAGGAAGATATTTCAGAAATGAAAGGACTTGATGTTAATAACACAGCAACTTCAAGAGAAATTTATAAACAAGTTCTTCAGTGATTAGACTAGATTAGATTCAACTTTGTCATTGTGCAGAGTACAGGTACAAAGCAATTGAAATGCAGTTAGCATCTAACCAGAAGTGCAAAATACAGTATTATTTACAGATAAGTGCCAGAAGTAAGTACTGCAGCATAGTGATGCTATATGTTGCAGTATATTTAAGTTATTCCACAAAATTGAGTCGTACATGAGCTGATAGCCGATGAGGTGTGTAGTGCCGAGTTGCGTATAAGCCATGTACAACGAGATTGAGTGGAATTTTATTCTCTCCACATTCACTGGATTTTGAGAAACAGAGCAATTTCATTTTTATTTTTTGCAAATTTGATAAATAAAAATTTTATACAAAACATCCAACAAAAATCATTTCTGCTTAGAACAAACTAGCAAAATGACAGTAGCAATTTGTGAAAAATGCTATAATAATAATTCTTGAATTTTTTTTAAAAAAAGATACGTTCTTAACATGAAATACTTTTATTCCATATTTTGTTGCTTTTTTGTATTTCTTCAGTTTTTGTTTTCAAGTAGTTTTTATTTCATCCAGAGTTGGTTCAACAACATGCTCTGCCATTTTGTTTTTCTCTACTCACGGTATATGAGCTAATAGCCTAGTAGTAGAGTAGCCAATCAGAGTGTGTGATTGCTCATATCCAGTGAATGTGGACAGAATAAACAGTGAAGGACAGTGACAATATGTTTGTAAATATTTAAATGCATATTTACAGAGGGGAAGTGGACAGGATTACAGAGTATGTAAGATTGTATGTACAGTTAGCAGTAGTTAACCCATATGTACAGATGTTCATATGGACAGTCAAGCTAGAAAGTCTGCATACCCCTTTCACCTTCTCCACGTTTTATTACGTTACAGACTTATTCTACAATAGAGTGAGTTCATTTTTTGCCTCAAACATCTACACACAATCGCCAATAATTACGATGTGAAAACAGGTTTTTATAAAATATGCCATTTTATTTTACTGACAAAAATAGGTTATTTAGGGGTTACATATCTATACACACCCTTAGCCTAATACTTGATTGATGCACCTTTGGCGGTAATTACAGCTTCAAGGCATCTTGGGAAAGAAGCTATGAGCTTGGCATACTTGCTTCTGGACATTTTTGCCCATTCCTCTTGGCATATCCTTGCAAGCGCCGTCAGGTTGGATGGGGAGCATCGGTACACAGGTATTTTCAGCTCCTTCCACAGATGTTCAATTGGATTCAGGTCTGGGCTCTGGCTGGGCCACTCAAGGACATTCACAGACTTTCTCCGAAGCCACGCCTTTGTTCTCTTGGCTGTGTGCTTCAGGTCGTTGTCATGTTGGAAGGTAAACCTTTGCCCCAGTCTGAGGTCTAGAGCACTCTGGAGTAGGTTTTCTTCAAGGATCTCTGTGTACTTAGCTGCATTCATCTTTCCCTCTATCAGCACTGGTTGCCCTGTTCCCACTGCTGAAAAACATCCCCACGTCATGATGCTGCCACCGCCATGCTTCACTGTAGGGATGGCATTAGCCAGGTGATGAGCGGTGCCTGGTTTCCTCCAGATGTGACGCTTGGTATTCAGGCCAAAAAGTTCAATTTTTGTTTCATCAGACCAGATAATCTTGTTTCTCATGGTTTGAGAGTCCTCTAGGTGCCTTTTGGCAAACTCCAAGCGGGCTGTCATGTGCCTTTTACTAAGCAGTGGCTTCCGTCTGGCCACTTTACCATAAAGGCTTGATTTGTGGAGTGCTGCCTGGATGGCTGATCTTCTGAAAGGTTCTCTCATCTCCACAAGGATACTCTGGAGCTCTGTCAGAGTGACCCTCGGGTTCCTGCTCACCTCCCTGGCCAAGGCCTGTCTTCCCTGATCTCTCAGTTTGGCCGGGTGGCCAGGTCTAGGAAGATTCTTAGTGGTTCCAAACTTCTTCCATTTACAAATGATGGTGGCCACTGTGCTCTTTGGGGCCTGTAAAGCTGCAGCATTTTTTCTGTACCCTTCTCCAGATCTATGCCTTGACACAATCCTGTTTTTGAGTTCTGCAGATAATTCCTTTGGCCCCATGGCTTGCAGTTTGCTCTGACATGCACTGTCAACTGTGGGACCTTATATAGGCAGGTGTTGGCAATCCCCAGTCATGTCCAATCAATTGAATTTACCACAGGTGGACTTCAATTAAGTTGTAGAAACATCTCAAGCAGTATCAGGGGAAACAAAATGCACCTCAGCTCATTTTTGGGTGTCATATCAAAGGGTGTGCACATGTGTACATATGATATTTTGCATTTAGATTTTTAATAAATTAGCACAAATGTCTAAAAACCTGCTTTCACTTTGTCATTATGGGCTATTTTGTGACAAAAAATGAACTCAATCTATTGTAGAATAAATTTTTAACGTAATAAAATGTGGAGAAGGTGAAAGGGGTGTGCAGGCTTTCCGGCTTGACCGTACAATAAAGTAGCAGTGCATGCATCAGCAGTTTGTACACATGTACAATTGTTTATATGTACAGTGATATCGCATAAGTGGCATAGTTTCTACAACAATATAAGTGGTCCATTTTGTGCAAGAAATGAATAGTGCAAATGGCATGTTAAAGTCCTGAACAGTGCAGGATGAGTGCAGTGATGCTAGCAGACTGGTGTCACCACCCGCTGGAGTGGTTTATGGTTTGATATGGAGCAGTTGCTATACCATATTGAGATGCAGTTCATGAGTATGCTCTCAATGGAACAATGGTAAAAGTCCACCAGTATCCTGGGACAGAGGTGAGCTTTCTTAAGGCTCCCTAGAAAGTCAAGACACTGTTGCACCCTTTTTACAAGAACGGAGGAGATTAGGGACCAGGTGAGATCATCGAAGATGTGGATACCAAGGAACTTGAAGCTTGACACACACTCTATGACAGCTCCAGTTAATGAAGATGGGAGTGTGTACATGGCTCCGTACCTGCCTGAAGTCCACGAGGATCTCTTTAGTCTTTTGTGTGTTAAGCACCAGGTTGTTATTGTCACACCACGTGACCAGGTGCTGGACCTCATCCCTATAGGCTAACTCATCGTCACCTCTGATCCAGCCCACCACCATGGTGTCATCTGCGAACTTGATTATGGTGTTACAGCCATGGACAGGAATGCAGTCATAGGTGAACAAAGAGAACAGAAGAGGGCTCAGCACACAGCCTTGTGGCATGCCTGTGTTCAGGGTTGTAGTGGTGGAGCAGAGATTGTCTAACTTAACAGACTGGGGTCTGTTAGTCAGAAAGTCCAGAGTCCAGTTGCAAATGGATGTGCTAATACCAAGCTGGCTAAGCTTGAAGATCAGTTTGGCAGGGTTCACAGTGTTGAATGCTGCACTGAGATCAATGAGAAGCATTCTGACATATGAGTTGTGGCAGTCCAGGTGGGTCAGAGTAGAGTGGAGTGCCGTGGAGATGGCATTTTCTGTTGACCTGTTGTGGCGGTAAGCAAACTGATGTGGGTCCACTGTGGCAAGTAAATAGGATTTCAAGTGTGACAGAACCAGTCTCTCAAAGCAATTGTCAATGATGGGGGTGAGTTCAACAGGACGGAAGTCATTGAGGGCTGTGGCAGTGGAGTGCTTTGGCACTGGCACAATGGAGGCAGTCTTGAAGGTGGTGGGAACAACTGCCTGAGACAGGGGCAGGTTGAAAATGTCCATAAAGACCATAAGTTTAGTGCATTTAAAAAAAAAAACAAAGTAAATAATATAATGCAGAGTGTGCCAATAACTGCATTCCACTGTATTAATATTTGGTGGAAGATAAAAAAAAATCAGTTTTTTGTGCACTCCTTATTTGAATATAAATCAAAGGACACTGTTAACTCTTTTCTTGTTTTATTTGCTTTACTTGAAATGGTTTCCACTCTACTGAATGCTTTCCACAGATCACAATCTTACAGTTCACATTAAACCCAGAGTTGTGCTATAATGGGACTGACCTTAACGCTGTGTGCATTATGATGACAAAGCAATACACCTAACACTTTTATTTAATAGAGTATAATAAATTAGGCACCTGCTATAGCATGGTAATTGAAGCCAAGCTCTGCAATTTATGAAAAAGCTGTTTTTGTTTTGTATAAATGAACTACAAAATCTAAATATGCATTAAAGTTCTGTTCTACTGACCAGTAGTTGTGAGGTCAAATTCGAAGCAAAGGGGGGGCAATCTGGCCAAATGATTATGATCTTTTGGGACAGAATTATGACACACGATATGAATTACAATTCTCCCCACATATTTAGTTGTACTCATGTGATCACATGACTAGTTGTGCATATGTTTGCCTGGAAACCTGTCACTTTAACTCAAGGCTAAAGGCTCAACTAACAAACATCTGCATCCTGATTTCGCTCTGATTTTATTCCGAAAGTTCTGACCAGAAGTGATTCATATCGCCGCCACTTTGACTCTTCTTTCAGGATGTTGGCTCACTCACTGCTATTCTTCAACCACCATGCTGTCTTTTGTTTGCAAGATAAGGAACCCCTCCAAGATACATAGCATGTCCACTGAGGGTGAGTTTCCAACCAGTCATGCTTTTGCTTAGTTCATGTGGCGCAGAAAAGTTTGGACAGCACTGTTTGTTTGTTTATTTATTTATTTAAAGTCCCATTATGAGAGAATTGGTATTTATTTCTTTTGGGTTCTCCCTACAGTTGTGGAGTGTAAATCACATTTATGCCATTGACATAAATACAAGTCACACTTTGAGGTCCCCTCACTGTCACAAAAAATCCTCCATATCTCGCAGTTGTGAGAATGTGCATCTGGTTACAAGCTCAAGGATACTGAACCAGCAGAAACCAAAAAATGAGTCAACTGACAAAGTAGAGTACTATTACAGGATTTCACACAAATATGACTGCACAGTTTGATTTATTGTGACATCAGAGATGAACACTAACATAAAAAGAATAAAGTTTTAGTTTTGCTGAAACACTGTGTTTTCATTTTCAGGTCATATACATTCGACATATCGACATGATATAGGAGAATACTGCACATAATATTCATTGGGCAGTGTAGTTTATTACAAACTAGCTGAGATAGGTTTGCATGGTTGCAAGCTGTCAAGGCTTATTAGATGTGAGATTGACAAAGACTGTCCAAACTTTGTGGAGTGAGATTAATTTATTTATTTGCATGCTAGCCTGAGATGGGACTGAGGTTAGATTACTTTAATCATCTGAAAAAAACTACAAATTTCCATGAAACAGGGATAACAGATTACAGCCTACATCACAATCTTTCATAAATAACACTATCAGGGATGTGCACTCTTCTGTCGAATTGTCAGTGTTTTTTGTTAGCTGAGAGACATATCACTACTTGTGTCTTGAAGTAAACATACATGCTAAGACATTGTTTTGTTTTGTTTTCTTTTTATGCTGCAAGTCAATATTTGCACAAGTATTGCACACAACTTGGAATAGTAACATGCTAAACTAACGAAACCAGAACCATACTAACACCAACATATCTAATGTTGGGGGATGCTAACAGACAAAAAACAGCTAGTCAACTAAATTAACCTCACAAAACTTGGATGCCCCTGACACCAAATGATACAAAATTGGGTGGCATGCTAGCCAACAAAGCTAGACAGCAACCAATGCAAGAGCACTTATCACCAGTGCCAATGTCCGAGTGTTATCTAGGAAGTTTTCTAACATCACCTTGAGATGTAGCTAGCAGTTAAACATCTGTCAGCACTGACTTGGCTTATGATCAAAAGCCAATGGGTCAGCAACTTCAAACATCAAGCAAGTTCAACAACACAACACAACACATAGCAAGGCAACGCACAGCAAGGGTCAACCGAAAGAAGCCCAGCTTGGTGTCTGTCTTGCAGCCTTTTAGCTCTGACCAACAAATAAAACCAAGTCCAATATTTACTCTTGTCCAGTTTCTTGCTCAGTCACACACTCTTTTTTTTCCTTCCTGGCTTCCTGCAACAGTGTCTTCTTTGGTCTCTTCACTTCAACTGCCATGATCTCCATACTGAGCATACTGATTTTGTTTATTTTTATGGGTAGTGTTGCTGGTCATGGTGCTGGAAAGCATTGCACAGTTCTCAGAAGAGATCTTGGAGATGGCCTACCAAAGTTACATAGTGCTACAACTGGCGAACCGGGTGCAAACCTGGAATGGAAGACAAGCCATTCTCTCTATTACAAGTCAATGTACCATCAAAATTATTTTGAAGCTGATATTTTAAGGTAAGATTCCTGCATAGTGGTGCTTTGATCTGCAGATCATATACCAAATTAAAGATTGTCCATAACATATGATCATCAGATTGCCCAGCCCTTTGAAGACTGTCAGAGATGTCTGTCTGAGAAGTGAGATCACCTGAAAGCATGTCCCCCAGTAAATCTACCTATACAGGCATTCAGTTGTTCTGTCATGACTGTTTTGTGTAAAACTCAAACCATCAAGTGGCCACAATTATACTTTGTGATTCTTACCTCCTGGCTTAGTACAATGAACTGTTCATTCCTCTTCCTCTCTTTCTATTGGAGTCTTTCACATACAATTTACCTTTTCTACTGAGAACACATTACAAATGTGCAGTCATGTCACAAACTGGCTAAGACTGCCCTTCGCAAAACCTTGAGTCTATAATTCATGGCCTAATTTCAAGGTGATACGATCATCAGAGCAGAAGAGCTACTCATTGGAGACTCGGCTCAGTGACTGTTACCCAGCGGAATCCATCGACAAGGAGGAAGAGTATTAATGAGGCAGAAGATTTGCGTTAGCAATTGTTTTTTACGTCAAGGACCTCTTTTTTAGAAAGTACAATGTTGCAGAATGACAAATAATTGTTTGATATTTAACCATCTTCAATCATAAGGTCAACATGAGCTTTTATGTGCTTAAATGTTTGGTTATTGCTGTAGGAAATTAGCATAACTTTTGATTTGGCATAATTATTTTTCATCATGAACACTTAAGTACCTTGTACTATTTGAACAAAAATGGCAATTGAAATGTTTTTAGTGAAGGTCTGTTGAAGGTCATGCTTTATGTAATTCAAATTGTTAATAATTTTGGAAATGCGCACACATACAAATACAATAAGGACTTTAAAACTGTTCACATTTCAGCAGGGTCCTCAGGTTTCTGTCTGTACGGTTTCATATCTTTTCCTTGCATCCACATGGGTTTCCTCTAGGTTCTCTAGTTTTCTATCACCTCCCAAAAACATGCTCCTAGGTGGATAGGGTTTTTTGTTTGGTTGGTTGGTTGGTTGGTTGTTTTTGTATTGCCAGTTCTCACCCACTACTTAACTCGCCTTTATCATGTGGAAGCTACCAACCAGGGAGGATGAGACAAACACCTGCTCCCTCTGAGACAGAAGAAGCCAACCTTCACATCTTTTCTAACTGTTGGCAAGGCAGTACAACACACTCTGGGTAAAACACTATCTGCCCTCTTCTATATACATGAGTTCAGAGGCACCAATGATGGGCCAGAATTCAAATTTGCGATCAAACTTGCAATAAGATAGATTAATGGGTTAATGAGTGTAAAGGTGTGTGCATGGTGCCCAGTGATGGACTGGTGTCTCACCCTGTCCACCAGAACCATACCCAAGTTAAAATACACTAAGTAACTTTAAAAACGCACATTGATAAAACTTGCTGAATTCGTGCTGAGTTTATCTCAAGGAAAAAAGAAATATATCACAATGGAAAAATAACTTTGTTCCGCCCGAATAAGTTCCAAATCTGTGCTCAAATCAGAATTTAAGGGAGTTGTACTCAATAACGTACAATATGACTCGGGTGTCAATGACATGGACAGGCTTTAATTTTCAAACAAATTTTGCATACACTGTACACACACAATCTTGCCTATAAATACCCGGGGGAAATGATGGGAAAATTGTCATTATTGAAGATGCCATGCCTAAGCCAAAATCAACGTGAACAGGCCATCGGGATGTTGCGTGCCGGAAGTACACAGACAGAGGTCGCCCAGCACTTCGGTGTTCATCATTCGACCATTTCCTGTTTGAGTCAGCGTTACAGACAGACAGGGAGCACCAGGGATCGTCCACGCCCTGGTCAGCCTCGAGTCACGACACCAGTTCAGGATCAGCACATCAGGCTAGCTCACCTCCGTGACAGATTCCTGACACCCTCAGTCACTGCTGCTGAGACCCCTGGACGACACAGACCCAGAATCTCCAGCATGACGGTCCGAACATGGACCAACTGTCACTTTGAATTTTTTTATTGTGAATTAATTCTTGAGTTTGACAATAAATGTCCTTTATCGATGTTTCAAGATGTGTGTGCATTACATACAATATCATAAATTTCAAATATATGCATGGATCTAAAGTGATATCATGTTGAATTCCATTGTGCGTTTTTAAAGTTACTTAGTATAGTTACTGAAAATGAATGATATACAAGTACAACAAGACACCAACAATCTGAAAATTAGTGTTCTTGAAACTCTGCTAAAATAAAAAATAAAAGTGCTTTTAGGGTTTGCAATCTCCTTCCTGCTTTAGATTATGTAGTCTAGGACCTGGCTTAGACATGTATGCACATAATTTAGGAGAGGATAACTCAACTGTTATAGGCTAATTTGATCCCAAGGAATAACTTGGGATGTGTGCCAAAATCGCTATCCGGGGCAAACAGCCTGAAAATTACCAATCTAAGATGGCCACTGGTATTACGGTATTATTATTGTGTTACTCTTCATGTTCCTGACCCTGGTTTATGTGACACATAAACAGTAATAATGTGATGTTAAAAGTTGTATTGTTGGCTGTTAAACATTTAGGCTCTCAAGATATTGCTGCCTACTAAAGTAATAAGTTTTGTTTTGCATTTTTCACTTAAAGGTAACATTCCATTGATCATAATAGTATGATTGAAAATACAATTTCTTTATATTAATCAAATGCTTGCTTTCTTATACTCTCCTAAATTGTGTGCATAGGTCTCCCAATTCCATGATTTCATGTTTGAGGTAGGGTTATTCTGTTTTTCTCATGTTTTCTGTGAAACTGCAATTTTGGCCAATCTTTGGTGTTTTTTTTTTTTTTTACCTTGCCCTTGACCATAGCTTGTTCCCTTTTCCTTCAGTCATGAAAATGATGTCACTAATGGATTCCCCATACCCAAAAACCCATAAAATGAGGTATTGTGTATACTTCTGTGGTGAGTGGTTCAAAAGTTTATATTTTCAATGTGGCTACCGGCAGCCATCTTGGATTGGTAATTTTCGGTCTGTTCACCCCGGATAGCGATTTTGGCACACATCCCAAGTTGTTCCTTGGGCAAATTAGCCTATAACAGTTGATTTAGCCTCTCCTAAATTATCTGCATACATATCTAACCCAGGTCCTCTACTAACTGGAATGCTACGATTTCTTCTGTTGGAATGTCCAACCATTGTTACTTTACTGGCTCTCTGTGTTGGTGATAAATGTCAAAACCAAGCAGCATACAGATGAAACATAGAGCATACAGGCAATTTTACTAACCTACACAGTATTGTTAAAGATAACAATGAGGCAGCCAACTGTTAATAGTATTAGCAACCAACTGTCCACAGATGAAAGCCTCTAAGTACCTGTTCATAAACAATGAAAAAAAACAACAACAAATACCTGCCTGAAGAGAAACACAGGAAAACAAAAAGATGTCTTCATATAAATATAAGATCTAATTCATGTAGACTTGACTAATGAAGGGGTATAGAACAAAGATGAAAGAGGTAATGCAAGTCACAGTTTCCACTTGAGTGCCATTCCTGGGTGGGGGGGACGACTACAATCCAACTAAAGCAAACATATCTTTATTGTATTTTCCAGACCTGATTTGGCAGTGTATGGCATATTTAGAAGAAGAAGCCTTTATTTGTCACATGCACACTTAAGCACAGTGAAATTCGTCCTCTGCATTTAACCCAACTGAAGCAGTGTACACTCTAAAAAACGACACATTGTCTGAACTTAAACAATTGAGGTAACAATTTGCATCGGTCTTTTTAAGTATTCCCAACAAAGCAATTATTCAGTTCCGCTGACTCTTTTTTTAAAGTATGCTAAACTTAATTTCAGTTGACTTCTAAAAGCTTAGGTAGGTTGCACGAACTTAATTTTCCAAGTGCCAACTCAATTTGTTAAGTACACTAAACCTAATATCAGGTGGGTTCTAAAAGCTTAAGCATATTGAACAAACTTAATTTCCCGAACAATGTTTTTGTATATCCTGTAGTTAAATTATTGTTTCGAGTAATTCTAACAAACTCGATTTAATATCATTTAATCCAATTTAAAATGTTACCATATATGGTACATTTTAAATTGGATTAAATGATATTAAATCGAGTTTGTTAGAATCAGGGCTTTGAACCGGAATTTTTTTCCTATTGGTTCGTTCCGAACAGAAACGGAATTTTAACGTTTCCGGTTTTGGGTTCCACCATTAAATAGACGTTCCCGAACCGGTTAGAACAAAAAAAAATTTCGTTCCCGGAACGGTTAATTACGTTCCCTCTCAGCTGTTTAACAAATGGCTATAAAATTATGTCTCTGTCTCATCCAGCTTAAGCCAAATGTAGGCTAATTCTATTACAACCTTCATTAAATAAGACAAGAAATAATTCAAAACAATTATTATTTCAAATGTTGGTGATTTGGATTCTCAGTACGTCTTCCCATCTACACAAACAGAAAAAGTGCCAAAAATGAAAGATAATTCGTTTAGTGTGTTACCAAAGGCGAGTCAGGCCCTATAGAGGGCTACCGCATGACGTCACCGCGCCGCGAGATTTTGTTAGGCGCCATATTGGAAGTACACATCTATGCAAGTACATACATTCATAACAAACTACAGCTGAAATGTAGCCAGGGCCGGTTCTGCCCTAATCTGGACCCGGGTGCAACATCGCGCAACCCCCCCCCCCCCCCCCCCCCCCAAAAAAAAAAACACCAGTCAAAATCAGGACAACCATCACATAACTATAACTATAAACATTTTATATCAACTATTTTAACTAAATGGGCTATAATAAATAAGCCTGCAGGCAGCCACGGCGGGCTGCCTCAGAAAAGTAACCATTTGTCCTACCTTAAAACTCGTTTTGCATTTTCTGCCTCCTTTTTTGTATTTTCGACCCTCCGTTTATTTTCTTTCCTTTTCTGAAAACCCGATTTGTGTCCAGACATTTTGTTCTGCTACCAACGAACGAACTCGTCAGGTCTCGTCTCTCGAGCCTGCGATGATTCCCGTGGGAAGGGCAACAACTGATACATTTTTACAAACAGCCAATAGGGAGGTTGCAACATTCAGGCTCTTCTTTGCTCAGACACTCAGTAATGCAATTACCCACTAGTAGTCCACCTTCCCGCTCTCTCCATTCAGTCAGCGAACGTCACACAGGAAGTGAACCCCAGCGGGTCATAGAAACTTGCGCAGGAGAAGAATGACTATTTGTAGGCTACAGAAACTTTGAGGAACGAAATAAAAACCGGTATTAACCGGTTACCATTATTTTTAATAAGCGTTTCTGTTCCGGAACATAAAAAATAATAAAGTTTCTGGTTTCGTTTCTGTTCCATGTGAAATAGAAAAAGTTCCCGGTTTTCGTTTTCGTTCCTTGAACCGGTTCAAAGCCCTGGTTAGAATTACTCGAAACAATAATTTAACTACAGAATATACAAAAACATTGTTCGGGAAATTAAGTTTGTTCAATATGCTTAAGCTTTTAGAACCCACCTGATATTAGGTTTAGTGTACATAACAAATTGAGTTGGTACTTGGAAAATTAAGTTTGTGCAACCTACCTAAGCTTTTAGAAGTCAACTGAAATTAAGTTTAGCATACTTTAAAAAAAGAGTCAGCGGAACTGAATAATTGCTTTGTTGGGAATACTTAAAAAGACCGATGCAAATTGTTACCTCAATTGTTTAAGTTCAGACAATGTGTCATTTTTTAGAGTGTATAATGTACACACACAGTGAGCAATGAGCACACACACACACAGCAGTGGGCAGCGATGCTACAGCACCCGGGGAGCAGTTGAGGGTTAGGTGCCTTGCTCAAGGGCATTTCAGCCCAAGGCTGCCCCATGTTAACCTCACCACATGTCTTTGAACTTTCGGGGGAAACTGGACCACCTGGAGTAAACCCACGCAGACACGGGGAGAACATGCATACTCCACACAGAAATGCCCCCGTTGGCCGCTGGGCTTGAACCCAGAACCTTTTTGCTGTGAGGTGACAGTGCTAACCACTACACCACCGTACCACCAGTTATAACACATACACACACACACACCATACAGCTAAAAGTTTGTGAACACCTGACCCTCACACCAATGTGTGCTTTTTGAACATCCATTCCAGCTTTAGTCCCACCTGTGCTGTTATAATAACCTTAATTCTTCTGGGGAGGCTTTCAGCTAGATTTTGGAATGTGGCTGTGGGGATTTGTCCATTCAGCCACAAGAGCATTCACAAGGTCAGGCACTGATGTCAGGTGAGGAGACCTGTGGTGCAGTTGGCATTCCAATTCATCCCAAAGGTGTTCAGTAGGGTTGTGGTCAGGGCTCTGTGCAGGCCAATCAAGTTCTTTTTATGTAAGAAGTGGACACCATGTGCTCTGGACCAAAGATGAAAAGGACTATCCAGACTGTAACCAGCAACAAGTCCAAAAGCCAGGTTCTGTCATGGTATGGGGTTATGTCAGTGCCCTTGGCAAAGGTAACTTACACTTCTGTGATGGCAGCATTAATGCAGAAAAGTACATTGATGTTTTGGAGCAACATATTCTGCCTTCAAGATGACATCTTTTCCAGGGAGATTTTAACAAGACAATGCAAAACCATATTCTGCACACATTACAATGGAATGACTGTGGAAGAAGAGGGTGCCTGTTTCCTCTGTCCCAGTAGAGAATGTGTGGTGAAGAAGAATGGGACAAAATAACACATTAAATGGTCTAACAATTGGTCAGTGCCTAATCATGTTTCAAGTGTTGTGAGAAGGAATGGCAACATTACAAAATGGTAAATGCTTTACCATCCCAACTTTTTTTGGAAAGTGTTACAAGAACCAAAATTGAAATAAGTGCTTATTAAAAAAAAAAGTCATGAGGTAAAACATCAAATAATTTACTGCTGTGTTGTTTTGAATGCAATATAAGTCAAAGATTATTTACAAATCGTTTTCAGTTTTAATTTCAATTTCAACATATCATCCCAACTTTTTTCTGATTTGGGAATGTCATATTGATATGCAGCAAATACATTTGTGCTTATAGACCAATGTACCTTTTGGATGATATAGTGTTTATGATTTTAGATTTGATTTTCATGCCAATTTCCTGTGGACTGCATGTGAAATAATCTTCTTACTTTACTGCAACTGAAGATAAAAAGCTCTGGACCAGTAAATATTCAGCTTGCACACAAACAGCAATATAATGTAATAATTATTAAAGGTAAACATATACTGTATGTAATTTGTTTTTTTTAAATAAACTGCATGGTGTTAATATAATGTAAAATGTCAGTAAGAGGGCCTGACAATTGGATTCAGTACTCAAGAAAATTTAGAAGAAAATCCTAAAATATTCATCCATTCATTAACCACTTTCTCCAGGTTAGGGTTGTGGAAGATCTGGAGCCTATTCTGGGAACCCTGGGCAGAAACATATGAAACACCCTCGATGAGACCCTTCAAATATTTTATTTTATTTTATTTTTTTGCTGTATCTCTACTGCCACTTAGTGGGAAACTAATTAAGTACAAAAATCAACTCTGTAAGACAGCACACTTGAGCGCCAATGATGGATGTCTTATTTAGGTTCGGTTGGTAGTTTTGAGGTAGAGAAAATGTGCACATACTTCTCCTTCTTCTATCTTCTTGTACTTTGAGGTGTCGCAAGGAGTTGGAGACGCCAGTCAAGGGCTTGGTGGGCAGCTTCTGTAGCAGACAGGTCGTAGGTTCTGAGGATTTCCCTCACGCCGTCAATCCAGCGTTTGCAAGGCCGCCCTCGAGCTCAGGTCTTTGAGCTCCTTTTGTTGTAGGCTCTAAAAGCAGGATGATGGATTGACATCCTACTGAGATGGCCAAACCATTTGATATGTTGTTGTTGAATGTGATCATGGCTCGATCTTGTGTCCACTATTCTCCTTATTTCTTCATTCCTTATTCTATCACGCCTGTTTTTGTTGGCTGCTTTTCTTAGACATCTCATTTCACAGATTGCTATTCTTCTTTCTAAGGTTTTATTCAGAGTCCATGTCTGGCACTGGTATGTCAGGGTTGGCACAAATATGGTATTAATGAGTTGTGCTTTGATATTCATGGGAACGTAAATGTGCATATACATATTGTATAAATAGACTGGAGAAATGTCAATACAACATTAACATAAACAAATGCTCCACAATTTGGAAGCACAGGATTCAGGGGAAAAGTTAAATGAGACAAAGAAATATTTTAATAATTTGTGAAAATCACAATCGGTTACAGCAAGATGAATGGCCTGTATTTTAACATCTACAATGCGGATCTTTCATCATCAACTGTTTATTCTTGAATGCAGAATGTGGTCTATTTTTCACACAATTTACAGAGTACAGTCTGCATTTACGGATTGTGGCTATAAATGATGGAAGTCAAGAAGTCAAATCAGAGTCTTTTCCCAAATGTCACACATCTGATATATGGCATAGCATTTATAAATCAGTCTGTGTTGCTGAAACTGTATGCATTATTATATGTGGTTAGTCTGGGCTGCCAACTCTCACGCAATGAGCGTGAGAGACACGCATTTGACTGTCTTCACACACTCACACGCCATACCTCCGATTTCTCATCTCATCTCATCTCATTATCTCTAGCCGCTTTATCCTTCTACAGGGTCGCAAGCAAGCTGGAGCCTATCCCAGCTGACTATGGGCGAAAGGCGGGGTACACCCTGGACAAGTCGCCAGGTCATCACGGGGCTGACACATAGACACAGACAACCATTCACACTCACATTCACACCTACGGTCAATTTAGAGTCACCAGTTAACCTAACCTGCATGTCTTTGGACTGTGGGGGAAACCGGAGCACCCGGAGGAAACCCATGCGGACACGGGGAGAACATGCAAACTCCGCACAGAAGGGCCCTCGCCGGCCCCGGGGCTCGAACCCAGGACCTTCTTGCTGTGAGGCGACAGCGCTAACCACTACACCACCGTGCCGCCCAACTCCGATTTCTCACGCTAGAAAAAAATCTAGTTTATCTATCTGATCTAGGCTACCTATTGCGTCGCGCCAACCACTTGCGATCGATCAATTACGCCTTACGCACGGCTAAACAGACAGAGAGGTGTTCCCTTCTGTACACGCTCCCCTATGGTAGGTGGCGCATCTAATGATGCTGCACTCGCCGGAAGTTGGATAATTGCCTACCGTCAATTTAGAGGAAGAGGAGGGAGAAGAAGGTATCCGAGTTGAAGACGGGTGTCTCAGACAGGTTTGTACATATGTATGCCGATGTGTGGTGTTACTGGCGTAATTATGAATTTATATAAAGTTTCTTAATCGTTATAGCCTATAAGTGTTGTGAGAATATTTAATGCCTGTGGCAGCGGGGGCGTGCTCTAGCATCGGTCTGTGACAGGAGGGCGGAGTCGGGGAAGTTAAGTGGCAGAATCACGACACCTGTTGTTAAGGCCCGGTCCCACTGCACTTACGGATGCAAAGAGGATGTAAAACGTAAAATAATCTTTGCCATCCGTTGGAAAACGCTATGCATCCGTTGTGTACTCATTGCATACGTGCTTCATACGCTCTATCCATCGAGCATCCGTCCACTGTGATTTCATCCGCGCAAAAAGTTTTGAGCTGCACAAAACTTTTATAACGGATGAACTTTCCGCCGTGTACAATGTAAATCCGCGACATATACGAGCAACAAACGTTCTATGTCCGTTATCATCCGTTAAACGTCTGCTGTATCCTCTCTGCATCCTCTGGGCATCCTCGCAACTCACATCCGCTGCAGCTGAAAACAGAAAGAGGGAGGAAAGATAAGGTACATGAAACGTCTATTCATCGTTAGTAGCACGGAAATAGAAAGGATGTAAGCGTATGCATCTCGTATATAAAGTATTCAAAACGGACAAAGCGTTTATATCTGGGATGTATCTCGTATATTTAGGATGTCTGGAGTATGTCTAGAGTATGTATAAGGACACCTAGCGGACAATCGGTCTGCATCCGATATACATCCGCGCAACATCCCCTTTGTTTCCGTTAGGCGTACGTGATGCATCCCCTTCTTCCGCTATGCATCCGCTCTTTCTGCTATGCGTCCGCTTCTCAGTTATCACCGGTAACCCCTTCGGAGCTGTCATCCACTTCCATCCGCTTTCATCCGCTAGGCTTCCTATGAACATGCGTTTAACATCCCCGCTATATACTACCCACGACCATTCTTTTCCGTTCTGTTTTCGCAAATTTTCACCAATTTTGTCCATTTCTGGAGCGGATGAAAACGGATAGAGCCACCCCCGAAATTTTGCTCGTCCGCTGTGTCCTTTTTGCATACATTTTGTGTCCATCGGCCAGTGGGACCGGGCCTTTAATTGATGTGTTTTGGCCCTTTTCCACTACCCTTTTTCAGCTCACTTCAGCTCGCTTCAGCTCACTTCAGCCCGACACGGCTCGCGTTTCGACTACCAAAAACCAGCACGACTCAGCTCGCTTCAGCCCTGCTTAGCCCCTAAAACTCGCACCGTTTTGGAGTGGGGCTGAAGCGAGCCAAAGCGAGCCGAGTGGGGCTAGGGGCGTGAGCAGACACTCCCCTGTGCACTGATTGGTGAGGAGGAGTGTCCTCACATGCCCACACACGCCCCACGAGCACGCTGGGATCTGTAAACACCGCAAACCCGTAAGAATAATAATTATGAATTACGAGAATTTCTGAAGCCTTATGCGCCTCGCCTCATCTATACGCTCTTGCCAGTATCTGTCCGCGTTGTCGGTGACAACAAGCCACAGCACCAAGACCAGCAACACTAACGACTCCATGTCCTCCATGTTTATTGTTTACTATTCGGGTCGTGAGACTACCGCTGAAAAGATCACTGAATCAGTGACATACAGAGCATAGTGGACGAGTTCGCGGAGCGCAAGGCTCGTCGTATGCCCTTCAAATAATGCGCGCAGTAGGCTATTGATGTTTTATTATGAGCCATGTACAGTATGTCGCCTAATGTTTTTTTGTTTCTGAGTTACATGTTTGTTTGAAGGACTTAATGTGCACCCCGTAGTGTTGAAATTGGTAAACACAGTGCATTCAGTGAGGTTTGCACCGCCCTCCTTTTATTTCTGACTCTTCCTGTCACCGTTGCAACCTCTGAGCGCTCATTCGTATGCCCTTCAAATAATGTGCGCAGTATAGGCTATTGATGTTTTATTATGAGCCATGTACAGTATCCTAATGTTTTTTGTTTCTGAGTTACATGTTCGTTTGAAGGACTTGATGTACTAAATAACATAGTTGCACCCGGTAGTGTTGAAATTGGTAAACACCGCAGTTGCGGACATTTTGTAGCCTAAAATGATGTTATGATAAGCTTTAATAAAGGGCCCGGTCATTTGCCCCGCCCCCGGCCCGGCTCTGACTTGTTCCGCCACTGTCACTGATGTCACTGTTTGCGCTGCTTAACGACATCACATGACGTCCACCCACTTTCGCTAACTCCACCCAGTGTGTCCACCCACTTCCAGCCAGCACGGTTCAGCGCGGTTGTAGTCGAAATGCAACTCCAACAGCCCCGCTCAGCTCGACTCAGCTCGACTCGGCACGGCACGACTCAGCCGCGTTTGTAGTGGAAAAGCGGCATTAGTGTGTCTTCCCAGTGACCGCGCCCTTCTTAAGGAGAGAGAGTGAGAGCAGAGGGAAGCTCTCCACAACCAGACAGCTGATGTGTGTGCGTGTGTCTGCGTATGTGTTTGCAGCTGAAAAGCTGAATAAAGAGAGTTTTTGTGAACTCAGTTCTGTCCTGCCGTCCTTCTGTGCTCCACCCATTTACATGAACTGCCACAATGCCATTTCGAGAGCTGTGTACTAGGCATGCTAAATCATTATAGGCCTACTGCCGTGCCGCAGCCTCTATCTTCCCCAACAAGCAGCACGGGAGAGCACCTCCTTAGCACACGTTTATTAAGGCGCATTTTTAGTTTGTTTACTGTACGTTATCATACTTTATGACTTTATTTGAAGCCATACTGGAAATGTTGTAAAATAAAGCAAGTAAGAGATAATATTACAAATGCAAGAAGAGCCATTAGCCACCATACCTATTGTTTATTTACAGGGTATTTATTTTTAATTATTTATGATGTATGTAATTGCTCAGTTAAAGTAAATAAAGCATGGTCACCTGTAATATCAAAGAAGTTGAACTTGTTGTGAATAATTAAAAAAAAAGACAGAGAGCAATATACTGAGGAGACAGGGTTTCAAAGAGGGCAAGACAGGTAGAGAATATTTGTCAGATAACAGGCCCTGACGAATGCTCTATTACTAATAAGAAACATAGATAAGAAATAAATTAATAAGAAATATATTAATATAGCTTATTTAAGTATGACCAAAATTTTTAAGCCCAACTTTGTGTGCACATTCCCACCAATGGCCAAGGTTCAGCTTTTTGTGTTTCAATACTGTTCAAACTTGATCATTTTAATGTTTCTTGTAGCACATGCACATTTTGCTTACTGTTTAAGCATTTTATTTGTTCTTTTGCTGTTGATATTTTTCCCCATGCCAATCTTCTGCTGAACCCAGTGGTGGGGAAAGCCCTTAAATGCATAATGAATAGTCAGTGAGGGACAATCTTATTTTTGCAACAGTTATTAAAAACTTAACATTTAGTTTCAATTCAGAAGGTGTTTAGGCTTAGCTGATGAAATATTTTCAAACATGAACTTGCCTTTAAATCTGAAACACAGGTCTAGAGGGCTACAGGAACATTGGCAGTCATCTGTAGTTTTCTAGTGTGGGGGCTTTTAAGCCAAAACTTGGTGCTTTTGTTGGCCACAAGCTGAAGGCCTGGCAAGTCAGGGTGTGTAAGAATGTAGGTATGGCACAGCAGGCCACTCCAAAAATCCACCAGAATGCAGGAACATCTACTAAATCCAAAATCTCAAACCCCCCCCCATCGTCCATCTCTAGCTGGACGACCCACAAACAAAACACCAGAATGGAGGGGGACAAGTGAATATCAAACTGAATACAAAATTCCCACTTACTGCGTGGTGTGCGGAAAAATTTTGCCGTCGACCCCCCCCCCCAAAAAAAAAATCTCACTCCAAGGAATTTTGAAAAGTTGGCAGCCCTGGGTTAGTTCTCCTTTCAGAGAAGGAAGACATGGAATTTTAATGATCGTACATACTTACGCTATATGGCCAAACGTTTGTGGACGCCTGACCATCACATCCATATATGAGTGGCTATTAGTTCTGTTCTTTTATAGTGAACTTCAAACATCCATGCAATATTTTGTAAATTGTAGTACAGCAACAACAGCAGAAAATAACGAGTAGCTTAGCAATAAGCTAGCCAGCAGACAATAGTGAGTAGCATTAGCAACAAGTAAGCCGGTTTACATACGAGATATCACTAACATCTAATATCTCACTAAGTGATATCTTAGTGAGATATCACTAAGATATTGAGATATCACTAACATCTCTAATGTTAGCGATCTCAATATCTCTCACACTCTTCAAAACAGCGACTAGTATGGTCAGTACTGTGTCTCTTTACTACTGTAACTGATTTAAAGCCAATACCGCTAGTAACTAATGAACATTTAGAGAAGGGGTACTTTGCATTATTCACAGTGTGAGAGACCATGTTGATTTGATGTTACTCCATCAACAAGGAAGGAACTGATAGTTGAGAAAACTGTCTGAAGCCAACAAGTTGAAATTTCAGGTTGAGGGAGTGTTTTCAGTGGCTTTTACCAGTTGTAGTCAAGGAGTAACATGGTGCAAATTAATTTCGAGCACAACACAAGAGGCCTAGCCCATTCATTGCAACATAAAATACAAAGCAAGGTCCATGAAGACAAAGGCCAAGATTGTTTGCCAAGGCTGGAGTGGAAGAATTCGAGTGTCCTGCACACAGCCCTAACTTCAACCCCACTGAACCCCTTTGTGAAAAATTGAAATGTAGACTGCACACCAGGCCTTCTTACCCTACATTCGTGCCTGACCTCACTAATGCTCTTGTGGCTGAATAGGCAGATCCCCATAGCCACGCTCCAAAATCTAGCGAAAGCCAGCAAAGGGGGGACTAAGGCTACATCCACACGACAACGGCAACGAGATTTTTTTTTTAAAATATCGCGTCCACATGGGCAACGGATCAGTAAAATTTCAGGTACATATGGGAATGCAGCACTTGCTGAAAACGATGCAATACACATGCCACACCTCTACGTGCACTGTAAAACGGTCCCATCGGAGACACCAGAACAATAGAAGTAGACGCATGCACATAAACCCCTTCTTCTGTAGCATTAGCCACATAAAGTTTTGATTATTAATCAGTAGCATAAAACGAAAGACGCGGAAAGAGGAATGAATGGGGGTAGATGGAAGCCGATACGCCAACATTCTGATAGCCTCCAGAATTCTTTAATGGTCCGGAATAAATTGAATGCTACACGTTGATGGATTACTTTGTTCTTCTATGCCCTTTTTGAGGAATATATTGTCAGACTTAAACCAACATCTGAAGAGGTGAGATTGCTCCTTTCTTTTTCCTATTTTTCCTATTTTTTTTGTTTTTGGAAAGTGCATGGGCGGTGCGCGGTTTGGTACTGCTTCCGCAGTGTTTAGACTAAAGACTCTGCCCTAAGGGCTATTCTCTCACTCTCTCTCTCTCTCTCACACTTTGCACCATTACACAATAAATATTCACAGTGAAAATATTTTGTAAGCGCGTTTCATGAACCAAGTTATAGGATTTGTTGACAACTCGCATCGAGTTCGTTACACTTCTACCCGGCGTGAAGCACTGACAGTCATGTGGTTGTGACATCATCGTAAACAAATCTGTTCTACTCATCCAGATGACTTTGCAACAGCTCCGTTGCCAGATTTTTTCACTCTGGAACCCGTTCTCAAAAGATTTTGTTTTGGGGCACCCAAAACGCCGGTGCCGTGTGGATGCCAGGCCAAAACGATAAACAATTTTATCACATTCACCTGAATCCGTTGCCGTGTAGACAGGGCCTAAATCTAGAATGGGATGTTCAAAAGTGCATATGGGTGTGATGGTCAGGCATCCACAAACCTTTGGCCAAAAAGTGTAAGTAGTATCAATGAAAAACAGAGCAATGCTGAATACATACAAAAGTTGTTTATCTGCCTGCTATAGCCCCAATTCCAAAACAGTTGGGATGCTGTGATAAACATAAATAAAAACAGAATGCAGTGATTTGCAAATCATTTTCAATCTATAATTAATTGAATACAATAACAAGATATTTAATGTTCAAACTCCATCCATCCATCCATTATCTGTAGCGGCTTATCCTGTCCTACAGGGTCACAGGCAAGCTAGAGCCTATCCCAGCTAACTATGGGCGAGAGGCGGGGTATACCATGGACAAGTCACCAGGTTATCACAGGGCTGACACAGAGACAAACAACCATTCACGCCTACGGTCAATTTAGAGCCACCAATTAGCCTAACCTGCATGCCTTTGGACTGTGGGGGAAACCGGAGCACCCGGAGGAACCCACGCAGACATGGGGAGAGCATGCAAACTCCACACAGAAAGGCCCTCGTCGGCTGCTGGGCTCGAACCCAGGACCTTCTTGTTGTGTGGCGACAGTGCCAACTACTACACCACCAAGCCGCCCTTAATGTTCAAACTGATAAATTTTATTGTTTTTCATAAATTTACACTCATTCTGAATTTGATGCCTGCAACACATTCCAAAAACGTTGGGACAGAGGGAACAAAAGACTGGGAAAGTTGTGTAATGCTCACCTGTTTGGAAGATTGTACAGATACACAGATTCATTGGTAATTGGACAGGTTTAGTTGTTTACAAAGATGGGGTGAGGTTCACAACTTTGTGAAAAACTACGAGGGTAAATAGTCCAACAGTTTAAGAACAACATTTCTCAATGTACAACTGCAAGGAATTTAGGGATTTCACCACTGACAATCCATAATAGCATCAAAATATTCAGAGAATTCAGCAAAATCTCTGCACGTAAAGGGAAAAGTTCCAACATCAAAATTGAATGTCCATGACCTTCGATCCCTCAGGTGGCACTACATTAAAAAGTGACATGATTGTTCCCAAATTCTTACTGAGTGTTGTTAAAAGAAAAGGTGATGTAACACAGTGGTAAACATCCCGTCTCAACATTTTTGGAACATGTTGCAGGCATCAAATTCAGTATGATTGTATAAAAACAATAAAGTTTGTCAATTCGAACATTAAATATCTTGTTTTTGTCTTGTATTCATTGAATGTCCATCCATTATCCATAGCCACTTATCCTGTGCAGGGTCACTGGCAAGCTGGAGCCTATCCCAGTGGACTATGGGCGAGAGGCGGGGTACACCCTGGACAAGTCGCCAGGTCATTGCAGGGCTGATACATAGAGACAAACAACCATTCACACTCACACCTACAGTCAATTTAGAGCCACCAGTTAGCCTAATCTGCATGTGTTTGGACTGTGGAGGAAACCAGATTACCCAGAGGAAACCCACACAGACACGGGGAGAACATGCAAACTCCACACAGAAAGGCCCCCGTCAGCCACTGGGCTCAAACCCAGAACCTTCTTGCTGTGAGGTGACAGTGCTAACCACTACACCACCGTGCCGCCCTTCATTGAATATATGTCAAAAAATATTTGCAAGTCATAACATTCTGTTTTATTTGCCTTTTACACAGAGTCCCAGTTTTTTTGGAATTGGGGTTATACAAAATGCCTCATGGACTGGTGATAATCCACAATACAAAACTCAATCCTCGTATTGTCATGACAAAATAAATTAAATTTCAGTTTCAAATGTATTTATATAGCACCATTCAGACACCATGCAATTGAAAGTGCTTTACAGCTGAATATAAAACATTCATTAAATGGCAATAAGAAACTAAACAAAAGCAAAAGAAAGCAAATAACTAGTTTAAATGAAGACAGAGTTAAATAAGATTATGTGAAATTAAATAAGATTAAATGGAGTTCATTTGAAAAACAATAAGACAGAAAAATAAAAAATAAAAGTAAAGGCAAGCACATGAGCAGTTAAAAAAATAAAGATGAAAAAGAAATCGCATATCTAATTTATTGGAAAGTTGCAGTAATGTTTTAATCCTTGATTTGAATGAACTGACAGTATTAGCAGGTCTCAGGTATTCTGGAAGCTTGTTCCACAATTGGGGAGCATAGAAACTACGGTAAATGCTGCTTCGCCTCACTTGGTTTTCATCCTGGGAATACTGAGTAAACCAGTACTAGATGACCTGAGAGCTCTGGATGTTTTGTAACGAACAATTAAATCAGAGATGTATTTCAGCCTGAGACCATTTAGTGCTTTATAGACAACTAATAGTATTTTAAAATCTATCCTTTGACACACAGGAAGCCAGTGCAATGATCTGAGAACTGGTGTAATGTGTTCCACTTTCTTGGCGTTAGTAAGGACTCTGGAGGCAGCATTCTGGACAAGCTGTAGCTGTCTGATTGAAGACTTGACAGCATTACAGTAGTCTAGCCTGCTGAAAATAAACGCATGAACAAGCTTTTCTGTATCTTGTTTAGACAGAAATCCTTTGATTCTTGCTATATTTCTAAGGTGGTAGGAAGCTGATTTTGTAATTGTCTTTATATGAATGTTGAAATTTAAGTCCGAGTCCATAATGACACCCAGATTTAGAGCATGATTTGTATATTTTAGTGTCATGGAGTCAAAATAAGCACTCACTTTTAATCTTTCTTTGTTAGGGCCAAAGACAATCATTTCAGTTTTTTCTGTGTTCAATTGGAGAACGTTCTGGTACACCCACTCATTGATTTGTTCAATGCACTTAATCACCGAATATAGATGACGTGCAGCCACGTGAAGAAAATGTGCTATGTCATAAGCATCTGCCATGATGGTGGATAGACAAAGCAACTAGGATGGTAGCCGCTGAACGTATGTCTGTAAACAATGTTGAATTTTGTCACTATTACCATGATTTGAACGGTCAAGCGAAGTTTTGATACAAAGAGCAGATAGATATGTATGATTTTGACCCATATTATTTTAAAAAGTCAGACTTTTCTGAAAGGGCAGCACGGTGGTGTAGTGGTTAGCGCTGTCGCCTCACAGCAAGAAGGTCCTGGGTTCGAGCCCAGCGGCAGGCGAGGGCCTTTCTGTGTGGAGTTTGCATGCTCTTCGTGTGGGTCCCCTCTGGGTTCTCTGGGTTCTCTGGTTTCCCCCACAGTCCAAAGGCATGCAGGTTAGGCTAATTGGTGGCTCTAAATTGATCGTAGATGTGAGTGTGAATGGTTGTTTGTGTCTATGTGTCAGCCCCAGGGTGTACCCCGCCTCTCGCCCATAGTCAGCTGGGATAGGCTCCAGCTTGCCTGCGACCCTGTAGGACAGGATAAGCGGCTACAAATAATGATGGATGATGATGATGATGGACTTTTCTGAAGCTAAGACACTTCTACTGACAATAAAATACCCACATATCACGTTCTATCTGGTTTGGCTGATAAAACATAGCCCATTTTCTGAGTGGGTGCCCAGTATGGATTGTTTCTATCATACAATTTTGCTGGTGCTCCAAAAGTGAAATGGTAATTCTCAGTAAACCTGCCATCTTCAACCAAACTACAAACATGGACTCTATGAACTACACTACTTTTTTCATTTCCGTTTCCGGTTGAGAGTACACCGTGCACATTCTGGCTACCGCTTCTCACCAGCGCTTTTTATTTTATTTTCTCTTTTGTTTTTCTTTTTTGTGTTTGTGTAGTTTGATGTACGTTTCTGTTTGAGTGATTTTGTCCACCGGTTGTGGTGTAGCTCCAGACCCAGTTTTGGGTGTTGGTTCCCTTCAGGCCTTGGTTCACTGTGGGTGATGCCTGTGCTCCTCACTATGGACTGCAGTGAGCTTGTTACTCATTTTAACATCATAGCTGTCCAGTGCTCTCTGCAGCAGTGCTTTAGTGTCTGGCGTGATGTTCTGAGCGATGTTGCTCGGTGGCGTTGTGGCAGCAGTGCAGGCAGTTTGGGACATGCCATCGCTCTGTGTGGCGATGCGTCTGTGCTCACTTTGTGGATCCATGGCGTGGTGTTCCGAATGATGTTGCCTGGTGCCGTCACAGTGGCTATGCAGGCGGTGCGAGACTTGTTTTCGTGCACCTTTTGGTGGGACTGTGGCTGCTACACCATTGGAATGACATCCTGACCTTTATTTGGTGGACCTTTTTTTTCTATAATTGTAAAGCGACCTTGGGTTTTGAGAAAAGCACTATACAACTCCCCTCTGGGGGAGAGGAGGGGTAACAGGAGGACAGAACAACTCAAGTCAGTTAAAGTGCATATCACAGGTAAAAAATTCAGGAGCAAGATCAATGTAATTCTCCTATTTTATATTAAACTTTGGTCAAATATCTGTAACATTCTGCATTCTCTGCAATTTTTTTACCTTGCGCAATACCAGAAAAATTCAGTTGAAATCAAGCCATTTGAGGCAAATTGGTCCGCCTCTGAAAAAAACCTGGCATTTGAATTTCCCGGCAAACATTGATTTTCGTGACGTCATCTGCGGGACACCTCCCTCTGAATCCTACGTCAGCACTGGTTTGTTTATGAGAAAACAACCTGGTGGTTTTCTGCAAATTTCTTCAACGTTATCACGTAATTATTAAAATGGTTAACAGATGTATCATAGGAGGGTGTAGCAACACCAATCTTGATGGGATTAGTACTCATCATTTTCCAAAAGACTGGACAATGAGAGAGAAATGGGAGCGCTTCGTCTACACAGGCTGTGCACTTAAACCATGCAAAGCTCGCGCAGCCTGCTCATGCTTTCACAAATAATGTCACGAATCTGGCTCCAGACTCCCTTGGGATTTTTCCAGATGCATTTTGTTATTTTATTTTTTTTTCTGCTGTAGACAGATGGCCTTGTGCAAAATTACCCTTCTGGATGAGTGTGTAAAGGGACATACTTTCATATAAAAAAAAAACACGAAATTGGTCCAGAATACGCACTTTAAGATCTTCTCCAAGCTTGACTTATGCAGTGCGTACAACCTCATCTGAATAAAGAAAGGTGACGAGTGGAAGACAGCGTTTAATACAACCTCTGGCCATTTTGAGTACCGGGTAATGCCGTATGGCCTCTCTTTGGCACCTAGCATGTTCCAGTGTCTCATTAATGATGTGTTACCGGACATGCTAGGCAGATATGCCATCGGCTACATCAACAACATCTTAATATATTCCCCAGATGAAGAGAGTCACATCAAACACGTTAGGACAGTCCTCAAATATCTACTCCATAACCACCTCTACATCAAAGCAGAGATGGACGAGTTACATCAGCACCATATATCGTTCCTGTGCTACATCATCAGCTCTGAAGGTGTTAGCATGGCTGCATCCAAGGTCTCTGCGGTCACGTCTTGGCCCACTCCCACGTCAGTTAAGGAACTCCAACATTTCCTAGGTTTTGCCAACTTCTACCCCCATTTTATTCAGGGTTTCAGCTCCATCGCTGTCCCACTAACATCACTACTTAAGAAGGGGCCCAAGCGTCTTCACTGGAACCCCACGGTGGAAGAAGCTTTCGGTCACCTCAAGCAAGCCTTCACCTCAGCTCCCATCTTGCAACATCCAGATCTAACCAAACCCTTTGTTTTAGAGGTTGATGCATCTGACACGGGAGTTGGAGCTGTGCTATTGCAACGTTTCGGAGAAAAACAGAAACTCCATCCAGTAGCATTCTTTTCCAAAAAACTCTCCTCAGCAGAAAGAAATTATGATGTGGGAAACCAGGAACTACTTGCCATAAAACTGGCCTTTGAGGAGTGGTAACACTGGCTGGAAAGAGCCACTCATCCATTTGTTATTCTCACTGACCACAAAAACCTCGAATATCTCAGAAAGGCCAAGCGGCTAAATCCTCGCCAAGCCAGGTGGTCCTTCTTCTTCACCAGGTTCAATTTTACCATCTCATTTTGTCCTGGCTCCAAGAATACTAAAGCTGATGCCCTATCACGAAACTTTGCTCCCACGCTCCAAGACCCCAGTACCCATCCCATAAAGTACTTCCTCCTCAGTGCTTCATCCAGTCAATTACCTGGGACATAGATAAAGAAGTCAGAGACTCTCAACGATCTTCCACCCAGTCTCCTATATGTACCTGTGGCAGTTCAGTATGCGTGGGTGGAGCACAGAGGACAGCAGGACAGAGATCAGGTTCAAAATAGGCTTTATTGCCACACTTTTCAGTGAACAATCTGAACACCAAACAGACACACACACACAACCGGCGTCGAGTTCAGGGATGAGCTCCTCTGCTCTTGCTCTCCCTACCTAAATAGGGCGCGGTCACTGGGAAGACACACACAAACACAGGTTAATTGCCGTCAGGAGTAGTGATTTTGCCACTTACCTTCCCTGACTCCGTCCTCCTGTCACAGACCGGCGCTTGACCATGCCCCCGCTGCCACATACCCCCACCGCCCGACTCAGGCCGGGGCGGCCGTCCGGCCTGCAGCCGACTCCCCCCCCCCCCCCTTGACGGGAGAGGAAGTCCGCCATGACCATCTGCGCCCCCGGCCTGTGGACCACCTTAAAATTGAAGGGTTGGAGTGCCAGATACCAACGGGTGATCCGCACGTTGGCATCTTTCATGCGGTGGAGCCACTGGAGGGGCGCGTGGTCCGAACAGAGGGTGAAAGGGCGCCCCAGCAGGTAGTAACGGAGGGTGAGGACCGCCCACTTGATGGCCAGACACTCTTTTTCTATGGTGCTGTAGTGCCCCTCATGCACCGACAGCTTCCTACTGATGTACAGGACGGGGTGGTCCTCCCCCTCCACCTCCTAGGACAAAACCGCCCCCAGCCCTCTGTCCGACGCATCGGTCTGCAACACAAAGGGGAGAGAAAAGTCAGGGGAGTGTAAAAGTGGCCCCCCACACAGTGCAGCCTTTACCTCAGAAAAAGCCCGCTGGCATTGCTCCGTCCACTGGACCGGATCTGGTGCCCCCTTTTTAGTGAGATCAGTCAGCGGGCTGGTGACGTCCGAATACTTAGGTATAAACCTACGGTAATAGCCAGCCAGCCCCAGGAACTGTCTCTCCCCCTTTTTGGTCTTGGGCCTCAGGCAGGCCGCAATTGCTGCCGTCTTATTAATTTGGGGATGCACCTGCTCGTTGCCCAAGTGGAAGCCCAGATACCGTACTTCCACCCGCCCAATTGCACACTTCTTTGGGTTGGCTGTGAGCCCTGCTCGCCTCAGCAACCTAACGACGGCCCTCAGATGTTCGAGGTGCCTCGGCCAGTCATCACTATAGACGATGATATCATCTAGATAAGCGGCCGCATTTACGAATTTTTTAATGATATTCTTGAGGGTGCGATTGAACCGTTCCACTAAACCGTCCGTTTGTGGGTGATACACGCTGGTGCGGATCGGCTTAATCCCCAATAACCCATACAGTTCGCGCAGTGTCTGTGACATAAACGTGGTGCCTTGATCAGTCAGAATCTCTTTCGGGATTCCAACTCGGGAGATAACACGGAAGAGCGCCTCCGCAATACTGCGTGCTGAGATATTGCGCGGAGGCACCGCTTCCTGGTATCGCATTGCATAGTCCACCAGAACTAATATAAAGCGGTACCCTCGTGCTGACTGATCTAATGGCCTGACGAGATCCATCCCAATTCTTTCAAACGGGGTCTCGATTAATGGTAGAGGGCGCAAAGGCGCTTTTTGAATGGCCGCTGGATTTACTAACTGGCATTCGCGGCACGCCGTACACCACCTACGAACATCGCCGTGAATCCCCGGCCTATAGAATCAGGCCATTATTCGGGCTAGTGTCTTATCCTGCCCTAAGTGTCCAGCCATGGGATTAAAGTGAGCCGCCGGGAATACCAATTCCCGGCGGCTCTTCGGAATTAAAAGTTGCGTGACTCGCTCTTTAGTTTGAGTGTCCTGCATCACTCGGTATAACCTATCCTTCATAATCACGAAGTAGGGGAAGGACGGGGTGGCGTTCGGTTGGAGCGTTTGACCATCGATTACTCTCACTTGGTCAAACGCATGCCTCATAGTCTCGTCTCACGACTGCTCTAATGGGAAATCTGCGAGGGATTCCCCAACAGAGAGAGGAGGGGCCGGCGGCTCCTCACTCTGACGCGGAGATGACGTAGATGGCTCTGTGACAGCTACTCCCGCCAAAGCAACACCAGGACCTCCCCCTGTTAAATGGCAGGACCCACTCTTTACTAAGTGTGTCATTAAACCCCGAAATCCCGGCCAATCAGTCCCCAAAATTAAAGAGTGGGTAAGGCAAGGATTAACCGCCGCCTTCACTATAAATTTTTCCCCTCAGAAAAAAATGTGGACCGACACCAAAGGGTAGCTGTGAACGTCCCCGTGCACACACAACACCTTCACCCCCTGTGCTCCCCCCAATGCCTCGTTTTGCACCAGGCTTTGGTGAATTGAGGTCTGATTACAAACAGAATCCACCAACGCCTGATATGTATCCCCTTGAATACTCACCGGTATGCGATACGCTCCGGCCCAATCGAGGGCGGCTCCTGGCGCGTCGGGGATCCGAACCACCGTGCCCACCTCCATTGCTGTGCACTGCTGTTGGAGGTGGCCTGGTTCCCCGCAGCACCAGCAAACCGGCTCGGGCTTCCTCTCTGCACCAGTGTTCTGGGGCTCACTCACCTGAGGGAGGGGAGAGACAGACACAGAAGGGAGAAATGGGAGGGCACCGTGGGTGCGGCGGGCCGGCTGGGGTGGTGCCGGCCCCTGCCTCTGCAGTGGGGGAATGGGGCAAGGACAGGACACAGGAGGAGGGGGAGAGAGAGAGAGAGAGAGAGAGAGAGAGAGAGAGAGAGAAGAGGAGAGAAGAGAAGAGGCTGTCTGCTGTCCTGCCGCCAGAACAGCCACCAAATGGTCCTCCGCCAGCTCGATGGCCCGATCCAGCGACGCCGGGCGGTGGCACTGGACCCACTCCGCAGTTCCTGTTGGCAGGCGCACGATGAACTGTTCCAGCACCACCTGGTCGATGATTCCCTCGGCGTTGCAGTTGTCGGCCCTCAGCCACCGCCAGCAGGCGTCCCGGAGTTGCTGGCCAAACACGAACGGCCGGCCGACTTCCTCCAAGCGCAAAGCGCGGAAGCGCTGGCGCTGCTGCTCTTGGGTGCACCCCACATGCTGGAGGACGGCCCGGCAGAGGTCCGCGTAGGCCAGCCGGCGGTTGGCGGGGAGCTGTAGCGCGGCCAGCTGTGCCTCTCTCGTTAGCAGGGGGAGGAGGCGCGCCGTGCGCTGCTCCGTCAGCCACCCCGAGGCCTCTGCTACTTGCTCGAAGAGCGTGATAAATGCCTCGGGGTCATCCTGCGGACCCATCTTGGTTAGGGCGAGGGGGGACGGGCCCGCAGTGGGAGCGCTGGTGGACCCCGCCGACGCGAGGAGGTGCCGGAACGCCTCTCGATCTTCTTGCTGGGCCAGCACCAGGGCCTCGAAGCACTGTTCTTGTTCCTTTCGGAGGGTGACTGGCGCCTGGTGCTGGCTTTGCTGGGCCGTGGCGAGGGCGTGGACCAGGTCGGTGAACGGGGAGGACTCCATGGGGCTGATTGGCTGCTGCGCTCCAATTTTTCCCGGGTTTCGGCACCACTGTGGCAGTTCAGTATGTGTAGGTGGAGCACAGAGGACGGCAGGACAGAGATCAGGTTCAAAATAGGCTTTATTGCCACACTTTTCAGTGAACAATCTGAACACCAAACAGACACACACACAACCGGCATCTAGTTCAGGGATGAGCTCCTCTGCTCTCGCTCTCCCTACCTAAATAGGGCGCGGTCACTGGGAAGACACACACAAACACAGGTTAATTGCCATCAGGTGTAGTGATTCTGCCACTTACCTTCCCTGACTCCGCCCTCCTGTCACAGACCAGCGCTTGACCATGCCCCCACTGCCACAGTACCCAAACATCTTAGGAGCAAACTGATTACGTGGGCCCATGCCCCACCAACTACTGGACATCCTGGCAGCCAACACACCCATTAGATGATCAGGAATAAGTACTGGTGGGAAAACATGCTCACAGAAATCAACCAGTTCCACCTGCACCCAAGCCAAAGTTCCCAGAACACCTCCAGCTGGCAAACTTTGTCCCCTCCCAGTTCCTCAAGGGATCCTGGTCCCACATTGCCATCGATATCATCACCAACCTCCCTCCTTCACTAGGTAACACAACCATCATGGTAACCATTGACCGCTTTTCCAAAGCCCTCAGACTCATTCCGTTACCTGGCATCCCCACAGCGTCCCAAACTGCAGAACTGTTGTTCCAGCAAGTGTTCCGTTATTATGGTCTCCCAGAAGACACTGTCAGTGACAGGGGCACACAGTTCACGTCATGCTTCTGGAAGAACTTCATGGAGAGATTAGGAGTGTCGGTGAGTCTCACATCTGGATACCATCCTTAGTCCAATGGCCAAGTCAAAAGGGCCAATCAGGAGATCGGCTGTTTCTTAAGAATATTCTGTATGCGCAACCAGGGGGACTGGGCATGCTTCCTTCCATGGGCCAAGTATGCACAGAGCTCCCTCAAGCACTTAGCAACCCAATTAACACCATTTCAGTGCATACTCGGCTGCCAGCCACCCCTGTTCCCTTGGGACAACTCACCCAACCAGGTTCAGACTGGGCCTCACGCAGCCAAACAGTTTGGGAAGAGGTACACCAATGTATTGAAACGGTCAATGCCAAATACAAAGAGTATGTGGACAAACACAGAGCAGAAACACCCGTATACAACCCAGGGGACAGAGTATGGACTGCAACCAAAAATCTCAGAAAATCCAATTCCTGCAAGAAATTACAACCAAGATATACTGGGCCATTCAAAGTCACAGAACGCATCAACGAAGTGTTGTATCAGCTAGAGCACCCCCCTCACAGCAGACTATCACCCACAATTCATGTATCCTGTTTGAAACCTGCTATCCTGGGCCCTCTTGCTGAAAACACACCCAGCCAGGAACACCCAGCCCTCGAACTGGAGGACGAACACATCTACCAGGTCAACAAAATCATCAACTCTAGACGACGAAGAGGGCAGATCGAGTACCTGGTAGATTGGGAGGGTTACGGACCCAAGGAACTGAGCTGGGTTCCCACCAAGGACGTCCTTGAGCCACTTCTCAAGCAAGAATTCCATGCCACACATCCCAACAAACCTGCACCCAGAGGTAGGGGTCACCCTAGAAAATCTGTAGCTCCTGGTGGTAGCTCCTTGGGGGGGCTCTGTCAGTAAACCTGCCGATTTCGACCAAACTACAAACATGGACTCTATGAACTGCACTTCCCAGAACTTACAGCACCTTCTGTCTCCTGACTATTAATCACAGCTGTCACTCATCACCCTATTAGTCCCTCTGCCTATTTCAACCCCACTCTCACACCACTTCACTGTGAAATATTGTTCTGCCCTTCCCAGTACATACCAAGCCTTGTTTATTTCTGACTGATGCACGTTTTTTCGACTTTAGCTTCTCTTCTCTTGTTTCCTCTCTTCGTTTGCCCTGTTTGCCATTTGCCCGACCATTGCTAGTTCTTCGACCCTGATTCACATCTCATGTTTTGGCTTGCTCACTGTTTGCTCTACACTCCTCTTCTGCGCATACGTCCATAACTGCCTGCACCGTGACAGTAATACACGTGTTAAAATTATAACAACAACAACCGAGTGAACCACGACAAGAGAATGCTCATTTTATAGCAAAATTCTAGACCACAAAATAAAATTCTTCCATGATATTAGTGAAAAAGCTTTTGAATCTCACCTGAAATAAAATGATTACTGTAAACACGAGCTGTTTTGGTTTTAGCCTCTGTTGGATCAGCCCTGTCAGTGTTGTTCAGCCATGCTCGTCTCCTCTCCATACTAAGCCTCAGAGTTTCCTTGCCTTCTTTCTGAATCACGGACGGAATTCTAAAAAATCGGAACATGCCATGGTCACAAGTACTGTTGTGACCACAACCATATACAGCACAAAGATATGGCATAGCTAAAAGAACGCTTAAAGCAGTGGTAAAGCAAAGAGAGTTGCGCACGCATGACTATGTTTTGTATGGAATGGTCACTTGACCCCACATTTGTATATCCACCAACATGGCCGACATCTGGGTTTCTATTTTGCTTTGACGTCACTTGCAAGTCAAGGATAAGGGACTGTAATCATGTGGTGATACATGATATACAGTAGAGTTGTGCGTCATCTACATAATGATTGTAGGAGATGTTGTAATATTCCATAATCTGAGCGAGAGCGAGCATGTTGATGTTCCATCGAAGAGGTCCAAAAATGGGCCCTTGAGGAACCCCACATGATTTTTATTCTCTCAGATTCCTAATTACGAATTGACACAAAATATTCCCTATCTTGTAAATAGCTGTAAATAGGAGTGAAACCAATTTAACGCAGTTTCAAAGAGCCCCACCCACTTTTCCAGTCTGCTGAACAGTATCTTTTGGTCAACTGTGTCAAATCCAGCACTAAGATCCAGTAATATCAAAACTGAAATTTCTGATACATCACTGCTCAGATGAATATCATTTAGAACGTTAACAAGGGCACTCTCAGTGCTGTGGTGTGGTCGGACTCCAGTCTGTAAAGCGTTAAAAATTATTTTGCACCAAGAAGACATTAAGTTGCTAAAAACCAGACTTTTCAATTATCTTTCCTTAAAAAGGTAGGCTTGATATGGGCCTATAGTTATTTATTACTGAGTCATACAAATTAGACTTTTCTAAGAGAGGTTTAATAACTGCAGTCTTCAGGGCCCTTCAAGGCAGCATTTAGTAGATTTAAGATGCCGGACAATTTCTGTTAAAGGTAGACTTCCTTTCAGATTTTTCAAGTTTAGGTCATAAAAAGAATTTTCCCTGACACCCAGTTATTTTTGTTTAGTGGACCGAAAGCTACTGAATTCGAATCACAGACTTCCAATTGTATGTTTGTTTGTTTTTTAAATAGAACAATTAATGAATTTAGGGCCACATGGCCCTAAATTCTCTGCTATTTTTTCCTACTTCAACATGGCCCAAGTCAAGATACTGCATCATGCATCACATGGTGGGCTTTCCCCGTTTGCAAGGCATTGTGGGATAAAAATTTGAAACAGGAAAGAAAAATGGAGGATGTGAGTATGCAAATAAAACATGAAAGACCAACTACAGTAATGGAAAGCGGGAAGAAAAGATGTCATGTTGCGAAGGAAAGAAAACGCAGAACCAAACTAATAAATATCAGTGGTCAGCAAGCACCTTGGTGTGATCAGCTGTTCGTTTAGCGACAGAATGATGTCACTGTCAGTGCATGGTCAAGGTAAACCTGCGCATGCACACACGGACTTCCTCTGTCTGCTTGACTGTGTGAAGCGAGTGAGTTCATGCACATTATTTGCTAGGGAATCCCCTCAAATTAAATAACTTCTCAGCCACAGAATGGCCTGATATTTTGTGAGATATTACAGAAATAAACATATATCACAATGACCAAATTTCAGAGGGAACTAAATTTCACTGATTTTATGAAATTGAAAGGCCGTCTAGCTTTAAGGTTGCATAAAAATTCTAAGGGACGAAAATTTGTCAAATTAACTAGACTAGTCTTGTTCGGAGGCACAAGTGACATGGCCATTTCACCTGAGATGGAGTTACAAACTGTTTGTCAGATCCTTAGAATTTTATCTGTGAAAAAATATGCAAAGTAATTACATGATTTAATAGATAGCGGTTCAGGAGGAACTGATGCTGAGGGATTTGTCAGTCTGTCAACGACAGTGAATAAGGTGTGTGCATTGTTGTTGTTTTTTTATTAGTAATAATCTTGGAGAAAAAGAACTGCCTTGCCTGTTTTAGTTCTGATTTATATTTGCAAAATCTTTCTTTAAAGATGCCTTAATGAACCTGGAGTTTGGTTTTTTGACATTTGCATTCTGCCTGTCTACACTCTCTTTTTTGGACTTATTGTGGTATTCCTCCGTGATGCTTTTTTCTCTCAGCATAGATAACTTTGTTCTTTGTGGGGGTAATGGCATCAGAAACTGAAGGCAGGACTGGTGTGGGTATAAAAGCCTGTGTGAATAATATACAGGTGTTTTCATTAATATTGTGCTTTCTGATTACTTGTTTTAATTTTGCTGGTGTTAGCAGAGATGATCATTTTAAAGAAAATACAATAATGATCAGAAAGGGCGACATCGACATCGGTCACCATAACCTCAGAAATGCATACACCTTTGGAAATAATTAGCTCTAAAATATGTCCCTTATTGAATCTGTGTGTTGAATCTGTTGCATGCTGGGGGGGAAAAGACTCCAAAGTTGTCCAGGATGCTTAAAAGTTCCTTAGTACTGCCATCTTTAGGATTAAAATTATAAATATTAAAATTACTCACCATAACATTCAATACACACAGTAGACAATAGATTAATAAAGTCGTCAAAAAAGTTTGCATTATATTTTGGGGCCTGTAGATGGTTACTAATATTACCCGATAGCAGGATCTCAGGTGAAGGACAACATATTCAAAGGAGCCAAACTGGCAACAGTTTGCATTGGTAAACATAATTAACAAAAGTGGCCACTCCACCTCCTAAGGACTCGAACCTCATTGATAAAATGAAAGTTTGAGGGAAGTGATTCAGTGAGGTCTGCTGCACTATTGTATTCATTTAACCATGTTTCAGTTTTTAAAAAAAAGTTATTCTTGATAACAAAATCATTAATTAGTAATGACTTATTAGAGACCTGACATTTAATAAAGCTAAGTGGAGTGAACTAAAAGCATTGTCTGACACACACTGTGACTGCCACACAACTAGAGTTAGATTAAATAAAGTATCTGTGAGCTTTGAGTGCACTTTTTCCTCCTGATATTGGTGAAAACAGGAATAGAGGCTTTGCACCATCATGTGACCCCATAGCAATGGTAACTACACCGCCATGACAGGGGGCATGCTTGTAGTGCTTCATTCAGCCAAGTTAGTTGTTATTGATTAGTATGAGAAGGTTTTGCTGCATTTTTGGATGTGCAAATAATTTTGAATGAAACAAAGACGTCAGATTTTTTTTTTAATTTACCAAAAGTTATTCATCATTGGGGGGAAAAAATGAGAGAAATCTCTAAATGTGGAAGGGAAAATGGGAAAAAAAAATTTGATGGGACTCGGTGTTGAACAGAGAGGTCAAAAACCCGATGGTATGCTCGCTTTATTTCCATGAAGGTAAGAATTTAAAAAAAAATTTATTTCAGAACTGCAGCACAGCGCTCATTCTTATACAGTGATGTGAACTTGAGCAACACAGTGGCTCGGCACAACCTCACCTTCACTGAGACTTAAACAGTGCAGTTACACCCGGGAATACTTCAGAGCATGTTGTGCACACACTTGGGACCCAGTCATTATGGGAAATACCTGATGCTGATTTGAGCACAATCAGCACACTGTTTTCACAGAGACTTTGTGAAATATTCTGTCAGGTATGTGGCAGTAGACAGATTTAAGTGCAGGAGGAATGTTAATTAGTAGGCGTGATATTTACAAAAACGAAACTGAAAGCAGTGTCATAAACATGGCTACAAACAAACATGACCGTGATAATGATAAGACTTCCCAAAGCCTCTGTGTCCTTATTTGCGCATGCTGATTACACTCAGATCTGCATCAGGTGTTTCCCATAATGACTGGGTCCCAAGCGCACGCACAACGTGCTCCAAAGGATCCCCGAATGTAAATGCACTGTTTAAGTCTCGGTGAAGATTAGGCTGTGCCGAGCCGCTGTGTTGATGCTCATGTTCACTTCGCTGTATAAGAATGAGTACCTTGCTGCAGTTCTGAAATTACATTTTTTTTATTCTTACATTCGTAGGAAAAAAGCGAGCATACCATTGGGTTTTTGACCTCTGTTTGGCACAAGTCCTGCCGAATATCTCCCCCCCCCCCCCCCCCCCCCCCATTTTCCCTTCTACGTTTAGAAATTTCTCTATTTTTTCCCCCGATGATGAATTTTAATTTATTCCCTGAAAATGTAGACCTCATTTAAGCTGGGGAAACCAGGTTCATCATGTCCCCTTTGTCCCCAGCTTAAATGAGGTCTACAGTTTAAGGGAATAAATTAAAAAATCTGATGTCTTAGTTTCATTCAAAACAATTTGCACATCCAAAAATGCAGCAAAATCTTCCCATACTGATCAATAATAATTAACTCAGCTGAATGAAGCACTACAAGCATGCCCCCTGTCATGACAGCGTAGTTACCGTTGCTATGGGGTCATGTGATGGTGCAAAGCCTCTACAGCAGACTTTAAAGCTGCTTCTCGCTGGCAGATTCTGGTGGCAGCAAGAAAAGCAGTGTATCAATAGCAGGGGGTCCATACTGAAAGGGGGATGGGATAAGGACCCAGTTGCTCCTAAATGTTAATCCCTTTCATCTGCATCCTTGGCTTATGTAAGATCTCTTATGTATCTCTGAGAGGCAAGGAGGGAGGGTGAAGCTGGGAATGATCCATGGCATTATTCTTGTTATACTGGGTGGAAAATGTTGCTCTCCATTTCCCAGATTTACCTAATCTTTTCCAGATAACAGCAATGGAGAGCCGGAGGCCAGAGGTTAAATTAAGAGGTAAGCACATGGATTTAGATGCACTCTGTTTAGATGAACCCCATCCATCCTCAAATGGTTTCATTGCTCCCAGAACAGGTAGAAATAATCAGTAAAGCACACTTTTTGATCAGTGCATGCGGAAGAACGTCGGGTATTTAATGCCAGCAAGTGGCTAAAACATTCAGTTCCTTTACTTAAAGTGAAGATTAGACCTGACACAAATATCTTTGCTGGTAAAATGTGAAATCAAAGTGAAGAAGCCCTTGTCCTGTTAATTAGCTAATTAGTTGAATCAGGTGGGTTCTACAGAACAGTGGCTGGCAACCTACAGTTAGGTCCATATATATTTGGACACTGACACAAATTTTCTTTTTTTACCTGTTTACTGAAACATATTCAAGTTCTAGTTATATAATGGACATGGACATAAAGTCCAGACTTTCAGCTTTCATTTGAGGGTATCCACATTAAAACTGGATGAAGGGTTTAGGAGTTTCAGCTCCTTAACATGTGCCACCCTGTTTTTAAAGGGACCAAAAGTAATTGGACAATTGACTCAAAGGCTATTTCATGGGCAGGTGTGGGCAATTCCTTCATTATGTCATTCTGAATTAAGCAGATAAAAGGCCTGGAGTTGATTTGAGGTGTGGTGCTTGCATTTGGAAGATTTTGCTGTGAAGAAAACATGCGGTCAAAGGAGCTCTCCATGCAGGTGAAACAAGCCATCCTTAAGCTGCAAAAACAGAAAAAAAAAACATTCGAGAAATTGCTACAATATTAGGAGTGGCAAAATCTACAGTTTGGTACATCCTGAGAAAGAAAGCACTGGTGAACTCATCAATGCAAAAAGACCTGGACGCCCACAGAAGACAACAGTGGTGGATGATCACAGAATAATTTCCATGGTGAAGAGAAACCCCTTCACAACAGCCAACCAAGTGAACAACACTCTCCAGGAGGTAGGCGTATCAATATCCAAATCTACCATAAAGAGAAGACTGCATGAAAGTAAATACAGAGGGTTCACTGCATGGTGCAAGCCACTCATAAGCCTCAAGAATAAAAAGGCTAGATTGGACTTTGCTAAAAAAAACATCTAAAAAAGCCAGCACAGTTCTGAAAGAACATTCTTTGGACAGATGAAACCAAGATCAACCTCTACCAGAATGATGGAAAGAAAAAAGTATGGCAAAGGCGTGGTACAGCTCATGATCCAAAGCATACCAGATCATCTAAGCAACTGAAAACCGCTGTAGTAAAGGCCTGGCAGAGCATTAAAAAGGAGGAAACGCAGCGTCTAGTGATGTCCATGAGTTCAAGACTTCAGGCAGTCATTGTCAACAAAGGGTTTTCAACCAAGTATTAGAAATGAACATTTTATTTACAATTATTTAATTTGTCCAATTACTTTTGAGCCCCTGAAATGAAGGGATTGTGTTTAAAAAATGCTTTAGTTCCTCACATTTTTATGCAATCATTTTGTTCAACCCACTGAATTAAAGCTGAAAGTCTGAACTTCAACTGCATCTGAATTGTTTTGTTCAAAATTCATTGTGGTAATGTACAGAACCAAAATTAGAAAAATGTTGTCTCTGTCCAAATATTTATGGACCTAACTGTATACTGATGTATGCTTGGAGAGAAGTATGTTAGTACACAAATGTTAACTATACTTCCCTGTAAGTAAACTAGCATCCCTAATTATTGTATCTACAAATACTCTAAGTAAGTAACTCATTTTACTTTTCGATGTATTAGTAATGATGCAGTTATGAACTTTATTACTAAATATACAAAATATTCACTGATATAAGCGCCACATTAAAGCTCCTGTAGAGAGGATTTTTGAACAAGAAGAAGAAGAAAACACAATTACTGAGTCATAAGAAAAAAAAATTCTATAATATGTTCCTAAGCTGCTGTGAGTTAGCCTGACAATTCTGTAATAGCAATTCACAGTAAGTGCTGTGGCAGTGATGTTAGGTTGGAATTGCCAGGAGATATGCTGTCATAATGCCAGAACAAGTAATACAGCAAAATTGATTATGCCCCAATTTCAGACATAAAAGAAGTCCAACTGCACAGTTATTGGCAAGGGCTGCAGCCACTCAGAGGAGGGGGGGGGAGAGAGCCAAGCCCAATAAAGTGTAAATAAACCATACAGAGGAATGAAAGATTCTGACATAATACTATAATAAAAGAGCAATGGATTTTGGATTGATGAAGATTTAGCTTGCAGTTAAGGCTGTCTAATTTGATGGATATCTTGTGAATGATGGCCAATGTATCCTTATTTTGGAGTTGTTTAGCTGCAGAAGTCATGACAGAAAGGTAGTGACTCATGGGATGTGTTTGTGTATTTTTTATGGTTCAAACTTTGTTATATTGGGCTTGAGTTGTTTGAGAGCTCTTCTCATATACCACCTCATTTTTATGACTATCATTTATATATTTTATATATGTTTTAATCCAGTACACAGTATGCTCATAATAGATTTTTATCAAGCATGTTAAATTGTATGTATGTGACTGCGAGTTGGCTTAGCGTGTCCACCTCTCGATCGGGAGATTGCGAGTTCTACTCACGGTTGGGTCATACCAAAGACCATCATAAAAATGGTACCTAGTACTACTGTCTGGCAAGGCACGCTGCAATACAGATGCAAGTGGGGAAGTCAAACTCTTGTGGTTACCAGAGGACTAGCCCCCCACTGTCACTTTAGTTGTATGGGCGAGAGGCCGAGGGCTATCGAAACGGAGATCGGCGCAGCACCCATACGCCTTAGAGTTAGTTAGTACTGGGACAGGAGACTGACTGGGAAATCCAGATTCTGGTGTGAGAGGGACTTTGACTTGACTAAATTTGTATGTGGAGATTTTGATCCCTTTTACAAATTCAAATTTGTAATGTTTAGTATACTATGTATACTTTTATGCATTTTACAGTAAGTACACTTTAAGATAATAAGATTAATCATATTTTTGTAAGGGGTTTCTTTTTTTCACATTGAACTGACTGAAACTGGTTGACAAACAACAGTACTCTGAGTGAGGACGAGTTGACCCTCTTCTGTTCTGAGATAGTCTAGAGCTCTGTAAGAAAGGGATTGTTTTAAATCTAAAATAAATTCCACAGACATCCTCAGCAAAGATTTAATAATGATCTTTTTAAGCAACATTAAGTAAGAATTTTACCTTCATATAGCAGCTTCAAAATCATTTTGATGGTACATTGACTTGTAATAGCTTGTCTTCCATTCTGTGTCTGCACCTAGTTTGCCAGTTAAAGCACTATGTAACAAAGGTGGTGCATCCCCGAGACTTCTTATGAGAACTGCATACTGCTTTACAGCAAAATGAGAACTGTGTATCACTTTACTGCACCATGGGCAGCTTTCAAAATCGGGCAGCGACACTACCTATAAGAAGAAGCTAAATCAGAATTCTTGGCATAGACATTATGACAGTCAAGGTGAAGAGACCAAAGAAGGCACTATAAGAGGAAGCCAGAACAAGAAAAAGAGAGCATGACCAAGCAAGAGATCAGACAAGAGTAAATCTTGGACTGGCTTTTACTTGATGGAGAGCGCTAAAACAGAGGTAAAAGGCTGCATGAGAGGCATTAAGCTAGCCCACCTTCTGTTGAACTAGTAAGTAATATGTTGCATTGATTATCAAATACTACTATTGGCCTTTAAAGCACTGAATGGTCTTGCACCACAGTACCTGAGCGAACTTCTGGTCCTTTATGACCCACCAGGCCAACTTAGATCAAAAGGTGCAGAAAGGTGTCTGTTGGTACCTAATATAGTGAAGGCTACATCAGCCTTTTCTTACAAAGCCCCACAGTTATTGAATAGCCTTCCAAGTAATGTTCAGGACTCAGACACAGTCTCAGTGTTTAAATCTAGGCTGAAAACATATAGTTTTAGTCAAGCCTTTTGTTAATAGTTTTTATTAGGTTAAGGAGGAGATTTGGAGGGTCCTCAGGCATAGTGTTTTGGTAAACTGGGATGTATGGATGCTGTCAGTTATTTTTGACAGGGTCCCTGCTTGCGCTCAGTGTAAAATGTATATTATTCTTACTCATTAGGTGATATGGGGCATACCTAACAACCTGTGTTCCCCCCCATCTCTTCCCTCTGTCTGTCTCTGTCATGTTACATGTCGATCCTGAGACACCAGTGATGCTGACCTCTTCTGCTCCTTGGACTCGCCTGATCCATCCTGTTGCCCTACGTTTGGCTGAAGTCTCATCACATTGATCCTGTGGAGGACAGCCCCATACGGACAGTCAAAAGCCGCACTTAGAAGATGGCTCTGGACACTTACAGTTATGCTATTATGGCTGAGGACTACAACTGATATGATAACTTTAGGACTGCAGTTGTCATGAACAGTTTTTGCACTCAAGTTTTCATCAATGAACAGTTTATAATTTCAACAAAATAGACTTCATGCTAAAATTATAATGAATTTCCTGGTTACACAGTTATACTTTGTAACTATATAGGACACTGTTATAGAAGCAAATTATTTATAATCATGCTATCTGTTCTCACCCAAATGAGGACGGGTTCCCTTTTGAGTCTGGTTCCCCTCAAGGTTTCTTCCTTGTGTCATCTGAGGGAGTTTTTCCTTGCCACTGTCGCCATAGGCTTGTTCATCAGGACTAAATTAGGGGTAAAATTAGCTCATGTTTAAAGTCTTTAATTTTCTGTAAAGCTGCTTTGCGATAATGTTTGTTGTTAAAAGTGCTATACAAATAAACTTGACTTAATATTACTTTAACAACTAGCTTTGGTTTAGCTGCTAGCTAAATCTTGAGGTGATGTTCGCAAATGTGGCCATTGGCACTGGTTATAAGTGCTCTTGCGTCAGTTGCTGTCTACCTTTGTTGGCTAGCTTGCCACCTAAGTTTGCATCACTTTGTGTCAGTGGCATCCAAGTTTTGCAAGGTTAATTTAGTTGATTAGCTGTTCTTTGTCCATTAGCATTCCCCAGCATTAGATACAGTGGGGCAAAAAAAGTATTTAGTCAGTCACCAATTGTGCAAGTTCTCCCACTTAAAAAGATGAGAGAGGCCTGTAATTTTCATCATAGGTATACCTCAACTATGAGAGACAAAATGAGAAAAAAAAAATCCAGAAAATCACATTGTCTGATTTTTAAAGAATTTATTTGCAAATTATGGTGGAAAATAAGTATTTGGTCAATAACAAAAGTTCATCTCAATACTTTGTTATATACCCTTTGTTGGCAATGACAGAGGTCAAATGTTTTCTGTAAGTCTTCACAAGGTTTTCACACACTGTTGCTGGTATTTTGGCCCATTCCTCCATGCAGATCTCCTCTAGAGCAGTGATGTTTTGGGGCTGTCGCTGGGCAACACGGACTTTCAACTCCCTCCAAAGATTTTCTATGGGGTTGAGATCTGGAGACTGGCTAGGCCACTCCAAGACCTTGAAATGCTTCTTACGAAGCCACTCCTTCATTGCCCGGGCGGTGTGTTTGGGATCATTGTCATGCTGAAAGACCCACCCACGTTTCATCTTCAATGCCCTTGCTGATGGAAGGAGGTTTTCACTCAAAATCTCACAATACATGGCCCCATTCATTCTTTCCTTTACATGGATCAGTTGTCCTGGTCCCTTTGCAGAAAAACAGCCCCAAAGCATGATGTTTCCACCCCCATGCTTCACAGTAGGTATGGTGTTCTTTGGATGCAACTCAGCATTCTTTCTCCTCCAAACACAACAAGTTGAGTTTTTACCAAAAAGTTCTATTTTGGTTTCATCTGACCATATGACATTCTCCCAATCCTCTTCTGGATCATCCAAATGCTCTCTAGCAAACTTCAGACGGGCCTGGACATGTACTGGCTTAAGCAGGGGGACATGTCTGGCACTGCAGGATTTGAGTCCCTGGCGGCATAGTGTGTTACTGATGGTAGCCTTTGTTACTTTGGTCCCAGCTCTCTACAGGTCATTCACTAGGTCCCCCCGTGTGGTTCTGGGATTTTTGCTCACCATTCTTGTGATAATTTTGACCCCACGGGGTGAGATCTTGCGTGGAGCCCCAGATCGAGGGAGATTATCAGTGGTCTTTTATGTCTTCCATCCATTTTCTAATAATTGCTCCCACAGCTGATTTCTTCACACCAAGCTGCTTACCTATTGCAGATTCAGTCTTCCCAGCCTGGTGCAGGTCTACAATTTTGTTTCTGGTGTCCTTTGACAGCTCTTTGGTCTTGGCCATAGTGGAGTTTGGAGTGTGACTGTTTGAGGTTGTGGACAGGTGTCTTTTATACTGATGAGTTCAAACAGGTGCCATTAATACAGGTAACGAGTGGAGGACAGAGGAGCCTCTTAAAGAAGAAGTTACAGGTCTGTGAGAGCCAGAAATCTTGCTTGTTTGTAGGTGACTAAATACTTATTTTACCGAGGAATTTACCAATTAATTCATTAAAAATCCTACAATGTGATTTCTTGGATTCTTTCCCCTCATTCTGTCTCTCATAGCTGAAGTGTACCTATGATGAAAATTACAGGCCTCTCTCATCTTTTTAACTGGGAGAACTTGCACAATTGGTGGCTGACTAAATACTTTTTTGCCCCACTGTATGTTGGTGTTAGTATGATTCTGGTTTGTATGCTTAGCATGCTAATTTTACTTCTTTTAAAACTTTTTGACACAAAAAAATGGACATAAGATAATTCTTTGGGAAAAAAAAGAGCAGGATCAGCATGTAAGGCAGATCCCAAATCTGCAAAGATCTGACCACGGGTCCTTCTCGGAAAAAGCAGCTTATGATGGAGATACCCAGCTGTATGCAGTCAATTGGTATGACAACAAGTCAGTCACGCTCCTCAATAACACACAGGTGCTCACCCTGTATCCCATGTTGATGGATGGGACAGAGGCCAAAAGAAAACCAAGGCCCCATGCCCTGCAGCAGTATCCACATACAATCAGCACATGGGAGGTGTTGACTTGTTGGATTCACTGACTGCTTTTTATTGCACCAATAGCAGGTCAAAGAAGTGGTATCACCACCTTGTGTTTCATTTGATGGATATGGCAGTGGTGACATGTTGGCTAATCTGCAGATGGGACTGTGTTGGCAATGGAATGACGAGAAGTGACCTCATGCGCCTTTATGCCTTCAAATCCAAAAAAGATGCCAGGAAGAGAGGGAAAACCAGTGGTGGGATTTTCCAACAGTATGAGGAGGAGAAGGGAAAGAAGGAGCCCACAGATCCCATCCCTAACCAGGATATCTGCTTGGACAATGCCTCACAGTGGCAAATAATTTGTGACAAGAAGGGAAAATGCAGGGTTCCTGAATGCCCAGGAACACCCAAACTGATGTGCAAAAAGTGTAATGTTCACCCTTATTTCACAGCACAGAAGAACTGCTTTCTGAAGTTTCACACAGAGTGAAATTTCACTGCATAAAGGACATGATATGACACTATGTGACACGACACACTCCATGATACAAACCTATGCCTCTATCAAATCCATTATGTAAATATGTTTAAAGTAGGGCTGTCAATCGATTAAAAAAAATTAACTAATTAATCGCACAAATTTATGTAATTAATTGTGATTAATCTATCAATAAATAATTGCATTTTTCTACTTAAGACTGAATATTTATGTAAAATCATCAAATTAATGTAAACACAAAGTATATTTAAATTCAAAAACCATTTTAATGGCTTAAGGTGCACATATGCATAGTGCAAATACAAAAAAGAATGAGCAAAGATATTGTTGAAAGTTCAGAACATTGAAAATTTTTCACTCCATAGACATAATTTACTTAGTCCTTCTTTACACTCAGCCAGTTACTGAGGCAGACCAGTTTGTTTACTTTATCGGGGGACAAAGAAGCTTGCTTCTTTTGAATGATGTGGCCTGAGAGTGAGAACAACCTCTCACAAGGCACTGTAGTTGCAGGGGTTGACAGGTACTTGCATGCAATGGGTGCCAGCCTGGCATGTTCTCCCTCTCTCTTTGACCACCATTGTAGTGGACACCCCTCTATGTCCATTTTTGGCTCTGCTTTGTAGCGATCCAGACAATGCTCTATGGACTCCTCCTCGTCATCTGTATCTGAATCAGAAGAACCCAGCAAGATGGACGCCCTCCTCTTCTTTGGTGACGGCTCCTCTGTTGTCTTAGCAGATGGTTGTTGTGCACGTGTCTCTCTCATCATCAGATCATGTACTGAAGCCCATACCTCACTCCTTTCATCTTTTGGAAGGCACTTAAGGTCTTTAAACCTAGGGTCAAGGGCAGTAGTGATCTTCAGCCATTTGAGGTTGGTGCTATCCTTCCGTTGAGCTAGGTCTGTGGTAAAGGCCTTCTTGAACCTCAGAACATAAACTGGATCATCGTCTGAGGGCTCCATAACTCTGAACAAGTGGCATAAGGCTGGCAAGACCACTGAACAGGAGACATACTGATCTCCCCCCAGCAGTTCAGTCACATATCTGCAATGGAAAGCACAAGGTGTTAAACATTTCAGTAAATCTTTATTAGCAACACAGAGAACCTGTGCACGCACACACACAGGTGAAAGAGAGAGGGAGCGAGAGAACAACTACACACACACACAGGTGAAAAAGACAGGGAGAGAGAGAACAACATACACACACACACAGGTGAAAGAGAGAAGGGGAGAGAGGGAGAGAGAAAACGGTACACATACTCTACACAGGAGATAGGGAGAAAGAAAGAGTGGGAGGAGAAACAATAAATAAATAACTTACCTGCGCAAGCATGTTCATCCGCTGTGCCCTCTCATCCTCATACAAAGTGTGTATTCTTGACACGATGGTTCCTCTCGAGGGTAAATTATAAGAGGTATCTCCCAATGCAACACAAATTACTTCTCTCAGTCCATCATCCTCTACTGTGCTAACTGGGTGGCAGTTTTTAACTATCCAAGTAACCAAGGAATTGGTTAACTTTTCAGTTACAGGTTTCGTTATTCGCCCACGAGTGCCACACTCCTGTAGTGTAGACTGGCGAGGTCCAGTGGAGGTAATTTCAGCAGGGTGTTTTGCTTTGAGGTGATACACTAAAGACGTGTTACTTCTGTGGTAATTAAATTCGGCTTTGCAAACTGCAAATTGCCTTAGTTTTGTCCAACGAGCTGTCGGGCAACTTTTTAAAATTAAACTTTCCCCCTAAAAGTTCGCCCTTATCCATCTTTCCGCCATAGACTCTCCTTTAGTTAGGATAGCTGTTTCTGCCCGGTTTTCCCACACACGTAACCAAAGGTTATGGGTCAGCCGCCACCGGAAGTAAACAAAACCACGTTAATTGCATTAATTTTTTTTAATGCATTAAATGTTTAAAATTAATCGCCAAAATTAACACGTTAACTTTGACAGCACTAGTTTAAAGTCTTTTTAAGCCTTTCGCTTAATGATTTGATGACTTTTTTTAAAATATCTTTTGATGTTGCACTGCTCTCTGAACATTGTTTTATGATCTGTGAAAAAAATAAGTTTCCCTATGATTCTGTACCACCGTCACACAATATTACCCTTAGGCAATGAAAAGAATATGTTGGGGTGGGGAGTGGTAAAAAAAAAAAAGTTTTGACAATAAAATATCCCAAAACAAACCAAAAATCATATGGAATCAATTTTATCATGTACCAGCAAAATGTGTGCAGTAAAGGGTTAACTTCAGTTATGTCAAATTAGATGTAAGCTGATTTTCTAAGAAGTGTTAGTAGACATTATAACTGCTTGTACATAGATTAAAACATCAGGAACATAACACAAAAGCTTGTCTTACCTGTGTCTGCTTTCCATTGATCCATGTCAGCAAAAAAAATCACCATGTTAATGAAGAGAGACGTGATTTTTCCTGTTAACATTCCATTGAACTTTAATTTGAATTTTTATTCTATTAACAGAACTAACACACCGCATACAGCCACACATAATACTGTTCCTTCCTTTTCATTTTGATTGTAGCCAATAAACTTGCAGAACTGGAGACATTACCTCCCTGGGTGTGTGTTTGTGTCTAAACTAAAACTGCATTGTTGTACATCACACATTAAAGAGTTTATAACAGTAATGTAAATGTTACGATTCAGATTTATCAATCAGTAAGTATGTTGGATCTTTTTTTAATGAAATGATATGTGCCAATGTAATTGTATTCATTATTAAGTTCAACTAACTAAAGAATTTGTGCCATACCAAAAAGTGGTGGGGACATGTCCACAATGTCTCTTGTATAAATGGTGCCTATATATTTTAATGAACTAAGCTCCTTATGTCAGTGTGTACCATAATTGGCTATTTACTGGAGCCATTGTGTTTTTATTCCTGAACTAACTACAGAACACATTAGGCCTAAGAATATACAACCCCAATTCAGAAAAAAAAATTGGGACACTGTGTAAAATGTAAATAAAAACAGAATGCAATAATTTGCAAATCACAAAAACCCTACATTTCATTGAAAATAGTACAAAGACAAAACATCAGATGTTGAATCTGAGAAAACTTTTTTTTTAAACATACAGTATATGCACATTTTGAATTTGACACTAGCAATACATTTCAAAAAAGTTGGAACAGGGACACAAAAAGACTGAAAAAGTTGTGTAATGTTGAAAAAAAAACTAATTAGGTTACTTGCAACAGGTCAGTAACATGATTGGGTATAAAAAAGAGCATCCCAGAGAGGCAGAGTCTCAGAAGTAAAGATGGGGAGGGGTTCATCATCGCTCTGTGAAAGACTGTGTGGGCAACAGTGCAACAATTTAAGAATAACATTCCTCAATGTAAAATTGCAAAGAATTTGGGGATCACATCATCTACCATACATAATATCATTAAAAGATTCAGAGGATCTGGAGAAATCTCTGTACACAAAGGACAAGGCCAAAACCCAACATTGGATGTGATCTTTGGGCCCTCAGGTGACACTTCATTAAACACACATGATTCTGTTGTGGAAATCACTGCATGAGCTGAGGAACACTTCTGAAAACCACAGTCCATGAACACAGTTCATTACTGCATCCACAAATGCAAGTTAAAACCATAAACCATACATATCCAGAAAAACTACCACCTTCTCTGGGCATGAGCTCATTTACAATGGACTGAGGCAAAGTAGAAAACTGTCCTGTGGACCGACGAATCGAGATTTGAAATTCTTTTTTAGAAATCATGGATGCTGCGTCCTCCAGGCTAAAGAGGAGAGTGACCATCCAGCTTGTTATCAGTGCACAGTTTAAAAGCCAGAATCTGTGATGGTATGAGGGTGTATTAGTGCACATGGCATGGGTAGCTTGCACATCTGGGAAGGCATCATTAATGTTGAATGATAATGGAGCAACATGCTGACAGCTTCTTTTTCAGGGAAGGCCTTGCTTATTTGAGCAAGACAATGCCAAACTGCATTCTCCATGCATTACATCTGCATGACTCCATAGTAAAAGAGTCAGTGCGCTAAACTGGTCTGCCTGAAGTCCAGACCTGTCACCCACTGAAAACATTTGGTACATTATGAAACATAAAATATGACAAAGGAGACCCTGAACTGTTGAGCAACTGAAATTATATATCAGCCAAGAATGGGACAACATTTCTCTTTCAAAACTACAGCAATTGGCCTCCTCAGTTCACAGGGCAGTGTTGTTAAAAGTAGAGATAGTGCATCACAGTGGTAAACATGCCCCTGTCCCAACTTTTTTGAAATATGTTGCTGACATCAAGTTCAAAATGAGCATATGAAGAATTTGGTTCCAAAATGTGATAAATCCACTGAGATAAACTTGAGAAAAAAATATATATTTTCTTTACCAAAAAAAACTGGTAGCATGAAAACCACTATTTTCTAGTTGAAACTTTATTGAAAAAAAAGATTATTTTTTTCCAAAATGTGATATATCCATGACATTAATAAAAATATTTTGTGTGTGTGTGTGTGTGTGTGTGTGTGTGTGTGTGTGTGTGTGTGTGTGAGGAATATAATTAGAAACAAGGCCTAAAGTTGATCTACACATTTGACAGCCTCTAAACTTGGACAATCTCTAATATTGGACCACAGATTTTCCCAAATTACATTCATCTTGTTGTCTACAAGCCCCAATCTATTTTACACACAAAGCTCTAGGGAAAGTTAATAGGCCCAGTCAGATGTTTACATGGAAACTTTTTTTTTTAAGGACGAACTTTTTATTTTGAACAATAAATTTAGAAGTTTGGACACCCTTGTACAGCATGTACAGTTAAATTTATAGCAAAGCAAAGCACAGCCCCATATTAAGAGAACATGATAATGCATCAACCTGATTTTTGGTGGCTTTTGCAACCATAGGGAACCCGATTGTAAGTGCAAGGTAACATATTTTAAACATTTGACCACCAGACAACAAAATTTGTATCTTTATTTCCATAAGATAGATGGGTTTTTATCCAGCACTTATTTTTAGTTTGCTTTTTAAAAAAATAATGTGGGATTATTTACTAACACATTTTATACTCATCAGGAGCTCTGCTTTTAGGCAGTGCCTAAATATATATATGAAGTAGCATATCTAGATCCCAGGAGGAATCAGGTACATTCAAAGTGGAAAATAACATTGGACTACATTCGCTACTGGAATAATAATATAAAACATGAAGATAAGAAAGAGTATTCCACACACACATCAAAGTTAGAGATAACACATTTTACTGAAAATTGATAGTGGTGTTTGTTGCATTTTGGAAAGAAAGGGGATATACAATGCAGAGAAACATGGTGGATATCACATTTTGCATAAAATTGATTTTGGAACTTTTGAATAGTGATCAAATGCTAAATTTCTTTTGGCAGGAACTTGATTTTTTTCAATGGCACTTATTGTGTTTTAGAACCACACTCTTCATGTATTATTCAAACAATAGCATCTCAGTTTCAACATTTGATATGTTGATACTATTTTCAATGAAATATAAGGTTTCCATCCATCCATCCATCCATCCATCCATTATCTGTAGCCACTTATCCTGTCCTACAGGGTCACAGGCAAGCTGGAGCCTATCCCAGCTGACTATGGGCGAGAGGTGGGGTACACTGCAGGGCTGACACATAGGTGGGGTTTACATTAGACCGTATCAGCGGATCATCAGATTAACGTTTTTAAAACGGTTAGCGTGCACACAGCAACGCCAATACATGATTCGCGTGCACACAGCAACGCCAATACACGGATATGCTCGGCTCTGCAGGCATCCTGCGCTCCAAATCACTCCGCCCTGAACAGCGAGTGCCCTCTGGAGGGTGCGCACTCCGGCCCTGCGCAGCTCACAGAGCGCGCGAGTGAAGTGCACGAGCAGTGATTCGGGACTGAGCCGCTGTGTGTGTGATCTCAGTGCATATCGGGCATACGCGTCACTTACCACTTGCAAGTGGAAGGATGGCAAGCCTAAAGACAATCATAACTACACAATGGGCAGTATTTGCATCAGTATTTGCAGTATTTTCATACTTTTATACTCTTTAATGAAAGGTGATACAAGGCGGAAGTCCACGCCGTTTTTCAGCAGTCGCGTCACATGACCAATGCCAGCGAATCAGGAAGGTGGATGTCACAGTGACGTTGTCCAATGACGACGCCAGCTAGAGCTCAGCACAGCGTATCCGCGTATTCTCAATGTTTACACAGCACCGGACCAGACACGATCTGGATTGAATACGTGGACCCTGGCAGATTCCCGTTTCCTGGCATTTCCAGGCATTTTAATGTAAACGGACAGTGCATCCGCGAAGAAAATGAGACAGATACGGTCTAATGTAAACTTGGCCTTAGACACAACCATTCATACCTACGGTCAATTTAGTCATCAATTAGCCTAACTTGCATGTCTTTGGACTGTGGGGAGCACCTGGAGGAAACCCATGCAGACACGGAGAACATGCAAACTCCACACAGAAAGGCCCTCGCCAGCCGCTGGGCTCGAGCCCAGGACCTTTTTGCTGTGAGGCAGCAGTGCTAACCACTACACCACTGTGCCGCCCTATAGACCCCTTTCACATGATGTCACCGCGCCGCGAGATTTTGTTAGGCGCCATATTGGAAGACCAAGTACATGCACTCACAATATAAAACAAAGTATGAGCGAGAGTAAAGTGACACGATGGATGATAATTCTGGTTATGTGAGTACATTACCAGTTGCAGAAAGGGCACGGTATGTGGAGAAACTGGCTGTGATTGATGGGTTTGACCCATATGATAAGACTCGGGGCAAGGGAGAATGGAAACATAAGGAGGACCGGACACCAATTCTGCCATCTGTTTGCTACCCAGACATTGTAAACTATTTGTTGTTTACACCCAGTGCCTACACTCAGTGTTCGAACTATGCCGATATTTTCAGGAGGTCCCTTTTTTCCCTTGGGGGTGTGTGTGCTTGCGCTTGTCTCAGAGCGCGGATCTCCAAACACATGAGAAGCCTATCTTATGCACATATCACGCAGACTCCACACCTCCACACACGCATCGCATCTGAAGTCATAACTCATCAGGGGAAATCGTGTCCGCATTGGCATGTTCAAAAAACAACCTCGCGTCAACAATGATACCACACGCAAGAAAAAAAAAACAGTCAGGCTACTCAACAACCAACCTGGCAGCAGCAGTCGTTGTCATATCGGTTTATTTTATCTTTGATGTAAACACAACACTTCGGATATGCAAATGCTTTCCGTTACACACGATTGCTATGTCAATAAACATCATTTTGCCAATATTTTAGAGACCCCCCAACATTTCCCAAATCATGTTTTCAAGGGATCTCATGTCTGTTTCAGGGGATCTCGGATCCCCCGAGTACCCCTGTAGTTCGAACACTGCCTACACTGCTGATGACTTGAAAGCCTCCAAAGGGCTACAGGCTTACAATTATGTTGTTAGTGGCTTGGTTCGTGATATTACAGCTGTTGTTAAGAATAACCTACACATAGTTATGGCCAAGGTAATCTTGTTGATATTTATCTTTTAATAATATATCTTTTCAGTTGAAAAATTAATACTTTTTGTTACTATTAAGGTATCCATAATTTAGGTTAATTTATCCAAATAATACGTATTTATGATCTATGCCTACACAACAACTATGCTTTATTTATATAATAGGAGGGAGAGCAAGCCCCAAACCATCCTAAATTATTATTATTATTATTATTATTATTATTATTATTAAATTGTAGAAGTCTGGGGGGCTTGCTCCTCATACAGTTATCAACTTGGGGCCAATTTAACATGTTTTAAATCTGAATTTCTTGCGTTTGCTTACCTCAAAGTGTCCACAGATCATGCACAGATTTATCCATTATATCCACAGTTTTTTGCCAAGTCTCACACAGGTTTCTTTCAAGTCTACTGTTGGGCCAATAAATCATAAATAAAACAGCTCAGATTTGTTTGTTTAAGTCGTTTGCCACTCCACTTTATTCCCGTGGGTTCACTTATTTCCCCCTAATCACGAGTTTGTTGGTCTTCCAAAATGGCGCAGGGTCTGTTTACTTCCGGTTTCGGGTGACGTCAGTGAAAGGGGTCTATAAGGTTTCCATGATTTGCAAATCATCACAATCTGTTTTCATTTACATTTTACACAGCATCCAAACTTTTTTTGGAATTGGGGTTGTATTTAGGACTACTGTATTTGGTTCTGAATTATTGAGATTTAGATTAAACTCATTCTGTACATGCACTAGTCAAAACAGGCTATTAAAATAACTAAAAATATAAAATAACTGATAATAATCAATTGTGATTTCCACCAAAAAAAGCTCAGATGCTTTTGACCAGGAGGTACTAAGATAACACCAGTCACATACCTCCTTTCCACCAGTGTGAACCAGTTGCTAGGTCTGGGCTGCTGCTAGTGCTGGTTCAACTTGCAAAACTTTGAAGAACTGGTTTGCTTTTCCACTGGCTATAGGGCCACGTCATTACGTCACTGTATACCACACTGCTTTACCAGCCGCTAGCCCTGCTGCTAGCATTGCTAGCCAGCACTGCTAGCCTGTCATGCTAGCACCATTAGTCATCCCCACTAGCATGTGACCCCTCCATGCTAGCACCACTAGCCTGCCATGCTAGCACTGCTAACACCAAGCACAACAACGACAGACCATGTTGTCTCTTCTTCTTCTTCTTCTTCTTCAGACTAATCAGACTAGATGCTACACTACCTCTGTTTTTTTTTTTTGGGGGGGGGGGTTGTTTTGTTTGTTTTTTTAATGGCAGTCACAAAGTTTTAGCTTGTCATGTTGGTCACAATAATCCCATCCCTTGCCTCTGACATACGTGATTCTTGGTTCTCAACCAGCAAAGAGATGGTGTCACTCTGCAACCAGTTTTCCTGGTAAGAGCCAGTTCTTTGGCTGTCAAAATGCAAAGAACTGGTTTGAGATTAGGCACTGGCCCTGGAACCACCTTGCTAGAAAAGGGGTAACCAAGAAGCCTATCAAGAGTCTCTGGAAGACCCGGGGCAAGAAAGGTACTGCACTACAGGAATTCAAGCATCACAAAAGTCTCCCAGGCCGACATCAAAGTGGGAACTGGGAGGAAATGAAAGGCACAGGATGCATTGGACCAGGCAGAGTAATAGCTATGGCAGTGAGCCACTCATGGGGACAGTGGCATCCAGCCAAGCAGGGCTCAGTAGCTTTACAACAATGCACTATGACCAAACCTAGTGCAAATACAGGTCCCAACTGGTCCAAAAGAAGGTCAGAGCTGGGGTTGAGGAGTTGCATGTAAGCCAGATAGTGGGGGTGCATCAACAAGGTGCATGGAAAAGATGGGAACAAGCATTAGATCAGAAGATCTGCTGGTTCAGATTACTGAAGGTAAGTCTTTCTGCATCAAGTTCCTAGTCCAGTCAGAGTGCCAGAAACCAGAGCAAGTGCCTCCTACAAGCACAGCAGGCAACTGCTTTCATCAGAGCAGGCTTAAAGCCCCAGTCAAAGACCTGGGGTAGCAGCTTTGATTCCCAGAAAACATCAGAGACTATCCTGGGACTAGACAGAGCTGCTTTCAGAAACATCAAAGCAGGTGGTAATGCTGAAGCTTACAGCGGCCTTGGTAGACAGGGTTGAGGAGGCCAACGAAATATGTAAACTTGAAGGAAGAGTGCCACAAATGGGGTGGAGAGCATGGTCCTGTTAGGACTGGGACTGTTTTGGCCTCTAGAGGCTGCTGTTATTTCCTTATCTTGTCTTGTTTGTTTTGGCCTCTAGAGGCCGCCACTGTTCCTGTGTTTTGTGTTTATGTTGATTGCCTGTTTGTCCTCATCAGTGTCACCTGTTTCCCATTTAGTTTTGTGTATATATACTCCCTCAGTTTGGTCCCTAGTCACGGAGTCTTTATGCTACCTATGGTTTGTTTCCTCTTTCCCGTGTACCGTGCTTATGCTCTTGTATTTTTTTGGTATTTTGTTTTCTTTGGATTTGTTCTACCCTTTTGGATCTTCTGAGTGTTTTGCATTTTGCCTTTTCTTTTCTTTGGACTTTGTACTACCTTTTTGGATCTTCTGAGCGTTTTGCATGTGGCCTCTTCTTTTCTCATTTTTTGGACTTTGAACCTTTGGATTATACTTTTTGTTTTTTGCCCTGGATTGTATATAATGTATATATTGTAAATAAACTGTTTTTTGATACTCTACTTTCGCCTCACGCCTCTGCACTTGAGTCATTCCCCTGGTGGCCTAGTGGGGGTTTGCTGGATCACTACACCAGCGATCCGGGTTTGATTCCCAGCAAAACCCTAACAGAAAGACTCCGTCATGACCGACTCAGCAGAGGCTGCTTCAACTGTCTACCCAGCCAACCTTCAGGGAATTATGGCAGCTTTGACATGCTTCGGAGCGACCATGGACACTCATGGAAGAACACTTGCAAGCCAACGTGATGCCCTTGCTCGCCACGAGGTACTGCTTCAGCAAATTGGGAAAACCCTGGCACAGCTGACTCCTCTGCCCGCATCTCCTCATCCTGATCAGGCTCCTGCTCCACCATCTGCTCCCGCTCCAGTGCCTTCCGCCACGCTGCCTCCTTCACCTCGCAAACCCAGCCTTCCTGCACCACAGAGGTATGACGGCAAGCACGGTGAGTGCCGGGAGTTCCTTACCCAGTGCCAACTCACCTTTGAGCTCCAGCCTACCACCTACACTATGGATCGCCGCAAGATCGCCTTTGTGATAACTTTGTTAGCTGGTAAGGCACGAGCTTGGGCCACGGCCATCTGGCAGAGACAGGGACCCGAGTGCTCTGATTTCAAGCTGTTTACAGAAGAGATGCTTCGTGTTTTCGATCAGGCGGACATCAGTACAGATGCAGCCAGAAAGCTCATGTCCATCCGGCAAGGAGGAAGCGTCGCAGACTATGCCATCGCGTTCCGGATGCCCGCAGCAGTCAGTGGATGGAACGAGGCTGCCCTGGTTTCAGCCTTTCACCATGGTTTGTCTGACCCCATCAAAGACGGCCTGGCCTCTATCAGATGCCCAAGTGACCTCGAAACCCTGATCTCACATGCTATTCGTCTTGACAACAGGATTAGAGAGCACCACCGAGTCCTGAGCTTCCCCGGCCTCACTGCCTCAACCTGGAGCCCGTCTACCTCCTCCAGTGACTGTCCAGAGCCCATGCAAGTTGGCTGTACTCGTCTCTCCGCAGCTGAAAGGGAGCGCAGAAGGAGGGACAAGTGCTGCATCTACTGTGGCAAGCCTGGCCATTTCCGAGCATCATGTCCCGAGCTCTCGGGAAAAGGACCGCCCCATCCAGCCGAGGGAGGGTTGTGACAGGGCCTACCCTCTCTCCCGAACTCCCTGGCCAAGGAGTCTACATCCTGGTCTCCATCTCCTGGGGTGAGTCCGTCCACTCTTATCAGGCCTTGTTAGACTCCGGGGCGGCGGGAAACTTTATGGATATCCACTTTGCCCAAAGTATCAATGTTCCTACTGCTCCTCTTGAAATCCCGTTGTCTGTGTCTGCCCTCGATGGCCAAGCTTTAGGTGACGGAAGAGTCACCCAAGTTACTTTTCCAGTCTTTCTCCAGTCTCAAGCTCAGAAAGAAGAAATATCCCTGCATCTGATTCATTCACCAGAGTTCCCGGTGATTCTAGGCCAGAGGTGGGCAAACTACGGCCCGCGGGCCACATCCGGCCCGTTGGCGTTTTTAATCCGGCCCGCGGAAGACAATCATATAAACACGATTGAGCAGATCTATAAACTATAAGCGTCAGTGTTATCACGTAGACAGGTGTTCTAGAGATCCGTCTTTCAGTCAGTCGTATTCACGCGAGATTACATTTGCAGAGTGGTGCAGCGCGTGCCATGGAAGTCATTCTGGCGCCAGTGCCACTGATGATCTCGAGAACACAGGATAAAACTTTACAATGAGTGGTCCTAAAAAAAGAAAAGTGGACAGTGAGTGCAGGGTGTTCAATAAAGAATGGACAACTAAATATTTTTTTGCTTAAGTCCGATCAAAGGCTGTATGCCTTATTTGCAAAGAAACTGTTGCAGTTTTATAACATCAAACGGCACTTTTCCTCCAAGCATGCTAATTATGCTAACAACCAGTCAGCGCAAGCACGGATGAATACAGCTCAGCGGTTGCTGAGTGAATGTGAGTATTAACACTTTCTCTTTTTAAAACTATGTTGGAGCTGTAATAAAATGGTAGTCACATGTTGACAGACATAATAATATAAAAAGTATAACTCTTAGTAATTTTGGTTGTCATGGGTGGCTGCTGTAGTGCTGGTGTTTGTTTTTAAGTACCATGTGCTTTTGGGTGTCTGCTCCACCCCTCATTTATGTCCCTGTCTGCTATTATAGGTGTATTATGAGAAGCTGACCTTGCTTCTGCTTATATCTGTTCCTGGACTTTTGCCTGTGGAGGTTATTCTGATCTATGAGTGGCCTTTTGGAATATGAAAACCTGTTTGGAACCTGTGTTTTGATTTTTTGAGGACTGGAAATATTTCAGTGAGTGACTTTGAACCTGAAAACCAGTTTGGAGTTTTTTGCTTTCTTGAGCTGTTTTGTCTGATTTTGTGGGCTGGATGGATCCAGTGCCAAACCATTGAACTGCAAATATGTTGGCATGGTGTGGTACCCAAACTGTTGAACTGCAAACATTTTGGAATGGTGTGGTACCTCTCCTACTAATGGTGGTTGGTTGTACTGGCAGGCTGGAAGTGGATGGTTAAAAAAAAAAAAATTCAGGTGTAAATCTACGAGTTCAGTGAAATGTACAAAAATGATATGTACTGATATGTAATTTAGTTCAATTTAATGATATGCAATTTAGTTGTATGTATAAAATGATACAAATATACAAATACACTGGCATCCTACTCATCCTGGCAGCTCAAAGATATAATTTAAGAATTAAGTGTGCTACTTTTCTTACTGTCGTGTGTGTGTGTGTGTGTATTACTTTTCTGGATGGATCCAGTGCCAATCTATTGAACTACAAGCATTTTTCTGCTCTGTCTTTGTTGACTGAGAACTAAAATAAATGTCAATCTGATCTGCATTTGGGTCTCTGTCAGTGAAGGCCTTACAATAACACTAAAGCTTTTCCGGTTTATGTTCGATATGTATGAATTTGGTGTTGGCCCGGCCCGCCTGGCAAATTTCAAAAGTCAATGTGGCCCCTGAGCCAAAAAGTTTGCCCACCCCTGTTCTAGGCCTTCCTTGGTTTACCCCCCCCCAACACTCGTATAGACTGGGTAACAAGCCAGGTTGTGGAATGGGGTCCTGCATGCCATACCTCGTGTCTGCTCTCTAGCTCTCCTGTGTCTCCTGTCGAGCCTCCTGATCTCACTGAGTTATCTCAAGTTCCCACAGAATACTGGGATTTGAAAGAAGTATTTAGCAAAAGCAGGGCCGCCGTTCTTCCTCCGCACCGTGCCTACGACTGTGTGATCGACTTGCTCCCTGGGACTACCCCTCCTCGGGGCAGACTGTTCTCCCTCTCTCAGCCAGAACGCAAGGCCATGGAGGAATACCTCAAGGACACCCTGGTCTCTGGGTTCATTCGACCCTCCACCTCACCTGCTGGTGCCGGCTTCTTCTTTGTCGGCAAGAAGGATGGGGGGCTCCAACCATGTATTGACTACAGGGGCCTTAACAAGATCACTGTGCGCAACCGCTATCCCCTTCCGCTGATGTCCACAGCATTCGACCTGCTCCAAGGCGCCACCATCTTCTCCAAGTTGGACTTACAGAACGCATACCACCTCATCCGTATCCGACAGGGAGAAAGACTGACAGGTGTTAAAGACTGCCTTTAACACCCCGTCAGGGCACTACGAGTACCAGGTGATGCCTTTCGGACTCACCAACGCACCAGCTGTTTTTCAGGCCCTCATCAACGACGTCTTGAGGGACATGATCAATCAGCACATTTTCGTCTACCTCGATGACATCTTAATATTTTCAAAGACCTTGCAGGAGCACCGCCACCATGTCCATCAGGTTCTCCAGAGGCTGCTACGGAACAATCTGTTTGCGAAGGCCCAGAAATGCAAGTTTCATGTCCCCGAGGTCTCCTTCCTGGGATTTATTGTATGGACGGGACAACTCCAAATGGACCCAGCCAAGACCCTGGCCGTCCGGGACTGGCCCACTCCCGAGTCCGTCAAGGAGGTTCAGCAGTTCTTAGGATTCGCTAACTTTTACCGCAAGTTCGTCAGGAACTTCAGTTCTGTAGCAGCACCCATGTCAGATCTCACCAAAAGGACTGGTGGATCTTATGTCTGGTCTCCTCAGGCGGAAAAGGCGTTTAAAAACCTCAAGCACCGCTTCTGCACGGCACCCATTCTGGTCCTCCCGGACACTTCTCAACCATTCGTCGTTGAGGTGGACGCCTCAGACAATGGTGTCAGAGCGGTTCTCTCTCAACGCTCGGAGGGGAAGTTGCACCCCTGCACATACTTCTCCCACCGCCTGAGCCCTGCAGAGTCCCGGTATGATATGGGGGACCGAGAACTGCTAGCGGTCAAACTGGCCCTTGAGGAGTGGAGGCACTGGCTGGAGGGAGCGCAACATCCATTCCTGGTGTGGACGGACCACAAGAACCTGGAGTACCTTCAGCAAGCCAAGAGACTGAACCCACGACAGGCTAGGTGGGCCCTGTTTGTCAGTCGTTTTAACTTCACCCTATCGTACCACCCCGGCTCTAAGAACACTAAGCCTGACGCACTTTCCAGGCTGTTCTCTGCCACCAACAGGGAGAATGAAGTTGGGCCTATCATCCCTGTGTCCCGGATTGTGGCCCCTGTCCGCTGGGGTGTCGAGGAGATCGTCCGATGGGCTCAACGCCAGGACCCCGGTCCTGGGACGGGGCCACCGGGCTTCTTGTACGTCCCTCGTCAAGCCCGGGCCAAGGTTCTCCAGTGGGGTCACTTGTCCCCTCTCACCGCCCACCCGGGAGCTCGGAGGACCCTGGACTTCTTGAAAAGACGCTTCTGGTGGCTGAGCATGGATAAGGAAGTGAGGTCATTCGTCCTGTCCTGTGATGTTTGCACCAGAACCAAGAACCCACGACAGCATCCCCAGGGCCTCCTGCATCCCCTGCCCATTCCCCGGCGTCCCTGGTCCCATGTGGCAGTCGACTTCATCACGGGTCTTCCTGACTCACAAGGTAACACTGTCATATTGGTCATTGTCGACAGATTCTTGAAGGCCTGCCGCTTCATACCACTGTGCAAACTCCCTTCTGCTCTGGAAACAGCCAAACTTATTTTTAATCATGTCTTCCGAGTTTTTGGTCTCCCACAGGACATTGTCTCAGACCGGGGGCCCCAGTTCTCCTCCCGAGTGTGGCACGGCTTCTGCAAGCTCATCGGGGCCACTGCCAGCCTCTCCTCTGGGTTCCACCCCCAGTCCAATGGCCAGACGGAGAGGCTCAACCAGGACCTGGAAACCACCCTGCGAGGCCTGGTGATGGATAACTGGACATCATGGAGCACCTGGCTGCCATGGGCAGAGTACGCCCACAACACCCTGCAGTCATCGGCCACCAAGCTGTCGCCATTCCAGTGCCAATTCGGGTTCCAGCCACCTCTGTTTCCGGACCAGGAGGAGGATGCTGGGGTGCCCTCGGTCAACCAATATGTGAGGCAGTGTCGCAAGACCTGGAGCAAGGTCAGGAGGACCCTCATCCAGACTTCCAGGTCAAACCAGACTCAGGCCAACCGCCATAGAAGGCCTGCCCACGTTTTCCGCCCTGGGCAGTGGGTTTGGCTGTCCGCCAAGGACCTTCCGCTGCGGGTGGAGAATCGCAAGCTTGCTCCTCGCTACGTTGGTCCCTTCAAAGTTGTGCGCAGGGAGAACCCTGGCTCCTACTGGCTCCAGTTACCACGGACGCTAAGGATCAACCCCACATTCCATGTTTCCCTGTTGCGGCCCGTACTGTCGTCCACGTATGCCCCTGCCCCTAGGAATCCCCCGCCCCCCCACATCCTCCAGGGTCAGACTGTGTTCACTGTGCGCCGCCTGCTTGACTCCCGCTGGGTCCGCGGTGGGCTCCAATATTTAGTGGACTGGGAGGGCTATGGCCCTGAGGAGCGCTGCTGGGTCCCCGCTCGGGATGTATTAGATAAGGAACTTTGTCGGGACTTCCATTCGGCCCATCCGGATCGCCCTGGGAACGTCAGGAGACGCTCGGGACTGTTTTGGCCTCTAGAGGCCGCTGTTATTTCCTTATCTTGTCTTGTTTGTTTTGGCCTCTAGAGGCCGCCACTGTTCCTGTGTTTTGTGTTTATGTTGATTGCCTGTTTGTCCTCATCAGTGTCACCTGTTTCCCATTTAGTTTTGTGTATATATACTCCCTCAGTTTGGTCCCTAGTCACGGAGTCTTTGTGCTACCTATGGTTTGTTTCCTCTTTCCCGTGTACCGTGCTTATGCTCTTGTATTTTTTTGGTATTTTGTTTTCTTTGGATTTGTTCTACCCTTTTGGATCTTCTGAGTGTTTTGCATTTTGCCTTTTCTTTTCTTTGGACTTTGTACTACCTTTTTGGATCTTCTGAGCGTTTTGCATGTGGCCTCTTCTTTTCTCATTTTTTGGACTTTGAACCTTTGGATTATACTTTTTGTTTTTTGCCCTGGATTGTATATAGTGTATTTGTAAATAAACTGTTTTTTGATACTCTACTTTCGCCTCACGCCTCTGCACTTGAGTCATTCCCCTGGTGGCCTAGTGGGGGTTTGCTGGATCACTACACCAGTGATCCGGGTTCGATTCCCAGCAAAACCCTAACAGGTCCATGCCCATCGAGGTGGGCTGAAGAGGCTTTAAAGCTCAGTCCCTGTGGAAGGCCTACAGCTTCCTGGGCATCACAGGTGTGCACAAGATGAAGACCATCAGAACCACCACAGAGGCAGCAGAGAAGGCATCTAGATGGCTGTGGATCAAAAGAAATTATCCTTGGACACATGTAACTTAGATACAGGGTCTTGCAAAAGTATTCATCCCCCTTGGTGTTTGTCCTGTTTTGTCACATTACAAGCTGGAATTAAAATGAATTTTTGGCCTGATCTTGTTTTCTGCTGCTTCGGCACACTGCAAAAAATAAAAATCATAGGAAGTTTATTTGTCTATTTTCAAGTCAAAACATCTAGCCACCCTTATTATAAGACATAATTGCCCAACAAGCAAAACCTCATTTAGCTAGAAAGGCTAGTTTTTAGACAGTCCATCTTGAAAATCTTGTATAGACAAAATGTCTTGAAAAAGTCTTATTTGGAGCACTTTTGAAAATAAAACAAGTTTTTTTAAACAAGTAAGTACATTTTGGACATTTGTCAAATGCGGTTCATCTTGTTTCAAGAAAAAAAAAACAAAAGTATGCTTGTTTTGGGAATAAATGAACTTTACTGAAATCTTTGAATCTAGTGCCCCCAAAATGCACTGTTGCTTTGGCGTTGTGTAAGCACTGTAAGTCAAAATGCGTAGACGTTTGGTTACCTTGCATATCTTTAGCTTACTGCGACTGTTTACTCAGTCATTCAGATTGAGCTCCTTCTAGATGCTGTACATACTCTAGACCAGACAAGTGCCTTCAAAAAGTTTATGAGTAAGTGGAGGGCGTTTTAGTGAGGTCTTTTTGGAATGCTGTGAGTTAAGTTCAATGTTTGGGTTTTGTTTGTTTGTTTGGGGTTTTTTTTGTGCCTGATCTTGTAAACCCCTCGTACACATGAATAGTCAGTGCCCCCAAAATGCACCGTTGCTTTGGCGTTGTGTAAGCACTGTAAGTCAAAATGCGTAGACTTTTTTATTATTATTATTTTTTTGTGCCTGAGGTCCTGGGGAAGTGGAATCTTAAGAGATGTTTTAATGTTTGAATGTTGAAATGGGAAAAAAAATAAACTTGTTGCAATGCTACATGTGCCGTCAACTTGATTCAAGATAGTCTCTGGTCTCATATCTAGAGTATCTTACTAATTACAGGTCACAAAAGGAGAATCTTTTAAGCTAGCAATTAACAATCCTAATATTAATATATTTATCTTAAATTCAGTGCACCATGGTGGAGGGCTGATCTCCAGACTTTCCTGTCGTTAGCCTTAAGATCCTATGAATGAGGATTGATGTCATAGGCTTTTATTATAATTGCTTACGTCCTTAAAGCGTAGAGGTGGGCGGCTGGTTTTACGACTTCCAGTGGTGAGTTCCCCAGAGAGAATGCCCTTGGGAATTCTACCATCTGCCATCCTATGTATGTGTTCAAGCCAGCGTAACCTGCGATGTTTTAGGATGGTAAGCATGCTGGGAAGTTTGACCTTCTCTAGGATGTCATTGTTAGTAATTTTGTCCTTCCAAGTTAGGCCCAGAAGTTGACGTAGGCAGCGCATGTGGAAGGTGTTGAGCTACATCTCTTGGTGGGAGTAGGTGGTCCAAGACTCGCTGCCATACAAAAGTGTGCAGAGGATGCAGGCACCAATCCAGTGTAGCTTCAGCAGTATGTTTAGGGTCATTGTCCTGCTGGAATGTGAACCTTCATCCCAGTCTCAAACCTCTGGCTGACTCAAACAGGTTTTCCTCCAAAATTGCCCTGTATTTAGTGCCATCCATCTTTCCTTTAGTCCTGACCAGCTTTCCTGTCCCTGCAGATGAAAACTATCCCCACAGCATGATGCTGCCACCACCATGCTTCGCTGGAGGAATGGTGTTCTCAGGGTGTTAGGTTTGCGCCACGCATGGCATTTCCCATGATGGCCAAAAAGATCAATTTTATTCTCATTTGACCAGAGAATCTTCTTCTATGTGCTTGGGGAGTCTGCCACATGCTGTTGGGCAAACTCCAAATGTGTTTCCTTAAGCAATGGCTTTTTTCTGGCCACTCTTCTATAAAGCCCCGTTCTGTGGAGTGTACGGCGTAAAGTGGTCCTATGGACAGAGACTCCTATCTCCGCTGTGGATCTTTGCAGCTCCTTCAGTGTTATCTTTGGTGTCTTTGTTGCGTCTTTGATTAATGCCCTCCTTTCCGGTCTGGGAGTTTTGGTGGGCGGCCTTCTCTTATCAGGTTTGTAGTGGTGCCATATTCTTTCCATTTTGCTATAATGGATTTAATGGTGGCAGCATGGTGGTGTAGTGGTTAGCACTGTCGCCTCACAGCAAAAAGGTCCTGGATTCGAGCCCAGTGGCTGGCAAGGGCCTTTCTGTGTGGAGTTTGCATGTTCTCCCCATGTCTGCGTGGGTTTCCTCCGGGTGCTCCGGTTTCCCCCACAGTCCAAAGACATGCAGGTTAGGTTAATTGGTGGCTCTAAATTGACCGTAGGTGTGAATGTGAGTGTGAATGGTTGTTTGTCTCTGCGTCAGCCCTGTGATGACCTGGCAACTTGTCCAGGGTGTACCCTGCCTCTTGCCCATAGTCAGCTGGGATAGGCTCCAGCTTGCCTGCAACCCTGTAGAACAGGATAAGCAGCTACAGATAATGGATGGATGGATGGATGGATGGATGGATGGATGGATGGATGGATGGATGGATTTAATGGTGCGCCATGGGATATTCAAAGTTTGGGATGTTTTAACCCAACCCTGATCTATACTTCTTCATAACTGTCTCTGACCTGTTTGGAGTGCTCCTTGGTTTTCATGTTGCTTGCTTAGTAGTGTTGCAGAGTCAGGGTGCTTCCAGAACAGGTTGATTTATACAGACATCATGTGACAGATTATGTGACACTTTGATTGCACACAGGTGGATCTTAAGCCAGTATCTCACTGGGCTGCGACAGCTTGCAACAAATTGCGAATGTCATTCGCGAGAGAGTTTCAAAAGTGTCTTGATAGATTTGTAGGGCTTCTCAATTTCCTTGCATGAGTCGCAAAGTGTTGCTCCTTCGTCGCTGAAATTTTGAACATGTTCAAAAAATTCGTGCGACAAAATTTCTCTCAAAATAGCCGCAAATGCGTCATTGGTGTTGCAAAGCCGTCGTGAACCCTTTTCAAGTCAGGTTCTGTGAGGCTTCCTCTACTTCCCTGCCTGCCGAGGGAAAGCTGGGCTGCGACAGCCTGCGACTAGTTGGAGACAACAATTGCGGTAAAATATGCGAATATCAATTCAGTGTGATTCCAAGTGAAAATTGTCACTAATTTGCATATTTTATCGCAATTGCTGTGTCTCCAACTAGTCACGGGCTGTTGCAGCCCAGTGAGGTACTACCCTTAATCAAACTAATTATGTGGCTTATGAAGTGAATTGGTTGGACCAGCTCTTATTTCGGGGTTTCATACGAAAGGGGGTGAATACCTGTGCACACTCCAAATTTCTGTTTTTTCATCTTAATTATTGTTTGTGTCACAATAAAACAACAATTTGCACCTTTAAAGTGGTAGGCATGTTGTGTGAATCAAATGGTGCTAACCCTCCAAAAATCTATTTTAATTCCAGTTTGTAATGTGACAAAACAGGACAAACACCAAGGGGGATGAATATTTTTGCAAGACACTGTAACGGTGAAACATGTGCCGATGCCATGCATTAATGCATGGATGCATCTGATTGTGTCAGGTAGGCATACAGTATTTGTGGGGTGAAATCCATGTGGGACCATTGGCACTGAGCATGCATTAACGGTACCAGTGGGGTTTGTCACAGTCTTAGCCACTGGAGAGTCCAGTGTGGTTCTGGTCATGTTAGACTTGTTGGCAAGGCTGAAGGATGAGTGGGTAATCCATGGAATATAAGCTATTTGGATACAAGGCAGGACTTGATCACCTGGGTGAGGGTATCTGATGTTGAAAGACCCGAAATACCCGATGACTTAACCATACTTACACTTTCCCTTGACTTGCTATAGCCTATGTTTTTGGAATCTGACTTGCTTTTCCACCACCAAATCTCTTCCAAAGCAATCCTGCTCACATGACAAAGATCATGTTCATTAAGACTATGCTGTGAATTTTTAGATGTACCAACCATGTTTTTGTTTAATTATTTTGCTCCAGTAGCCCAACCTAATCACAAATATATGCTTTTATTTATGGAGCTGCCACTCCTGTCTTGCAGACTGTACAATGTGCACAGGACACCATCTCATCTCATTATCTCTAGCCGCTTTATCCTTCTACAGGGTCGCAGGCAAGCTGGAGCCTATCCCAGCTGACTACGGGCGAAAGGCGGGGTACACCCTGGACAAGTCACCAGGTCATCACAGGGCTGACACATAGACACAGACAACCATTCACACTCACATTCACACCTACGGTCAATTTAGAGTCACCAGTTAACCTAACCTGCATGTCTTTGGACTGTGGGGGAAACCGGAGCACCCGGAGGAAACCCACGCGAACACGGGGAGAACATGCAAACTCCACACAGAAAGGCCCTCACCGGCCACGGGGCTCGAACCCGGACCTTCTTGCTGTGAGGCGACAGCGCTAACCACTACACCACCGTGCCGCCCCACAGGACACCATTCTTAGTTTAAATACAAATATAAATAGATATTAATATTTGGAGCACTAAACAAGTACAAATACAGGCATTATTTTAAACCCTTAAAGCTAGGGTGGGCAATTTATTTTAGAAGCATTTTTGTTATATTTCTGGAAATTCTATTTACATCATGACAGCAATGAATAAATCAAATGCCCTGACAATAAAAAGAAAAAAAAATCTGTCATCTGTGGCAGTTGCAGGGCTGCAAAAAGCCCGTCCAATCATTTCATTCGGTCCACATAAAATGTTTGGATGGCTTACTTGACCATGCACTCATTGCGCATGACTGGAGTCTTCCACCAGGATAGGCAGACATATTGCTAAATCTAGCAAGCTAGTCACACAAGAATTTCCAGTTATACCTAACGTTATACCTACAACAGTTCGCACTGCTAAACAAAGCCAGAAAAGAAAAAGTAGAAAAGGCTATGACAAAAAAGAGCTTGGATAAAGATCAAACAAAAGCTTTTCAATGATGGTGACCACTGAGGGAGTTGAAGTTGTGAGTACTAACAATATCCATGTTTGTTGTTTACATTCATTATGATGATGTTAGGTGTTTCCTTACATGTGAATGAGATATGAGGTATTTGGATATGACAGTGATGCGCTATGCTCCTCTCCCCAATGCTCTCTCTTATGGACTCATTCCCCTCCAACAGTAGGCAGGCAGTGCATGCATGTGTTTTGAATGAGTGGCTTTGGAAGGAGGCCTGAAGGGAGGAGATGGGATTTTTCAGTTGGACATTCAAAATGCAGCTGGTTTCTCCAACATTGCCAACCCTACCTTTAATATAAACTAATTAACAATACACAAAATAGACAATACAATATGAAATGCCAGAAAATGATGATATGGGACTATATTTTCCATAATGGTAAAGTAATGGGTGTTGTGCATTCCCATTTGATGGTATTTAATGGCATGCTACAGAACATGAACCACCACGAAATGTGTAAAACACTGAAGAAAAAATAACGAAACTGGATATGACATATCTCATCTCATTACCTCTAGCCGCTTTATCCTGTTCTACAGGGTCGCAGGCAAGCCGGAGCCTACATACACCCTGGACAAGTTGCCAGGTCATCACAGGGCTGACACATAGACACAGACAACCATTCACACTCACACCTACGGTCAATTTAGAGTCACCAGTTAACCTAACCTGCATGTCTTTGGACTGTGGGGGAAAACGGAGCACCCGGAGGAAACCCATGTGGACACGGGGAGAACATGCAAACTCCGCACAGAAAGGCCCTCGCCGGCCACGGGGCTCGAATCCAGGACCTTCTTGCTGTGAGGCGACAGCGCTAACCACTACACCACCGTGCCGCCCCGATATGACATATTTATTCCAATTTCCAGCCAAATCTGCCAATATTTTCTTTCCTTGTTGTTTTAAATGTGCTGCCGGTCACTTTACGGTGAGGCAGTATTAATATTCAGATCATGTAGGTGTCAGTAATTCCATCATCATCATTTACACAGTGGTTCCTACACATAGGCTGCATCCAAATACTCATACTGCTTTATTGCATAGTACAAAAAAACAGAACGTCTTAATCCATAGGGTGTCTGAATCAATGAACTATATTATTCCAGTTCACTGTTCCAAATATTCAGTAGGCATCTAACAGTAATCGAATGGTACTCAGATGATCTACTACATCTGTAGTATGCAAACATACCAGAATGTACAGGAACAATCAGGTACTAGGCACTTAACTGACAGTGCATACTGATTATTTGGATTCAGATATATACACTTTACTTGGGTAGGCGGGACATTAATTTGGCGACCCATTTTAGCAAATAAGTATGAAGAACAAGAATGTTCTGTGAGCAATAGATAAGTAATAATGGACATAATGTACTATATCATTAAAAGGAACTGTGTTGTGCTGGAACAATCGGTCAAATAGCCGACCACATGAACGGAGAGCTATGCACCTTACATATTATTGTCAACGGTACCATGACAACATGAAGTGCTTGAGTCATCCTTAAGTCAGTGCATTCAGCTTCCTAATAGCACATTTTCTAGTCTATTTAGCTGATAATTAAAAGGACATAAATGGTACTTATAGGGGTTTTTCACCTGACGTCACGTGACGCCCCGGTGTCCGCCATTTTGAAGGTCAAGTTAGCTAATGTCAACAACATAGTAGCTGGTATGTTACTGTAGCAATGTTTACGTTCAGTCATTTGGATGACTGTTAAAACCTTTCAGTCTCAAGTTTTTCCTTTACTGTATTTACTAGTTTACTGAGCTAGCGCGCTCAGGCAGGCTGGGAGCGAGCGCGCTAGCTCGGGCAGGCTGGGAGCTAGCGCGCTAGCTCGGGCAGGCTGGGAGCGAGCGCGCTAGCTCCCGGACAGGCTGGGAGCGAGCGCGCTCGCTCCCGGCAGGCTGGGAGCTAGCGCGCTCGCTCCCAGCCTGCCCGAGCTAGCGCGCTAGCTCCCAGCCTGTCCGAGCTAGCGCGCTCGCTCCCAGCCTGTCCGGGAGCTAGCGCGCTCGCTCCCAGCCTGCCCGTAAACATTGCTAAACATTGCCTGAACGTAAACATTACTACAGTAACATACTAGCTACTATGTTGTTGACATTAGCTAGTGCTAACAGCTAGCTGCTAGTACACTGGTACAACTACACCGACCCTAATAATACAGTTCTTGGTCATTGCCTGGTAACAGCAAATTTATAACGGCCCATGTCTCAACAGACTAAGAAGTTATTTCAATGACATTTAATAACATTTTGTTTATCCTGAGTACTGAAAGTAAATGAAAATGTGAACAAACCTTAGCTGTAATAAGATGGCGACCACTGGCTCCAGGGACGACCGGCTGATGTAGGCATGTTACCCAGCCTGACACAAAATATTTGTAGGCATCCAAACTCATACGCTTTCAGATCAATACCTGTGTATGGCGATGGGTTTTTAACGACATAGGTATACAGATCATGTGGGCCGAAGTCAGGTAAAGACGAGGGCTTCGTGTACTTCCGTACGTCAGTGAACAATCCTGGTGGAAGCAGGTAAACATCGTTCTCTAAGCCTGCTAACCTCAATTTTTGCAAATACCTCTCCCTCTGCTCGCCCTGTAAATGCCCTACGTCGCTGGATAGTGAAGGTGTTTTCTGCATCTCGCTCCTTTTTCTTTTGTTTTTTGTTTGTCGCCTTCCTCGCATTCAAACTGATTCGAGCCGTGACCTCCAAAATGGCAGCCTCACATGACTTGGTCACGTGGGTGAAAAACCTCTATACCTTTGGTCATTCTATTTTCCTGTTCGTAATAGGAATTAATTTTTGTTTTTATTTTTAGAAATTACAGACTCAAAATTTAAAAGCAAACTGTGTTCCTCTTCCTTCGTGGTAAGTCAGTCCACGAGTGGAGCAGATTCCCATGCGATCCAAAATCACATGTAGTGTACTATTTTTGTGCCAGCAGGTCATGCCGGCCAGGGACACCATGGTGGTGTAGTGGTTAGCACTGTCACCTCACAGCAAGAAGATTCTGGGTTTGAGTCCAGTGGCCGACAAGGGCATTTCTCTGTAGAGTTTGCATGTTCTCCCCCTGTCTGCGTGGATTTCCTCTGGGTGCTCCGGTTTCCACCACAGTCCAATGAACTGCAGTTAGACTAATTGGCTACTCGAAAGTGTGAATGGTGGTTTCCCAAGCCCAGAAATCGTCGTCGGCTGTCCATCACTACCGATGATGACTGCTTCATTAGGATATGCAGAAACGCAGATGGGCCACGAGGCCCACACCAGACTTATTCTCCTTTCCTAATGAAGCACTTTGCGCAGTAAGGTAAGACAAACATTGTCCCCCCATCCAGACCTGATGCCAAGTGGTGCACAAAAGTGCCACAGACCTGACGGGTATGGAAGTTGCCCTGCAGTGACAACTGACTTGCTGAGTGATGCCATCCATTGGTCATTTGAGTGGCTCTTCCGCATGCCATCTGGTGGTGTGCCATTGACCCTGTTGGGTTCATTTGCCACATTGCACCGAAAAGCGCCCTGCTGCCAGTGCCTTATTGGTAATGTACTATTTAACCCATAGCTGGAACCCAGGCAGGTGCTACCACTCTGGGTCAGAGCGGACCTGGGAGCTATGGTGATTAAGGGGTAATTCCATTTTCCCCAATACTCAAGTCCTCCTGGACCTGAGACTCACCACTGGTTGCAGTTTAAAGTCATACCCAGGACTAGGAATGACAGTATAATGCATGACGAATAAAAATATAGAATAGAGTAGGATAACTTAGGTGAGAATATCCATCCATCCATTATCTGTAGCCGCTTATCCTGTTCTTAGGAGAGAATAGAATATGACAAATTAGTATATATTAAGATAGAACATAGAGAATAGAGTGCATGTGCACAGAACAGAAGAGAGCATGACAATAATAATAATAATATAATAGACATTAGGACAATATAATCAAGTATATTATAAGAGAACAGAAGGGAATATGGTTGAATAGAAGATGTAGAAAAGAATATGACAAAATGCTACACATTCTTTTTAGTTTGTAGAAAAGAACAGACAGTCATGAAAATACAACAGAATAGATTAAAAGAAAGAAGGGAATATGACAGAAGCATCCTGAAAACACAGACCAGAACACTCCACATATTATGCACAGAATAGGCAGTCATGACAATACAATAGAATACATCACAAGAGAAAAAAGAGGAAAAAGAAGGGAACACATCAAAATAGAACAGAATATATTATGACGGTTAGAACAGAATCGAAAGGAATGAATGGGAATAGAATAGAAAGCATTGAACAGAATGTGGCGGCACGGTGGTGTAGTGGTTAGCGCTGTCGCCTCACAGCAAGAAGGTCCTGGGTTCGAGCCCCGGGGCCGGCGAGGGCCTTTCTGTGTGGAGTTTGCATGTTCTCCCCGTGTCCGCGTGGGTTTCCTCCGGGTGCTCCGGTTTCCCCCACAGTCCAAAGACATGCAGGTTAGGTTAACTGGTGACTCTAAATTGAGCGTAGGTGTGAATGTGAGTGTGAATGGTTGTCTGTGTCTATGTGTCAGCCCTGTGATGACCTGGCGACTTGTCCAGGGTGTACCCCGCCTTTCGCCCGTAGTCAGCTGGGATAGGCTCCAGCTTGCCTGCGACCCTGTAGAAGGATAAAGCGGCTAGAGATAATGAATGAATGAATGAATGAATGAACAGAATGTGGTATTGAAGGGAATTTGACAGAACAGAGTAGAATGGAATGCATTATGATAGAATAGAAAGCATAAAATATAATGCTTTCTATTCTACACACACACACACTTCAGCCTCCTTCAGTCTATGCAGACTATGGAATGCACTTGGGTCAGTTTGGGGTTAAGGGTTGCAATGACGACTGTGGCTATAAAGCCCAGTATGGGATGAGCAGATTTTCCCACAGTTGCTGCAGACAAAGCTAGGTATTAGGTCGCTTCTCTGTGTCTGGAGTTTTCTGCGCCCCCCTCTTTGCATCGGCCTGATTTTGTTTTCTGCTGCTTCGGCACCATGGTGGAGGGCTGATCTCCAGACTTTCCTGTCGTTAGCCTTGAGATCCTATGAACGAGGATTGATGTCGTAGGCTTTTATTATAATTGCTTACGTCCTTAAAGCGTAGAAGTGGGCGGCCGGTTTTACGACTTCCAGTGGTGAGTTCCCCATAGAGAATGTCCTTGGGAATTCTACCATCTGCCATCCTATGTATGTGTCCAAGCCAGCATAATCTGCGATGTTTTAGGATGGTAAGCATGCTGGGAAGTTTGACCTTCTCTAGGATGTCATTGTTAGTAATTTTGTCCTTCCAAGTTAGGCCCAGAAGTTGACGTAGGCAGCGCATGTGGAAGATGTTGAGCTACTTCTCTTGGTAGGAGTAGGTGGTCCAAGACTCACTGCTGTACAAAAGTGTGCAGAGGATGCAGGCACAATATATTTGGATTTTGGTGGAAAGGAGAAAGGAGAAGTTTGCTGTTGTCCCAAGCACGTTGTTCCAAGTTGGACATCATTGTGGCAGCTTTTCCAATCCATTTGTTGATTTCATTATCCACTATCCAGAACCTAGACACACAAAATGGGAAACTGCTTCAAGGGTGTAATCACTGATTTTTATTTGTGGTTTGTCCATGCTTCCTTGGGTGTGAACTTGGGTATTTTTCAGGCTGATTGTAAGCCTAAAAGCAGTACAGGCCTGGTGAAATTGGCTTACTAGAGTCTGGAGGCCATCAGCAGTATGTGAGACCAAGGCTGCATCATCAGTGTATCGTACACACACACACACACACACACACACAATGCACAACAAGAAGGCCCTGGGTTCAAGCCCAGCGAGGGCCTTTCTGTGTGGAGTTTGCATGTTCTCCCTGTGTCCGTGTGGGTTTCCTCCGGGTGCTCCGGTTTCCCCCACAGTCCAAAGACATGCAGGTTAGGCTAATTGGTGGCTCTAAATTGACCGTAGGTATGAATGTGAGTGTGAATGGTTGTTTGTCTCTGTGTCAGCCCTGCGATAACCTGGAGACTTGTCCAGGGTGTACCCCGCCTCTCGCCCATAGTCAGCTGGGATAGGCTCCAGCTTGCCTGTGACCCTGTAGAACAGGATAAGCGGCTACAGATGATGGATGATGATATGGGAGCGTTCGCCGTGACGTCACAAAATGGTCACGTGATGTTTTGGTTGGCAAGAGGCTATTTATAAATGGCCGATCAGAGTTATCGGGTCATTAATTAATTATGGTAGTGTCGTGTTATCGGCTGTACATACAGATTTGATAAGAATAATCCCAAGAGCTTTTACTGTATACCAAAGAAACCTGAAGCTCGCCGAATGCTTTGGATCGCAGCAATTAAGCGTGACAAGTGGGAACCTACTGACAACGACTGTGTTTGCTTTCAACACTTTATATCTGATGATATGTACATGATTTTTTTATTATTTTGTTTTGCAGTTTAATATTATGATGTTTGATAAAATTTCCTCACCAGAAATAATTTGTTGTGCTATGAGACTGCTTAGATATCAACCAAAAGATGAGTAAAAACGCACAAACAGCTGATTTGTATGCAGTACACATGAGTACGATTTCCGCAAACGCACTCGCGGCAAATTTATGTACTTTTTGCAGTATAAATATTTGACATTAGAAGACTGGTCAAACTTTTCTTGATATGTATTTGAAGATAAATAGCATAGCCTGGATTTAAAACACTGCTTGTGCATTCTAAATGTAGAACTTGCTTAAGTTTAGTACTGTATTGTATATCTTTGGTGTGTGCGTGTGAAGCAACAACATTAACTTATGTTTCAAAGATTATATTGTGCCTATTTAATCTTTGTCTTATTATTAGGCACAAAAAGCAAATATAAATGAGTATTTCAATAAAACAACTGAATAACACTTACTTGTATGCATCAAGAGACTTGTAGGCTTTCATTGATTCTTTTGTGTATATTGAAGGCGTGTCAATCACATACAATAGATATCGCTGAAGGTCAGGTCAGGCCAGGTGCTCGGATTTGGGTCCCATTTGTCCGTAACGGCGTAAGGATCAGGCAAAACTTTGGTGCCACTGTTGTACAGAAGCTTGGCTGCATACGTATCTTTGCTTAGCATCAGTTGGCAACGAACTTGCATACTGCGATAAATCGCTATGAAAACTAGGTGATGATGCAAATTTGTCGGCTATTGTGAATGGTTCTTGCCAACCAATTTTATGCGCGTGCGCAATATTACATCATGCTCAAGTTTGGCGAACTCATCTCATCATCTCAAACTGCTTTATCCTGTTCTACAGGGTCGCAGGCAAGCTGGAGCCTATCCCAGCTGACTACGGGCGAAAGGTGGGGTACACCCTGGACAAGTTGCCAGGTCATCACAGGGCTGACACATAGACACAGACAACCATTCACACTCACATTCACACCTACGGTCAATTTAGAGCCACCAGTTAACCTAACCTGCATGTCTTTGGACTGTGGGGGAAACCGGAGCACCCAGAGGAAACCCACGCGGACAACATGCAAACTCCGCACAGAAAGGCCCTCGCCAGCCACGGGGCTCGAACCCGGACCTTCTTGCTAACTAGAGGTCTGCGCGGGTCGGATTTTTCAGTCCCGCTCCCGCCCGCGCCCGCATTGTGCAGTCCCGCTCCCGCCCGCGCCCGCAAAGAATTATGATTTTTCAGTCCCGCTCCCGCCCGCGCCCGCAAAGAATTATGATTTTCAGTCCCGCTCCCGCCTGCCATATTTTGTCCCGCTCCCGCCCTCAAATCCCGCATGATGCAGACGTTCGCGTTATTTCTCAGGAAAGTTCTTGTCTTGACACAGCGTGATGGTGCCCCGCCCCCTACTTTGAGTGGATTTGAGCATAAATATCTACAGCTCACATTCGTTATTATTTACCTTGTTTCTGAATTCGGAATGTTGAAATGGCAGCATGTAGACCTAATAATAATAATTATTTAAGTAGGCTAATCATTTAAGTATGCGCTCTCCCGTGGTGCGTCTCCTATGAATAATTAGTGTGAAAGGAGAGATGGAGCGCACTCTTGAACTTATTCTTTTAGTTACATTTAGTTACATTTCTTTTCAGGACTCTTGACTTTTTAACGGTAAATGTACCTCTTTTTAAAGCAGCACTTACTTTTGAAGCACTGTGAGCTACAGTAAAGGAGCTCTGCTCTTCTGCCATGATCGGAGATCTCAAACACGGAAAAGGAAAGGAATCGGAAACGTACGAGAGTTATTTATCCTCTCCTGGATCAGAATCAGAATCAGAATTCTGATGACCAGCTCATCTAAGGTGTCATTGAGGCATCATGTTAGGTGGGGTTTACATTAGACCGTATCAGCGGATCATCAGATTAACGTTTTTAAAACGATTAGTGTGCACACAGCAACGCCAATACACGATTCGCGTGCACACAGCAACGCCAATACACGGATACGCTCGGCTCCGCAGGCATCCTGCACTCCAAATCACTCCGCCCTGAACAGCGAGTGCCCTCTGGAGGGTGCGCAATCCGGCCCTACGCAGCTCACAGAGCGCGCGAGTGAAGCGCACAAGCTGTGATTCGGGACTGAGCCGCTGTGTGTGTGATCCTAGTGCATATCGGGCATGTGCGTCACTTACCACTTGCAAGTGGAAGGATGGCAAGCCTAAAGACAATCATAACTACACAATGGGCAGTATTTGCATCAGTATTTGCAGTATTTTCATACTTTTATACTCTTTAATGAAAGGTGATACAAGGCGGAAGTCCGCGCCGTTTTTCAGCAGTTGCGTCACATGACCAACGCCAGCAAATCAGGAAGGTGGATGTCACAGTGACGTTGTCCAATGACGATGCCAGCTAGAGCTCAGCACAGTGTATCCGCGTATTCTCAATGTTTACACAGCACCGGACCAGACACGATCTGGATTGAATACGTGGACCCTGGTGGATTCCCGTTTCCCGGCGTTTCCAGGCGTTTTAATGTAAACGGACAGTGCATCTGCGAAGAAAACGAGACAGATACGGTCTAATGTAAACTTGGCCTTAGTGTGGGTCACTGGAGGCTGGGTGTGAACGGCGAGTCATTAGAGTGATCAAAGGATTTCCCGTTAGGGTGATCAATGGCAAATTTAAGATGCCATTCCTCACTCAATCTGGCAATCTGACTCTCTCTGCAAATTTAGGCATCTTAAAATGTTTTTATTAATGCCAAATTAAATATCCAGCACAAATTATATATGATAGACATAAATTAATAATTTATAAATTTTATTTTAAACACGTTTTTAGTTAGAAGGACTGCAGCTTATCACCGCTCCCGCCCGCATATGTGCACTCCCGCTCCCGCCCGCAATGAGCTTTCAAAATTTGTCCCGCGCCGCACTGCTTTGTGCATACCTGTCAACTTTGAGGTTTGAAAAAAAGGGATATTTCCCAGATTTTTAACTCAAAATAAGGGAAAATTTCGGAAAGTCATACCCTTCACCAAAAGTGGGTGTGTAGTTGAATGGGGGGCAATTTTCTATCTAGTATTTGTGATTTCCTGTACTCTGGTGCATGTTGGTGATAGCCAAGACCCAAACTCAATATGCTTATGGTTTATAGAGTGCATTTGTGAATAAACTATACATTTATTTTTATTTGCTTTCAGTGGTACCAGTTATTTCCCAAATTAAGGGCTAAAATACGTATCATATGTTAAAATAAGAAAGGTCATTATATAACCAGTCAATAAATTCAATTCCATTGCAATTTATTATGGTTTTACCATAGTCATGGCCTCGGAACGATAGATAGATAGATAGATAGATAGATAGATAGATAGATAGATAGATAGATAGATAGATAGATAGAGTAATAAAGAGTAATAAAGAGTAATATAAAATATTAAACCAAGAGTGATTTAAAATGGGTAAGTTTCAGATAGAAAATAAAATAGACAATGAGTGGATAAAACAGTTAATACACCAATTAGTTTACACTAGGCTATTTATGAGGTCTTAGCCAGGACATACTTAATGTAAACATGTGTAGCTTACCTTTGATTATTTGGGAGGCTTTCGTTTTCCCCATGGAACATTTCTTTGCGATGGAAGAGTCTGGGAACATTCCAGCCACGCACTTGTTGAAATCATCAAAGAAAGAGAGGCTAATGTTTTTCTTAGCTATTAGCATCGCCATCTTCACCTCAGACCTAATCACTTGTTCAGCCTCGCCTCCGGACGTAGTTCTGTAATTACTGATGCCTGAGAGGGCGGGGACGTGAATTCATGGCCCGACTTCCTGCTGTAAACTCCTGTCAGAGGCGCGTCATGAATTCTGGACCTACCGACTTTTTTATATTGTGAAAATACGGGACTTTTATATAATGTCAAAATACGGGATATTTTCGGGAAAATAAAAAAACGGGAAGACAGCGGGAAATAAGTCAAAATAAGGGATTTCCCGGGAAAAACGGGAGGGTTGACAGGTATGTTTGCCGCGGGTCCCGCGAGTCCCGCGGGACTCCTGCGGGAGTGCAGGGCTCTAGCGCTAACCACTACACCACCGTGCCGAGTTTGGCGAACTCTCCCATATATATATATATATATATATATATATATATATATATATATATATATATGGGCGGCACGGTGGTGTAGTGGTTAGCGCTGTCGCCTCACAGCAAGAAGGTCCTGGGTTCGAGCCCCGGGGCCGGCGAGGGCCCTTCTGTGTGGAGTTTGCATGTTCTCCCCGTGTCCGCGTGGGTTTCCTCCGGGTGCTCCGGTTTCCCCCACAGTCCAAAGACATGCAGGTTAGGTTAACTGGTGGCTCTAAATTGACCGTAGGTGTGAATGTGAGTGTGAATGGTTGTCTGTGTCTATGTGTCAGCCCTGTGATGACCTGGCGACTTGTCCAGGGTGTACCCCGCCCTTCGCCCGTAGTCAGCTGGGATAGGCTCCAGCTTGCCTGCGACCCTGTAGAAGGATAAAGCGGCTAGAGATAATGAGATGAGATGAGATATATATATATATATATATAAAATGGGAGGGTTGCAGCAGGAATGGCATTCGGCGTAAAACTATGTCCCAATTAATATGACATGTATCAACAGGGTCCACATAGACCCTAAGACCTGCAGCAGTACTGGACAAGGAGGAAGAAGATGGTCATGCCGGCCCTTTCTGCCCATTACCAGCACAAGTATATTTAAGACCTTTAGGAAACACATTATCGCCGCCAACAATGACACAATACACTAATCTATTGCTTTCGATTCCCACTGGAACCATGGCAAAAGATGACTTTACAGTTTTGCTCCCATTCCCACACAACACCATTACAGCATTATAACGGTAAATAAACGGTTTTCAGTGGGAACGCAGTAATACAGCAGGCCGAGGTCTTCATACCGGTATATCACGACATCCGTATTGCTGACGTCATGTGCGCCGTGCTGCTGTGTCGATAACTAGCTGGAGAGCTCTGTGAGGAGATATCTAGGGTGTTTCCTTTTATACAGATTGGCGTGTATACATTTTTACCTGCCTTTCTTTGTTTTTATTTTTTCTTCAAATTTCTCTTTTTGGTCGGAAAAAATCTTCAAAGCTGAAGTTGCCCCGGTAAAGGTAAGAGGAGACAGAATGTAGGTAAACCTTTCAAAATGGCTGTTAGCCGATTTTCAGTCCCAGCTCTGGCTTTGAGCAGCGCTAGCGCGTCGAGAAAGTAACGCAGTTAGCTGCTAGCTAACGGTATAAAATGGCGTCGTGTTTTTCCATCAACATTGATGCTTGTGCTAAGCTCTGTAGCTAAATTATTCCGTCTACAATCATTAAACTTCTGTATTAGATTCTGTTAAAGAACTATCTCTTGGTTTGAGGAAACAATATCTTGTTATAGGTTAGCCGGTTAGCTGGAGCTAGCTTAGCTTAGCTGTGGTGAAAATGCGCAGTTATAAAATGCGACACGCTGAATTTATCACGGCACATTTGATAGGATTCGTTATTTAGCGAGATAATACTGCTTGTAGAACTCCTCTCTGAGAGATTAAATCATCGCATATAGCTTGTGTTTTACCAAATTATTATATTTTGTGAGGGGGTTGGTCTGTAAAAAAAAAAAATCTTGTAGGCCAAGGATGCTAGCTGGTTAAAAGCCTGGCCTTTGTGACCGGCTGAAACCTCAGTAAGGGGTTGATTGTGTCTTATTAAAGGCGCATGTAACGTGCATCTAGTTGTATTGATCAGTGATTCGTGATTAGTAGGTGTAGTAAATGTGATGCTCATGCTCTGCTGCAGTCCTCTAATGCTGTTTATGCTTGTGTGTGTGTGTTGTAGCTCGGTCTTTCCTCCACCCCACCCTTTTTTTCATTATTCTTTGGAAGATTCATCGTTATCAAGCCGCCAAAGTGGAGAGTGTGATCGCAGAAGGGGGTTCTTCTCGTTTCAGGTGTGTGATCTCAATTAATTGGTCGCATCTTTGATCAACCTATTAGTGAACATCAAGCACTGCAGGGATTATTTGTCGAGTTATGTTTCTCCTTTGTTCCAGTGCTTCTTCGGGGGAAGGAGGAGGTCGGGGTGCACCTGAGCACGATCCCAAGACTGCTGGAAACGGGTCAGTTATTATTAAGTAGAAAACATGTATGTATTTTGTAATTATTAGTTGATTAAATAATGCTGGCCTAGGCAATACAGCCCTAGTGGTTTTGCCAAATCCTTCAAGCAGCTGGGTTTAAAGGCCTTTTTATTATTGGTTTTGCATTCCTCTTACACATCCCAGATTTTCCGGTGGATCAGCATTTTCAACGTCTCCTAGAGTTCCACAGCGGTCTTTATATTTAGGGCAGTTTTACTGAAGAATTGATTAAAACAAAATCACTTTGTTTTGTTGCCATGTTTTTTTGACTGGATGAGTTGGTAAATGTCTAACTACATGGGTATGACTAATACACACACTATTATTGACATACCCAGGAAGCAAAGCATTAGTCCATTACTTTAGGTCCAGGTAAGATCTGTGTGTTCCAGTCCCCTGTGCGGCAGGGGGGACCCAAGGAAGCCTTTGTGGGGGAAGACGTGAACAGTGAACTCACTCGTGTCCAGGGTTCCCTCTGGGTTCTGAAAAATATTCTCCACTCTTTTCCTTGAAAAATAAAGTCAAAGAAGTATCCTTCACTTTTTCTTAGTCTGTATTTTTTTTTTTTTTCCTCAGTTACCGACTTATCAAAAGTGGATTTAATACAGGTTTATACTAACCAAACTGGCACAATTCAGATATTTGTACAGATACAGGCCTCTCCATTATGATATAAAATTTGGGCTCCACTCCAGCCTCTAAAAAGAAAGATTTGATTTTGGGCACTCTGAGCACCATCAAGCTAAAATAAACCTCTTTAGTTTGAGCTTACTTAAGGTTATTTTAGCAGGGAATCATTCAAAAGAGGTATTAGGACTCCCCTTTTTACTTCAACAGAAAATTTGATTTACAATTGAACAGAGTCAAGAAGAGTCTTGGAACAACCAACAGTGAAGGAATTTGATTTTCCCGTCTGTTTACAATCACGTTTTTCATCATACATTAGTCCAACAGTGTTTCTAGCTATTGAAAAGACCAGGGGTTAAGTCACATTTTCCTGGGGCTTATATTTTTAAGGTATATTGGCATCAATAGGTTGAGGAGGTTATCTAAATTTACAAGAAATATTATCACCTACACACACGCACTCAAAGGTTATGACATCTTTATTACTGATTTTTGCACTGCTCTTTTTAAATGTATGTACTTCAGTTTCTGTCTCATTAAGTTACCAACACCTATAATGTCTCAGGAAACTGAGGCATTTGTCAATTGACGTAAATATCACTAGTAAAATTAATCATCAGTTTCATAGAAATCTCATTTCTCACTCTCATATCTCTCCTTCAGGACCACAAAGACACCACTAAATTATTATATTACAACATTTTCAAGTCAGTTGTTTTCTGTTAATCTTTTATGAGGGTGAAAATACCTGGGGCTATAGCCCCGAGTGATGGGGCCTAATGGTGCCACAGCGTTCGCCACGGGAACTCAACATGTCATGCTGCCCGAAACATAGAGCCCTTCAGTTGCTGACAGCACTTTCACTTTAGCGGGGGGGTTTGTACACTGACCCCTGTATTACTAACACTGTCCGATGTGCTTGAGGACGGTCGGGGCTCTGAGCGTGCCTCCCCCGTGGCTGTTTCAGTCCTTAAATCATCTTCAGTGCTTGAAGAAGTCCACCCAAAACCTTCGTCAGCTTAGACTGTGCCATTGTTTGGTTCACGCAGAGATAATTACATCCCACACCAGGCCAATTAAGACGCATTGCAAATGGTGAAAAGCTTGGCGCCCATTTGGTCATTGTGTGTAGTTGAAAAAATAAATAAATATATATTATATAATATATATAAAAAACTTGGTCACAAGCACGTGCTCATTGTTTACACTCCGGCCTTCCACTGTTTCTTCACTTGGGGTGGATTTTGGTAAATGTAGGGATTTGTGGAGGGATTTCTAGAAAAAATGAATGATGACAAAGACATTCGTCACTGTGACAAATGCTAGTAACTTTCTCTTCTTCACTGATGGATTATGTTTGACGTTGACGAGCGCCAGCGGGAACCCTACACGTCTACAGCCACTCAGCTTTTCATTTAGCAACAACTCGCAGTACTTTTAACTTTTGATGCCCAAGTACATTTCCAAGTATGTTTGTGCTTTTAATGCAAGTAGAAGTATAAATGGAAAACCTCTACTTTTACACAGCTATATGTTTTGCCTTTTGTTAGCTGCTAATTCTGAGTTATGAGCATAGATGGTTTACTATGCAAGCAAATGTTATGAATACATGGCGCTAATGTTAGTTTGCTTGCTAGCCAATCTCATGATTTATATTAGAGAATAAACTCCTGAAATAACTTGGGGGACACTGAACACCACTGGGCTGTCCAGCAACTAGCTAATCTTGGTAACATTTAAACTGCATGTGAATCAAGTTAAACTTGCGTTTGTGTTTTATATCCTCCTGATGAGACCCTGCCCATCCTTTTCTTTGGATACGGATGCTCCTCCTTCAGGCTTCTCTCTGCAAAGTTTAAAAAAAAAAACACCAAATGAAGAGAACAAGTTTCTTTTAACTAAAGCCACAAGGCTGCTTAGGTTTAGGAGGTGGATGAAGATCCTGTGGCATCTTGCGTCCACATTGCAGCTGTGGTGTGTAAACCGTCAAAATGTACTTGCTCTGAGAACTTTTTGTTTTATGCAGTTATTATAGCAACCCCTAACTGCACAAACGGCAGTTTTCAATGAATCCATAACTGTTAACATGAACTATGAGACTTTAAATGGCATTGTCGATAGATGTCGTAATGTACACAAGCTAGCCAGCTAAAATCACTGGAACTGACTAACTGGAAGTCTTGGACAAAAACCTTCAAACAGTCCAAGTCTACTGGAACACTGAAAATAAGGTGGATAAGCATACATCATACAACTGTTATGAAATTAACATCAGTGTGTGTGCAGTCTTGCGTGCAGTTCACTTTATACTGCACATAAAGTACAAGATGATGGAATATACAATTTGACCAAAAATAATAAATGACTTCTGGTCAAGTTTTATTTACAATTGACCCAACCTCTGCTTTAGCTGAAAACATTGTGTGTCTGTAGATGGATAAATATAGATAGATGGATAATTATAGGTTCTGCACCATGCTTAATATAACCATGCTTAACATAACCCTGACTATTTCCCCATAGCGAGTACCTGGGGAAAACCCCAGGGCCTAGCGTTCAGAAATGGGTTCCTTCACGAAGCACTAGACGAGATGTCACCTCCACTGATGAAAAAGAGCATCAGGATGCAACATTTAGAAAAGTAAGAGGGTAAGTATCTGTAGGTCTTTTGTTCTATTGTTTCATGAGTCAACTGATACTGTCAAGCTTAGATATTTACAGATATATTTAAACACGATGCGTAGATTTATTAATTATTTTTTGAATATTTCTTTTGGTAGGATACTTAATAAACTGACCCCTGAAAAGTTTGACAAGCTATGCCTTGAGCTCCTCAATGTGGGTGTAGATTCTAAGCTCGTCCTCAAAGGAATCATCTTGCTGGTAGGTGAAACAAAAATTAAATTTTCTATAACAGCAGCTCTGGTGTTGCCAGCTATAAGAAAACCATAGGTTTTTATAAATGTGCTTATTGTAACATGTTATCGTTTCTATTTTATGGACAGTACCAGTGAAAAGTTTGGACACACCTTCTAATTCAAAGGTTTTTCTTTATTTTTGTTAATTAAGAGACTTCTTGTTGTAATGATGGACTGTTTGTTTGCTTAGTTGAGCGGCTCGTGACACACTGTGCGTTTACATGCACATCCAAATCGAGCTACTGTCGGTAATCGAGCTAAGGGTCCCAGCAATGCACACAAGGAAATCGAGCTATTGTGTGAGGTACATTGTGCACCCGAGCCACAGGTGGCGCTACACGCCCCATCGTGTTGGTACGCTTCCGGTTGTCGTCATGAAGAAGAGCTATTCAAGAGTATAAACAAAGTTATCAGTTCCGTGTTCACAAGAAGAACGACGACGAGGACAGCAACATCGAGAGATGTTGTTCCTCCTGACCTCTTCTGCTGTTCGCTACTACTACTGTTGTCATGCCAACCGAGGCTGTTGTGTTTCCCGCTTGTGGTCTCGTCACTCGTCACTTCCGGAAGGGGCAGTGCTGAAGTAAGTAGCTCGACTACGTAGCTCGATAGGGTTTACATGCACCAAGTAGCTCGGCTACAATCACATAATCTAGGTCGCGTAGCTCGATTACGAGAAATCCAGTTCGGTTCGATTTCAGCTGAGCTAAAGCCTCGGTCACAACCGACCGTATGTGCTCCTACGGCCAGTCTACGTGCAAGAAACGCACGGAGGGCGCGCGTGAAACGCACGGAGAGCGCGCGTGTGACGTGCTGATTTTCAAGCTGCAGACCGGCCGCAGAGGTTCTTTGTCATGTCAAACAAACTCTACGGGCACTTGCGTTTTTTTCAGGTTGCAAGATAAACTTCCGGCCAACGTGCGTCTTTCTCCACGAACAAAAAAAAAAAAAAACGCAGCGATTTGGGAAACGCCAGAAATCGCACGGCCAAAAAATCGTACGTCCGGTTGTGACCTAGGCTTAAGGTGTTTCCATGGCATTTAGAACTTCGATTTCAGTCGAGCTACGGCAGAAATTCGATTTTCTCTATGTGCATGTAAACGCACTGAATGTAGATTACTACAGTTGTCGAATAGGACTATTTACTGTTTGATGGTTTCAAACACATTAAGAAGGCAAGAAGTTAGTCTAACTTTTAACAAGACACACTTGTTAATTGAAAAGCATTCCAGGTGACTACCTCATGAAGCTGGTTAAGATAATGCCAATAGTGTGCAAAGCGTCATCAAGGTGAATGCTGGCTACTTTGAAGAATATGAAATGTTAAACTTTTTTTTTAACCACACAATTCCATATATGTTCCATATGTTATTTGATAGTTTTGATTTCTTCAGCATTGTTCAATCAAAATCCAGAAAAACTTATAAGTAGGTGTCCAAACTTTTGACTGGTACTGTACATATTTTAGAGACTTGTGTGGTGCTCATTTGTTTATGCCATTAAAAAAAAAGAAAGAAAAGAAAAAAAGCCAGGTCCACAAATATTTGGACTTGACAGAATAACTTTTTTAGTGATCTTCCACAGTAAAGTAACGCTGGAAAAAAGAGGGTTGTGCTCTACTGCAAATATTTTAATTGCTAAATATTTTGTGACTGACAATCCATTTGCATGAGCAGTCAATGCTGATAGGAAGTTATGTACAGTGTGAGGACCTCAGCAACCAGCTGTATTCTAACATTAACTTATAGCTATCCTTGCTATAGGCTCTTTACCTGCTTGCTAATGATTTATTTGAAGAGTTTGGTTTCCAGGATTGACGGCGTTAAGAACATAAATAGACTGACTTATTGGTATTAACTTGAATGCATCAGTTTTGGATAAAATTGCGTGGTGTACATAACCATTTGTGAACTCCAGATTGATTCAGGACTTTTGCCAGCTATCTCCTGCGGTGAAAAGTACGTGTGAGAGGAGGAGCTGAGTGAATTGGTGTGCTGCGTGCAGCTCTACAATGAAATCAGATTTTACCAATTTTAAATATGGAAAAATAGAAAATCAATGTGGCAGGTTGCCACAAATAAATGTATGGGGGGGAAACACTGGAATTGCTTTATCTGGTCCATACTTGTAAAATATGCACTGTGTCCACATCTTCTAATGTAATATCAGAGAACATCCGTCTCTGTTTCGTAAAGAACGTGCGATTATCAGTAGACCCTTCTCGCAGTAGTAGAATCAGGGATGAAAGTCTTCTGGATTTACCCGGAAATCCGGATATTTGACAAAACTCTTGAAAATTTCCAGTTTTCCGAATGGAGAAATTTATTTTTCGCGTTCCTAGACACGGCGTAATACTTCGCATCGTCCTTGCATGGGCGCAGTCCTTAAATAGCCCAAACATAGTTTATTGATTAAAGACGTGTTCTTTGTTAACGGCGCGCATGCCGGAACTCGTTAGGCGCGCGCGCCCAAGGCGCGCCTTCAGGTGCATGAGCTAAGGCGTGCAGGACTGAGACCGTTCTGCGCAAGCACAACACAATCGCACTAGAAAGCATGTTCAAGCTGCCAGTGTAGCTGTAGTCTTTTTAGTTGCAAATTACAAGTATTTCCTCGTGTTAATAATTCGCCATGTCAAAACAAGCAAAACTTTCCTCCTTCTTTCGACGTGAAGAGAGGTAAGCAATTTATTTTATATATATATATATTTTTTTTTTTCCATCAAAGTTGCATTTTGTGGTTTCGAAGCTAAGTTTTAGTGCCGTTTCTAGAACACAGCATCAAGAAAATGTGGAAGAAACAGCAATAATGGAAGAGCAGGTTTCTAAGCTACCTAAAACTAGCAATGGTAATTATTTTTTGTTACATAATGTACTCAGGCTGCCAGTCAGTGTGTGACTCCCCCCCCCGAAAATCCTAGCTACGCCCCTGATTTACATGAGAAATTTGGTATTCATTGGTGTGTTTAAATTTACAGACAATACAAACTAATGTAGGGCGGCACGGTGGTGTAGTGGTTAGCGCTGTCGCCTCACAGCAAGAAGGTCCTGGGTTCGAGCCCCGGGGCCGGCGAGGGCCTTTCTGTGTGGAGTTTGCATGTTCTCCCCGTGTCCGCGTGGGTTTCCTCCGGGTGCTCCGGTTTCCCCCACAGTCCAAAGACATGCAGGTTAGGTTAACTGGTGACTCTAAATTGACCGTAGGTGTGAATGTGAGTGTGAATGGTTGTCTGTGTCTATGTGTCAGCCCTGTGATGACCTGGCGACTTGTCCAGGGTGTACCCCGCCTTTCGCCCGTAGTCAGCTGCGACCCTGTAGAACAGGATAAAGCGGCTAGAGATAATGAGATGAGATGAGATTTTTGACATGTTAATCATTAATGTACATGAAAGAAAAAGGCTTAAAAGTTATAACTTGTTTTTGTGAAAATAAGTACTAAAATGCAGGGTTTTGCGTGTTATTAAAATTTTTTCGGGGGACGTTGCCCCCCCATCTTAGTTTGACTTTCAAAAGTTCAGGGTTTTGTTCTTTGCTCCACTTTCACACTTTCATCTCTATAGAGGATTTCGACGTGACGTCACAGGTCACGTGATGCCCCGGTGTCCGCCATTTTGAAGGTCAAGCTAGCTAAGTATGTTACTGTAGCAATGTTTACGTTCAGTCATTTGGATGACTGTTAAAACCTTTCAGTCTCAAGTTTTTCCTTTACTGTATTTACTAGTTTACTGAGCTAGCGCGCTCGGGCAGGCTGGGAGCGAGCGCGCTAGCTCAGTAAACTAGTAAATACAGTAAAGGAAAAACTTGAGGCTGAAAGGTTTTAACAGTCATCCAAATGACTGAACGTAAACATTGCTACAGTAACATACCAGCTACTATGTTGTTGACATTAGCTAGTGCTAACAGCTAGCTGCTAGTGCACTGCTGCAACTACACCGACCCTAATAATACAGTTCTTGGTCATTGCCTGGTAACAGCAAATTTATAACGGGCCATGTCTCAACAGACTAAGAAGTTATTTCAATGACATTTAATAACATTTTGTTTATCCTGAGGACCGAAAGTAAATGAAAATGTGAACAAACCTTAGCTGTAATAAGATGGCGACCACCGGCTCCAGAGACGACCCGCTGATGTAGGCATGTTACCCAGCCTGGTTTTTAATGACATAGGTATACAGATCATGTGGGCCGAAGTCAGGTAAAGACGAGGGCTTCGTGTACTTCCGTACGTCAGTGAACAATCCTGGTGGAAGCAGGTAAACGTCGTTCTCTAAGCCTGCTAACCTCAATTTTTGCAAATACCTCTCCCTCTGCTCGCCCTGTAAATGCCCTACGTCGCTTGATAGTGAAGGTGTTTTCTGCATCTCGCTCCTTTTTCTTTTATGTTTTTTCCCTGGTATTTCCCACACGCCTGACTGCAGGTCAGGAAGATCACCCGCGCTGCAAAGCCAGAAAAAGATAGCCTGGTAGCGTGTACGGATCACGTACACCAGCATCATTGATTTTCGGGTGATATTGCTTCTTACTCGCGTCATCTAGGCCGGATAAAATACTCGACAATGAGACTTCGTCATGATCAACAGTGTATCGCTACCGGTAGTCGCCATATTTGTGACCGTCAAAATGGCGGCATAAATATTGTCGCTATGGAAACAATGACGTAGGCCGAAATCCTCTATAGAATGAACAGGTATGGGGGGGATGGAGAGTGGGGAGATTGTTCACTAGTTAATCGATTGCAGATGCCATCATGCTCTTGGACAGATTTTAAAAAATGGGTTGCCAAATATACTTTTGGCAGCAGTTAATATACCTGTCCAGACCACCCAAGTAAAGTCTGTGTAGAGGACAGTGACTTCTCGATCACAATTAAACCACCTCATGCTATGGCATGGGCATGTATGACTGTTGGTGGAACAAGCTGCAAGTAACAAGATGAATTCTGAAGTGTGACCTGATGTATGCATCAAAATCAACTTGAGTTTTTCAAGGCAAAGAAGTGGAATGTTCTGCAATGGCCAAGTCAGTCACCAAACCTGCACCTAGGTAAACATGTGTTTTACTTGCTGAAGGCAAATTGCCCCATGAACAAGCAGGAACTGAAGACCGCTGCAGTAAAGGCCTGACAAATCATCACCAGGGAAGAAACCCAGTATATGGTGATGCTTGTAAATTCTTCAACAGACAAGTATTAGACAGCTAAAATGAACAACTTTTTCAGTGTCCAGATATTTATGGCTTTATTTATTTTTTTTTTGTATAAAAAGAAAACATAATTGCTTGGTATGATGAATGTAATAAAACCGATAAAATGTTGTTTAGTGAATTAAAAATATGTAATAATTGACAAATAGCTGTAGTATGGGGCGTCGTGGCTCAGGTGGATAAGGCGCCATACCATAAATCCGGGGACCTGGGTTCAATTCTGGCCCGAGGTCATTTCCTGATCCCTCCCCGTCTCTCTCTCCCGCTCATTTCCTGTCTCTACACTGTCCTATCCGATAATAAAGGTGAAAAAAGCCCCCCCCCCCCCCCCCCCCCCCAAAAAAAAATAAAAATTCTTTAAAAAAAAAAATAGCTGTAGTATGAGAGGAATAAAACTCTGGGAAATGCTGTTATAAGAATCTCCTCTCCAGGGTGTTAAACGTCAGGATGGTAACATCACATCATTGATTTATTTTACTATAATAGCAAGCCTGTGTTATATTCCTGATAGGTTTTAATTTGTCTGTATTGAAGAAAGTTGAATAGACAAAGGATGTGTGATCTAGAGATATAGTCCTCTGCTCTCAAGAAGATTCTGCCTCACGGATCCAGGAGCGACAGTCACTGAGTCAGACACAGTTATTCAGAGATGTCTCAGTTTATTGAAAGACAAACATGAGTGTGTAATTAAAAATATATATAAAATTTTATTTTATTCTCAAGAGAGTGGTGTAGCAATATGATTGTAATTTCAGGAAGCTGAGTTGTCTGCGGGTGATAGGGTCACTTCAGTGGGTGATGGAGAATTGCTGATCAGGATAGCCTGAAAAACAGAGAGCAGATGTGTGAGCAAAGATAAATTTCAAAGATTTAACTGAACCTAGCCAAGACAAGTTGCAAGCATGCTGAGCAAATATTGATCAATCCCTTAAATAAAAGCTGTCATCTCTGACTTGCTCAATAGGGATGAGCGTAAATTTTATATCCAGATTTGTGTAAAGTGCTTTGTGACAATGCCCATTGTTAAAACACTAGATAAGTAGAATTGAATAAAATTTGTGTTCAATACAGTAACTTCCTCACAGTTCACTGTGGTGTGATATCAGAGAGGCTCTGTGGACTTAGGCGGAGATCACACTGAACAAATGAAACTGCAACGGAAGCACATAACGCAACGCCCAATAATAGTTTTGCTCTTAGTAGCTTTGGCATTGGAGGGTGAGAAACAAGTGTTTTTTTTTTTTTTTTTTTTAATAGAGGGAGAGTTGTTCATTCAGTTTAGGTCCATGAGACACCACTTCCATGAACACTCCTCTTATCATTTCAGACATCTTGCCTCTATAAGAACCGTACTGCTTTGATTGGTCTTATTGCCCGAAATGTTCCGAGGATACATTACACTGACATTGATGAGCCTTGTGTTATTCTCAACTGAATCAAGTGCAACTTGAACCAGTGCTTTGTTCCTACGTCTCTAGCAGTATCAACAGTTCTGTGGCCAAACAACAGAAAATTTGACACTTCTGCCGGTACTACCACTGGTCAATGTGATCTCTGCATTAATGTTTAGGATTTTAAGGTTTATTAAATTAACATGCACTGCCTAGCCAAAAAAAGTCACGCACTACTTTGTTAGAGAACCTTTAACTTTTATTACAGTGCACCTTCACCATGAAGTCTTCTCCAGCACACACAGCTTTTGGTTGGATAATTACTGCAGCAATTATGTTTCAGCTGGCAGCAATTCTTTTAACCCTAACTGATGCAGTGAGTAGATTCTCATTTCTTTAACAATCGCATCAGAAGATGCGTCCTTTTTAATTATTGGCCTACTTCAAGCAAAGAAAACAAGTAAGGAGACTGCTAAAATTACTGGAGTTAGGTTAAGAACTGTCCAACGTATTATTAAAACCTGGAAGGATAGTGGTGAACCGTCAACTTTTTGCGGAAGAAATATGGCCGGAAAAAAAAATCTTGACTGACTGCGATTGGAGAGCACTTATACACTTGAAGTTGAATCGTACAACATCAACAGTAGAACTTGTAACTGTTTAATGGTGAAAGTAAGAGCATTTCCACACACAAAATGTGACCAGAACACTCAGGATTGGGACTAAACAGCTGCGTGGCCATAAGAAAACCACTTGTTAGTGAGACTAATCGGAAGAAAAGGATTCAGTTTGCTATGGAACATAAAGATTGGACTCTGGAACAATGGAAAAAGATCATGTGGTCTAATGAGTCCAGATTTATCCTGTTCCTGAGTGATGGATGTGTCCAGGTAAGAAGGGAAGCACATGAAGCGATGTATCCATCATGCATAGTGTCCACTGTACAAGCCTCTGGATGCAGTGTTATGATCTGGGGTTGCTTCAGTTGATCAGGTCGAGGCTCAGCAATGTTGTGTAGCTATAAAATGGAGTCAGTTGACTCTGTGAACGCACTGAAGATCGGATAATCCAGTCAAATTGATTTTTTTTTCCCTAATGGCACGGGCATAAAATTAGGGCTCAAATAGTGAAAGAGTGGTTCAGGAAGCATGAGAATCATTTTCACACGTGGATTGGCCACCACAGAGTTCTGACCTTCACCCTATTGAAAGTCTTTGGGATGTGCTGGAGGAGACTTTACAGAGTGGTTTGAGATTCCCATCATCAAAACAAAATTTCAGTGAAAAATTAATACAACTCTGGATGGAAATAAATATTGTGGTGATGCACAAGTTTGTTGAAGCAATGCCGTAACAAATGTGCACCATAATCAAAGCTAAAGGTAGTCCAACAAAATATTAATGTGACTAGTAAGGGGGTTTTTTTTTGGGGGGGGGTTGGTTGTTTTTTTGTTTTGTTTTGTTTTTTTGGGCCAGGCAGTGCATGTGTTGACTTGGGACAAATGTGAGCTTATTTACTAGTTACCTAGTTGATTAGCTGTTCGGGAAGGCTGTTTCTAAATTACAGCCCCAATTCCAAAAAAGTTGGGACACTGTGGAAAACAAATAATAAAAAAAGAATGTGAAGAATTGCAAATCATGGAAACCCAACATTTAATTGAAAACGGTATAAAGACAACATATCAAATGCTGAAACTGAGAAATTTTATTGTTTTTTGAAAAAATATGCTTATTTTGAATTTGATGTCAGCAACACATTTCAGAAAAGTTAGGATGGGCAACAAAAGACTGAAAAAGTTATGCTTAAACTAATTTGGTTAATTGGCAACAGGTCAAGAACATGATTGGGTATAAAAAGAGCATCTCAGAGAGGCGGAGTCTCTCAGAAATAAAGATGGGGAGGGGTTCACTGCTCTGTGAAAGACTGCATGGGCAAAGAGTGCAACAATTTAAGAAAATGTTCCTCAGTGTAAAATTGGAAAGAATTTGGGGATCACATCATCTACTGTACATATTATTAAAAGATTCAGAGAATCTGGAGAAATCTCTGTATGCAAGAGACAAGGCTGAAAACTGACATCAGATGCCTGTGATCTTCAGGCTTTCAGGCGACCCTGCATTAAAGGCAGACATTTGTCTGAAGTGGAAATCACTGTATGGGCTCAGGAGCACTTCAGAAAACCATCATCTGTGAAAACAGTTAATTACTCCATCCACAAATGCAAGTTAAAACCATATATAAACAATATCCAGAAACACTGGCACCTTCTCTGGCCCCAAGCTCTTACGATGGACTGAGGCAAAATGGAAAATTCTCCCGAAGTCTGAGTATCAAAAGTAGAAATTCTTTTTAGAAATCATGGACACCATGTCCTCCAGCTTAAAGAGGAGAGGGACCATCCGGCTTGTCAGTGCACAGTTCAAAAGCCAGCATCTGTGATGCTATTAGGGTGCATTAGTGCACATGACATGGGTAGCTTGTACATCTGGGAAGGCATCATTAATGCTGAATGATTATATACATGTTTCAGAGCAATATGCTGCCATCCAGACACAATCTTTTTCAGGGAAGGCCTTCCTTCTTTCAGCAAGACAATGCCAAACCGCTTTCTGCACATATTAAAACTGCATGGCTCCGTAGTTAAAGAGTCCGGGTGCTAAACTGGCCTGCCTACAGTCCAGACCTCTCTCTCATTTAAAACATTTGCCGCATTATGAAGCGCAAAATACGACAAAGGAAACCCCGAACTGTTGAGCAACTGAAATTGTATATCAGGCAAGACAACATTTCTCTTTCAGAACTACAGCAGTTGGTCTTCTAAGTTTCCAAATATTTACAGAGTGTTGTTAAAAGTAGAGGTGATGCAACACCATGGTAAACATGCCCCTGTCCCAACTTTTTTTTTTGAAACGTGTTGCTGACATCAAATTCAAAATTAACATATATTTAAAAAATACGTAGGTACCCTATGGGTACATGTGGCTACTGCTTATAAATAAAATTTAAAGATATGGGACATTCCACCGAATGGGTGCCATTTGCTTGTTGTACCACTCCCAAATTAAACTTAATTTGTTATATCTTTTCAACACTGATTATAATAACACACATTTAACTATTCAAAATGTGTATTGGTCAACTTCAGGCTACATTACAAGGTTTGGAAGTCAAAGATGGCTGCATTTTTTTCAGTCCTGTTACCAAAACTCTGAAAGTAACAGGACTGAGTTTTTAGCCTAGGATTAGCTAATACATGGAATTAAGCCACATGGCGTCATCGCTAATAGCATGACCACACTTGGCACATTCTAGTGATTTACCAAAAATCTGTATTTTTAAGATAAACAAGTATCGTCTAAGAAATAATTTAAGTAACAGGACAGTATGTTGACATTGACCTTATCAGTCAAAGTTAAAAAATCATCAAATATACAGAAAAGTAAATGAGAGAACTAACTTTTGGGCCCAATCCCAATTCTAATTTCTACCCCTCCCCCTTCCCCTTGGCCCTTCCCCTTGAAACTGAGCTACAAGGGATAGGGCTTGAAATTCAACCCCTACGTATTGGGATAGCCCTTCAACGATCGCATACGTCATCGCATACCTCCGTCAGCGTTTACGTTAGCAAAACGCGACCAAATGCGTCACTGGCTGCGACCAGCCGCTACAGTCAGAGCCAGAGGCAGAACCAGAAATCTCTGCTGGCAGGGTGTGATTTGTTAACTAACACCACTGAATGGGATATCTTTGGCGCTTCGTGCACCACATCCGACAGAATGAGGTGTCAGAACACTCATGTAAACAATAAAAGCGAGAATAACAGAACAAAACGTACGCAGTCAAGCAACCGAAAACAATACTCACTCCCAAAGCTTTTTAGCAGCAGCTTGGATTTCAGAAATCGCTGCTCATTCTCAGCTCGAAAGCGAATCAAGCGGCGTGTTTCCTCTGGATAACAACTTAAAACACGTAAATAATGGAGAAAATACATTTATGACAATCTTTTGCCGCGGGAACCGCCATCTTTCTGAAATCCGCATGAAATCTCGCTGAAATCCGCATGGCATTGTGGGAAATCACTCAAACCCCTTCGTTCGGAGTCAGCTCCAGGAAAATCTCCGTTTGGAGGGGTACAGAAGCCCTACCCCTTCCCCTACCCCTCCGCGTTAACTGGGATTGGGATACCCCTACCCCTTCACGTGAACGCGCAAAATGGAGGGGAAGGGCCAAGGGGTATGTCCAAGGGGTGAAATGGGATTCGGCCTTGGTCTTCCCATGGCCTTCAGAAGACACAACTGATGTAACTTCCTGTTGAGCATGTGATTTATGGAATTTTCCAAATTTGTCAGATGGGGTAATATGTTTGGGTAACAGGACTGAGTGAAAGCCCAGGGACACAACTAAAATGTGTATTTTAACTAAGATATTGTGGATTTCTTATGAAAAAAATATATTTAAACCATGGATAGGATATGGAGTCACACAACAGTGCAAAAGAAATACTGTTTCTGAAGGATTTTAATCATAATATTTCATAGTTAAGTATAAAGTTAGAGTGCGGGGACAGGTAACATGTTATTTTTCAGTGTTTTAGGTAGTTTTTATTAATCCTTACAATTATATATCTTAAATTTGAAATCAGATCAATGTGCAGGACATTCTGTGTAATAAGGAAATTTATTTTAAAGTATATTTTTATGTGTATTTATACATATAATTTTCTAGTGACGGAAATGACACCGATTCGGTGGAATGGCTCCTTCATGTCCATACAGTAAATATAGCATATATTTTACTCTATGAGGCAGTAGCCACAAAAATGAAGTGTAATCCAAAAATGAACCATTTAAAGGTCATAGGCAATGGTCGGAGGTGAAACGTAGAATATCAACTTTGTCTAGAAGAATGACCCAAAAAGTGAATTCAATCTTCTTAGTGTCTAATTTGCACCCTAAAATTGAATAAAACGGTTAAAATATACTGTTTTGCCCAATTTCAGAAGGTTTGTTTACATCTTACTTATGCGCATTTTCACCGCCAGGGGACCGTCGTCGTAACGTCATTCAAGCCAAACAGACCGGGAGCAGTTCTGTGTTTACCTGGGAACCGAGCATATGTGTATGGACTTTGGTCGTGAGAGTTTGTGTAAAATGTCTGAAAGCGATAGCGATTTTGAAGTAGGAACTCTCCAAATTGAATATCGAGAGGTGAAGCCATATATGTATGACCCTATGGCCATTGCGAAGCAGTCGGTGAATGCGGCTCACTGGTTTGGCCGTGCGGCCTCGGAATCGGACAGCGACTCGGCCGACTCTGATCGCGGTGACCCCGGACCTCAACAAGACTCGCACCCAAACGATTTATCCTGGTAGTTATGATAAATTCCTACATTTGTCATAATACTAAATAAGAGCCCTTTCGAAGAATAATTAAACCGCCCTCCCTAGTGGATATAGGGAACGATTACTTGACAGTGCACCGGTAGGCTACATTAGCCTGCCATCCGCGGCATTATACTATTTATAGCCTACTCTGAGCGAAGAAATATCTGTTTGTCTCATTTCCACAATGATTGTACAGGATCTCTCAGGATTCTTGACTTGTCAATTGCAAGCAAAAGTAAAAATGTTTACCTCCAATCTTCTCCTTTTTGCTTGAGCGTCGCTGGTCCGTTTCTTCTTTGACTGCTTGATTTTGTTTCACGCGCACAATCCACTCTCTCCGTCTCTTCTCCTCTTCTGGAAAAAAAAACAATCCTCTGGCTTCACATGCACAATCCACTCTCTCCGCCTCGTCTCTTCTTTCGGAAAAAGCCAACCCACTCGCTCCGCCTCTTCTCCTTTTTTGGAAAAAGCCAACCCTCTCGCTCTGCCTCTTCTCCTTTTTTGGCAAAAGCCAACCCTCTCGCTCTGCCTCTTCTCCTTTTTCGGGAAAAAGCCAACCCACTCACTCCGCCTCTTCTCCGTTTTTGGACAAAGCCAACCCTCTTGCTCTGCCTCTTCTCCTTTTTTGGAAAAAGCCAACCCTCTCGCTCTGCCTCTTCTCCTTTTTCGGAAAAAGCCAACCCTCTCGCTCTGCCTCTTCTCCTTTTTCGGAAAAAGCCAACCCTCTCGCTCTGCCTCTTCTCCTTTTTCGGAAAAAGCCAACCCTCTCGCTCTGCCTTTTCTCCTTTTTCAGAAAAAACCAACCCACTCACTCCGCCTCTTCTCCTCTTTCGGAAAAAGCCAACCCTCTCGCTCCGCCTCTTCTCCGTTTTCGGAAAAAGCCAATCCTCTCGTTCCGCCTCTTCTCCTTTCTTGGAAAAAGCCAACCCTCTCGCTCTGCCTCTTCTCCTTTTTCGGAAAAAGCCAACCCACTCGCTCTGCCTCTTCTCCTCTTTCGGAAAAAGCCAACCCTCTCGCTCCGCCTCTTCTCCGTTTTCGGAAAAAGCCAATCCTCTCGTTCCACCTCTTCTCCTTTTTCGGAAAAAGCCAACCCTCCCGTTCCGCCTCTCTCCTCTTCCGGAAAAAGCCAATCCACTCTCTCTGCCTCTTCTCCTCTCTCGGAAAAAGGTAAAAACTTCTTCCTGAACCGGTCCCGTTGTTACAGTTCACTGCACAACAATAAGGCATGGGGTTTTTTTTTTTTTTTTGGAAATTCCCGAACGCACGTCTGCAATCAAGCCGAATGGCAATGAAAATACATGGAAGTGGACTCAACTCAAGCGGTTTGTTTGTCTTAAATGACGTCACGCACCGAGTGGTCACAAAAATAGCCGAACAGAAATTCGCTATGATCTGCGCTAACTTATTTTAATTATTACTTATTAACAATACTTCTTGGGACCAGAAGAAAATTACAGAGGGTTTTTTAACATATAAAGTTTCAAATGTGCAAAAAATTAAAACCGTTGCCTGTGAGCTTTAAAAATCACAGAAGTAAAATATACCAAGTGTCTGTACTTTATATTATTCTACTCTTACCTCTTACAGTTTTCAAAACTGAAACCTCCGAACCGACACTGACATACATGCTGTCACCATGACCGAAACTCTTATTTCCTGGAAAAGGCCTGGCGCTAGAGCTCAATGGTCTCAATACTCTTTTTGACAACTTCCCATAACTCGAAAGTGCGTCACATCTACATCACACATAGGACCACTAGCCAAAGAAGGCGAGAAAAGGGGGACAACCTGGAGTTTCTATGATTTTGCAAATTATCTCATCGTTTTTATTTACAGTCTACATAGCGTCCCAGCTTTTTTTGGAATTGGGGTTGTACATGTTCATGCATATCCTAGCATCTTAAATGGAAGTAAAGATGTAGAGAAATTCCTGCCTTTCTCTCATGTATAATTAATTTTTTATTTTTAAAATTTTTTTTTAAGATTTTAAGGCATTGAAAAGCATTAACATTATTTTTGATTACTTTTTTCAAGGACACTTTTTTAAGTTGTTATATACTGTAGATCTGAGTAAGAAAGAATTTACCATCATGCTTGCATTTAATTATTTAACATTGTCCTTGCAGCAGATTTTCAAAAGCTTAATGCTCCTCATTACGTAGCAATTTTGTTGTTATATTCCAGTTGTCGTCTTCTATCTCCGTTTGTAGATCGTAGACAAAGCCCTAGAAGAGCCAAAATACAGCTCGCTCTATGCTCAGCTATGTCTGCGTTTGGCAGAGGATGCACCAAACTTTGACGGCCCAGGACCTGAGATTCAAACCCCTCCAAAACAGAGTACAGTAAGTTTGCAGTACAGTGAACTGTTTTGTTCTGTGTATGAAGGTTATTTTTCTTTTCACTGTTTTGTGACTAAATCCTGCTGCCTTGCATCATGCTTTATAGACTTTCAGAAGACTTCTGATTACCAAACTTCAAGATGAATTTGAGAACCGCACCAAAAATGTTGAAAGTGAGTATTGCCAACTTCCCCTCTTTGTTCATGATTTTGGACATTGTTGCTGAACAATTATACCCTTCAATCTCCTTCTTGTAGTCTACGACAAAAAAGATGGCCCTCTCACTTCAGAAGAAGAGGAGCAGCGTGCCATTGCTAAGCTCAAGATGCTTGGTAACATTAAATTCATTGGGGAACTTGGCAAACTTGATCTCATCCATGAATCTATCCTTCATAAGTGCATCAAAACAGTAAGTATTATGTGGTACAGTTTTTTTTTTTTTCTTCCTATGTTATGGTATTTTTTTATGTCCATGGGTTTTTAATTTTTTTATTTTTCTTATTTTTAAATTCCCTTAAGCTTTTGGAAAAGAAGAAGAGGATCCAGCTTAAGGATATGGGGGAAGATCTGGAGTGCCTCTGTCAGATAATGAGAACTGTGGGTCCTAGACTTGATCATGAAAAAGCCAAGGTAAATGGGCAGGGTTTAAGGAACATTGATACCACCACATAATTTTTGTTACTGTCCAATTTTTGGTAATCATGAACAAATTTTCCTAAACCCCACAGTCTTTAATGGATCAGTACTTTGGTCGCATGCGATCCTTAATGAACAACAAGGACATGCCAGCCAGGATTCGTTTCCTATTGCAAGACACGCTGGAGCTACGGGAGAACAATTGGGTTCCTCGCAAAGCCTTTATTGACAACGGACCAAAGACGATTAATCAGATTCATCAGGAAGCAGTGAAGGTGAATTACTGCTTTGTCTTTCCTAATCTTTTGTTTTAAGAAACTCTTCAGTCCTTTTCTTCACCTTATTTGACTTGGCAGTAGGTAATTAAATGTCATCCTTTCTCCAGGAATTGGGTGTCTTCATTCCACCCATGAGCCATGGATTTAGAATGGACTTCTTTCTGGAAGGGCCCTTCATGCCATTCAAGATGAAACTGGACAGAGAAACTCTGGGAGGATTGGCTGACATGTTTGGACAAATGCCAGGTGAGCTTGGCATCAACAGTGAATATTTTGTACATCATTGTTAAGGAACACCTTTCTTTTTAGCCTTTTCATTAGTTTTCATGTATATTTTATTTACATCTACTTAATGCATTTGCATAGGCAGTGGAATAGGAACTGGTCCAGGAGTGATCCAGGACAGATTCTCGCCCACACTGGGACGTCACCGCACAAACCCGCTTTTCAACGGCCACATGGCTTTTGCACAGCCATCTCAGTTTGACTTGGCTATTAACCCCTTTATGAAGTCTAATCAGGTAGGCCATTGGGCTATAATGACAACAAGCTCTTAATATCAAAATGTAGTGTTTCTTGTTTAAATTACATTGTTACTTAAGTATTAAACACAGCTAATACTGCAACTGTGTACATGTAAGCTTCTGTAGATAGTTTACTTGAGTACATTCAGGTATTCTAATACAAGTGAGCCCTTTTCCAACCTTAGGGACAGAATCAGCATTTCCAGATCCATTCCGCCCAGCCGCAAGTTCAGTCCAAGGACATGCACCCACGCTTCAAGAAAGGACAGCTCAATGCAGATGAGGTAAACTACAAGGAGAAAACGATCTATTGTTACTTTGTGCACCCAGTGATTATAAAAAGACGCGTTATTCTGAGGGTTTTTACTGGATGTCAGCTTTTCTACCTCTTCTCTTCTCTTTTTCCTCTCCTCTGTTTTTCTTTCTTCTTCTGTTCTCCTCTCGGAAGCTGACAACTGGTCCGCTGACTGCGATTATGAGAGATGAGGGTGCAGATCCCCCCCCACAATGTATGTGAACACAGTGTACACTTGGCACCAACTTGATGTAACCATCTTTATGCCCTGTAGATCAGTCTGAGACCAGCTCAGTCATTCATGTTGAATAAGAACCAAGTGTCAAAGCTTCAGCCTCAGATTCCCACCATGATGCCACCCAGTGCTCAGACACCACCACTTGGACAGGTTGCTCACCTCTATAAATACTTGAGTAAAAAGATTTATGATTTGACTGGATGTGTGTCTTTGGAAGCCTAATTGTTTCACTTCCTTGTGTGTGTGTCCATAATGCTGAAGCCTCCACAGCTTGGTCTGAAAACTAATCCTCCTCTGATCCAAGAAAAACCTCAGAAGACCGTTAAGAAGCCTGCCCCTACCAAGGAGGAGTTGCTCAAAATGACAGTATGTATTTAGATTTCAGGTTCTATTGTATGCTTTCTTATGTATACATGTACACTTTTTATTGTTGAAATGTGGTCGGGGTGGTCGTGGTGGATTAATTAATTAATCAATCAGTCAGTCACAATTGAGACTACTGTGTGCCCTTAGGAAACCTTAATAGCGGAATACCTGAAGAGTAAGAACGTGGAGGATGCCGTCAATAGTGTGAGAGAGATGAAGGCTCCGAAACATTTCCTGCCAGAGTTGTTGAGTAAGATTATTCTGTGTTCGCTGGAGTGGTCTGATGAGGATAAGGAACATGTTGGTACTCTGATTCACGCCCTACGCACAGAAGGACTTGTTACAGGAGAAAATTTCATGCAGGTAAAATTTCATGCCTAAATTCTGAATAGATGCATGCGATTCCCCAAATATTTTGGATCTTTTTGTACTAATTTATGTTAGGGATGTTAACCGATGACCGGTTGACCGAATCAACGTCAACCGGTTAATTTTTTTTGTTTGTCGGTTAAAAAAAAATCAATCGTTTTGAAGCTGCCAATTTTGGAGCGGAGAACCTGGAATTCTGTGTTGTAAACGCTTGGGGCATGCCATGTGGTGTAAGGACGACAGCTGACAAATCAGAAACACCCATTCAGTCATGTCCCGCCCTCCCGCCCCAGTTGAAGACAGCTGCCACTCGGCGAAAGAAAAGTGTAGACACAGGCTTTTTAGCTTACAAATTACTATTCTGTTTTTTTTTTTTTTTAATTATTATTAGAAGGCACATCGAGTTTAGTCCTGCCTTGGCCAGTGCATTCTGAAAGTATGTTTCGGTCTGTAGCCAACAATGCATGTTATTGCAGATCATATCTCTCCACACAAACTAAAGGCGCAGATGCTGACTTTTGGAGGGAAGGGGAAAGAATGAAATGACAGCGGTGTCTGGAGGGGGAGTGACAAACGCAGCTTTTATGTCTGTGAGCCAAGTCGGTGACGGCTTCAGAGCAACTTCAATACCATGCAGTAATGGCGTGTTGATATTGGTAACGGCGTTATAACGATTGTAGCTAATTAATTAGATTACCCGGCGTTATAACAGCCTTTATTTTAACGCCGTTATTCCCATCACTGAATGTTATGTACTTCTTCTAGCACTTGACTTTATTTTCAACGCCATCATAGCCAACTGAAACTGTCTCTAAGCTGGAGCCATTTGTCCTCCGCTCCAATACAAACCCCTCGACATCAGTGCTGCGTTTGACTAAATGTTTCGCGCTGTAGAAAAGGTAATGTGAGTGGAGGGCAGCGACTGGGACTGAATGTGCAGATGCTCGCGGTTAGATTTAGAATAGATTCTAATAATTCCAATTCTAGAATTTTAAACAGGGATGCAAACGGCGCGCCTTTTGGCGGATGCCGCCTTTTTCACGGCTGAATCATGCAGATCCGATTTTTTTTTAGGGGGGGCGTTGGAGTGTCCGAATAATTTCATCAGAGTAAATTCTGTATTAAAATTACTAAATAAGCAAATGCCGTTACAGTCCATGAAACATAGGAAGTATGAGAAGAAAACAGTAAATCAGAAAGCTGCGCACATTTGCGCAGCTTCCACGAAAACGTGTGCAGGTTTCTGATTTACTATTTTCTTCTCATACTTCCTGTGTTTCATGGACTGTAACGGCATTTGCTTATTTAGTAATTTTAATACAGAATTTACTCTGATGAAATTATTCAGACACTCCAACATCCCCACCCCCCAAAAAAAAAAATCGGATCTGCACGATTCAGCCGTAAAAAGACGGCATCCGCCAAAAGGCGCGCCGTTTGCATCCCTGTTTAAACTCATAGGTTAACCGACTTTAACCGGCTAATGAGGCTCGGTGGTCGGTCAAGATTTTTTTTTTTTTTAGTTTTTGCCATCCCTAATTCATGTTTCACTGTTGTGTAAATATTGTACATCTTTCTTTTTTTTCTTCCAGGCTCTGATGAACGTGTTGGATCAGTGCCCCAAAATTGAGACAGACATACCATTGGTGAAATCTTACCTGGCTCAGTTTGCGGCACGGGCTGTTATTGCTGAGTTAGTCAGCATTGCAGAATTGGCCCACCCCCTTGAAAATGGCACCCACTTCCCACTTTTCTTGCTGTGCCTACAGCAAGCATCCAAACTAAAGGACCGTGATTGGCTCACTGAGCACTTCCAGCAGAGCAAGGTTAACATGCAGAAGATGCTCCCAGGTGTGCACTTCCCTTTAACATGCATAAGTGTATTTTGTTTTATTTGGTTTTTTTACCATCAAATTGGAACTGGTGTATCTGATCAGTCAATTAAAACAAAATAAATGAATAATAAATGGAACCTTTTTGTCATTGACTAAGATTCTGGGTGTTTTCTTGTTCTCTCTTAGAAATTGATCAGAATAAGGACCGCATGGTGGAGATTCTTGAAGGGAAGGGCCTGAGCTTTCTCTTTCCCCTGATGAAACTAGAAAAAGAGCTTCTGAAGCAGATCAAGGCAGACCCTGCTCCCCAGAGCATTTACAAATGGATTAAGGACAACATCTCACCAAAACTTCACACAGACAAGGGCTTCATCAACATTCTCATGACCAGGTATGGAGACCAAAACATTTTAGTATTTTAATATACATGGATGCAAATGGCGCGCCTTTTGGCGGATGCCGCCTTTTTCACGGCTGTCTGGGGGACTTGTGTGAATCGTGCAGATCCGATGAGTTATTTTTTTTGGGGGGGGGGGCCTTGGAGTGTCTGATTATAATTTCATCAAAGTAAATTCTGTATTAAAATTACTAAATAAGCAAATGCCGTTACAGTCCATGAAACATAGGAAGTATAAGTATGAGAAGAAAACAGTAAATCAGAAAGCTGCGCACGTAAAGCCAATTACGTAACTTACGTTGGACTGATGGAAATCCTTGCGCGTGCAGTGAAGTGCAGCCAGCAGCAGATAATGGCGTGCAGCCAATTGGCTTTACGTGCGCAGCTTTCTGATTTACTGTTTTCTTCTCATACTTATACTTCCTATGTTTCATGGACTGTAACGGCATTTGCTTATTTAGTAATTTTAATACAGAATTTACTTTGATGAAATTATAATCAGACACTCCAACGCCCCCCCCCCCAAAAAAAAACCTCATCGGATCTGCACGATTCACACAAGTCCCCCATACAGCCGTGAAAAAGGCGGCATCCGCCAAAAGGCGCGCCGTTTGCATCCATGAATATAATGGTATGAAAGTTTAGTCCACAGTCTAGCAAGTAGTACTGTGATGTAGTGCCTCATCCCTCTTTTGTGTTTCAGCTTCCTGCAGTACATCTCAGCTGAGTTGTGCCTATCTGAGGGTGATGACCACCTGGGTGCCCCCACTAAAGAGCAACTGGAGCAGGAAAAACAGCTGCTTCTATCCTTCAAGCCAGTTATGCAAAAGTTCCTCCATGACCACACTGACCTACAAGTAAGTGCCCTGTATGCTTTACAGGTGCACTGCAACACATACGCTTTTCCCAAAGGTAAGCCTCATGCTGCTTCTACACGTTAAGCACATTTCATGTGAGGATTGAGAAACTCATCATCTGTGTGCTCTTTTCTGGGTTATCCTGTTTAGGCATGTTGCTTCGTTATTTTGTTCACTTCTATGATATGGAGATCATTGAAGAAGATGCCTTCCTTGCTTGGAAAGAAGATATTACCCAAGAGTTCCCTGGAAAAGGGAAAGCCTTATTCCAGGTAATATTGTTTAACTCTCTATACCCCAATAGAATTCTAGAACACTGCAGTATTTTGAAAACAGCAAAGGAATTCCTTTGGTATTCATCATCCTGTAAAAATGGTTACAAGTTTGTTTTGCTTGAAAGAACATGAGTTGTATTTTAAAGTGACGCAGGTTGATGTGTTGGTTCAGGAATAATTTAATCCACTCCCCTTTTCTGAATTGTTTGAGCTGATGCCCATCCCCATAGCTGGCATGCATCATCTTGTTTCAATACATTTCATTTCCTAATGTGGGGTGTCCTAACAACGTGTCAGTCTGTTTACAAACCGCTCAGCAGCCAGTTCAGAAAAGCCATGTGAGGTCGTGCAGATCAGAGGTCACGGCCGCGGAGCTACAGCAAACATGGCGAATCGTCCGGATTGAACAAAGACTCCTAAACTTAGACAAACTGAAATATTTTTGAAAATATTTTTATAAAAATCGAGAATTGAAATATTCCAAACCTAAACGCATCTGTGAACTTGAAGGCTCACTTGAGCGAGCTTCTGTGTTGGAAGCTGCTGGTTCCACCATGGTCATTGCAACCTCGCTCATTATAATATTATGAGGATAAACTTCGGCTGTTTCCATACATAAGTGTAAACTTGAGCGCGTGGTGTTTTTCCAGCTCATTCTCCTTCACAGGCATGAGGCAGCAGGCAATACAGCGTGTGATATATACGTGTGTGTGTGTGTATTCATGACATTTTAGAAATATTAAATTACATAGCTTTCCGTACACCCTAAACTTCATTTCCATAGCCATGTCCAGTTTGGACTTCAGTTTTGAACATTACTGCAAATGTATTTATTACATTTTAGCTGTGTTCACATATATACTGGTACGATAGTGGTATACAGTGGGGCAAAAAAGTATTTAGTCAGCCACCAATTGTGCAAGTTCTCCCACTTTAAAAGATGAGAGGCCTGTAATTTTCATCATAGGTACACTTCAACTATGAGAGACAGAATGGGGGGAAAGAATCCAGGAAATCACATTCTAGGATTTTTAATGAATTAATTGGTAAATTAAGTATTTGGTCACCTACAAACAAGCAAGATTTCTGGCTCTCACAGACCTGTAACAACATCTTTAAGAGGCTCCTCTGTCCTCCACTCGTTACCTGTATTAATGGCACCTGTTTGAACTCGTTATCAGTATAAAAGACACCTGTCCACAACCTCAAACAGTCACACTCCAAACTCCACTATGGCCAAGACCAAAGAGCTGTCAAAGGACACCAGAAACAAAATTGTAGCCCTGCACCAGGCTGGGAAGACTGAATCTGCAATAGGTAAGCAGCTTGGTGTGAAGAAATCAACTGTGGGAACAATTATTAGAAAATGGAAGACATACAAGACCACTGATAATCTCTCTCGATCTGGGGCTCCACGCAAGATCTCGCCCCATGGGGTCAAAATGATCACAAGAACGGTGAGCAAAAATCCCAGAACCACACGGGGGGACCTAGTGAATGACCTGCAGAGAGCTGGGACCAAAGTAACAAAGGCTACCATCAGTAACACACTACGCCGCCAGGGACTCAAATCCTGCAGTGCCAGACGTGTCCCCCTGCTTAAGCCAGTACATGTCCAGGCCCGTCTGAAGTTTGCTAGAGAGCATTTGGATGATCCAGAAGAGGATTGGGAGAATGTCATATGGTCAGATGAAACCAAAATAGAACTTTTTAGTAAAAACTTAACTTGTCGTGTTTGGAGGAGAAAGAATGCTGAGTTGCATCCAAAGAACACCATACCTACTGTGAAGCATGGGGGTGGAAACATCATGCTCTGGGGCTGTTTTTCTGCAAAGGGACCAGGACGACTGATCCGTGTAAAGGAAAGAATGAATGGGGCCATGTATCGTGAGATTTTGAGTGAAAACCTCCTTCCATCAGCAAGGGCATTGAAGATGAAACGTGGCTGGGTCTTTCAGCATGACAATGATCCCAAACACACCGCCCGGGCAACGAAGGAGTGGCTTTGTAAGAAGCATTTCAAGGTCCTGGAGTGGCCTAGCCAGTCTCCAGATCTCAACCCCATAGGAAATCTTTGGAGGGAGTTGAAAGTCCGTGTTGCCCAGCGACAGCCCCAAAACATCACTGCTCTAGAGGAGATCTGCATGGAGGAATGGGCCAAAATACCAGCAACAGTGTGTGAAAACCTTGTGAAGACTTACAGAAAACGTTTGACCTCTGTCATTGCCAACAAAGGGTATATAACAAAGTATTGAGATGAACTTTTGTTATTGACCAAATACTTATTTTCCACCATAATTTGCAAATAAATTCTTTAAAAATCAGACAATATGATTTTCTGGATTTTTTTTTCTCATTTTGTCTCTCATAGTTGAAGTGTACCTATGATGAAAATTACAGGCGCCTCTCATCTTTTTAAGTGGGAGAACTTGCACAATTGGTGACTGACTAAATACTTTTTTGCCCCACTGTACCTGTATCGATACAAAGTATACCGGTACAGTTTAGTGCATCTGTCCACACTAGCGAGAAATGTTTGCGGTTTTCTTTCACGGTAGTTGAAATGCGCGTGCCCGAAATGTTTCTGTGGTTACCGAGTAACTTCCTTCCGAGATATTTCGATGTGTACCCCTCAACTGTTCCTGGCATCGCTCATCTCCCCAAAGCTCCAACAAACTGCACACTCATACTGTCATTCTGTGCTCACTGTTACTTATATTTATACTTATTTAAATTTACTATTCATCTTTGCACTATGCACCATATTGCACCAAAAGGGAAATCCTTTCTGTGATAAACAGCTAAAATCCAGATTCATATATCAGTAATATCACTTGTAAAATATCTGAACACTTATACCGTCATTCTGTGCACACTGTATACTTTATATTTATTTAACTATTCCATACTTGACTTACCTGGATTACTTTGCACTATGCACCTATTTTTGTTGTTGTTGTTGTTTGCTTGTTTGTTGATTTTGTGTCTACGCTTTTTTTTTTATCTGTTTTGTACTATGAGAGCTAAGTTAACCGGAGTCAAATTCCTCGTGTGTGTCCACATACCTGGCAATTAAAGTGTTTCTGATTCTGACTTTGTCTTTGCTCCATGTAGCTCCACGGTCGTTTTGAGCCATTTTGACGTTTTATTTACAGCTGGAAAGCATGTGCGTATTGTATTGTATGAATAACCCGGAAGAAGTAGGAATGGTTCATTGCGCATGCGTATTATATTTGTATCGATACAGAACCGCTTCATCTGTCCACACTACAGCGAAGCGCTACAGTACCGATACTGTACCGGTACGAAACCCATACATTTGTGGGTTTCATACCGATACAGTTATACCGCTACAGTTGCTAGTGTGGACAGGTGTTGCGGTACAAAAGTAGTATTGTATCGGTACAAAATCCCTAGTGTGGACAGGGTATAAGTATCTTAATGTGTTTAAGTAGTATCTATTACATATGTTGTAAATAAATATTTACTTATCAAACACTACTAAACCACATAGATAATAAGAAGTCAGCTGAGACATTTACAATTTAGCCAACAAGATAAATCAAAAGATAAGTACACTTTGAAACACGCACAGTGACTAAACATGGGGTTTTTCCCCTTTTCCCCTTAAAGACAATGCATGTTAGGCCAATCCAAAAAAAAAACCCTTGTTTACTGTCAAAGCAGAGCCTAATTATCCTCTTGGGATTAATAAAGTTTTCAAAAAAATTACCAGCAGTTATTGATAGGGCTGCTGTGTGATCTTATGCATGTAAGCTTGGCCAAGTGCATTTGACAGATTGCATTATGGTTATGGAAGAGTCTGAATTATTGTTCGCCTTACTGCCTTTCTTTTCTTCCTGTTTCTGTAATCTGTTCTGCTGTGAAGTAGTCTTCACAAACCAACCTTGTGCTTGCTGAAAAGAAATTTGTCCACAATGTGACCAGTGCCAATGAAATGCAGCCATTTGGCCGCTTGTAATATCCTTTGTAGGATTGGGGTTGGTTAAGGGGAAAAAAATTCCCTTTGCAATGATTGGACTTATTTTTACACCCAAACATTTCACGTTCGGGCACCTTTAGGGTTGTTTACAACAATGTTGAAGTGCTGTATCCACTCAATCTAGGGCCAAGTCAGTCATGTGGTGTGTAAGGTACATCACAATCTCTCACGTAATTTGTACTCGGAGCGCAATATTTGAACCTTGGAGAGAGTGAGATGGCAGTGCCCAGGGAAGTTGTTTTTCTTTTAAAATAAAATATATACACAGTATATGGGTACAAATATGAACAAATGAATACTCAAACGTGTCTTGTATGGATATTATCTGTCTGTATAATGGAGTTTATTTTTGGCGTTTTATTTGGCTTTAACAGATTTTGTATGTGAAAAGAACTTAATGGTCGGAGGTGAAACATAGAATATCAACTTTGTTTTCTAGAAGAATGACCCAAAAAGCGAATTCAATCTTCCTAGTGTCTAATTTGCACCCTAAAATTGAATAAAACGGTTAAAATATACTGGTTTGCCCAATTTACGAATGTTTGTTTACATCTCACTTATGCGCATTTTCACCGCCAGGGGACCGTCGTCGTGATGTCGTTTAAGCCAAACAGACCGGGAGCAGTTCTGTGTTTACTTGCAAACTGAGCACGCATATACGGACTTTGGTCGTGAGAGTTTGTGTAAAATGTCTGAAAGCGATAGCGATTTTGAAGTAGGAACTCTCCAGATTGAATATCGAGAGGTGAAATCATACATGTATGAACCTATGGCCGTTGCGAAGCAGTCGGTGAATGTGGCTCACTGGTTTGACCGTGTGGGCTCGGAATCGGACAGCGACTTGGCCAACTCTGATCGCGGTGACCCCAGACCTCAATAAGACACGCACCCAAACGATTTATCCTGGTAATTATGATAAATTCCTACTTTCGTCGTAATAATAAATAAGAGCCCTTTTGAAGAATAATTAAACCGCCCTCCCTAGTGGATATAGGGAACGATTACTTGACAGTGCACCGGTAGGCTACATTAGCCTGCCATCCGCGGCATTATACTATTTATAGCCTACTCTGAGCGAGGAAATATCCCTTTGTCTCATTTCCACAATGATTGTACAGGATCCCTCAGGATTCTTGACTTGTCAATTGCAAGCAAAAGTAAAAATGTTTACCTCCAATCTTCTCCTTTTTGCTTGAGCGTTGCTGTTCCGTTGCTTCTTTGACTGCTTGATTTTGTTTCACGCGCACAATCCACTCTCTCCGCCTCTTCTCCTCTTCCAGAAAAAGCCAACCCTCTGGTTTTACACACACAATCCACTCTCTCCGCCTCGTCTCCTCTTCCACAAAAAGCCAACCCTCTGGTTTTACACACACAATCCACTCTCTCCGCCTCGTCTCCTCTTTTGGAAAAAGCCAACCCTCTCGCTCCGCCTCTTCTCCTTTTTCGGAAAAAGCCAACCCACTCGCGCCGCCTCTTCTCCTTTTTCGGAAAAAGCCAACCCTCTTGCTCCGCCTCTTCTCCTTTTTCGGAAAAAGCCAATCCTCTCTCTCTGCTTCTTCTCCTCTCTCGGTAAAAGGTAAAAACTTCTTCCTGAACCGGTCCCGTTGTTACAGTTCACTGCACAACAATAAGGCATGTTTTTTTGTTTTGTTTTTTTAAATTCCTGAATGCACGTCTGCACTCAAGCCGAACGGCAATGCAAGTAAACGGAAGTGGACTCAACTCAAGCAGTTTGTCTTAAATGACGTCACGCGCCGAGTGGTCACGAAAATAGCCGAACAGAAATTTGCCACGATCTGCGCTAACTTATTTTAATTATTACTTATTAACAATGCCTCTTGGGACCAGAAGAAAATTACAGAGGGGTTTTTAACATATAAAGTTTCAAATGTGCATAAACTTAAAACCGTTGCCTATGAGCTTTAAGTTATGAATTTGTTTGATACTCTGCTCTCTCATATACAGTAAGCTTAATGCTACAGTTGTGGCTGTATATGTAACACTAAAGCCATTTCTCTCTCTCTCTCTCTCTCTCTCTAGGTGAATCAGTGGCTAACATGGCTGGAGACAGCTGAGGAAGAGGAGTCAGAAGAGGAGGCTGATTGAAGGGAAAAATCACCCATCTCACAATCCACTAGACCCTGCTGGTTATCCCATTGCAACAGCACATGCTTTTCACCTCCACAACACATTCTGCTATGTTGCTAGATCCAGTGAACACATTGAAACGTGTATTATTGTAATCAAAATTTTGGCTGTTTAATGTATTTAGGCTCTATTCATTACATTTACTTTAATATAGATCAGTTTGTTTTACTGGTGGAAAGTTACATACAAGGGCTTGCTTGACAGCTAAACTGGAGCAGCAGTTTTAGTCCTAGGTTTGTTAGCACAACAATAAATGCCTGTGTGATTATGATTTAAATCATTTTAGCATGTCTGTGTTTATGAACAAATTTGGTTGATTCATCCTAGATGGCTGCTTCCGAGGAGCACACAAGGCCATGTGACTTTAGGCAGTGCATTGTCTGTCTGTCTGTCTGTCTGTTTATCCTTCAACATGCATGACCTTCAAACTGTAATCAGAGATTTGTTTCTATAACCTGTTAGTAGTTGTCCATTTCTACCTCGTATAGAAAATCATGTACAACACACTACTTGTTTCCAGGAATTGCAGCAAAGCTTTAATGTTCGAATACTGTTGATTGTTAGGAAGAAAGGAAAAATTCAAAATGGTGACAGATGATGTCCTTATTCTCCTGCATTTGTGTTGACTTCACCATTTGACTCTGTGATGGATAAGTGATGCCTTTGGTAAGTGTAGTGTTGCAATAACAAATGTTCTGCAGTATTATTGCAATGTGGTTGCAATGGTAGATGCAGTCGCCTGTTATTGCCTTGGATATAAATTCTACTAAAAACAAAAATCCAACAAAGTGGATATTTTAATCATTAAAAAATTAAACGTTAAATATTAAAAATGAATAGATAACCCATTATTCTGCTTTTTATATTCAGAATAAGTGAAAGGCTTTTGCCCTTGTCAATAAGTAATGCACAGGAAACCTGTTACTGACAAGTGTTTTAAATTTATTTGATTTGCATTGATTTCACACCATTTTTTTTTTTTCTGAGGTGTTTGTGGCTATGTGTAAGACTATTATAACTCAGTCATGTCATGGTAAGGTTTTTAGTGCTCTGTATGCTACTCTACTGTTTCACTTTCAGTAAAGGAAATCAACTATCAAACTTTACGCTTCCTCTTAATGCTGTATTAAGACTGAAGACTGCTTTGGTCTAGAAGACTCCATTACACTTAATTTCCTCATGATAATGCTGTTGCAGATGAAAAAAAATGAAATTAATCCTTGATCATATTAAAACCTGTAGTTAATATTATGCATTGAGCATCAGCCAATTTTGGTGGCAAAAGATGGGCCAACTAAAGTCACCAAAAAGCAAAATGTCATCACTGTCATGATGGTGAGAATGAAATGTTACTTGTGTAATTTAACTTGGAGCAAACGTAAACATCACTGATATCTGCCACAGAAATAATTGGCATGATCTTGTACAGTGTAATATGCAATCAACTTGTAAGACCACTGTTATCACACCATGTAAGGCAGTTTTAAAATTGGAAAGTTCCAAAATATCCATGGTAGTGTGTATCCATCTTGGCTTCATACCTTAAAAAAAAAAAATCAGGGATGTATTTGAAACTCCTCAAACCATTGATGACAGATTATTCTTGGTCAGTGGGAATCCAGAAGTATTCAACCACTTTTCTACTTCTCCTCAGAGCGCTGCTGTCATGTGGATCTACTGCCATTGGTGACAGTTCACTGAAGTGAGCTGGTCCAGAGTCTCTTCCTGCTGTGGGAGCTGCAACTCTGAGAAGGGTCCTAAAAAAATAATTGCACATTTCAATAGCCAATTCAGGCTTGTCTGGTGATCAGGTGTTTTGAAGTTTTCAAAAGATTTCAGTAGAGTAGCAGAAAATGGCTCATGTGATTCAGTGATGTACCTTCCTGAGCTGTTTTCTGAATCCTCATCATGTACTTGGGCTGTTGAAATATACACAGGATCTCCTTCCTAAGATGTTTTTTTAAAAAAAATCTAATCAGACCTGGTCATATTGTGATTAGTAAAGGTTTATGGTGGAAAACAGAGTACCGTGAAGTTTCTTGGAGTTCCATCATGGTTCTTTAGGATCTTGATCCTCTGGTCACTTTCGGCCATACAAAGAAAGTAACTTTTTATGTTTGCTTGACACTGGATTTAAAAAAAAAAATTAATCACACATTAGGGTTGTTTGATTGTTTGGTCAATGTACACATTAATAATAATAAATGTCCTGTTAACCTCATACATCCACAAGGACACTACAAACCTGTTAATATTCATGCCTGACATTTTAAAGAAAATTATTTGAACTAAATGTAGTTAAATATAATGGTGTTTAATAGAGAATACATGTGAAATCTCTAAAACTGAAGTAAGTTAATGACTGCATGCTAGCACAGTGTAGTATAGCTTAGCATCATTAGGATAAATCAGTGTTTTGATAACATGCAGGTAAATAACTCGCTTGAGAATTTACTGTTCTGTCATGTGCAGAATAAAAGTCAGCAGTTCCCATGTATGAGCTTTATTATTGACTGGAGTTAAAGTGAAGTAGCTTTGTAGGTGAGGATCTCTTCTTGTTATCCTGCACCTGTCTCGAGCTGAACTAAACATGCCACAGCAGGCTTTTTGGGGGTGAAAGGGCACCGCTGTAAAGGAAAAGTTGGTGCACTGGATTTATAACACGAGACAAAACGAGAGCATCATTGTGGAACAGAATGTGGTATAATAATGGACGTAAACTACTGGGGGGATAATCACAACTCACCCATATAACCACCCACATAATTATCGTGATGAATGTAAAATAAAACATGATAAAGTAGTTGGTTTTCTCTAAAATTAGCAAACAACTTTTTTTCAACACCAAGGTATATCAACCTGCTATAGGTAAATTTAACAGTTATTCCATGAAATCGAGTCACACATGAGCTGATAGCCGACAAGGCACGTAGCGCCAAGTTGGCTATAAGCCATGTACGACAAGATTGAGTGGAATAACTGTTTTATTATATCCACATTCACTGGATTTTGAGAAACAGCATTTTTATTTTTTGCAAATTCGATAAATAAAAACTTTATACAAAACGTCCAAGAAAATAATTTCCGCTTTACAAACCAGCGAAATGCAAGTAGCCATTTGTGAAAAATGCTATAATTATTGAAAAATAAAAAAGATACATTCTTACCGTCAACTACTTTTATTCCATATTTTGCTGCTTTTTTGTATTTTGGGGGATTTTGTTTCAAGTAGAGTTTTTATTTAATCTTCGGTTGGTTCAGCAACACGCTCTGCCATTTTGTTTTTTTCTACTCACGGTATATGAGCTGATAGCCTAGTAGTAGAGTAGCCAATCAGAGCATGCAGTTGCTCATATCCAGTGAATGTGGCTATAATAAGGTATATCAAGTGATTAATTATTCCTAGCAAATAATAATTAGGGGTTTTCCAGTTGCCAGGGTCTTGACAGCTATCAATGCTGCAATAATTATCACAGAATAACAGGGATACTGATAAATTATGGCATAACTAGATGGCTTTTTTGCAAAAAAAAAAAAAAATCTCTGGGGTGGGGGAGGGTGGGTTGCACACCCCTAGAACCCCCTTAATGTTCAACCCAATGTTATGCCCTTGGGCACAATAATTGTTTTCTCTTGATTATCTTATTTACAGAAATGTTGGAAGCCAAATTTGTAATTGAAAATAAAACTTGATTAATCGCCCAGCCCTACACTGTAAAAAAAATATTTGTTGTTTTAACTTAAAAAAGTTAGTGCAAGGGCTGCCTTAAAATTCTGAGTTCACTGGAATTCACATAGTAAGTTAAATTGTTGTGAACTTACTATATTAATTTCAGTGAACTCAAAATTTTAAGGCAGCCCTTAAGGCAACCCTTGCACTAATTTTTTTAAGTTAAAACAACAAATCATTTTTTACAGTGTATCACACATGCACTTGATTGCATTCATTTATAAACCAGCAATGGTTCCAATAGGTTGAGATGGGAGTTCAGAATCTGACATTCTGTCTCCAATTGGACCATTATTAGTGTGCTTGCTCAAGCACACAGCAGCCAAAGGCAAGCACACTATTGTTGTTCTTAAGTTTACTTATTCTGCCTTATTCTGACACGTTTTTTGGATCCACTCCTCCTCCTAGGGCGTTTGAGATAGAGACACCGTTCCAACTCTGAGACATCTGGCCCAAAGTGGCGTAGTGTGCTTGTATACAGCTTTTGGATCAACACGCCCGTTCTTTTGTTCTTGTTGTTTTTCTTTTGGTTTTTTTCCCATAGAGAATGAATAGGGCTCATGAATCGAATCTTCCTACTTGGACACGCTCCATCGCAGATGCACCAAACCTCATGTGATACTTCAGGCTAACTCCCCCGACACATACATGCAATCGGTTCTGACCCGCACTCATATTTTTCCTTTCTTTTTGCTCATCCCTTTTTCCTCCATAGGCTTGCATTGATTTTTGGCCCCATTGAAAATTAGATTGCATTTCCTCTGCAGAAACTGCTGGAGTGTGCTTGCTCAAATGAAACCACATTCTCTGCTTCTCCCTCTCTGTGTCTCTCTCTCTTTCTCTACATCTCTCTCTCACCCAATCACTATCCCCACCAATACACATTGTCACATAGTGTCATGTTTTAAAAGAAGGATTTCAGAGCGGGGCGGCACAGTGGTGTAGTGGTTAGAGCTGTCGCCTCACAGCAAGAAGGTCCGGGTTCGAGCCCCGTGGCCGGCGAGGGCCTTTCTGTGCAGAGTTTGCATGTTCTCCCCGTGTCCGCTTGGGTTTCCTCTGGGTGCTCCGGTTTCCCCCACAGTCCAAAGACATGCAGGTTAGGTTAACTGGTGACTCTAAATTGACCGTAGGTGTGAATGTGAGTGTGAATGGTTGTCTGTGTCTATGTGTCAGCCCTGTGATGACCTGGCGACTTGTCCAGGGTGTACCCTGCCTTTTGCCCATAGTCAGCTGGGATAGGCTCCAGCTTGCCTGCGACCCTGTAGAACAGGATAAAGCGGCTAGAGATAATGAGATGAGGTGAGATTTCAGAGCGCGTCGCGCTCTGAAATCCTTGTTTTAAATGGCTTTGGTCAACAGCTCTCACTCCTTCTCTGGCTCAAAGTCTCTTTCACATCATTTTGAAGGGAGATTTCACTGCACTTTGCACAGTGAAATCTCCTCCACCCTTTTTGTATGTTTTTCAATTTAATTCAGAGGTTTTACAGTGTTTAAAACATGGAGTTTGGCTGTAAAATCGCAGTTTTAATTTTTTTCTGCTACTCCCACTCTAACATCTAGAGTGGAGGAGCTCCTTATGACATCACTCCAAAGTTCTACCCATTCATTTCAATGGCACGGAATTTTGCCGAAAAACGGGAATACCGAATGAACGACAAGGGGTAGTGCAACCATTTTAACAAGCACACCATTCCAGATCGGGCCCCACGTTTCAGCATTGGAACGGTGTCTCTATCTCGAAAGCCCTAGGAACAGTAGTAGATCCAAAAAAACGGGTGAAACGGAATAATCATAATAAAAATAAAACTTAAGAAGAACAATAGTGTGCTTTTGCAAGCACACTAATGAATGGTGTTTCAGGAGAAAAACTTTCACTCTCCATCAATTTTTTTAACCAAGTGACCAAACTTCAAGAAACTTCATTTGATGCCTCAGGCCACATCTTTGCTCAGTAACACTTCACCACACATCCACCAAACTTCATATGGCACCTCAGGCCAAATCACCCATCACACACATGATATCGGTTCTGACCTGCACTCGTCTTTGTCTTGCCTTTCATCCGTCCATTTTTTCTCCATTTTGCCGCTAATCAATGAAAGCTTGACTGAGTCATTCCTCCCTTCCCCCATAGGTGATGATGCATTTGCCAAGGATCTGCTCATTTGAGACTTTGACAGCAAATCAACTTCAACTCAATGTCCACTTTATTAGGAATACTTACACACACACATGATAGCAATTAGCATATAAGCATTCATGTGTTACCATGCTAGCTGTTAGTATGTTACCCATTACGATATCATGCCTGCTGTTAGCTCGCAAGTTGTTAGCATGTTCACCATTAGCATGTTATCATGAGAGCTGTTAACATGTTAGGATTAGCATGGTAGCATGCAGAGTTCGCATGTTTGCTGTTAGCAAGTTCACCTGAGCATGTTAGCATGCTAACTGTTAGCATGTTAGCTGTTAACATGTCACCCTCAGCATGTTAGCATGCTAAAAGTTAACATACTAGCCATTAGCATGTTAGCCTGTTAGCTGTTAGCATGATAGCTGTCAGCATATTAGCCTTAAAGTGTTAGAATTTTAACAAATAGCATGTTAATCATGAGCATGTTAGAATGCTAGCTGTTAGCATGTTATCTATTAGCATGTTATCTATAGATAGTTTTCACATGACGTCACAGAGTCGGGGATTCCCTAGTGGCGGCCATCTTGCAGGTCAAGCTTACCGTACGGGTCACTGAGCACACATTGTAATGCGCGAGTACAAAGTCTTCGAAAGAACTCAAGCAGGCTATTTAAAGCTAGCAATGGTGCACACCTGTTGTATTCACGGCTGTCGTAATAGGTCAGATGATGACGTCAAGTGGAGCTTTTATGGAATTCCCACTGTACGGGAGCACGAAGGCGAGTAAACAAAGAACGCAGCATACAAAGGAGAAATCTATGGCTTGCGAGAATCAACCGCAAGGATTGTCAGCCTTCCAAACACAGCAAAGTCTGCTCCGATCATTTTATAAGTGGTAAGTTGTTTAAATAAACAATCAATTGTGTTTAAGTTTGTTTTTGGAAACCAAAACATCATGTAAACAATCTCTGGAGAATGCCTAACTGGAACCGCTGAGTGTACGTTTACATTGTAATGTACACTTAATATCGCTCGTTTGTCACATTTCTATTTGAAACTTGTCACTTCGCTCTCATTTTTGAAAAACATTTTAGGTCTATTCTGTATGATTTGATTTGTGTTTGGGATGCAAACAGCGCGCCTTTTGGCGGATGCCGCCTGAATCGCACAGATTCGATTTTTTTTTTTTTTTTGGGGGGGGGGGGGGGGCGTTGGAGTGTCTGATTATAATTTCAAAGTAAATTCTGTATTAAAATTACTAAATAAGCAAATCCATTACAGTCCATGAAACAGGAAGTATAAGGATGAGAAAAAAAAAACAGTTTAAATCGGAAAGCTGCGCACATTTGCGCAGCCCGAGCGGTGTGCAGGACTGCGCAAATATGCGCAGCTTTGCGATTTAAACTGTTTTTTTTCTCATCCTTATACTTCCTGTTTCATGGACTGTAACGGATTTGCTTATTTAGTAATTTTAATACAGAATTTACTTTGAAATTATAATCAGACACTCCAACGCCCCCCTAAAAAAAAAAATCTGATCTGCGCGATTCAGCCGTGAAAAAGGCGGCATCCGACAAAAGGCGCGCTGTGAATATATAAAGTTGTATATATCAGACAGCCTTTAAAGTTTGATGAAGTCAGTTTCAAGCTTTGGAGCAGGCTTTGGCAGTTTCAGGCTTTGGCAGCCCTGCATAGTCACTTGAAAATGCATCTTTCTCCACTTCGTAGGGGTCAATTCCCCCAATCAAGGCCAGTTTGGCTGCATACCATTGTCGTGAGATGTCGTCTAATGTATCTATATACTACTGTTTGCTTGATTTTGCCGACATTGATATTTATTTTAGAAAACTGACTATATAACTTCATAAATTCGTCCGAGATAATGTAGCCAGTAATGGCGATGGTCCGTTTTGTTTGCCCCACAAGATGGCGGCTGGAGGGCATTCCCCGGAATGCCGTGATGTCAGTGAAAACTATCTATTAACATGTTAGCATTAACATGTTAACATGCTAGCTTTTAGCATGTTAGTATGATGTTAGCATGTTAATATGCTAACTGTTAGCATGTTAGCATTAGCATGTTGGCATGCTAGCTTTTAGCATGCTAGCATGATAGCTGTTCTGCTACAGCTCAGCAAGCACACTTTGCATTTTCTCTGCGGAAATGCAGTCTAGTTGAGACTTACTGCTTTGTTCTGTCTCTGTGATACGAGGTCCTCCTGTGCTCTGAAGATGTCTGCTAGAGCTTGGTGTTTTTCCCGCCAGCTGAGACACTCACTAACTGATTTGTCTTTCTCTCTCTTGGCCAGTCTGCTCTCATGTTCAGCCTGCTGCTGCTCTTTAATGGCTCTCTCGCGCTGCTCCTCAGCGGCAGCAGCCCTGCGTCTCCAGGTCACCTCCCTATAGCCAGAATACTGTACATGTTAGTGCAAATTCACATCAGCAGCATCTCCTACATTCAATGATAAATGTTCTCACTTTTCTTTGATAGCTGCATGCTCGTCAGTCAGCTCTTTGAATTTCTGCCGTAGTGTGTTCCTCTCATCCTCCAAACCCTTGGTCTCCTTAAGGAGAAACTGTTTCTCTCCAGACACCCTCTCCAGTTTCAACATGGCCTCAAAATAATTTTTTTCACTCTGTGCTAGAAGCAGCTGCATGTTTTTGTGCTATAGAAAACAGTGTGATGGAATCTGATGGTTAATTACAGTTACACAGTGTGTGTCATTGGACAAACATCCTTCATTAATACAGAGGAGAAAGAGGAGGCATGTAACTTCACACTAGCGCTCCACTGTAGATGTGTGTGTACCTCTTTACTCATATTGTGCAGCTCTTCACTGATTTGCTCTTTGTCAACCAGTGCCGCATCTCTCTCTCCCTTGCTCTCGAGTGCCCGAGCTTCTGCCAGTGTTCGGTTCTTTTCTGCCTCGCATCGTGACTTGTCTGCCTCCTCTGCTGCCCTGGAGCACAAAGTCACCCTCTGCTGGCTCACATGCAGCTTCTGCTTTAACTATTAACACCAAGAGGGGCGGAAGAGTCTACAATGATCTATAGTACAGGATTTAGCAAACTGCTAATAAATCAGAGCAAGTAGTGTTGTTTTTTTGTTTGTTTTTTTTCTACTTATCCTGATTTAATGGTGGGTATCTGAAATCGTGTACCTCTTTAACTTGGGCCTGTAGTTCCTGGTTGAGGTTTCTAAGGTTCCTCATGGTAATCTCGCTCTCAGTTCTCATCATGATCCTCTCCATGTGAATCTCATTGGATAGGTACTTGTTTTCCTTCTTTAGGTCCTCACATTCCTAATGACATGGGAAGGTATTCAGGAGTGAACAAGTAGATTTTGGAAGCAAGACATTCTGATTTTATGTCTAGAGATCAAGCCTAATGTGCAACATGTACTCGTTTGTTTAACTTAGCCTGTATTAATGTAATTAACTAGCTCACCATATGTTGTCACACGTTAGGTACCACTTTTGGCTTACTCAGTTAGGTTAATGGGCTACAAAAATACGGGACTGGGCAAGTACTTTAGAGCTTTCACTTGCCCTGTGAGTATGCTAATAAATTTATGATTTGTCTGTCCCTGGTAGTGAAACTGCACATTAGAGTTGAGTTGTGTGGTGTAACTCCCTCCATAAACCATGGTGTGACACAGAGAACTTCCTACCCCACCACATAAATCATACTAAATGGCCCAAGACATGGAGTACAGCATAAAAATAACCATCAGTTCTGTGCATTTTTGATTAGCCTCAGTCAGCACTCACCTTCCTCTTGCGTACCAGCTCTCCTTGCAGATGGTTAATCTGGAGGAAGGAGCCGCTGACACTGAGAGCACTCACCGGCCTCACTGCTCTCACAGGCCTCCGAGGGGGATGAGACGGTTTAGACATCGCCTTGATCTCCTCCACGCTCTCCTTTCCAAATCGACTTCCCACATTGCTGCTGCCCGAGTAGGATTTGAACATACTGTTGTCCGAAGCTGGAAGTTTTGACAGAGACAGATTCTGTAGGTCCCCATGTGAGACAGTCCTCATGGTCATGATGCGATTGGGTGCTGTTCATATACACCAGGTTTCAAGGCTTTTAAGATTGGGAATATAACAATGTAAAGTGTGTGGCTGATGCTGAGCTGGAGTTTACAAAAATACTCCCTGCTATTAACAGTCAGGCATGTGAAGACTTGCGCTCTGACAGTTCTGGTTAATAATCAATGAGGCCATCGGATACCTTTTCATGAGGCGGAGAAACTCTATTCATGCAAAGAGGATGAAACAAAGCCCATTCCTACTATAACTAATACCAGCAAATCCACCTCCATCTGCTGTAACTAGTCTTACTCTTTAAAGAAAACATACTGATTACATAATTTACACTAGTATTTAAACTTTTAATGTGTTATTTTAAATGTCATTATATACAGAAGGAGATAACGTTTTCAAACACCTTTTGATTCGTATAGTGAAACTACAAAGGTAGAGTAGCATGTAAACACAAAAAAAGTTGTGACTTTTTAAAATAGTAGCATGACCATAAAAATACCACAGGTCTCCTAGGCAACAGTGCCATCACAGGCTGCATGAAAGCACTTGAAACTCTACAAGCGCCATGCTCATGAGTGATTCACAAGCGTTTCCGTTACCAATGTATTATTCAGGCTGAGCAAGCTCTACTTGTCTTGTTCACCTTTTTTACTGACCATGGCTGCAGTGCTGTAACTAGGCCTTTTTTGGAGAAATTATCACTGGCCAAAATGTAAAGAATAGGCTTGGAAGTCATATACTGTACAGGGTGATTTTAAAAATGACAAGGCTGTACAAGGAGAAAGTAAAATGTTGCCAGTCGGTGTGAAGGTTTTTTTTTTTTAATTCACCATGTACAAATGATGACAAAGGGGAAAAACAGAGTGGGGAAATATTACCTAAGTACATACAGTATGCGTCTATGTTCTGTGATATGTATAAAAATGCTATGCAGGTCCAATTAACCTTGATTTTGAATCAAGACCAGTGGTAAAAAGAGAGTGACTTTAAAAGCAGGGGTCATTCTTGGGCCATAGATGGCAGAAGCTTCAGTCACAAAGACAGGCTTGTGTTTCAGTCGGAAGTGACTCGACTGAAGTGACATTTAGACCTGTGGGTCTATGGGAAAGACATCAATAAACAAGTTCGGAAACGGTGACTGAAAGCACATATTCGATAACTGTGATACTTGTGCACCACGTAAGTTAAAACAGAAAAGCAGCTGTTCTTCAGGTGACTGAAATGTAACTCATCTCATCTCATTATCTCTAGCCGCTTTATCCTGTTCTACAGGGTCGCAGGCAAGCTGGAGCCTATCCCAGCTGACTATGGGCGAGAGGCGGGGTACACCCTGGACAAGTCGCCAGGTCATCACAGGGCTGACACATAGACACAGACAACCATTCACACTCACATTCACACCTACGGTCAATTTAGAGTCACCAGTTAACCTAACCTGCATGTCTTTGGACTGTGGGGGAAACCGGAGCACCCGGAGGAAACCCACGCGGACACGGGGAGAACATGCAAACTCTGCACAGAAAGGCCTTCGCCGGCCACGGGGCTCAAACCCGGACTTTCTTGCTGTGAGGTGACAGCGCTACCCACTACACCACCGTGCCGCCCTGAAATGTAACTGCAGGACATAATCACACTGTAAGGAAATACAGAATATCCTTCTGTTGGCATTTTGCTGACATGATTTGGGTCCATTTACCCATTTAGAAAGAAGAGTCACTGCAAATCAACACAACGCTCTTCTGAATGATCACCTTTATCCTATGATGAAACATTTCTATCCTGATGGGAATGGTCTCTTCCAGGATGACCCCTCCCACATCCACAGAGCACAAGGGCTTACTGAATGGTTTGGTGAAGATGACAGTGATGTAAATCATGTGCTATGGTATGCGCAGTCACCAGTTCTCAGTCCAGTTGAACATCTATGAGAGATTTTGGATTGATGTGTTGGATTAACAGTGCTCTCCATCACCATCATCAAAACACCAATGGAGGGAATATCCTTTGGAAGAATGGTGTTCATCTCTCCAGTACAATTCTAGAAACTTGTATAATTGATGACAACTTAGGGCCCAGTCCCACAACACCCATAACTATAACTATGATGATACCTATGCCTGAATTTAGTTCCAGTCTGGAGCAGTCACACCACAACTATAATCCCAACTATAATATCGGTTGGTCCTGCTACTCAGGTAAATAAATGCATACAACTTAGGAATAGTCATGGAAGTTTTTTCTGAGTAGTAGCATGTCATTCTGGGTCATACGGTACAGCTTGGACTTCAAAACAACTCATGTACATACTCCAGTGGTTGATACAATACGGATAGGTCACAGACTACAGAAATATAATAAGGATAGAAAATACAGAATGGTTATGGATTTTAATACGGATGCATCACGGATGCTAATAATTTATGGATTGGTTCACGGACGTTTCAGTATATTACAGATTGGTTACGGATTTCAAACAGATGATGCATCATGGATAAAAAATTAACAAGTCTAAAACAATTAAATGTTTGGACTACCGAAGTTAATCATTAAAATATCTTACCTGCATTTATATGTTTACTTTATTAATTTACTGTTGATATTTCATGGAAATTCACATATCCAAGAATAAAAGATCTGTGCTTTGTATTATATATTTTTTACTTTCCGTGAATCCATATTCCGTGACTTCATAATGCAACAAGGATGTACACAGACACCCGGGGAAAATAGCACGCGTTCAGGCAATGTCACATGTAAACAATTACCTGATTGGTCAGATGTTTTATCAGATCAGGTCCAGGCCTGGAAAAATGGCTCCAGAAGCAATCGCACTGATACTGATAAACCCAGACCTGGGCTATAGGTATCGTTATTTGTCTGGTGTGACCACCAACCACATAAACTGCAGGGGACCAATTTATTTATAGTTATCATTATAGTTGTAGTTATAGTTATCAGGATTGTGCAGGCTTGTAGTACTCGAGTCTGACTTGTGCCCTAATTTTAAGGACTCGTGACTTGACTTAGACTTGGGCACTGATGACTCGGACTCGTGCATTAACTGCATTTGGACTCGTAAATTGGAGACAAGGACAATTTTTTCTTTATTTTTTGTAACATGCCATAATAATTTGGCGTAAGATTTTTATCCATCCATTCATTCATTATCTGTAGCCGCTTATCCTGTTCTACAGGGTCGCAGGCAAGCTGGAGCCTATCTTAGCTGACTATGGGTGAGAGGCGGGGTACACCCTGGACAAGTCGCCAGGTCATCACAGGGCTGACACACAGAGACAAACAACCATTCACACTCACACCTATGGTCAATTTAGAGCCACCAATTAACCTAACCTGCATGTCTTTGGACTGTGGGGGAAACCGGAGCACCCGGAGGAAACCCACACAGACATGGGGAGAACATGCAAACTCCACACAGAAAGGCCCTCGCCAGCTGCTGGGCTCGAACCCAGGACCTTCTTGCTGTGAGGCGGCAGTGCTAACCACTACACCACCATGCCACCCCATAAGATATTTATATTTACATTAATTTTGAGACTAATTTTGTGCAAGAGAATGCACATTCACCTATTCATACGTCATGTTCAGGAACAAACTAACGTTAATGGCACTAAAATGCCTGGAGAGAAGCCCCTAAAATTGTCTGCTTTGCTTATACAGACTTCTCGTGCAGTGGGAAAAAATGCACTGCTATGTGTTCCATATGTAGAAGAACTATCGAGGAGACAATGGGGACAACCTTGAACTTCAATCGTCATTTGGCAAGACCAGAGAAGTAAGTAACACATTATGTTCATTACTCTATTGATAGCGGAGCTTGCTTGCTGAGCGATGAACTAGCTAGTGTTAACCATCTCTCATGTTATTTGCCCTGTTGATAGTGGGCGTTGCTTGTTGAGTGATGAACAAGCTTTTTATCTGTAGCCTGTTAACTAAAATGGGGCAGTCAAGCAGTAATGTTAGTCCGACACAGTAGCAGAGACAGTTTTACATAAAGGTAGCAACAGCCACCATCAAATGGTACGGTTGGAGTCTTGTTCTCGGACTCAACTTGAAATTTTGGACACGACTTGAAATTTTCTTTAATGACTTGGACTTGAGCATTGGGAACTTGAGACTGGACTTGGAGTTGATACACTGGTATTGTGGGACTGGGCCTTTACAGTAAACCTGTTCTGGAAGCTTGTTTTGCCACAACAGCTTACTAACACATTTTATGTTGGTTTTTCCTTTAATTTGTCACCCGTCTGCAACTCTAGATGGTTCTATTTTATATGCAAAAGAAGCACTGAAAACGTACAGTATTGAATTTAATGTGGTCTTTTACTTTTATGATTTGTAATCTAAGACAGTAACACCTAAAATGGAATGAAACAGGGATCTGAAATGTGAGTCGCAGTGTGGTTTGTACCTTCAGAGCCGATTGTGAGTGGGGATTCTTAGCTTTTCTCAACTAAAAATGTCATCACATTGAATGTTATATCATCGCCCTTGGCAAGTTTGCATCCTAAGAAGCTTGTTGATGTCAAAATGATGGTTATGTGATGGATCAAAAAATTCCCACAAATGAACTTTTAATATTTGAAATTACATGACTGCCATGATAGAAAAGCTGTCAAATCACTTGTCAGTGTGCAAGACAAGCCTAAAAAATCTCAAGCAAAATGGAATCTTGGCCTGTAGAAAATATTTCACATTTCTTATCTCGTATTTCTTAAGAATGCCTTTAATGCCCTAAATACACCACAACACTTCTGCAGCACATGCACTCTTAGGCCAGTGAGTTGGTAAGGCCTTCAGTTTGGCACAATTATATGAGCATTACTGGTCAATTCATCTTTTAGTTAAAAAAAAGAAAGAAAAAAAAAACATGAAATATTTGTGTAATACTAAATGTTATACTTGGTCAGCAGCAGGAAGTTGAAAAAGAATGTGCTTCCTGGAGTGAAAATAACTACAGAAATGGGAAATATAACATGGATGGGGTAATTAGGCAGGAGGAAGAACTACTTATCAATGTGTCTGAAAGAGTTGTTTATTCATTCATCTTCAGTAACCTTCTTATCCCAGTCAGGGTCGCAGAGCTTTTCCCAGGACTACTGAACATGAGGCAGGAATACACCCTTTATGGGACACCTATGTGCACATACATTCACACCAAGGGACAGTTCAGTGTTACCAATCCATCTATCTACTGGCATGAGTTTGGGAGGAAGCAGGAGAAATGCGAGGCAACCCACATAGAGCCAGGGAGAACATGCAATTTTATGCTTAGTCAGTGACCCAAACTCAGGTTCTAACCATGGACCTTGGAGTGCCTGAAAGATGTAACACTCTATTTGATTTATTGTGGTATTCTGATCATTCTTCCCCCCACTCCAGACATTTTTACTGCATAAATATAGTATGTACAGTACGTACTTTTAATACCAATTCCTGCTTTGGATATGTGCAAGATTTAATAAGTTAAATTTGACTTATTTGTTGAGTTTGAAGTTGGCCTGTCCTGCCCTTGCACTTACACACAAGTAAAATTCCTCTGATAGAATTGCTAACTAAGCTATATTTGGAGTGCACTTTGCATACACTGGCTCATCATGAGTCCCCTCATTATATTTATATGCATAAGCCAAAAGGGTGATGAGATGACAGGTCTCAGGAATTTATTCTGTGCAACTGTAAAACCTGCCAACCACAGAAAAAGAAAGAATATTTGATAACATTTTGAAGCATTCTGTATTGTGCATTCAGTACTGAACCATTGTGTTATGACCTTTGGTTTGTGTATGCATACCCTTTTGCCCTCATTTAGAAGGTCTCCTAGCAGAACATCCTCAGTCTCCTGTTTCCTGTATCCTTCTGTTTGTATAATGATATAGTGCATTCTGTGCAAAACAAAATTTCAGTAGTGATACAATGATGTCCAGAGTATGTTCAGCTTTGTGTTCTCTTCTCTCTCTGGTGGTTAGCACAGCCGGTGTAGATCTCAGCCAGATCCAAGGTAAGACAAAATTCATTAATATACTGTAAAAAAAAAAAAAAAATATATATATATATATATATATATATATATATATATATATATATATATATATATATCACAGGAAAGAAATGGTTTTATGGAAAGAACCACGTTGATGACTTTTATTGCAATTATAATTATAATAGTACTACATGTAACAAGTTGCTTTTTGGAGCTTGTATTGGCTCAGTGTGTTGCTGAATGCCTGTAATTCTGGGATTTTACAGTTTATCCAGAAAATGGTGGAATCTCTAAAGTATTTATAGTCCAGCTCAAGAACCAACCATACAGATTTAATGCAACTACAGCGATAGATGTGTGCACAAGTCTGGGTGTTAGTATAGCCACGCTTGCTCAAGTGGAAACTGCACTGAGAAATGGCTTACAGACTTGCAGGTACAATTAAATACTTTAATTTGGGATAATGGTTTGACATTTAATGGAGAACCAAATGTGCTGATGAAATGATATCATAAGTAATGTTATGTTCAAATTAGTCTATATTTATGGTTTGCAGATATGGTTGGGTTATGGAGCAAGTTGCTGTTATTCCTCGAATTGAGAAAAATCCAAAGTGTGGCAAAGACAAAGTTGGACTCGTTGATTGGTTTTGCCCTCCTAGCCAATTATTTGATGTGTTTTGCTTCAATTCAACAGGTATTATTATTATTATTATTATTATTATTATTAAGATGCTGTTTTTGTTCATGGTTAGTTGTAATTTTATTTGCAATCTCTGACATTTCTAAGATCGTATTGTAATGATTTCAGAACAAAAATCTAGCATATAATAATTAATACTATCAAGATGTGTGGTATGTGAGGTTAAATATGTATCCCATGACTTGCAGATCAAACTGAAGCAACAACATCCACCAAACCAAATATGACGACGGTGTCTGTCAGCAGGACTGATGCTAAAACAACCGCCCCATCGTTTTTTTTGTTGATTCAGCATAATAAAACCTTACTTGGTTCCTCCCCATCTCCACAACCCATTTCCACTGGTTTCACCACTTCTGTGATACCCACAATATTTTCCTCCACTGTCACCCCTATGACCACAAAGAGATCTCAAACATCTCCACCTTCTAGTTCCCTACCAAGTACTGGATATCAGCCTTCCATTTCCTCATCTTTTTCTATTTCCTTCTCTTCTACAGAACTTTTTTCACATCCATTCATTAACTCTTCCTCTGTAACCATTTCTTCTAATGAAACAGAGCAACCCCCTTCTGGTAAAGGATTTTCCTTTGGAGGTAGAGCTCAATCACAATTTATAAACATTTTAAAATAATATCATATTGTAAATATGTTGGGAATTCCTTAGTGTTCATTAAAATTCTCAGCACTAACATTTTGTCTTTCCATCCCCTACAGTAGTGTCCATGACATGTGTCATCCTTTTTGGGATACTCCTCCTGGCCATGACAGTAGCAGGAGCAGTTTGGTGTTTCAAGACGTATGTTTTAAATTGCCAGTGTATACTATGCTCCCCTAAGTAACTAACATAGATGTCATTGTACACCTGGTCAAGTATAGTTTACTGTTTGATGTTCAACATGCGCTGTCTTTTTCAGTAGACTGCCACACCGTCTTTCTTCCTGGGAAAGAATTTGCCACAAAGATATGTTCGAAACTGAGATGTGGAAACACACAGAGCAGCAACATTTCAACATGCAGAATGACAGTGAGAACTGTGGTGATGATATAACTCTCCAGATGGAAGATGACACAATAGCATCCTAACAGCAGCTCTTCTTGGGATGAGAAGGGATATGGGATGGGATGGGATTGGATCGAATGGGAAGGGATGAGATGTGATGGGAAAGGATGGGAAGGGATGCTTTAGTGCTCTGAACAACATCAAAGATTGTAAATATCAGATACTTAACAGTTATTCCACGAAATCAAGTCGTATAGTACATGAGCTGATAGCCGACAAGGCACGTAGCGCCAAGTAGTCTATAAGCCATGTATGACAATATTGAGTGGAATAATTGTTTTATTCTATACACATTCACTGGCTTTGGAGAAACAGATCATTTTTATTTTAATTTTTCTGCAAATTCAATAAATAAAAACTTTATACAAAACATCCAACAAAATCATTTCCACTTAGAATGTAAACAAATCGGCAAAATGACAGTAGCAATTTGTGAAAAATACCATAATAATAATTCTTGAAGAATAAAAAAAGACATGTTCTTACCATTCAGTACTTTCATTCCATGTTGCTTTTTTTTATTTTTTGGGGTTTTGTTTTCAAGTAGTGTTTTTATTTTTTCCTCGGTTGGTTCGGCAACACGCGCCACCATTTAGTTTTTTCTCTACTCATGGTATATGAGTGGATATCCTAGTAGTAGAGTAGCCAATCAGAGCATGTGATTGCTCATATCCAGTGAATGTTGAAAGAATAAACCAGGCCTGGAATTTCGTCATTTTAGGGGCAAGGCCACTTGGCCTTTTATGCTGTCAATTTTTTGAGGGCACGAAGGCCAAAAGCCAGGGCACCAAGGCCATAAAATAAAACAATGATTTTAAGTTCACGTCTATAATGAATTTAATTTAAGGACTAATGACTCTTCTGAGGAAGATTGGAGTCTCAGTTGAAGCTATCAAGCAGGTAAAGAAACATCTCCTACACTATTATATCTGAAGATAAGAAAATATTGAACACATCTAAACTTATCAATCCATCACTCACTTCAAAAATTTAAAAACTTATTAAACCTATATCCTCCCATAATTTTTGTTCAATTGACACCAAATGTGCAAGAGCATCTTCAGACTGTACTACTACGCAGATTTTTGATTAATCAAAATTGAGCCTGGAGTACATCAAAATGTTTGACTGTAAATGGAACATATACTAGCATGCAGGCTACTGATTAACCCATAAGAGCCCAGACCGATTTCTCAATCAAGGAAAATTATTGAGGAAATAAAATGAACTAAATAGACGACAAAGAAAACATTTCTGACCTTTTATTTTTTTAAAATAGCACTTTCATGTCTCAAGATCTGAAATATTAAATTGCAAATTTGCAGAACACTGCAACACTTACACTGTTAACCCCAAAGTTCATTCTATGCAAACAGTTTGAGTAAGTACCACTGTTAAAGATTAGTTTTATTGCATTACTTAAACAGTATGAGTATATGAAGAGTATATGAGACAGTCATTGGGTGTACTCATTTTTGTAATTTAAACAAACTTAAACTATCATGTTTTACCTCAGGCCACAGTGCTGCCCTGTTGTGATCGGCTCAAAACTCAAGACAAGTCTGTGCTTGTCCGTTGACAGCTACAGAGGAAGTTGCGCCATTTTCTAATTTACACAGAGCAATTTAAGGTCTTTGCACTTTTGACAGCAAGCTAATTAGCATTTGTTACCGGCTACAGTCGGTACTCGGCACGTTAAAAGTGGGTCAACGTTGCAATAACATAACGTTACTGTATAAGCAATGCTTATTTAATGGTAACAAACTTAAGCCCTGTATGTTGAAATTCCTATCTTATTCATTCGTTAATTTATCACACAGTCTTACCTCAGGCGGCACGGTGGTGTAGTGGTTAGCGCTGTCGCCTCACAGCAAGAAGGTCCGGGTTCGATCCCCGTGGCCAGCGAGGGCCTTTCTGTGTGGAGTTTGCATGTTCTCCCCGTGTCCGCGTGGGTTTCCTCCGGGTGCTCCGGTTTCCCCCACAGTCCAAAGACATACAGGTTAGGCTAACTGGTGACTCTAAATTGACCGTAGGTGTGAATGTGAGTGTGAATGGTTGTCTGTGTCTATGTGTCAGCCCTGTGATGACCTGGCGACTTGTCCAGGGTGTACCCCGCCTTTCGCCCGTAGTCAGCTGGGATAGGCTCCAGCTTGCCTGCGACCCTATAGAACAGGATAAAGCGGCTAGAGATAATGAGATGAGATGAGTCTTACCTCAGTCAACTTCTTCCCTCCTTCTGTGAAAATTCAATGTCTCAGACGCAGACACAAGTGGGCAGGGGATGCATTTGATTAAGTCTTCTGGTTGGCTGGTGATAGATTGGTGTCATTATATTGGTCGAACTGGAAGGATTTGTTTTTGTCCACTGTTAAAGTACACATTCCAGTTAAAAAGGTGCGGGATAAAAATTCTCCACCTTGGATCGATGCGGAAGTTCGCTGTCTTATTAGGAAAAAATATGTTGCACTAAAGCAGTATAGGAATAACAAAACTGCTGAACGCAAGCTTAAACTCCGTCAGATTAGTCAGCAAATTAAACAACTAATTCACCACAAACATCAACAATATTTGGCAAAAATAGAGGGCAGTTTCAAAGACAAGCCTAAACTGTTTTGGAGCTATCACAAGGCTTTTCTCGGCAGCAAGATCGGTGCAAAATCGGCTATATCATACAAGGGTATCAGTGCAGAAAAACCAGCACACAAAGCTGAACTCCTAAATGAGTATTTTTGTTCAGTTTTTCGACCAGCCTCTGATGTAAATACTGCTCAAATGTGCATTTCAAATACAGAAATCTCTGATATCAAGGTGACTGTTGATGAAGTGCAGGACCATCTGAAAGGCCTTGACACCTCTAAAGCATCCGGCCCCGATGGAATCCCTGCCATTCTTCTAAAAGAATGCTGCGAACAAATTGCTCCAAGTCTGTGCGCAATTTTTAATCAATCTCTTAGCAGCTCCAGGCTACCAACTGAATGGAAATCTGCTGATATTGTACCAATCCATAAAAAGGATTCTAGAGAACCGGCCGAACACTATCGCCCGATATCCCTCCTGTCAATTATCAGCAAAGTTCTTGAGCGCTGTGTTTTTACTTGCCTATATGACCATCTAAAGCGCCTAATAACAGATCTCCAGCACGGTTTTCTTAAAAACAGATCAAGCGTAACACAACTGCTCTCAGCTCTACACGATATTGGCAAGAACCTGGACAAGAACATTCAGACGGACATTATATACTTGGTCTTTGCAAAAGCTTTTGACAGTGTGGACCATAACATTTTACTAGTTAAATTAAGAGCATACGGGGTTACGGGTCCCCTGTTATCGTGGCTTGATGATTATTTATCTGGCCGAGTCCAACGAGTGGTTCTTGAAGGTGCCTCATCACAATGGGCTCCCGTCACTTCTGCCGTACCCCAAGGGAGTCTCCTGGGTCCGCTTCTATTTGTTTTGTTCATTAATGATTTACCTGATGTGATAAGCCCTGGTTTAAAAGCAGCACTTTATGCTGACGACACAAAGATATTCTCTGCTGTCAAAGCTATTCCTGATTGCGTGGATGTACAGGATAGTTTATCAAGAATGGGTGACTGGGCACAAAACAACAACATTCAATTTAACACCTCAAAGTGCAAAGTGCTCATAGTTACACGCAAGAAACAGCCTTTAAATTATGATTATAGCCTGAATCACACCAAGCTTGGGCGCGTGACTGAAGAAAAGGACTTGGGCATCATTGTTAACGAGACACTCTCCTGGGAAACGCACGTCAATGCAATCGTCGCAAAAGCAAATAAACTCCTAGGACTCCTGAAGTGTACGTGTTCGTTACTCACGGACGGTTCGGTGAGACGAACATTATATCTCTCCCTCGTCAAGTCCCAGCTATGCTTTGCTACTCAAGTCTGGTCACCAAGCCAACAGTACTTGAAAGCAAGGATCAAGCGAGTGCAAAGAAGGGCCATGCAATGGATACTGAGAACCCGCGTCGGTGAACTCTCATATGGAGAGAGGCTAGAGAGGCTTAACCTCCTACCTCTGGTGTATGATAGAGAATTAAAGGACTTAATTTTTTTCTACAAATGCCTGTATGGTCATACTGACCTAAATGTACACAACTTTGTCTCTTTTGTAACACACGGCCGCACAAGGCAAAGTAATGCTTTAAATCTGAAAACCCCTTTCTGCAAAACTTCAACATTCCAAGCCTCATACTTCAATAGAATCGTGAAACTATGGAACTCTGTTTGCTATGCTGCACCCAGCGCTATTTTCAGCAGCCCGAACTCTTTTAGAAACTATGTTGTAGGATTTCTGTGTAAACTACTCAAAACCTGCTACGATATACCGGTAGAGAGACCGTGCACCTGGTCCGCTGTCCGATCTTGCGCGTGCCATCAAACTTAATGCACTGACTTTATTATAAATCATATTTATCATAAATGTATGTGTTGTGAACAATAGTTTCATGATTTCACTTTTTTATTGTTAAAAGTGGGCGGTACCTCGCATGGGTTTTCCCGTTTGTGCTGACCCCTTTGGGTGACATTACCTTTTTTTTTCCTTTTTGTAAATTATTGTAAATATTTTGTGTAATTTATTATGTATTTCATACGGTTAATGTTCCCAATAAAGCTAAGAAAAGAAAAAAAAAATTATAGCACGTCGGAGCGGTTCATGCCAGGCTCGAGTCCGATTCACCACTGATGAGTTGCCCAATAAGAATCCAGAATGTCATCAAAAGACGTATTTTTTCTCAATAGATGCAGGTGATGTTAAAGCCTATTGGCAGTCACGAGGCAGACTGCAAAGCCGCAGGGCATCAAGGCCACTGTGGCCTTACAGCAGATATTTTTTTTCAAGGGCACAAGGCCAAATTGAGAGGGCACGAGGGTCATGGTCCTCATGGCCCTCGTGAAATTCCTGCCCTGGTACAATGGCATAATACACGGAGGATAAGAGATATGATCACAATATTGCTATCAGTAAACCTACTAGAAGGGTATAGAATACGTTTTTATTCCATGGAAAAAGTGTCCTACAGTGCTCAGCGTAAATGAGTGCACCCCCTTTGAAAAGGAACATTTTAAACAATATCTCAATGAACACAAACAATTTCCAAAATGTTGACAAGACAAAGTTTAATATAACATCTGTTTAACTTATAATGTGAAAGTAAGGTTAATAATATAACTTAGATTACACATTTTTTCAGTTTTACTCAAATTAGGGTGGTGCAAAAATGAGTACACCCCACAACAAAAACTAGTACTTTGTATGGCCTCCATGATTTTTAATGACAGCACCAAGTCTTCTAGGCATGGAATGAACAAGTTGGCGACATTTTGCAACATCAATCTTTTTCCATTCTTCAACAATGGCCTCTTTTAGTGACTGGATGCTGGATGGAGAGTGATGCTCAACTTGTCTCTCAATTGAAAAATTGGGGGATGGATTGGCAATTGGATGCAAATGAGAAATTGGGGATGGGAACTGGGAACTGGGAAGCTGGAACTCGGAAGTGGGAGTTTGGAACTGAGAACTCAGAAGTGGTAGGTGGGAACTAGGAACTGGGAACTCGGAAGTCGGATATGGGAAGTCGGAAGTGGGGAAGTCGGAAGTGGGAAGTCAGAACTGGGAAGTCGGAAGTGGGAACTCGGATCTGGGAAGTCGGAAGTGGGAACTCAGAAGTGGGAACTCGGAACTGGGAACTCGGAAGTGGGAACTTGGAAGTGGGAACTCGGAACTGGGAAGTTGGAGTACCTACTCATCTTAAAATTCCTACAGGAGTCCTCGACATCCTACACTATGAACACATACAGGTCCAAAAGCAGCAAGGGTTTTGGCATTTCTTTCTGATAATTTACAGTCCACTAAACCTTAAACTTCCTACAGGTTATATTTCTTGTAGGGCCTAAACCATCATCCTACTGGATGAATGGTAAGTAAGTTGCTGCAGGATATATAGACTGCATTTAATTGTCATGGATGTGAGACTTTTATTTTGTAATTTAAAAAAAACCCCACCCCTGCACACACCTTTATTCATGCATATACTTAATTTCAAGGTCATTAAAAAGAAATACAAATGCATGCTCAGTTTCAAATCCAAACACTTCAGGGCCTGATACTACCATTTTACCAGATACCCAAATTATGTCACATAACTGTTTATTAGTCTTCAGTATAGACAATTCCTGATGACATTTGATAGACATTCTGCCTTATCAAACTAATGAAAATTTTAGTTGAGTAATTATATAGGTTGCTCATAAAGTAATAGTTGTACAAGGCAAAACAACAAAATAACCACAATATTGGAAATAACTACCTTTTAAAAGGGGAAAATTACCTCCATAAAAAAAAGTAAATTAAAATAGTTGTTGAACTCGCCACTTTCTCATATCTAGTGGTCATTTTTCACAAAGCCTGATACAAAATGATATAATTAAATAATATTGGCTGGCTTTTTTTGTGGTCTATCAGATATATTCCATTCAGCTAGCATGATATTGAACAAGGGTGGCACGGTGGTGTAGTGGTTAGCACTGTCGCCTCACAGCAAGAAGGTCCGGGTTTGAGTCCTGTGGCTGGCGAGGGCCTTTCTGTGCAGAGTTTGCATGTTGTCTGCGTGGGTGTGCTCCAGTTTCCCCCACAGTCCAAAGACATGGTTAGGTTAACTGGTGACTCTAAATTGACCGTAGGTGTGAATGTGAGTGTGAATGGTTGTCTGTGTCTATGTGTCAGCCCTGTGATGACCTGGCGACTTGTCCAGGGTGTATCCTGTAGTCAGCTGGAATAGGCTCCAGCTTGCCTGTGACCCTGTAGAACAGGATAAAGCGGCTAGAGATAATGAGATGAGATGTTGAAGATGAATTCAGTACCATGCTAGCTGAATGGAATATATCTGATAGACCACGAAAAAAGCCATTATTATATGTATAATTATATGCCATTATTATTATATGTATAATTATTATTATACATACACACTCTCTTCATATCAGTATTCTCGAAGGCCAATGCTAGCTTACCCACGACTCGGTGCTGTTAGCACAGCAGTCCAGTTACCTTCCAACTGGTGTAGCATTAGCAAAGGCCAACGTAAGTTTACCCGCGCCTCGATGCTGTTAGCGCGGCAGTCCAGTTACTTTCCAGCTGGTGTAGTGTTAGTGAAGGCCAGTGCTAGCAGAGTCAAGCTGATTATTATTATTATTATTATTATTATTATTATCTTCCCTGTGGAATTTACTTAATTACTTTTAAAATCAACATTGACAACTACACACAACAGAGTGACCTGGCAGCCAAAATTCTCTCAAAATCTTCTGTTTTTAATGAAGCAAACCTGGCAGCCATGTTTGTTTAGAAATTTTCACAGGCGCTCACTAACATGGAAGTTTTATGTCACCGACGTATGATGTGTTTCATTGACAACGTGCAATATTGTAAAAATATTGCATGCTCATTCTCTGTTGGGTACAGTCCCAAAGTAGCAAGGTGAATGTTGCTTTTGGTCTTCTAGTCCTGTGTCTTAAATACAAGTTTTTTAAAACAAATGATCTTTTATTTGGTACAATCTATCTCATCTCATTTCATTATCTCTAGCCGCTTTATCCTGTTCTACAGGGTCGCAGGCAAGCTGGAGCCTATCCCAGCTGACTACGGGTGAAAGGCGGGGTACACCCTGGACAAGTCGCCAGGTCATCACAGGGCTGACACATAGACACAGACAACCATTCACACTCATATTCACACCTACAGTCAATTTAGAGTCACCAGTTAACCTAGCCTGCATGTCTTTGGACTGTGGGGGAAACCGGAGCACCCGGAGAAAACCCACGCAGACAACATGCAAACTCCACACAGAAAGGCCTTCGCTGGCCACGGGGCTCAAACCCGGACCTTCTTGCTGTGAGGCGACAGCGCTAACCACTACACCACCGTACGATCCCTGGTACAATCTATGCGGTTCTAAATGTTTTTCCCCCCCATCTCTTCATGTTTTTGTCCTCCATCATTCACTGTGTAACAACACCTACTGTAACAGCTCAGTCATCATAAAGAAATTTAAAGAAATAAACTATTTTTATCCTAATCTGTACATTTTACCTACTATAAGCTGCTATCAGATGATATGGATTGATTGTTCCTCATTTCCCGGCTAATACTAATAGAAACTTCTTATAAGTACAGTACCAATTAAAAGTTTGGACACCTACTCATTCATAGGTTTTTCTGCATTTTGACTATTTTCTACATTGTAGAACAATACTGAAGACATCAAAACTATAATAGGGTAAACAAAAGGGGTTTAAAATATGTTTCATATTTTAGATTCTTCAAAGTAGCCACTGTTTACCTTGATGACACTTTGCACATTATTAGCATTATCTTAACCAGCTTCATGAGATAGTCATCTGGAATGCTTTTCAATTAACAGGATTGTCTTGACAAAAGTTAATTAGTGGGATTTCTTGCCTCTTTAATGCATTTGAGATCAAATAGTAAATAATAAAAATACAGTAAATAGCCTGGGTGGCACGGTGGTGTAGTGGTTAGCGCTGTCGCCTCACAGCAAGAAGGTCCGGGTTCGAGCCCCGTGGCCGGCGAGGGCCTTTCTGTATGGAGTTTGCATGTTCTCCCCGTGTCCGCGTGGGTTTCCTCCGGGTGCTCCGGTTTCCCCCACAGTCCAAAGACATGCAGGTTAGGTTAACTGGTGACTCTAAATTGACCGTAGGTGTGAGTGTGAATGGTTGTCTGTGTCTATGTGTCAGCCCTGTGATGACCTGGCGACTTGTCCAGGGTGTACCCCGCCTTTCGCCCGTAGTCAGCTGGGATAGGCTCCAGCTTGCCTGCGACCCTGTAGAACAGGATAAAGCGGCTACAGATAATGAGATGAGATGAGTAAATAGCCCTATTCCACAACTGTAGTAATCCATATCATGTCAAGAGCCACTCAGCTGAGTAAAGAGAAACAACATCCATCATTACTTTCAGACATGACGTGTCTTTTAATTAATTAAAAAATAAAGAAAAACACTGAATTAGAAAATGTGTCCAAACTTTTGACAAGTACTGTGTATAATATTTCATACAGGGAATGAAATAATGTCCTCTATGAATTCTAGGGGGAGCCATTTATTCCTCAGCACTCAGCCAGCGTCAGGTTGACTGCCTACGTCATCTTTAAGCGTCAGTGTTTATCATTAAAAAAAAAAAGTGGCTAGTAACGCGTTTAAAAAGCTTTTCCTCTTGGATAAAGATTTGGATAAAACGTATGTCAGCAGGTTAGTAGTACTTTATTTACATCAGCATGTCGGATATGATTCCCGTCAGGAATTACGTTTAGTAATGTTATTGCTCCTGCTTTTCATGTTGTTATCTAGCTAGCTCGTATGATTACGTTCGTGGCGTTTTGAAATCGAGTTAAAGGTTAAATATGTTCTCGTCAATCATGCTTTTTAGGTGTATTTTACATCCGCTTTGTTTAGATACAGTTTGCATTGCGACGTCGTTTCAGTGATGTGAATAATGTTTGGTCATTTCTAGTGTTATTCAGGTGTTATAATAGTCTAGTTTAAATTCAGTCAGGAGGAGCACTGCATGTCAATGAAGATTATTAGCACGAGTTTGTTATTATGCGAAATGTCATCATATTGATATTTCAGGTGATTCCTCCCCCCATAATAATTATAGCCTAATAATGAGTGTACAGTGGTGCTTGAAAGTTTGTGAACCCTTTAGAATTTTCTATATTTCTGCATAAATATGACCTAAAACATCATCAGATTTTCACACAAGTCCTAAAAGTAGATAAAGAGAACCCAGTTAAACAAATGAGACAAAAATATTATACTTGGTCATTTATTTATTGAGGAAAATGATCCAATATTACATATCTGTGAGTGGCAAAAGTATGTGAACCTCTAGGATTAGCAATTAATTTGAAGGTGAAATTAGAGTCAGGTGTTTTCAATCAATGGGATGACAATCAGGTGTAAGTGGGCACCCTGTTTTATTTAAAGAACAGGGATCTATCAAAGTCTGATCTTCACAACACATGTTTGTGGAAGTGTATCATGGCACGAACAAAGGAGATTCCTGAGGACCTCAGAAAAAGCGTTGTTGATGATGATGATGCCCTTTATTGTCACTAGTCACATGTACCAGCGAAATTAGCCGTCAACCTGTCCGTACATATACAACATACAGTTGACATAGGGTAGACAGGACAGGAAGACAGGGATAAAGATAAAAAGGAAACACAACATGAGGAGAGATAAGGAAAAAAAGAACACCCCCTCACTATGCTCCTGTCAGGAGTACAGTGTGGGAACATTTAAAAACACATAAGCACACAACAGCACAAGTACACTTTAAACACGGGACTTGAAGTGGGGAATCAGGGGTGGGGGGAGGAGGTAATCCAGCACAAGCAAGCAGCCGTCCGGTCCTGCAGCCATGACTGCGCTGGTCACGCACCCGCTTGTCACACTGGGGGTAAAAATGGCGACCGTGGAGAGTTAGAGAAGGAATGTGAGGGCAAGAGTGTCTCCCGGCAGTGACCTTCAGGGGGAAATGTTTTCCCAGCAACGGCCTAAACCAAGGCCAGTGCTGTCTCGGGGCACCGAATGTTGATAAGATATGAATTGTTTGGTCTTTCCAGACGCAGTCTTTGCACGTCCACAAATTGATCTCCGAAAAATGTATTCCTTGTAAAGCTGAAAGCTGCTCTGAGATAACAACCATTTTGTGGTTAAAGTTCTGAATGTCCACAGTCTGAGTGCCAACAGCTTTGCCCACCACTCCAATCATATCGGGCAGCTTTGTGGGGCTTTGAACAGCTGTCACCATTGTCTGATTTCCTCGATATACCAGGGCAATGCCTAATCCAATCAGCAAAAGTCCTGTAATCATGGTTCCGAATAGGTACATATCTTCAATGTCCTCCACAGAAAGAATCGCCAGGCACATGACCCGCCACCTCTCCCACGCGTCCATCGTGTAACCAGCCACAAACGTTCCGGCAGGACAGACGGGTTCCCCCGAACCCCAATTCCTCATTGAGAAAACTGTGTCAATTTCGTTAGGAGACCAGTTTATCAATTCCATGCTTTTTTTTTAGTTTAGAAAGTAATGCAGGAAGAGTCTCTTCAAAAAGTACAGCAGACGAGACAAGACACAGAAGCACAAGCAGGGAAAAAAGGAGGGAGAGGGAGAGCAGAAAAATGCGACCGCCTTCCGTGGAAGCACGGAGAGAAAAAATGTTGATGCTCATCAGGCTGGAAAAGGTTACAAAACCATCTCTAAAGAGTTTGGACTCCACCAATCCACAGTCAGACAGACTGTATACAAATGGAGGAAATTCAAGACCATTGTTACCCTCCCCAGGAGTGGTCGACCAACAAAGATCACTCCAAGAGCAAGGTGTGTAATAGTCGGCGAGGTCACAAAGGATCCCAGGGTAACTTCTAAGCAACTGAAGGCCTCTCTCACATTGGCTAATGTTCATGAGTCCACCATCAGGAGAACACTGAACAACAATGGTGTGCATGGCAGGGTTGCAAGGAGAAAGCCACTGCTCTCCAAAAAGAACATTGCTGCTAATCTGCAGTTTGCTAAAGATCATGTGGACAAGCCAGAAGGCTATTGGAAAAATGTTTTGTGGACGGATGAGACCAAAATAGAACTTTTTGGTTTAAATGAGAAGCGTTATGTTTGGAGAAAGGAAAAATGCTACATTCCAGCATAAGAACCTTATCCCATCTGTGAAACATGGTGGTGGTAGTATCATGGTTTGGGCCTGTTTTGCTGCATCTGGGCCAGGACGGCTTGCCATCATTGATGGAACAATGAATTCTGAATTATACCAGTGAATTCTAAAGTTCAGTTCAGACAACTTTATTAGTCCCCAAGGGGGCAATTCAGTTCAAGCAGTTCCTAAACATTAAAAAAAAAAAAAAACACCACCAACAACAACCATGACAACAAGCAGCAGACAGGAGTACAATATGTCAGAAACAACAGGCCAGTACATAATTGTATGGAGTGGCACAGTTAAGTAACAGGGGAAGAAAAAATAAACAAATAAATAAAGATAAGTGGGCATACAGAGATGCATTGCACATACATGAATACAAAGTTACACAATATGACTACTGCTATCCAGGTTTAAGAGCCTAATGGCAGATGGAATTAAATATTTAGCATATCTATTTGTCTTCCTAATAGGTGCTATAAAATGGCGGCCTGAAGGCATCACCGTGAACTCAGAGAACAGGATATGGCTATGTTGGGAAGTTATTCCTTTAGCTTTATGGACCACCTGCCTCTCCCACAAAAGACTCAAATCCCTCTGCTGGACACCAATTATTTTAGAACAGACCTTTACAATGCTGCAAAGGCTGTTTTTGTCTTTTAAAGACAGACCACCAAACCAGCAGATGAAGGAGAAAGTTAAAATGCTCTCGATAAAAGACTGATAAAACATACACAAAATTCTGTTACAGACCTTAAAGGAGTTCAGCTTTCTTAATAAATGCATTCTTTGCTGGCCTCGTTTGACAATACATTCAGTATTTTTATCAAACTTCAACTGGGAATCAAACACAGTACCTAGGTACTTGTAAGTTTCAACAATTTTGACCTGGTTCCCATGAATTGAACTTGCCCTAGGTTTTACACCGTTTTTTCTAAAATCAATGACAAGCTCTTTTGTTTTTTTCACATTAAGGTCAAGGAAATTTTCATCACACCATTTAACAAAATCAGGCAGGGCGCTACCATGGTCCAACTCTGACCCTTGAAGGAGAGTCAGAAGTGCTGTATCGTCTGAAAATTTTACCAAGTAGCTGCCCTCTTTACGAGACCTGCAACTGTCTGTATACAGGATAAAAAGAAGGGGAGATAAAACGCAACCCTGAGGGGAGCCTGTGTTTGAAACCATGACATCTGACAAAGCTCCGTTAACTAAAACCTGCTGCTTCCTATCAGTTAAAAAGTTTAAAAGCAACAATAAGACCTGATCAGGTAAATTAAAATAAGAGGAGAGTCGCTGAATTAAAATATGCGGTTGCATCTTGTTAAAAGCTGAAGAAAAATCAGCAAATAAAAGTCTCGCATGTGATTTTGGCTTCTCCAAGTGCTTGTAGAGTTTGTCAAGAATGAGGAGTTTAGCATCCTCTACCCCCTTTCCAGCTTGATATGCAAACTGTAAGGGGTCTAATTTGTCACACACTAAAGAGACAATCTCATCTTTCATGATTTTCTCAAAGATTTTCATAATAAGTGATGAGAGCAACAGGCCTAAACTCAGTTATACCCCTTTTCCACCAAATCAGTTCCAGGGCTGGTTTGGAGCCAGTGCTGGTTCACAACTCGTTCAACTTGCGAGCCAGCTGAGAACCAGCTTGCTTTTCCATCGCTCGCGGTGCTAATAGAAGACACGTCATTACGTCGCTGTATACGTCAGTTACGTCGTTGTATACGTCATTACGTCGTTGTATACGTCATTACGTTGCTGTATACATCAGTTACGTCGCTACGTTTGCATAAACCTTGGCGCGAATATCGAAGCAAAAACAACACGGAAGAAGCAACAGCAACAATAATAATAATAATAATAATGGATGACTTCGTGTTTGTACAGCTGCTGCTTCTCGTCGCTTAAAAATGGCGATCTTTCGCGGTCTTGTTATTGTTGTCGGTCTTAACAACTCCGCCCCCCCGCTGACGTAAGCGGTTCTTTCCTCTGGTCCAGCAGAGAGTTGGTGCTAGCCTGGAACCGGTTTTTCTGGCCCCAGAGCCAGTTCTTTGTCAGTGGAAACAGAAAACCCGGTTCCAAACTAAGCACTGGCCCCGAACCAGCCCTGGAACTGCTTTGGTGGAAAAGGGGCTTTAGTTGCCCAGGATTTTTTGTTTTGGGGATTGGAATTATTGTTGAACTTTTCCAAATGGAAGGAAGCTGACAGTGTTTGGCACACATCTGAAAGAGTGTAGAAAAAACTCCACTGAGCTGGTTAGCACAGTACCTCAGTGTGCGCCCACAGACAGCATCAGGGCCAACAGGCTTCCTTATGTTGGTTTTCTTCAACAAAGCTGTAACCTGATCTTTGCATATCACAAAATCAGTTCGGAAAGGAAAATGTCAGGACATCTGTCCATGAACTGAATCTCAAGAGAAGGTGGGTCATGCAGCAAGACAACGACCCTAAGCACACAAGTCGTTCTACCAAAGAATGGTTAAAGAAGAATAAAGTTAATGTTTTGGAATGGCCAAGTCAAAGTCCTGACCTTAATCCAATCGAAATGCTGTGGAAGGACCTGAAGCGAGCAGTTCATGTGAGGAAACCCACCAACATCCCAGAGTTGAAGCTGTTCTGTACGGACGAACGGGCTAAAATTCCTCCAAGCCGGTGTGCAGGACTGATCAACAGTTACCGGAAATGTTTAGTTGCAGTTATTGCTGCACAAGGGGGTCACACCAGATACTGAAAGCAAATGGTCACATACTTTTGCCACTCACTGCTATATAATAGTGGATTGTTTTCCTTAGTAAATAAATGACCAAGTATAATATTTTTGTCTCATTTGTTTAACTGGGTTCTCTTTATCTACTTTTAGGACTCGTGTGAAAATCTGATGTTTTAGGTCATATTTATGCAGAAATATAGAAAATTCTAAAGGGTTCACAAACTTTCAAGCACCACTGTAATGCATTGCTTGTTGTTAAAGGGTTCCAACTAAAAATACCCAAATGAAGGCTAACTGTGACCCTAATAGAAATGTTCATGAGACACCAGTTCATCACAGGGCATTACGCCTACACCCATTTACACCTGTGGGTAATTTAGATTAGCCAACCCATCTCCTGGCATGTTTTTTGGAGGTGGGAGGAAACCAGAGAACCCGGAGAAAACCTACACTGATACCAAGAGAACAAGTGAGCAACCTGATCTGAAGATTGAACTGGGTTCTCTGGAGCTGTGAGGCAGCAACACTGAATAGCAGTGACAGTGGTGAGACTTTCTTTGGAAAGTCACTGATCTTTGGATCAGTGAAAATGTAGATCTCCCTAAAAACTCCAAAAACAATGATACTGGGCTGTTCTACTAATCAGTACCATGATTTTTTTTTTCTTTCTGATCTTTTATCAGGCTGTTCCACACCTCACCTTTACCTTGTTTTGCAGTTATAGCCTGTTTTTTTTTTGTGGTGTATTTGTTTTTCTGCAGGGCCTTGAGCACTGAATGAGTTCTCCTGCTTTCTCTGCATGGTCCTTCTTGTAGAGTTGAGATGGGCCAGCAAATCTCTGGCCAGGCTGTAATGGGCAAGCTTCCTGAGAAGCTACTCAAACATGCTGGATTAGTGCGGGATAGTAGCTACCTAACCTATGAGGAGTTTCTGGCCCATATAGCAGAGCTGAATGATGTGTAAGCTTCAGTTCTGCAATTGTATTGTATCATTATTCTATCTACATTCACTGGATATGAGCAATCGCACGCTCTGATTGGCTACTCTACTACTAGGATATCTGCTCATATACCATGAGTAGAGAAAAACAAAATTGGTGGCATGTGTTGTTGAACCAACCAAGGACAAAATAAAAACTACTCAAACAAAACCCCAAAAAATACAATCAAAAAAAAGAGAAACGCAACAAAATATGGAATGAAAGTATTTGATGGTAAAAACATATCTTTTTTTTTAATTATTTTTCAAGAATTAGTATAGCATTTTTAACAAATTGCTATTGTCATTTTGCCGGTTTGTTTATATTCATCGTTAAGCATGCAAATTTGTTAAATTTTTTTTTTTAGACTGGTTCAAAAGCTCAAAGAAGTTTGAAAATTAGATCACTGAAATGTCTAAGGAAGTGTAGGTGCAATCAGTTAATTATTGAAATTAAGTGATCAATCTCATTAAATCAGTCTCATTAAATTTGAAGGTTAATAATTAAAATGAATCAATCCCATTGAATCATTTAACTTGACTCATTTGAATTGAATCATACCATAGAATCAGTCTCATTTGAAGTGAATCATTCAGTGAATCATTTAGTGAATCATACCATTAATCCTGGATAAATTACCAAACAGCTAGATTAGGGTATATTTCCTAATTATTATTGATCACTTACTATATTACATAAATCTGCACCTTTTTGAATTCTTTGCGATTGGGGACTTCAGATATTGTTCACACCAACAAGATGAATACACAGCTTTGATAATAAATGAATTTATTATACAAAGATAAAAATAATAATCAATAATAATAATAATAATAATAATAATATAATAATCAATAATAAAAATAATAATAATAAAAATAATAATCAATAATAATAATAATAATAATAATATAATAATCAATAATAAAAATAATAATCAATATATACAAACAGTGAGGTGTGTGTGTGTGTGTGTGTGTGTGTGTTAGGCCCCTTGGCCTGAGCCAAGGTGTGTGTGTGTATGAGGGAGCTATAAAATTTGGAATGTTTTTATCTGATGTTTTGGTATGTTGAGTGTGGAGGAGGGGCTTGACCATGTGTTTAGACAAAAGGCTAGTTCTGTATAGCTAACCAAAATGTGTTTGAGCACAAGGTAGGCCCAGATTAGCTTCGTGTTGCTAAGCTAAGACAAAAGGGAAGCTATCTAAAGTGTATCAGGCCTGGTCAGGCCTGTTGAGCACGTGTTTCTAATGGCCCTTTTCCACTACCCTTTTTCAGCTCACTTCAGCTCGCTTCAGCTCACTTCAGCCCGACACGGCTCGCGTTTCGACTACCAAAAACCAGCACGACTCAGCTCGTTTCAGCCCTGCTTAGCCCCTAAAACTCGCACCGTTTTGGAGTGGGGCTGAAGCGAGCCAAACCGTGCCGAGTGAGGTTGGGGGCGTGAGCAGACACTCCCCTGTGCACTGATTGGTGAGGAGGCGTGTCCTCACATGCCCACACACGCCCCGCGAGCGCGCTGGGATCTGTAAACACCGCAAACCCGGAAGAATAATAATTACGAATTACGAGAATTTCTGAAGCCTTATGCGCCTCGCCTCATCTATACGCTCTTGCCAGTATCTGTCCGCGTTGTCGGTGACAACAAGCCACAGCACCAAGACCAGCAACACTAACGACTTCATGTCCTCCATGTTTATTGTTTACTATCCGGGTCGTGAGACTACCGCTTAAAAGATCACTGAATCAGTGACATACAGAGCATCGTGGACGAGTTCGCGGAGCGCAAGGCTCGCCGTATGCCCTTCAAATAATGCGCGCAGTAGGCTATTGATGTTTTATTATGAGCCATGTACAGTATGTCACCTAATGTTTTTTGTTTCTGAGTTACATGTTCGTTTGAAGGACTTAATGTACAAAATAACATAGTTGCACCCCGTAGTGTTGAAATTGGTAAACACAGTGCATTCAGTGAGGTTTGCACCGCCCTCCTTTTATTTCTGACTCTTCCTGTCACCGTTGCAACCTCTGAGCGCTCATTCGTATGCCCTTCAAATAATGTGCGCAGTATAGGCTATTGATGTTTTATTATGAGCCATGTACAGTATCCTAATGTTTTTTGTTTCTGAGTTACATGCTCGTTTGAAGGACTTGATGTACTAAATAACATAGTTGCACCCGGTAGTGTTGAAATTGGTAAACACCGCAGTTGCGGACATTTTGTAGCCTAAAATGATGTTATGATAAGCTTTAATAAAGGGCCCGGTCATTTGCCCCGCCCCCGGCCCGGCTCTGACTTGTTCCGCCACTGTCACTGATGTCACTGTTTGCGCTGCTTAACGACATCACGTGACGTCCACCCACTTTCGCTAACTCCACCCAATGTGTCCACCCACTTCCAGCCAGCACGGTTCAGCGCGGTTGTAGTCGAAATGCAACTCCAACAGCCCCGCTCAGCTCGACTCGGCACGGCACGGCTCAGCCGCGTTTGTAGTGGAAAAGCGGCATAAGTAGCAAAAGGATTCCACACTCATAACATTACCAAACTCACTGAACTCTTAATAAGCTCAAAATGTGTGTTAAGAGAATTATGTTAGTAAGAAGAATAAGAGAAAGAGAGAGAGACATGCACAGCCTATTAAAACAAATGAGATTAAACAAACAGAACAATTCAATTCGACACGCTGCGTGTCTAATAGTGTAATGAATAAACCTAGGTTTAAATTCACACTTTCAATAAAGCAACTTCCTAAAACTAGCTTAATTATTATGCCCAAATATATTTTACTCAATATCTTGCCTCTAGCAAAGTTCTGAGATGTTCGCCGTTGCAGAGCTTCGCTGTTCATGAAGCACGTGAGTCGATTCCGTGAGTCAATTCCGTGGACAGAAAACTTCTCTTGATCCGACGCGTCGTTTGTGATGAAAGGAAAGTCTCTGATTAATGTGCACAGAACTTCAATCAGGAGGAATTCTGGTCGCTCCTAATTACAAATTAAAACTGCGTTTGAGCTGCAGTCGTGACGTCACTTCTAATACGAATAAACCGGTTGTAACTCGGGTTGAGTTTAAAGATCGCGCTATTCTGGACTTTTACCTTGGCCAGTGGTTAAGCACAGAACGCGCTGGATGGTGAATCTTGCAAGAAGGAAGTGTTTTCGGGTTTGAGAGCATCTCTTTTGTGCATCTAGATTCCTTGGAATCCGGACACGAGAGACCAAGAGCGGAGCTTCCGCCTGGACTTATGCGCGCATGGCGGACTGACGTAGATGATCCCGCCCACGCGTGACATAGGTCACACGGAAGAGGACTGGGAGTTGTAGTTCTTAGAGACAAAATGGCGGCATGATACCTACAGAAGAATGAAATAAATGTCGAAAGCCATTCTATACCTCGGCCCGACAGCAAGACAACGCTTTCTACAAAAAAACAACAACACTAAAGTCAGTTTGTGCAGCTATTGATAGGTTTTTAAGAAGTCCATGTCAGCAGAAATGATTTTGTCGGACGTTTTGTGTAAAGTTTTCTTATTTATCAAATTTGGGGGAAAAATAAAAATGCTGTTTCTCAAAGTCCAGTGAATGTGGATGTACAATAATAAGTTATTCCACTCAATCTTGTCGTATATAGCTTATAGCTATTAGCTCATGTACGACTTGATTTCATGGAATAATTGTTAAATATATGCTATTACTTAATTTCAAAAGTGCATTTATCTGCTGTTTCGTGAGCTCCGTGGACAGAAAAAATAGTGGTGTCCTCCAGTAGCAGTGCCTTACTGCACACCTGGATGAATGTAACATGACTAGACTCTGCAGTTGCCTTTTGTGCTTCATTAGTGTATTTTTTTTTTTTTTAATCTCTTCGGAGTTATTAATTAAGTCTTATTCTCCTTTCGATGTTAGAACTGCTAAGCTGGCAGTTGGCCAACCAAAGCATCTCCTCTTTGAAGTTCAGCCAGGATCTGATGCGTCTGCTCTGTGGAAAGTGGCTGTGAGGATAGTGTGCACCAAGGTGATGATATTAAACTTGTCAAACATTTTCTTCTCATTTTATTCATAACACGGGGCATTTTTATTCATGCAATTTTAACAAACTCGAAGATGAACACCGTGGTCTTGGGTGCACATCATGTCAGGATCAGCTTACACTTGAGGCACTGAATAACACGAGTGGTTAGACTTGCCTAATTACTTACTGTTTCAAGTGTTAAAATAAAAAAAAAAAACATGCAGAGCCTGGAACTAATAAAATTGCTGATTTACACTACCGTTCAAAAGTTTGGGGTCACCCAGACAATTTTGTGTTTTCCATGAAAAGTCACACTTTTTTATTTACCACCATAAGTTGTAAAATGAATAGAAAATATAGTCAAGACATTTTTCTGGCCATTTTGAGCATTTAATCGACCCCACAAATGTGATGCTCCAGAAACTCAATCTGCTCAAAGGAAGGTCAGTTTTATAGCTTCTCTAAAGAGCTCAACTGTTTTCAGCTGTGCTAACATGATTGTACAAGGGTTTTCTAATCATCCATTAGCCTTCTGAGGCAATGAGCAAACACATTGTACCATTAGAACCAGGGCTTTGAACCGGTTCAAGGAACGAAAACCAGGAACTTTTTCTATTTCACATGGAACAGAAACGAAACCAGAAACTTTATTATTTTTTATGTTCCGGAACAGAAACGCTTATTAAAAATAATGGTAACCGGTTAATACCGGTTTTTATTTCATTCCTCAAAGTTTCTGTAGCCTACAAATAGTCATTCTTCTCCTGCGCAAGTTTCTATGACCCGCTGGGGTTCACTTCCTGTGTGACGTTCGCTGACTGAATGGAGAGAGCGGGAAGGTGGACTACTATCATGTCTCCACGTGATAAGTGAGTAAGTGAATTACTGAGTGTCTGAGCAAAGAAGAGCCTGAACGTTGCAACCTCCCTATTGGCTGTTTGTAAAAATGTATCAATTGTTGCCCTTCCCACGGGAATCATCGCGGGCTCGAGAGACGAGACCTGACGAGTTAGTTCGTTGGTAGCAGAACAAAATGTCTGGACACAAATCGGGTTTTCGGAAAAGGAAAGAAAATAAACGGAGGGTCGAAAATACAAAAAAGGAGGCAGAAAATGCAAAACGAGTTTTAAGGTAGGACAAATGGTTACTTTTCTGAGGCAGCCCGTCGTAGCTGCCTGCAGGCTTATTTATTATAGCCCATTTAGTTAAAATACTTGATATAAAATGTTTATAGTTATAGTTATGTGATGGTTGTCCTGATTTAGACTGTTTTTTTTTGGGGGGGGGTTTGCGCGATGTTGCACCCGGGTCCAGGTTAGGGCAGAACCGGCCCTGGCTACATTTCAGGTGTAGTTTGTTTTATGTATGTATGTACTTGCATAGATGTGTACTTGGTCTTCCAATATGGCGCCTAACAAAATCTCGCGGCGCGGTGACGTCATGCGGTAGCCCTCTATAGGGCCTGACTAGCCTTTGGTAACACACTAAACGAATTATCTTTTCATTTTTGGCACTTTTTCTGTTTGTGTAGATGGGAAGACGTACTGAGAATCCAAATCGCCAACATTTGAAATAATAATTGTTTTGAATTATTTCTTGTCTTATTTAATGAAGGTTGTAATAGAATTAGCCTACATTTGGCTTAAGCTGGATGAGACAGAGACATAATTTTATAGCCATTTGTTAAACAGCTGAGAGGGAACGTAATTAACCGTTCCGGGAACGAAATTTTTTTGTTCTAACCGGTTCGGGAACGTCTATTTAATGGTGGAACCCAAAACCGGAAACGTTAAAATTCCGTTTCTGTTCGGAACGAACCAATAGGAAAAAAATTCTGGTTCAAAGCCCTGATTAGAACACTGGAGTGAGAGTTGCTGGAAATGGGCCTCTATACACCTATGGAGATATTGCACCAAAAACCAGACATTTGCAGCTAGAATAGTCATTTACCACATTAGCAATGTATAGAGTGGATTTCTGATTAGTTTAAAGTGATCTTCATTGAAAAGAACAGTGCTTTTCTTTCAAAAATAAGGACATTTCAAAGTGACCCCAAACTTTTGAACAGTAGTGTATATTTGTATAGATGTGAGCAGCTGTGAATAAATCATACATTGCTCTTAATCATATTCATTTGCTCAATAAAGAGATCTGCCGATTGTTGTGCAAAGATTTAAAGCACAGAGGATTATAATAGTTCTGCCTTTTGAGTTGAGCGCTCTGACCACATCTAACAATACTCTTTTTGTCTAAACTGCAACGCATGCACAATTATTAGGCAAGTCAGTAGTCTGATCATGTTAACTCCAAACCATATGAACCAAAATAATCACGAGGTAGAATCATTTTCAGGCGATATGGTTAGGTTAGTAATTGTTAGGTTAGCTTTTTTGTTACATGGAAAGTGAGACCAAAAAGAGATCTAGCTCACACTGAAAACGCATGAAAGCTATTGATATATGATCACTGCACAGTCAAATGCTTTCAGTTCTGGTGTTTAAAAAAAAAAAAAAAAGAAAGAAACAATATTAAAGCTTTGGATTCACTGATGGCATTATATATTATATGGACACGAGTGTTTTACTGAGAAATACACCACTTGTATTTTTCATACGAGCTACATCCGGTATATAGAGAACCAAAACCGTGACACAAATCTCTGTCACTCGTGAGGAAATCCATGAACTATTTTGATAAATTTGGGTACCTTTTGTTTGTGAATGTGTCTACATAATAAAAAGAAAATCACACGTTGACTTGAAGATATGAAGTTTATCTTCTTGTGTTGAAAAACTTGCGTTTTTCATATGAAATACATCACAGATCTGAGTGACGTATTTAAATAATATTGACTGGCATTGAGTGGTACATCAGAAATATTCCATTCAGCTAGCATGATATTAAATGAGTGGAAGACGAGTTCAGTATCATGCTAGCTGAATGGAATATATCTGATCTACCATGAAAAAAGTTATTGTTATTATCAGGCTTGTAGTATTCGATTCCGACTCATGCCCTAATTTTAAGGACTCATGACTTGACTTGGACTTGAGCACTGATGACTTGGACTTGGACTCGTGCTTTAACTGCATTAGGACTTGTAAAATGGAGATGAGGACTCAATTTTTTTTCTTTATTTTTTGTAACATGCCATAATAATTTGGCAAAAGAGATTTATATCTACGTTAATTTTTATACTAATTTCCTGCAAGAGTGTCACACCTGCACGCCTTGGCGCGTGCATCAGATAGACTCTCGGGCGTACACTGTAAATGACTCACACCTGCACAGGATTAAGGCGCAATCAGCATGCCTATATAAAAACTGTGAAAACACACTTACTTTGCGAAGTATTGAGTTGCGTTGCTGACACATTACCGAGCCTTATTTCCTTGTTTGGTTTCCCGATCCCTGACTTCCTGTTTCTTGTTTTTGATTCTGCCGAGTCTACGATAGCCTGTTTGTACCTCGCTCGACCTGTTGCCTGTTTCACCGTTTTACAATTTTGCCTGCCGTTCTGGATTGTTTACCTGTCTTCACTCGTATTAATAAACACACCTTCTGCACTTACATCCGTCTCCCAACCATCTCTGACACAATACTTCACGCTCCCTGACAAAGAGAACGCACATTCACCTGTTCATACAGTACATCATGTTCAGGAACAAACCAACGTTAATGGCGCTAAAACGGCCACCGTCAAATGGTGCAGCTGGAGTCTTGTTTTTGGACCCGACTTGGATCAGTAGTGGAATTGACTCGAAATATTTTTTTAATGACTCGGACTTGAACACTGGGGACTTGAGACTGGCCTGAGACTCGAGGTTTAGTGACTTGACTACAATATTATTATTATTATTATTATTATTATTATACTACATACACATTCCTTTTGGGTGTTCAGCGCTTCTTTCTCTTTCAAAATTCTCTCAAAATCTTCCATATTTAACGAAGCAAACCTGGCGGTCATGTTTGTTTACAAATTGTCACAATCACTCTCTAGAGTGGAAGATTCACGTCTCTGATGTGTGATGACCTGTTGTCTTGACAACCATGCAATATCGTAAACCATATTCAACACTCATTCTCCATTGGGTAGAATGACATAATACACATAGGATAAGTGATATGTTAACAATATTGCATGCTGTCAAACCAAATGAATGAAACCCACTAGAAGGGAACAGAACACGTTTATATTCCATTGAAAACGTTTCCTGTGTGTATAATAATTTCTGATATTTCACTCTGATGACGTCACTCCCAGTGTTTTCCCATTGACCTGATACATGTTGTCAAAATGGCAGACCGTTTCAAAATTAAAATTATTTTGGTTAACTTGCATATTTTTTTTTTTTTGTGGATGTGTCCATATAATATAAAGAACATTACGCAGTGGTATGAAGGTATGAAGTTTATCTTCATATAAACTTCATTTCTTTGCACAACTGTGTAATATCCTCTATACCTGTTCAACACAGGAAAAGGAATCCTGAGAAACAGAAATTCCTTAATAATCATACATGTAGTAGAATTGGTCTGTTTCTCTTTTTGCATATTTTCATTTAAGTAACTTCACTCCCTTTAATCACACTCATTCTGTAATTGTTCAGTTCCGAAGTTGAATTGTTCTGATTTTCCCCATGATTGATTGTGAGTTGTGCTCAAGGGAAATATTTACACTTCCTCCCTAATTACAGATTAATAAGGAGGATGGGATGGTGGAAGCCTCGCGCATTATGAACCTGTATCAGTTTATTCAGCTCTACAAAGACATCACCAGCCAAGCAGCTGAGGTGCTGGCAGCAGAGGGCAGTATGGAGTGTTCCTCTGGACAACTTTCCTCTGCAGCTTCCTGCCAGGCCAGCATGTGGATGGGCAGGTACAGTAAAAATCATCCCAAACTACCATGCCCCAATAAGACTTTCTTACGGACAAGCAAATATTGGACGTGCATTTATAGTTTTATTCATGTTTATATTACATTAAATTACAGGCATTTAGCAGATGCTCTTATCCAGAGCGACATACAGCGTACCCAGAGCAGCCTGGGAAGCAGTTGGGGGTTAGGTGCCTTGCTTAAGAGCACTTCAGCCATTCCTGCTGGTCCAGGGAATCAAACCACTGACCTTTTGGTCCCAAAGCTGCTTCTCGAAGGGCCTCTGCATGCTCTTGCGACAAGGCTTTCGCAGATAGCTTTTCGCAGACAGTTGTAATTTATCGTTGAGCGGGGAGTAATAGGCGTGCGCGATGTTATTCACCACCACAATGCAAGGGGGCGCGAAGTCGCTAGGAGTAGTTGGTGGGTGTGGTTAGTGGAGTGTTTATCCTCCGGTTACTTATAATGACTAGAACTGGAGTCGTATAGATGTACATACTTCCTCACTTCCTCGATCAACCGCTCTTCGTGCTGCTCCATCTTCGCTCGTGTTTTTAAAAATGGCGGTCGTGAAAACAAAACAAACCGGGAAAGTAGTGAAGCGGAAGTGCGTGTACAGCGGATGTAGAGTGGACCAATCAGAGCCCTCTTGTTTGCGACGCTGTCTGCGAGGCTGTCTGCGGTGGTCACAATTTTTGGGAGGTGCGCGCAGAGCGTCTGCGAAGGGGGGGCTTCGCAGACACCATCTGCGAGGACTGGGTTGTCAGCATAAATTGGCCTTAACCGTTAGGCCATGGCTTCCCCATACTCATATAAACAGTGTTGATGACACTCATTCATATTTTAATTTGACACCATTTACATTTGAATCGTTCCGTATATTTGAGCTGGATGAAGTGTGATTAAACTTGCTTTTATACCACAGCACTGTTGAATTCTCGAATCACTTTGGTCAGATGGTGTTGATTTAATATTTTATATATAAAACATACCGTATTAGTCAAAAATTTAGACACATTCATAGTAATGAGTGTGTCAGCTTTTCACTGGTACTGTATATATTTAATATATAAAGGTGGATGGCACGGTGGTGTAGTGGTTAGCATTGTCGCCTCACAGCAGCAAGGTTCTGGGTTCGAGCCCCGTGGCTGGCGAGGGCCTTTCTGTGTGGAGTTTGCATGTTCTCCCCGTGTCTGCATGGGTTTCCTCCGGGTGCTCCGGTTTCCCCCACAGTCCAAAGACATGCAGGTTAGGCTAATTAGTGACTCTAAATTGACCGTAGGTGTGAATGTGAGTGGTTGTTTATCTCTATGTGTCAGCCCTGTGATGATCTGGTGACTTGTCCAGGGTGTACCCCGCCTCTCACCCATAGTCAGCTGGGATAGGATTCAGCTTGCCTGCGACCCTGCACAGGATAAGTGGTTACGGATAATGGATGGATATATAAAGGGTTTTAAAAAAGGAAATGAAATGGTAAAATCCTTGACACAGTTAAGCTCACATTTATAGGTGGTGTGTCCAGTGTCAGTGGTTTGTAACAGCCAGTAGGTTTTCTAAAATGGGGAAAAGCTTCAGGTCAAAGTAGTTTGTTCTTTCCAGTTTCTTGGAAACATGACAAGCTGTCTTTTTGTGTTTTAAGTATTAACTTCAAGAGAGAGGAAAGTGTGGCTGGTGAGGTAACAACATTAAAAGTAGACGGCCTTTCGATTTCATAAAACCGGTGAGATTTAGGTCCCTCTGAAATTTGGTCATTTGTGATATGTTTAAAAAAAAAAACAGGCCATTCTGTGGCTGGGAAGTTAGTTAATTTGAAGGGATTGCCTAGCAAATAATGTGCATGAAATCGCTCGCTTCGCACAGTCAAGCAGACAGAGGAAGTCCATGTGTGCACACCCAGGTTTACCACCTTCTTCTTTTGGGTTTTACAGCAGCTGGCATCCAGTGTTGCATTGCTGCCATCTACAGGTTTACCTTGACTGCACTGACAATTCCATCATTCTGTCGCTAAACGAACAGCTGATCACACTGAGGTCCTCACTGACCACCAATATTTATTAGTTTGGTCCTGCGTTTCCTTTCCTTCGCAGTATAACGTCTTTTCTTCTCACTTTCCGTTACTGTAGTCGGTCTTTCACGTTTCATTCACCTCTTCCATTTTCCTTTCCCGTTTCAAATTTGTATCCTACAATGCCTTACACGAACGGGGAAAGCCCACCATATGATGCATGACGTAGTACATTTGTGTTCAAAATAATAGCAGTGTGTTTAAAAATGTGAGTAAAGCTCAAAATCCTTATAATAGTTTTTATTTCCATGCATTGGGAACACTGCACATTATATTCTACATCAAAACATGAGGAAAAATGTATGAATATTTTAATTACTTTACAGAAAATGAAGAAAAATGAACATTGGGCTGTTCAAAAAAATAGCAGTGTCTGCATTTTTCATTACAAACTCCAAATATTTACTGTATAAACTGAAAAAATCTTAAGGATTTAGTATTCCTGTGAATCACTAAACTAATATTTAGTTGTATAACCACGGTTTCTGAGAACTTCTGGCACCTGTGAACAGGTATTCCAGCCCAGGATGATTTGACAACATTCCACAATTCCTCTGCATTTCTTGGTTTTGCCTCAGAAACAGCATTTTTGATGTCACCCCACAAGTTTTCTATCGGATTAAGGTCCGGGGATTGGGCTGGCCACTCCATAACTTTCATTTTGTTGGTCTTGAACCCTGATGCTGCTCGCTTACTGGTGTGTTTGGGGTCGTTATCTTGTTGAAACACCCATTTCAAGGGCATTTCCTCTTCAGCATAAGGCAGCATGACCTCCTCAAGTATTTTGATATATGCAAACTGATCCATGATCCCTGGTATGCGATAAATGGGCCCAACACCACAGTAAGGGAAACATTCCCATATCATGATGCTTGCACCACCATGCTTCACTGTCTTCAGAGTGTACTGTGGCTTGAATTCAGTGTTTGGGGGTCGTCTGAAAAACTGTCTGCGGCTCTTGGACCCAAAAAGAACAATTTTACTTTCATCAGTCCACAAAATGTTTTTCCATTTCTCTTTAGGCCAGTCGATGTGTTCTTTGGCAAATTGTATCCTCTTCAGCACGGCTTTTTTTTAACAGTGGAACTTTGCGGGAGCTTCTTGCCGATAGATTAGCTTCACACAGGCATCTTCTAATTGTCACAGTACTCACAGGTAACTTCAGACCGTCTTTGATCACCCTGGAGCTGATCATTGGCTGAGTCTTTGCCATTCTGGCTATTCTTCGATCCATTCAAATGGTAGTCTTCTGTTTTCTTCCACGTCTCTCTGGCTTTGCTGTCTATTTTAAAGCACTGGAGATCATTTTAGCCGAGCAGCCCATCATTTTCTGCACTTCTTTACAGTATACGTTTTACCTCTCCAATCAACGTTTTAATCAAAGCACGCTGTTCTTCTCAACAATGTCTGGAACGACCCATGTTTCTCAGGTTTTCAGAGAGAAATGCATGTACAACATGTGCTGGCTTCATCCTTAAATTAGGGCCACCTGACTGACCTCTGTTTTTTCACAGAATGAATGACCTCACTAATTAAACTCCACACTGCTATTATTTTGAACACGTCCCTTTCACTTAATTATTCGATTACACAGATTCAGGAGCATGCATATCATGAATGTTGGGTCTGTTGGTTTTCTATGACTCTACTACACCTACTGGTAAATTATTTGCCATGTAGTAATATAATTTCCACCAAAAACAGTGATTGATCTGGTTAGTCATGTTGGACTGCTATTATTTTGAACACAAGTGTATCTTGGATTGTGTCACGGTGAAGCAAGAAATAATAGCGGAGAATTTTGGGCCATGTGGCCCGAAATTCATAAATTGTTCTATTTAAGAAAAAAATCAAATAAAATTGGAAGTCTGTGATTTTCGAATTCAGTAGTTTCAGTCCACTAAAGAAAAACTGGGTGTCAGAGAAAATTCTTTTTATGACCTAAACTTAAAATCTGAAAGGCAGTCTACCTTTAATTATAAGTAGATCAAGTGTAACATTTCATTCATTAAAAATTTTAATCTTTGGCAATTTGCTGTGGTATAAGAGGAATAAAACACTTCAGGACATGTTATGGGAAAATAATCAACTTGGGGTGGTGATCCCATGCATCATATCAGCTGCTTGTTGATTTCCTGTCCCGGCACACCTGAAGTGTTTTATTCCTACATACCACATGATCATTTTACAGGGTGAAGCAGCTGACGGATGAGGAAGAGTGCTGTATCTGTATGGACGGTAAAGCAGATCTTATTCTGCCCTGTGCTCACAGCTTCTGTCAGAAATGTATTGATAAGTGGTACGTACCAGCTGTCATCAGAGTTTTTATTTTTCTGTGAGAATCCGATTCAGAGTGTGACCTCGTGCTTCTTTTGTAGGAGTGGTCAGAGTCGAAACTGTCCCATCTGTCGGATCCAGCTGACGGCTGCCAACGAATCTTGGGTAATATCTGATGCGCCTACAGAGGAGGACATGGCCAGCTACATTCTTAATCTAGCTGATGAAGCTGGCCACCCTCACAGACCTTAATCTGAAGCACTACATTATTTTCACGCTCTCTCTCTTTCATGATTATACTGGTTTCTTGACTGTAAGAAGCTATTTTGAATGATTTTGGTTATTAATGTGATCTTTGGTGTCTAATTTGCAGGCAGCAATAACCACTCACTGGGCCTCATTTATCAAGCTGGATACAAGCCAAGTTATTTGCGAATCAGGAGCACGTATGCAAAAATGTGCTATTCATGGAAGTCAGCTTGAAGATTTGTATCATACAGGATGAGTTTGTGTAAATTTACATGTAATATAAATGTTGTGAAAGAAAGCAATCCAAACAAACCCATAAATTACATTAATGGCATTTAGCAGACGCTGTTATCCAGAGTGACCTACAACATACCCAGAGCAGCCTGGGGAACAGTTGGGAGTTAGATGCCTTGCTCAGGGGCACTTTGGCCATTCCTGCTGGGTCAAGGAATCGAACCAGCAACCTTTTGGTCCTAAAGCTGCTTCTCTAACCATTAGGCCACAGCTTCCCTTTAAGACAAACACGGCTAGTTATTCAATGAGATCAAAAGAAATGCTGCCATTTCTAAAAGGAGACAGCGTGCGTGTGTACCTCCTGAATCGGACACACCACAGTGGCTGTGCTGCATTACTGTAAGATGTAGTGAAGGCAGCATTAAAGAGATATTCTTTCATTATATTCAGCTCACTGTGAGCTTTGCCTTTTATGGAGTTTTGTGGGCATCACTAAATGCAAATCAGCTGTGCCATGAATGCACTTTGCACTTTACAGGTGATTTTGCATTTCTTAATATATGCACGACTCGGACAACATATGCACAAGTTTTCACACCACTCTTCTCCAAGACTGATAAATGAGGCCCACTGCTATTTGGTTTCATGTGATTTGTCCAACCTCACTCTTTAGAGTTACATTTTTATTGTGTGAATTTAATTGACTACTTACTGCTTTAATTTTTAGCACTTCATTAGCTGTGTATAGGAATGAAAAGAAATGGAAGTTCTAGCTTCCTTCCTTAGTGATAGTGAATGAACTGTGTTTGAAGAATGTACAAGTGTATATTTTCTTTTATTTCTCAGAAGTGAAGGTTTGTCGGTTGAATAGAAGTGCATTGAGTTCTTTAAAGTGCCATTTCACCATTGGATGTATTCTTTGGCATAAAATATTTTATGACAACATGACTAGACAGAGAAATCTTTTAGCTTCAAAATGATATCAAACATAATTTTTTGACAACGACAAGTATATTAATTTTGCGACCAAAGTCACCTACCCTTTTAATTTCCGCGCGGTAGTGAAACGTGATGTCATCGGCAGGTTCCCCTTCTTGTGTACCACGTGTCGGTCTATTTTTAGACCAGGAAACCCCCAAAGTGAGAGAGTCATTTCTCCTCGTATATGGGGGCCAAAAAAATTGCAAAAAATTGAGTTAATCTTTCAGTTAGCTAGATTTATTGGTATTAGCTAGATTTATTGGTATTATTTTTATCGCGTTCTATCCACCATTGCTGATAATATGTGCCACGTCACACGGTACACAAGAAGGGGAACCTGCCGATGACATCACGCGCGGAAATTAAAAGGGTAGGTGACTTTGGTCGCAAAATTAATATACTTGTCGTTGTCAAATTATGTTTGATATATCATTTTGAAGCTAAAAGATTTCTCTATCTAGTGATACCATTTATATATGTTGTCAAAATATATTGTATTTTATGCCAAAGAATACATCCAATGGTGGAATGGCACTTTAAGGTATTACGGGAAAGTGCTTCATATAGGTCAAAGTAATTTAGTGGTGATTAGGAAAAGGTTTCAGCTAACAAACATTTGCTTGATTTCTTCTATAAAATGTGAAAAGATTTCAGAAGTTCTAGCTACTGAGGATTTAAGTGTTGACATTGTAGTACATATTAAGACTTGCACTAGTATCTTTTCTTCACCTCAATTTTAGTTAATTATTTAAAAACAGCATTTTCTGGTTTATGTATGACTTGATATAAGAGCAGCACACTAGATGTATATATTTTTCTTGATATCCTGTCATAATCATGATTATCTTCATAATCTGTGCATTTAACGCAGAGTTCGAGTGTTATGTTGTTAACCTGTTTCTTCCACACAAAAAAAGTCAGCCTAAAATCAATAAAAGTATCTTTTATACAATAAAAAAATCCAAATGCATTTGTAAAATAGTTAAAATATGAAAAACATACTGTACTATGAAAATTGGCTTATAAAGACTAGAACACACTTCTAAACAATTATGAAACAATTCTTGAAAAAAAGTTCTCTGCTTGGCAGTTTTCAGGTCCCAGTAGGTACCCGTGAACCAAACCCCCCCAAAAAGTACACATACATACAAGCATAATAACAGCAGCAGCTGCTATGTACGCTGATCCTGTAACTCCACTACATTCACAACATTGTGCAAACGCTGTGTTTCTCATGAGGTGGGAAAAAACAGCACTGCTCAGAACAAGAGACAAAAGCATTATACCACTTTTGACAAAGCAGGCTTACAAGTTTTTAAAAGGCATTTAGTGAATCATGTTGCTATTTGATGCAAACTATACAGAAGTGCTTTTCATTAAAAGTTAAAAAAAACAAAACCCAACCTGTATTATTCCTTAAGAAACACAAGACTATCATTAAAATGAAACCAACGCCCTAGTATTCCTGTTTTTGAAAACCAACCATGTAATGCAGTACCTTTCTTTTCTGTAAATATTCCATTCCGAAATGGATTACACTGAGAATTCAGTCTTCCGTAAGGCACTTGGGCCTTGAGTGTGTGGCTCAGTGCAGTCACAAGCAGCATACAAATCACTCTATGCAGGACTCCTATTTTACTGCTGCATTTTTTTTTAATCTTAACAAATGCTTCCGGAATTTACAGTACAGACAGTATATTCACTCCATCTGTCCAGTCACGCCTGCAGACTTAACTGCATCCACTAGGAAGCTGAGCTCATTGCACAAGGTCTCGTGTCTGTAGGCCATGCGGATCTGGGCCACGTTGGTACGGCGGATGTCATTCCCTTGCGGGCCGTCCTGCAGGTAGTTCTCACCTAAGAAATGTTTCTTTTCCTGTTAGAGACAAGAGGAATTCAGAGACTGATATTAAAAAAAAAAAAAGGCAGGTACATTTTAGAATCTCTGCTAACCAGAACACATGAGGGAGTAACAAGAAGCAGCAGCCTTTATTTTTCACACATACAGTGGTATGCAAAAGTTTGGGCACCCCTGGTCAAAATTGCTGTTACTGTGAACAGTTAAGCAAGTTGAAGATGAAATGATCTCCAAAAGGCATAAAGTTAAAGATGACTCATTCCCTTTATATTTTAAGCAAAATCTATTTTTTATTTTCATCTTTTACATTTTCAAAATGGCAAAAAAGGAAAAGGACCCGAAGCAAAAGTTTGGGCACCCTGCATGGTTAGTACCTAGTAACACCCACTTTGGCAAGTATCACAGCTTGTAAACACTTTTTATAGCCAGCTAATAATCTTTCAGTTCTTACCTGGGGGATTTTCACACATTCGTCCTTGCAAAAGGCTTCCAGTTCTACAAGTTTCTTGGGCTGTCTTGCATGCACTGCTCTTTTGAGATCTATCCACAGATTTTCAATGATGTTTAGGTCAGAGGACTGTGAGGGCCAGGGCAAAACCTTCAGCTTGGGCCTCTTGAGGTATTCCATTGTAGATTTTGAGGTGTGTTTTGGATCATTGTCTTACTGTAGGACCCATCCTCTTTTTAACTTCAACTTGTTTACAGATGGTGTGATGTTTGCTTCCAGAATTTGCTGGTATTTATTTGAATCCATGCTTCCCTCGACCAATGAAATGTGCCCTGTGCCACTGGCTGCAACACAACCCCAAAGCATGATCGATCCACACCCATGCTTCAGAGTTGGAGAGGTGTTCTTTTCCTGGAATTTGGCACCCTTTTTTCTCCAAACATACCTTTGCACATTGTGGCCAAAAAGTTCTATTTTGATTTCATCAGTCCACAGGACTTGTTTCCAAAATGCATCAGGCTTATTTAGATGCTCATTTGCAAACTTCAGACACTGAATTTTGTGGCTAGGATGCAGGAAAGGTTTTCTTCTGGTGACTCTCCAATGAAGGTCATATTTGTTCAGGTGTCACTGCATAGCACCACCACTCCAGGGTCTGCTAAATCTTTCTGAAGGTCTTTTGCAGTCAAACAGGGTTTTATTTGCCTTTCTAATAATCCAACGAGCAGTTCTTTCAGAAAGTTTTCTTCATCTTCCAGACCTCACCTTGATCTCCACTGTTTCTGTTAACTGCCATTTCTTAATAACATTACAATCTGAGGAAACAGCTACCTGAAAACACTTTGCTATGTTCTTGTAGCCTTCTCCTGCTTTGTGAGCATCAATTATTTTATTATTCAGAATGCGAGGGAGTTGCTTAGAGGAGCCCATGGCTGTTGATTTCAGGGACAAGTTTGAGGAGTCAGAGAATTTACACAGCTTTGAAATCTGCATTATCTGACCTTTCCTAATGAAGAATTTGAACAAGCCACAGCTCAATAAGCTAATTAAGGTCTGGAACCTTGGTAAAAGTTACCTGAGAACTCCGATGTATTGGGGTGCCCAAACTTTCGCATGGTGTTCCTTTTCTTTTTTCACTCTCCAATTGTACAAAACAAAAATAATACACAAATCTCGTAGAAAACGCTGAAATGTATCATCTTTACCTTTATGCCTTTTGGTGAACAGTTCATCTTCTGCTCACTTAACTATTCACAGTAACAGACATTTTCAGTAAGGGTGCCCAAACTTTTGCATGCCACTGTACACTCCAGCACAGACTTAAGCACACAGTGAAATTTAAAGGTAGACTCCTTTTCAGATTTTTTGAATTTGGGCCATAAAAATAATTTTCCCTGACACCCAATTATTATTATTATTATTATTTTTTTTTTATTTTTTTTTTTTTAAGTGGACCGAAAACTACTGAATTTAAAATCATAGACTTCAAATTTTATTACTTTTTTCCTAAAAGAAGAATTAATGAATTTAGAGCCCAGTGGCCCTAAATTCTCCACCATTTTTTTTCTTGCCTCACCGTGACCCAAGCCAAGATACTAGGTCATGCATGACGTGATGGGGTTTCCCCATTTGCAATGCATTGTGGGATACAAATTTACAACCGGAGAGGCAGCACAGAGAACAATGGAGCACATGAGTATGTGCATGAAACACGGAAGACTGGCTACAGTAACAGAAATTAAGAAAAGACCCTGTATTGGAAAGGACCAAACTAATAAATATCAGCGATTGGACACACACACACACACACGTGTGTGGCTCATGTCTGAAATGGGTGGGTTATACAGGAAATTCACAAGGTTATACTAAAGTCGAGTTTAGGAAAGTCTATTAGTGGCATTACAAAGATAGAGGAAGGTTCGTATTCCCAAAACTATTATTTCTGATCACTATGTTTGGCAAAAACTTAATGTACAGGCAGGCGGGATCAAGGTCACTTTTGTGTTTATTTTTTAACTGTCACTTAACACAAAACACGATTTTCAGCAGTTTAAAATAAACTGTGTGCCACTGTACCAACGTGATTTCAGCCAGGGGAAGAGATCCTCTCACTACACACACACAGCACTGGGCTTGCTCTCCATTCACAAACCAGCACTTGACCACGCCCCTGCTGCCACAGTGAAAAAGAACCACATACGGTCTTGCTCAGTGAAATAAACTGCGCAGTATGACAGCGAATCAAGAGGTTGTTCACCAGAAGTTGTGCAATATACTGTAGGTGTATAGTCCAATTACACACACTTTCGCTCAGCAGTCTTCACCATCACAAGGATAAAAAAGGACCTTCTATGTAAACTATCTAATGCACAGGAATAATATTTACATTGTGAAATCAATACATAAATTTTTGTTATGACTAACAAACATTGGCTAGAATACACTCAGTGAAAAATGGACTTCAACAAAATGAGTGACCAGGCTCAAGTTCGCCTCAAAAAGATACATATTTGGGCTAATTGCAGCATCATCATCTTGTTCTTTTGGCTGCTCCTACTAATTAGGGGTCGCCACAGCAGATCTTTCTTCTCCATTGCTCCTTGTCTTCCGCATCCTTCTCTACCACACCTGCCACCTTCATGTATCTCCTCTTTGGCCTTCCTCGTTTTCATGTGCCTGGCAGCTCCATCCTCAACATTCTCCTTCCAACATGCTCTGCATCTCTTCTCAGGATGTGCCCATACCATCTCAATCTCATCTCTCTTAGCTTAATTCCCAAGCTCTCCACATGTGCTGTCCCTCTGATGTGCTCGTTCCTTATCCTGTCCAACCTCGTCACACCCATCGCAAACCTTAACATCCTCAACTCTGCCACCTCCAACTTTGCCTCCTGTCTCTTCGTTAAGGGTACGGTCTCCAATCCATACATCACAGCTGGTCTCACTACCGTCTTATACATCTTCCCTTTCACTTTTGCTGGGACTTTACGATCACAAATGACTCCCGAAATCCTTCTCCAACTGCTCCACCCTGCCTGCACTCGCTTTCTCACCTCACTATCGCAGCTCCCATTTTCCTGCACAGTTGACCCCAGGTACTTGAATTCACCAACTTTCTTCACGTCTACTCCTTGCATCTTCACTACACTCTCATCCCCATTCTCATTGATGCACATGTATTCTGTTTTGCTACTGCTCACCTTCATCCAATGCATACCTCCATCTCTCCAAACCCAACTCAACCTCCTTTCTTTCACCACATATATCACAATATCATCCGCAAACATCATGTTCCATGGTGACTCTTGCCTCACATTAAGGCAAGAGTCACCATGGAACATCATGTTTGCTAATTGCAGCATGTTCTTCACTAATTACAACCGGGAGACACATACTAAACAGCATTTGATGTGTAGGATCCATTGGCTCAGTCATATTTTCTGTCACAACTTGATTATTGAACTTGCAATGCGAATGTTATGATTAGCTCCTCGTCTTGTGGCAAAATGACGTAACTGGGTCAGTGCCCAGTCAATGAAAACTTGTGCATGGGCACACCGGACTTCCTCGGTCTGCTTGACTGCACGAAGCGAGCAATTTCATGTACATTATTTGCTAGGGAATCCCCTCAAACTAAATAACTTCCCAGCCACATAATGGCCTGTTTTTTTGAGATATTACCGAAATAAACAAATCACAATGACCAAATTTCAGAGGGAACTAAATTTCACTGATTTTATGAAACTGAAAGGGCGTCTTGCTTTAACCTCTGCATTTAACCCATCTGAAGCAGTGAAACAAGTGAGCAATGAGCACACACACATACGCAGAGCAATGGGCACCTATGCTACAGCGCCCAGGGAGCAGTTGTAGGTTAGGTGCCCTTGCTCAACTGCAGGTCTTTGAACTGTGGGGGGAAAACCAGAGCACCCAGAGGAAACCCACATAGACACGGAGAGAACATGCAAACTCCATACAGAAAGGCCCTCGTCAGCCGCTGGGCTTGAATCCAGAATCTTCTTGCTATGAAGCGACGGTGCTCACCAATACACCACCATGCTGCCAAGACAGTAAAGCGAGGGATGTTTTGGCATGAAGTATGAATGTAACAACCTTGGTGTGGGTACACTTCACTTAACTCGTTCTGTTCAGCTCATAACACTCGAATTAACATTTTTATTGAAAGTGGAAAAAGTAAGTGATTGTGGAAAATAATTTGTTTTTTCCTCAGTTTCTCTGATAAACATTACACCACAATGCTGCTGAGTGCTCAATTCTGATTGGTCAGAAGGTGTTGATTAATTTCATACAATTTCATTCTGGCTGCAAGGTTTATGTTAAGACACTTGATCTAATACATTATGATTTCTATGGTAACAACTACATGGGGGACTTGTATGGTGGACACTCCACATAAGCAGGTTTTAAAGTTTTTATAATCATTAATAAAAGTGAGGGCGGCACGGTGGTGTAGTGGTTAGCGCTGTCGCCTCACAGCAAGAAGGTCCTGGGTTCGAGCCCTGGGGCCGGCAAGGGCCTTTCTGTGTGGAGTTTGCATGTTCTCCCCGTGTCCGCGTGGGTTTCCTCCGGGTGCTCCGGTTTCCCCCACAGTCCAAAGACATGCAGGTTAGGTTAACTGGTGACTCTAAATTGACCGTAGGTGTGAATGTGAGTGTGAATGGTTGTCTGTGTCTATGTGTCAGCCCTGTGATGACCTGGCGACTTGTCCAGGGTGTACCCCGCCTTTCGCCCGTAGTCAGCTGGGATAGGCTCCAGCTTGCCTGTGACCCTGTAGAAGGATAAAGCGGCTAGAGATAATGAGATGAGATAATAAAAGTGAAGAGGTCCCTCCCCCACCCCTTCCCCAGAACAGTCTCCAGCGTTGTGTAAAAATCAGGAAAAAAAAGCTGTAAAGACGTTTTACAATATAAAGAAGTATTCTAGTTGGCAACTTTGCAGTTTCTCCACAACATGGCTAAACTGCACTTTTTTTTGTTTTGTTATATTATTTCAAAACGGAAGGGGGAAGAAAAAAAAAGAGAAGTGTATGACTGGCTGTAACAGAAATAACAGGAACTACCGTGTTTCACAAACTCTCCACAACATTATCTATGTTATCTATCCACTTTAACTCTAAATGGTTAAAAGGCATGATGTTTTTTTATTAATAAATATTGTTAGCATTGGCAAGTTGCTGTGGTATAAAATACTGAGAAATAAAATTTCTAAATATGAATATTCTGCCATCTGATCAAACCTAGAGCAGTTCTGCATACACAATATTTGTTACACTCGGATCAATTGTTAGTCATTTGTTTTATTTGTAATCCAGAACTGACTTAGTATTAAAAGTCAAAGAGTCCCATATACTGTACGTTTTCATACGCATGTTGGGGAGTGCCTGTTAGAGAGCACACTCTGTCTAGGCCGTCGGCATGGTGAGGTAGGGTGGCCAGTTTCTTTCCTCACTGCCTTTAACTTCCCCAGTGTTTCCACCAGGTCCCCATTCACTGCTGGGTGGACAGGAGGCAAGCCCCAGATCACCGTCCGAGGCAAGGCTCGAACCGGGGACCGTTTGCTTAGTGGTCAAGCGCTCTAACCACTTAGCCACTTTGCCTCTAGTATTAAATACTCTACCTCAATTGAAGAAAAAAAAAGACCCACCCCAAGATTAAATCGACAAGGAGCCATAAACCTATAAAAGAGGATTTCTCTCTCTCTCTCCCCTATTCAAGGTTCTCAGGAGAGAGAGCTAGAATCATTAAATATCCAAAGAAGACCGTAAACATGATGCCCTTCAGACATTAATGTCAAAAGTGTGTAAAATAGTAGACAATGCTGTGTACCTGATGCGAGATACCACTTTGTATGACACTGTTTCTAGCAATCTCACAGACGTCACATGTACTAAGCTTCCACAGCTGTGCTGCAATAGCATACTCCTCCATCAGCGCTTCCTGCAAGGCATAACATACAAAGAAAAAGAAAGAAAATTAAGCATCAAGTACGTCATGAATCATATTGCAGGTATCCTGGAGTGTGTGAAATACGCACTTTGGTGTAATGGAACTGCATGGGGTCGTCAGTGGACAGTGAGACACACAGGCCCTTATAGAGGAACTCTCTTAGTGGGTTCTTAGAGTATTCCAGGAACAAACTGTTGTTGCTCAAAGGAGACATGGCAATGGGTATCTGGGCCAGGTAGTAAAGGTACTGCAGTACAGGACTCTGCACAGGTGAAAGAGGTCAGAGTTTAAACATATTTAAAGGTAGACTGCCTTTCAGATTTTTCAAGTGTGGGTCATAAAAATAAATTTTCCCAACACCCAATTATTTTTGTTTAGTGGACCGAAAGCTACTGAATTTGAATCACAGACTTCCAATTTTATTATTATTATTTTTTTAAATAGAGCAATTAATAAGTTTAGGGCCATGTGGCCTTAAATTCTCCGCAATTTTTTTCCTGCTTCACCATGATCCAATTCAAGATACTACGTCATGCATCACGTGGTGGGCTTTCCCCGTTCACGCAAGGCATTGTGGGATACAAATTTGAAACAGGAGAGAAAAACGGAGGAGGTGAGTGTGCGAATGAAACGTGAAAGACCGACTACAGTAATGGAAAGCAAGAAGAAAAGACGTTATGTTGTGAAGGAAAGGAAATGCAAGACCAATCTAATAAATGTCGGCAGTCAGTGAACACCTCGGTGTGATCAGCTGTTCGTTTAGCGACAGAGTGATGTAATGGTCAGTGTATGATCAAGGTAAACTTGCACATGCGCACACGGACTTCCTCTGTCTGCTTGACTGCGAAGTGAGCGATTTCATGCACATTATTTGCTCGGGAATCCTCTCAAATTAAATAACTTCCCAGCCACAGAATGGTCTGATATTTTGTGAGGTATTACAGAAATAAACATATCACAATGACCAAATTTCAGAGGGAACTAAATTTCACCAATTTTATGAAATCGAAAGGCTGTCTCGCTTTAAGACATTTCATAAAGTGAAGGATTTGTAGTCGTTATTGGTGTTCAAACATTCTGCTAATATTTGAGAGGTCATCAAAATAAAGGTGTGTTACCATCGCTGGGTTAATACCGTACTCTGAACAAAAGCAGACAAATGACAGTCCAAAACGTGCCAAACAAACAAGTCATGAAGAAATTGGCACACATACTGCAAGTGTGTGGTCATCGTTTGAAAAACCAATTGCTTCATCTCTTGTCATCCCTCAGCAGTGAATGTGGGGTCTTCCCTTTATTAATATGCAACAGTCAGCTTAGTACGAACGTCTGATATTTCTGTTTAAAGGTCCCATGGCATGGTGGTTTGTTGATGCTTTAAACGGGCTCGTGGAGGCTTCCGGATGTTATATCCGCAGCCTTTCTCGAAATGAACCCTCGGCACGTAAATATAGCCTCCTGGGAGAAAGCCCCATTTCAGCGCTTTTCCCAGTGCGTCGTTTTGCTAATGAGAAGCAGGAGGCGGGGAAGGGTAGAGGGTGGGGGTGGGCCATAGGGGGAGGGGCTTGACCAAGCTGTGCGTGCACACACATACTCGCTGCTATCAGCGCCTGTAGCCACGCTGCTAAGACAAAACCCCGTTCTCCCTCGGACTCCTTTCGTAAACTCAACGTGACACAGAGAACAGAGAGTGAGAGTGTTCGGAGTGGTAGTTTACGAACGTATAATACCCTAGGCTTGAACACGCACTCCATAACCAAAGAGGATAGAAGCAGCAACTACAGCAACATATCGCTTATCCAACAGAAGACATGCATTGCGGAGCAATAGTCAAACATAAGCTCATAAGTTACAGTCGATTTCCAGACTAAACTCAGTTTAACAGAGCATGCTGCATGCTCTTTAGTTTTGTAGCGCAGATTACCTGGCTAACTGCAGGAAGCGGTTAGCTGCACAGCTAATGTAGCCATTGCTAGGCTAACGCACCGATTTTAAAACACGGCAAACGACCAGTTATACACTTACTTGTTCGGTGTTTGTGGCTGATGCGGCAGGGATGCTTGGTACAGACCCAGGCTTCAGTGACAGTTGATGTGCAAAACCTGCCATGTACTGTCCCAAGTTGTGGAAACATTCCTCAGGAAAATGCTTCCGACAAACATACACCGTCTTAGGTAGACTCGACGGCGTATTATTGAAGTAAATAAAATTAAGGCACTGCGTCTTCAGGGGCTCTCCCGTCGGCAGTAAAAACAGACTCCTTTCTGTGTTGTCACATCCATGTACAGCGCAATTTCCAAGTTTCGCTCGCTTAGGCGATGCCATGTTGTGTCCTCTATGGTCTCCTCACTACAACTGGGCGGGGTAATCCATACAGTGGGTGGGAATCCAGAGGGGGGGCGTGGGGATCATCTCCCTTGCTGACGTAGTAAAGGGAAGAGCTTATCAACGCGCCGTTTTGAGGCGCCATTCTCAAATGTTGGGCATAGTTTGGTTTACACATTATGAAATTTCTAGCCACTGGGGTGACTTAAGAAGGTCAGAGGAACTCATTTTAACGTTAAAAAACCTCAGAAAGTGAAAATTTCATGCCATGGGACCTTTAAAAAAAAAGAAACTTTAAAAAACAAAAAAAAGTGTTAATTTAAATTATGATTTTTGGGTGCAAATTCATCACCTGCATAAAAACAAGTGGGATAAAGTACAGAAACCTGAATTCATGACATTTCACTTAAATTTTTGTCAAGGAAGAATATCTTTTTAGATTAGATGATTAAGCTAATTTCTAAATATTTCTCATAGCAATATTGAAATTTTCATATTTGACTGGCAGATAAGCAATTATTGGACAAGGTTGAACAAAATATGGTGATTTGTTTCCCCATGGGAGAAGCCATGGCCTAAAGGTTAGAGAAGCAGCTTTGGGACCAAAACATCACCGGTTCGAGTCCCTGGGCCAGCAGGAATGGGTGAAGTGCCCTTGAGCAAGGCACCTAATCCCCAACTGTTCCCCAGGCTGCTCTGGGTACGTCACTCTGGATTAGAGCATCTGCGAAACGCCTGTAATGTTATGTTAGTGGTGAGCAAGCAGCAATTATTTGCCGATACTGAATGCGGAGGCAAATAATTACTTGCGAGTCACTAACAAATCACAATATTTTATGAAAACCGAGTTCAATAACTCATCATTCAATTTTTTTTTAAATACTGATTATAAAGTTTGTGCAACAAGTCAAATGATAAAGAAATCAGATGCAATCACTGTTTTATTTACATCTCCTAGAACTCAAAATACAAAAGTGCGAAGTAACTGTGCATGAGCAGACCATTATTTGCAGCAAAATGGCTTTCCACTGTAATTTGTAGGCAGTTATTTGCAGTTCGCTCAGCGTAAGGAAATGATTTGAATGATAATTTTGCTTATTTCAAGTGTTTATTTCTAGAAAGAAGCAAAATTAGCTACCAGTAGAATAGGACCATTTTAAGCTTGAAATATGTCTAGGAATAGGTGTAAAATCCTTTGCGCTTGACTGAAGCACTAACCTTCTTCAGATTGAGGCCATGAGAGATATTATCTGCAGTGAGGAAGGCAGACACCAGGTGAGTGATGGAGCCCGCTTCTCCACAGTGAGGACGGAACTGAAAGGTACAGAGGCCACGTTCCCTACAAAATAACATAAGCTGTTAGCATATAGAGGGAGTTGATAGGCATAAAAAAAACCCACATACTGTGCATATCTTTGAGCAGAATGAATCATTTATTCATGTGTCAAAAAAGTGATGATTAAAATCAAATACTAATGCACTGTTTTATCTCAAAGAAGTTGTTGATTAATTTTCTACCACAGCAGCTCTTATAGTAGCACCAACTGCAAGGCAAGTCACAGGTTTATATTAAATGCACTCATTCTAATGCATCATCTCCATAATAACTGTTTACATGGGACGTGTATGGCGCATTCATCACAAACAGAATTTAGTGTGTTTAATTATTGATGTGGTGAAGTTTTCTGTGAAGAGGTGTCAAGTGTCAGCACTCTGGAACAGTCATAGGTTAAGCTGTAACCAAGTTTTGCAACAGTGTTGACAGGATGGAGGGCTTTGCGATTTCTCAACTTGACAAGTTACCTGCTTTTTTTGTTTTATTAAACATTAAGGGAGAGAAAAAAAATAGCCTCAGTGAGGCTGTAGCTCATACCAGCCACTGCTGTTGTGTGGGAGTTTAAAATCTGATCAATCCTGTGGGAGGAGTAGCGATTTTTGTGAAATTGTGCATGACCCGTGTGTAGCCGCATTCATGGTAGGCGGCGCCACTTGGTGAACAACTCTTGTTGGAATATGTCTTTAGAGTTTTCTGGGTGAGTTTCAGTGAAAACATCCTAGCAGTTTACGAAGAATAGCGTTTAATGTGACAAGTCACCCAAAATTTTCAAATGCCCATAAAATTGTAAATATAATTGATGGCGCCACCACCTTGACAACTTTTATGCACACCCCACCTGGGGAACATTGTATGCGAGTTTGATCGAAATCCGATCAATCCTGTAGGAGGAGTAGCGATTTTTGTAAATTGTGGACGGACGACGACAACGGATGACAGACAGATGATGCGTGATCCAGACAACGTGTCCAGACAGATGACGCCTGGCCTATGGCCGGATGAACTAAAAAATTGAGGCTAGTGAGGAAACAACTCTTTATAGCTGTTATAATGTAAGTGATAATGGAAACTGACTTGTTTTGTGGACATTCCACAATATTAAATGTAACTATAATAAACAAATAACAAGAGTGCCCTGAGAGCACAATATCCCCTGCTACAATATACTGCAAATGAAATTGCAAGATGCATATCAGAGTCCTGTAACAAAGCCTTTTGCCATGTTTTGTGAAATTCCTCCAAAAATTGTGAGAGGAGTTGAAGGTGAGAACAGATGGACTTCACCACGACATAATCCCCCTTTGGGCCTTTTGGCCAGCAGGGGATAAAAAAGTATGCTGTGTCATTCTTGAATAAATTTTTACCTCGCCTGGGACAGAGTCCACCAGGGGGCGAGGTATTTTTTTCAGTGGGGTTTCTTTGTTTTTCTTTCTTTCTTTGTTAATATTACGGGAAAACCGCTGGACCAATCTTCATGAAACTTTCAGGATAGATGGGCATTGGTCTCAAATAGAACCTCCAACATTTTGAGGGTCATCCGGTCAAGGTCACCAAAAAGGTCAAAATCGTTTTTTCGCGATATCTTCCTTCATATTCTTTCAGACGTGTTCTGACTGGCTGAGAACAGTATGGTGTGTTCTGATTGGCTGAGAGCAGTACGGTGTGCAAATGAGAATCAGAACCATGTTTATTGGCCAAGTATGTTCACACACAAGGCCAAGGTCACCAAAAAGGTCAAAATCGTTTTTTTCATGACATCTTCCTTCATATTCATCATAAGTGCTACCGGGTGAGGTTTGTTTTGTCTGGCAACGCTTGTTAAAAATGTGACTAATTGCTGTGATAGAACAGGAATAAATCAAAGGTTGTGTCGAAAATTATTGGCAAATAATCAACTTCAGGGTCGTACGGTAAAAGCCTGATTTAAAGCATTACCCTGCATCATATCTTCTACTCCCTGATTTTCCTCCAACATCACCTCCTGTTATGTTTATTTTTTCCTTACTTGTTTAAGCATTATTATTATGGCAATCATATAATAACAACAAGAGTAACTCTTGTGAATGAATCTTGACTACTTGTCTGAATTTGAATAAAATTAAATATTTACCTTCGCAGGTTGTTCAGAACCATGATGTTGGAATACATGTGGAAGAGGTAGTAACTGTACGGAGGGTTTTCTTCCATTGTCCATTCCTCTGGTTTAGGGCTCTTATAGGAGAAAATGTGATCACTATGTTTGGACTCATCATCCACACTGTCAAAGCCTGTCACCTGCAGATGAACACCAAGCACTTTTTCAAGGAAATTATCGTATACAATACAGATAGGGAACAGCAAACAGGTCCATTCTGAAAAGATATAGAAACACTAGTCCATAAAAAATGTCTCTCTGCATCTTTGAATTAAAGCGTGAGCCAATACTAATTGTTTTAATCCACTTGAGATGACCTTTCAATAGGTAAAGTGGTTTTTGTTTAGTTTACACATCTGTTGAATTGATATTTTTACACCTGGTCATTAAATCAAACATGACTAACCTGTACTAATAATATAATTCAATAGGACTTATTGGGGGTGGCATGGTGGTGTAGTGGTTAGCGCTGTCGCCTCACAGCAAGAAGGTCCGGGTTCGAGCCCCGTGGCCGGCGAGGGCCTTTCTGTGTGGAGTTTGCATGTTCTCCCCGTGTCCGCGTGGGTTTCCTCCGGGTGCTCCGGTTTCCCCCACAGTCCAAAGACATGCAGGTTAGGTTAACTGGTGACTCTAAATTGACCGTAGGTGTGAATGTGAGTGTGAATGGTTGTCTGTGTCTATGTGTCAGCCCTGTGATGACCTGGCGACTTGTCCAGGGTGTACCCCGCCTTTCGCCCATAGTCAGCTGGGATAGGCTCCAGCTTGCCTGCGACCCTGTAGAACAGGATAAAGCGGCTAGAGATAATGAGATGAGGACTTATTGGAATTGTATCAATTCAGGACTCACATATTTCAAGAAAACATGAATTTCCTTGTGCTTCTGAGGGTTAACAGTCGCCTCAAATAGAGGAAGGAAGATGTTCTCAAGCATCTTGCCAAAGTTCGGAATTATCCTCTTGGATCTGAAAATGTCACTGCGTGACAAAATGCACATTTTGTGTCATAATATTTTACAGTATTCAGGCACAAAATAATGTTCTCATTCACAGCCATAGGCCTGTATCACTTACTATATCCTTGGCACCTGGATCATCCATCTTAGGTTGGGTGAGTACAACTTTTGCTGGATGAACCATTTCGCTAGGCTTTCCCACTCATTGGGAGAGCGGCCATAGATGGAGAGGCGGGGCTCTGCATACTGGTACTTACTTTCCTCCAGACCATGTGCCACCTCCTATAAACAGCAACAATGTAGATACACAACCATAAATACATGCTTTATGACACCTCACAAAGCATTGGCTATGACTGCAGAAAGAGTATTTATACGAGGGAAGGCAGTGCATTTATCTTACCTTTATAAGACGTGCAAAATATTCTCCATTAATGTAGTTGTCGGTTTTTAGGTAAATTTCACGAAGCTCACTTGCACCTACTGGGTTGTATTTGGAGTTAAACTTATCAAAACGATGGAACGTTTGCCTGCCCTGAGATTAAAACATTTGTTAGGTCAAGATCACTTCTAGATGCTCATGTAAAGTAAAATGCCAGTATTGTATAAGGAGTACATACAGCATGTACATCCAGCGAGTCCACCGTGAGATCGTAAGGGTCCATCTGGAGCTTTTCAAACACCTGCTTTAGGGTGATCTTTTTCTCACCCTTTTCCATCACCACCCGATCTGCTTCTGTTTTACATGTGTCCTGTATGAATTGGAGCAGGTGCTTTTGGTTCATGCAGGCTGCTGCATGGATGTGGGTGTCTACCTGAACATAATGAAAATCACATCAGATCTGGATCAAGAGGTGCACGGTGTTTCTGAGGAAAATACAGATCTTATGAAAAGAGCTTTTCTGATAGGGTTATCTCTTGTCTAGTCAGGTTTCATACCAGAGATTGCAGGTATAAAATGGCTAACAGGGTTAAGCCCCCTTGTCTTTCAAAGATAAAGACATCAATTTGGACTCCCAAAAAGTGTAGAAAACAAAGAAATTTGCTCCATCATTGAGAGATCACAACTTCAAATCAGGACAAAATTGGCTGTGTTCTGTGAGCAGGAGGAATGGCATACTTTCACGCCCCTGGCAATCACAGCAACACTAGCCATTATAGGCATCTGGAAAGCTCATGCATGTGGAAGATTGTAGATGGCACTTTCCTCCAATTGTTCTGCTGCTCTGTGATGCTGAATGAGCAGGAGTTTGAAAGGTCGACTTCATATATCTTGAAGCGCATGCTTGCCCCACCCTTCCCAGTAAGGAACTACGGTATGATAACGATCATGGGAGAGTTAGCTAGTGGGTGAGATTTGGGCTGAAAATGAGAAGAAAACAAAAATCCAAAGAAGATAAATCAGTTTAGGGTTTCATTTTTGGTGTGCAGATCAGTCCACAAAAGCCCTAAGCCAGATAATTTTGGACTTGTGTAGAACCAAGCTCATCAGCATCACCAATGGTTATAATAAAAATGAGGCTGTAGCTCATACCAGCTACTGTTGTGTGAGCTTTAAATTTCAGATGCCCATAAAATCATAAATATGACAGGCGGTGCCACCATCTTGACATCTTTTATGCACACCCACCTGGGGAACATGATCGAAATCTGATCAATCCTGTAGGAGCAGTAGTGATTTTTTTTGTAAATTGTGGACAGACGATGATGCGTGATCGCATAAGCTCATCCGGCCTGGCCTGCGGCCAGAGGAGCTAAAAATCCATGGAATGGTATGAAGAAGCAAAGAGGATTTCTTCTGTTCCCAAAATGTAGATTGATGTAGGCTGTCAATAGTTGTCATATCGGATTATGAAAATAGTTAAATGCTCTAGATTTGAGCTCCATTTGTGCTGATCTTTTTCCTTATTCCCATCTTATCAGCAATGATAGAGAAAGAGCATGCGAAATGCAGTCGTACATGTAATGAAAGCACACTGGGTGAATTGTTTACTAAAATTAGACAGACCAAACAGCTTTGAAAACAGACACTTGAAACAGAATGAACCGTTCCTGACAAATTGTTATTTCATACCTTCCTGACATTGTAGAAGTCCCTATGTGGAACACACTTTAGTTCTTTCATCTCTGCCAGCTCATTCAGCATTTCATGCAAGTAGAACTTGGACATAAGGAAGTTAAGCCTTCTGTGACAATAAGTCTTCCTAAAAACAGGTGGAAAAATATATGGAATAGTTTGACATCAGGCTGATGTGCACAATGTATACAAAGCAGATATACAGCGTAGTTTAAACTAGTGAATTTTAAAGATGCACCTAAAAGCTACAATTCTTGGCTGGTTGTGTGTTAGATAATTAAGAATGGTTCTTATGCTGTCAAAACATTTTGCAATATGCTCTTGAAATACATTCCATTACGTTCTGTTCTTACGTTGGACCGTCAGCAATCATGGCGAGGACATGAGTCATGTCGATAGTGAAGGTCTCCATGTCTGGGTATGGTAAACTGTGTGGCTCGTCTTTACTCAAAGCGTCTGCATCATCATATACATATATGATGCCATCTTTCATCTTCAGGATGTAGTTCAGGTTCTGAGGCATGTCCTCCATACTGTATGGGTCCTCACCCTCACTTGGGCAGGGAGTGCTGTCTGTAATTGTCATAATTTAGAAACACATGTTTAATAGCCTACATAGCATTCTTCTTAAAGTGTCTGCCAGCACACCTACCTGGCAGAATGTCATCTTCTTCACTCCATGTGTCATTCTCAGCACTCCTCAGAAACTTGGCAGTGGTTCTGGGAAAGTGATGGTATGCTAGACGGGCATATTTCTCCCTGATGAATAATGCTTTCAACAGACTTTTTGATGCCTGCTCATAGTCTTCAACTGTGACCTGGGACGATAAACAAACAACAATGCATTACTCTAATTATATTCTCAATTACTCCATGCATTTAGTACTCCGTGTATTAACTCTTGGGTTGAGTTTATCCTTGTTTTTTTATTCACAAACAGTCTGAAATCTCCTTAGATGAAAAACATTATAGATTAGATTTTAATGCTGATGTTCTAGCTTTTAAATTAACATTTAGACATGGCATTATAATATAAATCAAAAAGACAGGTATAGAATTATTATTGAATCAAAAGAGTTAAAGGTAGACTGCCTTTCAGATTAAGTGTAGGTCATAAAAAGAATTTTCCCTGACAACCAATTATTTTGGTTTAGTAGACAGAAAACTACTGAATTCGAATTAGACATCCAATTTTATTAGTTTTTTTTTTTTTTAAAAATAGAATAATTAATGAGCTTAGGGCCACGTGGCCCCAAATTCTCCATTTTTTCCTGCTTCACAATGACCCAATTCAAGATACTACGTCATGTATCACGTGGTGAGCTTTCCCCGTTTGCGCAAGGCATTGTGGGATACAAATTTGAAGCAGAAGAGAAAAATGGAGGACGCGAGTGTGCGAATGAAACGTGAAAGACTGATTACAGTAATGGAAAGTGAGAAGAAAAGACGTTATGTTGCGAAGGAAAGGAAACGCAGGACCAAACTAATTAATATCGGCAATCAGCAAGCACCTTGGTGTTATCAGATGTTCGTTTAGCAACATAATGATGTAAATGTCAGTGCACGGTCAAGGTAAACCTGTGGATGCCAGCTGCTGTAAAACCCAAAAGAAAAAGGAAAAGAAGAAGAAGTTGGTAAACCTGTGCATACGCACACCAGACTTCCTCTGTCTACTTGACTGCACAAAGTGAGCAATTTCATGCACATTATTTGCTCGGGAATCCCCTCAAATTAACTAACTTCCCAGCCACAGAATGGCCTGATATTTTGTGAGATATTACAGAAATAAATCACATCACAATGACCAAATTTCAGAGGGAACTAAATTTCACAGATTTTATCAAATCGAAAGGCTGTCTCGCTTCAAGTGTCTCTTTTGTTTCATCTGTCCAAATATGACATGCATTATGCAGATTATAAAAATGTCAGTTTAACAAGTTATAATAAGCTTCAAGTACAAAAAAATGGTTGAATAGACAAAATCAGTGCCTCGTTATACAGCATCTATAAGTTGCGCACCTTGTTTGTTGGTCAGATTCAGAGGTGTGTGTAGAAAAAGAAAAGAGCAGCATCAATATCAGTCTCAGCGTTGTGGAAAATGGGTCAAAAATAAGGTTGTCAGTGGCAAAAGACTGTTACTGCATTTTGTATGACCAAGGACACAAAGAATCTGAATTTGACATTGTTTCTCAAGGTTTGGTTAACCAACAACAATGGAATTAAACTGAATTATCATTCAAATTATTTTTTACACCGTTTTGATTGGCTGAGCAAACTAATATATAGATTTAGGCACTGCCTAAAAGCGGAGCTCCTTTCTGTTTCTGGGTTGTAGAATTTTCTTACATCATAGCCAGCCTCTATTTCTTTACCATTATAGTTACTATACTGTTTCCTTGTACAAAACATCGGGCGACAACAGCAACAAGTTACTCACTACTATACTGTCCTGACTACTACTCTACTTCACTACTCACTTCACTAGTTGTTAGGTTTCTTATGGTGGCACGCACGCACGCACAGGACCGAAACCATCAGAAAACAACTCTATGGATTTCTTTATATATCCACACTCTATGCCTATGGGGCTCTGCTCGCGCAGGAGCTCCACTACAAATAACTGCCTACAAACAATTGTCTGCTCATGTGCAGTTACCTCGCACTTTTGTATTCTGAGTTCTAGGAGATGTAAATAAAACAGTGATTGCATCCAATTTCTTTGTTATCGTTTGACTCACTCATCACACAAACTTTTATAATCAGTATTATTTTTTTTTAAATTGAAAGATCAAACAATTATTGAACTTGGTTTTCACAAAATATCATGATGTGTTAGTGTCTGCCTTCAGCATCGGTAAATAATTGCTGCTTGCTCACCACTAACAAAATCACGATATTTTGATCAGCCTCGTCCAATAATTGCTTATTATTTGGAGCAGAAGGTGGAACACTGAAACAAGTTCACTATTAGCAGCCAGTTAATGAAGGTGTGAACTAATATTGACTCAAATCACAGCTGGAATATTGCCCAACAGGATTGGCACAAAGGTTAGGTAGGTGTAGTCATATAAGGGAAGAAATGTGGCACATGTGAGTCATGTTTTGTCTGGGGACTATCACTTAAATACTTAGGAGTGTCTAAGAAAAAGACCGTAACCTGGAAGCAACTGGACAAGTTTTAGGTACCTCCTCAAGCGTATTCCACTGTCAAGTCAAGTTTATTTTTTATAGCGCTTTTAACAATAAACATTGCTGCAAAGCATCTTTACAGAATTTGAATGACTAAACATGAGCTAATTTTATCCCTAATCTATCCCCAATGAGCAAGCCTGTGGCGACGGTGGCAAGAAAAAACTCCCTCAGACGACATGAGGAAGAAACCTCGAGAGGAACCAGACTCAAAAGGGAACCCATCCTTATTTGGGTGATAAGAGACAACACGAGAGCATTAACAGTTTCAACATGAAGTCAGTTTCGTTGATGTTATATTGCCTGCTATATATTTTATATTACTTTTATATTACCCACAATTAATCAAACTATGCAGAGTCATAGCATGAAGCATTCTAGAGAGCGATAAAAACTGTGTGGATATCTGTGTCAATTAAATCAATAAGGCAAAGGTAACATTTGTTAAAAGATCATGGTAAAATTAGCGTCCTTGCTACTGCAATTTGTTACGTGTTAAGTCAAATGATATTATGTGGCATACTACTTTACTGAATATTCTACGGATCGAAAGGCTTGAAGATATTCTTTGCCATCGTTCAATCCTCATTGTAATGGAGAGTTGAGACATGGGTTCTTTTCCTCTTATCTGCAAAATAGTCATTCTATGTTCTGCAATAACCGTTTAAATAACTGCTCCTACCCCTGCACAGTAGTCTCCACTGATAGTGACTCTCTGGAACTCTGGGACATTGCTTGGGACAGGACTTTCAGGCATATCTGGGGTGAGAAGAGGACCAATCACAGACATGGCCCACTCAGCTGTACCGGGGATCTGAAGAGATGTAGACTGGGAGCGGAATAGCTTAAAACTCTTCTTCCTGGAGTTTGACAAAAAAGAGCAAAATTGACTGCCTGATAAATACACAAACTCACTTACTGAACTGGTCTTTCTTTACGTGTTTCTGCATCAGGTGACCTTTTGACACTCTCTTCAGAATGTTCCTCAGCCAGCTCTTTGAGCAGCTCTCGCTGCTTAGCCTGATGGAGGCCGATGGGGCAGTCCTCAGGAACGGTAAACACAGACATGACATCTTTGGTGTTCTCTATTAATGCTGATGCATACACCTTTTCAGCTAGTTGCTTCATAGTCTCATCCACCTCATTGATGGAGCACTTCTGGAACTGCCGTGGCATGTCTGCAAGATAAATCCAGATGCAGAGTAAGGAATGGCCCTAAAATCAAAGTGTTTCTTAGTTTAGTTAGAATAGTTAATGTATAATAGTTAAGAAATGTTACAGAGAATTCTAAGAGCTTTCTTAAAAATTACTGGAGAATTGAAGCATATTTACATCCAATTTCTAGAAAAAGAACTCTACAGTTCCTGGCAAAGTTCTTGTTTACATCACTTCTGGTGCCTTAACTATTACATGAAGTATGAGAAGTGATGCAAACAGTTAAGACAGTTGTATTATTACAGCACAAGCTAATGCTAAAGCATAACCAGACATTAAACATGGAGGGTTTGAGATTAAACTGTGTTGGTCTTTATTGTTTTGTTTTATTTTCTTAAAAATGATATTAACATATGCATTTTAAGTCTATTTTTACTGTTTGCATAAGCTGTATGCCACTAAAACCATGTGCAAATCACACACTCATGACATTTTTGGCCCAAAACATGTAAAAACAAAATCAGAAACGTTACGCTTTGTCGATTATGTGACAACTCCAATATGAAACGCATTAGAAATCTCTTGTACATACAGCATTTACAAAATGATAGGCAAAAGGGCTGAGAAAATCCTGTGTTTAAAGGTCACATCTTGTATTCCTTCTTCTGCACTTGAAAAAGGCATACCTGTACATGTCACTGAAAAGGCATGACCCTCAATACATTGGCAAAATAGTGTTTTGAAACAATATACATTTTTTCATTACGTATTTTTTATTCTATAAAATACCAACAAGAGTATTATTTTGTCACAATTTCTGCAACAGATACTTGACCCGAGGAACAAAACTTGAGAAGAACCAGTCTCAGAAGGAAACCCATTCTCTTCCAGTTGACACCAGATAGTGGGATTACAGTATGCAATCCCCCAAAAAGTTGGGATACTGTGTAAACCGTAAATAAAAACAGAAAGTGAAGATTTGCAAAATCATAGAAACCCTATATTCCTTTGAAAATAGTACAAAGACAACATATCAAATGTTGAAACTGAGAAATCGTATTGTCTCTGAAAAAAAAAAATGTTCATTTTGAATTTGATGCCAGCAACACATTTCAAAAAAGTTGGGACAGGGGCAACAAAGGACTGGAAATGTTAAAAAAAAAAAAAACTAATTTGGTTAACTGGCAACGAGTCAGTAATATGATTGGGTATAAAAAGAGCATCCAGGAGAGGCGGAGTCTCTCAGAAGTAAAGATGGGGAGGGGTTCACCGCTTTGTGAAAGACTGCATGGGCAAACAGTGCAACAATTTGAGAATAACGTTCCTCAATGTAAAATTGCAAAGAATTTGGGGATCACATCATCTATGGTACATAATATCATGAAAAGATTCAGAGAACCTGGAGAAATCTCTGTATACAAGAGACAAGGCTGAAAGCTCAACAGTGGATACCTGTGACCTTCAGGCCCTCAGGCAACATGGCATGGCAAAAGAGACACAAGTTCATAGTGGAAATCACTGTACGGACTCAGGAAAACTTCTAAAACCATCATATGTGAAAACAGTTAATTACTGCATCCACAAATGCAAGTTAAAACCATATATAAACAATATCCAGAAACACCACCACCTTCTCTGGGCCTGAGCTCTTTTACGATGGACTGGGGTGAAGTGGAAAATTGTTCTGTGGTCTGACTAATCAAAATTTAAAATTCTTTTTGAAAATCATGGACACCACGTCCTCCAGGCTAAAGAGGAGAGGGACCCTCTGGCTTGTCAGTGCACAGTTCAAAAGCCAGCATCTGTGATGGCGTGAGGGTGCATTAGTGCACGACATGCGTAGCTTGTACATCCGAAAAGGCACTATTAACGCTGAATGTTATATACATGTTTCAGAGCAATATACTGCCATCCAGACAAAATCTTTTCCAGGGAAAACCTTCCTTCTTTCAGCAAGATAATGCCAAACCAATTTCTGCGCATATTAAAACTGCATGGCTCCATTGTAAAAGAGTCCGGGTGCTAAAGTGGCCTGCCTGCAGTCCAGACCTGTCTCCTATCTAAAACACTTGGTGCATTATGAAGTGCAAAAACGACAAAGGAGACCCTGAACTGTTGAGCAACTGAAACTGTATATCGGGCAAGACAACATTTCTCAATTAGTCTCCTCAGTTCCCAAAAGTTTACAGTGTGTTGTTAAAAGTAGAGGTAATGCAACACAATGGTAAACAGTTTTGAAACAGGTTGCTGGCATCAAACTCAAATTGAGCATATATTTCAGAAAACAATTTCTCAGATTCAAAATTTGATATGTTGTCTTTGTACCATTTTCGATGCAATATAGGGTTTCCATGATTTGCAAATCATCACTTTGTTTTTATTTACGTTCTACATTGCATCTCAACTTTTTTTGGAATTGGGGTTGTAAATAATTACAGTATAGAGCTGTAGAAGTGTAAACAGTATCAACATTATGTGAATAGGATTCCTGGGATTAGGGCAGTCTTTATGATTCTAAACACAACCAAAACCTCCAGTAAGATGTCAAAGATTATTAAAGCTAGCAAATGTCTGCTAAAGACTGACGTGGACTTACAAGCTTATGATGCAAGCTCATGAAGGATGTGTACATCATAAGTGCATCTGTAGACAAAGCTTAAATTTCAATTTGTGTTCTGCCAGGATATTAGTCAGGTTACTGTAAACATTACTGAGCACATGTCAGAGGCAGCATCTCCTCTAATGGTCAATGGATTCTCAAGTGTCAGCTTGAATAGAGCAGTTGGCTCTCTGCACCATGACTTGAGCAACCAGCAACCACTCTGAGAAGTGTCGAATGTGCATTACATAAACAGTTATGTGAGCAAAAAAGAAAAAAAAGTCAAATATCTGAAACTAGAGCAAGTACTTGAATGACCAGCAATGAAGTTTATAAGTTGCTCATTAGAAAAGACCAAAATACTCAATTATCTTTTTTGTAGATTAATAGTATATGGTACAGTAGTGCGAGTAACTCTTGTAATGTGCTTTAGCACCGATGATGCTATTTTACATTGCAGAAATAATAATGGGATAATGTATTGCTCGTTGTTAAGGCACAGTGATGGCACTGTTCCACTATATATGTTTATCTAGCAACCTGTCTAGTTCTTGTCATTATGTTTCAGTCCCATGATCAGTGTGCATCAGGCAGGGTCAGTGTTTGATTTTCCGTGTCCATTAAAGTCTAGCAAGCCTTTCTCATGACTTTCACATTTGTGATGCAATTTGTGGTGCAACACAGCCACTCTCTTTTTAAACATGGTTCCTAATTTAGGACCTTAATTATTTTTGCTTTAAAAACACATGACACAGTTTGTGGGGGTCCCTTGTAGGGCTTGGCTCTATAAACAGCCCAAAGCACTCATGCTAAAATTCCTTTCTATTGACTTGTTGACATATAACTGGACTCAATGTCAACAATCTTGGCAACCTCCAATAGGAGGCATGACAGCACTGTGAGAGAGTGAGGTTTCCAGAGTATTCCCATCAACGAACCCTGTGTTCCAGGAAGGCTTTCTGCATGTTCCCAATGAGTCTAGAATAGATGGGAACTCATTTCCAAGTTTACCAAAGCTCAAAATTACAGCCAATATACAAAAACATCTGTACTTAAATTTGATTGGAAATACATTTGATTTATATGATATTGTGCAATGTGATGTTATCACGGTAGTTTTATTAGTGAGGAATGCTGAAGCCTTAAAATGTCATTCTCCCAGTCAACAAAAGTCCCTCTTACCTAACACTCTGAACATCTCTGAACTACACAATATCCAGTCTTTTGACTACCAGTCAATCCTGTAGTTTTCTTTAAGCTTTCTGACTATCGACAAAGCAGGAAAACACACCGTCTCTTACCTTCTGAAGCAATCCAAGCCATAATTTTGTTTTGAGAAGTTCTTCTCCTCAGTGTTTATGATCTAATGCACATCAAATCAGTGTTAGCATTTCAGTGTCTTAAGTGTCCTTCTCTATTTAAAGAGGCTAACACTGACAGCGTCACATTGATTCAGGACACTTTTTCCCACATGTCACAACTGGCAGGCAGCTCATAGGAGGGAGATGGGGATAGTGGTGAAACCAGGAAACAGAAGCGCTTGTAAATAATATCTTACAAAGCTGTAGAGCTAATTACATAACCTCCTGTGTTTGGAATTGTGTGCAAGGGAGAACTGATGTACTTGATTTGTACTTGACTCATCACTAGTCTATTTAATCTATCATCAATGTCCTGTAGGCCAACTAGCCTGTCAGTTAGCCTCGTAACTAACAGGCCATCTGCATCTATTGTGAACACATTTCATCTCCCACTGGCTTCCTCAGACAAACAACCATTCTCTCTCTCTCTCTCTCTCTCACACACACGCACGGGCAATTTAGAGCCACCAATTAACCTAACCGCATGTCTTTGGACTGTGGAGGAAACCGGAGCACCCGGATGAAACCCGTGTAGACACGGGGAGAACATGCAAACTCCACACAAAAATGCCCCCCGTCAGCCACTGGGCTCGAACCCAGAACCTTCTTGTTGTGAGGCAACAGCGCTAACCACTACACCACCATGCCACCTATTATTATTAGTAGCAGTTAATATCAGAATCGAGGCACAAATAAGTATCTATAATTTGCTTTCTTACCAATAACATAAAAGGTCACTGTTAAGCTACGATTTATTTGTAATATACACTGAGTGCAGAATTATTAGGCAAGTGAGTATTTTGACCACAACATCCTTTTAATGCATGTTGTCCCACTCCAAGCTGTTTAGGCTTGAAAGCCTACTACCAATTAAGTATATCAGGTGCTGTGCATCTGTGTAATGAGAGCGGGTGTGGTCTAATGACATCAACACCCTATATCAGGTGTGCATAATTATTAGGCAACCTCTTTTCCTCTGGCAAAATGGGTCAGAAGAGAGATCTGACAGACTTTGAAAAGTCTAAAATTGTGAGATGTCTTGCAGACGGATGCAGCACTCTTGAAATTGCGAAGATGTTGAAACGTGATCACCGAACAATCAAGCGTTTCATTGCAAATAGTCAACAGGGTCGAAAGAAGCGTGTGGAAAAAAAAGGCGCAAAATAACTGCACATGATCTGCGGAAAATCAAGCGTGAAGCTAACAAGCAGCCATTAGCATCCAGTTCTGCCATATTCCAGAGTTGCAACATTCCTGGAGTGTCAAAGAGTACAAGGTGTGCAATACTGAGGGACATGGCCAAGGTAAGGAAGGCTGAAAAACAACCACTGCTGAGTAAGGCACACAAGATAAAACGTCAAGACTGGGCCAAGAAATATCTTAAGACTGATTTTTCTAAGGTGCTGTGGTCTGATGAGATGAGAGTGACTCTTGATGGGCCAGATGGATGGGCCTGTGGCTGGATCAGTAATGGGCACAGAGCTCCACTCCGACTCAGACGCCAGCAAGGTGGAGGTGGAGTACTGCTATGGGCTGGTATCATCAAAGACGAGCTTGTTGGACCTTTTCGAGTTGAGGATGGACTCAAACTCAACTCCCAGACCTACTACCAGTTCCTGGAAGAAACCTTCTTCAAGCAGTGGTATAGGAAAAAGTCAGCATCTTTCAAGAAGCTCCATCTCATGCGTCCAAATACTCCACTGCATGGCTAGCCAGTAAAGGTCTGAAAGGTGAAAAAATAATGACATGGCCCCCTTGTTCACCTGACCTAAACCCCATAGAGAACCTGTGGTCCATTATAAAATGTGAGGTCTACAAAGAGGGAAAACAGTACACCTCTCTGAACAGCGTCTGGGAGGCCGTGGTTGCTGCTGCACACAATGTTGGTCGTGAACAGATAAAGAAATTGACAGAATCTATGGATGGAAGGCTTTTGAGTGTCCTCATGAAGAAGGGTGGCTATATTGGTCACTGATTTGTTTTTGTTTTGTGTTTGAATGTCAGATATGTTTATTTGCAAATCTGGAGTTGTCATATCAGTGTACCTGGTGAAAATAAGTGAAATGGCTACATATTTGGTTTTTATTAAGTTGCCTAATAATTCTGCACAGTGAAAGTTACCTGAACACATACGGTACATATTCTCCTAAAATGGCCAAAACTAAAAACGCCCCACTCTAACTTCCATACATATTCAGCTTTGATATTTATGAGTCTTTTTGGTTGACTGAGAACATAGTTGTTGTTCAATAATAAAACTAATCCTCAAAAATACAACTTGCCTAATAATTCTGCACTCAGTGTACAAAACTCTAGCACAAAAGAAAGGATCAGCATTAGGTACTGCATATCATTATATTACAGGCATTTGGCAGACACTCTTATCCACAGCAACATACAACACACCCAGAGCAGCTTGGAGAACAGTTGGGGGTAAGATGCCTTGCTCAAGGGCATTTCAGTCATTCCTGCTGGTCCAGGGAATCAAACCAGCAACCTTTTGGTCCCAAAGTTGCTTCTCTAACCATTAGGCCATGGCTTCCCATCAGATTAGTGCCAGATGTAGAGCAGGACTACAGCACCCATCAGCCACTGCACTCCATATGTACATCATGCACTGAATAACATGATCACAAGCACCTGAAGTATGTTTATGCACAAAGAGTACCAGTATATCAATCATGTTTCTACAGCTCTCTTTGTCTAGTGGCTGTTGTGACCAGCATTGTTATCTGTTGTCATATCCATCTGCCATGTTCATTTATATTTCATGCTAGTTTGCTTGTGTTTATGTTATGTATTCCTAGTCTTTGTTCATGTGTGTTTCACTTTTAATAAAAATACTCCACATGTACTGTATAATAGAAGAGTATAACCAGGGGAGCCATAATTTTTTAATTATGTTCCATTCGTGGATATCACAATCCACCATTATCAAAAGTAAGATAAATCTCAACCACTCAAAAACAAGTCAGCCTCTCAATAATATCATCTTTGACCTATTGACAGGACAAAAAAAAAAAAAAGCATTCTGTGGGTGGTAGGGTCAGGAATAAAAGGCTCCATATTAGTTCCATATTAGTTTACATATTGTAAAAATTATCCTAATATTTAAATACAGTGGTGCTTGAAAGTTTGTGAACCCTTTAGAATTTTCTATATTTCTGCATAAATATGACCTAAAACATAATCAGATTTTCACACAAGTCCTAAAAGTAGATAAAGAGAACCCAGTTAAACAAATGAGACAAAAATATTATACTTGGTCATTTATTTATTGAAGAAAATGATCCAATATTGCATATCTGTGAGTGGCAAAAGTATGTGAACCTCTAGGATTAGCAGTTAATTTGAAAGTGAAATTAAAGTCAGGTGTTTTCAATCAATGGGATGACAATCAGGTGCGAGTGGGCACCCTGTTTTATTTAAAGAACAGGGATCTATCAAAGTCTGATCTTCACAACATATGTTTGTGGAAGTGTATCATGGCACGAACAAAGGAGATTTCTGAGGACCTCAGAAAAAGCATTGTTGATGCTCATCAGGCTGTAAAAAGTTACAAAACCATCTCTAAAGAGTTTGGACTCCACCAATCCACAGCCAGACAGATTATGTGCAAATGGAGGAAATTCAAGACCATTGTTATCCTCCCCAGGAGTGGTCGACTAACAAAGATCACTCCAAGAGCAAGGAGTGTAATAGTCAGCGAGGTCACAAAGGACCTCAGGGTAACTTCTAAGCAACTGAAGGCCTCTCTCACATTGGCTAAAGTTCATGAGTCCACCATCAGGAGAACACTGAACAATGGTGTGCATGGCAGGGTTGCAAGGAGAAAGCCACTGCTCTCCAAAAAGAACATTGCTGCTCGTCTGCAGTTTGCTAAAGATCACGTGGACAAGCCAGAAGGCTATTGGAAAAATGTTTTGTGGATGAATAAGACCAAAATAGAACTTTTTGGTTTAAATGAGAATTATTATGTTTGGAGAAAGGAAAACACTGCATTCCAGCATAAGAACCTTATCCCATCTGTGAAACGTGGTGGTAGTATCATGGTTTGGGCCCGTTTTGCTGCATCTGGGCCAGGACGGCTTGCCATCATTGATGGAACAATGAATTCTGAATTATACCAGCGAAATCTAAAGGAAAATGTCAGGACATCTGTCCATGAACTGAATCTCAAGAGAAGGTGGGTCATGCAGCAAGACAACGACCCTAAGCACACAAGTCGTTCTACCAAAGAATGGTTAAAGAAGAATAAAGTTAATGTTTTGGAATGGCCAAGTCAAAGTCCTGACCTTAATCCAATCGAAATGTTGTGGAAGGACCTGAAGCGAGCAGTTCATGTGAGGAAACCCACCAACATCCCAGAGTTGAAGCTGTTCTGTATGGAGGAATGGGCTAAAATTCCTCCAAGCCGGTGTGCAGGACTGATCAACAGTTACCGGAAACGTTTAGTTGCAGTTATTGCTGCACAAGGGGGTCACACCAGATACTGAAAGCTGGGCTCACGCTAGCCACTCGCATGTCCGCAAATTGCGAAGTTTTATTCCAATTTGCGAAAAGAAAATCATCTGTATTCGCATTTTATGCGAAAGTCATTTAAAGTTTAAGCAAAATCCATCAAACAATTGCGATTTCTCAAGATAAACAGTACCTTTCAGGGCCTGAATTTGGGCACGGGATTGCGTGTATTGCGCATATTTTTTTTAAAATTCCCACACCTTTAACGATTCTAATGCGAGAGATTCCCGCACACATTACTGCATTGCCTGACAATGTCAATCTAATAATGGATCAGTGTGAATGCGCGACCACCTTCTGTTCTCAAGGTTACTTGAATTGAACCCTCCTTTTACTGACTGACCCCCCTCTCCCCCCGTAGCCTACTCAGAAAAAAAAAAAAACAGCAGACACAGACAGTTCTCACACACACACAGATACAGCGCGCACACTCTTCCTCTCTCGGACTTTAGCTGTAAAACAAACCTGGACCGCTGGCTAAAATGTACAAGTGCAGTGGCAGAAGTTTCCCCTGCTAAGAGGAAAACTCCTGAATCCGATGGTGGTAATAGCAGTGTGAGTGATACCGTTGAGAATACACAGGACGAGACAGCTAATGTTAACGTCGACGTTGCGAAGGGGATTAGATCAGAGCATGGCTATAAGAAAAAAGTATTTACAAGGAAAAGCAAAGGACACTGATGCTGACAAAAGGGATGACCACTAGGAGAAAGAGTAGGAAAGACTACATATGTACAAGAATCCTGCACTCAGCAAAGATGAATTGTTCAGTGTTGAGAACAATTTGATTTTTTTTAAATTAAAGATGGCATATGACACAGGAGACAGGGCTATATGGTATAAGAAAATCATGAAAAGTCAACAAAGACTGTTGTCATGTTAACGTTCTATATGTGGACTGAAACAAAGTTTGTAAATTCATTCAGTGTTAAAAACAGTTTGATAGTGTTTTCTTATTTTAATTGTAGACATTAAACAGAGGACAAGGATGATCAGATCAAACATGAGAATAGAAAAATGATATAAAAGTTGATAAAAAAAGATGATATAAAAGTGTTATAAAAGGAAAAAGCAAAGGTCACTGATTAAAGAGATGGTCACTAAAAGAAGAGGCAAATAACACAAATATAGTTAAGAGAATCCTGAAAAGTCAGCAGACTGGTTTAAGTTAGATTTTAAGTTAGACTTGTTGTGTCGATAAATTCATTGAGTGCTATTAAGAACAGACTGATTTTTTTCTTTTTTTATAATTAAACAAAGCAGTGACACTTAAAGAATAGTGCATGAAGATGAGGAAGAAGCAGCTGTGTAAAGCAACACTAAGGAGGTTGTAAAATTAGCTTAACTAAAAGGCACACAACCTTCCAAACTCTTCCTAGAGCCTTACTCGCACTGCTAGAAAAAGGCTATTGGTGTTTGATGGCATAATACAGTCAGTCAGCAATGTCATGCTGTAAAGGATCTCTTTCATTTTGTGGTGGTTTTCTACCCTCCACCCGAAACTGAACAGTCCATATCTTAGACGGCTGGTGGGAATAATACTTGCATTTATCCACCCGGCCTTTGTCTGACAATGCTATCCAAATTTGGATATATCAAAATGAAAAGTCTACTAAAAAGGATACCTTAAATGGTGACAAAAGGTTACATACTGTAGAGATCTTCAATCTGAGTAGTGGCAGAAGGTAAGACCTAAGCTATTTAAGCCCACAAGTAGCGTTCCCCACAAACTGTATAAATCCCCCCCATTTGAGTCACTGAGGGGGGGAATTCCCCCCCCCCATTCTGAAAAATGAAATTCAGGCCCTGCCTTTCGTGTCCATCTTCGATATTTTGATTTATAACCAACGCCCCCGAGTTTCGAAGCTTCTTACTGGTTGACCGCAAATTACGTCTTCCAATAGCATCGGACCTTACATATAAAATGATCAATTTCCGAGTTGCGCTGATAATGTTGGCAATTCTCACTCATTAGTGAACAAGATTATAGCGAGGTTTGTTTAAAATAAATTATCCGACTTTACGTATGACAAAAACTTATCTAAAAGGTGAGATAACATTAGAATATTCTGTTAGCTTTCTCAGTTAGGGATAAAAACACGATATAACCATTCTAAAGACGTATTTTCTACATAATATCAACCCTGACAGAACTTTGGAAGAACTCACAGATGAACCAGGATATATCGACCAAGTGTACCTTGTTTTCAGAGCGGTTTGACGCACATGGTTCAAAGTTTTGACTGCAAGTGTTTCATTTGAGAAATTAATGGTGAATATCATTATATTTGGGTTATGAGATTAATTTATAAGAAACAACCATTGATTTTAACTCCCTGAGCTCTCTTCATCCTACCCATAAAGACACCCCCCTCCCCCTAAACACACACACACACACACACACGGATCCCAATTATACACACACACACACACACACACACACACACAGGCCAGTCAGCATACTACAGAGGGTGACTAAGGCCCTGTCCACACGGCAACGGATTCAGGTGACTCCGATACAATTGCTTATTGTTTAGGCCTGGCGTCCACACAGCACCGGCGTTTTGGGTGCCCAAAACGCAATCTTTTTGAGAACGGGTTCCAGAGTGGAAAGATCTGGCAACGTTGCCGTTGTGAAGTCGTCTGGATGAGTAGAACGGATTTGTTTACGATGATGTCACAACCACATGACTGTCAGTGCTTCATGCCGGGTAGAAGTGTAACGAACTCGATGCGAGTTGTCAACAAATCCTATAACTTGGTTCATGAAACGCGCTTACAAAATATTTTCACTGTGAATATTTATTGTGTAATGGTGCAAAGTGAGAGAGAGAGAGAGACTCTGCCCTTAGGGCAGAGTCAATCCCGCCAGCAAAAATAGGGAAAAAAAGGAGCGATCTCACCTCTTCAGATGTTGGTTTAAGTCCTACAATACATTCCTCAAAAAGGGCATAGAAGAACAAATTAATCCATCAACGTGTAGCATTCAATTTATTCCGGACCATTAAAGACGCCGCCTTCCGCGTAGAATCATACGTCATCCTCGCCGCCATATTGGATAGGTCAAAGCGGAGAATAAAGATTAGCTGCCTTTAACTGTACCAACAGGTTTGCCGTCCAAACGAGATCACATGGGATTACCTTTCACAGGTGAGACTGGAAAAATACTTTTCATTGTATTTGGTCATTATAATGTAATTTTACGAACAGATTTTCCTGACTTTGTGGCTAATATGAAGTCTCGCGCATAATAGTTTATGCGCATGCGTCCTTACTTTTTCTATTGTTCTGGTGTCTCCGAAGGGACCGTCTTACAGCGCCCCTAGAGGTGTGGCATGTGTATTGCATCGTTTTCAGCAAGCGTTGCGTTGCCATATGGACCTGATATTTTACTGATCGTTGCCCATTTGGACGCGATATATTTTTAAATAACATCTCGTTGCTGTTGTCGTGTGGATGTAGCCTAAGGGCTAAAAGGTGCATAGATAGCAAAGAATGCAAAGCACATCACACCAGATGTTATAATGAAAAATATGGACTCCGTAAACCAGATTAAGCGGGTTAAATTAAACACACAATTTCATTACATATATACAGTTGATGAAATGATCAAAATAAGAGGGTTCAAGAATAAATAAGCATGCTATGAACATAAATCAAGAACATGGAAAGATAAAGGCAGGAAACAAGCTTGCAAACACTATTGAAACACCAACAAACTACAATAACAATTCATTTTTCAATATTATGTCAGTGCAAGAAACATTTAGAAGTATAACATATCTTGCTAAAAAAATTACTTTGCAAAAAAGAAAATTGTTCTTTTAGCATTTCTTGCTAAGCGAAATTGCAAATTGCTAAAGAAAAATTTGAGTCTTTAGCACTTTTCGCTAAAACAATTTGGGTCCTAGAGTGAGCACAGGAAAGCAAAGGTTCACATACTTTTGCCACTCACAGATATATGTAATATTGGATCATTTTCCATAATATATAAATGACCAAGTATAATGTGTCTCTTATTTGTTTAACTGGGTTCTCTTCATCTACTTTTAGGACTTGTGTGAAAATCTGATGTTTTAGGTCATATTTATGCAGAAATATAGAAAATTCTAAAGGGTTCACAAACTTTCAAGCACCACTGTAGATGGACCCTGTATAAGAAAATCTGAGTTTGTATGAAACCAACTAACTAACTAACATTTTACTAAGCAAACCATAGGACCTATCTCCACTGCACTGTTATCACGTGTTGGCCACACCCAAGCAATAGCAACTGGTACCACAAACACAAAGCCCCTGGCCTATTTACAGTTTTCCATGCAGAAGCATTTCTGTGGATTAAATCCACATTTCAATTGAGGCTTTTTTGGGTTGTTGTGTTTTTTTTTTGTGTGTGTGTGTGTGTGTGTGTGTGTGTGTTTTCCCTCCATTTATTTGGGCACTCACTCCCTACATGACTTCTTTTAGCCCAGTCTAGAATATTTACTCTCCAAACAACTGAAATGAATACAGTGGATATAAAAAGTGTACACACCCCGTTAAAATGATAGGTTTTCCTTTTGTAAAACAATGAGACCACAAAAAATAATTTCAAAACTTTTCCCACCTTTAATGTGACCTATAACCTGTACAATTCAATTGAAAAACAAACAAATCTGTCAGGGGGAAAAAAACATAAAAAACGTACAATAAACTGGTTGCATAAGTGTGCACACCCTTAAACTAATACTTTGTTGAAGCGTCTTTTGATTTAATTACAGCATTCAGTCTTTCTGGGTTCATGCCTGCCATCAATTAAAATGACTCTGATTAACCCCAAATAAAGTTCAGATATTTACTCAGTTGCATCCTCCAGCAAAAGCTAGGGTTCACAGAGAGCTTACAAAGCGTCAAAGGGATCTCATTGTTGAAAGGTATCAGCCAGGAAAAGGGTACAGAAAAATTTTTCCATGGCATTAGATACAGTATACCATGGAGCACAATAAATACAGTCAGTCATCAAGAAGTGGAGAAAATATGGGACAACAGTGACATTACTGAGAACTGGCCATCCCTCCAAAATTGATGAAAAAAACAAGACAAAAACTGGTCAGGGAGGCTGCCAAGAGGCCAACAGCAACACTGAAGGAGCAGGAATTTCTGGCAAGTACTGGTTGTGTATTACATGTGACAACAATCTCCTGTATTCTCCATATGTCTGGAGTATAAGGTAGGGTCAAAGAAAAACATCCAGGCCTGGCTAAGTTTTGAAAAATAAATAAATAAATAAATAAAAATACAAAATCAACTCTCCCAAAAGCATGTGGGAAAATGTGTGATGGTCTGATGAAACCAAGGTTGAACTTTTTAGCCACAAGTCCAAAAGGTATGTTTGGTGCAAAAACACCACTGCACATCACCAAAAGAACACCATACCCACGGTGAAGCATGGTGGTGGCAGCATCATGTTTTGGGGTTGTTTTTCTTCAGCTGGAACAGGGGCTTTAGTCAAGGTGGAGGGAATTATGAACAATTCTAAATACCAGTTAATTTTGGCCCAAAACCTTCAGGTGTCTGCTACAAAGCTGAATATGAAGAGGAATTTCATCTTTCAGCATGGCAATGACCCCAAAAAAGTTTTGGAATGGCCCAGCCAGAGCCCAGACCTAAATCCAATTGAAAATCTGTGGGGTGACCTGAAGAGGGCTGTGCACAAGAGATGCTCTCACAATCTGACAGATTTGGAGCGCTTTTGCAAGGAAGAGTGGGCAAATATTGTCAAGTCTAGATGTGGCAGGCTGATAGACTCCGACCCAAAAAGACTGAATGCTGTAATTAAATCAAAAGGTGCTTCAACAAAGTATTAGTTTAAGGGTGTGCACACTTGTGCAACCAGCTTATTGTACTCCCCCCAGCAGAATTGTTTGTCAATTGAATTGTACAGGTTATAGGTCACATTAAAGATGGGAAAAAGTTTAAGTTATTTATTGTGGTCCAATTTTTTTACATCAGAAAAACCTCATTTTAATGGGGTGTGTACACTTTTTATATCCACTGTATATCCAAGAACACTCTGTTGCATACAATGACACAGAACTTATTGCTGCATACAAGCTAACTTAGCTCCTGTGGAAAGAATGCAATGGCGTGAGCTTAAAATAAGTAACCTTGACACAGCGTTCCAACACTTTTGTTTGTTTTTATTTAGTGAAGCGTTGCACTAAGCCACTAACAGCCCTGCTAGGTGACAACAGCTTTGCATGCATATTCAAAGCCCCAGAATTCAGTGTCTAAGATTGACACAGCTTATATAAAGCATTTCCTTGTGCACTACTGTGCAAAAGACTAGATCGACTCCAGGTAAAGTTTTGCTCATCACAGAAAGGTGTTTACCTGTGTGTATTGTAGATCAGGTTGAGTCCGGTCTTCAAATGTAGTGTTTTGTAAGAGGAAGACAGAGGTTAAGTCTTTTTATGTGTTTCTTTATGGCTATTGCTGATCTTTCCAACACTTCCAAGGACAAAATCAGGAGAAATCAGACTCCGCCTAAGCACAGTTCTGGTTGTGTACCTGCCCATCCCACCAAGTCTATGCCAACCTCTCACTCCCTTTTGTTCCTCTGTCCAAATCCTTTCACACACTTCTCATTCGCAATTTTTTTTCTTCAACAATAATTGAGAACAGAGCTTTTGTTGTTCTCAGAGGCATTTTACTGAAAGGATTAATAAACTGTATGTTGGTTCAAATCTGTTTAAAAAAAAAAAGGTATTTCAAATATGCTAAATGTAGACAATTTTTAGCCCAGCAACATCTCCATATTGTGCTAGAACCTTTCATACGAGCCACCTTGATAGATAACACAATTCATAGGTGTGCCAGGATTAAATTTACTTTATTTAACCAAGTTTTTTTTTTTGTAAAACACACACACGCCAAAAAAAAAAAACCTCACTGAGATTAAAATTTCTTTTTCAAGACTGACCTGGCCAAGAAATAAATTTATACATTATGTTTTAACCATTGCCAAGATAAACAACCACACAAACACTTGGGTGTGTACAAAATTTTAATAGATCTAGGCAAACTAGTTTTACCCATTTAAAGCTTCACAGCTTTAGCCAGGCATGCTTTACTATGGCAACTCCTTTTCAATAAACACTAAGGATTACAGACTCACTTTAAAAGAGAAAACTAAGACAACTGACTTACAGAGTCATTCATTTATAAATAATATTTAACACATCAATTTTTATCATTATATTCACTGCCAGTCAAACATTTTTAACACCCTGTGTTTAGTTTTTGGTTAATTCAAGAAACAAGAATTAGAAAACCAAAATAAGAAGTATTTATACCTGAATTACGAATCTTGTTTATTTTATTGAAGAAAAAAAAAATCTAGATCTAACTGGATACAGCAGATCCGTATGACTCCATTTAAGATCTTGTAGCACATGTTTTTCTTGCAGTAGATACTAACACTGGCTAATATTAACTGTAAGGCAAATATAGATGTTAGTCTGTACATGCTTCAACAAACAAGGGTTAATTAGAAACTAGGAGTGGAAAATTAATAAACCCTAATAAAGATTTGCAAGGCATAAATATCCACCCCTTTAACTTTTTCCATATTTTGTAGTGTTGTAAACTGGAACTTTAAATGGACTAAATTTGAATTATGTAATAAATTAACATAAAGCCTGTAATATTGCAGGAAGACTAGATTTTGCAGAATTACTGACAAATAAAAATGCAAAAGTTTTGACTGCATATGTATTTGCTCCACATTGCTGTGAAACCCCTAAATCATGTATTTGATGGAAGACTTAATTTTTGTTCTTATTTAAATGGCCAACAGTGGGCAAACTAATAATAATACATTTGCTATGACCTGCTCCTGTATGTTAATTCTGACAACAAAAGATCAGTCTGAGTTTTAGGGAAAATAATAATAAAACTCCACATGTTCACAAACATTTGGTTGGCATCATACTGTACGTTCACCAGACACTGTAATAGCACTGTACCTCTGTTTATTCATGCAAATATCCTGTCAGCCAATTGTGTGGCAGCAGCACAATACATAAAACATGCATGTACAGGTCAAGAGCTTCAGTTAATGTTCACATCAAACAGCAGAATGGAGGAAATTGCGAATCAATGAATATGACTGTGACATGGATGTTGATGCCAGACAGGCTAGTTTGAGTATTTCAGAAACTTCTGCTCTTCTTGGATTTTCACACAAGTCTCTAGAGTTTGCACAACATAGTGCAGAGAAGAACAAGAAATAAAAAAAAAATCCAGTAAGCATCAGTTTTACAAGCAGAAACTCCTTTCTGCTAAGAGAAGTCAGAGAAGAATGGCCAGATACAAGTTGACAGGAAGTATACAGTACTGTAACTCAAATAACCATGTGGTGATCAGAAAAGCATCTCAGAACACTGAACCTTGAAGTGGATGAGCTACAACAGTAGAAGATCATCAAGTTCCACTCCTGTCAGCCAAAAACAGGAATATGAGGCAACAGTAGGCTGAAAATGGACAGTTGAAGGTTGGAAACAGACCAGGTGATGTGTTTCCAATCTTCAATATTGCATGAAGCTTTTGTATCTGCAAAATATTTTGCATTGTACTACATTGTAATACATGATTGGCTGATTAGATAATTGCATGAATTTCATTATACACTGTTTTGGCTTATATACATGTGGCAGCGGGGGCGTGGTCAAGCACCGGTCTGTGACAGGAGGGCGGAGTCAGGGAAGGTAAGTGGCAGAATCACTTCACCTGAGAGCAATTAACCTGTGTTTGTGTGTCTTCCCAGGGACCGCGCCCTATTTAGGGAGGGAGAGCGAGAGCAGAGGAGATCTCTCCCGAACCAGACACCTGATGCGTGTGTGTGCGTGTGTCTGTGTTAAACAGATTGTGTTCCCTGAAAAGTGGAAGCAATAAAACTATTTGTTGAACCTGATCTCTGTCCTGCCGTCCTCTGTGCTCCACCCACACCTAGGGAAAGCTACAGTGGTGCCGAAACCCGGGAAATGGAGCACCAACCCAGCAGCCCCATGGAATCCTCCCCGTTCACCGACCTGGTCCACGCCCTCGCCACGGCTCAGCAAAGCCAGCACCAGGCGCTCGTCACACTCCGAAAGGAACAAGAGCGGCGCTTCGATGCCCTGGTGCTGGCCCAGCAAGAAGATCGCAAGGCGTTCCGGCGTCTCCTCGCGTCGGCGGGGCCCACCAGCGCTCCGGCCGCGGGCCCGTCTCCCCTCACCTTAACTAAGATGGGCCCGCAGGATGACCCCGAGGCTTTCTTCACGTTATTCGAGCAGGTCGCTGAAGCCTCGGGGTGGCCGATGGAGCAGCGCGCGGCGCGCCTCCTCCCCCTCCTGACGGGAGAGGCGCAGCTGGCTGCACTACAGCTCCCCGCCGATCGCCGGCTGGCCTATGCCGACCTTCGCCGGGCTGTCCTTCAGCGCGTGGGGCGCACGCCGGAGCAGCAGCGCCAGCGCTTCCGCGCGCTGCGGATGGAGGAAGTCGGCAGCCCGTTCGCGTTCGGCCAGCAGCTCCGGGACGCCTGCTGGCGGTGGCTGAGGGCCGAAGATCGCGACGCCGAGGGAATCGTCGATCAGGTGGTACTGGAACAGTTCATCGCCCGCTTACCAGCAGGAGCCGCGGAGTGGGTCCAGTGCCACCGCCCGGCGTCGCTGGATCAGGCAGTCGAGCTGGCGGAGGATCATCTGGCGGCTGTCTCGGCGGCAGGACAGCAGATGTCGACATCTCTTCTCTCCTCTTCTCTTTCTCTCTCTCTCTCTCCCCTCCTTCTGTGTCCCGTCCTCGCCCCATTCCCCCACCGCGGAGGCGGGGGCCGGCACCACCCCTGCCAGCCCGCCGCACCCGCGGTGCCCTCCCGTTTCTCCCTTCTGTGTCTGTCTCTCCCCCACCTCAGGTGAGTGAGCCCCAGAGCACCGGTGCAGAGGGGAAGCCCGGGCCGGTTTGCTGGCGCTGCGGGGAACCGGACCACCTTCAACAGCAGTGCACAGCAATGGACGTGGGCGCGGTGGTTCGGATCCCCGACGCGCCAGAGGCCGCCCTCGATCGGGCCGGAGCGTATCGCATACCGGTGAGTATCCAAGGGGCTACATATCAGGCATTGGTGGATTCTGGTTGTAATCAGACCTCAATTCGCCAAAGCCTGGTTCAAAACGAGGCATTGGGGGGAGCACAAGGGGTGAAGGTTTTGTGTGTGCACGGGGATGTTCACAGCTACCCTTTGGTGTCGGTCCATATTATTTTCAGAGGGGAAAAATTTATAGTGAAGGCAGCGGTTAATCCTCGCCTTACCCACTCGTTAATTTTGGGGACTGATTGGCCGGGATTTCGGGGTTTAATGACGCGCCTAGTAGAGAGTGGGTCCTGCCAGTTGACAGGGGGAGGTCCCGGTGTCGTTTTGGCGGGAGCAGCTGTCGCAGAGCCGTCTACGTCATCTCCGCGTCAGGGTGAGGAGCCACCGGCTCCTCCTCTCTCTATTGGGGAATCCCTCGCGGATTTCCCATTGGAGCAGTCGCGAGACGAGACTCTGCGGCATGCGTTTGACCAAGTGAGAGTAATCGATGGTCAAACGCTCCCGCCGAACGCCACCCCGTCCTTCCCCTACTTCGCGATTATGAAGGATAGGTTATACCGAGTGACGCAGGACACTCAAACTAAAGAGCGAGTCACGCAGCTTTTGATTCCAAAGAGCCGCCGGGAATTGGTATTCCAGGCGGCTCACTTTAATCCCATGGCTGGACACTTAGGGCAGGATAAAACACTAGCCCGAATAATGGCCCGATTCTATTGGCCGGGGATTCGCGGCGATGTCCGTAGGTGGTGTACGGCATGCCGCGAATGCCAGTTAGTAAATCCAGCGGCCATTCCAAAAGCGCCATTGCGCCCTCTACCGTTAATCGAGACCCCGTTTGAAAGAATTGGGATGGATCTCGTCGGGCCATTAGATCGGTCAGCACGAGGGTACCGCTTTATATTAGTTCTAGTGGACTATGCAACGCGATACCCGGAAGCAGTGCCTCTGCGCAATATCTCAGCACGCAGTATTGCAGAGGCGCTCTTCCGCGTCATCTCCCGAGTTGGAATCCCGAAAGAGATTCTGACTGATCAAGGCACTACGTTTATGTCACGAACACTACGCGAACTGTATGGGTTATTGGGGATTAAGCCGATCCGCACCAGTGTGTATCACCCACAAACGGACGGTTTAGTAGAACGGTTCAACCGCACCCTCAAAAATATCATTAAGAAATTCGTAAGTGAGGACGCACGTAATTGGGATAAGTGGCTCGAACCCTTGCTGTTCTCAGTGCGAGAGGTCCCTCAAGCCTCCACGGGGTTCTCCCCGTTCGAATTATTATATGGGCGTAAGCCGCGCGGCATCCTGGACGTGCTGCGGGAAAATTGGGAGGAGGGACCTTCACAAAGTAAGAATGAAATTCAGTACGTTATGGACCTGCGCGCAAAACTCCACACGCTCACCCACCTAACTCAGGAGAATTTGCGGCAGGCCCAGGAACGGCAAGCCCGCCTGTACAACAAGGGTACGCGCCTTAGAGAGTTCACACCGGGAGATAAAGTACTCGTACTCTTGCCCACGTCGAGCTCCAAATTAATCGCCAAGTGGCAAGGACCCTTTGAGGTCACACGGCGAGTCGGGGACGTCGACTATGAGGTGAGGCGAACAGACAGGGGTGGGGCGCTACAGATTTACCACCTCAATCTGCTCAAACTCTGGAACGAGGAGGTCCCCGTGGCGTTGGTGTCGGTAGTTCCGGAGAAGGCGGAGCTGGGGCCGGAGGTTCAAAAAGGGAATTTGGCATCACGTACCTCTCCGGTCCCCTGTGGAGACCACCTCTCCCCGACCCAACTCACGGAGGTCGCCCAGTTGCAGGCCGAGTTTTCGGATGTGTTCTCGCCCCTGCCCGGTCGCACTAACCTCATAGAACACCACATAGAGACACCCCCGGGGGTGGTAGTGCGTAGCCGCCCTTATAGACTACCCGAACACAAAAAAAAGGTGGTTCGGGAAGAACTTCAGGCCATGCTCGAAATGGGCATCGTCGAGGAGTCCCACAGCGACTGGAGCAGCCCGGTGGTCTTGGTTCCCAAGGCCGACGGCTCGGTCCGGTTCTGTGTGGACTATAGAAAAGTCAACGCGGTGTCTAAATTCGACGCGTACCCAATGCCTCGTATTGATGAGCTGCTCGATCGACTAGGCACGGCTCGCTTTTACTCGACACTGGATTTAACGAAGGGATATTGGCAGATCCCCTTGACTCCATTATCCCGGGAGAAAACGGCCTTTTCCACACCGTTCGGCTTACACCAGTTCGTCACACTTCCGTTTGGGCTGTTTGGGGCGCCCGCTACGTTTCAGCGGCTGATGGACCGGGTCCTCCGGCCCCACGCCACCTATGCGGCCGCCTACCTGGACGACATTATCGTTTATAGTAACGACTGGCAGCGGCACCTGCAACACCTGAGGGCCGTCCTTAGGTCGCTGAGACGGGCGGGACTCACGGCCAACCCAAAGAAGTGTGCGATTGGGCGGGTGGAAGTACGGTATCTGGGCTTCCACTTGGGCAACGGGCAGGTGCGTCCCCAAATTAATAAGACAGCAGCGATTGCGGCCTGCCCGAGGCCCAAGACCAAAAAGGGGGTGAGACAGTTCCTGGGGCTGGCTGGCTACTATCGTAGGTTTATACCTAATTATTCGGACGTCACCAGCCCGCTGACTGACCTCACTAAAAAGGGGGCGCCAGATCCGGTCCAGTGGACGGAGCAGTGCCAGCGGGCTTTCTCGGAGGTAAAGGCTGCACTGTGTGGGGGGCCACTTTTACACTCCCCTGACTTCTCTCTCCCTTTTATGTTACAGACGGATGCGTCGGACAGAGGGCTGGGGGCCGTTTTGTCCCAGCAGGTGGAGGGGGAGGATCGCCCGGTCCTATACATCAGCCGGAAGCTGTCAGTGCGTGAGGGGCGCTACAGCACGATCGAAAAGGAGTGCCTGGCGATCAAATGGGCGGTCCTCGCCCTCCGGTACTACCTGCTGGGGCGCTCTTTCACCCTCTGTTCGGACCACGCGCCCCTCCAGTGGCTCCACCGCATGAAAGATGCCAACGCGCGGATCACCCGTTGGTATCTGGCGCTCCAACCCTTTAATTTCAAGGTGGTCCACAGGCCGGGGGCGCAGATGGTCGTGGCGGACTTCCTCTCCCGTCAAGGGGGGGGGGGGGGGGGAGTCGGCTGCGGGCCGGACGGCTGCCCGGCCTGAGTCGGGCAGTGGGGGTATGTGGCAGCGGGGGCGTGGTCAAGCACCGGTCTGTGACAGGAGGGCGGAGTCAGGGAAGGTAAGTGGCAGAATCACTTCACCTGAGAGCAATTAACCTGTGTTTGTGTGTCTTCCCAGGGACCGCGCCCTATTTAGGGAGGGAGAGCGAGAGCAGAGGAGATCTCTCCCGAACCAGACACCTGATGCGTGTGTGTGCGTGTGTCTGTGTTAAACAGATTGTGTTCCCTGAAAAGTGGAAGCAATAAAACTATTTGTTGAACCTGATCTCTGTCCTGCCGTCCTCTGTGCTCCACCCACACCTAGGGAAAGCTACAATACAGTATTTAGTTTTATCTACTCTAGTCCATTTACAGTCAAAAATAGCATTAGCCTATAGAAGCACCATAAGGTGCTTGAAACAGAGAACTCACCTCAGCATACTACTCAACTCTGCCAATTAAACATTTTACCTATTCATAATGTTCTATTATTGCAGTTCAAAACCAACTGACTGTACAAACCACTGGCTGGGTAATATCTACCTGTAACCAACAGACCAGTCTTACCTATTTACAGCTGAAGTTACTCATGCAACCGCCATCTTAAACCAGGAACTTAACTTGTTTATTACTGTACACAAGTGGCCTAATGAACATTTCTAAATGCTGGTGACTCAATTTCACAGCCCAAGATGTGAAACAGTGTCAACTGTCTTACATGCAGAGTCTGGCTTATTTATACTAATGTTTTTGTACTGGTGTCTATCCCATGTTTAATATGTAGAATCTGTCTAGGGCTTCAAGTATTAATAAATATACATTTTGGGGGAAAAATTTTTTTATTTTTAAATCATTTTAAAATATAAATATTCCTTAAACATAAACCTGCATTTTATGGTTGTTAATCCATATTGCACATTGCTTAGTTGAAAATGGATTTGGAGGACACAAGGGAATGTTAGTAAGCCACTGAAATTACATTTTGAACTACTTTTTTCTTCCAGTGGCAGGGAAGCATTCTGAGTAATTCTCCTAATACAGTACACTGAGACTTTGAAATTGTTTTGGACATGGTTACATCCCCAGGGCTAATTTGCCTTTTTACATTGTAGTTATTTATAAATGCAAATTTGGATCTAGTGCATACCAAAAACTGTAAAACACCACTGTGCCGGTTGTCGAAACGTTAAGGCTCTCGCAGACTATAAAAAGAAAAAAAGTGATGTTACATTTCCTGCAACTTTCATATTATACTGGTCCAACTTCATTGTTGCATTCATGTACGTGTTCTTATCTGATCACGTTGCAGTGTTTCTTCCTGTTAAATGGAAACTTTAAAAAAAAACATACACTGCTATCCGAAGGCACTGGGCTTCCTTATGCTGTTGTATCACTGATATGCATTTTCATTCAAAATCGAGTTTATGTTGGTGTAGCAACTTTTTTGAACTTATTGTACTTATGATACAACAGTTTAACAGTGCTGCAAGGGGAACTAGTGCATTCTGACTAACAGGACAGTGTTACAGTGGCTTGGCCTAGTTTGTAGTTTACACATGCATGAGAGAGAGATGAGACCTCATGGAGTTACTTCATGGGTCCTTTTTTTTAACTGCAAACTTTTTTTTTTTAAATAATAAAATTTTCTTTTTGGTCACTGAGGTTAAGGTTTGATTTTAGATGTACGCATAGCATTAACTAGCTGCATTAATAATTATTTAGTAGAAAGTCTGCATAATGCCATGGTCTAGTGTGTGGTTTGCGTGTGTGCGGAGTGCTAATCCGCCTGTAACCTGTTTTGTAAGTGATGATTGTGCACTTACCCTTGCCTAAAACAGGCGTAGACTGCTGCTTGCTCAGAGGAGTTACCTTTCTCCTCATCTTGGTTAGTGTGTCTGGGTCCATCTGATTTTTGATCAGAGAGAATTGAGAGGTCACACACGTTGCTGGTGTACTTGTAGACCAACTGAAGTATTGAGCATACTGTCTGAATAACAGATGTAAATACTGTATACAGATTGACCATTAATAAGTCATTGTGCTACTTATTTGAAGCAGGCCAAGGAAGGCCAACTTTCAGTTTCTCTAAACAGGAAAAAGGAAGCTGCTTGTGATGATACTGGCTTGAACATTTAAACACATACTATAACTGATACGGCAGATAAACTAGCTTCCTGTTGCATGCAAAGATCTCGAAGCTGAAGTGAAGTAAGCCATTGCACCTGAATGTCTTTAAAAGCTAGTATAATGCATGCTTAACTTTTTTGTTACCACTATGTTTACATGCACATTTGTAATCTCTTGTATCTGTTTTTAAAAAAGGCACATCTACACTGCAAAAAACTGAATTTGAGGAGAAAATTACAGAATACCAGTGAAATTATCTTGCTGCATGGACAGGTATTTTTACTTGATAAGACATCTTAGAATAAGTTGGTTGCAATCTAGAACAAGTTTAATCATCTCAGAATTGGTGTCTTGTATTCTTCTAATATGAAATGCTAGATCATTTCAATTATTTTCAAGATATTTTCACTTGCTAAGATACCATTTTTTGCAGTGTAGTCTTGTGCGAGTCTGAATTGTATGGTTGGGTCTGCAAATATTAGTTGGTTGACATTGTACATGTAAATATTCCCATCGTTTTTCATCCAAAATGAATTCATTGGCAGATACCTAAGCTAAGGCTGAGATCAGCAGTTGGATATGTATTGTGTTCTTGGTATAAAGGTGGTATGCAACTGCAGGTTGAGACTTGTGGAAAAACATTGTACAAGTTACAAACTGTTTAGGCGTTTTGGATTTATTCACAGAGGATAAACACTATTTGTGTAAACTGGTAAATAATGCATTTGTATGCACTAGCAGGACAAAAGCACAGTGATAAAAATAACTGGAGATGAATTAAGCTTGTGTGTACTCACCTCTTGGTGTGTAAAAATGTTTCTTGTTCTCTGTGCTTTTTCTTTATCTCCCAGTGTGCCTACTCTGAGAAAGCTTCCTGAGCCTGTTCTCTTGGAATCAAGACAAACTGACTATCCTTGTACAAATATCTGCCCTCCAATTTTACCGTCTTACCGCTAGTATCGTGAAACAAAAAGGCCAATAACAAAATGCCATCGCTGTGGGAGTGGCTTAACATTTCTTCCTCTGAATTATTTCCTCCTTCTGCAGTTTGCTTGGAAAAGTTTTAAAACAAAAAAGATTTTGAAACTTCATTTGGCAGCAAGGCAGAACTACTTTTAGGCCTTTGTGTAGACATGTGACTGATGTGTATATCAGCAGAAGGAACTGATAAACGCTGCAATGCAAATGTCAAGTTACTACTTCATATAGAGCAACTGCTTTTGATGTTTTAGTAAATTTGATATCATAAAAAGTGATAATAATATTGATATTTGTGCTTTACTAAAATAAAGCATAATTTAGATATCTTTTTTAAATGTAGATAATAAGCAAACAAACTTGCCTCACCTTTCTCAAACAAAAGAACTTAGAGCTCCCCCTATTGCATATATGTAGTTATGACGTGAAAAAGTTAAACCTCTTATTCTGGATCTCTCATCTCATCTAATCTCATCTCATTATCTCTAGCCGCTTTATCCTGTTCTACAGGGTCGCAGGCAAGCTGGAGCCTATCCCAGCTGACTACGGGCGAAAGGCGGGGTACACCCTGGACAAGTCGCCAGGTCATCACAGGGCTGACACATAGACACAGACAACCATTCACACTCACATTCACACCTACGGTCAATTTAGAGTCACCAGTTAACCCAGTGCTTCTCAATTATTTTCTGTTACGCCCCCCCAGGAAAAAGAAAACATTTCGCACCCCTCCACTCTCCGCCACGACTATAAATAGTATAATTTGTCTATAAAATTGTTATAAGACTTATAACAATGGTGTTAGGTGTACAACCCCAATTCCAAAAAAGTTGGGACAAAGTACAAATTGTAAATAAAAACGGAATGCAATGATGTGGAAGTTTCAAAATTCCATATTTTATTCAGAATAGAACATAGATGACATATCAAATGTTTAAACTGAGAAAATGTATCATTTAAAGAGAAAAATTAGGTGATTTTAAATTTCATGACAACACCACATCTCAAAAAAGTTGGGACAAGGCCATGTTTATCACTGTGAGACATCCCCTTTTCTCTTTACAACAGTCTGTAAACGTCTGGGGACTGAGGAGACAAGTTGCTCAAGTTTAGGGATAGGAATGTTAACCCATTCTTGTCTAACGTAGGATTCTAGTTGCTCAACTGTCTTAGGTCTTTTTTGTCGTATCTTCTGTTTTTTGATGCACCAAATGTTTTCTATGGGTGAAAGATCTGGACCGCAGGCTGGCCAGTTCAGTACCCGGACCCTTCTTCTACGCAGCCATGATGCTGTAATTGATGCAGTATGTGGTTTGGCATTGTCATGTTGGAAAATGCAAGGTCTTCCCTGAAAGAGATGTTGTCTGGCTGGGAGCATATGCTGCTCTAGAACCTGGATATACCTTTCAGCATTGATGGTGTCTTTCCAGATGTGTAAGCTGCCCATGCCACACGCACTAATGCAACCCCATACCATCAGAGATGCAGGCTTCTGAACTGAGCGCTGATAACAACTTGGGTCATCCTTCTCCTCTTTAGTCCGAATGACACGGCGTCCCTGATTTCCATAAAGAACTTCAAATTTTGATTCATCTGACCACAGAACAGTTTTCCACTTTGCCACAGTCCATTTTAAATGAGCCTTGGCCCAGAGAAGACGTCTGCGCTTCTGGATCATGTTTAGATACGGCTTCTTCTTTGAACTATAGAGTTTTAGCTGGCAGCGGCGGATGGCACAGTGAATTGTGTTCACAGATAATGTTCTCTGGAAATATTCCTGAGCCCATTTTGTGATTTCCAATACAGAAGCATGCCTGTATGTAATGCAGTGCCGTCTAAGGGCCCGAAGATCACGGGCACCCAGTATGGTTTTCCGGCCTTGACCCTTACGCACAGAGATTCTTCCAGATTCTCTGAATCTTTTGATGATATTATGCACTGTAGATGATGAGATGTTCAAACTCTTTGCAATTTTAAACTGTCGAACTCCTTTCTGATATTGCTCCACTATTTGTCGGCGCAGAATTAGGGGGATTGGTGATCCTCTTCCCATCTTTACTTCTGAGAGCCGCTGCCACACCAAGATGCCCTTTTGATACCCAGTCATGTTAATGACCTATTGCCAATTGACCTAATGAGTTGCAATTTGGTCCTCCAGCTGTTCCTTTTTTGTACCTTTAACTTTTCCAGCCTCTTATTGCCCCTGTCCCAACTTTTTTGAGATGTGTTGCTGTCATGAAATTTCAAATGAGCCAATATTTGGCATGAAATTTCAAAATGTCTCACTTTCGACATTTGATATGTTGTCTATGTTCTATTGTGAATACAATATCAGTTTTTGAGATTTGTAAATTATTGCATTCCGTTTTTATTTACAATTTGTACTTTGTCCCAACTTTTTTGGAATCGGGGTTGTACATATAATATAAGTACAACTCTGCATAACATTGTATCCTTATTAGGGCTGTCAAACGATTAAAATTTTTAATCGCGATTAATCTCATAAAATTATGTAGTTAATCGCGATTAATCGCAAAAAATCTTTAAACATCTGTTTAAATTGTACTCAAATACATTTCTACATCAGAGCAAACATTTGAATATATGCTCTGATGCTCCATGTCAGTTATAAAGCTCATCTTCTCTATGATAGACAATATATAGGCCTAATGCACAAATATTTGGCATTCAGGTTTTGATATTAGATCTCGGCATGCAGCATATTCTTTCCAATGTAGCCTATCAGACATCTGTTGGGCATACTGTAGGCTATGTGCAAAATACGATTTGGAGAAATAACAGACTATATTTTTTTCTCAACTGTAATGGCTGCAAGCTACACTTCGAAGAGCAAAGAGGAAGTAGTTTGACTCCTGCAAGTTCATTCAAGTGAAGCAGTAGGCTATTTGGAAATCGCTAGGCTACCTACAATCTACAGGTGGAGAAAAGGAAATGTGCACATTCCCGATCGTAGCCCATCAGATATCAACACATTTCACCCGGTAAAGTGAAAGAAAACGGAACTCGCACCGCATCGCATATGCAGACTACACTTTAACTGACCATGTTGCGGGTTTATCTGACAAGTTGTAGAGCTACGTTTTACCACAAAGTTAATGTTATAACTAGCTTTATTTTGCATGCTAGTCACCCGCGAAAATCTGCATTGTTCCTTACCAAGGACCTCACAGCAAGAAGGTCCGGGTTCGAGTCCCGTGGCCGGCGAGGGCCTTCCTGTGTGGAGTTTGCATGTTCTCCCTGTGTCCGCGTGGGTTTCCTCCGGGTGCTCCAGTTTCCCCCACAGTACAAAGACATGCAGGTTAGGTTAACTGGTGACTCTAAATTGACCGTAGGTGTGAATGTGAGTGTGAATGGTTGTCTGTGTCTATGTGTCAGCCCTGCGATGACCTGGCGACTTGTCCAGGGTGTACCCCGCCTTTCGCCCATCGTAGTCAGCTGGGATAGGCTCCTGCTTAGGGTGGCACGGTAGTGTAGTGGTTAGCACGGTCGCCTCACAGCAAGAAGGTTCCGGATTCGAACCCAGCGGCCGGCGAGGGCCTTTCTGTGTGGAGTTTGCATGTTCTCCCTGTGTCTGCATGGGTTTCCTCTGGGTGCTCCGGTTTCCCCCACAATCCAAAGACATGCAGTTAGGTTGACGTGGGGTGGCTGTGGGCTGAGGTGCCCTTGAGCAAGGTACCGAAACCCTGACTGCTCCCTGGGTGCTCTGGGCTGCCCACTGCTCTGGGTGTGTGTGCGTGTGTTCACTGCTTCAGATGGGTTAAATGCAGAGGATGAATTTCACTGTGCTTGAAGTGTGCATGTGACGAATAAAGGTTTCTTCTTCTTCTTAGCTTGCCTGCGACCCTGTAGAACAGGATAAGCGGCTACAGATAATGGATGGGGGGGCGGCACGGTGGCGTAGTGGTTAGCGCTGTTGCCTCATAGCAAGAAGGTCCGGGTTCAAGCCCCGTGGCCAGCGAGGGCCCTTCTGTGCGGAGTTTGCATGTTCTCCCCGTGTCCGCATGGGTTTCCTCCAGGTGCTCCGGTTTCCCCCACAGTCCAAAGACATGCAGGTTAGGCTAACTTAGTCCTTCTCAAATAGTGGGGGCGTGGTACGATGTGGGGGGGGGGGGGCGCATGTGACCCCGGGGAACATGCTTTTGCCGTACTAGAATAAAGTGTAATTTCACATTCACTACAGTAGGTGGCAGTGGCGCTGTCATTGTCAGGGTGTACGCGAGGAGTATTAGCGCTATGGGGTAGGGTTTTTTTGCATACACACAGCAGGAGATATGAAGTGCAGTGAACAAACTGTCAAGAGACACCATGGAAAAATATTTAACAGAGATGAAAAGAAAGGTGGAGATAATGAGACAAACGACAGTCTCCCGAAAGCTAAGACGAGGAAATATGACGAAGCGTATGTAGCGCTTGTCTTCACTGTGACTGTGGTGGGAAACAAGGAAAGACCGGTGTCACGGTCTGAATTTACCACCAGTCTGAATTTACCAGGTAAATTTAAACTGTAGCAGCCACGGTCTAACCTTACCACAGTATAAATTTACCAACCTGGTATAATTGGGCCTAGTCTGAATTTACCAGCCTAATATGAAATTTATGTTCATACTTGAATTATTTACACTTTATCTTGATGAATATTGATTTGTTTACGGTCTAACCTTACCACAGTATAAATTTAACAACTTGGTATAATTGGGCCTAGTCTGAATTTACCAGCCTAATATGAGATTTATGTTCATACTTGAATTATTTACACTTTACCTTGATGAATATTGATTTGTTTAAGTAAGACTCCTCATGATTATAATAATTTAGTTACTCTCTCAAATTTACCAACTTGGTATAATTAGACTGCTGTCATTGGGCCTAGTCAGAATTTACCAGCCCAATATGATCGGAGATTTATGATCATACTTGATCCACAAATAAATTATTTTCACTTTATCTTGATGAATATTGATTTGTTTGAGTGAGACTCATCATGATTATAATATAGTTATTCTGTCAAATTTACCAACCTGGTATAATTAGACTGCTGTCATTGGACCTAGTCAGAATTTACCAGCCCAATATGATATGGGATTTCCGTTCATACTTGATCCACAAATAAATTATTTTCACTGATTTCTGATGTTTCGGTGGTCTTTCTTGTCAGTGTCACTGGAGTGCTTTCCAGTTTGTAGGAAGAAGGTAAGTTGGGCCATCTTTCTTTTGAAAATGGCGAATCGCTGGTCTCGTGCCTCTTTGGACTGTGTGTTTTGCTGATCTTCATTTTGTGACTGGGAAATGATTGTTTCCTCATCCATATTCAACAGCTTGTCTACTGATAATCAAATCTCACAACTGTAATCACAATTCGCGTTCTATTAGTCCACAAATGTGTTGAAATGCTCGGTACAAAATCGTAGCAAGAAATGGTAAATTTAGACTTCCCGGAAGTTGACCGGGAAAAAAAAAAATCGGTCTGCGTATGCGCATGGTAAATTTATACCAGCGCACGATCAGACCGTGACACCGGTGTGTTTACTGTGTCTAAAAATGTTGGCAGCAGACAGCATGAAGCCAAATAAATTAAGGCGCCACTGAAAGACATTACACCCCAATCACGCTGATAAGCTGCTTGAGTTTTTTCAGCGAAAACGTGCCAAATATTGCCAACAATCATCCTGCTTTGTGAATGCTATTTCAATAAACCAGCGAGCACTGTTAGCATCATATAAGGTGGCGTACCAAATTGCTCACTGCAAAAAAACCCACAACATAGCAGAGGAGCTGATACTGCCTGCAGCATTCGACATGGTTTAAATAAGTTTTGTTTTTGTTTTATTTTGCAAATTGCAAGCACTCTGATGGACTTTAAATCTTTTCTGTTACAGACTAAAAAAACAATATTAATAAAGTTATTCTTTGTTGTAAGTTGACCTATATTTCTTTCTTTTTTCTTTTTTTGTTTTCTTTAATGTTAATAAGGATTAGGGCTGTCGAAGTTAACGCGTTATTAGTGCGTTAACGCAACTTAATTTGATCGCAATTTAAAAAAATGACGGCGTTATAGCAGGGTATTTAAACAACAGTGAATTGGGCTCATCTTGGTAAGGAGCAATGCAGATTTTCACGGGTGACTAGCATGCAAAATAAAGCTAGTTATAACATTAACTTTGTGGTAAAACGTAGCTCTACAACTTGTCAAATAAACCCGCAACATGGTCAGTTAAATTGTAGTCTGCATATGCGGTGCGAGTTCCGTTTTCTTTCACTTTACCGGGTGAAATGTGTTGATATCTGATGGGCTACGATCGGGAATGTGCACATTCCCTTTTCTCCACCTGTAGATTGTAGGTAGCCTAGCGATTTCCAAATAGCCTACTGCTTCACTTGAATGAACTTGCAGGAGTCAAACTACTTCCTCTTTGCTCTTCGAAGTGTAGCTTGCAGCCATTACAGTTGAGAAAAAAAAAAAGTCTGTTATTTCTCCAAATCGTATTTTGCACATAGCCTACAGTATGCCCAACAGATGTCTGATAGGCTACATTGGAAAGAATATGCTGCATGCCGAGATCTAATATCAAAACCCGAATGCCAAATATTTGTGCATTAGGCCTATATATTGTCTATCATAGAGAAGATGAGCTTTATAACTGACATGGAGCATCAGAGCATATATTCAAATGTTTGCTCTGATGTAGAAATGTATTTGAGTACAATTTAAACAGATGTTTAAAGATTTTTATTTGCGATTAATCGCGATTACTACATAATTTTATGAGATTAATCGCGATTAAAAATTTTAATCGCTTGACAGCCCTAATAATAATTGAAGCACAACCCGTATAACACTGCCCCTGAGTACTTGCTGTCCTGTACAAAGTGGGTGTGTTAGGGCAGGGAAAACACTAAAACAGTAAGTGATCATTATCATGTGTCTTGGGAGTGAGGAAAGCACTAAAATGTGCAGGATGGGGGACACTCCAGTACCAGGGATGATAACCTCTGAATTAAGGTGATCAGGGCCCGTAAGCTACATTTTAAGAATATATTAAATTATACTAGGTTAATACTAGTATATTAGGTTAAAGGGCATATTCTGGACCAATTTCAGGTTTTTTAATATGAAAGTATGTCCCTTTACACACTCATCCAGAAGGGTAATTTTGCACAAGGCCATCTGTCTACAACAGAAAAAAAAAATAACAAAACATATCTGGAAAAATCCCAAGGGAGTCTGGAGCCAGATTCGTGACATTATCTGCGGAAGTGCCAGCAGACTGCACGAGCTTTGCACGGTTTCAGTGCACAGCCTGTGTAGACCAAGCGCTCCCATTTCTCTCTCATTGTCCGGTCTTTTGGAAAACAATGAGTACTAATCCCATCAAGATTGGTGTTGCTACACCTTCCTACAATACATCTGTTCACCATTTTAATAATTACGTGATAACGTTGAAGAAATTTGCAGAAAACCACCAGGTCGTTTTCTCATAAACAAACCAGCGCTGACGTAGGATTCAGAGGGAGGCGTCCTTGCATGTGATGTCATGAAAATCAATGTTTGCCGGGAAATCCAAATGCCAAGTTTTTTCAGAGGCAGACCAATTCGCCTCAAATGGCTTGATTTCAACTGAATTTTTCTGGTATTGCGCAAGGCAAAAAAAATTGCACAAAATGCAAAATGTGACAGATATTTGACCAAAGTTTAATATAAAATAGGAGAATTACATTGATCTTGCTCCTGAATTTACCCGTGATATGCACTTTAATATGGGACGGCCTTGGGCTGAGGTGCCCTTGAATGAGGTACCTAACTCCCAACTGCTCCCCGAGCGCTGTTAGCATGGCTGCCCACTGCTCTGGGTATGTGTGTGTGCTCATTGCTCATGTGTGTGTGTGTATGTGTGTGTTCACTGCTTTAGATGGGTTAAATGCAGAGAGGAATTTCACAAGTGTGATGAATAAAGTTGTGCTTTCTTTCTATATACCTAAACCTTTTTTTTTAAATCCCACTCACTGTTCTTTCAGCACAACTGTTCTTCACATATGTGCCGTTCTACTGTATTTCCTTTCAAGATGTTTTATCATTGGTAGCTTAGGCACATTTAATATTACATGTTCGTTTGTGCACATTTAGTGCTACATGTCCACATGGTCTCTCTGCTTGCCAAAGTTTATGCAATGTTGGTTTAGATTTGGTTAATCTAAATCAAAAGTTTCAATTTTTTTTTAAAACCCTCATCAAATTAGCTGAACACAAGTCCATGGTCACACTTTGGTACTGAACTATGCCGAGTTTCCCAAAAGCATCATAGCACAAAGATCATCGTTAAATGGTCGAGCAACAGCACAATGAGCACTCTCCTAGTTAAGGCTACGTTTACACTAGACCGTATCTGTCTCGTTTTCTTCGCGGATGCACTGTCCGTTTACATTAAACCTCCTGGAAATGCCTGGAAACGGTAATCCGCCAGCGTCCACGTATTCAATCCAGATCGTGTCAGCTCCGGTGCTGTGTAAACATTCAAAATACGCGGATACGCTGTGCTGAGCTCTAGCTGGTGTCTCATTGGACAACGTCACTGTGACATCCACCTTCCTGATTCGCTGGCGTTGGTCATGTGACGCGACTGCTGAAAAACGGCGCGGACTTCCGCCTTGTATCACCTTTCATTAAAGAGTATAAAAGTATGAAAATACTGCAAATACTGATGCAAATACTGCCCATTGTGTAGTTATGATTGTCTTTAGGCTTGCCATCCTTCCACTTGCAAGTAGTAAGTGATATGCGCTGGGATCACACACACAGCGGCTCAGTCCCGAATCGTGGCTTGTGCACTTCACTCGTGCGCTGTGTGAGCTGCGCAGGGCCGGAGTGCGCACCCTCCAGAGGGCACTCGCTGTTCAGGGCGGAGTGATTTGGAGCGCAGGATGCCTGCGGAGCCGAGCGTATCCGCGTATTGGCGTTGCTATGTGCACGGCTAACGGTTTTAGTGTAAACGCGAATCGTTTTAAGAACATTAATCTGATGATCCGCTGATTCGACGTAATGTAAACGTAGCCTAAGATGCTCTTAGCGTTAAGAGGCTTTTGGGAAACCCATCACTGATCTTTCTGGGTCTGATGGTCTACCAGTTTGACTTAGTAATTTTTCATTGATTTTAAATGTGACTACTGGCTCACCCTCACTGCATTGGCATGATGGTTTAACAATTTAGTTCTTTCAGGGGTGGGAAGAGACCAAATATCCTCATGACTATAAAGAAAATCCTGAAAACAGCTATGGTAAGGTTTTAGGCATAGCATTATTCAGTTTCATATTTTCTCTTGCCATCCTCAGCATAAATATTCATAGGTTTGTACACACTACAAAAAGTGATTTTGAGAGAAGACTGTTGGAAAATGAGATGATGGTTTGTTTGTTTGTTTTCTACTTGTGTGCTCTTCTCCCTGGCTGTAAGCAATAAAAAAAGGATCATTTGGAGAGATTCTGCTTCTTTGTCATATTTCCATGCCACCTACCCACACATTTTGTTTTCAGTTTCATTACCATCGATGCAAAAGGGACCATATTTGTAATGATTTCAAAACAGCCACTTTGTTTTTTTGTATTTCTTTTCTTTTTTTAACACTACTACCTTCTAGTAGATGATACTGCAGTATTGGGACATGCACAAAGAAACTCAGAAAGCTTCTTTGCAAAGACCATAAGACTGCTGGATGACCGAACTCTGCACTAGTCAGACATTAACTGCACATGATCTTTGTCCTGAACTGTATAGACTGCACTACATGATTGCACTCTGCATTTTAGATATCATACACCTGTTCACATATACTAGTATACAGTGCATATATTTAAATTACTGTTATCTTCCTATACAGGTACTACTCACTAAAATATACCAGAATTTATACACACACTTTATTACACTTTATTAGGAACCCTATATTAATAGTGGGTAGGGCCTCCCTTTACTCTCAAAACAGCTTCCATTCTTTGTGGCATGGATTCCACAAGATGTTAGAAACTTTCCTTTGAGATTCTGGTTCATGTTGACATGAATGCATCATGCAATTCCTGTTGATTTTTCAGGTGCACTTTCATGCTACAACTCTCCCAGTCTACCACATCCCAAAGGTGTTTGTGGCAGGGGACATGGTCGAGCATCAGCTGTGGGTGGTGAAGATTCAGGTTAAAACCAGCAGGTAACGTGATGAGTTGCACCCATGTTTGATCCCGGCTTTTCCCTCAAAGAACATAGAAAACACACAAACATGAATTCCCAGTAATCAACACTGATGCAACTCATGTGTTACCTGTCGGTTCTACCTGATTCCTCACCGCCCACAGCTGACAATCAACCATGTCCCCACTGCCACAGTGTTCTATTGCATTCAGATCCAGTGACTGGGAAGGCCACTGAAGAACACTGAACTCATTGTCATATTCATGAAATCAGTTTGAGATGACTTTTGCTTTGTGACATGGTGCATTATCATGCTACATTCAGCCATTAGAAGATGGTAAATTGTGGCCACAAAGGGATGCACTTGGTCAACAACAATACTCAAATTGGCTGTGGCATTCAAGCAGTGATTGATTGGTATCACTGGGCCCAAAGTGTGCCAAGAAAATATTCCCCACACCATTACACCACCTCCACCAGCCTGGCCTGTTGACATAAGGCAGGTTGGGGCCATGGATTCATGTTGTTGGTGCCAAATTCTGACCCTACCATCAGTGTGTCTCAGCAGATATAAAGGTTCATCAGACCAGGCTACGTTTTTCCAGTCTTCATCTGTCCAGTTTTGGTGAGCCTGTGCCCACTGCAGCCTCAGCTTTCTGTTGTTGGCTGACAGAAGGGGAACCCAGTGTGGTCTTCTGCTGTTGTAGCCCATCCACCTCAAGGTTCAACGTGCTGTGCATTCCGAGATGCTTTTCTGCACACTACAATTGTACAGAGAGGTTATCTGAGTTACTGTAGCCTTTTTGTCAGTTCAAACCAGTCTGGTCATTCTGCGTTGCCTTCTTCATCAATAAATAAGGCATTTCCATCCACAGAGCTACCACTCAAATTATATTTTTTCTTTACTGCATCATTCTGAGTAAACTCTGAAGACTGTTGTATGTGTGAAAATACCAGGAGATAGTAATACTCAAACCAGCCTACCTGGCACCAATAATCATGCCATGGTCAAAATCACTGAGATCACATTTTCCCCCATTTTGATGGTCGATGTGAACATTAGCCAAAGCTGCTGGCCCATATCTGCATGACTTAATGCATTGCACTGCTGCTACATGACTGACTGATTTAGATAATTTTTTTTTTTTTTTTGTAAACAAAGATGCACATGCAGCCTGGTTGCAAAAAGATCCAATTAGCCTAGCAATCGGGCATGACTTGGTTGTAATCTGACTGAAGATTCTATAAACTTTTTCTTTAGGAGTCAGATGACATGAACTAAAATGGCATTCTTGATAGTTTTATCGTTTAGTTATAGTTTATTAAAAGACAAAGAGTGCCTTTCAGCACTTTCAAATAGGGTAACTCTACAACAGGGGTGGGCAATTATTTTTTCCATAGGGCCACATGAGAAACAGAAAATTTTGTGGAGGGCCGGACCAAAAGGCTGAACTAAATTCTGCATAATATTAATTGTATTTCTTTATATAAAGCAGTAAATCTCATCTCATCTCATTATCTCTAGTCGCTTTATCCTTCTACAGGGTCGCAGGCAAGCTGGAGCCTATCCCAGCTGACTACGGGCGAAAGGCGGGGTACACCCTGGACAAGTCGCCAGGTCATCACAGGGCTTAAAGCAGTAAATAACATTGTTTTTACAAAATGGTAAGAGTATGGAAAAAAAAGAGGTTGCCTTACAAAAAATGTCATTTATTCAATCAAATTTCCCAAAACAATGGTTAACAAAACATGAACGTTTGTACCATTTTTTTTCAGTCACATTCACCCCAAAACACAATAAAGACATCACAATATTGTCTTTCTACTCCAAATATTAAGCAAGATACATCATATTATAATAATGATGCCCACATTTGTAGTCTAATCACCTCATTTGGTGTTTTTCAGTTTTTTTATTTGTTCAGTGAGAGAAATCTAGTCTCTGTTGGTCTTTAACGAGTGCATCAAAGTCAGGTTGAACATCTGAGGTGGAGATGCGAAGCACAGCTGACAGATGATTATCGGTGAGAGAGGATCTATACCTGGATTTGTTAAACTTAATCACTGAAAACGTCGATTCGGTGTAGGTATCAGATCTACAGATCGGCTCGGGCTCCGGTGCCTGCTGGTGACGTCACACTATGTGATTGGCTGGATCGTTTGAAGGATGACGTACAAGTTTGTGGTTGGTCTGGACAAATTACGGAAGTAGTTATCGCGGGATTAGGTTTCATGGAATTTCATGTCGCGCGCATTGTGTGTTTGTTGAACACAACTTCAAAATAAAAGCAATGCACATTCACTCCATGCATGAGGTAAAATTAGAAAATACGTTTATTTTGTAATTTCTAATTAACCTTACGCGGGCCGGTCAGAATGAACCAAAGGGCCGGATGTGGCCCGCGGGCCGTAAAATGCCCAGGTCTGCTCTACAAGATCCTTATGACTGATGATCCTTAGCCGTAGCCTAGCCGCCAATGGCTGGACATTTCATAGAAACTGTAAGCATTTAAACTAGATATACAACCCCGATTCCAAAAAAGTTGGGACAAAGTACAAATTGTAAATAAAAACGGAATGCAATAATTTACAAATCTCAAAAACTGATATTGTATTCTCAATAGAACATAGACAACATATCAAATGTCGAAAGTGAGACATTTTGAAATTTCATGCCAAATATTGGCTCATTTGAAATTTCATGACAGCAACACATCTCAAAAAAGTTGAGACAGGGGCAATAAGAGGCTGGAAAAGTTAAAGGTACAAAAAAGGAACAGCTGGAGGACCAAATTGCAACTCATTAGGTCAATTGGCAATAGGTCATTAACATGACTGGGTATAAAAAGAGCATCTTGTAGTGGCAGCGGCTCTCAGAAGTAAAGATGGGAAGAGGATCACCAATCCCCCTAATTCTGCACCGACAAATAGTGGAGCAATATCAGAAAGGAGTTCGACAGTGTAAAATTGCAGAGAGTTTGAACATATCATCATCTACAGTGCATAATATCATCAAAAGATTCAGAGAATCTGTAAGAATCTCTGTGCGTAAGGGTCAAGGCCAGAAAACCATACTGGGTGCCCGTGAGCTTTGGGCCCTTAGACGGCACTGCATCACATACAGGCATGCTTCTGTATTGGAAATCACAAAATGGGCTCAGGAATATTTCCAGAGAACATTATCTGTGAACACAATTCACCGTGCCATCCGCTGTTGCCAGCTAAAACTCTATAGTTCAAAGAAGAAGCCATATCTAAACATGATCCAGAAGCGCAGATGTCTTCTCTGGACCAAGGCTCATTTAAAATGGACTGTGGCAAAGTGGAAAACTGTTCTGTGGTCAGACGAATCAAAATTTGAAGTTCTTTATGGAAATCAGGGATGCCGTGTCATTCGGACTAAACAGAAGGACGACCCAAGTTGTTATCAGCGCTCAGTTCAGAAGCCTGCATCTTTGATGGTATGGGGTTGCATTTGTGCGTGTGGCATGGGCAGCTTACACATCCGGAAAGACACCATCAATGCTGAAAGGTATATCCAGGTTCTAGAGCAACATATGCTCCCATCCAGACGATGTCTCTTTCAGGGAAGACCTTGCATTTTCCAACAGGACAATGCCAAACCACATACTGCATCAATTACAGCATCATGGCTGCGTAGAAGAAGGGTTCGGGTACTGAACTGGCCAGCCTGCAGTCCAGATCTTTCACCCATAGAAAACATTTGGCGCATCATAAAACGGAAGATACGACAAAAAAGACCTAAGACAGTTGAGCAACTAGAATCCTACGTTAGACAAGAATGGGTTAACATTCCTATCCCTAAACTTGAGCAACTTGTCTCCTCAGTCCCCAGACATTTACAGACTGTTGTAAAGAGAAAAGGGGATGTCTCACAGTGGTAAACATGGCCTTGTCCCAACTTTTTTGAGATGTGTTGTTGTCATGAAATTTAAAATCACCTAATTTTTCTCTTTAAAGGATACATTTTCTCAGTTTAAACATTTGATATGTCATCTGTGTTCTATTCTGAATAAAATATGGAATTTTGAAACTTCCACATCATTGCGTTCCGTTTTTATTACAATTTGTACTTTGTCCCAACTTTTTTGGAATCGGGGTTGTAAATTGAAGGTATCATTACAATTTTGTTGTTTTGGGGCACATTAAAGTTGTAATGTTTTATGGTTGCAACATTAAAGTCATCATAGTACTGAAAGGCCATGTGTTGCCCATACAGTTGCCATAAACTAATCTGTTAGCTGAAGAAAGTTAGCTAGTTAAACATTACTCCTCAGTAAGAAATGACCTAGCTATATAGCTCGATAGTTTATTGATGTAAATTTTAGCCACATGGGTTTGTTAAAGTAATTAAAGCGATACAAATTATGCATGTTAGCTAAATAGCAAATCCTTCATTAGCGAGCCAACTTCACTGATATAATAATCAGCATCTAAGATAAGATTAAATGGGCCCTACAAAGATAGAGCTCCTCGGACCAATTATTGCTCTTAAATTACCTGTAAATCATCTTCTCTTGGCTTGGAAAAGTGTTAAACACTTTCCTGATTCTGTCACCCAGCAGCATAGCGTAATATTTTAGAAAACAAATTTTGGCTTGCTCTTAAAAATGACCAGAGTTTCCCACTATATTTTCGCAACCAGGAAATACAGATGACATCAGAGTATTGTGTATCGCTCAGGAGTCTGTACAGTCATCAAAGTACAGAAGTAACTACATTTGTTAGTTCTGGGTGCTTACCCACACAAATTTATTCATCATTCTTGAACAGTCAAGAGTTTACCGATCATTGACGTAGTGACTAGGAGTAGTCCAGTAATTTCATTACATTTTTCCCCCCTCATTCCTAACCTTGTTGCTATATTATCAGACAATGATTTAATTATCACCTTAGTTAATTGCAACCTGCACACAATTGCTCACATCTGCATAAACTGTGACACACACACAATATTTCATTGTAAAGTACTAGCTGCTGTTTTTTAGTGCAAAGATGGTGGTCAGCAAAACTGACCAACTGCTTTTATCACCGGCTACTGAATTTCTTAATGGATAAAACCTCTTAAACCTTATATGAATGATATTACTAATAAATAGTTTAATTGAAGCCTATTTTAAAATGTGTTATGATTTTTTTATGAAATTGTAATAGTTATCTAAATAGTATTTAAATAATATTTAAATAATCAAATAACCATTCCTCTTTTATTTTTTAAAATGACTGTTGCTAACACAGAAATATAGATAGAAATAGATTTGAAAACGTCTACTGACTGTGAAGTAAAGTTGACAAACCTACGCACATTGGCACGCACAACTGGCTCTCTCTCACACACGCTCTGGACAGTGCATGCAAAGAACTGACTCTTACGTGCTTGGAACAGCGTGCGCCACTAATGACACACACCTGCTGCTGATTAAGGTGCAATCAGCGTGCTTATATAAGGACTTTGAACACTCACTCCGTTTGCGAAGTATTTGTTTTTTTACTGAGCCGTATTATTGTATTGGTCTCCTGGTTTCCTGACTCATGGTCCTTGTTCTTTGATTCTGCTTTTGTCTGTGCCTTGGATAGTCTGTTTGCACCTCGCTCGACCCATTGCAGGTTCACTGTTGATTTCTGCCTGCCATTTTGGACTGTATGCCTGATTTATTTTATTAATAAATCTCTTTTGCATATGCATCTGCCTTCATCACCCAACGTTGACAAAATATTTCACCCCTACATGGATGTAGCAGAAGATAACCTGCATGCCCCTCAACACCATGCCCAAGTTTCCATGCCTCAACCCCTAGCCATATTTTTCCGGCAATGACTTGGGACAGACACCCCAGGACCCTATGATGGAGTGGAATATCACCCAAAGGGGTTCACTTTGCAATTTGTAGGTTTTTTGTTGTTGTTTTATAATGCTGACCTGGAGGAGCCCAAGGCTCCAGAGCCAGTCTGGGTCAGCTGTATGATTCACTGGCTCATGGGATGAGCACACCGATGGGCCAATTACCTTGTCAGAGTGGAACATCTCTGCCTCCATAACTCAGTCATTTCATGTCATAATCTGGTACCTATTTGATGCCCTGGAGAAGGAGGATCCCCATGAATTAATTTTTTTTGTGGGGGGCTACAACATTAGAGACACAGTGGCAGCAGAGGAGGCTGCCATTCCAGAGCTTTTTCCAATGGCTGACGCAGTTGCAGTGGAGGAGGCCGTCGCTCTAGAGCTCCTTCCAAAGGCTGATGCAGCGGAGGAGGTTGTCGCTCCAGAGTCCCTTCCAGAGGCCTCAGTTCCAGAAGTAGTTCCAGATCCAGTTCCAGAACCAGTCTCAGAGGCTGACAGGGCAGCCTCAGTGCCAGTGCAAGAGCCATAGCCAGCACCAGTTCCAGAGCAAGCGTTAGTTCCAGAGCAAGAACCAGTGCCAGAGCCAGCATAAGAACCAGCACCAGTGCAAGAGCCAGAGCCAGTGCCCAAACCAGTGCCAATGCCAGAGCCAGCGCTCAAGCCCACACCAGAATCCGCTCCAAAACCAGTGTCAGAGGCTGACAGGGCAGCCTCTGCCCCGTTGCTAGTTCATGAGCCAGTACCAGAGGCCAACGGGGTGGCCTCTACCCCAGACTTCAGTGAAGATGAGCTCGTCATCCTGCTGCCACCTGGCTTTGTAGACGTCATTCCGCCACTGTGTCTTGAGGACATTGCCACTGCACCACCTGGTTTCAACAAGGAGAAGTGGGGTTCTCAGACAGAGCCTTGTCTAGAGTCCATGTCCAGTCCGGAGTCCAAGTCCTGTCAAGAGCCTGAGCCTATACCCCCATCTGAGCTGAGAATCTGGTGCCACGTCTGCCCAGGGTGGCACGCCAATGGCATGGCGTCCAGTGTCAGGCCTTCATTCTCAGGGCCATTGAAGATGGGTTTAAGCTCCCAGAGGGAGTTCTTTGGGGGGGGGGTTCTGTCACACCCGCACACATTGATGCACACAAAGAACAGACACTCACGTGTGCTCAAAACAGCATGCAGCGCTAATGACACACCTGCTGAAGATTAAGGCACAATCAGCATGCTTATATAAGGACTCTGAGCTCACTCAGTTTGTGAAGTATTGCATTATTTGTAACTCATTACCAAACCATATTATTGTATTGTTCTCCTGGTTTCCTGATTCCTGTTCCTTGTTGTTTGATGCTGTGTTTGTCTGTGCCTTGGATAGTCTGCTTGCACCTTGCTCGACCCATTGCATGTTCACTGTTGATGATTTCTGCCTGCTGTTTTGGACTGTATGCTTGACTGATATTTTATTAATAAAACTCTTCTGCACATACCAGTGTTGTTGTCGAGTCACTAAACCTCGAGTCCAGTCTCAAGTCCCCAGTGTTCAAGTCTGAGTCAAGTGCAAGTCATTAAAGAAAATTTCAAGTCGAGTCCAAGATTGATCTGAGTTGAGTCTGAGAACAAGACTCCAACCGTACCATTTGATGGTGGCTGTTGCTTCCTTTATGTGAAACCGTCTCTGCTACTGTGTTGGACTAACATTACTGCTTGACTGACCCATTTTAGTTAATAGGCTACAGATAAAAAGCTTGTTCATCGCTCAGCGAGCCCTGCTATCAACAGGGCAAATAACATGAGAGAGGGTTAACACTAGCTAGTTCATTGGCGAGCAAGCAAGTCCCACTATCAATAGAGTAATGAACATAACATGTCACTTCCTTCTCTGAGTGTAGTCTTGCCAAATGACGATTGAAGTTCGAGGTTGTCCCTGTTGTCTCCTCGATAGTTCTTCTACATATGGAACACATAGCAGTGCATTTTTTCCCACTGCACCAGAAGTCTGTATGAGCAAAGTGGCCAATCCTAGGGGCATTCTCTCCAGGCATTTTAACGCCATTAACATTAATTTGTTCCCGAACATGACATATGAACAGGTGAATGTGCATTCTCTTGCATGAAATTAGAAAAAAAATGTAGATATAAATATCTTATGCCAAATTATGTCATGTTCCAAAAAACAAAGAAAAAATCAGAGTCCTCATCTCCAATTTACAAGTCCGAATGCAGTTAATGCACAAGTCCAAGTCCAAGTCGGAGTCATCAGCGCACAAGTCCAAGTCACAAGTCATTAAAATTAGGGCATGAGTTGGACTCGAGTACTACAAGCCTGGGACATGCATCCGCCTTCACCACCCAACTCTGACAAAAATGATCTTGCTAATTAGAAGGCAGGGTAATATTTGATGGATCAATTTCAACCTAAGAAGAACAATTACATGTCAAAATACTGCAAATTTTTATCCAGTCTAGGAAAAAATGATATGGAGTTGTTAGGGATTCTTATTGGTCAGCTGAGTTGATTGATCTGACTCACTGAAAAGATCCAGAATTCCCTTCAGTAGTCACTAAAATTCAGAGTCAGTGAGGTATAATACTGCATAACTCATCCAATCTAAGTGCCCATGAACTCATGATTTTGTTTATTTATTTATTTTTTTAAGGGCCAGTTTAGTTTGGGCCCCCAAAATTTCTGACCAATAAGGGGACCTTGGTCATTCAAGCAAACAGTCACTCTTATGCATCTTCTTGTACAAACCTTGGAAAGCCAGTAAAAATTAATCTTCAGAAAGGGAAGATTAGTAGCTTCTTTTTTTCTATAAAAGCCAGGACAGATTTCTACAGTAAAAGCAGAAATTTAGCATTAGATGGCAGCATAACACTAGAAGTAAAGCATCCATAAAGCAGATGTTTTGGATGAACATTAAATTATGATGTATTAGGTTGTGGTATATTATGACATTGTGAAACCTGTGTAACAGCTGACATTGTACACCCTAGACAGTTTGCTAATCTATCACAGAAATCACTTAATTGAACATTGCTAATGGAATCATAGGCTCAGAGCACAAATCACCAGGAATGTGAAATGTTTTTTCAAGTAGTATATATTAATAATGGCAAAACCAGATATGGTTATTACTGGTCTTAATAAAATCATCTTATTGTCATGTATTGTGAGACAGCATCATCCTAAATTGTTACTGGAGGATAGTATTGCAGTACTGTTTACTCTGCTGTCTTGCCTGTGCTATACATGTTTTGCATGCTGTAATTCATAGGGTATTGCTTTTGTTACATATTGCAAGTTATATTGGTTCATTTATCAGTCATTCATGTTGATATAGAATGAGTATTTAAGAACTTAGGGATGAAATATGGAAGGCCGAGCCTTATTATTGCAACAAAAACTAGAAATGAAGAACTTTCATTCTTTTTTCTCACAAGTGTTTAATAGTTGCTTATATCATCTGGTGTTCACTTGACAATGACTTGACATAGGCATAAGTTTATCATTAAATCAGTATAAAAGTAATGGTTAAATATTTAATTTCAATATACAATTCCCATATTAGTTCATTTATAAAAATAGTTAATCTCTGAGATTACAGTACAAGTATATTATTGAAGATATAAAAATATGAATCCATAACATACATTATTTTTATAATACATTTTTATATGTTTTTAAAAACCATTACTGATTGAATACATACTGCTACATTTATTGCACATTCCCCCACTATACACATATCCAGCTTCAAGTATGTAAGCAGGTGAACAGATATTATTGTCCAAGCCTTTCACATCCAGCTTTCACAAAGACCTCTTCTTTCAGTTAATTTCCCTTATGGAGCTTTATTGGTGAAAGTTTTAGCTGGCATTTTAGGTTTTCTGTCCTCTTTTCCCTTGCTAGATAAAATCATAAAAATCAGAGGTGCTGGTAGTTTCCTGAATAACCCCATTGATTCTCCAGAGGTTTGAAGAAGTGGCATGTCCAGCGGTGGAGGAGAGACAGAAAGCCTTGTCAGGTCCCAGAGCGCCGTAAGACCAAGAAATATCCCAAACTAATGCATACACAACTGCTCAAGTATCTTTCATATCGCTGCCATAAACCCACACCCTTGTTATCGCACTTAAACTCCTGCTTCTCTTTCTTACAAAACAGAACTGCCTGACCCTCTTTATACAAATACTCATTCTTTCCAGATGACTCGAATCCTTATCTTTAGTCCTGTCTCTCTGGTAAAGGACGGAGAAAGAAGTTCCAGCTGCTTGGACATGGTAGTTCCCCACTTTTGTGCCTGCAAAGGAGCTGTCAGTAGTATTTCAGCAAACTGAGCCAAAATAAGAAAAAGGCTCAGGACAAACCGCATATTGATGCTTAAGTAAGTTTCTGAAGTGAGTCACGTCTCTAGACTTGCAGGGTGGAGAGATTCAGATGGCCCTCCCTGTGGGCTGGAGCACTGAAGCGCTGGAAAAGGGAACGCCTCCGTCGCCGGCCGTAGCCACAGGGACCGATTTTGTGTGGGGGGGCAATATTTGTCCTATTACTGATCTGGGTGATGCGGTAGGCTAGATCATGTATTGAGCAGGTGATCAGGTTACAGCCCCGTTTCATCCTTCCACTTGGCTGATCACTGCAAAATACAAACAAGCCAGAAACAACGAATAAAGAAAGGAGGTAATCCTTCTTTATGATTTCCTAGAACATCCAGAAAAGGTATTTTATCCTCTGAGCCTGTTCCACTGTCACTCAGTATAGTGACACATGTATATCCTGAAGTGGAGTTACAGAAACATATTTAAAGGTGATCAGTGTTCAGTGTGTTCTGTTGCTGATAATGGACTGAATCAGCAGACTCTGCACTGCATTTTCAATATGTGAAATTTATGATAGGAAATTGCTTTGTGATTTCAATTTCAAAATGTATGAAAGGTGGGTGAGTGAAAGCAGGGGTGTGGCCTCTTGGGTGTCACAAGCCCTGCCCTCCAAATTGCCACCCAATCCTGACCTCAAGTCACATCTCAGCTTGTCTGTTACTCCTATGCAATTCAAGCCTGTCTTTATAAACCATGTCTACATAGCTTGTGTTGATTTAAACCATCATTGTAACATAATAGCGATGATTATTATGAACTATATACAGATCTGCAATGAAACCCATTGTCATAATATGACCCTTCATTTTGTACCATTTTGAAAATCAGAAAATCAAACTCAAACTGCAAACTTGTTGGATACATTTTATTAAATGGTGCCACCCCATGTCTAAAAACCCAATGGAAGGAAAGAAGGAAGGAAGGAAGGAAGGAAGGAAGGAAGGAAGGAAGGAAGGAAGGAAGGAAGGAAGGAAGCCTACTGTACCTGTTCTGGGATACATGTGGCCCTGCATCCCTGTTCTCCGGAGAATCTTCTAAACTCCTATTATGCATACAGATATCCCTTTTCTGAAGCTCCACATTCAGTCTGGCACATAAAGACCAGCACAAACATATCAGCATCACAACTGCAAATGCACTGTGTAATTGCAAAAAGAGAAAAAGATTTTTTAAAAGCTGATGCTTAGGCATACTTCTTTTCTCCATCAGAATTGGGAGGAAGTGTTGCACTTATAACACAAGGCACAAAAGCAGCCAGCAAACACCAGAACAAAATACTCTGAGAAACCTTCTTCATTTTGACATCAACCTGTAGAAAGAGTTCAGGTCATTGTGTTAGTTTATGAACCACTAAATAATGCCTTTCTGTAGAAATTGAACAGTTCTTTAAAATATCTAAGACAGCAAGTCTAATCAGCATCAATTCCTAATATGCATTAGTCACTGTATGACAAATATAACATTCAGGCAGATGAGGCATAATGAGGCATGGAGCAGTCATGGAGCTGTGCTTCTTTGCTGGGGGTCAATAAGTGTTGCCTCACACATGATGATAACCAGACTGCTGACAGCCGGATGTCTTTCCAACACAAATTTATTTTAGCCTTGACCTCTGAGGAAATGCCAAAACATTCAACTGATGATAATTCTGTCTGAGTAGCATCGCAAGGGTACATACCTGAGAAGCTTTGTTCTTGAGTAAGAATCAAGAACTGTACTCCTGACTTCTCAACACTGATTGGTTGGTCAAGAGAAATAGGATTTCCCAAATAATGTCCTCTGTGTGTGTGTGTGTGTGTGTATATTAGAGAAGGATGCAGCTGTGACACTACCAATCCTCTGAGTCTAAAAGGCAAACCTGGGAGTCTTTTATACTTTACAGGGGGTGGGAGGAGGCGGGAGTTAGGATGAGTGACAGTTTGCCACATCCCCAACCTTACATGCCCTATCTTGTGCGGACAAAGGAATGATTTCCCAGCATCATTAACAATAACTATCCATTAATGATCCCATGCCATTTGTTATAATCCATTTAAAATAATATTTCATGGTATGTTTTCAATATTCCTCTATATAATGAGAAGGCCAGTATGTTTGAGGTCCTGAGTAATCTCATTTCGTGTTTCAATATATTACAAACATGCTGTATATATCTAAATGGCAATATTTCATACATCTTTAATATTTATGAATCTTGATTATGAATAATGCATCGCTTGTTGGTTATATTTTAGAAATTGGAATAATTATTTAACACCTGCAGTTCAACCACCTAGATATTTTGCTAGTTTAGTGTGAGTTTACCAAAAAAAAAATCATCTGGCATGCTGTTGTTAGTTATATGTTTAAAAAGTGATAATTGCTTTCATAAATTTCATCTCTAACCAACTTGACTTGATCATCCATTTACATATTAAATATATTAAAGTAAATGACTTTCTTTGACAGTATGACACTTTCAGTAAACCCATGTTCAATTTTTGAAAAGTGGTCATCTTCTTAGAGGCCTGCTACTATTGGAAAATTCATGTATTATACAAACTCCTCAGTTTTATGAAGGAGAATGCAATGGTTCAGATGTTTAGGACACAGCTTTTAGCGTTCCATTAAAACCCTAAAGAAGGAAGTTATTCAAATAAAACTGAGGTCACAGAATCCATTTGGCTGACCTTTGACCTTTGCCACACTGATATTTTAGGATGCTCACTTTGATCAAAGTTTCCTTTTGAAGCTTGCTTATGCTCACATCTCAGTCTCGTATTTAAATGCACTTTTGCATTACGCTGACTTAAGTGACCCCTTTGGTCATGTTGGAGTAGAATTGCAAATATGCGTCATTGTGAGATTTGGTGACTATAGTAACCTCACGTTAAGCCCCTCACACGTCCATGAAAATACTGCAATCAATTGATCAAATGGGTTGTACGTGCTGAGAGAACTGCTTAATGCTCTGAGGCATTAAACAACACCCAAAAATGATTTCTCACTTTACAGCACATAACCAAAATTAATTCATCCTTACAAAGGAGCCTTTCCAGATGCATCTCTGAAGACATATATTACAGTTTCCCTTGTTGGAATAAACAGCTGTTGGTCGAATTACGTGGCTCACTGTGCTATCTGGCCAGTCACACTTCATAGCAGCTGAATTTTGTCTGGCCTGGAGGTTTATGGGTAAACAGCGTCTATCCTCGCTATGTATCTCTGTGAGTGATATGATAAATGAGTATTTGGATTCAGTAGGACGTAGTGTTCCTGGCCTAGTTTGCTGTGTCGTTCTTTGTTGTTTAGTTAGCAAAACATTTCTTTCTGTTTGTTTGTTTTTAACATAATTCCTTGTGATTAAAAATGCATGCCAAACGTTGATCATGAGTATTTTACAGAAATAACTTCCAGTTTAGATGTTAACCCACCCACGTTCAGAGACCACTATTATTCCGTATGAGTAACAGTGATAGGTGGAGCTATAGCATTAGATCATGTGACAGGTTGGATTTTACTTGTGTTTTGCTCAGACTGATAGACTTCAGCAAGTTCTCGCATGACTGAATGATATCAGCATTTAGGGATAGAAGCCAAGTCCTTGCACATCCAGTCATACAGGAGTCATCATTATTCTGCAGAATGTGAACCATCACTGATCAGTTTCAGCCCTTGTGCACTTGAAACCCCATGATATGCAATGAATTTGACGTACAGTACTGTGCAAAAGTCTTAGGCACTCTTTTTTTTCATACAAACTTTGTTATAGATTCCTATTTTATGAATTCTACATTATTGAGTCAGCACAAAAACATTTTAGAGTCCAAACGTTCGTTTTCATTTTCCAAAATTAAATGTTACAGAAAAAAATGTTTGTATCTAAGCAGTATATTACATAAGAGACCACTTTTCTGATTAAAAAAGAAAACATGATGAAGGCTACTGGGTTTTGGTGCAAAATTAAGAAGCAAGTGTGACAAAGTGGCCAGAAGAACTGTGGCTGGTTCTGTAAGATGCTCGTAAAACCTACAGCTCATTTCCTTATGTACCTGAGACTACTTTTTTTTTTAAAGCAAAAAGTCATCTCACACCAGATATTGACTTTGTTTCATTTAGTGTGATTTACTGCTGTTTATAGTAATTTTTTTTAATGTTGAAACATTTCATTTCATTATTTTTAAGCCATTTTTGATCTACAGCATTTCTTTACATGTGCCAAAGACTTTTGCACAGTACTGTATATTTAAAAAGCTTCTTTCCTGGTTTCTCTTCTCAAGTATCTCAACTGTCATGAAGTTGTTTCTCCATACAAGTCACCATATGAGTGGCTTTCCATGTTATTAATGTGATAGCCTCTTTAAGATTGTGCTGGCCATTACCAAGAGGTTTTGCTACACATGTGATTTATTATAATTGCATTTACTTGATGATCAATATTAATTTTTTTCAAGTAACAATTATATAAACATCCATTTGAGAATGACAGATGGGCGTAATTAAAAGCAAGTGCCTCACATTGCTTTTACATTCCCAGTACTATGTTGTGAAGAATGTTTTGTGCATTGAGAATAATTACAAACAGATCTAAATCTTTACAGTCTTCTCTAAAGTGTTGTTTTGATACGTCATGTTCTTACATGATCAGCATCCATATGATGTGATGTGTCCATGTGATGTAGCGTGTGCGCTGTGTTTGGCTAGCATGAAGGATGTCATGTCATGTTTCTGTCGAGTAACTGACCTGCGTCTGTTCCTTATTAATAAATGGAAAGCACAATACATTGCTCACAGTTGTGTAAAGTTTTAAAGAATGAGCTACATTCCAGATGAGAAGCGAACTCCATATGCTTCAGACAATTTCCCAGTACACACACACACACACACACACACACACACACACACACACACACACACACACAGTCTTCTTTCAGCACCCAATCTACAAGTCACTTCAGTGCTCACTGCTACACCTTTACTTCATTAATCAAAAGGTCTCTAAAGACCTGCGCCTCCATGTTGTGCTTAAAATAGCAACATGCACTTTTCAACACTCTAATGTTACAATTTTCTTGGAAGCTCCAGAACATCAGCTGATTTAAAAAAAAAAGTGAAGCGTTAACAGTAAAATGGATCCATTAATTTTGTGCTGGAATTCAGCCATCACATCATTTAAGCTCACAAACACAGTTCAGAACAGAAAAGAGAAACCGCTCAAGACTAATTCACTGTGAAATTTTATCTAGTCCAATAATGCTTTAGTTATTTGCAGAAATTGCAGGTTTGTTTGCTGAGTATTTGTTTGTGGTCATGTTATTTTAAAACAGATATTTTGTGGAAGCAGACTGTTATTGTTTAACAGGCTGTGACTGTACTGAAATCTTATGCATGGAATGCCTTATGCATCGAATGTATTAAGCCAAGTTTCTAGGAAATACAAATACGAATCCCTGTGGACCCTGACTCAGCTTGCCTCATCCTTTTTTTTTTTTTAATTCAAATAGCCTTTTTTGTGAGTGGGTAAGTAACCACTCTGCTATTTATGTCCCAATTCTATTACACAAGGCTGATATGAAAGCCATCAAGATGATGTGGACATTACTAACAGTAGAGCAGTGGCTACTCTCTGCCTTAAGGCCCTATTACTCTTGTTAGTGTGTATACCCTGACACTGTCCTCATGGGCGCAGATAGAGGGGGGGACGGGGGGGATTCGTCCCACCCAGATTTAAATTCACCTCGTTCGGTCCCCCCCACTTATAGGGAGGAAAAAACGTCTATGCTGTCTTTCTTTGCATAAGGCAAACCTCACGGAAAAATCAAAAGACTAATTACCATTCAGTTTATTGAGGTGCACAGCAGTGTATACATAGTTGCAACAACTCACATAAAACAAAACAAAGACTGATATTCGGTTGGTTGAGCTGCGCAGACTGCACAGGTTGCGAGCTCGAGCTTGGTTGCTATGGTTACCCACAAGAAGTTTGACAGGCATATCGGGGTTGGGGTTGGTTTGCTGGCAGCTTTGTCCCCCCCAGTTTTTTGTCCCCCCCAGTTCAAAAAACGTATCTGCGCCCCTGACTGTCCTCCACTCCAGACACAAAGGACAAGTTCTATGAAAACCTCGCATTCATCATCAGGAACAGCCTGAACAAGGAATAACTTGTTCTTCTGGGTGATTTCAACACCAGAGTGGGTGCTGATTATGACTCATGGCCCTCCTGTTTAGGTCAGTTTGGTGTAGGTAAAATGAATGAGAATGGAAAGGGACTGCTTGAGCTGTGCACATACCATCAGCTGTGCATCTCCAACTCCTTCTCCTAAACCAGGCCTCAACACAAGATTACATGGAGACATCTGCGCTCAAAGCACTGGCACCAACTGGATCTGATCCTCCTGCATCCTCCCTCCAATATTGGTAACATCAGTGGTAACAACAGTATTGCAGTATTGGGGGAATTTAATGATAGTTGTATCCATATATTTCAAACCACACTTTGACACACTATCAAGTACTGTGTCAACTATTTTATAAATGAACACCTTGGGGGGGGAGGGGGGAGTACATTCATTCATTCATTCATTCATTATCTCTAGCCGCTTTATCCTTCTACAGGGTCGCAGGCAAGCTGGAGCCTATCCCAGCTGACTATGGGCGAAAGGCGGGGTACACCCTGGACAAGTCGCCAGGTCATCACAGGGCTGACACATAGACACAGACAACCATTCACACTCACATTCACACCTACGGTCAATTTAGAGTCACCAGTTAACCTAACCTACATGTCTTTGGACTGTGGGGGAAACCAGAGCACCCGGAGGAAACCCACGCGGACACGGGGAGAACATGCAAACTCCGCACAGAAAGGCCCTCGCCGGCCCCGGGGCTCGAACCCAGGACCTTCTTGCTGTGAGGCGACAGCGCTAACCACTACACCACCGTGCCGCCGGGGGGAGTACACTGTAGGATATTTCAGATGCCATTATGTCATTATTATCAACACTATTTCAAGTTATTTTCTACATCAGATATGTTTTGCTAGTACCTTCCTTATATTGTACTTTAAAAAATGTGTCACTTCTAAATGCAAGTTTACTTGCTTATTTTCTTTCCTTTTTTCGTTTCTGGAAACCAATGTCTTGACTCATCTGAACTGGTCACACTTTATTTGTGTAGCATGCAGAAATTAGTATATAAAATCTAAAGTGCACAAATAAATGAGAGTGTCTTCAACTCATCAAGCCAACAGTTTTCCCAAAATCTATTAGTACAAACTCAGTGGTTGCAGATACACCATAGGTTTAAGATAAATATGATTGAATCATTTATGTAGCACAAACTGATTTATTTTGTCTTTCCATTTTCTTGCTTTCTGTTCTAGACTTGCAAGGATGGCAGCACGTTTTCTTCTTTTGCTTCACTTTTATTTCATGTCAGGAGTTTTACACTACTGTATTTTTGACATCTCACTTGTTACCATATCTGTAGTCATGACCTACAAAACGCCCTATTATTATCTATCAAAACAAAGTCCTTTGGATAGCTTGGGTAGCACTAGCCATGGAAAAGCTCTTCAGTATTATTTTACGTAGTCAGTGGGACTCACTGTCCTTGTCCACTAGACAAGCATCAATCTTCCTTTCTTCTCTGATTTAAGTCATCTTTTGACCTGAACCTTAATAATCTCTCCCAACCCAAAAAGCAGGCAATGTGCTGAAGCCTATCATTTTACATTACATTAACTCATCTCTACTACTCAGATCATCAGTTCCTTTCATGCTCTCATCCCTGACTTTCCTATCCACATCAATACCACATATAGTACACCCTACCTCACTCACCTCAGTCTTTGCTCCATTCCTCCTCTCTTGCTTTGACCATCTTGACTACTCTGACACAACTTGACTCAAAAAGTTCACTCTATGCTACACTAATGCTTGCCAACAATCACTAATATCTCTTTCCCCCCCTTTCAAACAATCTTTAAGGATTCACTCAGAACCAATTTTTTTCAATAAGCACCTGAATGAACACTAAACATGGACACTTAAAAATACTGTATTACTTACAGTTTTTTGTGTGTATTTACTTATATACACTATTTGGTTAAAGGTTTGTGGACACCTGACCATCACATTCATCTGTGCTTTTTGAACATCCCATTCCACATTTAGTCCCCTATTTGCCATTATAAAAATCTCCACCCTTCTGGGAAGACTTTCCACTAGATTTTGGACCATGGCTGTGGGGATTTGCCCATTCAGCCATGAGAACATTAGTGAGGTCAAGCACTGGTGCTGTGCAAGAAATCCTGGAGCACAGTGGCATTCCAGTTCATCCCAGAGATGTTCAGTGTGGTTGAGGTCAGGGCTCTGTGCAGGCCACTTGAGTTCTTCCATACCAACCTGGGCAAACCCTGTCTTCATGGATCTCCCTTTGTGCTCAGGGGCATTGTCATGCTGAAACAGGTTTGGACCCTTTAGTTCTAGTGAAGGGAAATTGTAAAGCTACAATATAAAAAGACATTTATGTGCTTCCAATCTTGTAGTAACAGGTGTCCACAAATGTTTTGGACATATAGTGTATCAGTAATGACATTTTCTCCAGGGTTTTGACTTAGCTTGTTGGCATATTTAAACTTGGGCTGCATGCTACTGCCTCAGGGTTCCTGGTTCAATCATGAGCTCTGGTTATTTTTCTGTGTATGGGTTTCCTCTTGGGTCTCCAGCTTCCTCCCACCTCCCGATGCAATGGACTGTCATCCCATCCAGGGTGTATTCCCATTCCAAGGACAAGCTTCTGATCCACCGAGAGCATAACCAGGATAAAGCGGTGACTGAAGATAAATGAATGATCTGCACTAGCAGGATGTTTTTCAAGTAGGCAGCTTCAATTTATTTCAGTCATTCCAAACCCAGGAAGAATCAACTTTAAATGTTGTTGAAAGGTCAATTCTTGCATGCTGTGATTTAGAATATTTCAAGAATGTAAATGGCTTAGTGTAAAGATGTTTAGTGACTTCAGTGGTTTGGTTGCCACGTCAGAGGACCTGGTATTAACCCCTTCTGACATAATGTGTACAATTGCACACATGAAATTCCATAGCATGAAGTTCCACAGCATTTTTCCATGTGTCTGAAGGGGATAAACTTGAATATAAATTCGAATAAGAATCATCAAAAACATTAAAAAGAATATAATGCAGTGTTGTGCATAAGAGAATTTAAATGATATACTGTGATTGATCAAATTATTTCAATGTCTTTTTTAGCTTACTTTACTAGATCACTGGAGCTGCTTGCATTGTGTTATATTTGTCAGTAATGGCATTGTGAGTCAGAACACAAAGCAAACTACAAACATGGCTTCCCAAGACTACAATGCCCAAGGTTCACAGTGCCCCCTGTCTCCGTCTTATTAACTTCAGCTGTCTCTCATTAACAATCATCAGCAATGCTACTTAAGCCTCTCCCTCACTCTCCTTCAGTGTGAAGTATCATTCTGTCTTTCCAGTCGTAGCAAGCCTTTCTAGTCTACCTGCTTTCCTGTTATTGGACTTTTGCTACATTTTCTCGTTATCTGCCTCTGTTCTCTCTCTGATATTCTGTTTGCCAATTGACTGACCCTTGCCTGGCTTTGACTACGAGTTTGCTCACCAATTTGGCTATGCTTCCTATTTGCATCCCCACTCTTCCCTGCACATACATCCATGAGTGCTTGCAATCTGATAGGATACTTTGCCTCATTATGGATGTAGCGGAGGAGGCAAAGCAAACAGCTCTGAATGCTCAGGGACGCCTCTTAGGAGAATATCAGCAGATGCTCGCTGACCTCAACACCAGGATGACACAGTTAACTGCTGTAATGTTACAGTCCCTCCTAACACGCTCTGAAACTACCTCTACTCCCGTGCAACTTCTCCCAACTCCCAAAAAAATATGCCGGTGATGCCCACAACTGTGAGAGATTTCTGCTTCGATGCTCCATGTACTTTGCTAGTATGCAAAATCTTTCTGATGAATGTAAAATTGCAAAATTGATCTCCTTTCTCACTGGTAAGGTGCTACAGTGGGCTAGCACGGTATGGAGAAGTGGAGAAGAGCACACCACTTCATATGAATGTTTTCTAGAATTGTTCAATTGAGTATTCAATCATGAACCTGAGGGGATCGAAGTCAGTGAGAGCCTGCTCACCATCATGCAAGGAACAAGAAGAGTAGCTGAATATACGCTCAACTTCAGAACTCTTGCAGCTGCTAGTGGATGGAACAAGCCAGCATTGAAAGCAGTGTTCTGTCAAGGTTTATGTCCCAAGATTCAGAGTGAAATGGCTTGCAGAGATGAACATTGCACATTGGACTCCCTCATAGATCTCGCAATTCGCCTGGATGACCTACTCTCCAGCCATCCATCTCTCAAGAAGGACACCAGGTCAGCTCAGTCTATGGATGTGTCCTCACCCATGGAGGTTTCTCAAACCAGACTGAGGCACTCTGAATGAGAGAGAAGACAACATGAGGGTCTATGCTTTTACTGTGGAAGCTCCGACCATCACATTTCTCAGTGTCCCATCCGTCCCACTAGAAATCATAATAACCCTGAACCTGTTCCTGATGCGGTGAGTTCTACAAGGAAATTTAACTAACAATCATTCAAAGTACCTGTCTTGTTGAAACTACCAGCTTTGACCCATGTACTGTCTGCATTTGTCGACTCGGGGTGGAGGGGAACTTCATTGATAACTCTATTGTCCAGGAGTTCAACCTGTCCGCAACCCCTCTGCAAAGTCCACTCAGCATCAGGACCATCGATGGAGGACCCATAGGAGATGGTCTCGTCACGACTAGGACCACTCTAGTTTGCATCCAAATAGGAGCTCTACATTCTGAACTCATTTCACTGTGACTTCTATGGTCAATCATAACATCATCCTGGGTTATCCATGGTTACAGCTCCACAATCCTCTGATTTCATGGCAACACAAAGAAATCCTCCAATGGTCCCCCACATGCTTCCAGAACTGTCTGTCACATCCTCAACTATGCATCTCCTCAACCTCAGTAGAAAGTCCTCAACCTGACTCCCTAGACAAGGTGCTGGAGTGCTACTCTGATCTGAAGGAGGTCTTCAGTAAGGGCAAGGCCTGTGGCCTACCTCTACATCACCCTTACGATTGTGCCATTGACCTTCTCCCAGGTATGTCACCTCCTCACAGCCACATCGACCCACTTTCCCAGAAAGAACAAGCAGCAATGGAGGAGTACATTCAGGAGGCTCTCAAACAAAGTTATATTTGTCCCTCCAAGTCACCTGCTTCTGCAGGCTTCTTTGTGGAGAAGAAAGGAGGGGGCCTTCATCCATGCATAGATTATAGAGGACTTAATCAGGTATCTGTGAAGTATCCATATCCACTTTCACTTGTCCCTTTAGCATTAGAACAACTATGCTCAGCAAAGATATTCTCAAAACTTGACCTGTGCAGTGCATACAACGTGATCAGGATTCAAGAAGGCGATGAATGGAAGACAGTGTTTAGCACCACCGCCGGCCATTTTGAGTACCAGGTTATGCCTTATGGCCTTTCTTTGGCCCCAAGTGTCTTCCAGTGCCTGATCAATGACGTGCTCCGAGACATGCTGGGGAGGTTTGTTATCGCCTACATTGATGATATTCTGATCTACTTCCCAGACGAATCAAGCCACCTGGAACATGTCCAATCCATGCTAAAACGCCTACTCGGGAATCATCTCCACTTCAAAGCTGAGAACTGTGAGTTCCATTTACATCAGATCTCTTTCCTGGGTTACATCATCAGTGCAGAGGGAGTCAGCATGGACTCCTCCAAAGTATCCGCTGTCTCGTCTTGGCCTGTACCCACATCCATTAAGGAACTCCAATGCTTTCTAGGTTTTGCGAACTTCTACAGACAATTTATCAGAGGTTTCAGTACCATCGCTGCTCCATTAACTGCCCTGCTTAAAAAAGGTACAAAATGTCTCCTCTGGAACCCAGCAGTGGAGGAAGCCTTCAGCTGACTTAAGACTGTGTTCACATCAGCCCCTATCCTGCAACATGCTGATCCCACCAAACCGTTCACTGTTGAGGTGGATGCCTCAGAAACAGGAGTTGGAGGGGTGCTATCTCAGCGTTTCGGCAAGAAAACAAAGCTTCACCCAGTAGCATTTTTCTCAAAGAAGTTCTCATCTGTGGAGAGGAACTATGACATTGAGAATCATGAGTTACTAGCCATTAAGCTTGCCATTGAGGAATGGAGACACTGGCTAAAGGGACCTACACACCCCTTTGTGATTTTGACAGACCACAAGAACTTAGAATACCTAAAGAAAGCAAAGAGGTTGAACCCATGTCAGGCCCGATGGACCCTCTTTTTCACCAGATTTAACTTCACAATCTCTTTTCGTCCAGGGTCTAGGAACACAAAGGCTGATGCTCTATCCTGAACCTCCAGTTCTGCTCCTCACAACACTGAACCACATCTTGTTCTTGCACCAGAATGTTTCATGCAGTCTATCACTTGGGACCTAGATAAAGAGATCAGAAACTCTCAACCCCGAAGGTGCCCAGAGGACTGTCCACCAGAACTACTATACATCCCCGAAACCCTTTGAGGTAAACTCATCACATGGGCACATGTATCTCCTGCTATGGGACATCATAGTAGTCAAAGGACTTATCAGATTTTGAGAAGTAAGTACTGGTGGGAAACCATGAGAACTGAGATCAATCACTTTATCGCCTCTTGCTCTGAATGCGCCCAAGCAAAGGTTCCACGAACCCCTTCCTCTGGTAAGCTATGTCCCCTCCCTGTACCTCAGGGAGACTTTGGTCCCACCTGACCATAGACTTCATAACAGACTTACCACCATCCCAGGGTAACACTACCATTATGGTGACTGTAGATCGATTCTCCAAGGCTTCGAGGCTGATTCCCTTACCAGGCATTCCCACTGTGTTTCAGACAGCAGAACTCCTGTTCCAGAATTCTCAACTCCAGAAGAAGAGGTCAAGTGAGTACCTGGTAGAATGGGAGGGCTATGGACCAGAGGAACAGAGCTGGGTAATGGCTAAGGACATCCTCGACCCCCTGCTAACTCAAGAATTTCACACTCTGCACCCTGACAAACCTGCACCTAGAGGGAGAGGGCATCCCAAGAAGAATGTAGCTCCCAGAGAAAGCTCCTTGGGGTGGGGGGTGTTCTGTCAATAATGGCGTTGTGTGTCAGAATGCAAAGCAAACTACAAACATGGCTTCCCAAGACTACAACACCCAAGGTTCACAGTGCCCCCTGTCTCTGTCTTATTAACTTCAGCTGTCTCTCATTAACAATCAGCAATGCTACTTAAGCCTCTCCCTCACTCTCCTTCAGTGCAAAGTATCATTCTATGTCTTTCCAGTTGTACCAAGCCTTTCTAGTCTACCTGCTTTCCTGTTATTGAACTTTTGCTATGTTTTCCCATTATCTGCCTCTGTCCTCTCTCTGATATTCTGTTCGCTGATTGATTGACCCTTGCCTGACTTTGACTGAGTTTGCTCACCGATTTGGCTACACTTCCTATTTGCATCCCCACTCTCCCCTGCACATACATCTATGAGTGCCTGCAATCTGACAATATTTTTTGATGCTTACCTATAATTTACAGAACTTCACCCACCTACATGAAATTCTTCAAAAGGACATAATTTGTACAAACTGGGCAAATGTATTAGCAGTACCAACTTGCAAGTAAATGGCACATGGTGTTACTGCCACCATGTGGTCTAAAACCTGTCTATTTTTACTAGCCATTCTGTAACTAATTGCCCACCTGCAATCAGAATGCAAATTTCCTCATAATTGTTAGAAGTGTAGTTCTGCAGCACTTACAGTAGTTCTCTGTCAGCTTCTTTAACAGCTTTGTGCTTGAATTGGATTGTGCCTCATCTTAATTTATGTCCAAGTGTCTTCCAAATGAATAAATATAACAATTGATATTGTGTGTGTGCGTAGTACTTCTCAAATAATTTGAATATTGTGGAAAAGTTCATTTTTTTCTTAATTTAATTAAAAAAGGTAAACTTTCATATATTCATTACATGTAAAGTTCAATATTTCAAGCCTTTTTTATTTTAATTTTGATGATTATGGCTCATAGCTCATGAAAATCAGAAATCCAGTATCTGAAATTTTTATAATATTTCCTAAGATCAATCAAAAAAGGATTTGCAGCATAGAAATGTCCAACTTCAGAAAAGTATGTTTATTTATACACTCAATACTTGGTTGGGGCTCCTTTACCATGAATTACTGCATCAGTGCAGTGTGGCATGGAGGTGATCAGCCTGTGTCACTGCTAAGGTGTTATTGAAGCCCAGGTTGCTTTGATAGTGGCCTTCAGCTCATATGTATTTTTCGTTCGGGTGTTTCTTATCTTCCTCTTGGCAATATTCCATAGATCTTCTATGGGGTTCAGGTCAGGTGAATTGGCTGGCCAGTCAAGCACAGTAATATCATGGTTAGCAAATCATTTGGCAGTAGTTTTGGCACTGTGGGCAGGTGCTAAGTCCTGCTGGAAAAGGAAATCAGCATCTCCATAAAGCTTGTCAGCAGATGGAAGCATGAAGTGCTCTCAAATCTCCTGGTAGACGGCTGCGTTTACTTTGGACTTGATAAAACACAGTGGACCAACACCAGCAGATGTCATGGCACCCCAAATCATCACAGACTGTGGAAACTTAACACTGGACTTCAAACACCTTGGATTCTGTGCCTCTCCAGTCTTCCTCCAGACTCTAGGACCCTGATTTTCCAAATAAAATGTGTAATTTACTTTCATCTGAAAAGAGGACTTTGGACCACTGAGCAACAGTCCAGTTCTTTCTCTCCTTAGCCCAGGTAAGACGCTTCTGACGTTGTCTCTGGTTCAGGAGTGGCTTGATATTAGGAATATGACAGTTGTAGCCCCTTTCCTGAAGACGTCTGTGCGTGGCGGCGCTTGATGCACTGACACCAGCCATACTGTAATCCACTCCTTGTGAAGCTCTCCCAAGTTCTTGAATCAACTTTTCTTGAGAATCTTCCCAAAGCTGCAGTCATCCGTGTTGCTTGTGCACCTTTTCCAGCCAGCCTTTTCAGTAGTGACCTCCTGTGGCTTAAAGGGCATATTCTGGACCAATTTCAGGTTTTTTATATGAAAGAATGTCTTTTACACACTCATCCAAAAGGGTAATTTTGTACAAGGCCATCTGTCTACAGCAGAAAAAAAATAAATAAACGCATCTGGAAAAATCCCAAGGGAGTCTGGAGCCAGAATCGTGACGTTATCCACGGAAGTGTGAGCAGGCTGCGTGAGCTTGTGCAGTTTCAGTGCACAGCCTGTGTAGACCAAGCGCTCCCATTTCTCTCTCATTGTACGGTCTTTTGGAAAACGATGAGTACTAATCCCATCATGACTGATGTTGCTACACCCTCCTACGATACATCTGTTAACCATTTTAATAATTACCTGATAACCTTGAAGAAATTTGCAGAAAACCACCAGGTCGTTTTCTCATAAACAAACCAACGCTGACGTAGGATTCAGAGGGAGGCGTCCCGCAGATGACATCATGAAAATCAATGTTTCCCGGGAAATCCAAATGCCAAGTTTTTTCAGAGGCGGACCAATTCACCTCAAATGGCTTGATTTCAACTGAATTTTTCTGGTATTGTGCAAGGTGAAAAAATTGCAGAGAATACAGAATGTTACAGATATTTGACCAAAGTTTAATATAAAATAGGAGAATTACATTGATCTTGCTCCTGAATTTACCCGTGATATGCCCTTTAACCTCTTTGTGGAAGGTGTCGATGTTCATCTTCTGGACAACTGTCAAGTCAGCAGTCTTCCCCATGATTGTGGTTGCATGTAAAGAACTATACAGTGAGAGACACTGTATTTATACTGTTTTACTCAAACACAAAATGAAATACTCAAATATTTTGAGGTTGTTTTTTTTTGTGCTGTAGATCATAATTATCAAAATTAAAATAGAAAAATCCTTGAAACATTTTAGTTTACGTGTAATGAGCCTAGAGGATATTAAATTTTCTTAAATAACTGATGGAAAATATTGAGCTTTTTCATGATATTCTAATTGTTTGAGATGCACTAGGCAAGGCAAGTTTATTTATATAGCACATTTCATACACAGTGGCAGTTCAATGTGCTTTACAGAAGTAAAAACAAAACAGTAAACAATAGAGAATAAAATTACATAAAATAAATGGGAAAAATATAATAAGAACTAAACAATAGTAGAAATAAAATAATAAAATGAAGTAGAAGTTCAAATGGGGGAGAAAAAAACAGCAGAATAAAATAGAATAAAGTTAAGTAAAATTTGAAACATGCAGAAACTGTAAAAGTACAGATTATAAAACATGTAAAGAAGACAATATTAATTATTTAACAGAAAGCATCTGAAAACAGCTTGGTCTTTAACCTAGATTTGAAGCTGCCAACAGCAGGAGCATGTTTAATGTCCTCTGGCAGTTGGTTCCATAGCTGCACTGCATAGTAGCTAAAAGCTGCTTCACCACACTTTGTTTTAACAACAGGTTTTAACAGTAAATTTTTCTGTTGCGATCTGGTAGATCTGATTGGGTTAGGCCACTGCAACATATCAGAGAGGTAATTGGGCCCTGTACCATTTAGAGATTTGTACACCAGCAGCAATGCTTTAAAGTCAATTCTGTAGCTTACTGGAAGCCAGTGAAGGGACCTTAGAATTGGAGTAATGTGCTCTGTTCTTTTTGTTCGTGTGAGAACCCTAGCTGCTGCATTTTGCACCAGCTGAAGTTGTTTGATGGTCTTTTTTGGCAGGCCTGTGAAAAGGCCATTGCAGTAATCAACCCTACTAGAGATGAAGGCATGTATCAGTTTATCCAGATCATTTTTTGACATAAGTCCTCTTAGTTTGGAAATGTTTTTTAGGTGATAGAATGCCGTTTTAGTGATTGCTTTCATGTGACTGTCAAAGTTTAGCTCGCTGTCAATGAAAACACCAAGATTTTTAACCATTTCTTTAGTTTTAATCCCTTTTGTGTCAAGAATACTGGTAATCCTGAGTCTTTCATCTTTTTTCCCAAATAGAATTACTTCTGTTTTATCTGAGTTCAGCTGAAGAAAATTTTGTGACATCCAGTTGTTGATTTGATCGATACACTGGTAGAGACATTCAAGGGGGGCATAATCATTAGGTGATAAAGCAAAATAAATTTGGGTGTCATCTGCATAGCAGTGATACAAAATTGAATTGTTCTTGATAATTTGCCCAAGTGGGAGCATATAAAGGTTGAAAAGTAATGGTCCAAGAATCGACCCCTGGGGGACACCACAGGTCAAGGACATTGACGTTGAGGAACAATTTCCCATGGTAACAAAGAAGCTTCTATCTTTTAAGTATGAATTTAACCAACTGATAACTTTACCAGTCAATCCAACCCAGTGTTCAAGTCGATATAGCAGTATGTTGTGATCAACAGTATCAAAAGCTGCACTGAGGTCCAGTAATACCAGGACCGATGTTTTGCCTGCATCAGTATTAAGACGTATGTCATTTATAACTTTAATCAGCGCTGTTTCAGTGCTATGATTGGCACGAAAACCTGACTGAAAATGATCAAAACGGCTGTTTGATATCAAGAAGGCAGTTAATTGACTAGTATATAGTATATAAAACCTTATAAACACACAAAAAAGTCACAACTTAATTTTTACATTAAAAATATTTTGTGGACATTCACTGACAGTGAAAATTTGTGAAAACAGGATATATATATATATATTCAGAAAAGGAACATCTTTCTAAATCTAAAATGTTTTATTACCCAACAGCATCACAGTTGATTGTTTTCCTTGTCTTAACACATTTGCACAAGCTTAGCATTCTGGTAGTCTTTCACCACTGTTATGCCATTGTGTGCAAGTGTTCATTGTGTGTTGGAACTGAAATATCCAAATACGTTTTCAATGACCTGTTTAAAAAACATGCTGATATCTAAATTCAATCTTACAGTGTTTTTTCTTTTTATTTTTTCTTCTTTTTGATAAAATATGCACTTTTGTAGATAAACTTTTCAGATCTTCAAGCCTTTTAAGTCTCCTGGATTTTAGCAAATCCTTTCAATCATGCAATTGAGAAAATGACATTGTGTTTATATATCTTGATGGAATTTGAGCACTGTTCGGAATGTAGGGAGGATTATAGCAGGAAATCAACAGGTTATTTTAAGTTCATTTTGATGTGTGAAGACAGTTTTTTTTTTTAACATTCTGTACATGATCGGAGAGGTCAGGTGGTGAATCATGCTAAGCATGGAACGTTATCATCTTGGGGGTAATGGCACGGATGGTTTTAATGTCTTGAGGTCTATCCTCTTAGAATGTCAAGAATTTTGCTGTTTATCTTTATAGTGTGAGAGGAAATAAATTTCGGACTTTCCCTATTTCCAACATGTGATTTGAATTTGTCTCTTGGATAAACACCTGATGTATTATATTCAGACTTACCCCACTACGCATGATCAAATGATTTACTGCATAACACAAATTGACTAGGACCATGTATAGGTCCATTAAAAGCATGTATATAAAGTTTTTTTTTTACTCATATCAGGTGTCTTGAAATTGGACAGAAATTCTGTCTTTGGGTATTCTGTGGTAGTGTACTCTTCCTCTGTTGAGCGGTTGTCCCTCCACTGAAGGACTTGGCACAGTATAGTAAGTAATCAGAATTTAATGACACCATTTATGTGTGCTTCCTGGGTATTTAGACTTTTGGGGGTGGGGGTAAATAATCAGGTTATTCACTATTGCCATTGTATTCATGCTGTATGTCAATAATGTCAATAATGTCACACTGGCCACTGTGAAATGCATCTTTCCCTTCATAGCTCTAGTAAAGATGGCATAGTTTAATATGGATTAGTGACTTGTAGCAAAACATGCCGTTGTTTTCAAGTCTGCTTTGTGTTAACAGTTCTTACACTCTTTCTCACACTTCATCTTTTACCACATTCCTTGTGAACATCTTGGCCTAATTCAAATCAGTCCATTATTTATGGTCTGTGACTGAATTCAGTGTTCCAGAAGAGTTTTGACTCAGCATGTCAGGTTTTCAGTTGTCACTTCTATAGGTGCTATTCAAAACAGGGATGAAATTGGATTATCCCAAAACTCCTGCTCACAAATGTGTGTGCAGCACAAGCCAGAGGATTCTCAACACTGGAGGCATTAAAAAATGCCTCAAACTAAAAATAGCACAAAGCTATTTTGCAGACAGGTGAGCTTATTATTACATACTCAAACATACTGTACACATTTGCTGTACATCAAGCTTCAAATTTTATATTTATATATACCCATAACATTCAAAATTGCTTGATGCATCAGTTCATGAAGAAGATGGGGAAGAAAGTATGTAATGAATGAATTAAAAAAAGGAATATTGGATTAAAACATATGCATTACATACTTTCTTCCCCATCTTCTTCATGAACTGATGCATCAAGCAATTTTGAATGTTATGGGTATATATAAATATAAAATTTAATCTTCAGTCACCTCTTTATTCTGGTCAGGGTAGCAGTGAAGCCAATCTGAGTAACACAGTGTGCAAGGTGGGAGAATTCACTCTGGATGGGATGTCAGGCCATCACAAGGAATTACATACACACATTTGGAAAGGAGGCCACAAAAATTCAACAGGGTTTCTAATTAACAATTATTTGCCGAAGGTGAGGTGAATATCAGTGAATAATAATCAAGACAAAGTTGAGGTTATTGTTCACTGATATTCACCGAGCCTGAGACTGATAATTGTTTTAGTATAAATACACAGACAATTATCTCATCTCATTATCTCTAGCTGCTTTATCCTGTTCTACAGGGTCACAGGCAAGCTGGAGCCTATCCCAGCTGACTACGGGCGAAAGGCGGGGTACACCCTGGACAAGTCGCCAGGTCATCACAGGGCTGACACATAGACACAGACAACCATTCACACTCACATTCACACCTACGGTCAATTTAGAGTCACCAGTTAACCTAACCTGCATGTCTTTGGACTGTGGGGGAAACCGGAGCACCCGGAGGAAACCCACGCTGACACAGGGAGAACATGCCAACTCTGCACAGAAAGGCCCTCGCCGACCACGGGGCTCGAACCCAGACCCTCTTGCTGTGAGACGACAGCGCTAACCACTACACCACCATGCCACCCCGCAGGCGATTATGTTTTAAAAATTGTATTAAAAAATTATTTATTTCAATCTTCAAAAGCTGCATGCAAATGTAATAAAGGCACGGTGCAGACTTGTCACTTATCTACGCTGAGTCACATAAAATACTTTGTTTTGGAACAGATAAAATAAATCACAATTCCACCTTACCTTTGAATAGTTTTAGACCAAACTTCAGAGCGTCTTTAGTGCTTTTAGGCACAGTATTTTCTTTCATAATTTGTAATCCTTCCTCACTTATGGTGACAAATTGCTTGGCCACCATTTTGCCGAGTTGCTCGAGGTGATTATCGAGAAATAACCTGAATCTCTCGACCAATCAGCATACGCGATTTCCTATAATCACCTCCATATTTATACTAAGTGTATTTATTGTACATAAAGTGTATGACATTAAAGGCAGTTTTTGCCCAGAAGTGGTGGTCAGAATTCCTACCTACATCTCTCATCTCATCTCATTATCTCTAGCCGCTTTATCCTTCTACAGGGTCGCAGGCAAGCTGGAGCCTATCCCAGCTGACTACGGGCGAAAGGCAGGGTACACCCTGGACAAGTCGCCAGGTCATCACAGGGCCGACACATAGACACAGACAACCATTCACACTCACATTCACACCTACGGTCAATTTAGAGTCACCAGTTAACCTAACCTGCATGTCTTTGGACTGTGGGGGAAACCGGAGCACCCGGAGGAAACCCACGCGGACACGGGGAGAACATACAAACTCCACACAGAAAGGCCCTCGCCGGCCCCGGGGCTCGAACCCAGGACCTTCTTGCTGTGAGGCGACAGCGCTAACCACTACACCACCGTGCCGCCCCACCTACATCTCTGAATTTGTATATTGGGACAGGCTTTGTTCTTATATTTGACCATGCAGTATCACCTGTTTGTTAGTCTGTACATTAAAACATGTTATATCCTATACAGTTTTAATGATTTATATGTATTTAATTTGCATTTCCTCACTGCAGTTGACTGGCAACCCATCTAGATTGTATTCCTGTGTCAAATGTTTCTGGCATTGGCTCTGGTCCAACACATTCCTGGCCAGGATAAAGCAGTTATGATGGATGAATGAATGAATTAACGAACAAATACAGTTCAAAAGACAAAATTGACAAAACTGCTTATTAACAATAAAAAGAAAATCTTGCAGTGATATGTCATGTAAGATGGATCTTTAGTAAATATGTACACATGATATATTACATGTATTTTGGACCTGTGCTGTTCCTGATTTGAGCTAAATGAAGATGAAGGTTAAAAAACTTCTGTTTAGCCTTCATCCATCCGAGAATGAAACCAGCTTTGAAGTGTTTATGGAGCCATGGGGGTCCTGTTGTAATTAATGAGCTGCTTTCCACATGTGACGTGTTCGATTCAAAACATGTGTTTTGTGCTTATTTTTTGTCATTACACTCATTTACAGTGATTGGCTCGGAATGCATAATGTAGCTGTTATGTAGATGCATTTTGCTATCTCCGAAATATCATTTAGCTGAAATGAGACAGCAATACAGTCTGAACATGTGCATCCAATCGAGAATGACATCATGTGTGCAGAATGTACGGCATTAGTTTTATGGTGATTCTAGTGTCAAAAGTGAAATAGCAAGCAGGACAGTAAGCAATGTGCACAACAAGAAGCGCTTACAGCTTCACATGGAAAAGATGTGCTTTTCTAGAAATAACGCATGATAATGTGCTATCTTGTTCACTGTCAAAATTGAGAGACATGAGCAGGTTCACCTAAACCTCTGTCTGTAAATCTGCCCAAAGACATAATTAAAACAAATTATATAATTTGTTATTATAATTACATTAACTAATGGTTAATAAAAATATGGGAAAATTAAATTTATATTGTCAGGATGGTATGACTGCACTAGAAAACTGGAGTCAAATCACATCAGCAAATTATTATTATTATTATTATTATTATTATTATTATTATTATTATTGCACTAATTTGTGCCATATTTGTCCTTATACACCTTTTGAAAAATGAAACTTCAGCTTAAAAATGTTAACTTAATGAAACTTAATGAAACATTTGTGTAGGCTATAAAACAAAATAGCACAATGTTGCTGAGTGAACAAACACCACCAATATACCAAAGAATCAGCTCACTTTAGGGTGCTTGGATAATTCTGGTGTCATTTAGCCCTCATCTCATCTCATCTCATTATCTCTAGCCGCTTTATCCTTCTACAGGGTCGCAGGCAAGCTGGAGCCTATCCCAGCTGACTACGGGCGAAAGGCGGGGTACACCCTGGACAAGTCGCCAGGTCATCACAGGGCTGACACATAGACACAGACAACCATTCACACTCACATTCATACCTACGGTCAATTTAGAGTCACCAGTTAACCTAACCTGCATGTCTTTGGACTGTGGGGGAAACCGGAGCACCCGGAGGAAACCCACGCGGACACGGGGAGAACATGCAAACTCCACACAGAAAGGCCCTCGCCGGCCCCGGGGCTCGAACCCAGGACCTTCTTGCTGTGAGGCGACAGCGCTAACCACTACACCACCGTGCCGCCCGTCATTTAGCCCTTGTAATTTAAAATTAAATTTATTTTAATTTTCTTTAAAAAAAAAAATAATTAATTTTGAATTATTTCTTAGATTTAAATATTAAATCTAAGAAAAAATACATTTCACCAAAGTGTCACGTCACAATTTTTACTGTCTAATTTTTGCAAGGTTTACTGGCCAACAGTCACTGCATTTGGCTCTTCAGTGAGTAACAAGGCTGAAAGTAACAGGATTGTGCTATAGAATTACCAAAAATACAAAACAGTTAGCAAATACACAAACTGTATTTAACTTCTTTAGCACCTACAGTTACTGTACGATGACCTGGATGACTGAGAACCTTCACAGACATACAGAAACTGTATTGGCATGAGGACATGTGTCTACTTTAATGTGAATGGGACATCACTAATAAGGTCAGTGGTAGTTCAGTGGTTAAGTCATTGGAGTACTGATCGGAAGGTCATGAATTCAAGTCTGATCACTACTAAGCTGCCCCTGCTGGGCCCTTAACCCTCAGCTGTATAAATGTAATGTCCTTTCACTTCTGTATGCTGCTTTGGATAATGGTGTCTACATAATGCCATAAATGTAAAAAGTACAGAATGTTTTTCTTAACTTAATGCATGAGATGTTAATGGATTCACACATTAATGCATAAGTAAAATTTTGTTACTATTTTCATGAATATATTTCAATGTATAGTTATAGTGGGCTGTGACAGGCAAAAGTACTGTACTGTAAGTGTTATAAACTGGAAGTTGTATTAATGTTCTACATTCTTTAAATGAAATATATACACAGGTTGTTGTGAAGGACACTTTACCCATCTTTAAAATATATTTTATCTTTACACACACACACACACACACACACACACATATATATATATATATATATATATATATATATATATATATATATATATATATATATATATATATATATGAATGTAATATCAGCAGAACACAAATGGCACCACAATTGTGGAATCGCCATCTATGTGATTTTTCTGTGTGTGTATAATGACAGATGTTACATGATGTAGTATGCATAATCAATTTGCAGGGAATAGTGCTGCTTCCTGCATCACTGTGTTCCATGAGTTTATTGTCAGCACAAATCTTGAGCAGAAACCAAAAGCGCTGTGGCTGATACTTTGCACACCTTAGCCTGAACATATCCTGTATTAATTTGAGATTCTGTGCATCTGAGGTTCTGTTAATACTCTTTTGGTGTTGTTGATCATCATTTAGTCTCTACACTGCTGTTGCTTTTTTGGAATCCACTGTTTTGGTTTTTACATTTAGGCAACACTGCGAACTAAGAGCTTTGAATCTACTGTTGTCTTGAATGCATGAATAGTTGTAGTTTAGTATTCTGGGAGAAAATTGACAGGTGACTACATCTTGAAGCAGTTCAGGCTTATGCCAAGTGCTCATTTTTAGCCCGAGATGTGGTTGAGGAGAGACAGCTTCACTGCCTCAGCTCTCTGCATCTGCAGCCAAGCAATCTGTGACTCCAATAGCCCTGCGTCATGTCTGAGGCATCTGTACACATTGGAGGGGGCATTAGAGGGCTGTAAAAATAGAAAATGAATCATTCAGATTTGCACATCCAAGTTGCCAAGTTCTGTAATCCATGTCTTTCTGTAGGATAATACTGGCATCCCTTACTATTTAATTTGGTTTGTTAAAGGTTACTTAGATCACAAAACAAATTGCTGCAGCACCAATGGACCTGTTGGGTCTTGCTTGTGTGAAACGCCTGTGTATTACAGTGTAAGAAACAGAGGGAAAGTTTTTATTTTTAGAGAGGCATGTGCAATATCAAAAGTACCTGGTCTACTGTAAAACAAATGCAATGCCGTAAATATTACTTCTGATTTTGATTAAATATCATGCTCAGAACTATTGTATATATTTTGTATGAAAATCCTTATAGACTTTCATGTACACCTTATCCAGCCTGGATGTTCTTAGTCAAGCTATGATTCATTCAGGCTTATGCACTCTCCATGGTCACGCCATCAAATATGCACAGACAAACAGAGATGAGAACATGAACAAAGTGTTAGACTTGCACAATCTTGAACTCAACATGAGGCAGGCAGGTTTCTTAAAAATTTTCCACAACAGTGATATTGTTGTACCAGACAAATATGTTGATCTAATCACTGAAACGGCACTAAATCAATGAATGTAGCAAGCAATAAACAATTTCTGATAATAATGACTATTCAAGGGTAGGTAAGTCCACAAAAATCAGGAAGACACGTTAGTACATCTGACACTCAACAACATCTCTTCTGGTTTGAATTAGACTTCCATTCCTCAGAGCCCATGGGGTATCATAAACACAAATTACACGATACCAGAAATAGTCCAGGGAATGTTATCTGTCTTTAAAACGTTTGCTGGAGTTGTGTGAGGGCATGAGTGATTAAAAGCACTGTCTTCCTTCATTCTAGACTTTATGGTTACAGAGCTGGACACCGGATGAGAAGTAAAGGCGAGTCTTAACCTTACCGTTAACACTGCTAGATGTAAATGCCTGTGGAAATGCTGGGGTTATAAGGATTAAGTGTTTGGTTAAGTGAGCAAATCTCGAAGGAGATGTTTTGTTCAAAAGCAAATTTTAAATCAGAGAAATAAATACAAAAAATAAACGCAGATTTTAAGTAACCACATGCAGACATTTAAGATACTATTTTAATGGTCTTCAGCAGTTCAAAGAATACATTTTGTAGTTTTCTTTTTAATAAGTTCTTTTTGGCACATTTTTAGTATTTTTAAAAATACCATAATCTTTTCATTCATTCATTCATTCATTCATTCATTCATTCATTCATTCATTCATTTTTGCACCCTGAGAAAATGTTGCAGTTTCTGAATTACCCTCATAGAATAAACATTTCTTATATTCTTTATATTCAGATAGAGTGGCTGCCTTTCTTTTCATGTTTATCACATATTCTCCACACATGCTGAATTAATTCACAACAGCCCCCTGAAATCTTAGGACATCGTTTCTTCACCCGCTGCAATCAAAAAGGTAATTGTAGTTGATTTACATCCATTTTGAGGCAATATTAAAAACACAATTGGAATCTGAGAACAAGCCTGTGGCTGCGTGCTATTATGTTTCTCTTTTTTTGTTCTGCTAATGCAATATTTCATTTTATTGCTGATACTCAACGTGGGTCATTTTAGGTCTCACTTTGGATGCACGCTAATCCTATTAGTCTTTAGGAGCTCTACAGTCAAAATAACATTTAGTGTTCATAGTATTAATACGATTGTCTTTATTTCCTATATAAAATATAATGGTTTACAATTTAGTTTCAATACTTATTTCTAAAAAATGTACCATACCATCAGGTGTATTTTTACTTCTGTTCAACTCCTCTTCTCTCTCTCATTCTCTTCTTCTTCTTCTTCTTCTTCTACCTCTCCTTAACTATTTTGATGATCTAAGCAACATAAATTATTCAAGCAGTCTGACTCAGACTCTATCAGGTATCCATAAGTAACACCCTAACATGCAACCTAAGGTTTGCATCCCACAATCTTATGTTACAAAGGAAAACAAATATATAACAGCAACGTCTGAATCCTATCATTATCAGGGATGTACAGTATTTTGCATGTGTTTTCCACCCCTTTGAATTTTTCCACATTTATTTACAAATACATAACATAAAAGAAAATGGCTTTAATTGTATACATTTTCACCCCATTGCTGTGAAACCCCTAAATTACTAGGTTGCAACTACTTCTGGTGCAATCAGTTGCCATCAGAAGTCCCATAATTATTTGAATCCACCTGTGTGCAAAGAAAGTGTTACATGATCTCATAAATGGGTTACTGGAAGGCTCCATATTTGTTAGAGAAGATATTAAACAAGCAGCATCCTGAAGACCACAGAGCTATTAAAAAGTCTTTTGAAAATTGAAATTTGAAACTCTACATGGCTCATCACCCTGAGAACATCATCCCTACAGTGACGTATGATAGTGGCAGCATCATATTGAGATTTAAGCTTGGTGGGTTTCCATTCACCTGTTTAATGTATAATTTGAAATTGCAAACTAAAAAACAAGCAATTTTCAGATGATTTGACAAAGCAATATTTCACAAAATTGAAATGGAAACGCATTTTTTGCATTTAAGTTACATACTTTTTCTTTTTTTTATAAGCCCCCCCCCGAGTTGTAAAGCGACCTTGGGTGTGAGAAAAGTGCTATATAAATTGAAATTATTATTATTATTATTATTATTATTATTATTATTATTATTATTATTATTATTATATAACATGAAATCATAGTCCGAACACTTACACAGTCTTGATCCATTGCCATTTTTAATTGAAATTACTATCGTGAGAGGAGAAAACCCAGCTTTAATTGCATAACATCACTCAGTGGAATCACAGATCATTCACAATTGTGTTTTGTCAACTTTTTTTTTTTACTTGCTATTTTACACACAACTGTAATGGAAACCCACTTACTGATTTTTAGTGTACAGATTAGTGCCATATTCTTTTAATATATATATTTTTTAAATAATGGATTTAATGATGCGCCGCTGGATGGTCAAATTTTTGATATTTTTGAAATAACCAAACCCTGATTGATATTTTTCTCCCAGACTTATTTTGATAACTCCTTAAGCCCGGTGCACATGGGCAATTTTCTGTCGCTTGGTTGTGCAACTTTCTGATGCAAGCGAAAAATTGCTTTGTGTGCGGATATTTGTGACGGTGATTTTTTTGTTGCTTGTGACAGATCGCAGGTATCAAATATGCTTGATATTCTGTGACAAAAAAATCGCCAGTCACTAACTTGTTGCAGAGATATCGCTGCATGTGCGTGTCTTTGCAATAACGAAGCGATCACCTCCAAAGGCTAAGCCAATCCCTGCCCGCAAAGTAGTTATATGATTTCCACATGACTTGCATCCCCCTCCCCAAATCGCCCGCTGGTTGCAGATAACACGCACACACAGCTACCCAAGAGGGGAAACTTGCATCCAAAAATCACAATACGCTTGCGGTGAGAAGTCACCCGTGTGTGCCTGGCTTTAGTCTTCATGATGCTGTTTGTTTAGGTATGTTCTCTAACAATCTCACACAGCTGGACTCCATAAAACTAATTATGTGACCTCTGATCACAACTGGTTGCACCAAAACTAATTTAGGGATATCACAGTAACTGGGGTAAATACTGTACATGCTAGAGTTGCAATCATAACTCTGACATTTCTATTTATAAATAACACTGCAACCTAAGGGAGACATGGTGGCACAGTGGGTAGCATTACTCACAGCTCCATGGTCTTGGGTTCGATACTGAGCTTTGGTTACCGTCTGTGCTGTTTTGTGTATTCTCCCAGTGTTTGCATAGGTTTGCTCCAGGTTCTCCAATTTCCTCCCACTGTCAAAGACATGCAGATTGGGTATTCTTGGGTTTCAGTCACATGACTTTTCTTAGCGATTTCACTTCCAGTAAAACTGCTGGTGGTCAAGCAAACCAAAACGGCTGCTGTAGTGCAAACAACTAGTGATAATTTATCAGAGTATACTCGTAATTTAGAAGCCACTGCTTGCTTTAGATATATTCAGAAGATTGCTATGTGCAATGGAATCGACCCCTACAGTCTGGGAAAGAAGGATTTGTCATACGATATCGAAAACTACCCTTCAGTCGAGTTCCCCGACATCTCAAATTATCTGGTGTTGCAGACATCCTTCTACACCGCAAAACAGATGAAAGTGTGGAAGAGTATGGAGGCTTACAACTTTTTTGTATGTGGCTGGGTAAAGGACCTCGCTATCAAGTCACTGCCAAATGAATCCTGTATTGTTTTTGCCCGTGTATGTTTTTTTTTAAGCTTTTCGTTCATGTCTTTACAACGAAGCACTGCAAGTTGAAGTGTAAACAAACAACAGTTCGCTTGATTCTGACTTGTGTTGGCTCTTATCTCTCAGGTAAATCATTCACAAAGATCATCAGAAACCCCTTTAAAGACCTGGATCTTAGTTAAACAAGACAAAGAAGTGATCACGGCACATTGTAACTGTATGGCTGGGTAAGAATTTTGTCATGACCTTCATGCACATGGACTTTGTGAAGAGTAAACAAAGAAACAGCTGGAGACTTTAGCACTTCGTGACTAAAAAAGTACTATAAAATAACGACACATAGCAAGAAAAATACTTGAAAAACACTAAGGACATAGCTGAGAGGGAGATACAAACCTTTCACGAAGCAGTCACTGCAAACTCGAGCATGCTTCGACTCCGCTCCCTTCAATTTCAGTGAGAGGTTCAAAAGCCACCTTTCTCAATGTCTTTTTGTGAAATCCTGTGTTCATTCACCCTTTTTTATTAGTTCACGGAGAACCCTGAAGAAACTTTTATGAGTTTCACGGTTTGATTGATTCGAACAACCTAAAACAACGCAAGCATAAGGCATTTTTCATGCGAGCAATACACCTTCTCCGTACAACCGCTTTGTCAATTGAGCTTTGGTAGACCACCAGCTAAAGTTTTGAATAACAAATGAGGTGGATGTGACATCACGTGAAACCCAGTAATTCTACATTGCTCCTAGGTGTAAATGTGTGTGAATGGGTGGGTGTGGTGCCTGCAATAGACTGACGTTCCACAGGGGTGAATTCTCCCACCTTGAGTCCAGTGTAACTGGGTTAGACTTCAGATCCACTGTGTCCCTGGTCAGGATAAAGAGCTACTGAAAATAAAAGAATGAATCATTTTGCAAACTATATTGACCTTCCTCCAATTTCAACATGATGGCTATTTTGTGTAGATTCATGACATATAATCCCAATTAAGTAAATTTTCATTCCAGGTTGTAACATACTACAAAATGTGTAAAAGTTCATGGGGTGTTAAATACTTATGGTAAGCACTGTAACACTGAGGGCAAATCCAGCAAAACAGCTTTCTTGATCCTGATTAGATCATGTTTTGCAATCTCATGCAAGATCACACTTGCAAATTTGAAAGAAATCACTCATTCACCTGTAATTTTTTGTTATTCATATTGACATCACAGTTTTGCTTTGAATGAATGTTTCCTAATTCTGAACCCATAACAATTTCCTGTTATTCATTTTTTAACCAAAGTATTTTGCATCCTTACAGCAATATCCAGCACAAGCATGTGTTTTATGCTAACTTCGAGAAGGGTATGTAGTTGTGATGCACTTTGTTTTCTTCCCTGTCAGACCACAGGCCTCTTTTTCCACCATTTGATTAATGCTGAGTTAGTGACCCCCCACACACACCAGAGAACCAGGCAAAAATGTTAAATATTTTAAACTAGTGCAGCTTCTCTGCTAAAATTGTTTATGGGACAAGATTACACGCTGTAAACACAAGACAAGAGCCAGCAATGGAAAAGTTGATGTTCACTATGGAATGCATAATATAGCAACACAAAGGAAGTTGTTTTGGTTTACAAAGAGACACTTTTTTTTCTCATTTTCTAAAATTGGTTTTTCATATCGGGGACATACCATCATCAGTAGGCCAGTAGGACAAACTGCATTCCTTTGAGATTCCTCTCAGCAATCTCTGGAATAATTTAACTCTGTGTAAGGTTGGTGGTGGAGGCATTATATCTTTGGGTTGTCCATACTTCCAGCTGTGTGTCTGTCTATCCATCCATTTGTCTGTCTGTTCATCTGTGTATGATATTTCCAGAATGAGCGGTTGAATGTTTGTAGGATTTAGACAGAATTATTTTTGTAACCAAAAGATAAAAAAAAAATATATATATATATATATATATATATATATATATATATATATATATATATATATATATATATATATATATATATATATATATATTACACACCCCAGGAACATTTAAGGTTTTTAATTTATTGGACTGTGCTGCCCTAACAGCTTATGGACCTAGATGCATGACCGGACTCTGTAGGCCATATTGTGTGGGGGTTTTTTTGTTTGTTTTTTTTTGTGTGTCTTTTACTGTGCGTGGATTGTGGAGAAGTGTAATGCAAGACAAATTTCTGTGCAAACAGACATTAAAGTATTATCTTATCTTATCTTATCTTATCTTATCTTAAGATTAACTGATTCTTTTTTTGGAATTGATCCAAACAGGGTTAAATGTTAAATACAATAGTTTTTCTTCAGTAGCTTCCTTCCTGTTTGTTATACATTTGCTTACACATTAGTCGTATGTTCATGTTCATCTATCAGTCCATTAGTAGTAAATTCTTGTTCATGCAATATTTCAAAAATAAATAATTAAATTATAAGAAGCATTTTGTATGGACTTATCCTTGCTGTTATCAGATGACCTGATTACATTTTGACATTGATCCAAACATGCTCAATGTATATCTGAAGGGTTTTCAAAGCACACATATTAATAACAAGAAGGACCAGACTCGTTGGTGGTGGAGGCATCCTTGTCACCCCCTTTGGCATCTATTTGTATGGAGTTTGTTTTGGAGAACCCCTTTGGAGTTCTATTTGTTTTCATCTCAATTTCATCTGCACACCAACTAATTTATCAGGTCACACTATAGCATCCACATAAATTGTTTTAGACGTTTCCTGATTCACATATGCTCTGCGATGACCTGGCGATTTGTACAGGGTGTACCCTGCCTCTCACCCATAGTCAGCTGGGATAGGCTCCAGCTTGCCTGCGACCCTGTACAGGATAAGCGGTTACGGATAATGGATGGATGGATGGTTCACATATGGTGGTGTAGTGGTTAGCACTGTCCCCTGGCAGATTCTACCGTAACTGGATTGATTAATCACTTGCCCACAAAATAAGAAATTTTTCTTGTCCTTTTTTCAGTGAGGTAATATTTTCAAGATTGAAAATATGGTATTTGGTCTTCTAAAACAGCACATCATTTAAAAATACACTGAGTATATCAATAAAAGATTTTTAAAGAATAAAGTTCTATTTCTTTGACATATCTGACAGACATAACTCCCATTTTAAAAATCACTTTCATTATCCCTGTTGCTATCGTCAGTGAATTTCTGTCAGATGACCTGACGATAGACTCAGCCATTATGGATCTTTGGTAGTTATCGTGTGGAAGCAGGCTTTATAATTTTTGGGTGTCAACAGATAGAGTTGAAATAGATTAACAGCGAAAAAACTATTTCGTTCACGAGAGAAGCCCACAGTTATTTTTAAAAAATGCTATCGTCAGTCTGTCAGTCAAATGCACCTGACGATAGCAAAATTCAAGCCCTCACCACGCACATGTTGACTGACGCAAAGAGGAAATTCTACTGCGCATGATTTTTGTGACAGCAGACATTTACTTCCGGGCAAGACTTGGAGTTCTGACAGCTAGATTTCATCAAATAAATCAAGGTAAGATTTTCTGTCAGCTATCCTGACGATAGAAATTTTTGACAATAGAAACATTGAGTATATATTTGTGCATTCTTATTTAAATTTTTCTGGAGGAAAACTATCGTAAGTTGAGATAAATCAGAGCCACTTCCGACCCTTTCAGCCGACAGGCCATTTCAATGTGTTATTTCCCCGTGAAAGTGACACAGTCGTGTCTATCGTCACTGTTCTGACAATTATTGTTGATATTTCAATTTTGAAAATAAATTTTATCTTTTTTATTTCAATATTTTATTTTATTATTTGGTTCTAGTGATGAGGTATTTAATATTATTACTAAATTTGTCAGATTAATAATGTAAGAAACAGTTTTGTTGCTATTGTGATCTACAGTGTCTGTCAGAATATGATGGTAGACGTTAGTTTGTCTGTCAGATTTTGATGATAGAAACCGATGTGTTTCTATTGTCATTTAGCATGTCCGTCATGTCAGGCTTTTATTAATTAGTTACCAGGACTACTGTCCTAAAATTTACTGTGAATGTCCAAGACCCCAAATGCTACTAGAAAAACTTAATAGAATGATCAAAATAATCAATTCAGCAATTTAAGGAGATGGGACTTAACTGGCCTCTGTTATGGTAGAATCTGCCCCCTCATAGCAAGAAGGTTCTGGGTTCAAGCCCAGTGGCTGACGAGGGCCTTTCTGTGTGGAGTTTACATGTTTTCCCCGTGTCTTCGTGAGTTTCTTCCAGGTGCTCCGGTTTCCCCCACAGTCCAAAGACATGCAGGTTAGGCTAATTGGTGGCTCTAAATTGACCATAGGTGTGAATGGTTGTTTGTCTCTATGTATCAGCCCTGCAATGACCTGGTGACTTGTCCAGGGTGTACCCCGCCTCTTGCTCATAGTCAGCTGGGATAGGCTCCAGCTTTCCCATGACCCTGCACAGGATAAGCGGTGATGGATGCAGAGGCAATTCTAGAGTCTGTTGTGGCCCCAAGCAAAAATTTCCAGGGGGCTCTTCTGACCAGTGTTCATCAACAATATGTTATAAATAATCTGACACCAACTAAAAATGTATGAAACCAAAGTTTTTTAAATTCCAAATGTGAAAATACAATGGTAAAGAACAATAAAAACAATAAAAAACAAAATAAATAAGCCCTCGGGCCCTGACTCTCGGGGGGCCCCTGAGCCAGGGGGCCCCAAGCAGTTGCCTGCCTTGGCTGTTCACAAGCTGCGCGTCTGGATGGGTGGAGAGATGATTCACATATTTTTCCAAATCAATGTTATGCGAGTTTGGATATGATTTAGAAGTGTCAAGATATTGATGGCCTTTGAAATTCTGCCTTAAAGTTGATTCAACTTTCAATTCTCCTGCGTCCAGCAGAATGTGTCATGGGAACACTATAAAACAAATATCGATGAGTGATAGTTTAACAGATCTTACAAGTTTTTGGAACTGTACTAGAGCTACAAACATAATTTTCCCAAAGATATTCCATCAAATGCTGTTTTGATGATGGTGGTGAAGTGTGTTACTGTTTAACACATTCGTGCACATTTGGTTGAGATCTGCTGACTGCGAAGACCATAGCATATAATTGACATTTTCATATTTCATACATCAAACTATTCAGTGAACCCTCACATGCTGTGGATGTGGAAGAGACAAACTGCAGGTTTTTTTTGTTTTTTTGTTTTGTTTGTTGTTGTTGTTTTAAGGATAAACCTGATCAGTCAGAATAACTTCTTTGTAGTCATCCTTCAGTTTAAGGGGACATAAACCATGCTGGCTTCATGAAAGGATCATAACAGAGTCACTGATTTTATTTCATTTGTCATTACACAGCTAACTTAACTTTGTTTAACTGTTCTATCTCAGTTTATCAGTATGTAATCTGTAATGCCCTGTTTATCCACTTTAGTTGTCTTCCATGGTCTTCCAGGCCTTTTGGTGTTAGTGAGCGCATCAGTGCATTACTTCTTTTTAAGATTGTACCAAATTGTTGATTTAGCCACTCCTGAAATTTTCTCTGATAGGTCTGTTTTGTTTTGTCAGACTAACAATGGCCTACTTCACTTGCATTGACCCCTCTTTGGACCCCATATTGAGAGTTCCCATGAATCCATCAATTGAGAGTTCACCAAATGAAAATTCAACACTTGGAATTATCTCCAGGCCTTTTACCTCCTTAATTTGACACGGAATAACAAGGAAACAGGTCATAGAATGTAGCACCCAGAGTCATTATTAGAACCAGAAAGTATCAATCATATCAACCCTATCTTATCTAAACTGTACTAAAATTTCACATTGACATTTAAGAGTGATTATAAAATACTACTAATGACCTATAAAGCACTGAATGGTCTCAAACTGGAGTACTTAACTAAACTTTTGATCTTTTATGGCTCTCATGCATTCACTCAGGTTTGTTGATAATGAAGTGGCTGGTCACTTTATGTCCCAGGGTGCACTAATGCCCCTGTTACCTTCTGGCTCTTCATTTTAATGTCACTGTCATAGCTCATCTTGCCAGAGTTTCTGCTTGCACTCTGCACTCAATGTATATCTTCTTAAAACATTACAGAATAAATGTATACCTAACAAACTGTTCTCTCTCCCTGTGTCTGAAATCACTCACTTGTTCACTACTCCCTATATAGGGAATTACTATATAGAGGACTATATAGTGAGCTCATTGATAAAATGAAAAAATGCTTTTGGACACTAGTCTGTCGCGCTGTTATTTACATCATTACTGTCGCACAATTAAAACGTGCCAGATCAGTCGACTGGTGGGTTTTCAAAATAATAAATAAATGTATGTATTTTTGTGATGAATACATATTATACTGAGCATATTTCCCACATTAATAAAGTTTGTGTCTGCTGCATCTTTCAGTTCTTTTAAATCAAGGCTGAATACTTTCTTCTTTGCCGCTGCCTTTTATTAAATCAAATTTGAGGCTTTTGATTTGATTTCTTTCAGTATGACCACAATGCATGATGGGATATATTGCTTGGTTAGTGACCATCGGTTGTACGCTACTTTTTGTGATGCACTGTGGGATACTCTGAGTCCACTATATGGGGTGTAATAATTCTCACTATACATTCGGACAGCACTACAAAATGGCAACCTCACTCTATAGTCCACTATATATAGTGAGTAGGGAGTGATTTCGGACACAGGGTCTCTCCTCTTTCTCTCTCTCTCTCTCTCTTAAGCTATATGTTACCCCTGCTGCCTGATGTAACACCTGGCCATCTGGCCTGCCTGATCCATCCTAATGTCCTACTTCTCTTTGTAGCCTCCTTCACCTGAGAATCACTCATTGCTGCTGAGGATGGCCCCTCATGGCCAACCTAAAGTTTGCAGTGAGTGCAGTGTTGCAGTGTTGATTGTTACCACATGGTTACTCTAAAGATGGCTGTGGATGGCCTTACTTGGATAGCTTTAAGACTGCACTTAGGAAAACTAGTTTACATTCAAGTGCCAATCACTGAACAGTGGATAAATTCACTTTAATATCATAGACTTTGAGCTATGATATCACTTTGATATCAATGAAGTCAGCCCTGCGATGATCTGGCAACTTGTCCAGGGTGTACCTCGTCTCTCGCCCATGGTCAGCTGGGATCGGCTCCAGCTTGCCTGTGACCCTGTAGAACAGGATAAGCGGCTACAGATAATGGATGGATGGATGGATCAATGAAGTCAAAAATGACCCTGATGCCAGTAAGTCTTGTGAGTAAGCTTTTGAGTCTGGTTCCTCTCTTGGTTTCTTCCTCTCATCTCATCTCATTATCTCTAGCCGCTTTATCCTGTTCTACAGGGTCGCAGGCAAGCTGGAGCCTATCCCAGCTGACTATGGGCGAAAGGCGATGTACACCCTGGACAAGTCGCCAGGTCATCACAGAGCTGACACATAGACACAGACAACCATTCACACTCACACCTACCAGTTAACCTAACCTGCATGTCTTTGGACTGTGGGGGAAACCGGAGCACCCGGAGGAAACCCACGCGGACACGGGGAGAACATACAAACTCTGCACAGAAAGGCCCTCGCCGGCCATGGGGCCCGAACCCAGACCTTCTTGCTGTAAGGTGACAGCGCTAACCACTACACCACCGTGCTGCTGGTTTCTTCCTCATGTCATCAATTTTTCCTTGCCACTGTTGCTTCTAATTTGTTCATTAAGTACAAATTAACTCTATATTAGGATTTTTGTAAAGCTGCTTGTAACAATGTCCATTGTTAAAAGCACTATATTAAATAAATTTCATTTCATTTCACTTCACTGAAAATTCAAACCCTTAAAGTTCATCCCTATAAAGTCCTTTCTCATTTGAGTTCCTGCTAAGCAGTGTTATTTGTCACAAACAAGCTGAAAAACACATCAACTTCCTGCTCACAGACATTTGTTTACAATAAAAATAGCAGCTCAATCATGCAGTATGTCACGTGACATTATTTCCCAAGCCTTATATCAAATAGTTTTAGTAATGAGCACTGAGTAACTCTATTAAATTACTCAGTGACATAATCTAAAATACATACATGCACTATTTTTTTTTGTTTTGTTTGTTTTTTAAAGATTAGTTGTAAGCTGTCTGCTGCAAATTCCAAGGTCACTGGTTGTTTAGAGCTTGAATATCACTTGTACCTTAAGTACACAAGAAGAGATTTATTGTTAGAAGATGACAAAACCAAACCCAAACCCTCCATCCAAAGAGAGAGAGCATGTTTTTTTCATTCTCATGTCTTCTCTTACTTCCCTATGAGTATCACAGGATGAGAAGTTTGATGTGTTTTTGGCATTATATCTGACATTCTGTGCTCCTTAATGTAGGCTGACACTTGACTTCTTGTGTTTTCTATCCCAAGTGTTTGTTGCTCTCGCACTGTTTCTCATCAGTGTTTATAGAGAACTACTGTAGGCCTGCTCTCCCATCATGTTTAATGGAAAGCACCAGGACAGTATGCAGCACTGAAGTGAAAATAAAAGATAGTATAAGACAGTGTGGCCCTAATCTGTGCTGTGCTGTGTGGCATTAGAAGAATTAACAGCTTTAAGATAGTTTTAAGTATCCAAAAAGTTTACGAAATGCTACATTTCAGTGTATTTACTAATAACTCTAAGAATTCTTATAGGATAACTTTAAGTGACTTTCCATGACTTCTTAAAGATAATGAAATGTTGTTAAAAAGAATGTTTAAGATGTCACTTATAGTTACCAAATCTAACATTTAAATGTACTTAAAGTGCCATTCCACCATTGGATGTATTCTTTGGCATAAAATACAATATATTTTATGACAACATGACTAGACAGAAAAATCTTTTAGCTTCAAAATGATATATCAAACGTAATTTTTTGACAACGACAAGTATATTAATTTTGCGACCAAAGTCACCTACCCTTTTAATTTCCGCGCGGTAGTGAAACGTGATGTCATCAGCAGGTTCCCCTTCTTGTGTACCATGTGTCGGTCTATTTTTAGACCAGGAAACCCCCAAAGTGAGAGAGTCATTTCTTCTCGTATATGGGGGCCAAAAAATTGCGAAAAATTTTGAGTTAATCTTTCAGTTAGCTAGATTTATTGGTATTAGCTAGATTTATTGGTATTATTTTTATCGCATTCTATCCGCCATTGCTGATAATATGTGCCACGTCACACGTCACGTGGTACACAAGAAGGGGAACCTGCCGATGACATCACGCGTGGAAATTAAAAGGGTAGGTGACTTTGGTCGCAAAATTAATATACTTGTCGTTGTCAAAAAATTATGTTTGATATATCATTTTGAAGCTAAAAGATTTCTCTGTCTAGTGATACCATTTATATATGTTGTCAAAATATATTGTATTTTATGCCAAAGAATACATCCAATGGTGGAATGGCACTTTAAAGTCACAATGAAGGGTCTTAAAGTTACTAGTATATTTAATGAATTTAAAAGGTTCAGTAAAGGTACTTAAATTTACTACTAAATTTAAGGGCTGGTCTTAAAAGTAACTTAAATACACTACTATTTTTTAAAGTTCCTTTAAAGTTTAGATTAAATGCAATTAAATCCCCATTTTCACCTAGTGGTGTCTGCTCAGACAGAACAAGAGGAAACACCTGTGGCAGTCACAGCCGCTCTCTGAAGACAGCGAGGGAGGACGGAGGCACAGCACACACAGCTCCAAGGTGACACAGAGGACAAAGACCTTCTCCCCTTCACCTGATTTAGAAGAATAGTTTGACCAACGAAAGGATTTTCCTGCTTCCCTTTATTAAGATTGGCAGCAATTCATAGCACACACATTGCTGTGTAGAAGTCAGGAACTTCACAATGAAGAGTTTAAGAAAAAGCAGTGTTGGTGATTTCATTGGATTTAGTACTTAAAATGTTCAGAAACTGATTTATGCACTTTATGTAACCATGTAATCAACTTCCTTATTATATCATTATGTTGCACAGCAACTGAAATCCATAACACTGAATACCACAACAAACAACATTAAAAAGAATCATTCATAACAGTGCAGGTTTTTTTTTTAATTTATATTCTTTTGGAGTTATTAGATAAGAATATGCAAATATTAAGCATGTGCATAGATATCCCACTTTTTTTTTTTGTGACAAAAAAAAATCGTCCTGACTAGTCTTAGTTTACTACAAACATTTGAAAGTATTGGCTAAGGGTTTAGATACATGTGCCAAGGAAGTATAATCTGTGCATTGATTAATGATAAGAACATAACTGGAATCTTGTCAAAGTATGAGATCAGAGGTTGTCATGATTTATAGAACTTTGTTTGGAGCCTCTGAGTATGTTTCAAAAATGACATTAAGTATGCAAGCCAGGCATGTTCTGATGGGGGATTGGAGGATTTCCAGTGTATAAGTATTTGCTTATACTATCTAATAGAGATAGAAAGCATCTGGCATTTAATTTTCTATTAGACAGTTAGAGGTAGTCAGGAGGGACTCTGCAAGTACAACCCCGATTCCAAAAAAGTTGGGACAAAGTACAAATTGTAAATAAAAACGGAATGCAATAATTTACAAATCTCAAAAACTGATATTGTATTCACAATAGAACATAGACAACATATCAAATGTCGAAAGTGAGACATTTTAAAATTTCATGCCAAATATTGGCTCATTTGAAATTTCATGACAGCAACACATCTCAAAAAAGTTGGGACAGGGGCAATAAGAGGCTGGAAAAGTTAAAGGTACAAAAAAGGAACAGCTGGAGGACCAAATTGCAACTCATTAGGTCAATTGGCAATAGGTCATTAACATGACTGGGTATAAAAAGAGCATCTTGGAGTGGCAGCGGCTCTCAGAAGTAAAGATGGGAAGAGGATCACCAATCCCCCTAATTCTGTGCCGACAAATAGTGGAACAATATCAGAAAGGAGTTTGACAGTGTAAAATTGCAAAGAGTTTGAACATATCATCATCTACAGTGCATAATATCATCAAAAGATTCAGAGAATCTGGAAGATCTCTGTGCGTAAGGGTCAAGGCCGGAAAACCATACTGGGTGCCCGTGATCTTCGGGCCCTTAGACGGCACTGCATCACATACAGGCATGCTTCTGTATTGGAAATCACAAATTGGGCTCCAGAATATTTCCAGAGAACATTATCTGTGAACACAATTCACCGTGCCATCCGCCGTTGCCAGCTAAAACTCTATAGTTCAAAGAAGAAGCCGTATCTAAACATGATCCAGAAGCACAGACGTCTTCTCTGGGCCAAAGCTCATTTAAAATGGACTGTGACAAAGTGGAAAACTGTTCTGTGGTCAGACAAATCAAAATTTGAAGTTCTTTATGGAAATCAGGGACGCCGTGTCATTTGGACTAAAGAGGAGAAGAACGACCCAAGTTGTTATCAGCGCTCAGTTCAGAAGCCTGCATCTCTGATGGTATGGGGTTGCATTAATGCGTGTGGCATGGGCAGCTTACACATCTGGAAAGACACCATCAATGCTGAAAGGTATATCCAGGTTCTAGAGCAACATATGCTCCCACCCAGACGACGTCTCTTTCAGGGAAGACCTTGCATTTTCCAACATGACAATGCCAAACCACATACTGCATCAATTACAGCATCATGGCTGCGTAGAAGAAGGGTCCGGGTACTGAACTGGCCAGCCTGCAGTCCAGATCTTTCACCCATAGAAAACATTTGGCGCATCATAAAACGGAAGATACGACAAAAAAGACCTAAGACAGTTGAGCAACTAGAATCCTACATTAGACAAGAATGGGTTAACATTCCTATCCCTAAACTTGAGCAACTTGTCTCCTCAGTCCCCAGACGTTTACAGACTGTTGTAAAGAGAAAAGGGGATGTCTCACAGTGGTAAACATGGCCTTGTCCCAACTTTTTTGAGATGTGTTGTTGTCATGAAATTTAAAATCACCTAATTTTTCTCTTTAAATGATACATTTTCTCAGTTTAAACATTTGATATGTCATCTATGTTCTATTCTGAATAAAATATGGAATTTTGAAACTTCCACATCATTGCATTCCGTTTTTATTTACAATTTGTACTTTGTCCCAACTTTTTTGGAATTGGGGTTGTAACTACATGGTGACAAGGCTGTAATTCAATGTACCTGAAACAATGTAAAAAAAAAAAAAGTACCCTATGGGTATATGTGGCTACTGCTTATAAATAAAATTGTTTTAGCTACTATGCCCAGACAGTAAATATAGCATATACAGTGCTCAGCGTAAATGAGTACACCCCCTTTGAAAAGTAACATTTTAAACAATATCTCAATGAACACAAACAATTTCCAAAATGTTGACAAGACAAAGTTTAATATAACATCTGTTTAACTTATAATGTGAAAGTAAGTTTAATAATATAACTTAAATTACACATTTTTTCAGTTTTATTCAAATTAGGGTGGTGCAAAAATGAGTACACCCACACAAAAACTACATCGTCTAGTACTTTGTATGGCCTCCATGATTTTTAATGACAGCACCAAGTCTTCTAGGCATGGAATGAACAAGTTGGCGACATTTTGCAACATCAATCTTTTTCCATTCTTCAACAATGACCTCTTTTAGTGACTGGATGCTGGATGGAGAGTGATGCTCAACTTGTCTCTTCAGAATTCCCCAAAGAAAATAATTTCTCTACACCACAAAGGTGAAGGCTACAAGAAGATCAGCAAAGCTTTACTTATTAATCAGAATACTGTAGTAAAAGTGGTACAAAAATTTAAGAAAGATGGAACTGCAACCATCTCACAGACACGTCCAGGTCGTCCACGGAGGTTAACACCTCGACAGGAGCGTCTTCTGATGAGAAGGGTTGAAGAAAATCGGCATGCAAGTTCACTGTAGTTATCTAAAGAAGTAGAAAGCCAAACTGGGGTGACTATTTCCCGTGACACAATACAGTGTACACTGCAGAGGAATGGCATGCATGGATGCCATCCACGAAAGAAGCCTCTCTTAAAGCCCAGGCACAAAAAAGCCCGCCTAGAGTTTGCCAGGGCCCATGCTGACAAAGATGAAGACTACTGGGACTCTATACTCTGGAGTGATGAGACCAAGATAAATGTTTTTGGAACTGATGGCTTCAAAACTGTATGGCGTCACAAAGATGAGGAATACAAAGAAAAATGCATGGTGCCTACAGTGAAACATGGTGGTGGCAGTATCCTTATGTGGGGCTGCATGAGTGCTGCTGGTGTTGGGGAGCTGCATTTCATTGATGGCATCATGAATTCACAGATATATTGCTCAATACTGAAAGAGAAGATGCTACCATCACTCCGTGCCCTTGGTCGTTGTGCACTTTTCCAACATGGCTAAACACACATCTAAGGCCAGTGTTGGATTTCTGAAGAAGAACAGGGTGAAAGTGATTCAGTGGCCAAGTATGTCTTCTGATCTGAACCCAGTCGAACACCTATGGGGAATTCTGAAGAGACAAGTTGAGCATCACTCTTCATCCAGCATCAAGTCACTAAAAGAGGTCATTGTTGAAGAATGGAAAAAGATTGATGTTGCAAAATGTTGCCAACTTGTTCATTCCATGCCTAGAAGACTTGGTGCTGTCATTAAAAATCATGGAGGCCATACAAAGTACTAGATGTAGTAGTTTTTGTTGTGGGGTGTACTCATTTTTGCACCACCCTAATTTGAGTAAAACTGAAAAAATGTGTAATCCAAGTTATATTATTAACCTTACTTTCACGTTATAAGTTAAACAGATGTTATATTAAACTTTGTCTTGTCAACATTTTGGAAATTGTTTGTGTTCATTGAGATATTGTTTAAAATGTTACTTTTCAAAGGGGGTGTACTCGTTTACGCTGAGCACTGTATATATATATATATATATATATATATATGTAAAATAGTGTGTGTGTGTGTGTGTATTGTAAATAAAAATGGAATGCAATGATGTGGAAGTTTCAAAATTCCATATTTTATTCAGAATAGAACATAGATGACATATCAAATGTTTAAATTGAGAAAATATATCATTTAAAGAGAAAAATTAGGTGATTTTAAATTTCATGACAACAACACATCTCAAAAAAGTTGGGACAAGGCCATATTTGCCACTGTGAGACAGCCCCTTTTCTCTTTACAACAGTCTGTAAACGTCTGGGGACTGAGGAGACAAGTTGCTCAAGTTTAGGGATAGGAATGTTAACCCATTCTTGTCTAATGTAGGATTCTAGTTGCTCAACTGTCTTAGGTCTTTTTTGTCATATCTTCCATTTTATGATACGCCAAATGTTTTCTAAGGGTGAAAGATCTGGACTGCAGGCTGGCCAGTTCAGTACCCGGACCCTTCTTCTACGCAGCCATGATGCTGTAATTGATGCAGTATGTGGTTTGGCATTGTCCTGTTGGAAAATGCAAGGTCTTCCCTGAAAGAGGCGTCATCTGGATGGGAGCATATCTTGCTCTAGAACCTGGATATACCTTTCAGCATTGATGGTGTCTTTCCAGATGTGTAAGCTGCCCATGCCACACGCACTAATGCAACCCCATACCATCAGAGATGCAGGCTTCTGAACTGAGCGCTGATAACAACTTGGGTCGTCCTTCTCCTCTTTAGTCCAAATGACACGGCGTCCCTGATTTCCATAAAGAACTTCAAATTTTGATTCGTCTGACCACAGAACAGTTTTCCACTTTGCCACAGTCCATTTTAAATGAGCCTTGGCCCAGAGAAGACGATCCAGAAGTGCAGACATGTTTAGATACGACTTCTTCTTTGAACTATAGAGTTTTAGCTGGCAACGGCGGATGGCACGGTGAATTGTGTTCACAGATAATGTTCTCTGGAAATATTCCTGAGCCCATTTTGTGATTTCCAATACAGAAGCATGCCTGTATGTGATGCAGTGCCATCTAAGGGCCCGAAGATCACGGGCACCCAGTATGGTTTTCCGGCCTTGACCCTTACGCACAGAGATTCTTCCAGATTCTCTGAATCTTTTGATGATATTATGCACTGTAGATGATATGTTCAAACTCTTTGCAATTTTACACTGTCGAACTCCTTTCTGATATTGCTCCACTATTTGTCGGCGCAGAATTAGGGGGATTGGTGATCCTCTTCCCATCTTTACTTCTGAGAGCCGCTGCCACTCCAAGATGCTCTTTTTATACCCAGTCATGTTAATGACCTATTGCCAATTGACCTAATGAGTTGCAATTTGGTCCTCCAGCTGTTCCTTTTTTGTACCTTTAACTTTTCCAAGTCAAGGCAAGTTTATTTGTATAGTGCTTTTTACAATAAACATTGTCGCAAAGCAGCTTTACAGAATTTGAACGACTTAAAACATGAGCTAATTTTGTCCCTAATCTATCCCCAATGAGCAAGCCTGTGGCGACGGTGGCAAGGAAAACTCCCTCAGACGACATGAGGAAGAAACCTCGAGAGGAACCAGACTCAAAAGGGAATCCATCCTCATTTGGGCAATAACAGACAGCATGACTATAACACCAGTTTTAACATGAAGACAGTTTCGTTGATGTTATAACTCTTCATTGATGGAAACTTGAGTGCAAAACTGTTCATGACAACCGCAGTCCCAAAGTTAGCAAGTCAACTGTAGTCCTCAGCCATAAAAGCATTACTGTAAGAGTCCTGAGCATCCCCCAGGTGTAACTTTCAACTGTCCCCATGGGGCCGTCCTCCACAGGAGCAATGCGATAAAACTCCAAGCAGACACAGGGCACCAGGATGGATCAAGCAGGTCCGAGGGGCAGAAGAGGTCAGCATCTCAATCTCAGGACCAACATGTAACTCAGAGGGACAGATTGGGGGGAGGGGGAGGGAGAGAAAACACAGGTTGTTAGGTATGCCCTAAAAATGACACAAGTATTAAGTCTGTGTGGTAGGCTCGCAGAGACGAGAGTCTTGACATCAGGTATAATACACAACAATGGCATGTTAATATGGTTAAAAAATATCATGACCTGCTCTGGCTGGATGCTTGACTGGGTGATGGAGCACACTCCTCAGCAATGATGGCTATGCAGATGGGACCCTTAGGGCTGGCCAAGACAGTTCAGTTACATTTCACCGGGTCTGGGACATGCGACAGAATGTCTGACGGCCGATTCCCTGCAGGCTACGATAGCCAGTCGAGGTCTCCACCCTCTCCACCAAAAGATTTCCTGTTGACTCCATGTAACGCAGAGGGACAGATTTGGGGGAGTGGGAGAGAGAGAGGGAAAGAAAACACGGGTTGTTAAGTATGCCCAATGTCACCTGAATAAGTAGGAACAGTATACATATTGCACTGAGTACAAGCAGGGACTCCAGCAACTAACTATGACAGCATAACTAAAAGGGGAGAGCCAGAAGGTAACACAGGCATGAGGGAGCCCCGGGACATAAAGCAGCCAGCCACTACACCGTCAACAAACTCGAGTGAGCAAGCGAGTGGGGACTGACAGCATCCATACATCCCAGTTTACCAAAACACTCTATGTCTGAGGACCCTCCAGATCTACTCTTTACCTCATAAACACCATTAACAAAAGGCTTGACTAAACAGATATGTTTTCAGCCGAGACTTAAACACTGAGACTGTGTCTGATTCCTGAACATTACTTGGAAGGCTGTTCCATAACTGTGGAGCTTTGTAAGAAAAGGCTCTGCCCCCTCATGTAGCCTTCACTATATGAGGTACCAGCAGATAGCCTGCACCTTTTGATCTAAGTAGGCGTGGTGGGTCATAGAGGACCAGAAGTTCACTCAAGTACTGTGGTGCAAGACCATTTAGTGCTTTAAAGGTCAATAGTAGTATTTTATAATTAATACGAAATTTGATTGGGAGCCAATGCAGTGTGGATAAGACAGGCGTGATGTGATCATATTTTCTAGTTCTAGTAAGGACTCTTGCTGCTGCATTTTGAACTAACTGGAGCTTGTTTATGCACTTATTGGAACATCCAGACAGTAAGGCATTACAATAATCCAACCTGGAGGTAACGAAAGCATGAACTAGTTTTTCTGCATCATGTAATGACATTAAATTTCTTATCTTAGCGATATTTCTGAGATGAAAGAAAGCTATCCGGGTAATGTTATCAATGTGAGTTTTGAATGAAAGATTGGGGTCAATAAATACTCCGAGGTCTTTTACTGCTGCACGTGAAGAAACAGAAAGGCCATCCAGAGTCACTGTGTAATCAGAAAACTTACTTCTAGCTGTATGTGGTCCTAGTACAAGTACTTCAGTCTTGTCAGAGTTAAGCAGAAGGAAGTTAATATGCATCCAGTGTCTAATGTCCTTTACACATTCCTCAATTCTATTAAGCTGGTGTCTCTCATCAGGTTTTGCAGAAACATACAACTGTGTGTCATCAGCATAACAGTGGAAACTAATACAATGTTTACGAATAATATCACCCAGAGGTAACATATATAAAGAAAAAAGCAGTGGACCCAAGACAGAACCTTGTGGAACACCAAACTCTACCTCAGTACGTCTAGAAATATCACCATTTATATCAACATACTGATAACGATCAGTTAAATAAGAGCTGAGCCAGGAGAGGGCCATTCCCTTAACTCCCACAACATTTTCTAGTCTATCCAGAAGAATGGAATGATCAATGGTATCAAATGCTGCACTAAGGTCAAGCAACACAAGTAGCGAGACACAGCCCTGATCAGACGCCAACAGTAGGTCGTTTACTACTTTAACCAAAGCTGTTTCTGTGCTGTGATTAGGTCTAAATCCTGACTGATACATTTCATGGATGTTATTCCTATGTAAATATAAGCATAACTGCTGTGCCACAGCTTTTTCAAGGATCATGGAGATAAAGGGGAGGTTTGATATTGGCCGATAATTGGACAGCTGACAGGGATCAAGGTCAGGTTTTTTAATCAGGGGTTTGATAACTGCTAGTTTAAAGGATTTGGGTACATAGCCAATCATAAGAGAAGAATTTATTATTTTTAGAAGCGGTTCAATTACTTCAGGTATTATCTGTTTGAATAGACGTGTAGGTAAGGGATCTAGTACGCAAGTTGAGACTTTTGATGCCGAGATTAATGAAAGTAATTCAGTTTCTTTAAGGGGAGTAAAACATTCTAACTGATGATCTGATAGAGTTATATAGTTAACTACAAGGTCACTTTCATTGTCTGACCTTAAATTAGTAGTTTGAATATTTTGTCGGATATTCTCAATTTTGTCATTTAAAAAAATTAATGAAATCATTACTATTATTGCAGGTGTGCATGTGGGTCTGTGTATCATCCGATCATGCAGGTCCGAATCATTCCTGATGGGCGCGCATCTGCCCATTGTGGAGGTCACATGTGAGTCGGCAAACCTGGCAGGCAGCTTTCTGTTCCGTGCACCTGGCCCTGCTACATCCCAGTTCTGAATATCATTTTCGGTCATGATATCATCCGTTTGCTTTAGTATTCTCTCAAATTCCCTGCCTGAGTTACTCTTGAAAGTAGCCAAAGTTTCCTTGAGACCCTCAATCATGTGGATGCAGTCAGTCACTGATATAGATGGGGACTGTAGGCTTTTGGTTGCAAAATCACTTGCACTGAACAACTTAGAAAACGCAACGAGAAGAAATATGAATCTTTTTGTCTGTAGTTGTTGCAGGAGAGACTCGGCGTCTATTTTAGTCTGCCCTGACCCCTCCGCAAACTCACTCAGTGTCTCCAATATCACATCATACAACTTCAAAACACGGCCCACAGACTCTGATTTTGAACTCCACCTTATGTCTGTGGCATGCGCAAGCTCCAGACTCGGTGCGGCTGGGTGAAGTTTTTGTTGGATTTGTAAAAATCGTGCATGTCTGTTGGCTCCGGTCATGAAATGATGGAGTGAATTCACAACATCAAAAAAAATGGCCACAGTAGGGGACACTTTTGAGGCTGTCGAAACCACCAAGTTCAGGTGGTGGGAGTGGCAATGTACATACACTGCATGAGGAAAAGTTTTTTTGAGCTGCACCTGCACCCCTGATTTCTCACCGGACATAACTACTGCTCCGTCAACACTGAAACCCACACACAATTCAGGATCCAGCTGCAGTGGTTCAAGTACTTCCAAAATCTTTTTGGTGATGCCAAATGTGTTAGGGTTTTGCTGGGATTCGAACCTGGTTCGTTGGTGTGATAATCCAGCAAACCCCCACTAGGCCACCAGGGGGATGACTCAAATGCAGAGGCGTGAGGCAGAAGTAGAAAAAGTATCAAAAAGGTTTATTTACAATATGTACAAAAATATCCAAAAAGTAAAAATACAAAAACGCTCAGAAGATATAAGGGAAAAAATAAAAAATCCAAAAGTACAAAACAAAAGCCAAAAAACAGAAAAGAAAAGGCAAAAATACCAAAGCTGAGAAGATCCAAAAAACACAGTAACTACTAGGTCCAAAAGAAAAGCAAAATGCAAAATAAAGAACACGGTACAGAGGAAACTGGAGATAAACATAACAGCAAAAAGACTCCGTGACAAGAGGACTGAACTCAGGGGGTATAAATACACAAACTAAATTGAACACAGGTGAAGATAATCAGGACTAAACAGGCAATTAACACAAACACAAAACACAGGAACAGTGGCGGCCTCTAGAGGCCAAAATAAACATGACACGAAAAGGAAATAACAGCGGCCTCTAGAGGCCAAAACAGTCCTAGTCCTAACAGGACCCGCCCCCTCTAGGAGCGTCTCCTGACGTTTCCAGGGCGATCCGGATGGGCCGAATGGAAGTCCCGACACAGTTCTTTATCTAGGACATCCCAAGCAGGAACCCAGCAGCGCTCCTCAGGACCATAGCCCTCCCAGTCCACCAGATATTGCAACCCGCCGCTGACCCGGCGGGAGTCAAGCAGGCGATGCACAGTGAACACAGTCTGACCCTGGAAGATGCGGTGGGGTGGGGGGTTCCTAGGGGCAGGGGCATACGTAGACGTCAGTACGGGCCACAACAGGGAAACATGGAAAGTGGGGTTGATCCTCAGAGTCCGGGGCAACTGGAGCCGGTAGGAGACAGGGTTCACTCTGCGCACCACCTTGAAGGGGCCAATGTAGCGAGGAGCAAGCTTGCGGTTCTCCACCTGCAGCGGAAGGTCCTTAGTGGACAGCCAAACCCGCTGCCCAGGACGGAAAGCGTGTGCAGATCTTCTATGGCGGTTGGCCTGAGTCTGGTTGGTTCTGGAGGTCTGTATGAGGGTCTTCCTGACCTTGCTCCAGGTCTTGCGACACCGTCTCACATATTGGTTGACCGAGGGCACCCCCGCGTCCTCCTCCTGGTCCGGGAACAGAGGTGGCTGGAACCCAAATTGGCACTGGAATGGCGACAGCTTGGTGGCCGATGACTGCAGGGTGTTGTGGGCGTACTCTGCCCATGGCAGCCAGGTGCTCCACGATGTCGGGTTATCCATAGCCAGGCCTCGCAGGGTGGTTTCCAGGTCCTGGTTGAGCCTCTCCGTCTGACCATTGGACTGTGGGTGAAACCCAGAGGAGAGGCTGGCAGTGGCTCCGATGACCTTGCAGAACCCGTGCCACACTCGGGAGGAGAACTGGGGCCCTCGGTCTGAGACGATGTCCTGTGGAAGACCAAAGACTCGGAAGACATGATTAAACATACGTCTCGCTGTTTCAAGAGCAGAGGGGAGTTTGCACAGTGGTATGAAGCGGCAGACCTTGGAGAATCTGTCAACTATGACCAAAATGACCGTGTTACCTTGTGACTCAGGGAGACCCGTGATGAAGTCGACTGCCACATGGGACCAGGGACGCCGGGGAATGGTCAGAGGATGCAGGAGACCCTGGGGACGCTGTCGTGGGTTCTTGGTTCTGGTGCAAACCTCACAGGACAGGACAAATGACCTTACTTCCTTCTCCATGTTAGGCCACCAGAAGCGTCTTTTCAGGAAGTCCAGGGTCCTCCGAGCTCCCGGGTGGGCGGTGAGAGGGGAAGAGTGACCCCACTGGAGAACCTTGGCCCGGGCTTGATGTGGGACGTACAAGAGGCCCGGTGGCCCCGTCCCAGGACCGGGGTCCTGGCGTTGAGCTCGTCGGACAGCCTCCTCAATACCCCAGTGGACAGGGGCCACAATCCGGGACACAGGGATAATAGACCCAACTTCATTCTCCCTGTTAGTGGCAGAGAACAGCCTGGACAGTGTGTCAGGTTTGGTGTTCTTGGAGCCGGGGCGGTACGAGAGGGTGAAGTCAAACCGACTGAAAAACAGGGCCCACCTAGCCTGTCGAGGGTTCAGTCTCTTGGCTTGCTGGAGGTACTCCAGGTTCTTGTGGTCAGTCCAAACCAGGAATGGATGTTGTGCTCCCTCCAGCCAGTGCCTCCACTCCTCAAGGGCCAGTTTGACCGCTAGCAGTTCTCGATCCCCCACATCGTACCGGGACTCCGCAGGACTCAGGCGGTGGGAGAAGTAAGCGCAGGGGTGCAGCTTTCCTTCCGAATGTTGAGAGAGCACCGCGCCGACACCACTGTCCGAGGCGTCCACCTCCACGATGAATGGTTGGGAGGTGTCTGGGAGGACCAGAATGGGTGCCGTGCAGAAGCAGTCCTTGAGGTCTTTGAACGCCTTTTCTGCCTGAGGAGACCAGACATAAGATCCACCTGTCCCTTTGGTAAGGTCTGACATGGGTGCTGCTACAGAACTGAAGTTCCTGATGAACTTGCGGTAGAAGTTAGCGAATCCTAAGAACCGCTGAACCTCCTTAACGGACTTGGGAGTAGGCCAGTCCCGTACGGCCAGGGTCTTGGCAGGGTCCATTTGGAGTTGGCCTGTCCGTACAATAAATCCCAGAAAGGAGACCTCGGGAACATGAAATTCGCATTTCTGGGCCTTGGCGAACAGATTGTTCTGTAGCAGCCTCTGGAGAACCTGGTGGACATGGTGGCGGTGCTCCTGCATGGTCTTGGAAAAGATAAGGATGTCGTCGAGGTAGACAAAAACGTACAGGTTAATCATGTCCCTTAAGACGTCGTTGATTAGGGCCTGAAAAACAGCTGGTGCGTTGGTGAGTCCGAAGGGCATCACCTGGTATTCGTAGTGCCCAGACAGGGTGTTAAAGGCAGTCTTCCACTTGTCTCCCTGTCGGATACGGATGAGGTGGTATGCGTTCCGTAGGTCCAACTTGGTGAAGACGGTGGCACCTTGGAGCAGGTCGAAAGCAGTGGACATCAGCAGAAGGGGATATTGGTTGCGCACAGTGATCTTGTTCAGGCCCCTGTAGTCAATACATGGTCGGAGCCCCCCATCCTTCTTGCCGACAAAGAAGAAGCCGGCACCAGCAGGTGAGGTGGAGGGTCGAATGAACCCAGAGACCAGGGCGTCTTTGAGGTATTCCTCCATGGCCTTGCGTTCTGGCTGAGAGAGGGAAAACAGTCTGCCACGAGGAGGGGTAGTACCAGGGAGCAAGTCGATGGCACAGTCGTAGGCCCGGTGCGGAGGAAGAACGGCGGCCCTGCTCTTGCTGAATACCTCCTTGAGATCCCAGTACTCTGTGGGAACTTGAGATAACTCGGTGAGATCAGGGGGCTCGGCAGGAGACACAGTAGAGCTAGAGAGCAGACAAGAGGCATGGCATGCAGGGCCCCATTCCACAACCTGGCTTGTTACCCAGTCTATGCGAGGGTTGTGGCGAGAAAGCCAAGGAAGGCCTAGAATAACTGGGAACTCAGGTGAAGGAATCAGGTGCAGGGATATTTCTTCCTTGTGACCTTGAGACTGGAGGAAGACTGGAGAAGTAACTTGGGTGACTCTTCCATCGCCTAACGCTTGGCCATCGAGGGCAGACACAGACAGTGGGACTCCAAGAGGTGCAGTCGGAATATTGATGCTTTGGGCGAAGTGAATATCCATAAAGTTCCCAGCTGCCCCTGAGTCTAACAAAGCTTGACAAGAGTGGACAGACTCACCCCAGGAGATGGAGACCGGGATGTAGATTCCTTGGCCAGGGAGTCCGGGAGAGAGGGTAGGCCCCATCACAACCCTCCCTCGGCTGGATGGGGTGGTCCTTTTCCCAAGAGTTCGGGACATGATGCTCAGAAGTGACCAGGCTTGCCACAGTAGATGCAGCACTTGTCCCTCCTTCTGCGCTCCCTCTCAGATGCGGAGAGGCGAGTACGACCCACTTGCATGGGTTCTAGACAGTCACTGAAGGAGGTAGACGGTCTCCAGGTAGAGGTAGGGAGGCTGGGGGGGCTCAAGGCTTGGGTGCATTCTCTCATCCTGTTGTCCAGATGAATAGCATGTGAGATGAGGGTTTCGAGGTCACTTGGGCATCCAATAGAGGCCAGACTGTCCTTGATGGGGTCAGACAGACCATGGTGGAAGGCTGACACCAGGGCAGTCTCGTTCCATCCACTTACTGCTGCGAGCGTCCGGAATGAGATGGCGTAATCTGCGATGCTTCCTCCTTGCCGGATGGACATGAGCTTTCGGGCTGCGTCGGTACTGATGTCCGCCTGATCGAAGACCCGAAGCATCTCTTCAGAAAACAGCTGGAAATCAAGGCACTCAGGTCCCTGTCTTTGCCAGATAGCAGTAGCCCAGGCTCGCGCCTTACCAGCTAATAAGGTGATCACAAAGGCAATCTTGCGGCGATCCGTAGTGTAGGTGGTAGGCTGAAGCTCAAAGGTGAGTTGACACTGGGTAAGGAACTCTCGGCACTCACTGTGCTTGCCGTCGTACCTCTGTGGTGCAGGAAGGCTGGGTTCATGAGGTGAAGAAGGCAGCATGGCAGGAGGCACAGGAGCAGGAGCGGGAGCTGGATCAGGAGATGCAGGCAGAGATGTCAGCTGTGCCAGGGTTTTCCCAATTTGCTGAAGCAGTTCCTCGTGGCGAGCAAGGGCCTCACGTTGGCTGGTGAGCGTACGTCCATGAGCGTCCATGGTCGCTCCGAAGCGTGTCAAAGCTGCCGTAATTCCCTGAAGGTTGGCCGGGTAGACAGTTGAAGCAGCCTCTGCTGAGTCGGTCATGACGGAGTCTTTCTGTTAGGGTTTTGCTGGGATTCGAACATGGTTCGTTGGTGTGATAATCCAGCAAACCCCCACTAGGCCACCAGGGGGATGACTGAAATGCAGAGGCATGAGGTGGAAGTCGAAAAAGTATCAAAAAGGTTTATTTACAATATGTACAAAAAATATCCAAAAAGTAAAAATACAAAAACGCTCAGAAGATATAAGGGAAAAAATAAAAAATCCAAAAGTACAAAACAAAAGCCAAAAAACAGAAAAGAAAAGGCAAAAATACCAAAGCTGAGAAGATCCAAAAAACACAGTAACTACTAGGTCCAAAAGAAAAGCAAAATGCAAAATAAAGAACACGGTACAGAGGAAACTGGAGATAAACATAACAGCACAAAGACTCCGTGACAAGAGGACTGAACTCAGGGGGTATAAATACACAAACTAAATTGAACACAGGTGAAGATAATCGGGACTAAACAGGCAATTAACACAAACACAAAACACAGGAACAGGGGTGGCACGGTGGTGTAGTGGTTAGCGCTGTCACCTCACAGCAAGAAGGTCCTGGGTTCGAGCCCCGGGGCCGGCGAGGGCCTTTCTGTGTGGAGTTTGCATGTTCTCCCCGTGTCCGCGTGGGTTTCCTCCGGGTGCTCCGGTTTCCCCCACAGTCCAAAGACATGCAGGTTAGGTTAACTGGTGACTCTAAATTGACTGTAGGTGTGAATGTGAGTGTGAATGGTTGTCTGTGTCTATGTGTCAGCCCTGTGATGACCTGGCGACTTGTCCAGGGTGTACCCCGCCTTTCGCCCGTAGTCAGCTGGGATAGGCTCCAGCTTGCCTGCGACCCTGTAGAAGGATAAAGTGGCTAGAGATGATGAGATGAGATGAGATGAGATAATTACAAATCAGTTCGAACAGCTCTAGAAAATTTCCTCTGTTCAGGCTTACTGCGTCCTCCTTGTGATCACGCAGTGCAATGCCTTGTTTCGCGCAAAACAGCAAAATATCAATGATAACTTTCACGTGTGCCCGGTTTCTTTCAGTAGAGTCTGTTAAACGCTCGTGTTTGTCCTTTGTCACTTGATGTATGATGTCACTGTTTCCAGCTTGTTTTATCTCAATGTAACCTTTGTGTCGGGCCACTGCAGAAGCATGAGCTTTACTTGATTCGTGCTTAACACAACTCTGACCTAGATGCCCCCAGTCTCTCATTCCTGTTTTTATGAATCTGTCCTCCCTGACGTCTGTGCTGAAGTGACAACATGACCGACAAAACACCGCATCCAATTTACAACTGTACTCCAATCAGCTGTATCGGGCATACCATTTAGAAGAAAAACTCCTCCTCTTTCCACTGACAGCTTCAGTGGTTGGGAAAGCTTGCAGCTTGGGCTGGCATGCAGGCTCATCCACGGCAGAGAGATCAGGGATCCCCGCGCTAGCTACTTGTATATTGGGGTCATCTGTAGTGCTAGCTGCTATGGTAGGCTCACTTGGTGATGTCATGGGCCGGCTTGTTGAGGGTAAAACATCTTCCTCAATTCTCAAACCTGAGTCTTGCTGGCCCTCAAGTCGAGGCTTTTTAAATTAATGTTTGAGAGAACTCTGTTTCATCGCAGCACTGTCTAGCTTGTATCGTGCCCCGGCCGGTGCTTGCTTACTATCGGTTGCCAGGTGACGAGTGGGTGTGCCAACTGCGTCTTTGGGCGGCACTGGCACACCCTAGCACACCCATGGCTATGCCCATGCCACAAAGGATGTGTCCATCTGGTCCATCTCCACTGTCAATGACTGCTCGTCCACGTTGTTGGGGTCGAGGCTACTTTTTCCGCTTGCGCGAGCAGTAGAAAAGCACAGTGGGAAATGGGGACCAATAATCGTAAATTAGAGTTATTATTTCGTTTTGGTTTCCCTGTTTATTATTTGTTCTGTTTTGAGTTGGAAAAAGGAAACCATACACCAATCCCTCATTTTTTGGTCATACAGAAAAACAGGAAAATGAAATATTGAGTCATTTTTTTGTTTTTCGTTTTCCAGATTGAATGGAATACTTGAATGATCGGATGATACACGGACCGGATGTGTCTATAGTGGACTTATTCCTGGTTAATTTTGCTACAGTATTAAATAGGAATCTAGGATTATTTTTGCTATCTTCTATTAGGGAGGAGGGATATGTTGATCTTGCAGCACTTAGAGCTTTTCTATACTTCAGGAAGCTCTCCTTCCACGCTAATTTGAACACTACCAATTTTGTTTGACGCCATTTACGTTCCAATTTTCGAGTGGTCTGTTTTAATGTGCGAGTGTCATCATTATACCAGGGTGCTAATTTTTTGTCTCTGACCATATTCCTTTTTAGAGGAGCTACATTATCTAAGGTATGGCGGAATGTTGATGTGGCAGCGGGGGCGTGGTCAAGCGCCGGTCTGTGACCGGAGGGCGGAGTCAGGGAAGGTAAGTGGCAGAATCACTACACCTGATGTCAATTAACCTGTGTTTGTGTGTCTTCCCAGTGACCGTGCCCTATATAAAGAGAGAGAGAGAACAGAGGAAGTGAGCTCTCTCCCCAGCCAGACGACTTGTGTGTGTGTGTGTGTGTGTGTGTGTGTGTGTGTGTGTGTGTGTGTGTGGGTGGGTGAAGTTTGCATCTGAAAAGAGCAAAAATAAACAAGTTATTGAACTTTATTCTGGCCTGCCGTCTTTCTGTGCTCCTCCCCCTCCTACGAACTGCTACAGTTGACTCTAAGCATTCAGTTGCCTGATCAAGTTCTGCAGGGGCTGACAGTGACCCAATCAAAGTTGATAACTCTGGGAGATCATTTATAAAGCTCTGTGCAGTAGTTGACGTGAATGTACGTTTAATACAATAGCATGGTAAGGTGCATATATTATTACTCATAGTTTGAATGAGATGAGATAGTGATCTGAGATAACTTCAGACTGTGGAAGTGTGACTATATTGTCTACGTTTAACCTGAATGTTAGTATTAGATCAAGGGTGTGACCACCATTATGGGTCGGTCCTATGACATTCTGATTAATCCCTACTGAATTTAAAATGGACACAAATGCTATTTTTAAAGGGTCTTCTGGGTTATCGAAGTGAATATTAAAATCTCAGACAACTAAAGCTTTGTCTAAGGAAATAACCAGATCTGAGATAAAATCTGCAAATTCAGAAAGAAACTCAGAATATGGCCCCGGGGGCCTGTAAATAATAAGCAATGAAATTAACTGGGTAGACTTATTTTTCGAGGCTACATACATTATATGAGTATGAAGAACTTCAAATGTATTAAATTTATAACCAGGTTTTTGTGTTACACCTAGATAATCATTATAAATAACTGCAATGCCTCCTCCTCTGCCAGTTAGACGAGGCTGGTGTATATAACTGTATCCAGGAGGACTCGCTTCATTTAATGCTATATATTCATTTGGCTTAATCCATGTTTCAGTTAAACAAAGTACATTAAACTCCTGATCAGTAATGAGTTCATTAACCATTAGCACTTTAGATGTAAGAGATCTAATATTTAATAGCCCCACCATTAGATCAAAGGTGCTAGCAGCAGCTGTACAGTCAGTATGATCTAATTTTATATTGATTAGGTTATTGGAGCAAACTCTCTGAAAATTTCTACCTTTTTGTTGAGCTCGGGGAACAGACACAGTCTTGATGTAATGGACCCTGAGTGACGACTCTGTGCAGCTAGCAGACAGTCAGTTTAGCCTGTTTGTCTGCTCCCTGGCCTTGGCTCTGGATTGTCAGAAATTAACTAGGCCTGTTCTGAGACTGTGACCTATGCTGCAGGAAATGAGAGTAGCACCTTCCCGAGTGGGATGGATACCATCCCGCCCTAACAGGCCAGCAGTGCCCTCAAAATTAGCCCAATTATCTATAAAGCCCACACTGTTTTCAGAACACCACCTGGACAGCCAGCAGTTCAGCGACCATAACCTGCTATAAGCTACATCACCATGCTGCATTGGGATGGGGCCAGAGCATACTACAGCATTGGACATCGCTTTTGCTAATTTAAACACCTCTACAAAGTTACTCTTAGTAACCTCAGACTGACGAAGGCGTATATCATTAGCTCCTGCATGGATAACTATCTTTGAGAACCTGTGCTTGCCTAGGACCCTAAGATTACCTGCTATGTCCGGTGCCCTGGCTCCCGGTATACACCTGACTAAAGCTGCTGGTGCCCCTAAAGGCTGAGCTAATTTCACGTGCCGTATGATAGAGCCCCTATTACCAGAGCTCTTTCAGGTTTCTCAGCGGGTGCATCACTAAGGAGAGCAAACCTGTTCGACACGTGATGCAGAGAGGAGTGGTGCTCCCGTGGGCGAGCCTCAGCGGTAGCTTTGGCTCTACACTTATGCCACTGAGTCGTCACCCATTCGCCCCGCTGTAAGGGCTCTAATGCCGGAGTTGGGGGATTACTAACTCCACCTAGGGCATCCAGACTTTTCCCTACAGAAACTACACTGTTCTCACGCTCACTAACCTTCTCTAAAGCCTGGACACGCGCTTCTAGCACTGTAATCTTCTCTGTCAGAAAGCTAACTAATCTGCACTTATCACAAATAAAGCTAATAAAGCTATCGCTAGCGACGGAGGAAGAATGACTAAACATCCTGCACTCAGCACACTGAACAGGCTGAAGGTGTGCCATGATGAAAAGATTCACGTACCTTAATCGAAGATCTGTTGATATTAAAGCAGATCCGATGTAGATGGCCTCCGCTTGTGGTCTTTACACAGGAAGAGAGAAAAAGAAAGCTTCCGGTCTCGGCGTTCTCACAGTTTTAAACCACAGTTTTAAATCCAGTTTTCCAGCCTCTTATTGCCCCGTCCCAACTTTTTTGAGATGTGTTGCTGTCATGAAATTTCAAATAAGCCAATATTTGGCATGAAATTTCAAAATGTCTCACTTTTGACATTTGATATGTTGTCTATGTTCTATTGTGAATACAATATCAGTTTTTGAGATTTGTAAATTATTGCATTCCATTTTTATTTACAATTTGTACTTTGTCCCAACTTTTTTGGAATCGGGGTTGTACCAAGTGTCTGTACTTTATATTATTCTACTCTTACGTCTTACAGTTTTTGAAACTGAAACCTCCAAACCAAGGCTGACATACACACGCTGTCGCCATGACCAAAACTCTTATTTTCCGAAAAAGGCCTGGCACTAGAGCTCAGTGGTCTCAATACTCTTTTCGACAACTTCCTGTAACAACTCGGAAGTGCATCACATTTACATCACACATAGGACCACTGGCCAAAGAAGGCGAGGAAAGGGGGACGACCTGGAGTATATTTTAAAATAGGAACCCACTTTCCCTTGGTAATAAGCATAACCATGTCTGAAAACGATTTCTTTAGTCTAGTCCATTTAGTTCAAATGGTGAACTGAATTGTATACACTCACTGACCATTTTAATAGTAACACCTGTATGCACATGCACAGTGCGCTATTGTTACACTCATTCTTACATTCTTACGACACGATGGCATAGTGGCTACAGCCTCTATGCCATCATGTAGCTACAAAAATGGTAGGCCTACATCATTTCCTTAATTATGTGCATGTCCAAAACATAGAGTATGTGTCATGTTAGCTGGGGATATTGCACAGTAGGTGCATGTATCTTATGTGTCAGGTAAAAATTTAGTTAATTTACTTTTACATAGATGTCTTATCTGAAATGCCTTAAATTGTATAAGGTTAAGAAAAGCACAGGAGTTATAAAAGTTAATTTATGGCATCACTCCTTCCCACCGGTTATCTCAAAAGGTGATCTCAAACTCCTTCCACCAGTTTTCTTTGATAAGGTTTAAATAGGTCTGGATGATAGTATTGTATGAAAGATTTATGGCATGTAAAACTAGCTTGTTTTCTCAGTACAGTGCTGAAAAGGTTCTCAGTTGGATGTACTGGGAAGTTTGGACCGTTCTGTTTGCAAAGCTACAGAGTTGGATGTTAGAATCTGGTTTACCTTAATGCTGTGTTAAAACAGGATGTTTAAGTGCCAGAATGATATGTGCAATCTCACAGCTGTTAATTGTTACAACTCTCCCTTTTGTTGAAATCTTTTCCTAACTGTCTGAGGTGAATCAACATCCAACAATCTTTCAGCCTGACTACTTCACACCAAAATGCTTATTCTGTACCCAAAATAACCTCTTGTTTTCAGCTCAGTCAGCAGAGATGGAGAAAACATGAGACTAACACACTTTATTCTATCCACATTCACTGGATATGAGCAATCAGGTGCTCTGAACTGGCTACTCTACTATTACGATATCAGCTCATATACCGTGGGTAGAGAAAAACAAAATGGCGGAGCGTGTTGCTGAACCAACTGAGGACGAAATAAAAACTCTACTCAAAAACAAAACCCCCAAAATTATCAAGTATTTAAAAGAAACAAATAGCAGAAAGAATATAGGTTTGTTTTTCCCCCAATATCTCCTGTTCCACACTCCAGCCCAGCTGGTGGTGGTAATTGTCAGTAAATCAGCTGAGAACGCCCTGACTACAAACATGGACACCTCAAACTACAACTCCCAAGTCTCACAGCGCCCTCTGTCTCCCAATTATTGAACTCAGCTGACACTCATTTCCCTAATCACTACTCTCCCTATTTTAGCCTCTCACACACACCACTTCAGTGTGAAGTATCATTCTGCTCATTTCAGTACATAACAAGCCTTGTTTCTCTGACTGCCTATCATTCTCTGACTCTTTTCTTGCCCTTTCTCATTTTCGCCCTTTGTCTCGTCTCTACCAAGTTGTTCGCCAATCGCTCAACCCTCGCTAGTCTCCGACCACGATTTCTGTCTCTCGTTTTAGCTTCTTCTGCACATACATCCGTAAGTGCCTGCAGTCTGACAGGATACTTCACCACCATGGATGTAGCGGAGGAAGCAAAACAGACTGCGCTTAATGCTCAGGGACACCTTCTAGGAGAACATCAGCAGATGCTAGCAGACCTCAACACATGGATGGCGCAACTAGCTTCTGTGTTGTCGCAGGCCCTCCTAGTGCGTCCTGAAGCTCCTCAGAGCCCCGCACTGCAACTTCCGGTTCCAGAAAGATTCACTGGGGACACAAATGCATGTAAGGGTTTCCTGCTACAATGCCCCATGTATTTTGCTACTATGCCTCACCTGTCTGATGAATATAAAATTGAGAAGTTCCTCTCTTTTCTCATGGGCAAAGCATTCTGATGGGCCAGTGCTGTTTGGAACCAAGGAGAGGAGCAAATGAAGTCTTATGAGCAGCTTCTTGTCCAATTTAAGAGGGTCTTCGACCATGAACCTGAGGGAATTGAGGTAGGACAAAGCCTTCTCAATATATCTCAAAGTTCCTGGAGTGTAGCTGAATACACCCTAAACTTCAGGACACTGGCAGCAGCCAGTGGTTGGAATGATCCAGCTCTGAAGGCTGTTTTTCATCAAGGCCTGCATCCAGAAATCATCAGTAAGCTCGGCTGCAAAGATGAAAAATGCATGCTGGACTCACTCGCTGACCTAGGCATTCTCCTGGATCATCTACTGACACACCGCCCCTCCATTCAGGAAAGTGTTCGACCAGTTCAGTCATCTGACAGTAGGTCACCCATGGAAGTGTCATGTGCTCGACTGTCACGGTCTGAACATCTCAGGAGGAAATGGGAGGGCTTATGCTTTTACTGAGGGAGTGCCGAACACCAGCTCAGGCAGTGTACCATCTGTCCATTCTGTACAGCAGCCCCAGCACAAACTGTGAGTCCAACATGAAATTTTAAGTGCAAATCGTTTAAGGTTCCTGTACTGTTAAAGCTGGCAGATGCCACACATGTACTTTCTGCTTTTATTGACTCAGGAGCAGAAGGGAACTTTGTCAGCAACTCCGTTACCCAGCGGTTTAACCTGACAACCACTCTTCTCTAAAGCGCACACAGCATATGAGCTATTGACAGAGGACCCATAGGAGAGGGTTTCATCACTAGGCACACCACTCCCCTTCACATCTAGGTGGGGGTGTTGCATTCAGAACTCATCTCTCTCTCTCTCTCTCTCTCTCTCTGTCACCACTACAGAGAACCATGACAGTGTCCTCAGTTACCCTTGGCTACAACTTCATGACCCCTTGATTTCCTGGCAAAATAAAGAAATACTCCAGTGGTCACTAACCTGCTTCCAAAGTTTCATAGCTCGACCATGAGTCAACATTTCATCAACCTCAGTGGAAAGCCCTCAACCTGATTCCCTTGACAATGTCCCTGAGTGCTATCTGGACATCAAGGAAATGTTTAGCAAAGGAAAAGCCTGTGGGTTACCACCTCTTCATCCTTATGATTGCACGATCGACTTGCTGCCAGGTATGTCACCACCACGAGGCCGCATTTACCCACTCTCCCAGAAGGAGCACGCAGCTATGGAGGAATATATTCAGGAGGCTCTCAAACCTGACCTTCCAAATCTCCAGCCTCGGTGGGATTCTTCTTTGTGGAGAAACAGGGTGGCGGTCTCCGGACCTTCATTGACTATAGAAGGCTTAATCATGTCTCAGTAAAGTATCCATATTCTCTTCCACTGGTTCCAGCAGCTTTGGAACAACTCAAGTCTGCGAAAATCTTCCAAGCTTGACTTATGCAGTGCTTATAACCTCATAAGAATCAAAAGGGGCTATGAGTGGAAGACCACCTTCAGCACTATCACCTGTCACTTTGAATACCAGGTAATGCCGTATGGCCTTTCTTCAGTGCCTAGTGTGTTCCAGTGTCTAATAAGTGACGTGCTACGGGACATGCTAGGCAAATACGCCATCAGATATATTGATGATATCCTCATCTACTCTCCAGATGAAGCAACCCACATGGATCACGTTCGAGCTGTTCTCACTTGCCTGCTCAAGAACCACCTGTACGTCAAAGCAGAGAAATGCGAATTCCATCAGAGATGTATCTCTTTCGTAGGCTATGTCATCAGTGCTGAAGGGGTTAGCATGGACTCATCCAAGGTTTCAGCGGTCACATCCTGGCCCACTCCCAAGTCCATCAAGGACCTCCAATGTTTCCTGGGCTTCGCCAACTTCTATCACCGCTTCATTAGGGGCTTCAGCATGGTTGCCACTTCTTTAACCGCTTTGCTCAAGAAGGGTCCCAAGCAGCTCCAGTGGAACCCCACAGCAGAAGAGGCCTTTGAATGTTTGAAGCAAGCTTTCACCTCCGCTCCGATATTACAGCACCCTGACCCATCGAAACCTTTCATCCTTGAGGCTGACGCATCAGATACCAGGATAGATGCCATCTTCTCAATGTCTTGGGGAGAAATTGAGAACTCATCCTGTAGCCTTCTTTTCCAGGAAACGCTTGTCTGCTGAAAGGAATTATGATGTGGGGAACAGAGAGTTGTTTGCCATAAAATTAGCTCTTGAAGAATGGCAACACTGGTTAGAGGGAGCTATTCATCTATTTCTCATCCTCACGGACCATAAAAACCTGGAATACCTCAGAAAAATAAAGAGATTAAACCTGCACCAGGCCAGGTGGGCTCTTTTTTTTTCACGCGTTTTGATTTCACTATATCTTTCTGCCCAGGCTCCAAGAACATTAAGTCTTTGCCATGCCTCATCAAGACACAGTCACGCACTTGATTCTTCCTCAGCAGTGCTTTGTATAGTCCACCACCTGGGACCTAGATAGGGAGATGAGGAACTCACAACCTCTGACCCTACCCCACAGCTTCCCCCTGGGACTATTGTATGTACCAAAGTGCCTCAGAGATAAACTCATCACCTGGACTCATGCATCTCCCACCACTGGACACCCTGGCAGCCAACGCACCCACCAGTTGTTAAAGAACAAGTATTGGTGGGAGAGCATGATCACTGATATCAACCACTTCATCGCTTCATGATCCATTTGTGCCCAAGCCAAAGTTCCCAGAACTCTGCCAGCAGGCAAACTCTGTCCACTCCCTGTACCTCAGAGACCCTGGTCCTATATGGAGCACTTGCATGTGACGTCACAGCCGATCCAGATTGTGACAGACGCCATCTTGTCGGTCAAATGCCATATTCCGCCTTCTACTTCTACTTCTGGCTCTACTTCTGCTTCTACCTTTTCTTCTGGAAAACCCTACTATATACAATTCTACTACAACGGCTGCGGCTACAAGCTCTCGCTACCTGTGCACGTTTTTTATGTTTTTTGTGTGTATTTTTGCGTGTTGTTTGTCTGTACCGGATTTCAATATCCACTACAACCGTATGGACTTACTGGACATTGGTTTCCAGAAAATGACAGTTTGTAGCGATTTCCATCGCATGCACAACATTCCAGACGAAAAAAAAAACATTCCGGACGAGATAGCGAGACCAGCGGGGTCTCCGTGGATTGTTAGCGGAAGCAAAGCGAAGGAGGCGGCACCGGGAGTGGAAGCAAAAGTGAAGCTGCAGAGCTGGCCTGTTGACTAAGCTCAGAAAACAGCTACTCAAACCTCCACTGCTAAGCCTCTATCTCTCCAACGCCAGATCCATGTAAATAAGACGGACGATTTGGAATTACAGCTGGAATTACCTTATTCTATTCTATAATTGGCTGGTCAGTGCTATACTCAATACTTAAGTGACTTACCAGTCCAATGAGGATTCTTGTTTACAAGATGCCACATCTGAGTCGCTGACAAATCCTGAATTTCTGTAAAGATAACTGTCCAGAGATTTATAGGCATGCAGTGCGTCACCACTGAACAGCGAGGGAAAGTTAATGAGGTAATTATACACGTCTGGGTATTCCGCTGGTAGTTCAAAATCCGGTCGTGAAAACTCCGTCCGGTAAGCCATAAGGGTCACAAATCTGTAGATCGTTTATTTTAGACATATATCTAGTTATCTGTTCATTAGAAAAATGAGCCGTGTAGTCCGTTGGTTGAAATTGATCCATTCTGTACACGAGTGCAGCAGTATTCAGCGGTGTTTTTGACCGACAAGATGGCGGTTGTGTACTTTCCGGTCAAGTGACTGCAAGATCTCTAATGCCATCAACTTCATCACCAACCTCCCTCCCTCTCAGGGTAGCACCACCATAATGATCATCAACCGCTTCTCAAAAGCTCTAAGACTCATCCCATTACCTGGCATCCCCATAGCTTGTCAAACTGCAGAACTACTATTTCAACACATCTTCAGATACTATGGCCTGCCTGAGGACATTGTCAGCGATCAGGGCCCTCAGTTCATCTCACACTTCTGGACATGTTTCATGGAGAGACTGGGGGTATCTGTGAGTCTCACATCTGGATATCATCCTCAATCGAATGGCCAAGTGGAAAGAGACAATCAAGAAATTAGCTGCTTCTTAAGGATTTTTTGCATGCATAACCAGGGGGACTGGGCACGATTTCTCCCATGGGCTGAGTATGCACAGAATTCCCTTAAACACTCCGCAATGCAGTTGACACCATTTCAGTGCATCCTCGGTTACCAGCCACCTTTGTTCCCCTGGGATGACATGCCCAGCCAAGTATAATCAGTAGAGGATTGGTTTTCATGCAGCCAGGCAATATGGGAAGAGGTCCATCAATGTCTTGAAACAGTCAATGCCTGATATAAAGAGTGTGCAGATAAACATCGGGCAAACAATCCAGACTTTTTGCCAGGCGACAGAGTATGGGTGGCAAAAAAGAACCTAAGGGAACCCAACACTTGTAGAAACCTCCAGCCATGATACATCGGACAATTCAAGGTCTCATCTCATCTCATTATCTCTAGCTGCTTTATCCTGTTCTACAGGGTCGCAGGCAAGCTGGAGCCTATCCCAGCTGACTACGGGCGAAAGGCGGGGTACACCCTGGACAAGTCGCCAGGTCATCACAGGGCTGACACATAGACACAGACAACCATTCACACTCACATTCACACCTACGGTCAATTTAGAGTCACCAGTTAACGTAACCTGCATGTCTTTGGACTGTGGGGGAAACTGGAGCACCCAGAGGAAACCCACGTGGACACGGGGAGAACATGCAAACTCTGCACAGAAAGGCCCTCGCCGGCCACGGGGCTCGAACCCAGACCTTCTTGCTGTGAGGCGACAGCACTAACCACTACACCACCGTGCCGCCCCAATTCAAGGTCCTTCATCGAATTAATGAGATCTTGTAACGTTTGGAACTCCCCCCCCCCCCTCACAGCAGGTTAACACCCACATTTTATGTCTCCAGTCTTAAACCTGCTGTCCCAGGGCCCCTTGCTGAGAACACACTGGATCAGGAGCACCCAGCTCTCGACAATGAGGGAGAACCCATCTATCAGGTAAATAAGATCCTCAACTCCAGACAAAGAGGAGGACAAATTGAGTACCTGGTAGACTGGGAGGGTTACGGCCCTGAAGAACAGAGCTGGGTCGCCACCAAAGACATCCTAGACCCATTGCTCACACAAGAAATCCACACTCAACACCCCGACAAACCAGCACTCAGAGGTAGGGGTTGTCCCAAGAAGAATGTAGCTCCCAGAGGGAGCTCCTCGGGGGGGGGGGGATCTGTCAGTAAATCGGCTGAGAACGCCCTGACTACAAACATGGACACCTCAAACTACAACTCCCAAGTCTCACAGTGCCCTCTGTCTCCCGATTATTGAACTCAGCTGACACTCATTTCCCTATTCACTGCTCTCCCCATTTAAGCCTCTCACACATGCCACTTCAGTGTGAAGTATCATTCTGCTCATTTCAGTACATACCAAGACTTGTTTCTCTGACTGCCTATCATTCTCTGACTCTTTTCTTGCCCTCTGTCTCATCTCTACCAAGTTGTTCGTCTATCGCCCGACCCTCACTAGTCTCCGACCATGATTTCTGTCTCTCATTTTGGCTTCATTTACAGTTTGTTTCTCGTCTTCTTCTGCACATACATCCATAAGTGCCTGCACTCTTAAGTTGGTTTGCCAACTGCCAAAAAACCCTAAAGAAGAAGAAAACCCCAAAAAAGGAACAAAATATGGATTAAAAGTATTTGATGGTAAGAACGTATCTGTGGCAGCGGGGGCATGGTCAAGCATCAGTCTGTGAATGGAGGGCGGAGTTAGGGAAGGTAAGTGGCAGAATCACTACACCTGATGGGAATTAACCTGTGTTTGTGTGTCTTCCCCAGTGACCGTGCCCTATGCAGAGGAAGGGAGCTCTCCCCCAACCTGGACGCTTGTGTGCGTGCGTGTGTGTATGTATGTGAGAGAGTGAATATAAAAGCTGAAAAGCTAAAATAAGAGTTTTTGAGAACTCAGTTCTGGCCTGCCATGCTTCTGTGCTCCACCCACCTAGAACTCTTGCTACAGTATTTTTTTTTCAAGAATTATTATAGCATTTTTCACAAATTGCTGCTGTCATTTCGCTGGTTTGTTTACATTCTAAGTGGAAATTATTTTGTCGGATGTTTTGGATAAAGTTTTTATTTATCCAATTTGCAAAAAATAAAAATGCTCTGTTTCTCAAAATCCAGTGAATATGGATATAATAAAACAGTTATTCCACTCAATCTCATCATACATGGCTTACAGCCAACTCGGTGCTATGCGTCTCATTGGTTATTAGCTCATGTACAACTCAATTTTGTGGAATAACTTAAATATTCTCTGTCTCCCCTACAGTTAGTGTAGTATTGCAAATAAACTTTATCTCATCTCATCTCATTATCTGTAGCCGCTTTATCCTGTTCTACAGGGTCGCAGGCAAGCTGGAGCCTATCCCAGCTGACTACGGGCGAAAGGCAGGGTACACCCTGGACAAGTCGCCAGGTCATCACAGGGCCGACACATAGACACAGACAACCATTCACACTCCCATTCACACCTACGGTCAATTTAGAGTCACCAGTTAACCTAACCTGCATGTCTTTGGACTGTGGGGGAAACCGGAGCACCCGGAGGAAACCCACGCGGACATGGGGAGAACATGCAAACTCCACACAGAAAGGCCCTCGCCGGCCACGGGGCTCGAACCTGGACCTTCTTGCTGTGAGGCGACAGCGCTAACCACTACACCACCGTGCCGCCAGAACTTCTACATAAATTAAGTATTTACATATACAAATATTTTTTAAAAATATATTAAAGTCCAGCAGGAGAGGTATTGCACATTATATTGCACATTTATATTGCACATTGTCCAGTATTGCTTTTTGTCAGGTTAGGCTACTGCTCCTTCCCATCCTCTGTCCTCCTGTTACCCCTCCTCCCCCCAGAGAGGAGTTGTACAGTCTGATGGAGTGAGGGGCAAAGAAGTTTTTAAGTCTGTTAGTCCTGCACTTGGGAAAGAGTATTCTGTCACTGAACAGGCTCCTCTGGTTGCTGATGACAGTGTGCAGATGTTGACTGGCATCGTCCATCATGTTCAGTAGTTTGTCCATAGTCCTCTTCTCTGCCACCGTCACCAGAGAGTCCAGTTTCATGCTGACCACAGAGCTGGTCCGCCTGATCAGTTTGTCCAGCCTGGATGTGTCCTTCTTGGATGTGCTGCCCCCCCAGCACATCACAGTGTAAAACAGGACACTGGCAACCACGGACTGATAGAACATCCACAGGAGTTTCCTGCAGATGTTAAAGGACCGCAGCCTCCTCAGGAAGTACAGCCTGCTCTGTCCCTTCCTGTACAGGTGGTTGGTGTTGCAAGTCCAGTCCAGCTTGCTGTCCAGTCACAGCCCAAAAGCTAATATAATCTTATGGATTAATGTCAAGAAATATTTGTGTGGGTGAAAGATTTATGTGACAAATTTTATTCCCACTCAACCCTATCAAATGCATCCAACAAAATCACAGCTTTAGCATGTGTTGAAAGGACTGAGAAAGCACCACATTAAGCTGCCATCTAATAGATGATTTGCAACCATGTGATCAAAATGTGCTATGTCATGAGCATCCGCCATGATGGTGGATATACAAAGCAACTAGGATGGCAGCTGCTTAAAGCATGTCTGTAAACAATGCTGAATTTTCTCAGTATTACCATGATTTGAATGGTCCAGCAAAGATTCGATACAAAGAGAAGATAGATATGTGTGGTTTTGACCCATATTATTTTTTTAAAAATCAGACTTTTCTGAAGATAAGACGTTTCTACTGACCATCAAGTGCCCAGATATCACATTTTATCTGGTTTGGCTGCCAAAGAATCAAGTCTGACCTTGGACAAAATATAGCCCATTTCCTGAGTGGGTGCCCAGTATGGATTGTTTCTATCATATAATTTTCTGAGAAGCGAAATGGTAATATACATGTTAAAATTATAACAATGACCGAGTGAACTATGACAAGAGAACGCTTATTTTATAGCAAAATTCTAGTAACACAAAATAAAATTCTTCCATGATATTATTGAGAAAGCTTTTGAATCTCACCTGAGATGAAATGATTACTGCAAACACGAGCTGTTTGTTAGGGATGGCAAGATGTGGTGAATTTGGATCCAAAAGCAGAACACAGACCAGAAAATCCAATGAATAAATGATTTAATTAAAGTCAAAAAGAGTAAACGAACAAAAATAGCAAAATAATCCAGACAAAAAATGAGATAGGCAAAGACAAAAATGCTAGCATGAAAAAACATGAAAAATAGTCCTGACAAAAAAAACTGGAGACAAAAAAGATGTGAGTACAAAAAACTGTGGCAAAGAGCAGGCAAAAACAGAGAGCAAAAATCCAAGGAGCAATGAGGGCGCAGAGACGACATGAAAAACCAACGAGGTGTTCTGGCAACGTCCCCTTCTGAGAACAGCCTTTTTACACACAGCAGCGCAAACCAGGAAGTGAATGCCAGCAAGATGGAAGTCCCATCCCGGATCCTGATTAGTGCAGGACTGGGAGATAATAAATCTCCATAGTGGAAGTCCGGGGTGGAGCATGACAGTACCCCCCCCCCCCCCCCCCCCCCCCAACGAGCACCTCCAAAGGACTGGAGACCAGAGGTTTAAGCTGAGATACATGAAAGGTAGGGTGAACACATCGCATGGTGAGTGGTAATGCCAGTCTAACAGAACATGGGTTGATTACCTTCTTGATGAGGAAGGGTCCAAGGAACCTGGGTGCTAGCTTGCGAGAGACAGTCCTAAGTGGCAGGTGGTGCGTGGAGAGCATAACTTGTTGACCTACTCGGTAGGTGGGTGCCTTGGAGCGATGTTTGTCGGCCTGCCTCTTGGATGTGAGTGCGGAGCGAATGAGTCTTCTCTGGGCCAATGCCCACGTCCTCCTGCAGCAGCGTATAAAGAGCTGGGCTGATGGTACGGCGACCTCCTCCTCTTTGCTGGGGAACAGTAGTGGTTGGTAACCTAGTGAGCACTGGAACGGAGAGAGACCTGTGGCAGAGGAAGGGAAAGTGTTATGTGCATATTTGATCCAGGGTAGGTACTTGCTCCAAGAACTGGCATCCCTGGACGCCATGCACCTGAGTGCAACCTCCAAAGCCTGGTTCGCCCGTTCTGCCTGGCCGTTGGTCTGTGAGTGGAAGCCTGAGGAGAGACTACAGGCGGCCCCGATGAGTTTGCAGAAGGCTCTCCAGAACTGTGCAGTGAACTGAGGACCCTGGTCAGAAACAATGTCAGTAGGCAGACCATGTAGGCGGAAAACGTGGTGGACGAGTAGTTCTGCGGTCTCTTTGGCTGAGGGGAGCTTGGGCAGAGGAATGAAATGGATGGTCTTAGAAAAACAGTCAATAACAGTGAGGATGCATGTGTTGGCACCTGAGTTGGGGAGTCCTGTGATGAAGTCCAGGGCGATGTGAGACCAAGGTCGATGTGGAGTTGGAAGGGATCTTAGTAAGCTGGCAGGAGGTCGATTGGCTGTCTTGTTCCGGGAGCATGTGTCGCAGGCTGCAACGAACTCCTGGACATCCTCCTTGATGGATGGCTACTAAAAGCGCTGCTGGATGAGAGCCAGGGTTTGGGTGGCTCCCGGATGACAGGCCAGCTTGGAGCCATGACCCCAATGCAGCACCTGAGTTTGCACAGGACAGGGAACAAACAGATGGTTACGAGGAATATTGTTGGAGTTACCTTCACCGGGGTCCTGCTCCAGGGCCTTCTGCATGAGCATCTCAACCTCTAGAATAGTGGCTCCCACCAGGCAGCGTGGAGGAAGGATAGTCTCAGTGGCTTGGACTCCTCTTGGTGGGAAGAGAACATCCTGGACAGGGCATCGGGTTTGCCATTCTTGGAGCCTGGGCGGTAGAAGAGCGTGAAGTTGAATCGGGAGAAGAAGAGACCAACGGGCTTGACAGGAATTGAGACGTTTGGCAGACTTGAGGTACTCCAGGTTCTTATGGTCAGTCCAGACTAGGAAAGGGAGATCAGACCCCTTGAACCAGTGCCTCCACTCCTCCAAGGCTAGTTTCACAGCCAGTAGTTCTCGGTCGCCGATGTCATAGTTCCATTCGGCTGGGGATAGCTGGCAGGAGAAGAAGGAGCATGGGTGGACCTTGTTGTCGTTGGCCCTCTGGGATAGGATGGCTTCGACCCTTGACTCGGAGGCATCAACCTCGACGATAAACTGCTGGGTAGAATCGGGTATGGTGAGAATGGGTGCTGTGGTAAACCTGCGCTTGAGGCTGGAAAAGGCTTTATCTGCTTTTTCCCCCCACTTGAACTTGGTCTTGGTCGAGGTCAGGCCTGAGAGAGGTCCGGCCACCATGCTGAAGTCGCGGATGAAGCGCCTGTAGAAGTTGGCGAACCCCAGGAAGCGCTGGAGCTCTCGTCTCAAAGATGGGGTGGGACAGTCAGCGACTGCCTCCAGCTTGAGGGGGTCCATCTGGATCTTAGCTGGAGAGATGATGAACCCCAGGAACAAGACAGAGCCTTGGTGGAACTCGCTTTTCTCTGCCTTAACAAACAGCTTATTCTCCAGCAGGTGTTGAAGAACCTGCCGGACGTGACCCCGATGTTCCTCCAGGGAGCGAGAGAAAATCAAGATGTCATCCAGGTAAATGAAGACAAAAGGTATTAAGAAAGTCTCTCAAGACATCATTAACTAATGCCTGGAATACCGCGGGTGCGTTAGTCGGGCCGAAAGGGACTACAAGGTACTCATAGTGGCCTGTGGTGGTGTTGAAGGCCGTCTTCCACTTGTCCCCTTCCCTGATCCTAACTAGGTGATAGGTGTTGCGCAAGTCTAGTTTAGTGAACACCTTAGCTCCCTGGAGTAGTTCGAAGGCTGTGGTCATGAGCAGTAGTGGGTAGTGGTTCTTGACCATGATGGCGTTGAGACCTCAATAGTCAATGCAGGGGTGGAGCGACTTGTCCTTCTTCTCCACAAAGAAGAATCCTGCCCCTGCTGGGGAGGAGGAAGGGCGGATGATCCCAGCTGCCAGAGACTCCGTGATATATTTCTCCATGGCTTGTCTCTCGGCGGGGGAAAGAGAGTAGAGACGTCTCTTGGGTGGTGCCATCCCAGGCAGGAGGTCGATACCACAGTCATAGGGCCTATGAGGGGGAAGGGAAACTGCTTGGGTCTTACTGAAGACAGGCTTGAGGTCCAGATATTCTGGAGGCACATGAGAGAGGTCGGGAAACCTGCTGGCTGAGGGCTGTGGTGGTTTGGCGGGAGGCAGAGCAGAGTTCAGGCAGGAGGCCAGGCAGGAAGGACTCCAGCCTAAGATAGTGTGGTCAGTCCAGTTTAAATGGGGGTTGTGCTGCATCAACCAGGGTAGTCCAAGAATAACGGGAATGTGAGGGTTGTTCATGACGTGAAGTTGTATCATTTCGGAGTGACTGCCAGAAATCCTTAGAGTGAGCGGGGTGGTGAGGTGAGTGATGGCGGTCAAGCCAGTGCCATTGAGTGTCAGGACGGTGAGAGGGACCTCGAGGGCAAGTAACGGGATTCCGAGATCCTTGGCGGTGGCGGAGCAAATGAGGTTCCTGTCCGCCCCTGAGTCGACGAGTGCCTGAAGATGGTGATGCTGGTTGTTGAGAGTGATGATCAGGGATGCAAACGGCGCGCCTTTTGGTGGATGCCGCCTTTTTCACGGCTGAATCGTGCAGATCAGATTTTTTTTTTTAGGGGAGGCGTTGGAGTGTCTGATTATAATTTCAAAGTAAATTCTGTATTAAAATTACTAAATAAGCAAATGCCATTACAGTCCATGAAACATAGGAAGTATAAGTATGAGAAGAAAACAGTAAATCAGAAAGCTGCGCACGTTTGCGTGAAAGCTGCGCAAACGTGCGCAGCTTTCTGATTTACTGTTTTCTTCTTATACTTATACTTCCTATGTTTCATGGACTGTAACAGCATTTGCTTATATACAGAATTTACTTTGATGAAATTATAATCAGACGCTCCAACCCCCCCCCCCCCCCAAAAAAAATCGGATCTGCACGATTCAGCCGTGAAAAAGGCGGCATTCGCCAAAAGGCGCGCCATTTGCATCCCTAGATGATAACGGGGAGCAACGGTCAGTCAGCAGGGGACTGGTTCCGAGCATTGCCCACCAGGGCCCCTCGGTTCACTGGTGGGCTTGTCCTTTTAGTGGGCAGGCTCGGCAGATGTGTCCCTGCTGACCACAGTAGAAGCAAGCCCCTGTGCTCAGTCAGCGCTGTCGTTCTTCCACTGACACCTGTACCCAATCTACCTGCATGGGTTTGACGGACGAGGCGGGAGGTGGAGAGAGATTGAAGTTGAGGCAGCTCCTCTCTCTCCTCCATTATTGAACCTGCGTGTCAATACGATTGGCAAGGTCCATCAGGCTGGAGAGGTCCGGCGGCAGTTCCTGAGAGACAAGTTCGTCCTTGATGGCGTCGGATAAGCCATGTAGGAACGCATCGACCAGGGCACTCTCGTTCCAACCGCATGACGCTGCCAACATCTGGAACTCGATGGCATAATCCGAGGTAGATCGGGACCCCTGCCGTAGCTCCATGAGCTCTCTTGCCACCTCCCAGCTGGACAGAGAGCGGTCGAATGTTCACCTCATTTCCTCAGAGAATTCCCTGAAGCTGGAACAACAGGGCACGTCAGCATCCCAGACTGCTGTTCCCCATTCCCTGGCCTTGCTGGTGAGGAGCGTGAAGGTATAGGCTACCCAGGAGCGTTCTGTGGGGAAAGCCAGAGGTTGAAGCTCCAAGATCAGTGAACACTGTGACAAAAAAGATCTGCAGGTACATGGTTCTCCACTGTAGGGCTGAGGCAAAGGGAGTCTTGGTTCGTGGAGAGCGGCGGTGGCGGGAGGTGAAGAAAGAGACAGCTGGGCAGGGGTAGGCACAGCTTGGGAGTGCTGAAGTTGTGTGGCTAAGAGGTTGAATGAATTGGACAGGGTAGCCAGGTTCTGAGTGATCTGTTTGAGTTCCTGTTGGTGGGTCCCGAGGAGGGCTCCTTGCTGCTGCATAGCCGTTCTCAGATGGTTCAGTTCCGCTGGATCCATGGTGGCCAGAACGTACTGTTAGGGATGGTGAGATGTGGTGAGTTTGGATCCAAAAGCAGAACACAGACCAGAAAATCCAATGAATAAAAAATGATTTAATTAAAGTCAAAAAGAGTAAACGAACAAAAATAGCAAAATAATCCAGTCAAAAAACAAAATAGGCAAAGACAAAAATGCTAGCATGAAAAAACATGAAAAATAGTCCTGACAAAAAAACTGGAGACAAAAAACGTAGCACAAAAAAACATGAAAAAATAGCAAGATGTGAGTGCAAAAAACTGTGGCAAAGAACAGGCAAAAACAGAGAGCAAAAATCCAAGGAGCAATGAGGGCACAGAGACAACATGAAAAACCAACAAGCACGGGCGATTGCTCTAAGACAACGAGGGAGGCTCAGCCTCCTCTAAAAATGACGAACATCGTGTAGGATGAATTGTGCTAGGCTTATGTTATAGCCGACCTTATAACATTGCTATTTCAGATCCAGAATCATAGAAATATATGTGCTCAACCCAACTACAGTGCGAAATCATTCCGTTATAACTTTCCCCAGTTCGCCTAATGTGCGCGTGAGTTTCTCCCCCTCGTGACAGCGCGATGCAGCCCAGCCTCAGTGGACTTCCATGGCATTTGGGAGCTATGCGCTTTTCAATCTCAAAATGCAAGACGATTATTGGACAAATACTGCGAAAACACCCGCCCACGGAGTCTCACGGACTCCCAGCCTCAGTGGACTTCAATGGCATTTGGGAGCTATGCATTTTTCAATCTCAAAATGCAAGACGGTTATTGGACAAATACTGCGAAAACGCCCACCCACGGACTCCGAGCCTCAAAGTGGGAGGGGCATGGCAGTTTCCTCGAGGAGAGTGGTGATTGGTGAAAGCGGCCGGATATTTTCTTTGATTGACAGCTCGTTTCAACTATAGACAGGCAGCGGTGAATTTCAGTTCAGTCCCATGCGGATTCTCAAGTGGTGTGGTATTATTGTAAGAGATCAGCTTACATTTCGATTTCATTCATTACATACGGTTTCTACCAGCTTTTTAGTTTGTATATATTTTCATTGTAAATAAAGTGTAAATATAGTGTTGTCAAGTTTGCTATCTTAGTTCCAGAAATGTCGTTTATTTGAGTGACTGAACTTGAACTTGAGGGGGCTAGTCAGCTAGCAAGAAAGCTGCGCACGGATGCCAAGCATTGCTGATTTAATTTTGGCGAAGCCATTTGCCAGTCTTCCTTTCGAGGAAAAAATTAAAATTAAAGAGCAGGGTAGACCAACGCCTCAAATTGACTTGGTGAAAAAGGTAGGGAATAATACTCGTTCCTTTCAGCTCTCCTGGTACAAGAAAGTGAACTGGCTAACAGCAAGTGACCCACATCAACAACAGTAAATAGGCTACTTTAGTAATATGTCATGGATGGACCAAAAATATAGAATCTATTTAAAATGTTTATGCTGAGTATATTATATTGGAATATATATTTTTCTGGATATGAATTAAACACAGCTACAATTTGGAAAACATTTTTAAACAAAAACACAGCCGAGAACATTTCACACTACAGACCTGGATTAAAAGTGAAGGGTTATCAAAATTGTCAATAAAACATTTCTCAGTCAAAATAAGTAAAATATAGGGAAAGTGTCATTGAATGAAATGTGTGGCACCCAGCTCTATGTTTGGCTCCCCAAGGTCAGTGCTTGTGCCGATTCCAGAACACTCTGCTGTTACTGCTGAGGTTCCTGACAAAGAGCTGCTTTCAATAATGATCAATTTTTAAACAACATGCCACAATTTTAAAATATAAAATGTTAAAATATACCCCCCCAACACCATCATCATGTATATTGGACAGTAGGCTAATGGGCCAAAAGAACCTGTTATTTCACAGTTTGTGACCCTGCCAACAATCAGCCAGATCAGAGGCAAGAGTATGGGCAAAATTGATGTGTTTTTTCTTTTAAAATCTGGAAATATCGTAACCGACCAGCCTCCACTGTTTGAAAGACTACCAGCCACCACTGCCAACAAGGCATTCTGGCAACGTCCCCTTCTGAGAATGGCCTTTTTATACACAGCAGCAAACCAGGAAGTGAATGCCGGCAAGATGGAAGTCCCGTCCCAGATCCGGATTAGCACTGGACCGGGAGATAATAAATCTCCGGAGTGGAAGTCCAGGGCGGAGCATGACACTGTTTTGGTTTTAGCCTCTGTTAAATCTATGTCACAACCGGCCGTACGTGCTACTACGGCCGGTCTACATGCAAAAAACGCAAGAAACGCACGGAGGGCGCGTGTGTGACGTGCTGATTTTCGAGCCGTAGACTGGCCGCAGACCGGCTGCAGAGGTTCTTTGTCATGTCAAGCAAACTCTACGGGCGCTTATGTTTTTTCAGGTTGCAAGACAAACTTACGGCCAATGTGCGTCTTTCTCCACAAACAAAAAAAAAAAAAAACGCAGCGATTTGGGAAACGCCAAAAATTGCACGGCCAAAAAAATCGTACGTCCGGTTGTGACCTAGGCTTTAGATCAGCCCTGCCGATGTTGTTCAGCCATACTCATCTCCTCTCCATACTAAGCCTCAGAGTTTCCTCACCCTCTTTCTGAATCACAGACGGAATTCTAAAAAATTGGAACGTGCCACAGTCACAAGTACTGTTGTCATCACAACCATATACAGCACAAAGATATGGCATAGCTAAAAGAACGCTTAAAGCAGTGGAAAAACAGAGAGTTGCACACACATGACTATGTTTTGTATGGAATGTCGCTTGACCCCGCATTTGTATATCCACCAACATGGCCGACATCCAGGTTTCTATTTTGCTTTGACATCACTTGCAAGTCAAGGATAGTAGAACACAACTGTGGCCAGAATGAACCCTGTTTGATCTTCAGAGTTTAGACTAGGCCCAGCAAGAATTTTGACAGCTAGGTTCAATAGAGTAATTGGATGATAGGAGCTACAATGTAGAGGATCTTTGCTTAAATCTTACCCAATTGTGGGTATACAGTCCCTTTCCCAAAATATTGGAGTGGTAAGGCCAAATTTTTTGTTTTTGCCATACACAAGACATTTGGAATTCAGATCAAAAGATGAATATATGCCAACAGATCCGAATTTCAACTTTAACTTCCTGAATTTAACATCTATTTACATCAACTTATAACATACCATCTTTTGTTTGAACCCACCTATTTTTTTTTCAAGTGATCAAAAAATATTGGAACATGTGCCTGATACCCCTTTTTGACCAACAGGGAATGGGTTCCATTCTTGTTCACGCACAAACTTTTGATTCGTTCAGAGCATTTAGACCAAAAATAAATTGGCTCGGAACCTGAAAAGTTGGTTCCCAGCTGAAACCTGAATATAGCTAGTTTTTCCAGCACAAACCATGATGACATCAGTGAGCATGCCATTAGTTTGGAGAGGAAGTGGACCGCAAAAAAAAGGACCAAAAACAAATATCTGCAATAATAGAATGAAAGTTCACAGGTAATCAATGTGCTCTGCCATCTTGCTACTACTGTTTACTCCTGTAGTGCATTTTGCAACACCTTATGTTCATGACGCATCCTTGATTACAACAGTTCAGCTCAAAACTGGTGAAAACATGGGCCAGTTCGCTAGCTGGCACCAATTTTCAAAGAATCCTGAATGGAACCGGTTCAAGAACCCGTTCCATGTTGGTCAAAAAGGGGTATGACTGGTGTTTCTTGTTGCCTAGGTGTGCCCTGTTTGATTGATTGATTGATTGATTGATTGATTGATTGATTGATTGATTGATTGATTGATTGATTGATTGATTAAACAATTATTGTAATAGCTCTGAATATCTACTCATGGTTTGAGCCCTGTGTTTCGCCTGAGAAGACTGTTGTTAAAAAGGATAAACCAGCATGAAGACCAGAGAGCTGTCTATGGGAGAAAAGCGGGAAAATTGATCAGAGCCACTGCATAACAGTGGGCATATCCAATACAACAATTTAAATGTCCTGAAAAAGAAAGAAACCACTGGTGTTCTAACAACCAGACATTGAACAGATTAGCCAAGGAAAGCAATAGCAGTTGATCAGAGAAACATTGTGAGAGCTGTGAAGAAAAGCTTAAAAACAATAAGTTGATGTCGGTGACATCAACAATAGCCTCCACAGGGCAGGGGTGAAGGTATCACAATCCATCATTTGAAGAAGACTTCAAAAGCAGAAATATAGAGGCCATACCAAAAGATGCAGACTGCTCATCCGTATTAAGAATCAGAAGACCAGACTGGAATAGCCAAGAAATACAGAAATAAGCCACAAAAATTCTGGAGCCAAAATTAACCTATACCAAAAAGACGGAAAGGCCAAAGTGTGGAGAAAGAAAGGAACTGTTCATGAACCAAAACATATGAGCTCAAGCAGGATGGAATTAGTGTCATTGCTTGGGCTGACATGTCTACTTCTGAAACAGAAGCCAGTCACCAGAGACAGGAAGCTGAGCAGCATAGAGCAGTGTGTGTGTGCACGCGCACACGAGTGTGCTGACACTCCAGCATGTGCTTTATTACACTTTTTTAACACATGAATGAAATTAGCACATTACAATATATCTCAGCTCGGCATTAAAGTGAACACTGCCTTATGTTTCTGAACAGTTCACTATTCCCGTATAAATGTAAACATAAACACATTTACAGTACTGTGCAAAGTCTTAGGCACATATAAAGAAATGCTGTAGACCAAAAATGGCTTTAAAATAATGAAATGAAATGTTTAAATGTTAAAAAAAAAATACTATAAACAGCAGTAAGCCATAATAAATTAAACAAAGTCAATATTTGGTGTGAGACGACTTTTTGCTTTAATTAAAAAAAATATAGCCACCTTGCATATATTCATCTCATCTCATTATCTCTAGCCGCTTTATCCTTCTACAGGGTCGCAGGCAAGCTGGAGCCTATCCCAGCTGACTACGGGCGAAAGGCGGGGTACACCCTGGACAAGTCGCCAGGTCATCACAGGGCTGACACACATAGACACAGACAACCATTCACACCTACGGTCAATTTAGAGTCACCAGTTAACCTAACCTGCATGTCTTTGGACTGTGGGGGAAACCGGAGCACCCGGAGGAAACCCACGCGGACACGGGGAGAACATGCAAACTCCACACAGAAAGGCCCTCGCCGGCCCCGGGGCTCGAACCCAGGACCTTCTTGCTGTGAGGCGACAGCGCTAACCACTACACCACCGTGCCGCCTGCATATATTCATATATTACATATATTCGTTTATTAACTCCAATCGCAGGCGGCACGGTGGTGTAGTGGTTAGCGCTGTCGCCTCACAGCAAGAAGGTCCTGGGTTCGAGCCCCGGGGCCGGCGAGGGCCTTTCTGTGCGGAGTTTGCATGTTCTCCCCGTGTCCGCGTGGGTTTCCTCCGGGTGCTCCGGTTTCCCCCACAGTCCAAAGACATGCAGGATAGGTTAACTGGTGACTCTAAATTGACCGTAGGTGTGAGTGTGAATGGTTGTCTGTGTCTATGTGTCAGCCCTGTGATGACCTGGCGACTTGTCCAGGGTGTACCCCGCCTTTCGCCCGTAGTCAGCTGGGATAGGCTCCAGCTTGCCTGCGACCCTGTAGAAGGATAAAGCGGCTAGAGATAATGAGATGAGATGAGATGAACTCCAATCGCAGCCATGACGGCTGAATTACAGGGTATTGCACAATTAATCATAACAATAAACAATTAAGCATAACAATAATCTAAATACTTGACAGTTACAGAATTCTTCAGCTGTTCAGTATTGCATACAGACTGTATAGCAGTCCTAGCCAATCTTAGATTATACCTTATATCACGTTCTACAATTCTGCTTTGTATCAGAGGAAAAAGAGGATTCCCAGGTTGTATTTTTTTCATAAAACACTTGCAAGATTCAGTGCGACGGTCCGCAAGTGTAGATAGACCGGTTTGTGATAAAGCATCGCTATAATGTACACCCGGTAAAATTATTGCCAACACGTGTTTTTGGACATCTTCTAGTGCCTTGGAGAGAAAATTAGGAAGAGCGGAATAAACGACGGATGCATATTCTAATATAGATCTTATGAGAGACCAATATATGGTAACAATATCAGTTACCTGAAAGCCAGAACGTTTTAGATTCCTTATTACATAAAGCCGCTTGTTGGCTTTCTTCAATATGTAGTCTACGTGGACGTCCCATGTCAAGTCATGAGATGTATACACCGAGTAGTTTAAATGACTTAAGGCATTCCACAGTAGTGCAGCCGATGGCAATCGGGCACCAAACGCAGCTGTTGTATTGAAGAAAGTCAACAACCATTTCCTTACACTTAGAAGGATTTAATTTCATGTCGTTAAGCTCAGCAACATCTTGAATGTCCCTTACAATAAAGTTGGTCAGGGATGGAGAATTTCTTGGAACTACCTCAATGATAGATAAGTCATCAACAAACTTTATGTGGAGCGGCCACTGAGAAACTAGGCTATTGACCATAACTGCAAAGAGCAGTGGTCCCAATTTTGTACCTTGAGGAATTCCTCTGTGAGGGTATTTGGTAGAAGATACACTGTTACCGATACGCACAAATTGGGATCTGCCCTGCAAAAAGGCTGCTACCCACTTTAATAGACTGGAATGAATATCAAAGGTTGCTAGCTTCTCAAGTAGAATATGGTGGTTTATAAGGTCAAAGCCCTTTTTAAAATCTGCAAAAAAAAAACCTAATACTAGAGTTACCTTTATCAAGCACTTCTAATGTTAGGTGCAACAAGTAAACTATTGCTTGCTCAGTTGACCTACCAGAAACAGCGAATTGTTGGTTGTCTAAATTATTGAAAATTTTAGGGAGGAGTCGAACTAAAGTAAAACTTTCCACCACTTTAGCTAATTGTGAAGTAAGAGATATAGGTCTAATGTCATTCTCAATTGCCTTAGGTGGTCTCTGCTTAGGTATAGGGCAGACAGCAGCACACTTCAGGAGAGGTGGAACAAAACCGTCCCTGAGAGAAGAGTTGTAGATGTTTGAGATGATTGGGGCGAGCTCAAACACAAATGTTTTGAGAACAATATTTGGAATACCGTCGGGACCTGGTGCCTTTTTTACGTGGATCTTGCACAGAGCAACATACGCCTCGAACTCAGAAACCAAAAGACTCTCAGGTGGGGTGTCCGCAATGATGATGTCAACATCCGACAGTTGCAGGGGCAGGAACTCAGCTGTTAATCCTAAGAAGAAGTTATTGATTTTGTCGCACAAACAGTCCAGAGAATTATCAGCATCGTCAATCAGCTGATCATACCACTTACGCTCATGATAAGACGCACCCGAAAAGCTTTTAACCTCTTTCCACCACTTCCCTATAGCTGTATCCCTCAAGTTCTTCACCTTTGCCTTGTAAAATGCCTTCTTACAGTCCTTGATAGCTCGCTGGACCTTATTGCACCACAGATGAAACATGGGCGAGTCTTTACCTTCTCGGATAAAGTATTTTTATCTTTTTTTAACCAAGTATTTTATCTTTTGAGTGATCCATGGTTTGTCATTGCTATATACCTTCTTCGTTTTTAGTGGCATAAAATGATCCACGGCGTTACCAAGTGTTGTGATGAATACATACAATGCATACAGTAAGTGCAGTTTTATAAGGAAATGAGCTGTAGGTTTTACTGAGCATCTTGCAGAACCAGCTACAGTTCTTCTGGACACTTTGGATTCTCAAGTTGTATGGCTGTCCCCATTACTCAATTTTTGCAGGTGGCTTTGACTTTGGGTCATTCTATATTAGCTCCAGTGGCTTGTGGTCAGTAATTAAGGTGAGCAGATGCTCAAAGACATACAGATGGAAATGCTCACAGCTCCATATGATAGCCAGGGCTTCATGTTCTGTCTGTGAGTATTACCTTGCTACATCACTGAGCACACTGCTGGCATAAGCTATGACATGTTTCTCTCCCTTGTCCTTTTGAAAGAGAATGGCCCCTAAGCCAACTGGACTTGCATCCACAATTAACTCAGTCTCCTTCTTTGAGTCAAAGCCAGGCATGGCGATGTTGCTTGTTAGCCTCTCTTTGACCACTCAAAGTGCCATTAACTGTTCCTCACCCCAAAGCCATGGTACACCTTTCTTGGTCATCTCTCTGAGCAGTGCAGTAATGGTTGAAAAACTTTGATGAATCTGGAACAGTAATTGGCCATGCCAGAAAGACTTCTGATTACACCAGGGTCTTTGAGTTCAAAAGCCTGATGAATGGCCACCACTTTTCAGGGGTCTGCTGAGATGCTGAGAACCAAAGAATTCAAGGCTGTGTTTGCTGAGCTCACATTTTTCTAGATATGTGTGAGGCCACTTTCCTTTAGTGTTGAGAACACTGCTCACAGTGCATCATCGAGGGCCTTCTGGGAAGTGCCATAGGCAATAATGCTGTCGCTGATGTTCTTCACACCAGGGATACCTTGCAAGGTCTGACAAGTGGCATTCTGAAGACTTCAGTGGTAGATGAGATGCCAAAACTCAAATGTTTGTATCATCTTAAACCAAGGTGAGTGGTGAATGTAGTGATATATTGGCCACCCAGATGCAGTTCAAGCTGGTGGTAGCCTGCATTAAGCTCTATTTTGGAGAATACTCTTGCACCATTGAGCACATGGATCACATCATGTGGGTGTAACGTGATGCTCTCTCAGAATAACCATGTTTTCTTGGTGCATATCAGTGCAGATTCTGACTTTATTAGGGGCCTTGGGCATTGAAGGTGTTACAATTGGGGATACCCAGGGTGTTTGGTATCACCCTTTAGTTGAATATGGGTTTTAAAATGTGACCAACACAAACCCATTCATCCATCCATCCATTATCTATAGCCGCTTATCCTGTGCAGGGTTGCTGGCAAGCTGGAGCCTATCCCAGCTGACTATGGGCAAGAGGCGGGGTACACCCTGGACAAGTCACCAGGTCATCGCAGGGCTACCAACACAAACCTATAGCCAAAATCCAAAAAAGATAAACTGATACATAAGAAGAGAAAAAAGAATGAAACAAAACTGAGAAATTAAAAAATAAAACAGAACAAAACAGCATCATTCTCACTGAGACGGAGGTACCTGAAGCACTTAAACAGGTTAATCCACACAAGGCTCCTGGAACAGACAAGTTGCCATCATTTGTTCTCAAAGAATGCTCAGGAGAACTAATGCCTTCACTATGTAAACTGTTTAACCTGTCTCTTTCTCTTGGAGTTGTACCTAAAGAATGGAAAATGTCCCTTGTTGTCCCAGTTTGCAAGAAAGGTAACAGGGTAGATGTTTCAAATTATTGCCCGATCTTGTTACTTTGTGTGATTTCTAAAGTTCTTCAACGTTGTATTTTTAATCATATAAAAGTCCATCTCATACATTCATTTACCAACTGTCAATACGGTTTCCTTAAAGGTTGATCGACCGTTACACAGCTGCTATCCTTCTACCATAATGTGGGTCAAAGCTTGGATAAGGGTATGCAAACAGACATTATCCATTTAGACCTGGCTAAAGCATTTGACAATGTCTCCCATAGCAGATTAATTTACAAACTGGCTCACTATGGCATCACTGATTCGATTTTGTGATGGTTTAATAGCCACTTGAAAGATCGTAGACAATGTTGTATTGTGCAGGGAGTCACATCAAACAACCTTCCAAGACTATCTGGAGTAGCACAGGGCAGCATACTAGGACCGCTCCTATTCCTTCTCTACGTAAATGATTTGCCTTCATTCATTGAAAACACTTTAGTTCTATTTGCTGACGATTCTAAGTGTTCTAAAGTAATACCCTGTACTGTTGATTGCTCCTCTTTACAAGATGATCTGGATAATCTTAAAAGTTGGAGTCAAGATTGGAAACTGTGCTTCAATACATCTAAATGTGAAATGATGTCTGTAACATGTAAAAAAAAACCTATTGAATGTGTATCAATTAGGAACTGACGCTTTAGGTCAGACCTGGGCATTTTCCGGCCCGCGGGCCGCATCCGGCCCTTTGGTTCATTCTGACCGGCCCGCGTAAGGTTAATTGGAAATTACAAAATAAACGTATTTTTCTAATTTTACCTCATGCATGGACTGAATGTGCATTGCTTTTATTTTGAAGTTGTGTTCAACAAAAACGCAGTGTGCGCGACATGAACATGACATTTTTTTTTACTACTTCCGTAATTTGTCCAGACCAACCACAAACTTGTACGTCATCCTTCAAACGGTCCATCCAATCACATAGTGTGACGTCACCAGCAGGCGCCGGAGCCTGAGCCTATCTGTAGAACTGATACCTACACCGAATCGACATTGTTGCGAGCAGATCACAAGAAGACTTTAGCCCCCAAAATGTCCGCAAACAGAAGAAAGGTAGATGCCGAATGCAGGGCTTTCAACAAAACATGGACTGCTAAGTATTGGCTCTACCTACATATGTGAACAAACATTTTCAGTGATGAAGTTTAACAAATCCAGGTATAGATCCTCTCTCACTGATGATCATCTGTCAGCTGTGCTTCGCATCTCCACCTCAGACATTCAGCCTGACTTTGATGCACTCGTTAAAGACCAACAGAGACTAGATTTCTCTCACTGAACAAATAAAAAACTGAAAAACACCAAATGAGGTGATTAGACTACAAATGTGGGCATCATTATTATAATATGATGTATCTTGCTTGATATTTGGAGTAGAAAGACAATATTGTAATGTCTTTATTGTGTTTTGGGGTGAATGTGACTTTTTGTATAAAATGGTACAAACATTCACATTTTGTTAACCATTGTTTTGGGAAATTTGATTGAATAAATGACATTTTTTGTAAGGCAACCTCGTTTTTTCCATACTCTTACCAGTCTTAGCAGCTTGTAAAAACAATGTTATTTACTGCTTTATATAAAGAAATACAATTAATATTATGCAGAGTTTAGTTCAGCCTTTTGATCCGGCCCTCCACAAAATTTTCTGTTTCTCATGTGGCCCCATGGAAAAAATAATTGCCCACCCCTGCTTTAGGTCATGTATCATCTCAGAAAGACCTGGGTGTTATAATATTTTGAGATTTGAAATGGGATGCACATATTAATAGTGCCATATCTAAGTGTTATCGTATGTTAGGTTTCTCATGTAGGCATAGTTCCTGTAGTTTTGATTCTCATATTAGAAGATCATTGTATCTAGCTTATATAAGATCTCACGTAGATTATGCGAGTGTATTGAGGGCACCTCAGTCCATAGGGAATATTTTTAGGATAGAAAGTATCCAGAGGAGGGCAACTAAGTATATCTTAAATCTTAAATGGAGCAATACTAGTAGTTATCAAGCTCGATTTGTTAAGTTGAAATTATTACCCATTGCATATCATCATGAAATTAGTGATCTTTTTCATTTCAAGCATTGCCTAGGTCACTTAGATTTTCCTATAAATGAATTTATTAAATCTAGGGTTTCAGTTCGTACTACTCGTAACAGCTCTGCCTTAGACTTGCTAATTCTTCTATGCCATACTAAACTTTTCCAAACAAGCTATTTTAATTGATTACCTAAGCTCTGGAATAATCTTCCTGTTCCTTTACACTCTTGTAGCTCTGTGAAGCAATTTAAATCTCAGCTAACTGCTCATTATACCAATGCTCTTAACAATATCTTTGATATTAATACTTTTAATACTTGTAAAGCCATTTGCCTTAAGAGCTGTTCATCTCATAATATTTTAATGACTAATGCTTGCTGTTATTGAGTATATCTTGGTATCTCTCTCTCTCTCTCTCTCTCTCTCATATATATATATATATATATATATATATATATATATATATATATATATATCTTGGTATCTCTTGGTGTATATCTTGGTATATATATATCTCACACACACACAAATATATATATATATATATATATATATATATATATATATATATACAACCCCGATTCCAAAAAAGTTGGGACAAAGTACAAATCTCATCTCATTATCTCTAGCTGCTTTATCCTGTTCTACAGGGTCGCAGGCAAGCTGGAGCCTATCCCAGCTGACTACGGGCGAAAGGCGGGGTACACCCTGGACAAGTCGCCAGGTCATCACACGGCTGACACATAGACACAGACAACCATTCACACTCACATTCACACCTACAGTCAATTTAGAGTCACCAGTTAACCTAACCTGCATGTCTTTGGACTGTGGGGGAAACCGGAGCACCCGGAGGAAACCCACGCGGACACGGGGAGAACATGCAAACTCCGCACAGAAAGGCCATCTTCGGCCACGGGGCTCGAACCCGGGAACTTCTTGCTGTGAGGCGACAGCGCTAACCACTACACCACCGTGCTGCCCACAAAGTACAAATTGTAAATAAAAACGGAATGCAATAATTTACAAATCTCAAAAACTGATATTGTATTCACAGTAGAACATAGACAACATATCAAATGTCGAAAGTGAGACATTTTGAAATTTCATGCCAAATATTGGCTCATTTGAAATTTCATGACAGCAACACATCTCAAAAAAGTTGGGACAAGGGCAATAAGAGGCTGGAAAAGTTAAAGGTACAAAAAAGGAACAGTTGGAGGACCAAATTGCAACTCATTAGGTCAATTAGCAAAAGGTCATTAACATGACTGGGTATAAAAAGAGCATCTTGAAGTGGCAGTGGCTCTCAGAAGTAAAGATGGGAAGAGGATCACCAATCCCCCTAATTCTGTGCAGACAAATAGTGGAGCAATATCAGAAAGGAGTTCAACAGTGTAAAATTGCAAAGAGTTTGAACATATCATCATCTACAGTGCATAATATCATCAAAAGATTCAGAGAATCTGGAAGAATCTCTGTGCGTAAGGGTCAAGGCCGGAAAACCATACTGGGTGCCCGTGATCTTCGGGCCCTTAGACGGCACTGCATCACATACAGGCATGCTTCTGTATTGGAAATCACAAAATGGGCTCAGGAATATTTCCAGAGAACATTATCTGTGAACACAATTCACCGTGCCATCCGCCATTGCCTAAACTCTATAGTTCAAAGAAGAAGCTAAAACTCTATAGTTCAAAGAAGAAGCCATATCTAAACATGATCCAGAAGCGCAGACGTCTTCTCTGGGCCAACTTAAGGCTCATTTAAAATGGACTGTGGCAAAGTGGAAAACTGTTCTGTGGTCAGACAAATCAAAATTTGAAGTTCTTTATGGAAATCAGGGACAATGTGTCATTTGGACTAAAGAGGAGAAGGACGACCCAAGTTGTTATCAGCGCTCAGTTCAGAAGCCTGCATCTCTGATGGTATGGGGTTGCATTAGTGCATGTGGCATGGGCAGCTTACACATCTGGAAAGACACCATCAATGCTGAAAGGTATATCCAGGTTCTAGAGCAACATATGCTCCCATCCAGACGACGTCTCTTTCAGGGAAGACCTTGCATTTTCCAACATGACAATGCCAAACCACATACTGCATCAATTACAGCATCATGGCTGCGTAGAAAAAGGGTCCAGGTACTGAACTGGCCAGCCTGCAGTCCAGATCTTTCACCCATAGAAAACATTTGGCGCATCATAAAACAGAAGATACGACGAAAAAGACCTAAGACAGTTGAGCAATTAGAATCCTACATTAGACAAGAATGGGTTAACATTCCTATCCCTAAACTTGAGCAACTTGTCTCCTCAGTCCCCAGACGTTTACAGACTGTTGTAAAGAGAAAAGGGGATGTCTCACAGTGGTAAACATGGCCTTGTCCCAACTTTTTTGAGATGTGTTGTTGTCATGAAATTTAAAATCACCTAATTTTTCTCTTTAAATGATACATTTTCTCAGCTTAAACATTTGATATGTCATCTATGTTCTATTCTGAATAAAATATGGAATTTTGGATCTTCCACATCATTGCATTCCGTTTTTATTTATAATTTGTACTTTGTCCCAACTTTTTTGGAATCAGGGTTGCATGCATATATATAATGTGTGTGTGTGTGTGTGTGTGTGTGTGTGTGTGTGTGTGTGTGTGTGTGTGTGTGTGTACACATATAATATGTATGTATGTACATATATATTGTATTTAAGTATTGCTTTGGGACCAAAAGGTTGCCAATTCAATTCCCTGAACCAGCAGAAATGGCTGAAGTGCCCTTGAGCAAGACACCTAACCCCCAACTGCTCCCCAGACTGCTCTGGGAATGTTGTATGTCACTCTGGTTAAGATTATCTGCTAAATGCCATTAATGTACAGTAATGTAATTTAAGGTATATTATATATTACGTTATATTAATTTAGTTATTTTATATTATGTTTCTATATAGGGCACACCTTAACTGGGGCCCAGCTCTGTTGTGTGACCCCCACCAAAATTTTGTTTCTTATTTTACTTGGTGAAAGTTTAATAAAACAAAAAGTCTTCTGATATAAACATGCTAAACAGACAACCTGAAGTATGTTTGTTTCTAGATTATGTGAGATCCAGGCTACAATCTTGCCTAAACTTCCACTCTGTAACTACTGTATTACTTTTACTACTCTTATATATACTTTTAAGTATAAAGAATAGAGTGCTTTGGCTTCCACTATGGTACAGGTTTTGCCATCAACTACGATGTGTAGGACAGCTGGGTATACGTTATGCCATCTTTTTAAAGCTTAACTTTGTAAGAAGCTTAATTTTTGGCCAAGGCAGCGTTGATGTTGCTTTCATGCTCCCTTGCCTACCAAAGAGCTTTCTCCTATCCCTACTAGCAATGAAAACAGACTATGAAAGTTCACAGATACTCACCTGATAAAGGCTTAGGGGCTAATGTCCTGTGCGCTCTGTCTAGCACTGGGGCTCAAGGAAAAACTTCCACGCCCATGATTTCTTGTGTTGGGGAAAGAGTCTGTTTATACAGGAAGTAATGGAAATGCAAGGTACAACCCCGATTCCAAAAAAGTTGGGACAAAGCACAAATTGTAAATAAAAACAGAATGCAATAATTTACAATTCTCAGAAACTGATATTGTATTCACAATAGAACATAGACAACATATCAAATGTCGAAAGTGAGACATTTTGAAATTTCATACCAAATATTGGCTGATTTGAAATTTGATGACAGCAACACATCTCAAAGTTGGGACGGGGCAATAAGAGGCTGGAAAAGTTAAAGGTACAAAAAAGGAGCAGCTGGAGGACCAAATTGCAACTCATTAGGTCAATTGGCAATAGGTCATTAACATGACTGCGTATAAAAAGAGCATCTTGGAGTGGCAGCGGCTCTCAGAAGTAAAGATGGGAAGAGGATCACCAATCCCCCTAATTCTGCGCCGACAAATAGTGGAGCAATATCAGAAAGGAGTTCAACAGTGTAAAATTGCAAAGAGTTTGAACATATCATCATCTACAGTGCATAATATCATCAAAAGATTCAGAGAATCTGGAAGAATCTCTGTGCGTAAGGGTCAAGGCCGGAAAACCATACTGGGTGCCCGTGATCTTCGGGCCCTTAGACGGCACTGCATCACATACAGGCATGCTTCTGTATTGGAAATCACAAAATGGGCTCAGGAATATTTCCAGAGAACATTATCTGTGAACACAATTCACTGTGCCATCCGCCGTTGCCAGCTAAAACTTGATAGTTCAAAGAAGAAGCCGTATCTAAAGATGATCCAGAAGCGCAGACGTCTTCTCTGGGCCAAGGCTCATTTAAAATGGACTGTGGCAAAGTGGAAAACTGTTCTGTGGTCAGACGAATCAAAATTTGAAGTTCTTTATGGAAATCAGGGATGCCGTGTCATTCGGACTAAAGAGGAGAAGGACGACCCAAGTTGTTATCAGCGCTCAGTTCAGAAGCCTGCATCTCTGATGGTATGGGGTTGCATTAGTGCATGTGGCATGGGCAGCTTACACATCTGGAAAGACACCATCAATGCTGAAAGGTATATCCAGGTTCTAGAGCAACATATGCTCCCGTCCAGACGACGTCTATTTCAGCGAAGACCTTGCATTTTCCAACATGACAATGCCAAACCACATACTGCATCAATTACAGCATCATGGCTGCGTAGAAGAAGGGTCCGGGTACTGAACTGGCCAGCCTGCAGTCCAGATCTTTCACCCATAGAAACCATTTGGCGCATCATAAAACAGAAGATACGACAAAAAAAGACCTAAAACAGTTGAGCAACTAGAATCCTACATTAGGCAAGAATGGGTTAACATTCCTATCCCTAAACTTGAGCAACTTGTCTCCTCAGTCCCCAGACGTTTACAGACTGTTGTAAAGAGAAAAGGGGATGTCTCACAGTGGTAAACATGGCCTTGTCCCAACTTTTTTGAGATGTGGTGTTGTTATGAAATTTAAAATCACCTAATTTTTCTCTTTAAATGATACATTTTCTCAGTTTAAACATTTGATATGTCATCTATGTTCTATTCTGAATAAAATATGGAATTTTGAAACTTCCACATCATTGCATTCCATTTTTATTTACAATTTGTACTTTGTCCCAACTTTTCTGGAATTGGGGTTGTACATACCAGCAATATAGGTGCTTCACTGTAAACTTAATTAATCGGTCTCATGAAATGATCAGTCTCATAAAATTAGTCTCGTTAGTTAATCCAGCTCATAGGATATCCCCTTTTAAAGCTTAGAACTTCAATTAGAATATTAAAGTTCACAGCTTTAAAATAAATCAAAATTATTAAAACCTCCTTTTAGTAGGGAACTATGACTTGGTTTCTGAAGGCTTAGTTCTGAATAGTTTGGATTCTTGCAATATCAAAGTAATAACTTCAAGTTAATAATAAAATGGCAGTTACTGGAATAGAAAAGAAGAAACACAACGAGGAAAGGAATGTGTGGGGGGGCATCTGTGTGTGTGTGTGTGTGTGTGTGTGTGTGTGTGTGTGTGTATACGTACACATGCTTTGCTCTAGAGCTCGCGTGTCCTTGTGCACATTCACGCTGAGCTTATAAAAATGAATAACCACAAACCACGTGAGATATGTGATTGCGCCTCCTGGTGTGTGAAAAATAGACAACAATAGGGAATAGAAATATGGCGCGGATTTTAAAGACTTACACGTGGTGGATGGCCAACAACTGGAACTATAAAAATATTTCCAATGGCAAAATAAGTTCCAAAGCACAGTAATGTTAATGGGATTAACATGACAGATCTTGGATATAAATGGAGATCACTGACTAAAGGATGATATATAGTTGTAGGAAGGCTCGTGGTAACTTACACAAGTGGCCTATGCTGTTGTGAGCATTTATACTTGTGCGCTGGTGTGACTGCATCGCTCTGCTATTACATCACCAAAATGCTAGTTGGCGGTGGGGTTTCAATAGAGATCTTTCACTGATGTTACAGGTTTTTGTTTATCACGCAGCATCTGCCATATTGTCGGGCAAACAAGGAAACAGCCGCAACAGTTAATAATGAAAATCGAGATGACTGCAGTCAGTAGAATCTCTCCAAAATAATTAAAATTTTAGATTATACCAGCAGATCATGTTACATCCAAAAGCATGCAGGCATCACAGATCCATATAATTTACCCACAAATGTATTTATTTATTCTGCCAACTGCTCTCTCTCTCTCTCTCTCTCTCTCTCTCTCCCTCTGTGTGTGTGTGCATGCATGCTGCTTCAGATGGGTTAAATGCAAAGGAGGAATTTTGCTGTGCTTGAGTGTATATGTGACAAAATAAAGGATTCTTCTTAATTTACCCACAAATGTATTTATTCCACTTAAAAAGTGTACGGCAAACCAGCTACGGGATTTGGGACACTACAAGATCCTGAACTATTTAGGATTTGGGACTTGTAAACAGGGCGGCATGGTGGTGTAGTGGTTAGCGCTGTCGCCTCACAGGAAGAAGGTCCGGGTTCGAGCCCCATGGCCGGTGAGGGCCTTTCTGTGCGGAGTTTGCATGTTCTCCCCGTGTCCGCGTGGGTTTCCTCCGGGTGCTCCGGTTTCCCCCACAGTCCAAAGACATGCAAGTTAGGTTAACTGGTGACTCTAAATTGACCATAGGTGTGAGTGTGAATGGTTGTCTGTGTCTATGTGTCAGCCCTGTGATGACCTGGCGACTTGTCCAGGGTGTACCCCGCCTTTCGCCCGTAGTCAGCTGGGATAGGCTCCAGCTTGCCTGTGACCCTGTAGAACAGGATAAAGCGGCTAGAGATAATGAGAATGAGAATGAGATGAGACTTGTAAACACACTGGAGAGATGCTAAAGGCATACGAAAGTACAGATTCTTTATTTTGAGGCAGGTTTCATGCATGCCGGAATGTGATGAGAAATTCCCAATAAAGAAAAATACCTTATTATGACAAAGGCAAGCTCAAACATGGACTTCTAACAGCAATAAACAAGCCAGAGCCTAGAGCTAGCATATTTTATGGTGTTTAGCCTCGTCTATATTATCAATACATAACACATATGCTGCTAGTCAAGCCAAGCATTAGGTCTAAGAAAATATATCACATCCAAAGCCCACATTCAGATGTATATTTTAACATTGTACAGAGCTTTCATACTAATCTGATATAAAAGGTTCTCCACACACACACACGGGAATACTTTATCGTCCAGTCTTCCCATTGAACTGCAGCTCACCATTCTTCTCATCTTTCTGAGTTTGCCAAGAACCTGTGAAAAGTTCCATCCATTATCCATAACCGCTTATCCTGTGCAGGGTCACTGGCAAGCTGGAGCCTATCCCAGCTGACTATGGGCAAGAGGCGGGATACACCCTGGACAAGTCACCAGATCATCACAGGGCTGACACATAGAGACAAACAACCATTCACACTCATATTCACACCCATTCACACTCATATTCACATCAATTTAGAGCCACCAATTACCCTAACATGCATGTCTTTGGACTGTGGGGGAAACCAGAGCATCCGGAGAAAACCTACGCAGACACAGGGAGAACATGCAAACTCCACACAGAAAGGCCCCCGTTGGCCACTGGGCTCAAACCCAAAACCTTCTTGCTGTGAGGCAACACTGCTAACCATTACGCCGCCGTACCGCCCCCGGTGAAAAGTTCAACCAGGCTTATCTCCACATCTGTTATTACATCCAAAAGCACTGCAGGTCTCTGGCTTTGTTCTTTTAGATGTAACTTCTGTAAGTTTATCTGTAGATGTTTACTGCATTGGGCTTACAATCATTCACGTACTTGTGCTGGTTGTTGTCAAACACAAAGCTTACCTGGCAATATGACCAGATAAACAAACCCGCAGTTACGATGACATCATGTGAAAGTCTTTAATACCACTGTGTTGAGATCAAAGAGATTTTTTAAAAAAGGTAGATTTAGTATTGATGCACATGATCCCCTTCATTTAAAGGAATACTGATTTTAATGAGTTTGTCGTTTCAAATTATGCAACACCATAAAACTTTGAAAGAAATAATAGTGAGCACAATCTTTTCCTGCCCAGATGTACAGTATTATGACTTACTTGGAGTTCGTTGTGAGTGTGAGAGGAATGCGGCTGGAGCCTTCAAAGTGTGTGTGGGGGGTGGGGGTGGGGGCCTCTCTGAATGAGCATCGGCACAGACTTTAGAAGAGTTTGTCCTGATGCCATTGCAGATTGTTTGGTTGATTCTGCTCTAGGTGAGCATGTTTTTAATTTGCCTTCATATCTGTTTTGCAGGTTGATCATTTTCTGGTGTGATTCCATTGGCTTCATAACTCACAGAGGACCAGCTGTCCAATGAAGATGAAAGCAGCTGTTAAAGCATAGCTCCCTATGCACAAAGTGCGTGGAGTGAAGCTCTGTACTTCAGAGAATATGGTAACGCGTCGACCTGATTTTTGATGGCTTTTGCGACCATACAACATCCGTAAGTACAAACAGCATATGTGTAGCACCGCAGGGAACCCAATTATAAGTGCAAGGCAACATATCTCATAAACACTTGACTACCGGACAATAAAATTTGTATCTTTATTTACAGTGGGGCAAAAAAGTATTTAGTCAGTCACCAATTGTGCAAGTTCTCCCACTTAAAAAGATGAGAGAGGCCTGTAATTTATCATAGGTATACCTCAACTATGAGAGACAAAATGAGAAAAAAAAAATCCAGAAAATCACACTGTCTGATTTTTAAAGAATTTATTTGCAAATTATGGTGGAAAATAAGTATTTGGTCAATAACAAAAGTTCATCTCAATACTTTGTTATATACCCTTTGTTGGCAATGACAGAGGTCAAACGTTTTCTGTAAGTCTTCACAAGGTTTTCACACACTGTTGCTGGTATTTTGGCCCATTCCTCCATGCAGATCTCCTCTAGAGCAGTGATGTTTTGGGGCTGTCGCTGGGCAACACGGACTTTCAACTCCCTCCAAAGATTTTCTTTGGGGTTGAGATCTGGAGACTGGCTAGGCCACTCCAGGACCTTGAAATGCTTCTTACAAAGCCACTCCTTCATTGCCTGGGCGGTGTGTTTGGGATCATTGTCATGCTGAAAGACCCAGCCACATTTCATCTTCAATGCCCTTGCTGATGGAAGGAGGTTTTCACTCAAAATCTCACGATACATGGCCCCATTCATTCTTTCCTTTACACGGATCAGTCGTCCTGGTCCCTTTGCAGAAAAACAGCCCCAAAGCATGATGTTTCCACCCCCATGCTTCACAGTAGGTATGGTGTTCTTTGGATGCAACTCAGCATTCTTTCTCCTCCAAACACGACAAGTTGAGTTTTTACCAAAAAGTTCTATTTTGGTTTCATCTGACCATATGACATTCTCCCAATCCTCTTCTGGATCATCCAAGTGCTCTCTAGCAAACTTCAGATGGTCCTGGACATGTACTGGCTTAAGCAGGGGGACACATCTGGCACTGCAGGATTTGAGTCCCTGGCGGCGTAGTGTGTTACTGATGGTAGCCTTTGTTACTTTGGTCCCAGCTCTCGGCAGATCATTCACTAGGTCCCCCCATGTGGTTCTGGGATTTTTGCTCACCGTTCTTGTGATCATTTTGACCCCACGGGGTGAGATCTTGCATGGAGCCCCAGATCAAGGGAGATTATCAGTGGTCTTGTATGTCTTCCATTTTCTAATAATTGCTCCCACAGTTGATTTCTTCACACCAAGCTGCTTACCTGTTGCAGATTCAGTCTTCCCAGCCTGGTGCAGGTCTACAATTTTGTTTCTGGTGTCCTTTGACAGCTCTTTGGTCTTGGCCATAGTGGAGTTTGGAGTGTGACTGTTTGAGGTTGTGGACAGGTGTCTTTTATACTGATAACGAGTTCAAACAGGTGCCATTAATACAGGTAACGAGTGGAGGACAGAGGAGCCTCTTAAAGAAGTTGTTACAGGTCTGTGAGAGCCAGAAATCTTGCTTGTTTGTAGGTGACCAAATACTTATTTTACCAAGGAATTTACCAATTAATTCATTAAAAATCCTACAATGTGATTTCCTGGATTCTTTCCCCCCATTCTGTCTCTCATAGTTGAGGTATACCTATGATGAAAATTACAGGCCTCTCTCATCGTTTTAAGTGGGAGAACTTGCACAATTGGTGGCTGACTAAATACTTTTTTGCCCCACTGTACATAAGATAGATGGGTTTTTATCCAGCACTTATTTTTAATTTGTTTTTTAAAAACTAATGTGGGATTATTTACTAACACATTTTACAGAAAATATTCACAACAGTTTCAACTAGTTAACTAGTTAAAACAGTTTTATTAGTCCAGTAGCTTGTTGGACAATTGACAGTTGTAACCAGACAACTGTTTGACATATCAAGTTTGAAATATCAAGATTGTAGCTCAAACCCTCAGAGCTGATACATTTCATTCGGTAGGTGTCTCCCCCCCCAAAAAAAAAGGTTTTCATCCTACTGTTTTTTTTCATAGCAGGCAACATATCTTTGCATTGCATGCTTTTTTTACCTGAATGATTTCTTACTCTGCACACTCGTGTAAACATGATTATTGTATAGATTAATAGCAATTATGAGCTGTTAGATAACCTAAAACTACTGCAGATCGATATCGATTAGTTCTTATGTCCGATAATATTGGATCATAACTATACAGTAATGACATAAAGTGAAAGCGCTGAGTCACTGCTGTCCACCAGACACCCAGCAGAGTCACACCATAATAAATGTCGTGGTGGTGTTTCTGGTGCATGGCATGCGGTGTCAAAGAAAGGAATAAATGTACAGTGCCTTGAAAAAGTATTCATACCCCTTGAACTTTTTCACATTTTTCCACCTTACAACCACGAACTTAAAAGTTTTTTATTGAGATTTTATATGATAGACCAACACAGAGTAGCACATAATTGTGAAGTGAAATGAAATTGATAAATGGTCTTCAAAATTTTAAACAAATAAAAATCTGAAAAATGTGATGTGCGTTAGTATTCAGCCCCCCTGCGCCAATACTTTGTAGAGACACCTTTTGCTGCAATTACAGCTGCAAGTCTTTTGTGGTATGTCTCTACCAGCTTTGCACATCTAGACACTGAAATTTTTGCCCATTCTTCTTTGCAAAATAGCTCAAGCTCAGCCAGATTGGATGGAGAGCGTCTGTGAACAGCAATTTTCAAGTCTTGCCACAGATGCTCAATGGGATTTAGGTCTGGACTTTGACTGGGCCATTCTAACACATGAATATTCTTTGATCTAAACCATTCCACTGTAGCTCTGGCTGTATGTTTAGGGTCATTGTCTTGCTGGAAGGTGAATCTCCTTCCCAGTCTCAAGTCTTTTGCAGCCTCCAACAGGTTTTCTTCCAGGATTGCCCTGTATTTAGCGCCATCCATCTTCCCATCAACTCTGACCAGCTTCCCTGTCCCTGCTGAAGAAAAGCATCCCCATAGCATGATGCTGCCACCACCATGTTTCACAGTGGGGATGGTGTGTGCAGGGTGATGAGCAGTGTTAGTTTTCCGCCACACATAGCACTTTGCATTTAGGCCAAAAAGTTCAACTTTGGTCTCATCTGACCAAAGCACCTTCTTCCACATGTTTGCTGTGTCCCCTACATGGCTTCTGGCAAACTGCAAATAGGACTTCTTATGCCTGTCTTTCAACAATGGCTTTCTTCTTGCCACTCTTCCAAAAAGGCCAGATTTGTGGAGTGTATGACTTATTGTCCTGTGCACAGATTCTCCCACCTGAGCTGTGGATTTCTGCAGCTCCTCCAGAGTGATCATGGGCCTCTTGGCTGCTTCTCTGACCAGTGCTCTCCTTGCTCGCTCTGTCAGTTTAGGTGGACAGCCATGTCTTGGTAGGTTTGCAGTTGTGCCATACTTTTTCCATTTTTGAATGATGGATTGAACAGTGCTTCCTGAGATGTTCAGAGCTTGGGATATTTTTTTATAACCTAACCCTGCTTTAAACTTCTCCAGAACTTTATCCCTGACCTTGTCTGGTGAGTTCTTTGGTCTTCATGATGCTGTTTGTTCTTCAGTGTTCTCTAACAAACCACTTTGGCCTTCACAGAACAAGTGTATTTATGCTGAGAGTAAATTACAGACAGTAGGACTCTATTAACTAATTAGATGACTTCTGAAGGCAATTGATTGCACTGGATTGTATTTAGAGGTATCAGAGTACAGGGGGCTGAATAGTAATGCTCACCACATTTTTCAGATTTTTATTTGCTTAAAATTTTGAAGACCATTTATCATTTTTGTTTCACTTCACAATTATGTGCTACTCTGTGTTGGTCTAGCACATAAAATCTCAATAAAAAACTTTTAAGTTCATGGTTGTAAGGTGGAAAAATGTGAAAAAGTTCAAGGGGTATGAATACTTTTTCAAGGCACTGTATATTTGTAACTGCGATGCGTATCTCATTATTGGTATCACTGTCACAAGACAATGCAGCAATTTACTGACATGAAATACATGACACTACACAACTCGATGGTTCATACGCTATCATATTATTATTCTATTTAGGTTAATTTTGTGCCTCCATAAATATTTTGCTCATACACTCATCAGGAGCTCCGCTTTGAGGCAGTGTCTAAATAGCTATATTACATACTGTCAAAAGTGAAAGGAAACTTGCATGCAAAAAAGAAAGACAAACATGCTCAATGCTAGCACCAGTAGTCAATCTGAGGGTTGATATTATCCCCCTTGTTAGCAAAATGACCAAAATGCATATCCCTTGTTAGCCTGCCATGCCTCCTGTCCATCCCCTAGTTTGTTGCAAAGAGAGGGCTGTGTATGTATTCGACCTAATACGAACATGTGACCGATGTAAACACAACAACAGTGCACCGACCATTTTGGACGTAAAACAAAAGATGCTGAGTAGTGTATGTCCAGAGTTTAATTTTTAAGATTTACAAGAAAATTAGATGATAAATGCAGATCAAGATACATAGAAAAATGCATAAATGTCACCCTTGGAACAACAGACCCATATTCCATCACATCAGTGATATCGACAGCCCTAGACGCAAAAAGTTTTGTAGAAATGGCCAATGGAACACTGCTGGTTCAAAAGCAAAAGTCCCTGAGGTGACAGATATTGACATTGTTAACTATTTGGTGCTGACAACATCTTACTATACTGGCAGACAGATTGAAGCTTACAAAAGCCTTGACACTTACAAATATTTTGTTGCTGGCTGGGTTCATGTCAGGTTGTGGAAAATTTATGACACATCAAACTACCTTGTCTGCTCAAAAGTAAGTTTAAAAATAAAATTTGTCATCAGTGATTAATGGCATAGCTTACCACCCACTGGAACTGATCTAGATCAAGAAAGTAGGGATTGAAGTTACGCTGTTTACATAAGGGCCAATATTTTCTCAAGTACATAAATGTACTTTATGTAGGCCTCAGGCCTAAGCATGATAATGAGACTAATAGATCTAATAATAACATAGATCTATGGCCCCAGTAAGGCTGTAATAGTAATAATATTAGCTTTATTATTAATATTAATATTAAAATTAGTTTTAGTAGTAGTAGTATTTGAAATACTATTATTTTAAAATTTTACTTCATAGTTTACAATCATTAGACTAAGCATGGGGACTGAAGTTAAAAACTTCCCATGTAATACTGATCAACACCTAAATATCAGTAGCCACTCATCCAATGAATTGGCTTATCGTCAAAATTTGTATATTTTCAATAAAAAGCCCTGCATAATAAAGCTTTTACCTATTATAGGGCCTAGTAATTAGACCTAGGCCCTAGTTTTTACAAGACCATTACTTTATACAATCTAAACCCTTGTGTTCTTACATAGATTTATAGCCCTTAAATTGTCAAGCCATCTGGACTTCTGCAGATTTTAATAGTTTAGGGCCATATGTTAAAATATATTACAAATTTTAGTTGCTTGTATAAATAAATGAACTTTCCATGCAGTCCGGTTTACATCATATACCTATTATCACCCAGCAGTTGAATTTTTATAGGGACCTACAGTAAGTTTGCCATTGTGAATATATGTGTCTTGCAAAACTAACAGAACTGATAACAAATTTCAACATATTAATAAATCTACCTGCAATATCTTGATAAATAACACTAATCAGATATAAGATGGACACTGCATAATAGGTGATATTCCAATGGTTGCCATGCCTTATCAGATTTTTCTGGTTGACCACTATTCCCAACATTCTGGATCCTTTGGAAATCTGTAGAAGGACAGTTCAGGATTCTTTGCTTGGCTGTGTGTACAGCCAAATGCTGCACAACCTATTGTCATTTTAATACCAGTAATCATAGTAAGCAACAGCAAAGTGTCCAAAACCCTTTCACAGGCTTTGCTCATACATCCAAGGTGGCGGTATTTACATGTTGGCAAGGCTGATAATTTATGCACAAATGTCACACACATAGGTACCATAGGAGGAGAAGTTGTGTGTGCAGGTGGAGCTGTGAGCATCCTTCTGGTTCGACAGAGCTAGCTAAATACTGGGACCCGCAGTTTATTTTTTGACCATCTGCTCCCACCCGCAACAAAGTTAAAACTGCTTGATCACGCAAGATTTGCGTTAGAAGGAGGTTTGAGGCACACAAAAATCCAAGCAGCATCGCCAGCTTTGTGAATTTGTGGCCAGAATAGTATCAAAAAGAACAGGAGGACAGCTTGACTTTCTTTCTTTTTTTAAAAAAAGAAAAAGACAGGTGAGAAATTACCTCGAATTTTATTCTTGTCCAGACAATTAAATGCAATTAAATTATTTTTTTGTTTCTATTTATTTATTTATCTTCCATTTCAATACTGCCACTTTTGCACAGTTTTCTTAGTTTCATGCATCACAATTCTTGATTTTAGCACTATTAATGCACATTCACCTGTAGAAAGCACAGACATAGATTTATATATTTTTTTATCATTACATTTTTATCTGTATATTTTATAGTCGGACCTGGCAACTTGTCCAGGGTGTACCCTGCCTTTCGCCCGTAGTCAGCTGGGCTAGGCTCCAGCTTGCCTGCGACCCTGTAGAACAGGATAAAGCGGCTAGAGATAATGAGATGAGATGAGATTTTATAGTCGGCTTGTTCTTGTTTTTTTTTTTATTCTATACAGCTTGGGATCAATAAAGTAAATCTATCTATCTATCTATCTATCTATCTATCTATCTATCTATCTATCTATCTATCTATCTATCTATCTATCTGCATGAAAATTGTCTTGTATTACACAGGTACAGATGTAAGCTAGCTAAATTAAATAAGCAATTTCATCAAGGCTGGGTCTAGAAGTGGGCAAGGGTACAAAATGCCCACTCAAATATCTGCTCTGCCCACCCAAAATGGTCGACTTTTTTCTGCCTTTTCAATCAGAATTTCACCTCAATCGTGTTTATTTCAATTGCCCTTTCAAAATTTCTTGATCAAACCTGTCATTTCCAATGTAGTAATTGCAAGCAGTATTTAACATTAACTATGAATGTGTCAATTAAATTGCATGAGTGAGAACATCTATAGTTATTGTAGGGTGATGTCAGAGACACCAGTGGAAACAAGAGGCCTCTGGCTGCAGCCTGTGGGATTGGATGTGGGCTGGGTTCTTACAAGAAACAAAGAGACAATAAATAACACCCTGCAGTTTACACGCGACACCATACATGTGGTCCTTAGCAAGTAATTAGTTGCTGCTACAGCCTAACTTATTAAATATGCTGTTCTCAGAGTAGAACAGGAACACTCATGATTAAACAAGGCACACTGGAAAGTACTGAGGCTGATGCGATTGAAAGGTTAGTTGTTAAATGGCCTCAATAACCAAAGCAGTTGTTCACAAATAAAGCTCGACTCTGGAATCCAGTGTTCATTTGGTATAGGCAGAGCCAGGATGCATTGGACTGCACTCAGCTACACAACTCTGAATCTGAAAAGAGAATACTGTATGTGATATCACCAAAGTGGCAGGTATTGCTTAGGAAACTCAATCCTTTAGATGCAAGTCTGGATGAAACTCACATTCAATCACACAATACATCTCCAGGCTTTCTTGTTTTCTGTTTTCTTGTTTGAATTACATTAAAATTTCCTTTAAAACTAAATTCAAATCCCCAACTACGACCACTTGTTGATTGAAACTTGGGTTATAAAATTTTCTGCACATGCACAGCCACTCCAATAACAAACGAGACCAATAAGATAGTTTTTCCAATTTGCGTGAGACTGTGTTTCAGTGGCAACTGCCTTCAAGGCAATCTCTACTGCATCTCTTGACCACCAGCTGTTCTGAACTATTTTGTCTGTCAGATGGAATGATACTGATTTTATTTTCCATGAAAGCATCCAGATCAGTTTAGTCACAGGCATGCACAAGTTTTCTTCACATAATATGCACTGGTAGAATACAATCACCAAGCCATTCCTATCTTTTTCCATTGTGCATAAAACTACAACTGTATGAAGAACTGAATGGCCAAACTGCCACAAAATGAAATTACGTGAGTTAGTGTATTTGTGTACGTGGTTTGTGCATGTTTTTCTTTCCAAACTGAAGTGTTCAACTGCTTTGTACAGGAATCAGGAAGCTTCCATGTGTTTTGAAGTGATGTGTCTTGCAGGTGTGCTATAACAAAGGAATTCACATAAATAATAATAACACCACTCCAGGGACAGTTTGAAGAAAAGCCTATCTTCATCAATTAGGTCATGTTTGACTGTTCACATTCTCCAAATATCAATCCCACTATGGCACTCCATTTGTGTGTCAGATCATCACACTTCTAATTATGACCAATGGTCCTCTTATGCTCTGCCCTGATCTGTTCCATTCAGACACCACAAGTTACTAAAAATACTCGAGTTTGAAGCAAAACATATGTGTTCAGTTGTGTAAGCACTGTAATTGAAAACATGCGGTAGAGTAGGAGAGCGCAGCTGTCATTTGCCATTACAAATGTGGCCTTTATGTTCTGCTCTGTGGTGATGTGGAACAAAAGTTGTTGTGCATCTATGATAGATAGCAAGATCTGTAGGCTGGGAAGAATGTAGTGCACTTCGGGATAAGGTATGGTAAATAAGGATATTTTTCCGCATTTGTTTGTTATGAATAGAGGAGCTGATTCATGCAATCTATATCTATAGTGACCAAACACTGAAAACCTACAATTATATATATGTGTGTGTGTGTGTGTGTGTGTGTGTGTGTGTGTGTGTGTGTGTGTGTGTGTGTGTGTGTGTGTGTGTTCAGCATTTAGCAGAAGCGTTTGTATGCGGTGCTTTCAAAGATCAATAGACTCTCAATTCTGTCTCTTTTTACCTTAAATTTAAGTGACCTTGTTCACAAATATGTGAACAAATATACATATGTGTTAACAACCCATAATTTTAATCATTATGCAATTCAGATATATTGTTTTTTTAATAATCTTCCACTTTATATATAATGTTTTAAAAACACACTAATTTGTTTCTCATATTTGTCTGCAAGCACAAATAGGTTGAATTTTAATGTGTTCACCAACATGTTTATCATTTTTATTTTTTGTCCCCCTGGCATATAATGCGGGGGGATATAGCTATCTCTCGCACCGTCTGTCCATCCATTTGTCTGTCCATCTGTAAACATTTTAGTTTCCAGAGCATAACTCAAAAACTATTAGGATTTTTTTTTCTTCACAAAACCTGACAGTTATGTTAAGTGACTAGAGGAGTTGTGCCTTTTGACATTTTGGGATTCCTGTGATTTAAAAAAATAATAATAATAAATTCTGTATTTCCTTGGCAACCAATTCAACTTAGGAAAATTTGGAGTGGGGTTTTATGTGGGGGCCGGGGGGGGATATGTCATCTCCTGATGACTCTTGTTTTGTTTTTTTATTACTTTAATGTTGAATTCCATCTTTTACATATTAATGGTCCTTAACTTCTTGTGTAACATGCAAAATGTAATGAAAACAATTTTATGTGTCTTTTTAGTTCCTAGAACTGATGACTATCTTATTCACAATTACAGTTTTGTAATGTATATAATAATCAAAGCATGTTTAATCATGAAAAAGTACTCTATATATCAACTCAGCATATTAGACCTTTCTCCTAAAACCTATATTAGCAGGCTTTGAAGTATGCTTAATATCTGTGTTATCATTCAATAGCGAGTCTCTGATCAGCACAAAGGTTCAAAACTGTATTTTGTTTGTTCTTTGAAAAGTTTGTTAAAACACCTATTTAAACATGATTAAATGGCTATGCATCAGTGCATCACCATACATCAGTAATGAATCCTATGACATGATACAGTATGTGCTGAGTTTTAAAGTGAATGCTCTCTGGTGATTCCAGTTGAAAAGTGGCTAATGTTAAAAATGTGTGAGTTTATAAGAGCATGATACAAGTGTTATTGCTTTTGCAAGAACATTTTATTGGTTAAATTATACCAACCACATGGCAAATCCACAATGATTTTCCGAGAAATTAAACTTTCCAAGAATGTGTGAGCAATATTCTTTTACTATATCTTTTTTTTTGCTACATAAATTTGTGCATTACATTGCATGCGCTGTTTTTGCTCTATGGCAAAATGGTTGGGGCCAGTACATCACCATTTACAATTCATGTGAATGTTATATATATATCACGGGCGATTGCTCTAAGACAACGAGGGAGGCTCAGCCTCCTCTAAAAATTCTGGATCTGAAATAGCAATGTTATAAGTTATAACATTGCTATTTCAGATCCAGAATCATAGAAATATATGTGCTCAACCCAACTACAGTACGAAATCATTCTGTTATAACTTTCCCCAGTTCGCCTAATGTGCACGTGAGTTTTTCCCCCTCGTGACAGCGCGATGCAGCCCAGCCTCAGTGGACTTCAGTGGCATTTGGGAGCTATGCACTTTTCAATCTCAAAATGCAAGACGATTATTGGACAAATACTGCGAAAACGCCCGCCCACGGAGTCCCACGGACTCCCAGCCTCAGTGGACTTCAATGGCATTTGGGAGCTATGCACTTTCAATATCAAAATGCAAGACGGTTATTGGACAAATACTGCGAAAACGCCCGCCCACCGGACTCCCAGCCTCACAGTGGGAGGGACATGGCAAAGCTTTCCGCGAGGAGACTGGTGATTGGTGAAAGCGGCCGGATATTTTCTTTGATTGACAGCTCGTTTCAACTATAGACAGGCAGCGGTGAATTTCAGTTCAGTCCCATGCGGATTCGCTAGTGCTGTGGTGTATTGTAAGAGATCAGTTTACATTTCAATTTCATTCATTACATATGGTTTCTACCAGCTTTTTTAGTTTGTATATATTTTCATTGTAAATAAAGTGTAAATATAGTGTTGTCAAGTTTGCTATCTTAGTTCCAGAAATTTCGTTTATTTGAGTGACTGAACTTGAACTTGAGGGGGCTAGTCAGCTAGCAAGAAAGCTGCGCACGGATGCCGAGCATTGCTGATTTAATTTTGGCGAAGCCATTTGCCAGTCTTCCTTTCGAGGAAAAAATTAAAATTAAAGAGCAGGGTAGACCAACGCCTCAAATTGACTTGGTGAAAAAGGTAGGGAATAATACTCGTTCCTTTCAGCTCTCCTGGTACAAGAAAGTGAATTGGCTAACAGCAAGTGACCCACATCAACAACAGTAAATAGGCTACTTTAGTAATATGTCATGGATGGACCAAAAATATAGAATCTATTTAAAATGTTTATGCTGAGTATATTATATTGGAATATATGTTTTTCTGGATATGAATTAAACACAGCTACAATTTGGAAGACATTTTTAAACAAAAACACAGCCGAGAACATTTCACACTACAGACCTGGATTAAAAGTGAAGGGTTATCAAAATTGTCAATAAAACATTTCTCAGTCAAAATAAGTAAAATATAGGGAAAGTGTCATTGAATGAAATGTGTGGCACCCAGCTCTATGTTTGGCTCCCCAAGGTCAGTGCTTGTGCCTATTCCAGAACACTCTGCTGTTACTGCTGAGGTTCCTGACAAAGAGCTGCTTTCAATCATGATCAGTTTTTAAACAACATGCCACAATTTTAAAATATAAAATCTGGAAATATCGTAACCGACCAGCCTCCCCTGTTTGAAAGATATATATATATATATATATATATATATATATATATATATATATATATATATATATATATATAAAATAGTACTGTGCAAAAATCTTAGGCACATGGAAAGAAATGCTGTAGATCAAAAATGGCTTAAAAAGTAAAGAAATGAAATGTTTCAACAGTAAAAAATATTATAAACAGCAGTAAGCCATAATAAATGAAACAAAGTCATTATGTGGTGTGAGACGACCCTTTGATTTATTAAAAAATCAATGGTAGTCTCCGGTACAGTGAGTGCAGTTTTATAAGGAAATGAGCTGTAGGTTTTACTGAGCATCTTACAGAACCAGCCACAGTTCTTCTGGACACTTTGACCGTCACACTTGCTTCTTAATTTTGCAGCAAAGCCCAGTAGCCTTCATTATGTTTTCATTTTTTAATCTGAAAAGTGCTCGCTTATGTAATATGCTGCTCAGATACAAACACTTTTTTCTGTAGCATTTAATTTTTTGCTGGAAAACGAACATTTGGACTCTAAAATGTTTTTGTACTGACTTGATAATGTAGAAGTCTCGTCTCGTCTCGTCTTCTTCCGCTTATCCAGGACCGGGTCGCGGAGGCAGCAGTCTAAGCATGGAAGCCCAAACTTCCCTTTCCCCAGACACCTCGGCCAGCTCCTCGGGAAGAACACCGAGGCGTTCCCAGGCCAGCCGAGAGACATAGTCCCTCCAGCGTGTCCTGGGTCTTCCCCGGGGCCTCCTCCCGGGGGCACATGCGTGTGTGTGTATATATATGTATATATATATATATATATATATACTCATGTGTGTGTGTATATATATATATATATATATATATATATATATATATATATATATACACACACACATGAGTGTTACGCTGGGAAATATGGTTCTTGTATTTTCCATACGGACTACATCTGGAACATTTGAGTAACATAAATTTGTGTATGTGTTATTAGTACGGTACCTGTAAAAGTTTTATATTAACCATCTATTGAGGTCACAGTGACCTTGACCAGGACAAAGGTGACTGAATGAATAAATAAATAAATTGTTGTTTTTTTGTCAGCTTTATTAGAACAGCTTTACTATCTACAGTTTGCTGTACTAAGCAATGAGGGGCATCTGTGAGCTTGTGTATGTGTAAGAGGGCAGTTTTACAGCTGCTCCTTGAATTGCATGAGTAGCAGGTAAAAAAAATAAAAATGCAGTGGCTGGCCCTTGTGTTAGTGCTTTACCTCCCCAGCTGATAGCTGTGATGTGATGGGGTAGAACTAGCTAGTGGGTGGGAACTGACAGTGACTATAATTGGGAGATGTTAAGGTAAAATAAGATCCTTTCTTTCATATAAATAAAGGAACAAACTGCACCGGATCAGATTTTAAATGAATTTCCTCGATTAATTGAGAAAGCTATTGAGCTCTTTTCCTTTGTGGGTCAAGTGACCGTTAACAAAGTATTTCCTCATCATATATCATTTTCAGAACCTTATACATTACATTGAACTCTTAGACAGGGTGTTTTACCTGACAGTTTAGTAGTAATTTAGCACATTTTCAGGTTTAATAGAAGCTCTGGTATGAGCTTCCCAAAAACACAGATGCATAAAGAACATTATTAAATGGTAGAGCAAGCATCACACGGAACAATCTCTGTACCAGTTAAAATTATCACAATTTTATGACTCTTTTAAAAAATTTGGGTGCTGATCATTTTAAATAAATAGGACTTATGAGTCCACCCAATAAATAGCACCATGGACAGGGTCTAGAAGTACAGAACAGCACAATATGATTGTTCACTATATGTTATTTTGAATGAGAATGAGTTTTAACATTTTATGAGCACATTTTCAGCTATAAGAACTACTATTTTATATGTATTGGAGAGTTGCTTTTGGAATTTGCTTAGGGTTCAAACTGAGGGAAGATATCCATCAGAGATGCATGAAGAGTCTCTCATAAATCAGAAACACAGGATGAAACCTTTCATGGCTTCAGAGATGCTATGACATTTTCTGGCTCACTTATAAATCTCACATTTATTTCTCTCTTTCTGCCTCTCCCTTTCTCACTCTATCTGAACAAAGCAGTGCAAATCGCCCCCATATTTTACAAATATTGGTTTATGATTTGAAGCTCTGTACTACAGCAAAGGGAGATAATTTTTCTCAGGCAAGTAATAAAAATAAGCCCAAAATTAATGTTTGTTTCTAGTCTAACCAAAGATAAAACTTGCATTAAAAAGACATGCTATCAAGAAGCAAAGTATCAAAATTTAACTGCTGTATACAAGTAGCGAGCTAGAAAAAAGTATCAAGCTTTAATGTAGTAGCTTGAGGTATTTATTGTTCTGCTTTTCCCACCATTTTCTCATTGTTTTGAAAGCTGTTCCAAATCACAATGTTTCCTTTGCAGGTTCTGCATCTGAAGTTGATAGTCATATGAACATAAACTTTTAGCCCTCCAAATAGTCATCTAACCATTTAACCTCATAAAGCAACAGGGATTCCACCAAGGGGAAATGGAAATGGCAGAGGCATGCTACTAATGAGTATTTTTGTAGCGACTACCCTCAGTGTCTTTCCTTATGTGGCTGCAAAAACAATTTCTCTCTGAAATTTCACTGAAAACACTGCATGCCACAAATATATAAAAGCAAAGACATTTCGAGGAATTGGCATCATAGTAGAGACATTGTTTTGATTATGAACTCATAAAATAGCATAGAAAATTTCAATTACTGCACATAAAATCATTCCTTTTGTAGCAAATAAATGGCACGAAATATTTAATGGACTGAGATTTATAACTGTTGTTAAATACAGGCCCATTTCTTTTTGTGACCAGTTAAAGAAATAGGTTTGTGAAGGATGTTCATGTACTATGGTACTCTGTTCTGTTTATTGGGGCACATGCTGCAGTAAAATGGTGCAGTGTTCACTGAAAACTTTAAATAAAGTAGTAAACAATATTTAGCTCAATTTTGCATCAGCTCAGCTCCAGTTGGTGCAAACCATATTCCAGAGCTGCTCGAATCAACATTCTGTATATTTGTGCATCTGGCCGAGACCACTCCAATACAGCAGCTCCCTCCATACATCATTCAGAATTCCAGCTCCATTGCATACATGCAACAATGAAAGGGATAGATATATATATCCAAATATCTATATCTGTTCTAGATCATGAAAACATATATGTATTGTATGTCCTAGATATCTATATTTATATCCTATACTATATTATATAGTATATACTATAGTGTGTACAGCACCAGTCAAAAGATTGGACACACTGACTCATTCATAGGCTTTTCTGTATTTTGACTATTTTTTACATTGTCAAACAATACTGAAGACATCAAAATGATTAAATAACATATGGAACATATATGGAATTATTACCCCAATTCCAAAAAAGTTGGGACACTGTGTAAAACGTAAATAAAAACAATGTGAAGATTTGCAAATCATAGAAACCCTATATTTCATTGAAAATAGTACAAAGACAAACATATCAAATGTTGAAACTGAGAAATTTTGTTGTCTGTTGAAAAATATATGCTCATTTTGAATTTATTGCCAGCAACATGTTTCAAAAAAGTTGGGATGGGGCAACAAAGGACTGACAAAGTTGTGTAATGCTATAAAAAAAAACCTAATTAGGTTAATTGGCAACAGATCAATAACATGATTGGGTATAAAAAGAGCATCCCAGGAAGGTGGAGTCTCTCAGAAGTAAAGATGGGAAGGGGTTCACTGCTCTGTGAAAGACTGCGTGGGCAAACAGTGCAACAATTTAAGAATAACGTTCCTCAATGTAAAATTACAAAGAATTTGGGGAACACATCATCTACGGTACATAATATCATTAAAAGATTCAGAGAATCTGGAGAAATCTCTGTATGCAAGAGGCAAGGCTGAAACCCAACACTGGATGCCTGTGATCTTCAGGCCTTCAGGCGACAATGCATTAAAAACAGGCACATCACTGTATGAACTCAGGAACACTTCAGAAAACCATCGTCTGTGAAAACAGTTCATTACTGCATCCACAAATGCAAGTTAAACCCATACAGTGCCCTCAACAATTATTAGCATCCCTTGTAAAAATTAGCTGATAAAATACAATCAAATTAAATTAAAAAGGGGGGATGAGAAAAAAAATCTACCTTTTGATGAAGTCGTTTCATCTCATACTGAAAAAAGTGAGAAAAATCCAACCTTTAATTGAAATAAATTTATTCAGAGAAGAACAAATCCTTCATCAAAAAATTATTACTTTCAACAAAAACACATGTGCCAATATTATTGTCACCTCTGGAAATTATAGTGAACACAATGTAACTGAACATTCTTGTACATTTTTGAGTTGACTGGAGTGTGTAGGAATTTTCAAGCTGTAATCCATGACTTCCTGATGAACTGGGGAACAAATATGAGGTGACATAGAGGTCAAATTCCCTTAGTCATCCATCACCATGGGAAAGATAAGAGAACACACAAACCAAATGAGGGAGAAGTGTGTTGACCTTCATAAGTCGGAGAATTGTTATTTAAAAAAAAGAGCTACTCACCTGAAAATGTCCATTTCTACTGTTAGAACAATAATACAAAAAAAAGGGCATCAACTGGAACTGTTACAAACTTGCCTGGAAGAGGACCAAAGTTTATTTTGCCCCCACATATAGTGAGGAGGATGGTAAGAGAGGCAAAAAAAAATCTGCAAGGATTCCTGTTGGTGAATTACAAGAAAAAGTAAAATCTTGGGGTTTCCAAGTCTTCAAAACTACCATCAAACATCACCTCCATACCAACGGATTATTTGGAAGGTACGCAAGAAACAAGCTTTTTCTGTCAGTTAACCACAAATGTAAGCACCTGAAGTTTGTGAAACACTACTACAATTTTGTTCTATGGTCTGATGGAACAAAAATGGAGCTTTTTGGCAATAAACACTCAAGGTGGGTTTGGCGTAAAAAGAAGGATGGCTATAATGAACAGAACCCAATCCCAACTGTAAAATATGGTGATGTTTTGTGGCTGTTTTTCCTCCAAAGGCCCTGGAAACCTTGTGAGGGTACATGGCATAATGGACTCCATGAAATATCAGGACATTTTAAATCAAAATCTGTCTGCCTCTGCCAGGAAACTAAAACTGGCTCGTCATTGGATCTTCCAACAGGACAATGATCCAAGGCATATGTCCAAATCAACACAAAAATGGTTAGCTGACCCCAGAATCAAGTTTCTGCCCTGACCATCCCAGGTTTTTTCTAAACCTTTTTACTAATGTATACAAGGAGTGCCAATAATTGTGGAGGGCACTGCATATAAACAACATTCAGAAACACTGCCGCTTTCTGTGGACCTGAGCTCATTTATGCTGGAATGAAGTGAAACTGTTCTGTGGTCTGACAAATCAAAATTTGAAATTCTTCTTGGAAATCCATCTGGCTTGTTATCAGCACACAGTTCAAAAGCCAGCATCTGTAATGGTATGAGGGGGCATTAGTGTACATGACATGGGTAGCTTGCACATCTGGGAAGGCACAATTAATGCTGAATGATATCTACAGGTTTTGAAGCAATATGCTGCCATCCAGATGACATCTTTTACAGGGAAGACCTTGCTTATTTCAGCAAGACATTGCCAAACAGTATTCTGCACGTATTGCAACTGCATGGGTCTATAGTAAAAGACTCCAGGTGCTAAACTGGCCTGCCTACAGTCCAGACCTGTCACTCATTGAAAACATTTGGTGCATTATGAAGCGTAAAATACAACAAAGGAGACCCCGAACTGTTGAGCAACTGAAATTGTATATCAGGCAAGAATGGGACAACATTTCTCTTTCACAACTACAGCAATTGGTCTCCTCTTTTGTTCAAAGCAGAGGTGATGCAACACAGTGATAAACATGTCCCAAATTGTCCAAACATGATGCCGGCATTAAATTCAAAATGAGCATATATTTTTTAAAAAATCAAATTTCTCATTGGGCAGCACGGTGGTGTAGTGGTTAGTGCTGTTGCCTCACAGCAAGAAGGTCCGGGTTCGAGCCCCGTGGCCGGCGAAGGCCTTTCTGTGCGGAGTTTGCATGTTCTCCCCGTGTCCGTGTGGGTTTCCTCCGGGTGCTCCGGTTTCCCCCACAGTCCAAAGACATGCAGGTTAGGTTAACTGGTGACTCTAAATTGACCGTAGGTGTGAATGTGAGTGTGAATGGTTGTCTATGTGTCAGCCCTGTGATGACCTGGCGACTTGTCCAAGGTGTACCCTGCCTTTCGCCCGTAGTCAGCTGGGATAGGCTCCAGCTTGGGATAAGCTCCAGCTTGCCTGCGACCCTGTAGAAGGATAAAGCGGCTAGAGATAATGAGATGAGAATGAGAAATTTCTCATTTTCAATAATTGATATGTTGTCTTTGTACTACACTACCCAGCCAAAAAAAAAAAAGTTGGCATTTGGATTTAAATATGCAAATACATAAGAGCCTTTGATTAGATAATTAATGCAGTGATTAATGTGTTTCAGCTGGCAACAATTCTTTTAACCTTAACTGATGCGGTGAGTAGCTTCTCATTTCTTAAATAAGCATGTCAGAAGATGTATCCCATGCTCATGGAAAAGACATTGCTGTGTTTCAGAAGGGTCAAATTATTGGCCTGCATCAAGCAAAGAAAACTACTAGGGAGATTGCTGAAATGACTGGAATTGGGTTAAGAACTATCCAATGCATTATTAAAACCTGGAAGGATAGTGGTGAACCATCAACATCCTGGAAAAAATGTGGTTGGAAAAAGATCCTGACTGACCATGATCAGAGATCACTTAAAAGCTTAGTGAAGTCAAATTGTAAAAAAAAAAAAAAATTTGACAGAAGAACTCATGGCTATGTTTAATTGTGAAATTAAGAGCATTTCCACACTCACAGTGTGATGAGAACTCACAGGATTGGGATTAAACAGCTGTGTGGCTATAAGAAAACCACTCGTTAGTGAGATTAATCAGGAGAAAAGGCTTCAATTTGCTAGGGAGCGTAAAGATTGCACTCTGTTGCAATGGATAAAGGTCATGTGGTTCGATAAGTCCAGATTTACCCTATTCCTGAGTGATGGGTATGTCAGGGTAGGAAGTGATGCACCCACCATGTATAGTGGCCACTGTACAAGCCTCTGGAGGCAGTGTTATGATCTGTGGTTTCTTCAGTTGGTCAGGTCGAGACTCAGCAACATTATGGGGCAATAAAATGAAGCCCGCTGATTACCTGAATGTACTGAATGACCAGGTTATCACATCAATGGATTTTTTTCTTCCCTGATGGCATAGGTATAAAATTAGGATTCAGATTGTGAAAGAGTGGTTCAGGGAGCATGAGGAGCTGGCCACCACAGAGTCCTGACCTTAACCCCATTGAGAATCTGTGGGATATGCTGGAGAAGAATTTATGCAGTGGTTCAACTCTCCCATCCTCAACACAAGATCTCTGTGAAAAATTAATACAACTCTGGACTGAAATAAATGTTGTGACATTGCATAAGTTTATCGAAACAATGCAACAGTGAATGCATGCTGTAATCAAAGATAAAGGCGGCCCAACAAAATATTAGAGTGTGCAACTTTTTTGTTCTTTTGGCAGGGCAGTGTATTTTCCATGAAATATAGGGTTTCCATGATTTGCAAATCATCATGTTCTGTTTTTGATTTTACATCTCATTTCTGGTTTACACAGCATCCTGTCTTTTTTTGGAATTTGGGTTTTATTACACACACACACACACACACACACACACACACACACACACACACACACCACACAAGTCCTTTGAGTGAATGTGAAAGTGTCAGTGCAACACTAAAGTATTAACCCTAGGAAAGCTGAATGATAAGTGTAATGAATTATGCAAATTGTGCAAAACAATTTGGTATGGAACCACAGATATGCAGCAAAGCAGTTGTAATCAACAGTGTCCAACAGTTGTATAGTGCAAGAATATGATATCTAGCCTCAGTGCAGGGATCAGAACGCAACCCAGTGCATTATACATATGCTGCATTTTTGCACTGGGTTGCATTCTGCTTCCTGCACTGATGCTACTCATCATGCTACTCAGCTTATTCTAGGAATAGGTCCAAATAATAATCATATGCTGGCAAAATAGTGCACAATAATTTCCTGGCATAGTGATGAACTGTTGTACAGGGTGATTGCTGCTGATAAGAATGACCTCCTTTATCATTTCTTGCTACAGCAGAGCTGAATGAGTCTTTTTCATGAAGCTGATCTGCTGTTTGACCAGTAGGACATGGAAGAAATATGATACATTATCTAGGATAAATAATAGTTTGACAACAGGACCAGCAACAATTGACGGTAGATAATCTCCAACATCTTACTGTAAACTTTAAAGGACCTAAGCTTTCTCAGAAAATAGTCTCCTTATGCCTTTACTGTACACAGCCTCCATGTTGAACTTCCAGTCCAGACTGTTGTCAAGGTGAACACCAAGGAATTTGTAGGTTTCAACCAGCTCAATATCTTGTTCTTGTCGCATGATTTTTATCGGTCTGGGTATGGTCTTTTTCCTCCTAAACTCAGCCACTATCTCCTTGGTCTTGGTCACATTGAGGAATAGATGGGTCCTCCAACACCATACAAAAAAGGTTGTTTAGCAGGTCCCTATACTCCTCTTCTTTCCATCCCTGGTGCACACAACCAGCACAGAGTCATCAGAATATTTCTGCAGGTGAAAGAGATCTGGCATGTACTGGAAGTGAATGGTGTACAGGGTGAAGAGGATAGGGCGTAGCACAGTTTCCTGTGGTGTTCCATTGCTGCTGAGTAGCCACTCCAACAGATAGCTTCCCTGGGGTCTGTCTGAAATGTAGTCCGTGACCTAGGAGATCATGGAGGTGCTGACCTCCCAGGATATAGTCTAACAAATCCATCCATCCATCCATTATCCATAACCGCTTATCCTGTGCAAGGTCGCAGGCAAGCTGGAGCCTATCCCAGCTGACTATGGGTGAGAGGCGGGGTACACCCTGGACGAGTCGCTAGACTCAGGGTATTCTAACAAATGTTCATTCCAAATAATGTATTTGTATTCAGTTACATCCATTGTTCTTACTACACATTTAGAGTGATACACTTTAGTAAAATATTGTTTAATGAATTATCATTAACTCAAGAAAACTCAGAAGTATTACAGAAATCAACCAAATCAACAGGGCAAAGAAAGGAGAAGAAAGGGAGTATGAAAAACAAGGAGAACATTAAATGATAAAGGATTATGCGGCTGGTTAATGCATCATGGTTCCTGGAATATTCTGAAAGTGATGCTGTGTAACTGTGTTTATAGGGCACCAGTAAATCATGTGGGGAAAACAGGTACACCTTTCTTCCCAGGATGAGTCAGAATTTGCTGAAGCATTAAAAAAAAGACCAGAAATAAAACCCACTGGCTTTCCACTTTGCAATGGGCAAATTAATGCAAGTTTTCTTTACAGCAAAACAAAAATCAGGCTACTAATGTTCAAAAGTTTAGAAGCAGGAACCCCAGACTCACTGTTTGAAAGACTGAGGATCCTTTACCAAGTTTAGGCTAACTATCTAACATCTAATACTGAGATGGTGGTATAGTGGTTAATACTGTCGCCTCACAGCAAGAAGGTCCTGGGTTCGAGCCCAGCGACCAACGAGGGCCTTTCTGTGTGGAGTTTGCATGTTCTCCCCGTGTCTGTATGGGTTTCCTCTGGGTGCTCCGGTTCCCCCCACAGTGTTCTAGTATGACAATGCCTCTGTGCATAAAGGAAGGTCCTTTAAGACACTGCCAATTTTGGTGTGGAAGAATTCAAATGGCCTGAAAAAAGCCCTGATCTCAACCACACTGAACACCTTTGGGATGAACTGGAATGCAGACTGCACCCCATGCTTTCATCCAATCATCCTTTACCTTTAGTAATGCTCTTGTGGCTCAATTGGTAAATCTAGTGGAAGACTTTCCTTGAATAGTAGAGGTCATTATAACAGAAAAGATGAGATGAAATCTGAAAGGGGATGTTCAAATATGAATGTGATGGTCAGAAGTCCACATACATTTGGCCATATAGTGTATATGAACAAGGATCGTGTTACCAAGAAAACTGTTCTGGTACAAACAACAGAACAGTTTTAGAAATATATGATGAATTTTACTAAACAGAGGCAGCACGGTGGTGTAGTGGTTAGCACTGTCACCTCACAGCATGAAGGTTCTGCGTTTGAGCCCAGTGGCTGGCGAGGGCCTTTCTGTGTGGAGTTTGCATGTTCTCCACGTGTCTGCGTGGGTTTCCTCCGGGTGCTCTGGTTTACCCCACCATCCAAAGACATGCAGGTTAGACTAATTGGTGGTTTAAATTGACCGTAGGTATGAATGTGATTGTGAATGGTTGTTTGTCTCTTATGTGTCAGCCCTGCAATGATCTGGCAACTTGTCCAGGTATACCCCACCTCTCGCCCATAGTCAGCTGGGATAGGCTCCAGCTTGCCCGCTTTGGATGGATGAATTTTACAAAATTTTTCTAAACAACAAGTACAAGTGAACAAATACAATTACAGAAAATGTTAAATGTCAAATTTTTAAAACATGGCCCAGTTTAGTTAACATGGTTTTACTGCAATTTTTTAACTTACAGGAACAAAAATATTTAATTGAACTGAAAAACATGATTTGCATAAATCCAATGACGGTATTTTTGCATACAAGCAAAACATACTGCGATCAAGGAGAATTGACTTAGGTTTTCTAATGACACTTTGCTTTAGTAAAAATATGAGTCTGTATTTTTTTGTAGTCCACCATGAAATTAAATGTGAGCACATACTAACAGTAACATTTGTAAACTCTTACACTTAAGTAGTCTAGAAATGTGCTTACTTTGTACTGTACCCTGTCTCTGTCATGCTGTTCTGTATTAAACTCATTTCTCGTAGCTTATACGCATTCCTGCCTGGCCCCATGAACCCTGGGGGCTCAGAACATTCACATAAGGATGATGAGTCAGACATCCTCACACCTTACATCCTGTATTTTACCGAACTAGAGCACTTTTACCTCAGTACTATAAAGTGCTTGTAACAGACAGATTCAGATTACCTTCTTTTTATCTCCTGCTCTCTGTGTTTCTCTTTTGTGCTATTTTCAGGTGGTTTATAATAGATGCTGATAAACAATGTGCTGGTTGAGCTCCAAAGCTGTGTGCCAGACAAGACCCCTCTCAGCCAGAGGAATTCTGTGGAGACCCAGATTGCAGAGAGTTGGCAAAGGAGACGTGAGATCCATGGGGGGCAGTTAACATTTTTTTGCTGAGGCACTGGTGTTTTATATTTGCTCATTTCCACACATTCCTTAGTGTTAGAGGAGGAGCAGGGATGAGGAAGGTCTGCAGCTAATAAAATCCTTCCCCCTGATTAACACGCACACCATTCTTCAGAGATCCAACCTGTCTTACTCATGTTAGGTTTCCGCAGGACTAATGAAGTAGACAGATTGATTAGCATTAGGGCTGTAGTACTCTTTTCTCTCATTATGAAACCTTTCCTCTGCCCTATTATTCTAAGTCTCACCAGCACTTTTAAATAAACTATTAGAAAGGTCAGACTGGTCACTGAACATATTTATAACCAAAGAGAACAATTGAAACAGGGTGGGTTTGATATCCTGCAGGTTTTCCTTTTTCAGGTTTTATTGTAATTTTCAAGGGGGTTTGAGCTGTACCTTAACCCAGTGCCCCCGAAGAAGGGTTTGAGGCAGTGCTTAATTTGTAAAACATGAGGTATCCGAACACCAAGAGAGAGGTGATCCAGCAAGTGAACACAGAGGAGAAAGATCCTGGAACATGTAGACACAACAGGGCTCCAAACATTTATGTAATACAGTAGTGTACAGTGGAATACCATCAGAGACCCAGGGCCAATATTGTGGGTAAGATGACTGCAGTACAATGAGGGATAGCACCCATAACCTTTCAGTGACAGGACTGGAGGAGCCAGCTGCACATTTCCTATGAGTTAAGCTTCACACTTTGTTCAACCTCACAACAAACATTTTGGTCAGAACGCTATAGGTCTTACAAAAGTATCTTATGTAATTTAAACAACATAACACAAATATAACAACGTGATAATTTATATTACACGAACACAAGTATTATACTGGGAAATACACTATTCATATTTTTCATACGTGCTATATTTAGGTAAATTTGGGTACTTTTTTGTGGATGTGTCCATATAATATAAAGAAAATTACACAGTGGCATGAAGATATGAAGTTTATCCTCTCGTGTCGAAAAACTGGTATTTTTCATACGCAATACATCGCGGATCTGAGTGACATATTTTCCGATATTTCACTCCGATGATGTCACTCCCAGTGTTTTCTCGCTGACTAGACGCACGTTGTCAAAATGGCAAAACGGTTCAAAATTAAACTTCTTTTGATTAACTTGCTTTTTTTTGTGCGAATGTGTCTATATAATATAAATAACATTACATAGTGGTCCGAAGATATGAAGTTTATCTTCTCATGTTGAAAATATTTTCACTTGTTCACTTCACTCACTCATGAATATATTCACCACTCGAAGATAAACTTCATATCTTCGTGCAACCATGTAATATCCTCAATATATAAATGAAAAAAAAACTTCTTAGCTCCCTAATTATCCATATTACTTTGGCTTACTTCTTCAGGATATTACAACAAAGTCTGCTGCCGTTTTTGCCGTATCCAGAATGCATGAATACAGTGGTGCTTGAAAGTTTGTGAACCCTTTAGAATTTTCTATATTTCTTCATAAATATGACCTAAAACATCATCAGATTTTCACACGTCATAAAAGTAGATAAAGAGAACCCAGTTAAACAAATGAGACAAAAAGATTATACTTGGGCATTTATTTATTGAGGAAAATGATCCAATATTACATATCTGTGAATGGCAAAAGTATGTGAACCTCCTAGGATTAGCAGTTAATTTGAAGGTGAAATTAGAGTCAGGTGTTTTCAATCAATGGGATGACAATCAGGTGTGAGTGGGCACCCTGTTTTATTCAAAGAACAGGGATCTATCAAAGTCTGATCTTCACAACACATGTTTGTGGAAGTGTATCATGGCATGAACAAAGGAGATTCCTGAGGACCTCAGAAAAAGCGTTGTTGATGCTCATCAGGCTGGAAAAGGTTACAAAACCGTCTCTAAAGAGTTTGGACTCCACCAATCCACAGTCAGACAGACTGTGTGCAAATGGAGGAAATTCGAGACCATTGTTACCCTCCCCAGGAGTGGTCGACCAACAAAGATCACTCCAAGAGCAAGGCACGTAATAGTCAGCGAGGTCACAAAGGACCTCAGGGTAACTTCTAAGCAACTGAAGGCCTCTCTCACATTGGCTAATGTTAATGTTCATGAGTCCACCATCAGGAGAACACTGAACAACAATGGTGTGCATGGTAGGGTTGCAAGGAGAAAGCCACTGCTCTCCAAAAAGAACATTGCTGCTTGTCTGCAGTTTGCTAAAGATCACGTGGACAAGCCAGAAGGCTATTGGAAAAATGTTTTGTGGATGGATGAGACAAAAATAGAACTTTTTGGTTTAAATGAGAAGCATCATGTTTGGAGAAAGGAAAACACTGCATTCCAGCATAAGAACCTTATCCCATCTGTGAAACATGGTGGTGGAAGTATCATGGTTTGGGCCTGTTTTGCTGCATCTGGGCCAGGACGGCTTGCCATCATTGATGGAACAATGAATTCTGAATTATACCAGTGAATTCTAAAGGAAAATGTCAGGACATCTGTCCATGAACTGAATCTCAAGAGAAGGTGGGTCATGCAGCAAGACAACGACCCTAAGCATACAAGTCGTTCTACCAAAGAATGGTTAAAGAAGATTAAAGTTAATGTTTTGGAATTGTCAAGTCAAAGTCCTGACTTTAATCCAATCAAAATGTTGTGGAAGGACCTGAAGCGAGCAGTTCATGTGAGGAAACCCACCCACATCCCAGAGTTGAAGCTGTTCTGTATGGAGGAATGGGCTAAAATTCCTCCAAGCCGGTGTGCAGGACTGATACAGTTACCGGAAACGTTTAGTTGCAGTTATTGCTGCACAAGGGGGTCACACCAGATACTGAAAGCAAAGGTTCACATACTTTTGCCACTCACAGATGTGTAATATTGGATCATTTTCCTCAATAAATAAATGACCAAGTATAATATTTTTGTCTCATTTGTTTAACTGGGTTCTCTTTATCTACTTTTAGGACTTGTGTAAAAATCTGATGATGTTTTCGGTCATATTTATGCAGAAATACAGAAAATTCTAAAGGGCTCACAAACTTTCAAGCACCACTGTATGTCACTGACTATGCTAGGTATGATTACCAACTAGTCATCATGAAAATGAACCATTTGTATTTTTTTGTACAAAGGTGACACATAAAGACTGATTATTTCATTTAAATGATTTTATTATTATTACTTTACTCAATTTTATTTTTATTAAAAGGAAAAAAAAGCTGCACGTATTCCTGATCCACATAAATGCATTCCAGAACACAGGTACTTAAAATCTACCTGATCCTAGATCAATTTTGAGCTTGGCATGTTCATGCTACAAAATGTGGAGAAAGCATGGATGCCTCTATGACATTGTGTGTTTTGTTAGCAACAATCTATTCAGCTCACATGAGTGATCATGAGTGATTTTGAAGAATTTACTTACTCAAAACTGCAAACTGTTTGGTCAATGTTATAGATTTAATTAGTGTGCATATGTTGATTGATCTAAAGTTAATACTGTTATAAACTCATTTAAAGTACTGAAGTAATATTTTATTTGCTGTCGGTGTGTGGGTGGACATTTTGACATTATGCCTTATGCAGAATTTGTAGTTGAAGACACCTTCCCATCTTTCCAGACGGAATTTCAAGTTGAAGAGCATTTTCTTTGTTTGGGGTTTTATTTTTCTCGATGGAGTTACAAGCTTTAATCAAAAATTGCATTAGTTCTGCTTAGGGAGTAATGAGCTAATGTGTCATTGACTACACCTTACTGATCCTTAGCTATGTATATATGACACCACTACATAAAGATGATTTGCTCACAACTTGTTAGATCCAGTGGTCATAAAATCACTTTAAATTAAGTGAAACAATTTTTAGCATCCTAACTATTCAGTGACCAGATGTTTACAAGAGGGAGACACTGTTTGCTTCAGCTGCAGTCAGACAGGAAATGCCAACTCAAGGAGATCAAGTGTGTGTGTGTGTGTGTGTGTGTGTGTGTGTGTGTGTGTGTTTTTCAGTCACAAATTGCAGCAATTAATCCATTCTGTGGTTGGCAGAGACGTCTCTAATACTGCACCACATTCCAAAGGCGTTCAAATTTAGGACATTGCTCCTCAGAGGCACCAGCTAACCCCTCACACACCACAGCTGTGTAACCCGTCTGTGCAACAGTGCAGAGCGCTCTATTTTTACAGTACGACATGCACAACTCAGCGATGGATTCCAGATCAGGAATTGAATGCATTTCTGTTTCACATCATTTCTCTGGAATGTTGTGTTGGTGCACAAGGCCCCAAGCGGAGCCGATGAATCCAAGGGAGTTTTGAACGAGAGATGATGGGATGCAGGCACTGCTGGGGAGCAGGGTGCATCCGGAGTGCCGTGCGAGTCCTGTCATTAATGACCCTCCATCAGATTGCGTAAAGAGCTCGCTTCGTTCAGCTGGAACCATGTGCATCTGGTGCACACATTTCAGCCTCTTCACACTCTGTCACTCACGCATTGTCCACATAGCTGCATGATTATTTGTTGTTGTATAAATAATTGTTTTTGAGGGTCAGTGAAAGAAAATTTCAGAGGCATATTTCCAAGCCCAGAGTGCTCTAAATCAGAAGAGAGTGTACACGAACTTGCTGATGAAAAAAAAATATAGTGATTAATGCATTCATTAATAGTCTACCTACAATGTGGAAAAGTATGTTTTGTTTTGTTTTATTCTGCTCTTTGTTAATGAATAGGTCCATGTACTTTTGGACATACATCAAAGAAGGACTTTTTTGGAATGTAAAGAATCTTCCATTTACATCACCATTGACGTCTTTGGCCTTTACTGTTTAATCAACCAATTGCAACCTTGACATAGTTGCATGAAATAGATTTGGGTTTTATTATTTATCTACACAGCAAAATCCCCAGTGTTGATTTAAAACCCTACTGTGTTTTTATATATGTCCAGTTGGACACAAATTAACTCTGAAAGTGTTAATTCAGCACTGAAGAATTTGCTGTATAATTGCACGATTTGTGGCTTGGTACACAATGAACACTAAACTACCTAAAAACACAGAACTGTGCCAAAAAAAAAGACTTTTGAAAATCAGGTCATAACTGTACACTCTGTTGTGTTAACCTCTAACTGTTATGATTAGACAGTAACTTGTGTCCTACTTTTTTGACCAGTCTAGTAGACTATAAATCAAGGGAACAATATTCACCAATTTTAAAATAGTATAATATATTTTGTGACAGGTGGCATGGTGGTGTAGTGGTTAGCGCTGTCGCCTTACAGCAAGAAGGTCCGGGTTCAAGCCCCGTGGCCGGTGAGAGCCTTTCTGTGTGGAATTTGCATGTTCTCCCCGTGTCTGCGTGGGTTTCCTCCGGGTGCTCCGGTTTCCCCCACAGTCCAAAGACATGCAGGTTAGGTTAACTGGTGACTCTAAATTGACCGTAGGTGTGAATGTGAGTGTGAATGGTTGTCTGTGTCTATGTGTCGGCCCTGTGATGACCTGGCGACTTGTCCAGGGTGTACCCCGCCTTTCGCCCGTAGTCAGCTGGGATAGGCTCCAGCTTGCCTGCGACCCTGTAGAACAGGATAAAGCGGCTAGAGATAATGAGATGAGATGAGATGAATTTACTATATCAGCAGCTATGAATGTAGTTCTGGATAGAAGGCAAATCACAGGTGTACATTAAGCATTAAAATATATTATCATTTTGTTTTGTTTTATAAAATAAGTAATTCACAGGGACTTGTATGGCATAAACTCCACATAACCTCATAAAAATATTTAATAGCTGACATCATGAAAATTTCGGGGGGGGGGGGGGTTGTTTGTTTGTTTGTTTGTTTGTTTGTTTGTTTGTTTGTTTGTTTTCTAACAGTCTGAGCTGTAACTTTTGTTCTCTGACACAGGAGAGTTTTCCGCACAGAGGATTTTATGATTTGTGGTTTATCAATAAAATGACAAACAGCATTATTTCTGTGTTATAAACATCCCGATGAAGTGAGGAAACTACTATTTATAGCTGTTATAATGTCAGTGATAATATGACGTCTCACTCATAGAGGTTCCAGAACATGAAACATAAACAAATAAAAAGTACAATGTGTTGTTCAAACAGTAAATAACAAATTGCAGTTGCTGCAACTTGCTGTGGTATAAAGGAATCAAACACTTCAGGACATGGTTTTGCATGTTGTTTTTATGTATCTGTACAAAGAGAGAGAGAGAGAGAGAGATCCCTCCACAATTATTGACATCCCTTGTAAAAATTAATAAAAAGTGTTTTAAAAAATCCAGCTTTTGGTGAAGTCGCTTCATCTCACACTGAAAAAAATTAGACAAATCCAACCTTTAATAGAAATAAATTTATTCAGGGAAAAACAAATCCTTCATCAAGAAGTAATTATTTTCAACAAAAGCACATGTGCCATTATTATTGGCACTCCTGCACTTAATACTTTCTACAACCTCCCTTTGCCAGTAAAACAGCACTGAGTCTCCTATAACATTTTATACGGTTGGAGATACAGCGCAGAGCATCTGAGACCATTCCTCTTTACACAATCTCTCCAGATCATCCAGGGTTCTCAGCCCTCTCTTGTGCTCTCTCCTCTTCAGCTCACCACACAGGTTTTCAATGGGGTTCAGGTCAGGGGACAGAGATGGCCATGGCAGAAGCTTGATTCTGTGGTCAGTTAACTATTTTTATATTGATTTGGACACATGCTTTGGATCATTGTCCTTCTGGAAGATCCAGTGATGACCCAGTTTTAGTTTCCTGGCAGAGGCAGACAGACTCTGATTTAAAATGTCCTGGTATTTCATGGAGTCCACGATGCAATGTACCCGAACAAGGTTTCCAGGGCCTTTGGAGGAAAAACAGCCCCAAAACATCACAGAACTTCCACCATATTTTACAGTTGGGATTGGGTTCTTTTCATTATAGCCATCCTTCTTTTTATGCCAAACCCACCTTGAGTGTTTTTTTGCCAAAAAGCTCCATTTTCGTTACATCAGACCATAGAACACAGTTCCAGTCAAAGTTGTAGTTATGTTTCGCAAAGTTCATGCACTTATGTTTGTGGTTAACTGACAGAAGATGATTTTTTTCTGTCCCACCTTTCATATAATCTGTTGGCTTGGAGGTGGCATCTGATAGTGATTTTAGAAACTTGAAAACTCCAGGATTTTACTTTTTCTTAGAATTCACCAACAGTGATACTTGGGGATTTTTTTTTTTTTTTTGCCTCTCTTACCATTATTCTCATTGTATCTGGAGGCAAAATAAACTTTGGTCCTCTTCCAGGCAAGTTTCTAATAGTTCCAGTTGTCCATTTTATTATTATTATTATTATTATTATTATTATTATTATTATTATTGCCCTAACAGTAGAAATGGTAATTTTCAGACAAGTAGCTTTTTTTTTTTTAATAACCATTCCCTGATTTATGAAGGTCAACACATTTCTCCCTCATTTGGTTTGTGTGTTATCATCCCTCTGTTGATGGATGAGGAAGGGAACTTGGCCTCTGTGTCACCTCATATTTGTTCCCCAGTTAATCAAGAAGTTATGGATTACAGCTTGAAAGTTCCTACACACTCCAATCATCTCAAAAATGTACACTTTAAATGGAAAACATGCTTCAGTTACATTGTGTTCACCATCACTTTCAGGGGTGCCAATAATTGTGGCACGTGTTTTATTGAAAACAAGTATTGCTTGATGGGGGATGATGAGAGATTTGTTTTTCTCTGAATAAATAAAGTTTGGATTTTTCTCATTTTTTCAGTGTGAGATAAAGCTACTTCACCAAAAGGTGGATTTTTTTCTAATCTTCACAAGGGTGTCTTTAATCATGGAAGGCACTGTCATCTTTGGCATTTCAGTCTCAGGAGACCATGCTTGATGCACCCTTGGGGTGTCATCAGTTGGATGGGTTGTGACATCGTCTGTTATGGCTGTGCAGTCCCTGTTGCAGTTGGTGCACATGAACTGAGAGGCCTGGGATGCTGAGGATGCTGCAGCATGCTTCTTAATGTCTCTCTTCTCCATTGCGAGATGATCTCTTCTTGTGCCTGCACCTGCGATGCCCTTGCAAATAGTTTAATGCTGGGCAGAACGATCCATGGCCTGTGTTTCCCAGCTATCTAAGGAGATGTTGCAGGTCTTCATGTCTCTCTTGCAGGTGTCCTTAAATCTGAGTGAGGGGTGGCCAACTCTTCTGGTACCATAGCTGCCCGTACAACATGTCTTTTGGCATCTTTCCATCCTCCATGCGTTGAACGTGTCCCAGCCATCGTAGGAGACGTTGGCTCAACAGGGAATGTGTAATATACCATTTGAGATGTATTTGGAAATTATTACATAGATAATAGGAATATATGATGAAATAAAACCCCAATTCCAAAAAAGTTGGGATGTTGTGTAAAATGTAAATAAAAGCAGAATGTGAAGATTTGCAAATCATGGAAACCCTATATTTCACTGAAAATAGTACAAATGCAACATATGCTGAAACTGAGAAATCTCATGGTTTTTTGAAAAATATATGCTCATTTGAATTTAGTGTCAGCAACACATTTCAGAAAAGTTTGAACAGGGACAACAAAAGACTGAAAAAGTTGTGTAATGTTAAAAAAATAGATTAATTGACAACAGGTCAGTAACATGATTGGGTATACAACCCCAATTCCAAAAAAGTTGGGACAAAGTACAAATTGTAAATAAAAACGGAATGCAATAATTTACAAATCTCAAAAACTGATATTGTATTCTCAATAGAACATAGAAAACATATCAAATGTCGAAAGTGAGACATTTTGAAATTTCATGCCAAATATTGGCTCATTTGAAATTTCATGACAGCAACACATCTCAAAGAAGTTGGGGCAGGGGCAATAAGAGGCTGGAAAAGTTAAAGGTACAAAAAAGGAACAGCTGGAGGACCAAATTGCAACTCATTAGGCCAATTGGCAATAGGTCATTAACATGACTGGGTATAAAAAGAGCATCTTGGAGTGGCAGCGGCTCTCAGAAGTAAAGATGGGAAGAGGATCACCAATCCCCCTAATCCTGCGCCGACAAATAGTGGAGCAATATCAGAAAGGAGTTCAACAGTGTAAAATTGCAAAGAGTTTGAACATATCATCATCTACAGTGCATAATATCATCAAAAGATTCAGAGAATCTGGAAGAATCTCTGTGCGTAAGGGTCAAGGCCGGAAAACCATACTGGGTGCCCGTGATCTTCGGGCCCTTAGACGGCACTGCATCACATACAGGCATGCTTCTGTATTGGAAATCACAAAATGGGCTCAGGAATATTTCCAGAGAACATTATCTGTGAACACAATTCACCGTGCCATCCGCCGCTGCCAGCTAAAACTCTATAGTTCAAAGAAGAAGCCGTATCTAAACATGATCCAGAAGCACAGACGTCTTCTCTGGGCCAAGGCTCATTTAAAATAGACTGTGGCAAAGTGGAAAACTGTTCTGTGGTCAGACGAATCAAAATTTGAAGTTCTTTATGGAAATCAGGGACGCCGTGTCATTCGGACTAAAGAGGAGAAGGACGACCTAAGTTGTTATCAGCGCTCAGTTCAGAAGCCTGCATCTCTGATGGTATGGGGTTGCATTAGTGCGTGTGGCATGGGCAGCTTACACATCTGGAAAGACACCATCAATGCTGAAAGGTATATCCAAGTTCTAGAGCAACATATGCTCTCATCCAGACGACGTCTCTTTCAGGGAAGACCTTGCATTTTCCAACATGACAATGCCAAACCACATACTGCATCAATTACAGCATCATGGCTGCGTAGAAGAAGGGTCCGGGTACTGAACTGGCCAGCCTGCAGTCCAGATCTTTCACCCATAGAAAACATTTGGCGCATCATAAAATGGAAGATACGACAAAAAAGACCTAAGACAGTTGAGCAACTAGAATCCTACATTAGACAAGAATGGGTTAACATTCCTATCCCTAAACTTGAGCAACTTGTCTCCTCAGTCCCCAGACGTTTACAGACTGTTGTAAAGAGAAAAGGGGATGTCTCACAGTGGGAAACATGGTCTTGTCCCAACTTTTTTGAGATGTGTTGTTGTCATGAAATTTAAAATCACCTAATTTTTCTCTTTAAATTATACATTTTCTCAGTTTAAACATTTGATATGTCATCTATGTTCTATTCTGAATAAAATATGGAATTTTGAAACTTCCACATCATTGCATTTCGTTTTTATTCACAATTTGTACTTTGTCCCAACTTTTTTGGAATCAGGGTTGTAAAAAGCACATCCCAGAGAGGCTGAGACTCTCAGAAGTAAAGATGAGGAGGGGTTCACTGCTCTGTGAAAGACTGTGTGGGCAAACAGTGCAACAATTTAAGAATAACATTCCTCAATGTAAACTTGCAAAGAATTTGAGGATCACATCATCTATGGTACACAATGTCATTAAAAGATTTAGAGAATCTGGAGAAATCTCTGTACACAAGAGACAAGGCCAAAACCCAACACTGGATGCCTGTGATCTTCAGGTCCTCAGGCGACACTGCATTAAAAACAAACACAATTCTGTCTGCAGGTTAAAACCATATCTAAACAATATTCAGAAACACCGCCACCTTCTCTGGGATTGAGGTTTTTTTATGATGGACTGAGGTGAAGTGGAAAACTGTCCTGTGGTCTGACAAATCAAAATTTGAAATTCTTTTTGAAAATCACAGACACCATGTTACTGGGCTAAAGAGGAAAGGGACCATTCAGCTTGTTATTAACATGCAGTTAAAAGGCCAGCATCTGTGATGGTATAAGGGTGCATTAGTGCACATGACACACATAGCTTGCAGATCTGGAAAGGGATCATTAATGCTGAATGATATATAAAGGTTTTGGAGCAACATGCTGCCATCTAGATGACATCTTTTTTTCAGGGAAGGCCTCCCTTCTTTACTCAAGACAATGCCAAACCACATTCTGCACATATTACAACTGCATGGCTCTGTAGTCATAGAGCCCAGGTGCTAAACTGGCCTGCTTGCAGTCCAGACATGTCTCCCACTGAAAAGATTTGGTATGTTATTAAGCATAAAATATGACAAAGGAGACCCCAAACTGTTGAGCAACTGAAATTGTATATCAGGCAAGAATGGGACAACATTTCAAAACTACACCAGTTGGTCTCCTCAGTTCCCAAATGTTTACAGAGTGTTGTTAAAAGTCAAGGTGATGCAACACAGTGGTAAACATGCCCCTGTTCCAACGTTTTAGAAACATGTTGCTGGCATCTGGTTCAAAATGAGAATGTATTGTATTTTTCAAAAAACAATAAACATTTTCAGTTTCCAGCATTTGATATCTCTTTGTACTATTTTCAATGAAATACAGGGTTTCCATGATTTTCAAAACATTGCATACTATTTGTATTTACGTCTTACACAGTGTCCAAACTTTTTTGGAAGTGGAGTTGTAGAAAATCATTTGCTCCATGAGATTTATTTATAAACCCACACCCATTTATGCTTCAGTTTTAATGGTTTATTACCTTAGAACAACTTGGGTAACAGTATGTATGTGTAGGCTAATTAACAACCACAGTCATTCCACACTACGTATGTGTAAGCTATTTGTTTATTCATAATTCTATGACATTTCATCTATTTCAATCTGAACATCAAATTTAATTTCCTCATGTTATCTTAGAAATTAACCTCAGTCTGTATTTGATTTCCAAGGTTGTGAGTCTAAATGTGTGTTGATTATATTTAGATTTGGAGCAATTTATTCTCTAATGGACACAATGTGTTGATGGAAAATATGAGTGTAAGAGGAACATAGTCATGTTTTTGAAGTACAATGGCAAGGTATGAGATGTCCAACTATTAGCAGCTTTCACTCTCACTTGATTAGTAACACATTTATTCACGCTTACACACTAACCCAGAGTTAAAGGCTGAGTTTCAACAATCTAAGCTATAAATCATGTATTTAGCGCAAGTCTCAAGAGAGCTAGAAAAGTGGAAAAATGTCCAGAAGTTCCAATAAATAATTTTTTTTTAAAAAGAACAGCTCCAAGAACAGCTATTTTTTCACAACTTGCCATAAATGTCAATAAGAAATACCCTAAATGCATGAGAAACATGTTCGACAGAAATATTACACCATTAAATTATTTCTGCAAATGAATTACAAGAGCATACTTTTTCTTCATGTGTGCAAAGGTTATATATTTAAGCTGCTTCAAAGTCTATTCTGATCCCAATTCCAAAATGTAAGACACTGATGAAACGTCAAAATTTCTATTTTAATATTCATTGCAGTTCTAAGTGCACATAGCACAGGACCTATTCTCTCACTGCTTTATAGAGACCTCTGCTGGTAGTAATCACAATATCCTTGGAAAGTAGTTTAAAAACTAATTTCATTTAATCGCAAAACACTTGGCTTAGAAGTCTAAAAAAAAAAAAAAACACCTACATGCAGGGCATTAAAGCTGCAGGAGCAGGGCTGAGAAACTGAGCTTTATACCATACATGCAAGTTAGAGGTCATTGCTGCAAATAAAATAAAATTCAATAAATAAATAGTAATAAGACGCAATATTCTAATAGCTAATAACCAAGATTACAGGCGACACTGGTGCTACATTTAATCTACAACTCCTGAGAACTAAAGATTTCAGACACTTCCAACATAACATGTAACATTTTATTCTAATTCTTAATAAATCTTCATAAAGTGAAAAAGGTCTCAATTCTGAACATTATGTTAGTTTGATACAAACATGCACAATACTGTTTGTGAGCAAAAAAAATAATAAATCAAAGGCATTGATTTATTGTAAAAGTTTCAATAATAGAACTACTCTGGTATTATAAGAGCTTAATGCTGTAGCCAAGACTCCATAAACAAAATCGTCTCTATCATGTATTTTTTTTTGTGTGTGTGTTTCAGTGTGGTTAAAAAAAATTATTCTTCAAAAAGTACAAACAAACACAAAGTATTTTGACAGAGTACTTCATTCATCCCTTCAATGCATTTTGCTGTTCATGGTACCCCAATTCCATTGTAACAGTACTGAGTTAGGTCACAAAAACTGATAAGGTTAGAGATTCAATTTTTTTTAGATGTTTTTAACATTACTTGGTGAATGACAGTTTGTTTGTTTTTCTAATTTTAGAATAAGCAATATTTTATGCTTTATTTACTTACTTGTTTATTTTTCTGTGCAAAATCTGTCACCACTTTGGCAGAAAATATAACTAAATCAACATATCTGTGTAGAATATGGTGCTTTATTTAAATTTTTTTTTTTTAATTTAAAAAGAATATATAAATCCCTTCAAATGAGCCACAAAAGTGACACAAGGCCCTGCAATGTTACAGTATGACTGGAATGATAATAGATAGTGTGAAATTAGAGTCTACTATGAAGTCACAGAGGGTGTTTCAAAGGTCCGCTTGAGCGGAATGAAGCCCACTTGGCCAGTGTTTCCCCATTCAGTAGTGGTTAGATGTACAGGAATGTTTTACAGGCAGAACAGCAATGATGCCTCATTGGGTCTGAGCAGGTCTGTTTTTCCTCTCCTGCCAGTTTCTCTCTCTCAGACTCAGTTCTGCATCTGTGAAGGCTGCAGGACCCCAATTGGTGATCTTCTGAGGGCCTTTTGGGCCTGAACATGCGCGCGCACGTGCACACACACAAATAAAATGACAATGTGTGAACATTCAAGAAATACCATGTAGAACTGATGAAAAACACATCCAGGCATGGATTAAAGAAGAGTAAAGAAAAAGGAAGAAGAAAGGGGTCTTATAATAAAAAAGGTACAATAAGGGTTGGAAGGTGAGCAAAAATACAGATCATTACCTGGCTCTATAAGACGTATAAGTCCCTCATGATGAGCCACCTTGTCCTTCCAGCTTTTTGTGTTATTAGCAGCATCCTCCAGTTTCTTCGTTACCTCCTGTTCATTCGGACACACATGATCAAAGAAGTCAAACATTTAACTCCATCAGGCCACTTGAGGGTGTTCTAAACCAAAAATAAAGATAATACCTTAGGCCCATACAGATGTTCTGAGGTTAAAAATCCCCAACTGACTTCAAATGCATTGCTTGTTATTAAAGGCTTGAACCAGTGTTGTATTCGAGTCACTAAACCTCGAGTCCGAGTCCAGTCTCGAGTCCCCAGTGTTCAAGTCCGAGTCAAGTCCAAGTCATTAAAAAAAAAATTCGAGTCGAGTCCAGTCCAATACTGATCCGAGTCAAGTTCGAGTCGAGTTCAACACTCCAACTGCACCATCTGACGGTGGCTGTTTTAGCAACATTAACATTAGTTTGTTCCTGAACATGATGTATGAACAGGTGAATGTGCGTTCTCTTTGTCAGGGAGCGCAAAGTATTCTGTCAGAGATGGTTGGGAGACGGATGTAAGTGCAGAAGGTGTGCTTATTAATACAAGCAAAGACAGGTAAACAATCCAGAACGGCAGGCAAAATCATAAAATGGTAAAACAGGCAGTAGGTCAAGCCAGGCACAAACAGGCTATCGTAGACTCGGCAGAATCAAAAACAAGAAACAGGAAATCAGGGATCAGGAAACCAAACAAGGAAATAAGGCTCAGTAATGTGTCAGCAACACAACTCAATACTTTACAAAGTAAGTGTGTTTTCACAGTTTTTATATAGGCACACTGATTGCGCCTTAATCCTGTGCTGGTGCAAGTCGTTTATGGCATGCACGTGAGTCTGCATGGCGCGCATGCTGTCCAGAGCGCGCCCGAGAGTTTATCTGATGCATGCGCCAAGGCACGCAGGTGTGACACTCTTATACAAAATTAGTACAAAAATTAATGTACATATAAATAGCTTATGCCAAATTATCATGGCATGTTACAAAAAAAATAAAGAAAAAATCCGAGTCCTTGTCTCCATTTTCCGAGTCCTAATGCAGTTAATGCACGAGTCCAAGTCCAAGTCATCAGTGCTCAAGTCTGAGTCGAGTCACGAGTCCTTAAAATTAGGGCACGAGTTGGACTCGAGTCAGAGTCCTGGACTCGAGTACTAAAAGCCTGGGTTGAACTGCAAACAAGCTATTATTTCATCATTTCAACACATCTCATCATCCAACCAGGACTGTCAGGATTAGGAACAGGAAAACTGCTGACAGGAGAATCATTGCCACTCCTCATATAAACTGGGACAACTGCGAGTGATGGTATTTTATCCGTTTTTATTCCATCCACATTCACTGGATATGAGCAACTGTGCGTTCTGATTGGCTACTCTACTACTAGGCTATCAGCTCATATACCATGAGTAGAGAAAAGGAAAATGGCAGAGCGTGTTGCTGAACCAACTGAGGACGAAATAAAAACTACTCAAAAACAAAAAAACCCCCAAATTGTTAGCAAGTATTTAAAAGAAACAGAAATAGCTAAAAGAATATAGTCCCCCCCCCCCCCCCCCCCGCAAAAAAAAAAATCTCCTGTTCCACACTCCAGCCCAGTCAGTTTAAAGTGCCATTCCACCATTGGATGTATTCTTTGGCATAAAATACAATATATTTTATGACAACATGACTAGACAGAGAAATCTTTTAGCTTCAAAATGATATATCAAACATAATTTTTTGACAACGACAAGTATATTAATTTTGCGACCAAAGTCACCTACCCTTTTAATTTCCGCACGGTAGTGAAACGTGATGTCATCGGCAGGTTCCCCTTCTTGTGTACCACGTGTCGGTCTATTTTTAGACCAGGAAACCCCCAAAGTGAGAGAATCATTTCTCCTCGTGTATGGGGGCCAAAAAAATTGCGAAAAATTTTGAGTTAATCTTTCAGTTAGCTAGATTTATTGGTATTAGCTAGATTTATTGGTATTAGCTAGATTTATTGGTATTAGCTAGATTTATTGGTATTATTTTTATCGTGTTCTATCCGCCATTGCTGATATGTGCCACGTCACACGTCACACGGTACACAAGAAGGGGAACCTGCCGATGACATCACGCGCGGAAATTAAAAGGGTAGGTGACTTTGGTCGCAAAATTAATATACTTGTCATTGTCAAAAAATTATGTTTGATATATCATTTTGAAGCTAAAAGATTTCTCTGTCTAGTGATACCATTTATATATGTTGTCAAAATATATTGTATTTTATGCCAAAGAATACATCCAATGGTGGAATGGCACTTTAAGTTGGTTTGCCAACCTTCCAAAAAAAAAACCCTGAAGAAGAAGAAGAAGAAAAAGAAGAAAACCCCCAAAATACAAAAAAAGCCCAACAAAATATAGAATAAAAGTATTTGATGGTAAGAACATAACTTTTTATTTTTCAAGAATTATTATTGCATTTTTCACAAATTGCCACTGTCATTTCGCCAGTTTGTTTACATTCTAAGCAGAAATTATTTTGTCAGGTGCTTTGTATAAAGATTTTATTCATCGAATTTGCAAAAAATAAAAATGCTCCATTTCTCAAAATCCAGTGAATGTGGATAGAATAAAACAGTTATTCCACTCAATCTTGTCGTACATAGCTTATAGCCGACTCAGCGGCTATTGGCTCATGTATGACTCGATTTCATGGAATAACTTAAATATGGACCTTGATCCTCAGGCTCTGAGGCATGTGTCAAAAAAAAAAACCCACCACACTTTACTGTAGCACTGTATCAGTGCTTTATTCGTTCGGTCATAAAAATGTGACCAGTGAAGTCCAAAGCTTTGTTTCAGCACACAGTCACCATTACAAAAACAAAAAAAAAAAAAAAAAAAACTACAGCTTGCGTTTTGTGTTTGAAGAAAGTGAATTAGTGATAGACAATTTTTGTCTGGGTTGTTTGTTTGTTTTTGTTTGTTTGTTTGTTTTGGGGGGACTCATATTAGCAAAGGGTTGTCTATGTATAAGAAAATGTATTAATAATATAAGTGACAAAATCAACAAGCACAACAACAAGCCTCATGTTTTACAGATCAGTGCACACCTTACTATCTGCACGTCATCATTGTGACCACCAGGTTCCACTAGCAGGCATCGTGTTGTGTTAACTTTTTATGCCTCCGCCACCTTAAGGTGCAGGAGGCATTATGTTTTCGGGTTGTCTGTCTGTCTGTCTGTGCGTGCGTCCGTCCCAAAACCTTGTGAACGCGATATCTCAAAGGCTAATGAAAGGAATTTCACCAAACTTTCACCATTTGTGCATTTGGGGACAAAGATAAACTGATTAGATTTTGAGATCAAAAGGTCTAAGGTCAAGGTCACCGTGAGGTCAAATGTCTGTTCACTTGCGTCCATCCCGAAACCTTGTGAACACGATATCTCAAAGGCTAATGAAAGGAATTTCACCAAACTTTCACCGTTTGTGTGCTTCGGGACAAACATGAACTGATTAGACTTTGAGATCAAAAGGGCTAAGGTCAAAGTCACTGTGAGGTCAAATGTCTGTCCGAAAACCTTGTGAACACAATATCTCCAAGGCGAATGAAAGGAATTTCACCAGACTTTTACCATTTGTGCAGTTGGGGACAAAGATAAACTGATTAGATTTTGAGATCAAAAGGTCTAAGGTCAAGGTCACTGTGAGGTCAAATGTCTGTCTGAAAACCTTGTGAACACAATGTCTCCAAGGCTAATACAAGTAATTTCACCAGGTCAAGATTACTGTGAGGTCAAATGTCCATCCCCAAATCACAACTTAATAAGGCGTGTAGTCTACCGGGCGGAGGCATCCCCATCGACGCCGTTGGCATCGAGTTCTATCTAGTTTCCAAATGAGTTGGGAGGAAAGCGTCTTTGCTTCAGAAGATATTATTTTGCCATCACTTATATTTAGCAGGTGATCGGCATAAGTGTTTTAAAATCATACAGTGCCTGTCTGAACTAAAGATCGAGAAGACAGTAGTCCATAGATTTTTAAATATTCAAAACCCATTTCAAACCACTGCTGTTATCAGTATAAAACTGCAAGTGAGCCAAAAAGAAAATGAAGCAACATGCTAGTAAACTCTAGGGAGCAACTAGCTCAGTCTTGTCCACAGAACATTACAGAAAAATTACATGAAATTAGGTGTCATGTCTGTGTGCATACCATTCTGCCCCATTAAATAACACGACTACTAATGATGCTCTGAAGGTCAAAAAGGCTCGACAGTCTACTAGGTAAACAAGCAAAACAATGCTAGGGACAGACAAAAACGTGTGTAGGACCTCATATTGCTCCAGCGCGCTTTGCCTCTCCATCTCCAGTCTCTGTAGTTGCTGCATGGCATCCTGCAGCGCACGATCCTTTTCCAATCGTACTTTTTCCAGCTCCTCTTTCTCGGCCTTTGTCTGAGAGATGGCCTGCTGCTGCTGCAGGTGGATCTGCTCCAGCTCTGAGCGCTTTGCTGCCTCCTCCTCCAGCAATCTGCATCACACACAGACCTGCTTTAGGGTCGACTAGGTTTATTGTTTTGCTTTTGTTGTGCAAAGTCTTTGCATGATGTGTGAACATATTTGAATGTACTTTCTTCAAAAGCTGTAAGCAGCAAGGAAATTTGAGAAAACTCCTGATAAATATTATTTCAGGATATATAACCAATAAAATCCCAGAAAGCAATTAACCTTTTAGTATGAACTGTTACATCAATTAAGAAAAGGTCTATACAAGGACTGCATTATGTTTTAAGGTTTTACACAAGACAGACCTTTCAAAGGCTGATTCATAATTAAAACTTTTATTTTTTCCATTGAACAAAAAGGGTTTAAAAGCAATTTTTATTTTTTGCAAACAATTCTGATGTATTGGATTTATACTTAAGGCTTTTAGAACCATTATTTTTGCTCTGTACACAGTTTCTCCAAAGACTTTTACCAACAAAACAATTCTCCTCATTTTAAAGAGCAATTTAATTTTGTGAAAGCATTCAAAGGTCTGTTTATGTTTTTATATCTTTATTCATTTAATTATAATAAATTCTTCAACAGTAACTGGCCTAGCCCTGTGATGACCTGGCGACTTGTCCAGGGTGTACCCCGCCTTTCGCCCGTAGTCAGCTGGGATAGGCTCCAGCTTCCCTGCGACCCTGTAGAACAGGATAAAGCGGCTAGAGATAATGAGATGAGATGAGTAACTGGCCTTCACTTCCTTAATCTTCCCCTACCTCAAACTGTCTTAAATCACCATCCAAGGTCTATTTCTTCATTTATCAGCACTGCACTGATTGTAACTCTGTATACACTAAATATATGAACACTGTTGTTTGCCAACTTGCAAAATCTGATGAGAAATATTCTCACAAGTTCATATGTTGAAACATCGGTACATGAATGCAGGGGGTGGACAAATAAAAAAAAATTTAAAAAAGACTTGTGCCCGAAAGTTTTTAAATATTCCTTCTACCACATTCTTAAAATACAGGGTGTTTCAAAAAATTTGATATTATTTCACAATCTAACTTTGCCAATTCTTGTTCAATTGACCTCAAATTTTAACAGCATGTATGGAAACAGGTCAAAATTTTATATTTAATGTTTTTTGTTTTTATCTTTTTAGGTATAGAAATGCCATTCACTGGAAAAGAAAAGGTGTTTTGTGTGTTAGAGTACGCTCGAACACAGTCAAACAAGACTGCAGTGTACATTTATGAGAGAATTCTCTAAAAATGCACCAACTGCAATGCGGATTTGGACACGGCACAGAAAGTTCAAAGAGGAAGGCTGTCTGTGTCTCAGGCAGCGCGCATATTGAAAATTTGTGAAATCGTTCATGGAATCCACATATCTTTGAATTTCTCATTCATATTTTGAGGAATAAATCTTATATTGCTCAACATTAAGCCTGTTCGGTTTCATTTACCTAGACTATATAGTTTCTGGGATATTTACATCTCAAATAATATCAAAATTTTTGAAACACCCTGTATATACTACAACTAGGCCTTAGTAGGGTTTGGTAAAGTGCTGAGCTAGTAATAGGTCAGCACAAAAGCAGGAAGACAACAGACCTGTGCTAGGTCAGACTGGAAACAGCATTTCACATGCCTCACATGTGTCACTGTCTCTGTTACTTCCCCCTCCAATGAAAAGGACTGTATTATTTGTATTGGTGCTTAATGACACTTACTCAGTGTTCTTTGTTGGCATGTCATACTAATTGCTCACTAGGGTGTGTACTTCTGAAGCAAATAGCACACATTAATTGATATGAGGGTAAAAATTCAATGTATGAAAGAGACATTTAAAAGCATGTTATCCTTAAGAAGTGGGAGATCACACCACTTTTACTGGGAATGACAATAAGATATCCATGCAGGATTATAGTTCTCTATCTGTAATAAATTATGAAAAATATATGACTGAATAGTCTCTGTGTCAGCCCTGTGATGACCTGGCGACTTGTCCAGGGTGTACCCCGCCTCTCGCCCATAGTCAGCTGGGATAGGCTCCAGCTTGCCTGCGACCCTGTAGAACAGGATAAGCGGCTACAGATAATGGATATGACTGAGTAAGGTGGTGTAGTGGTTAGCACTGTCACTTCACAGCAAGAAGGTCCTGGGTTCGAGCCCAGCGGCCGATGGGGGTCTTTCTGTGTGGAGTAATCCACACCTTCATAACATCTCGGCTGGATTACTGTAATGCACTTTATTTTGGAGTCAGCCAGTCCTCCCTCGCACGTCTCCAGCTGGTGCAAAATGCAGCCGCTTGCCTCCTAACTGGAGCACGTAAGAGGGAGCACATAAGTCCCATCCTGGCCTCCCTCCACTGGCTGCCTGTGCACTTTAGAGTCCATTTTAAGATTCTTTTATTTGTTTTTAAGTCTTTAAATGGTCTCCCCCCACCTCTCTGAGCTCCTTCAACCCTACGCTCCTGCTCGGTGCCTCAGGTCAGCTGATCTGCTGCTCCTGGAGGTACTGAGGTCCAAATGGAAGCTCAGAGGGGACAGAGCTTTCTCCACTGCTGCTCCAAAATTATGGAACAAGCTACCATTGCACATTAGGCAAGCCTCCTCACTGTCCATTTTTAAAACCAGTCTTAAAACCCATTTTTACTCCTTGGCCTTTCAGTCCGCATGAGGCTCTGCTCTTGTTTTAGTGTTTTATGGTTTGCTTTTATTTATTGTTTTATTTTTTCTAATTGTTTTTAAAAACAACGAAACAACTGTTCTACTGTCTGTTTTATTTATTTCATTGCTTTTAATTGTTTTATGTCTTTATGTACAGCACCTTGTTTTCAACTATGGTTGTTTTAAAGTGCTATATAAATAAAGTTGAGTTGAGTTTGCATGTTCTCCCCATGTCTGTGTGGGTTTCCTTCAGGTGCTCTGGTTTCCCCCACAGTCCAAAGACAAGCAGGTTAGGCTAACTGGTGGCTCTAAATTGACTGTAGGTGTGAATGGTTGTTTGTCTATGGCTACATCCACACGACAACAGCAACGAGATGTTATATAAAAATATATCGCGTCCAAATGGGCAACGATCAGTAAAATATCAGGTCCATATGGCAACGCAACGCTTGCTGAAACCGATGCAATACACATGCCACACCTCTAGGGGCGCTGTAAGACGGTCCCTTCGGAGACACCAGAACAATAGAAGAAGTAAGGACACATGCGCATAAACTATTATGCGCAAGACTTCATATTAGCCACAAAGTCAGGAAAATCTGTTCGTAAAATTACATTATAATGACCAAATACAATGAAAAGTATTTTTCCAGTCTCACCTGTGAAAGGTAATCCCATGTGATCTCGTTTGGACGGCAAACCTGTTGTTACAGTTAAACGCAGCTAATCTTTATTCTCCACTTTGACCTCTCCAATATGGCGGCGAGGATGACGTATGATTCTACGCGGAAGGCGGCGTCTTTAATGGTCCGGAATAAATTGAATGCTACACGTTGATGGATTAATTTGTTGTTTCTCACCTGTGAAAGGTAATCCCATGTGATCTCGTTTGGACGGTAAACTTGTTGGTACAGTTAAACGCAGCACATGAATCTTTATTCTCCGCTTTGACCTATCCAATATGGCGGCGAGGATGACGTATGATTCTACGCGGAAGGCGGCATCTTTAATGGTCCGGAATAAATTGAATGCTACACGTTGATGGATTAATTTGCTCTTCTACGCCCTTTTTGAGGAATGTATTGTAGGACTAAAACCAACATCTGAAGAGGTGAGATCGCTCCTTTTTTTCCCTATTTTTGCTGGCGGGATTGACTCTGCCCTACGGGCTATTCTCTCTCTCTCTCTCACTTTGCACCATTACACAATAAATATTCACAGTGAAAATATTTTGTAAGCGCGTTTCATGAACCAAGTTATAGGATTTGTTGACAACTCGCATCGAGTTCGTTACACTTCTACCCGGCGTGAAGCACTCACAGTCATGTGGTTGTGACGTCATCGTAAACAAATCCGTTCTACTCATCCAGACGACTTCACAACGGCAACGTTGCCAGATCTTTCCACTCTGGAACCCGTTCTCAAAAAGATTGCGTTTTGGGCACCCAAAACGCCGGTGCCGTGTGGACGCCAGGCCTAAACGATAAGCAATTGTATCGGAGTCACCTGAATCTGCTGCCGTGTGGACAGGGCCTATATGTGTCAGCCCTCCGATGATCCAGGGTGTACCCCGCCTCTTGCCCATAGTCAGCTGGGATAGGCTCCAGCTTGCCTGCAACCCTGTAGAACAGGATAAGCAGCTAGAGATAATGGATATGACTGAGTAAAGTGGTGTAGTGGTTAGCACTGTCACTTCACAGCAAGAAGGTCCTGGGTTCGAGCCCAGCGGCCGATGGGGGCCTTTCTGTATGGAGTTTGCATGTTCTCCCCGTGTCTGTGTGGGTTTCCTCCAGGTGCTCTGGTTTCCCCCACAGTCCAAAGACATGCAGGTTAGGCTAACTGATGGCTCTAAATTGACTGTAGGTGTGAATGGTTGTTTGTCTATGTGTGTCAGCCCTCTGATGATCCAGGGTGTACCCCGCCTCTTGCCCATAGTCAGCTGGGATAGGCTCCAGCTTGCCTGCGACCCTGTACAGGATAAGCAGCTACAGATAATGGATGGATGGATGGATGGATGGATGGATGGATGGATGGATGGATGGATGGATGGATGGATGGATGGATACACATACTAGGCAGCCAAAATGCAGTGACTAACACCAACTTTTTCCTACAACAAGAAGCAGCATCTATCAGTGCAGTGGGGACTGATATTAACAGGCCACCATGGAGTTTGTCAAAAAAAAAGCATTTAAATTGGTGTGTAATTTCCTCAAGGGAGTAGGGAGGAAAACACCTACATGACTGGTCTTGAATTAAATAAAACCACAAAGTAGCACCTGCAAAATTGATGGTATTGCCCCAGGTCCCTTTGTAAGTCTAAGACGGCTCATGACTGATGAGAAAGTTAAAAAGAAACTGACAGTGTGAAAAGTCTTTGGCACCCTCATTTTTTCATACAAACTTTATCAGTTTCTATTTTATGACTTCTACATTATCGAGTCAGTACAAAAACATTTTAGAGTTCCAAACATTCGTTTTCCAGCACAAAATTAAATGTTACAGAAAAAAAGTTTGTATCTGAGCAGCATATTACATAAGAGAGCACTTTTCAGATTAAAAAAGAAAACATAATGAAGGCTGCTGGGTTTTGGTGCAAAATGAAGAAGCGAGTGTGACAGTCAAAGTGTCCAGAAGAACTGTGGCTGGTTCTGTAAGATGCTCAGTAAAACCTACAGCTCATTTCCTTATAAAACTGCACTCACTGTACCGGAGACTACTATGTTTTTTAGCAAATGGTTGTCTCACTCCAAATATGGAATTTTATTTGTTTCATTTATTATGGCTTACTGCAGTTTATAGTATATTTATAGTATATTTTTTATGTTGAAACATTTAATTTCATTATTTTAAAGCCATTTCTGGTCTACAGCATTTCTTTACATGTGCCTAAGACTTTTGCACAGTACTATGTCTGTGTGGTATTAGACCTAATCAACAGTAAGAAGATAGCAATTCCATTAATAAAATATTCGCAATAAACCTGCTAACATTTGCCTAATGCACTCTGATTTGTATAGTTGCACGTATTCAAATCTTCAAATCTTTACACCTATACTACCCTATCTGTGAATATACTGTGTGTTGTGTGGGTACCTGGCCTGCAGTTTGCGAACAGTCTCTTCATCCTGCCTGGCCTGCTTCTCATCCTCTAGTGCCTCCTCCAGGCGATGGTACATATCCTCCATCTCCCGGACACGCTGCAGATACTGCTCTAGCTCACTGGACTTTTGTGCCACCTGCTCCTCCATCTGCAGCCTCACCTAATATATGAACATAAATATTACTACAGTTTACCTGGGGGGGAAAAAATCATCATTTGAAGGTCTAATTTGAAAGGAACATGGTATTTGTTGTCATAATTGACCACTTGATGAACAGATACTATCCTGGAACTTCAGCACAAATTTAGAATGCTTTTACAGTTTTCGTAGCACGTTAACTATTTCTGTAATTTCTTCCTACTTCCAACTCATATAGAATTTGGAATTTATTTTCTTACCGTGCTTAATTCTGTATTTATGTCTGAGGTCTGAAGATCTGATTAAATTCTCAGTACCTCAGTGTAACTCAAGTCTGAATATGGCCCAAAGGCATGTATGTAACTGGATAGTTAGGCATGGGGTTTTTGTTATTGTTGTTGTTTTTTCTTCCTTGCTGTGAACTTCATAACATTTGAATTTAAAACAAATCAGTGTTCGTTAAAGGAAGCACAGGTGGCTTGAATATGGGGGTATTTCCATCTTGGGTGAACTACATATGAATCTCGATTTCAGGGGGTCAGGTATTTGAGGCATGATTTTGGTTTGGGTTCTGAGAACTGTCCGAAACAAACTTTGGGAAACCCTAACTGGTCGTCACATTTCAACACAGTATGAACAGAGCTGTTCAAACAAAGAGGAGGAGACAGTTAGTAAACTGTGCAGGCAAAAATCTCCACCGTTTTCCACCCCCATCCATTCACACGTCAATACTAGCTTCTGCTGTGGGGGAGGGTAGGCAGTTGGGATATTTCGGTTTTGGAGAGACTTTTGTGAACTGTAGCACTCTGAGTTTGAATAAAAGAGAAAAATTTTATGACATTTCTCTCGTTTACATCTGTTCACTACTTTAAAAACATAGTTGTCTGCTAAATTCATCTAAGTCCCGAAATACTGATTCCACAAAAAAAGCCCCATTGATCTGACTTGAAAGAGAAAAAATGGCTCCAACCAGCCAACTTGTTAAACTTAGCAGTAACAGAGATAAACACTCCATCATATCATTTTTCTGCATTCAACGTTTATGCCTTTGGACTTGTGTATTTAAACCACAAGTTTTCAATAGAGTTCAAATTATGTGACTGAGATGGTAACTGCCAAACACTGATCTTGTGTTTTGTTAATCAGTTCTGCAAATATATGTAGCTCATCATCTTTTTGAATGCTATAGAGGATTTCGGCCTATGTCATTGTTTCCATACCGACAATATTTATGCCGCCATTTTGACGGTCACAAATATGGCGACTACCAGTAGCGATACACTGTTGATCATGACGAAGTCTCATTGTCGAGTATTTTATCCGGCCTAGATGATGCGAGTAAGAAGCGATATCACCAGAAAATCAATGATGCTGGTGTACGTGATCCGTACACGTTACCAGGCTATCTTTTTCTGGCTTTGCAGCGCGGGTGATCTTCCTGACCTGCAGTCAGGCGTGTGGGAAATACCAGGGAAAAAACATAAAAGAAAAAGGAGCGAGATGCAGAAAACACCTTCACTATCCAGCGACGTAGGGCATTTACAGGGCGAGCAGAGGGAGAGGTATTTGCAAAAATTGAGGTTAGCAGGCTTAGAGAACGACGTTTACCTGCTTCCACCAGGATTGTTCACTGACGTACGGAAGTACACGAAGCCCTCGTCTTTACCTGACTTCGGCCCACATGATCTGTATACCTATGTCGTTAAAAAACAGGCTGGGTAACATGCCTACATCAGTGGGTCGTCCCTGGAGCCGGTGTTCGCCATCTTATTACAGCTAAGGTTTGTTCACATTTTCATTTACTTTCGGTCCTCAGGATAAACAAAATGTTATTAAATGTCATTGAAATAACTTCTTAGTCTGTTGAGACATGGCCCGTTATAAATTTGCTGTTACCAGGCAATGACCAAGAACTGTATTATTAGGGTCGGTGTAGTTGTAGCAGTGCACTAGCAGCTAGCTGTTAGCACTAGCTAATGTCAACAACATAGTAGCTGGTATGTTACTGTAGCAATGTTTACGTTCAGTCATTTGGATGACTGTTAAAACCTTTCAGCCTCAAGTTTTTCCTTTACTGTATTTACTAGTTTACTGAGCTAGTGCGCTCAGGCAGGCTGGGAGCGAGCGCGCTAGCTCCCAGCCTGCCCGAGCTAGCGCGCTTGCTCCCAGCCTGCCCGAGCTAGCGCGCTTGCTCCCAGCCTGCCCGAGCTAGCGCGCTTGCTCCCAGCCTGCCCGAGCTAGCGCGCTTGCTCCCAGCCTGCCCGAGCTAGCGCGCTTGCTCCCAGCCTGCCCGAGCGCACTAGCTCAGTAAACTAGTAAATACAGTAAAGGAAAAACTTGAGACTGAAAGGTTTTAACAGTCATCCAAATGACTGAACGTAAACATTGCTACAGTAACATACCAGCTACTATGTTGTTGACATTAGCTAGCTTGACCTTCAAAATGGCGGACACCGGGGCGTCACGTGACCTGTGACGTCACGTCGAAATCCTCTATAGCTATAGCCAAGTCTGAACCTCCTGGCAGAGGCAATCTGTCAGTCTTGCGCACTGTGGTGCATGCACCTGAAGGCGTGCCCTGGGGCTGCGCGCACGTCGAGCAGACTCCAGCACGCGCGCCGTTAACGATGCGCACCTGAACTTAATTAAGGAGCTATGTGTGTACCTATTTAAGGACTGTTCTGATGCATGATCAGTGCGAAGTATTACACTACGTCAGTACGCATTACCGAGCCATTCAACCTGAGTGCGATTTCCTGGTTTCCTGATTCCTGTACCTGTTCCTCGTTTTCACTCTGCCTCTGATATCCTGTTTGAGCCTCGCCCGACCCTTTGCTTGTTTAACGTTTTGGATTTAGCCTGCCGATTTGGACTGTTTGTCTATGTGTGTGTTTTTCATCACTGTAAATAAACATCACTTCTGCATTTACATCCGCCTACCTCGTACCTGACAGAATCAGGTTTCAGGCTGAAATATTTCGGTATTTAGCAAAATTTAAACTGTACCAGAAACTTTTTCTTATGGCCCAAATTTGGTATTTAAGTCTTTGTGCATTTTTATATCCATTACTTGATTTATGCAGGTCAGCAATCATCTGTCTCGTGTCGAAAGGTTTTTTTTTTCTTCCCATAGTACTATATAACAAAAGGATTTTATACATGTACAACTTCATATTTATACCCAAAGTTAACATGATGGTTAAAGACAACAGCAGCTTCTGAGGACTCTGAGACCAATGATTGTTAGTGAGCTGGCTTGTGTATTTATTACACTTATTTGTTTGGGTGTCAATAATTTTGGCACAAATACACTTTAAAAATTTTTTTACTCAAAATATAAATAATTTCTCCTTTTGTCTGAGTGGGAAATATTATTGTATGTAATGTGTATTTTATACATTAATTTTTATGAATAATATGAATAAAATTCATAAAACTGTTGTGATTCACCCATTTTACATGTAGATATAAAAAATATCTGTGCTTTAAGTGTTTTAATGTGATACTCATGTGTGTGTGTGTGTGTGTGTGTGTGTGTGTGTGTGTGTGTGTGTGTGTGTGTGTGTGTGCGTGCGTTTGAGTGAGAACGTGACTTGACTGTGTGTGACTTGATAGGTTGTTACTCTGTAATTAATCAGATCTGTGTAGCTGTGTATGCTTCCACATTTTAGAGAATAACAGTCGAAAAGAGAAGTTATGCCTGAATTGACTTCCTATACTATTACAAAAGATAGTTGAAAGCAGTTAAAGTCACCAACAGGCAAAGCACAGTCCGAGACTAAGAAGGGACTTTTTCATTAGGAAATTCCAGTAACAGTGTTTAGTAAAACTAGGCCATAGCCAGACACTAAAATGAGCAGCAGTCAAAACACTGAAGATAAGCTGTGTGAATAGTAATGTTATAGTGTAAGAATTAGTAGAAACCATTTTCTCCTTCTCCATTTCAGCTCTGTAAAGGTCCTCCAACTGGTTCTGGGTCTGCAGACGTCTGCGTTCCTCCTCAGCTGCTGTGGTTGCTGCCTCATCCAATTTCTGACCAATAGTGACAAATAATGACAAACATGCTTTAATTTATCTTCATGTTAAGGTTGTAGGAATGCAAGAGGTGCAATTTTTATGCTTACACTGAATTTAACAAATGTTTTTGTCAGTCACGCTGCATAAGGTGATAAAATAAGTGCCAAATGAAACATGTAAACATAAGCAAAGAATAAAATACGACAAGGCAAGTTGTTATAGAAACAATGGTGGTATAAATGTAATGGATCCACAGCACTGTGCACTATTCTGAGCACTATGTCGCCAAGTTTACATTAGACCGTATCTGTCTCGTTTTCTTCGCGGATGCACTGTCCGTTTACATTAAAACGCCTGGAAACGCCAGGAAACGGGAATCCGCCAGGGTCCACGTATTCAATCCAGATCGTGTCTGGTCCGGTGCTGTGTAAACATTGAGAATACGCGGATACGCTGTGCTGAGCTCTAGCTGGCGTCGTCATTGGACAACGTCACTGTGACATCCACCTTCCTGATTCGCTGGCGTGGTCATGTGACGCGACTGCTGAAAAACGGTGCGGACTTCCGCCTTGTATCACCTTTCATTGAAGAGTATAAAAGTATGAAAATACTGCAAATACTGATGCAAATACTGCCCATTGTGTAGTTATGATTGTCTTTAGGCTTGCCATCCTTCCACTTGCAAGTGGTAAGTGACGCGCATGCCCGATATGCACTGAGATCACAGACACAGCGGCTCAGTCCCAAATCACTGTTCGTGCACTTCACTCGCGCGCTCTGTGAGCTGCGCAGAGCCGGAGTGCGCACCCTCCAGAGGGCACTCGCTGTTCAGGGCGGAGTGATTTGGAGCACAGGATGCCTGCGGAGCCGAGCGTATCCGTGTATTGGCGTTGCTGTGTGCACGCGAATCGTGTATTGGCGTTGCTGTGTGCATGCTAATCGTTTTAAAAACGTTAATCTGATGATCCGCTGATACGGTCTAATGTAAACACCACCTTACACAGCATAGAATTCTTCATTCTGATTGTTCAGAGGGTGGTGAATAATTCTACTTAGTATAAATACACAGGTGATTATCGGAAACCTCGAGCGACTCGGCAGAATGGCGGCCAATCACTTTGCCACCATGAGGAAGAATTACAAATTATGAAAGAAAATCCTGTTCCTAAAAGCACTAAAGATGCTACTAAGTTTGGTCTAAAACTACTCAAAGGTAACATGGAATTGGGATTTATTTTATCCATTTCAAAACAAAGTACTTTATGTGACTCGGCATGGAGAAGTGACACAAGTCTGTGCTGTACCTTTATTACATTTGCCGCTTTTGAAGCTTGAAATAAATTATTGTTTATATTATTTTTTTTTATAATCACCTGTGTATTTATACTAAAACAATTATCCATCTCAGGCTCAATGAATATCTGTGAATAATAACCGTAGCTTTGTCTTGGTTATTATTCACCGCTATTCACTTTGCTCTGGGCGAATAACTGTTAAATAACAAGACAGCTCAGGTGGTAATGCCAGCTGCAAAACGAATCGCAGCTTATGCGCTCATTGGAATACGTTACTGTTTCTATAGTAACAACTTGTACAAATACTCCACCTAAATAGAATGTGTACTTGTTGATACAGTGTTGAGTGACATTCATTTAGCATTTATAGTCTCAGGTGTCAATGTTATGTAGGTCACATATAAAGCTGCTTCTTTTAGTTTTCCAACACCTAATGCTCTAACATTAGGTGTTTGTATATGAACTCTAGAAGTGTGGTTAAGAAGTGTAGTGAACTGCAAGCCTTGTTGATTGGACAGGACCTTGTCTTCTGTGTGGAGTCATGGTTCAAAGACTACATTCTGGACTGCGAACTACTCCCTGCTTCTGATTTCACCATCCATAGACGGGACAGGGGTGAAAGAAAAGGTGGCAGAGTCTTCTTGGTAGTCAGATAACATACTGAGTCTCCGACGCAACGACCTTGAAACCGATGCAGAAATTTTGGCATGTTAACTTCACCCAAGTGAACGGCTAAGTTATTGGCTATTGTGTATTATAGGCCTCCAGACTCGGATTTAAACTACCTAAAGGAACTAAAAAAAGCAACTTGTCTGGCTTCTAAAGCTGGTTTTGACCAGATTATTGTGATTGGCTATTTCAACCTCTCAGAGATTGATTGGTCTACGGGAACGGCGACTACCGGAGACTGTTTGCATAATTATTTCACCAAAATGGTTAAAGACAATTATTTTTGGCAGTTGATTGACTTTCCAACCAGAGGAGACAATATTTAATTCTAACTACCATTCCTGAGAAATTCCGGTATATTCATGGCTTCAGTGATATTCTTTTTACTGACCGTAAGTTGGTTAGCTTTGAGCTGGATTTTAAAATACCAAAAAAAAGTCTAAAGTTACGCAATCTGTTTACAACTTTAAGCGAGCTGATTGGACGGGCCTAAAACAAAAATTATTAAATACCCTGTGGGATATGTGCTTTGTTCCAAACGACATCAATGCCTCTTTTTCAAACTGGTGCGATTTTTTTCTTAACTGCTGTTAACAAGCATATTCCAAAGTGCAAAGCTCGTAATGTTAATGATCCGCCATGGATTGATAAAGAACTTTGTTTTCTATTGAAAAAGAAAGACTTACAAAGGAAAAAATTACATAAGAATCCATCCGTGTCGGCTGAATTAAAGTACAACGAGCTCAGGCGGTCTGCTAAATCCATGCTGGCTGACAAAAGAAAAGAAAATTCAGAGAAGCTAAAAGCCTCAATTTCTCAAAATCCAAAGCGTTTCTGGTCTTATGTAAAGTCTTGCACATCAGATAAACCATCTCCTGATTTTCTCAGGGACGGTCGTGCATTTATAACTGACAGTCAGGGCAAAGCAAACCTGCTAAACAAGTTTTTCCATTCTGTGTTTAGCCAAGTATCATCTTCATCATTTCCTAGTTCCCAGACTTTGCACGGCATTGATGATCAGCTTGACTTTATACAACTTACAGTGTCTGAGGTGAATGACGTTCTAATGAGCTTGGATCCAAACAAAGCACGTGGACCTGATGGTATCCCTGGATCTCTGCTTAAGAACATTGCTAGTGAGATAGCACCATCATTGTGTAAATTATTCAACATGTCCTTGTCTTTGGGTTCCGTTCCCTCGGCATGGAAGCGTGCGAATGTCTCACCTGTTTTTAAAAAGGGTGACCCCACCTTGGCAGAGAATTATAGACCAATATCTCTACTCTGTATCATTTCAAAAGTCCTTGAACGCTGTGTCTTTGGTCATTGTTATCCACATTTTATACCATTCCTTTATCACCTGCAGCATGGTTTCTTGCGAGGTAGATCTACTGTAACTCAGCTCCTTGAAGTCTATCATCACATCTTAAGGCCTCTGCATGCTTGTGCGACACGGCTTTCGCAGACAGCTTTTCGCAGACAGTTGTAATTTATTGTTGAGCGGGGATAATAGGCGTGCGCGATGTTATTCACCGGCACAACGCAAGGGGGCGCGAAGTCGCTAGGAGTAGTTGGTGGGTGTGGTTAGTGGAGTGTTTATCCTCCGGTTACTTATAATGACTAGAACTGGAGTCGTATAGATGTACGTACTTCCTCACTTCCTCGATCAACCGCTCTTCGTGCTGCTCCATCTTCGCTCGTGTTTTTAAAAATGCCGGTCGTGAAAACAAAACAAACCGGGAAAGTAGGGAAGCGGAAGTGCGTGTACAGCGGATGTAGAGTGGACCAATCAGAGCCCTCTTGTCTGCGAGGCTTCTGCGGTGGTCACAATTTTTGGGAGGTGCGCGCAGAGCGTCTGCGAAGGTGGGGGGGCTACGCAGACACTGTCTGCGACACCGTCTGCGAGGACTGCGTTGTCAGCATAAATTGGCCTTTAGACTTACTAGCTGGGGGACAGGAGATTGATGTTTTACATCTAGACTTATCCAAGGCATTTGATAAAGTCCCTCATTACCTCCTGTTGTCCAAGCTCAGTTGTTATGGTGTCTCTGGGTCGCTTTTAAAGTGGTTCGAAAGCTACTTGACGGACAGGCATCAACGAGTTGTTCTTGACGGCACATTTTCGGACTGGTTGCCCATCACTTCTGGAGTCCCTCAGGGTCCATTACTGTTTTTGATATATGCTAATGACATGCCAAGGTGTCTTGAGTACGGGTCGAGCCTCACCCACTTTGCAGATGATAGCAAGCTTTATTGCCCTATCGAATCTGCAAGTTCCGGCGCCTCTTTGCAGAGCGACTTGAACTGTCTCCATGACTGGAGTATGGATCATGGTATGCAGTTTAACATCTCTAAATGCAAGGTTTTGCACATGTCAAAGCTGAGATCACGTAAAGGGACTCCAAATAATTATCAACTAGCTGGGAAGATATTGGAAACAGCCTCTGAAACTTTCGATCTCGGGGTGGTTGTTTCTAATAAGCTCACATGGGCTACCCATATTGAGGAACTTTGTGCTAAGGGAAACAAAGTGTTAGGTCTTGTGAAGCGCGTTTGTGGGTGTGATATTTACGATGTATCAACTAGGCAGTTACTGTATATGACTTTAGTTAGGCTAATATTAGAATATGCATCACCTTTGTGGTCCCCTTATACAGTCAAACATCAAAAGCTGTTGGAAAACATCCAGCGTCACGCCACAAAGTTTATTCTAAACTATCCGGCCGCAGAGTTAACATACAATGACAGGCTGTGTAAACTAAATTTACTCCCTCTTAGAATTTCGTAGGGAGATACATGACTTAGTCCTCCTATTCAAATTCAAGGTTGGGATAATAACAGCAAATTTTGACAACTTTTTGTCACCTGCAACCAGCCATTATAGAACTCGTAACTATGATTTTAACAACTTCCGTCCTCTTACGTCGCATAAGCAAGATTATTTCACTAACTCATATTTTCCTCGAACTATAAAATTATGGAAGTGTCTCCCCAGTTATATAAAGCAGTCTACGTCAGTTCCTGAGCTCAAAAATCTACTTCGTAGCCATTATAATTCAAGATTGTGCTCATACCGGGCACCATGACCTATATTTATTTAACCTGGATATTTTTGTTACTTCGTCAATTGACAATTATTTTTTATATTTATTGCTTTTCTTGTTTTTAATCATTTAAATATGTTTTGTAATGTTTTGTATCTTGTTAAGGGGTTGAATGTTAATTGGGGCTTTGCCCTATATTCTTCTCCTGCCACTTTTGTTATTTTTGTTATTTATGTATTTATTGTGGCAAACCTCAATAAAAAAAGGACTTTGTAGTTTCTTGATAACCTGATAAGCTGCATTTTTTGTCTTTTTAACTTCAAGAAAGACAAAAAGAAAGATTGGTACAGGGAAAACTGTTTATACCTGCTATAACATAAGTGATAAGAATGAACATGTTTTGTGGAAAGTCCACAATATTTAACATAATTATCTCATCTCATTATCTCGTCACGCTGGGCTTTTTTGGGGGCATTTCCCATGCACGAAAACTCATGAAATTTGATACACACATCAGTCATTGTAACCGCTTCTCAGCCACAGACGTTTGGCCCCGGGTGTGGCCCAGGGACTTCATAGCGCCCCCTAATGTCATGGAGTCCTTGGACTGGCATATAGTTTCAGCTATGCATACCAAATTCGGTACGTATGTAGTTCATCCCAAGATGAACAACTTCCGTATATACATTGCATTAGCCACGCCCAACAGGAAGTGAGGTAATTGGGCTTATATGCGTTTGGACACATGGTCATTTTTAACGTACTCCTCCTAGACAGTTCATCAGATTCATGTCAAACTTGGCAAACATGATGCCAAGATATTGCTGATGTTGAATTGCGAAGGGATTTTTGATATGTTGAAATGGCAATATTATGAATTTTAATACTCGCCACATAAACAGGAAATGTGTCATGAAGTCATAATACATTTAATGATTTGGCTGAAACCTTTCAGGTTATTAGAGAATGTGATTATTATGACATCTAGATGCCCAATATGCCTGTCTGGTATAGCGCCACCAACTGGCCAAGGAAAGAATAGGGTTTTGAATATGTGTGTTTTGACACATGATGAATTTTAACATGCTCCTCCTAGACGGTTCATGAGATTCACGTGAAATTTGTTATACGTGATGCCAAGATGTCGCTGATATTAAATTGCGAAGGGATTTTTGAGATCTTGTAATATGATATGTTGAAATGGCCTTCAGTGCATTGACTGTATGGTCGGACACTTCTTACTTCAATAGATATTATGATTATTATGATAACCTGACGCCCAATGGGCCTGCCTGTTATAGCGCCACCACCTGGCCAAGCAGGAAATGTGCCAGAAATTGGCAATGCCTTAACTGATTGATCTGACACTTTACAAAATATTGTGTATTATGATTGTGATGATATTCACATGTGTAATTCAGATGCCTAGCACAGCGCCACCATCTGGCCAAGCAGGAAATGGGGAAAAAATGTTAAATTCATTGATGGATTGATCTGAAACTTTACAAAATATTGGATATCGTGATTCTGATGATATTTACACGTCTAAATCACATGCCTAGCACAGTATCACCATCTGGCCAAGCAGGAAATGTGCCAAAAATTTTCAATGCTTTGACAGATTGATCTATGACATGCCTGACATAGCGCCACAGAACGGAGCACCATACCTAAGAAAAAATGGTAAACCCATCGAGTCGATTTTTTGTGGTTTGTCCGTGTACATGTACCACCAGTCATACACACCGCCTAGTGGTCAGTGTTAGTAATTACCAGTCATACACACCGCCTAGTGGTCAATGTTAGTAATTACCAGTCATACACACCGCCTAGTGTTCAGTGTTAGTAATTACCAGTCATACACACTGCCTAGTGTTCAGTGTTAGTAATTACCAGTCATACACACCGCCTTGTGGCCAGTGCTAGCCAGTAAAGAAATAAAACAAAAGAGACTGGCTATGATAGAAGAAAATTATACAACCCAGAAACAGATGGCAGCTCTGCTTTTAGGCAGTGCCTAAATCTATATATTATACATGTAGCGCACACACACTCATGCACACACACACACACACACACACACACACAGTTGCAATCATATACACACACATGAATACTCACGAGAATGGGTAACATATACAATTCTGTGCACACTCATACACACACAGTCATATGCATATTTATACATACACACATACACTCTCACAAGTATGCACTCACATGCACACGCAACATCTATGAGCACACTCTCTTTCACACACTCTCTCTCCCTCTGACACACACACACACACACACACATACACACAGAGTAATAGTGACCTGCCATCATTGTGCATTTTGCTGCAAACATATGAAAACTCTGCATGTGTACACACACACACACACACACACACATCTCTCATCCATCAAGCAGTCATGGCATTTGCAACATGCACATCACCTTTGAACATTTGATGAATATATGACATGTGACTGTTTTGTTAGGTGGCGGAATGTCCTGGGTTGCAGAACCACACATGCGAGGGCCCGTCAAGGCCGCTAGCGGCTTTAATTTACTATTGTATTCCCAGTGGTGCTTAATGCGTTGTACTCTGATTTTTATACCAAATAAAATCGATTAATCAATTAATCATTGATTATTTTCCTATTAAAGCACACCCTGTAGTGTTTTATTCCTTACATAATATAGTGCTTTACAGTCTTCGTGCCCTTGTCATTGGGACGTTGAAATCAAGTCGATGTTTTGGTTAAATATGCACACTGCAAAAAATTATATCTTAGGAAGTGAAAATATCTTAAATAGTTGAACCGATCTAGCATTTCCTATTAGAAGAATACAAGACACCAATTCTGAGATTATTAAACCTAGTTCTAGATTGCAACCAACTTATTCTAAGATGTCTTATCAAGTAAAAATCTGTCCATGCAGCAAGATAATTTCACTCGTATAAAGTAATTTTCGCCTCAAATTCAGTTTTCAATTTTTTGCAGTGCAGACTGAATTTGAATTCATTCCTTAAACTCTCAGGATCCATTGTGAGGTCCAGACTTACATCATACGTACTGTAACTACATTCTGTTCCTCATCCCCATGTTATATCAACATGAGTACTATTTTTTTAAACTGTAGTAATATTCAAAGACAAAATGTGTATACATGCTATTATTATCTGTGCAGAAGGGTAAGACTCTAGCTATATAATTTTATACAAGGGCTGGGATATGGGTTTGTTTTTGTTTGGTTTTTTTAAATAAATTTGTATGAAGTCTCTCCCCGTGCCTGCATGGGTTTCCTCCGGGTGCTCCGGTTTCCCCCACTGTCCAAAGACATGCAGGTTAGGTTAACTGGTGACTCTAAATTGGCCGTAGGTGTGAATGTGAGTGTGAATGGCTGTTTGTCTCTATAGCCCCTTTTCCACCAAAGCAGTTCCAGGGCTGGTTCGGGGCCAGTGCTTAGTTTGGAACCAGGTTTTCTGTTTCCACTGACAAAGAACTGGCTCTGGGGCCAGAAAAACTGGTTCCAGGCTAGCACCAACTCTCTGCTGGGCCAGAGGAAAGAACCGCTTACGTCAGTGGGGGGCGGAGTTGTTAAGACCAACAACAATAACAAGACCGCGAAAGATCGCCATTTTTAAGCGACGAGAAGCAGCAGCTGTACAAACGCGAAGTCATCCATTATTGTTGTTGTTGTTGCTGCTGCTGCTGCTTCTTCCGTGTTGTTTTTGCTTTGATATTCGCGCCAAGGTTTATGCAAACGTAGCAACGTAACTGACGTATACAGCGACGTAATGACGTGGCTTCCCTTAGCACCGCAAGCTATGGAAAAGCAAACTGGTTCTCAGCTGGCTCGCAAGTTGAATGAGTTGTGAACCAGCACCAGCACTGGCCCCAAACCAGCCCTGGAACTGATTTGGTGGAACAGGGGTGTATGTGTCGGCCCTGTGATGATCTGGCGACTTGTCCAGGGTGTACCCCGCCTCTCGCCCATAGTCAGCTGGGATAGGCTCCAGCTTACCTGCGACCCTGCACAGGATAAGCGGTTATGGATAATGGATGGATGGATGGATGGATGGATGGATGGATGGATGGATTGTATGAAGTCACAAATTGGCAGGTTGATACAAACTTCCCCATTGAATTATTTAAGTTAGCATCCAGTCTTTTGCTGTACAGTAAAAATAAAAATTACGACTTCAGATGCACTCTCATCTCATTATCTCTAGCTGCTTTATCCTTCTACAGGGTCGCAAGCAGCTGGAGCCTATCCCAGCTGACTACGGGCGAAAGGCGGGGTACACCCTGGACAAGTCGCCAGGTCATCACAGGGCTAACACATAGACACAGACAACCATTCACACTCACATTCACACCTACGGTCAATTTAGAGTCACCAGTTAACCTAACCTGCATGTCTTTGGACTGTGGGGGAAACCGGAGCACCCGGAGGAAACCCACGCGGACACGGGGAGAACATGCAAACTCCACACAGAAAGGCCCTCACCGGCCACAGGGCTCGAACCCGGACCTTCTTGCTGTGAGGCGACAGCGCTAACCACTACACCACCGTGCCGCCCCAGATGCACTCTGTGTATTGGAATTACTGTAAGTACACACTATCTTTTATATTGCTGAAATAGGACAATGTAATATGCTTATTTTGTCTACATGCGTGTTAAGTAAGTAAGTCGATACTCTGCCACCTTCCAAGTACCAACAATTCAGAAATTCAACCTAGCAGTTTGCTCCTAAAGCTGCTTTTACACGGGCAGCGGGAACAATTTGCGCGTGGAACAAGTTGTGCCAGGAACAAGTTGCGCCCACTTTCCTTTGTGTTTACATGCTCACTCTCTATCGATGACAAACCGGAAGTTAGACAGGTAAACACAAACGCGTGCAAGCGCAAATTAGTGATCAGAAGCAAAATGGCGGGTGACGACGAAATGCATGCTTTCGTGTTTTTCAATGTTTTCAAGGCTCTTATAAGAAAAAGATGGCAACAAAGGATCCAGAACCTAAACGCAAATGTACGCTGTTGCATCAGGATGTTCCAAGAACGTCAATGGCAGGAGAGAATCGCTTTTATGTTGATGACAGTAGTTCCTCTACTTGTCCAACCAATCCAACACTCAGTCTGGAGATACAAAAGGTACAAATTTGCTCCAAAGTGGTCTTGTCCAGATGATAAATGGCCCAAATGAATGCTACTGTGCATGCATAAGCCCTCCTACTTGCCATCGATTGTGTTTAGACAGTAAGTGGGTACAAGTTGCGCCCGGAACAAGATGTTTCAGAACAAGTTGCGCCCACCAATGTCAACTTGTTCCAGAACAAATCATGTTTAGACGGGCAGTGGCACCGGGGCAACCTGATCCAGGAACAACTTCTTCCAGCGCAAGTGCCCATGTAAAAGCAGCTTAAGAGATGATCAATAGACCTTTAGAGAGCATCAAGCAAAACAGGATAGGAACTCAAATGGGCAGGTGAAAAGCACAACAGTAATAAAACAGCATGCAACAGACAGCTTGGCCAGCAACAAATCCCAACAAAGTCAGTCTTCTTACTAAACCAGACACACACAACCCAACACAAGATAGCTTGCGCAACCCAACACAAGATAGAGCTTGCTGTTAAATTGACTACTTTTTTGTTCAAGTGTTAAAAACAAACATATCTGCAAAGCAACTCCACTACTGCACTACTGTTCTACCACAGTACCCAGTAAGCAGGAAACATTCTCTATCATTAGTACTTACCAGTTCAAGATACTGTTCAACCAAAAAGCCACTATAACCACATATGCTTCTTTAATTTAGTGTTACTTTTGGAACTGGAACATTCAAAGTTATGCTCAGTAACACCATCAAAGGAACGTAATGCAGCTGTCACTACTTTCTCACCTCCCATTATTCACGAGCACGTGTCAGGGTGACTCAGGGGGACTTGTCCTGCCAGTGCCATTTGCGATATCTCAGGGTAGTGTGAGATATCTCAGGTGGGACAGCTGAGACACAAGGCAGGTACTGTGTCTCACAATGAGCTCTGCAGGCATGTGTTGAGCCTGGATAGCTCTCTCCTGGTACACTTATTGTTCTAAGCTCTATAAGGGGCAAGTGAGGCAGGCAGTAGATATCAATGGTAAACTGTTCTCCATTCACACCAGAGTCCAGGCTCACTTCGGGCCAGACAAAGGGAATTTGTTGTCAGAGTAAGTTACAATGTCTGCACAGTAGCAGTCTACTAGCATTGTTAAATGTTGTGTAATGCAAGTCTTGCTCGCTGTATATAAACAAACATGGTTCATATGAATCACAGCAGCGTATAATCATTTATTACAGTTATAGTGATTACGTATTAACTTCAATGAGCTAACCCATGAGCAAAATTTAATTCACTTGCCAGTGATACCGAGAATTTGCCATCATTGCCCAAATAATAATCTATGACCTACTTTAGGCCTTGCACATTTTGATAACCTAAAACTCTTCAGTGTGACTGGAAAATACAGTCAGAATAAAAAGAGCTTCCAGAAACACTGGTTAAGTAGAGTTAAATATTTTCTGCCTTTACACTCACCATTATCCTTTTCACATGCCTTCTCTCTTGTACATTAACTCACCAAGTTTTCTTAATGGTTAAGCTTGTGCGTTGTGTAAATGATTAGTGAATTTATGCAAGTAAGAATGAATGAAGGAGTATAAAACGCAGTTAGATTCATACTCAAATCTGAATGGATGAACAATATACTAGACCAAAGTGCCAAAGGATGGTGCATGTACATCCTCAATGTAGTGCCCTACTTTAGAGACAGCAACCAGTATCTAAAAATAGGAACTTTTTACACACTGACCAGACAGAAATTTACATTTCCACAGAAGCTCTCAAGTGGGTTACTAGTGCATTTACATGCATATTAAAAGTCCAATCAATATCTGACTTCGGTAGTTACTAGACCTTTCAAATGGTCATGCAAAAAGTGCAATCCATCCATTATCTGTAGCCGCTTTATCCTGTTCTACAGGGTCGCAGGCAAGCTGGAGCCTATCCCAGCTGACTACGGGCGAAAGGCGGGGTACACCCTGGACAAGTCGCCAGGTTATCGCAGGGCTGACACATAGACAAACAATCATTCACACTCACATTCACACCTACGGTCAATTTAGAGTCACCAGTTAACCTAACCTGCATGTCTTTGGACTGTGGGGGAAACCGGAGCACCCGGAGGAAACCCACGCGGACATGGGGAGAACATGCAAACTCCACACAGAAAGGCCCTTGCCGGCTGCTGGGCTCGAACCCAGGACCTTCTTGCTGTGAGGCGACAGTGCTAACCACTACACTACCGTGCCGCCCCAAACAGTGCAATATAATACTTTAAACAGATAAAAGGACATTATAACATTTCAAATAAACACTCAGATTCTAGCCCAGTAATCATATTATTCAGCGCATGGATACCATTAACTTGAAATATTTTCTTTTTTTTCCATCAAGTCAGTTGTATTTCCAAACAACAACACAAAAAAACATGCATTGTGTATGTTAATGACAGAGAAAAAAAAATCAACTCCACACCACTACTTGTTCAACAAGTAGAACTCAGCGCCAGCAGAGTTGACAGGGATGCCTCTGAGACACGTACAGTCCCTTTTGTTTCCAAAGTGTTTTCCAGAAATACCCTTAAAATACACTGCAGTCAGGAAAGAAGTTGCTGAAGAAAAACTCTTTCAGACATTTGACTTGCTCTTACCTTGATCGCATTTGGATTAATTTCAAAATCTAATCAGTTCATCTGCTACTTAGTTATAGTTCTATATAAATCCTACAAACATTCAACCATTTGTTTTTGAGAGATTGTTCTAAGACAGATGGGTGCATGGACAGACAATGTGGAAACATAATGCTCCCAGCACTCAGTGATGGAGGCATAATAAAATAGTTTAACTACTGACAAGTGGCGCTGCCACCTCATTCCTGGATTTATCGAATTTATCTAAAATCCAGTCTTTTGTAGTTATCAGATTATGCTGTACATGTAAATGCACTCATGGTCACTTGCATTTGTTATTCAACTACGGCACAACTATTAATTTAACCAAAACCTGCAAGCCTTAAACAATTCTTTAGAGCCCATTCAGTGTAAGTGCATTCTGTATTTAGCTATTAATGAGCTTCAATCAGATTAGGCTCAGTGTGAGGTTTTATTGTCTCAGGAGAAATGTTAATTGTGTTTAGAGACATGCGTCTTGAAGGTGGGTGTAGGAAGAGAGGATGGTTGTGTTTCACTTGCTTACTTAGTAGGATTTATAATGAGAGAGGCTTACAGACCTTTCTCATGGCCTCGAGCTCTCTCTGCTTGTTCTCGTTGGCTGTCTGGAGTTCTTTCATCCTAAGCTCTAGCTGTTCCTGCTCAGCTTGTTGCTTCTGCCGTAACTCTCGCCGCTTTTGCCGAGCTTCATAATGTGGAGCTGGACGGCCTATCTTCAGCAGAGAGATACATGTCTGAATGGCTGAGAGTCAAAGAGAAAAGCAGAAAAGAGAGTATTACGATATATTACATTACATAATATTTCTGATATATGCTATATTATTTATATAAAGTAATGAAGCAAACTTCACAGGCAGCAATATCAGTGGTGGTTTCTATACGCATCAGAAGAGTAACTTGTGCGTTGTCCCACCTTGGATCCATTCTTGTTTCTTCTTTTTATCCGAGGCACTGATCTCATAGCTTTTGTCAGAGCATTTGACAAAGAAAAGGCATTTCTTCCCCTCCTTATCTGGTAAGGACTGCAGAAATGGCAGGGAAATGATTCATCAGCATCACATCATGCCGGAAATGGAAGGAAATTGATGACATAGCATACAGGAATTATAGTAACATACTGCAATAGCTTCATCACCTATCCCATCCATTTATTCTTATTTTAATCAAGTTTCACATTCAACTTTATTAAAATAATAAATAGTTGGACAAACTTAGAATTAGGCTTATATTTGTGTTATTGATTTGTGTACAGTACCAGTCAAAAGTTTGGAAACACCTTCAAATTCGATGTTTTTACCTTTTTTTTTTCCTACATTGTAGAACAATACTGAACTCATCAAAATTATGAAATAACATATGGAACATATGGAATTATATGGTAAACAAAAAAGTGTTAAAAAAAGGTTTCATCTTTTAGATTTTCCAAAGTCGTCACTATTTACCTTGATAACAGCTTTGCACACTATTGGCATTATCTGAACCAGCTTCATGAGGCAGTCACCTGGAACGCTTCTCAATTAACAGGTGTGTCTTGTCAAAAATGGAATTTCTTGCCTTCTTAATGCATTTGACACCATCAACCAGTAAAGAGTAAATAATAAAAATACAGTAAATAGCCCTGTTCGACAACTGTAGGAATCCATATTATGTCAAGAACCACTCAACGAAGTAAAGAGAAATAAGAGTCAGTCATTACTTTAAGACACAAAGTGTCTTTTAGTTAATTAAAATAAAGAAAAAACATCGACTTTGAAGGTGTTTCCAAACTTTTGACTGGTACTGTATATTAGGTGATCATCTATGTAAATAAAGTTGTAATCTATATTTGCATTACCAAATCATCCACAGAGTGTTATTGAAATAAGGAGATTCCTGAGTTTCTCGGCCAGCATAATGCAAGACAAAGGATTATTTTAGAAATATATCACTTGCCTCAACATAGCAGTTCCCGTCCAGCAGTATGTCTCCTTTTTTCTCTACCAAATCCTCACTCACATAGTATGAGACTGAACTGGGGCGAAGAAGAAACCATCGCTCAGTCCAGTTTTTCCGTTTGTGGCCTTTTTTCATCATATAACCCTAAAAATAGAGTAGATTTTACAACCAGTAGGTTCCTCTTTTAAAGTGCCAGCCAACTATAGAAAGCATGGGCAATTTTGTATTACTTTGTCATTCTGTATCTACAACCCCGATTCCAAAAAAGTTGGGACAAAGTACAAATTGTAAATAAAAACGGAATGCAATGATGTGGAAGTTTCAAAATTCCATATTTTATTCAGAATAGAACATAGATGACATATCAAATGTTTAAACTGAGAAAATATATCATTTAAAGAGAAAAATTAGGTGATTTTAAATTTCATGACAACACATCTCAAAAAAGTTGGGACAAGGCCATGTTTACCACTGTGAGACATCCCCTTTTCTCTTTACAACAGTCTGTAAACGTCTGGGGACTGAGGAGACAAGTTGCTCAAGTTTAGGGATAGGAATGTTAACCCATTCTTGTCTAATGTAGGATTCTAGCTGCTCAACTGTCTTAGGTCTTTTTTGTCGTATCTTCCGTTTTATGATGCGCCAAATGTTTTCTATGGGTGAAAGATCTGGAATGCAGGCTGGCCAGTTCAGTACCCGGACCCTTCTTCTATGCAGCCATGATGCTGTAATTGATGCAGTATGTGGTTTGGCATTGTCCTGTTGGAAAATGCAAAGTCTTCCCTGAAAGAGACGTCGTCTGGATGGGAGCATATGTTGCTCTAGAACCTGGATATACCTTTCAGCATTGATGGTGTCTTTCCAGATGTGTAAGCTGCCCATGCCACATGCACTAATGCAACCCCATACCATCAGAGATGCAGGCTTCTGAACTGAGTGCTGATAACAACTTGGGTCGTCCTTCTCCTCTTTAGTCCGAATGACACGGCGTCCCTGATTTCCATAAAGAACTTCAAATTTTGATTCATCTGACCATAGAATAGTTTTCCACTTTGCCACAGTCCATTTTAAATGAGCCTTGGCCCAGAGAAGACGTCTGTGCTTCTGGATCATGTTTAGATACGGCTCCTTCTTTGAACTATAGAGTTTTAGCTGGCAACGGCGGATGGCGCGGTGAATTGTGTTCACAGATAATGTTCTCTGGAAATATTCCTGAGCCCATTTTGTGATTTCCAATACAGAAGCATGCCTGTATGTGATGCAGTGCCGTCTAAGGGCCCGAAGATCACGGGCACCCGGTATGGTTTTCCGGCCTTGACCCTTACGCACAGAGATTCTTCCAGATTCTCTGAATCTTTTGATATTATGCACTGTAGATGATGATATGTTCAAACTCTTTGCAATTTTACACTGTCAAACTCCTTTCTGATATTGCTCCACTATTTGTCGGCGCAGAATTAGGGGGATTGGTGATCCTCTTCCCATCTTTACTTCTGAGAGCCGCTGCCACTCCAAGATGCTCTTTTTATACCCAGTCATGTTAATGACCTATTGCCAATTGACCTAATGAGTTGCAATTTGGTCCTCCAGCTGTTCCTTTTTTGTACCTTTAACTTTTCCAGCCTCTTATTGCCCCTGTCCCAACTTTTTTGAGATGTGTTGCTGTCATGAAATTTCAAATGAGCCAATATCTGGCATGAAATTTCAAAATGTTTCACTTTTGACATTTGATATGTTGTCTATGTTCTATTGTGAATACAATATCAGTTTTTGAGATTTGTAAATTATTGCATTCCATTTTTATTTACAATTTGTACTTTGTCCCAACTTTTTTGGAATCGGGGTTGTAGTCTCTGTCTGTGGTGGTGGCGCATCTGGCCTTGGCATTGGTCTCTTCCCCCTATCCTGTGCATACCAATTTAAATCCAAACATGAAAACACCACTGGTATCACAGAGCTCCATTGATAGCACCTGCATTTTCCTAAACATGCTCACACAGCAGCCACTGCACACCATACAGAGAGTTACGCAGGAACTACACGGTCAGTGCATGCTCATAAAGGAGAACAAACCTCTACAGTAAGCCAATCAGCCAGTATCAGGAGATTGAGAAAGACTAACTTAACACAAGTTATGTAAACAAATAAATTATGCCAAAACCACCCTGGATGCACCATACCAGACATCACAGATTCATCATGTATATGAACCGTATTTGTGGGGCTGAGACCTGTTTCAACACATCCAGAATGAGTTCCTGGAAGACCTCACTGATGCCCATGGAAAGGGTCTGGCGGTCCATCCCTTTGCTGAAGTGACCCATGCCGACCAGCTCGATCAACTCCCACACGTTCAGGTACTGTTGTTTGAAGCTCAGCTGCATCTTATAGTCCTCAAACTTCTCCTCGATCCAACTACCTCCCATCGCCTCTGTCAACTTACGCAAGAAATACTCAATCTGTGGGACAAAGGACAAAGAATGAAAGTTACACATGAAACTCAGCCCATGAATATTAGAAAATAGTAAGTGATGTGCTATACTGCAATATTTAATACTGCAATATTTAATACAAGGTACACAAAGCTGTTTTATAATGTTTGTCAAGTAAATTCTATTAATGCAGGTAAGGGTTCCGAGAAAACAAACAAATCTACAAAGATGATTAAAAATAATACAGTCACAAGTCTCTGACACTGAATCAAAATAACAATGGCAACATACAGGGTAACTCAGTCATAACGTACATCCTGGTGAGTATTACAGGAAACTGAGTAGTTCCTTTTTTTTTGCTGCTGGTACTTCTCTGTTACAACAGATACCATGGCCTAAATATGCATTTCACCACTGCCTTGAATATCATGTCACTAAAAGAGGATTATTAGGGATAACTCAAATGTATTAACATCAGTGAATTAATATTAACATTAGCATTAATTTGTCTTGAGAGGAATAAGAGGCAGCAGAGTTAGTACTACAGAAAACAAACCATAGCAACAGATGTATTATAGTAATGTTAGCTTATGGCTGTGGGGGACTAGAAAGTTAGCTATATAAAATAATGATCTTAATATTTTCAGCTTATCTAGTTACAAAAAAAATCTACAAACCTCTCTTTTTTTTTTTACCAGTGTTGTAGTCGAGTCATTAAACCTTAAGTCTGAGTCCAGTCTCGAGTCCCCAGTGTTCAAGTCCGAGTCATTAAAAAAAAAAAATTCGAGTCGAGTCAGAGTCGAGTCCACTATTGGTCTGAGTCGAGTCCGAGAACAAGACTCCAGCCACACCATTTGACGGTGGCCGTTTTAGCCCCATTAACATTAGTTTGTTCCTGAACATGACTTATGAACAGGTGGATGTGCGTTCTCTTTGTCAGGGAGCGTGAAGTATTCTGTCAGAGATGGTTGGGAGACGGATGTAAGTGCAGAAAGTGTGTTTATTAATACACGTGAAGACAGGTAAACAATCCAGAACGGCAGGCAAAATCGTAAAACGGTGAAACAGGCAATATGTTGAGCGAGGAACAAACAGGCTATCATAGATATGGCAGAATCAAAGATGAGAAACAGGAAATCAAGGATCAGAAAACCAAACAAGGAAATAAGGCTCGGTAATGTATCAGCAACACAACTCAATACTTTGCAAAATAAGTTTGTTTTCACAGTTTTTATATAGGCACGCTGATTGCGCCTTAATCCTGTGCAGGTGAAGTTGTTTATGGCGCGTGCGAGAGTCCGCTTGGCACACGCGCTGTCCGGAGCGCGCCCGAGAGTCTACAGTGGTGCTTGAAAGTTTGTGAACCCTTTAGAATTTTCTATATTTCTGCATAAATATGACCTAAAACATCATCAGATTTTCACACAAGTCCTAAAAGTAGATAAAGAGAACCCAGTTAAACAAATGAGACAAAAATATTATATTTAGTCATTTATTTATTGAGGAAAATGATCCAATATTGCATATCTGTGAGTGGCAAAAGTATGTGAACCTCTAGGATTGTCAGTTAATTTGAAGGTGAAATTAGAGTCAGGTGTTTTCAGTCAATGGGATGGCAATCAGGTGTGAGTGGGCACCCTGTTTTATTTAAAGAACAGGGATCTATCAAAGTCTGATCTTCACAACACATGTTTGTGGAAGTGGATCATGGCACGAACAAAGGAGATTCCTGAGGACCTCAGAAAAAGCGTTGTTGATGCTCATCAGGCTGGAAAAGTTTACAAAACCATCTCTAAAGAGTTTGGACTCCACCAATCCACAGTCAGACAGATTGTGTACAAATGGACGAAATTCAAGGCCATTGTTACCCTCCCAAGGAGTGGTCAACCAACAAAGATCACTCCAAGAGCAAGGCGTGTAATAGTCGGCGAGGTCACAAAGGACCCCAGGGTAACTTCTAAGCAACTGAAGGCCTCTCTCACATTGGCTAATGTTAATGTTCATGAGTCCACCATCAGGAGAACACTGAACAACAATGGTGTGCATGGCAGGGTTGCAAGGAGAAAGCCACTGCTCTCCAAAAAGAACATTGCTGCTAATCTGCAGTTTGCTAAAGATCATGTGGACAAGCCAGAAGTCTATTGGAAAAATGTTTGTGGACGGATGAGACCAAAATAGAACTTTTTGGTTTAAATGAGAAGTGTTATGTTTGGAGAAAGGAAAACACTGCATTCCAGCATAAGAACCTTATCCCATCTGTGAAACATGGTGGTGGTCGTATCATGGTTTGGGCCTGTTTTGCTGCATCTGGGCCAGGACGGCTTGCCATCACTGATGGAACAATGAAGTCTGAATTATGCCAGCGAATTCTACAGGAAAATGTCAGGACATCTGTCCATGAACTGAATCTCAAGAGGAGGTGGGTCATGCAGCAAGACAACGACCCTAAGCACACAAGTCGTTCTACAAAAGAATGGTTAAAGAAGATTAAAGTTAATTTTTTGGAATGGCCAAGTCAAAGTCCTGACCTTAATCCAATCAAAATGTTGTGGAAGGACCTGAAGTGAGCAGTTCATGTGAGGAAACCCACCAACATCCCAGAGTTGAAGCTGTTCTGTATGGAGGAATGGGCTAAAATTCCTCAAAGCCGGTGTGCAGGACTGATCAACAGTTACCGGAAACGTTTAGTTGCAGTTATTGCTGCACAAGGGGGTCACACCAGATACTGAAAGCAAAGGTTCACATACTTTTGCCACTCACAGATATGCAATATTGGATAATTTTCCTCAATAAATAAATGACCAAGTATAAAATTTTTGTCTCATTTGTTTAACTGGGTTCTCTTTATCTACTTTTAGGACTTGTGTGAAAATCTGATGATGTTTTAGGTCATATTTATGAAGAAATATAGAAAATTCTAAAGGGTTCGCAAACTTTCAAGCACCACTGTATCTGATGCACGCGCCAAGGCGCACAGGTGTGACACCCTTGCACAAAATCAGTACAAAAATTAATGTAGATATAAATATCTTAAGCCAAATTATTGTTAGAAAAAATAAAGAAAAAATCCGAGTCCTCGTCTCCAATTTATGAGTCCGAACGCATTTAATGCACGAGTCCGAGTCATCAGTGCTCAAGTTCAAGTCAAGTGACAAGTCCTTAAAATTAGGGCATGAGTCAGACTTGAGTCTGAGTCCTGGACTCGAGTACTACAAGCCTAATTTTTACCCACGAGTGACCATGGTATAAAATAGGGCAAGAGTCCCAATATGACAAAATAATGGACTTGGTGGAGAAAATGCCACTTTATGTCATGGTGTTCCTCACTTTCACCATGCCTATTTTTTTTAATATCAGGACACTTCCAATTCATTGGCGGTTATCGCTTACATTTCAGCAACATTTCCAAACATGCCAGCTGTACATGTCGTTAAAAGGTCCGCTTTTTTCTTTAACAGTGACAGAGACTAAATACGGTTTCACACAGTCCCACAGTGGTGTGTGTCTTACCTCCTCTGTGACTATGACCAAAGGGTACCGGTCCTCTGAGAGAAAGTTAAACATGCACCAGATCTTAAATGCATCGTCATCAGAGATCAGTAGGTGACTTCTGTTGAGGTTTTTCCTGGCGCACAGCGTCCAGCACATCCTGTTAAAGTCCATCCGATCAAAGTTGTCCTGTACCTGAAGTGAGAGATGGAGAAATATAGCGAGTGCAACAGACACACAGATCTGAATAACTGTTGCAAAAAACTGAAAAGGTGATTGGAACACACAGTGCTGCATGCTTTCTCATGGCGCAGGACCAGCGTTCCCAGGGATACCTCTGGAACAGTAACCAAAGCTACTGATAATAAGGAGCCATCCAGTGCCTAATTCACACGAGCTCCGACTGAGAAACAGGACAGTTCCACAGCCAAACAAACATCCTCAATTCAAATAAACCGTTTGATGGAACACTGAGAGCTAATAAACATTTTTATTTACAAGACAGTGGCTCTTTTTCCTTCAGTGTTAATATAATATAAAGAAACAAGAGTGCTCTGAGAGCACAATATCCCCTGCTGGCAACTCTGCCATAACTCTGGTAAAATGCGACTGAATTGAACGAAATTGCAATATGCATATGACCGACATATAACAAAGAATCCTGTCAAGTTTCATGAAATTCCTCCAAACATTGTGAGAGGAGTTGATTTCAGAAGGTGGGAACCCTTCCCGGGACGGACCGACGGACGGACATTGCCACGACATAATCCCCCTTCGGGCCTTTCGGCCAGCAGGGGATAAAAATTGTGAGGGAAGTTGATTTCAGAAAGCAAGCACACCTTGTTGAAATTGCCAAAGTACAAGTTTGTTATTAATCAAGGGCATAACTCTGGTAAAATCTGCCCAAATTAAACGAAATTTCAATATGTGTATAACTGTCATATAACAAAGCCTTTTGCGAAGTTTGGTGAAATTCCTCCACAAATTGTGAGAGGAGTTGATTTCAGAAGAACGTACACCCTCAGGAAATTGTCAAAGTACAAGTTATTTAATCAAGGGTCAAAACTCTGGTAAAATTTTCACAAACAAAATGAAATCGCAATATGCGTATTACCATCATATAACAAGGCCTTTTGCCAAGCTTCGAGAAATTCGTCTGAGAATTGTGAGAGGAGTTGATGTCAGAAGGCAAGCACACCTTCATGAAATTTTGAAAGTACAAGGTTGTTAATCAAGGGCCTCAACTCTGGTAAAATGCGACCGAATTGAACAAAATAACACGCGTACTACCGACATACAACAATGCCTCTTACCAAGTTTGGTGAAATTCCTCCACAAATTGTGAGAGGAGTTGATTTCAGAAGGAAAACACACTCTCAGGAAATTGTCAAAGTATAATTTTGTTAACCAAGGGCTGTAACTCTGGTAAAATGTGACCAAATTTAACGAAATTACAATATGCATAGTATCGACATAAAACAAAGAATCCTGACAAGTTTTGTGAAATTCCTCCAAAAATTGTGAGAGGAGTTGATTTCAGAAGCTTCCCAAGATGGACGGATGGACAGACAGATGGACGGACATTGCCATGACATAATCCCCCTTCAGGCCTTTCGGCCAGCAGGGGATAAAAACCAACTAAGCAATCTGTAAATAAGCGTGTGTGTGGTCCTTATAATGAACTCATTGCATTCCTGCCTTATGTCTGGTATTCCCAGGATAAGCTTTGGGAAGCTTTACTATACCTGGCCATGATAAGGCAGGTAATGAAGATGAATTAATTAAAATGAATCAGTGATGTTTGGCTGGACTGTTAGAGGGTAGTACAGTGAGTAGCATTGCTGCCTCACAGCTCCAGGGCTCCTGGTTCAGACCTGAGCTGAGGTTACTGTCTGTTACCCCTTTTCCACCAAAGCAGTTCCAGGGCTGGTTTGGGGCCAGTGCTGATGCTGGTTCACAACTTGTTCAACTTGCGAGCCAGCTGAGAACCAGTTTGCTTTTCCATAGCTCGGGGTGCTAAGGGGAGCCACGTCATTATGTCGCTGTATACGTCATTACATCGCTGTATACGTCAGTTACGTCGCTGCGTTTGCATAAACCTTGGCATGAATATCGAAGCAACAACAACACGGAGAAGCAGCAGCAGCAACAACAACAACAACAATAATGGATGACTTCGCGTTTGTACAGCTGCTGCTTCTCGGCGCTTAAAAATGGCGACCTTTCGCGGTCTTGTTATTGTTGTCGGTCTTAACAACTCCGCCCCCCGCTGACGTAAGCGGTTCTTTCCTCTGGCCCAGCAAAGAGCTGGTGCTAGCCTGGAACCGGTTTTTCTGGCCCCAGAGCCAGTTCTTTGTCAGTGGAAACAGAAAACCCGGTTCCAAACTAAGCACTGGCCCTGAACCAGCCCTGGAACTGCTTTGGTGGAAAAGCGGGATGTGTGTAGCTTTGCATGTTCTCCCATGTTTATGTGGGTTTCCTCCAGCCTCTCCACTTCATAAAAAAAAATACTGGCAGGTGAACTGGCTATACTCAGTAGCCCCAAGGTGTGAATGAGTATGTAAACATTTGTGTGCATGGTGGCTTTGGATTGGTTGGCATCCCATCCAGAGTGTGTTCCTGCCTTCTGTCTAGTGTTCCCTGGATAGGCTCCAGATAAACCACAACCCTGACCAGGAAACAACATGCACAGAATATGAATGAATGAGTGAATGAATGAATGTCCCTTTAAATGTCACATGAAGGGCCTAATCCCTATTTCCACTATACTGCAGCTGTATAGTCTGGAAGTGTGTGGGATAGAACAACTGAATGAGCAGGATGCCAATAATGCATTCATCATTCATTTATCTTTAATCACTCTTCCAGAATATCCCAGGAACACTAGATGCCAGGTAAGAACACACTCTGGATAGGAGACAGCCTGTTGCAGAGCCCACATACATACAGGCACACACACTACCTGCTACACCACCGTGTCATCCCTGCGTAGTTTTATTTTAACACAATATTTCTCACATTATTGACTTAATAATATTTATTTAAATGTACCAGTACAGGAATGCATGGTTTAAAATATTCTCTCCTATGGGAATTTAGCAATTTTAATCTACTTCTAAAGCCACTTGTTCACTACTATTATGCTGCCTTCGAGGCACAATTTCCACTTGTAATTTCCTACCTACAACTGGTAAAAAAAAAAATACCACAAACACCCCCTCAATTTGCAATTTCAACTCAGGCTACTCTTCTCAATTACTGTTTCCTTCCCTGTTTATGGAGTGACAACAAATTAAAGGAGATACACATAGCCTCATTCTCATTATCTCTAGCCACTTTATCCTGTTCTACAGGGGCGCAGGCAAGCTGGAGCCTATCCCAGCTGACTATGGGCGAAAGGCGGGGTACACCCTGGACAAGTCGCCAGGTCATCACAGGGCTGACACATAGACACAGACAACCATTCACACTCACATTCACACCTACGGAGTCACCAGTTAACCTAACCTGCATGTCTTTGGACTGTGGGGGAAACCGGAGCACCCGGAGGAAACCCACGCGGACACGGGGAGAACATGCAAACTCCACACAGAAAGGCCCTCGCCGGCCCCGGGGCTCGAACCCAGACCTTCTTGCTGTGAGGCGACAGCGCTAACCACTACACCACTGTGCCGAGCGATACACATAGCCTTTATTTTTAGATAAATTTCTGAGTGGATAGTATCTCCATCCTTAACTCTTGTATGCTGCATAACTGGGAATAAAAAATATATATTTTTGAGAGTTAAAATCGACCGCAAAGTTGGCATTGGAGCTGCCCCACTGAACCAGCCAGCCCAGAGTGCGTGACGTCACTGCAGTAACTGGTTTTAAGGCCGAGGCCTTTGACAGCTATAGACCAAAGTCATATAAATAAAAATTTATGGTGAAAGTAAGAAATCCCGTTCCTGACTTGCTCAACTAAGACTGATTTGACTTCATTGATTGTGGGTTGACTCTCATTAAAACAGGATAGGTGTTATAACTTATGCAGCATACATGTACATGCATGCATTTTCACTGATAAAACATAAAAGGCTAATTAAATAATCAGATGAACTGAGACAATCACATTCTGAAGCAAATTAAATAATCTTATACTGGTAACTTAAACACACAATGCAAGTTACATGTATTCATCTAAATTCAGATAAACAATGTGTTTTGTATCCAAATGAGAGTCGCAGCTTACCCATCTCTGTTCTCGCCTCTTGAAGGCCAATCTTGTGGCCGATTGTTTTGAAACAATCTGACTTTCAGTTGTTCATTCAGTTCTCCATTCATTTGCTTCTTCCACGCAAGAGCGAGATATTGCTGCTGAGGCAAGCATATCCAGCGGAAAATTCAGATGGCTGCTCCACTCATTCTCCATTTTCTCCATATTGAGTACTCCGCCATTACTGCTTAGCTCAGGCAATTACTAAAACCCAGGAAGGGACGGGATGTCACCGGATTTAGCAACAACCGCGGGGAGGTCACTGCCCGAGTGATATGTCACGTCCCGTTCCATCCCAGGTTTTACCAACAACCCTCGGCTCACACTCTGGGAGAACTGGTGCAACTGAACTTACTTTCCTTTTAAAAAAATAAAATAATAAAATAAATAAATACTTTCCTTTTCTTGTAGTTTTATTTAATTGTTGGTACTGCACCCTCTTTCAATACAGGCTTATAGCCAACGCTCCTTAACAGATCAGAGGTCTCATACGAGTCTTCAGTAAAATGTGCAGAGCAGTGGCGAGACCACTTCGTAGGCGCCCAATGTGCCCGTGAACTTCTCGCAAAACGCGTCCAAATCTTTGCAGTTTGAACATTCTTGGGCCATGAATGTCATGTTGCTGCACCAGCCAGCAACACATCTATGTGGCATGGCGATAAATTAGCTCAAAATGGAGGATCGGAGTTACAGTCAGCTCTGTGCTTTAGTATAGCGGAAATGGCGACGGTTTGGGGTTTTTTTTATGACCTTTATACTGTCTGACAAAGCAAACAAAAGTCATGCTTTTGTTGACGCATCCATGTTTTCTTCCACGAGATAGGAAACTTATTACAATCTGCAAATTAGCACTTTACAAGGTACCATGAATGCAGCCATAGCTGAAAGTAGTAACTAGTGTTGGAGTGCTTTGTATGGCAAATTACGATCTGAATGCATACTTGGCAGCCCTAGAGAACGAAAAGTGGTAGATCGGATTGCACGATACAGTTGCCATTCCCCAACCCAGAAATTAGAAAAAAGAAAAAAAAAAAACAGTGTAAAGCAGTCCATCCTCCTGCATTCTGAGTGCCATATTTGAAGTAAACTGATCGACAAATCAGACAACATACTTCACAAAATGCATGCTTTTCACCTTGCCTCGATGCTTTGATGCATGGACGATCTGATGACCAGGTTGCCTTGAACTTTTTATCATAGTGAACCTTTTTTTTTTTTCTGTGGAGTTTTCATTGTTTGTGATCACCAAAGCGTGTTTGGCTTTTACAAATACTGGCACGATTTGTTGTAACATGTGACCTCATTGCTGATTGGCTAGAACCATACCGAGAACCAATGGAAGGGTGCGATAGAGCGATACAGTTTAGATTCAGCATCATTATCACGCCATTCCATTGACTCTCGGCTTCACTTAATAAGACTGTTTGACGCATTATACTTGTCTCCCCTGTGCTGAAAATAGCTGAAGCGAAGTCAGAAGAGCAAATCCAACAGTGTTCGCTGATTATTTTGTAATGCGGTATTTTTCAGAACTAAAACTGGTAGGCGGTATTCACCTGTCAAAATCGGTAGACTACAGCGTGAATCAGTAGAGTTGGCAAGTATGTCATTGTGTCTCAAAGGTGTCCTTGGAGTTTACAGGAAATGCAGAAGTAGTACAGAATGATATCTGTGCAAAAACATAAATACGCAGATAGTATTTCGGAATCAGTCTATTGCTATTTATAGCTGTTATAGTGGTCAAAACAACCTTAACTATCAAATAAACATGCATGCACAAATGCTGTCTCGCCATCTTCCACCAACACACAGCTGGATTTGTAAGACAGTTTGTTTTGAAAGAGCAGCTCTTTTTTTGGCAAAAGTCTGCACTGGTTTACGTCACACACACCTCCCATTTGGTTCTGTGCACTGTGGGAGCACACAATAGGAGCCTTGTGGAGGCCTGAACGGTCACGATTGCTGCTGAGCTGCCGAGAAAACTGGGCATTTGCATTCTACAGAGCTGAGAGGCAGTGAGATTTGTAAACAGGCCTTATCATCAGAAGCAGGCAAAAGGCACAATTCCATCCACAAACAATTCAGGAAAAGGGTTTTCATGTTCATGCTATATGACAAAATCCTTCACAAAATACCCTGTTTATTAACAATGAACTAGATATTTATTATAAATCAAGGTGATCACTTTCATTTGAATGTATAAACTGGGTCAAACTGTTCACCACAACACCATCACAGTACACATGGTACCTAGTGCCAATGATTTTTAAGAAAGCAGCTCTATTTTGGTCTTGTATTAATATAGCAGTCTTGCTCTTTTGTTCACTCTCTGACATCACGGTACTACATGAACAATGCATTCCAGGATCTGAGGTAAATGTTGTAGTGGAACTAGTACTCTCTCTCACTTTGGGGTTCAAAACAGAAAGGTACAGTTGGACAGCACCGTTGTTAAACCAGGTGAACTGACAGCACCCACGTGCTGAAACCTGAATTCATCTGTGTTTAGTCAATAGGGGATACGTCAGAAACAGTTTATACACCGTCTATACATGGCATATTAGTGGGAAGAGAACACAGGCGGCATTGAAATATAGTGAAGATTATTTAGACACACAAGTAGTTTCAAATGTGTGCTTGAGTAAGAGTGACAAAAATTATACATAACTGTTCATTTAAGGATTTTTGATACAATAAATATAAAAAAGACAGATATATATATATATATATATATATATATATATATATGAGAGAGAGAGAGAGAGAGAGAGAGCATGGGCATTTCACTAAGTACTAAATGCACCATCCAATGTTTGAGACCTTGTTTTTTTTATAAGAAGTGTTTAAATTATAAAACAATACATGCAGAGTGTGAAAGCAGGCACTTTAATGAATCATAAAAACACACGAAACAGTCCAGAGGACTGTCGAATTCTGATTCTACACAAATGGTTCATTGTTATCATTGTCTCAAAATAACAGAATGTGTAACTAAGAAAGAAAGAAAGAAAGAAAGAAAGAAAGAAAGAAAGAAAGAAAGAAAGAAAAAGAGGTGAGTCATTTGGGACAATCAAACTACAGACTGAGTGAGCAGATTTGGCTGTGGGTCAAGCTGGTGGTCAAGGAAAAGGGAAAAGGCGGATCTCAAAAGGAGTGAGACAAGTTGGGGGTGGATGGTGAAACATTACCAGGCACATTATGCCTATATCTCCTATTAATTCCACTGTAGTTACCAAATAATGCATTGTACTAAATAATACGCTTTAAGATTACTAAATGGATATTAAGCTTAGAGATTAAGGTTAAACAGAGTTTAGACTACTGTAAAACAAAAGCACTTCTTTACGGTTTAGACATTTGAAAACTCAGCACTGCCTAATGATCAACTCCTTTTCTGGATCCCACAATAAGACGTATGTGTTGTGAAATATAACTCTTCCTTAATCTCCTTCCTCTTTCACAAGGATGGAAGAAACAGCCAGTATAGCTTGAAAAAGCCATTCACAGTGACTATCCCTTTACAGAAAGTCATGCCTCAAACTTAATCGAACCTAAGTGCTTCGTTACTACCATATGACTCATAAGGAAAGACTACAAGATACTACAACATACCCAAGTGTGCAGTAAAGAAAGCTTCTGTAGCATTCAAGTGTTGTGTTCCAGTTCATACACCCACAGCCCCTCAAAATAACATCAGCAGTGGAATGTTAAACCTCACGCACATTAAAGTGCATATCACAGGTAAATTCAGGAGCAAGATCAATGTAATTCTCCTATTTTATATTAAACTTTGGTCAAGTATCTGTCACATTTTGCATTTTGTGCAATTTTTTTACCTTGCCCAATACCAGAAAAATTCAGTTGAAATCAAGCCATTTGAGGCGAATTGGTCCGCCTCTGAAAAAACTTTGCATTTGAATTTCCAGGGAAACATTGATTTTCGTGATGTCGCGTGTGGGACGCCTCCCTCTGAATCCTACGTCAGCGCTGGTTTCTTTATGAGGAAATGACCTGGTGGTTTTCTGCAAATTTCTTCAACGTTATCACGTAATTATTAAAATGGTTAACAGATGTATCGTAGGAGGGTGTCGCACCACCAATCTTGATGGGATTAGTACTCATCGTTTTCCAAAAGACCGGACAATGAGAGAGAAATGGGAGCGCTTGGTCTACACAGGCTGTGCACTGAAACTGTGCAAGCTCGTGCAGCCTGCTGGCGCTTCCGCAGGTAACGTCACAAATCTGGCTCCAGACTCCCTTGGGATTTTTCCAGACACGTTTTGTTATTTTATTTTTTTCTGCTGTAGACAGATGGCCTTGTGCAAAATTACCCTTCTGGATGAGTGTGTAAAGGGACATACTTTCATATAAAAAAAACGAAATTGGTCCAGAATATGCACTTTAACCTTCAGCTCGTCTTGTGAGGTCTTCCATAGATTGCATGCTGGGCACAAAAAGCTCACCTTGTCCAGGATGAATCGGTTCAGGTAGGGCATGTATCCCTGATTGGAGACAGGTCCCTCATCATCATCTCTGAAGTGCTCTTCCAGAGCCACTGGATCATGAGGTATGTTCATCACAGTGCACAGACTATGGGAAAGCACCTGAAAGTCATGATTAAAAAAAAAATCTGTGACTTGGTATGTATGCTGCTATAATGTACTTTATACACTGCTGAGCAAGTCCTACCTTTTTTATGTTGTAGTGTAGATGCTTTAATCTCATTGTACATGTGTATAGTGACAATAAAGGCATTCTATTCTATTCTATTATCAGTGATACCTGGTTAGGATACTGAATGAGGCTAAAAAAAATCTACCGGTACTACATAACTCAGCATGACTATTATGAAACCATGAGACATGGTGCTTTCTAATACCAGGTCTTATTGTAGGCATAACTATTATGCATACACATAGGAACACACTCAAGATGTGCAAGAATATGAATGACTGCTTTTTTTTTTTTTACTTTTTTAACTCAAGTGTTTCAAGTCTGTAATCATGCCGTGTCTTTTCTGAACAGTAAACATGGTGAACAGAAAAGCTACGCTTGCCAGTAGCCTGCTCTTTTGTTCAAACCTTACAGTCCTTTTGTACTTTTGTGTAATTTGTACTTTAACTGTGCAATATATGCTTAGGCTATGCACTTCTAGGTCCTCCAAATGCACTTTGAAAATGATTGAGAAAGTAGTCCACCTTGTTCATGTTTAAAACATCCAGAAAACTCCAAACGTACACTCACAATTGTATTTAATGTACACCTTTGGAGTTTTCTGGATGTGTCAATGAAGCAGGTTAAATAAATGAAACAAACTAGATAGATAGATAGATAGATAGATAGATAGATAGATAGATAGATAGATAGATAGATAGATAAGGCCCAATGATAAAAATTCTAAGGGGTGTTTCACTCTGCGTAATTCCTTAACCCAACAGTAACCCAAAAGAAACTAAACCTACAGTCTGGGCTAGAAAAAAAATCAGACTCAGCCTACTTTTCATACAATTCTGCATGTTTCTCCTTATGACAGCTTTTTTTTTTCTTTTTTTGTATTTTCCTTCAAAGGAAAATGATTAGCAGAGGCATAAAAGCTACTCTTTTCTGGGCTTATTATACATAAGTAGTTGATGTATAACCAATCCATGGTCCAGAAAAAATAGACTAGTCACTGTGAGCCTCATCACAACAACCAATAGTGTTACACTGTTGTTGTTGTTTATAGCGTAACTGATCAATGTATGAAAAAATAACGGTGTTGTTCTGTGACATATTTTTCGCTGAAAACAGCTCACAGAGACAAGGGGGGGTTTTTTTGTTTTGTTTTTTCCCCCGACAGGCCTTCTTGGCTTTATTTTTACTATTTCATTTACACTGCTTGGTTTGATAATTAAAGTGTACACAGTTATTATGGTTATGAAGTATCACTAATGATAACTTGTCATCATTTAGTCATGTTATTTGCTTTTTCCTTAGAAGCGAGGATTTTTTTCAAGAGATGGACCTTGACAAGTTATGTTCAGATATCTGCTCTGTGGTATTAGTATATAAATATATGAAGTATTGTTATGTAATTGCTTTGGCGTTTTAACCAATTGTTTGTTTCTTCTGTTCCTTGTTATTTTTAATATTTTAGTTTGTTTAAGCTATTTGTGATATCAATTTCGTCACTAACCTAAGCAGAGCTAAATATGACTATAGATTTTCTTCAGGATTTGTTTAAACAGGCTGTTCACACCTGAACACAAGGAATGGAAAATGAAGTTTTAAATAAACGTTACACCTTTTTTTTTTTTTTGACTGGGGGATGGGGGGCCCTTAATACTTCGCCTTTAACAGCAGCAAGAAGTTCGAAACCCACGTGTGATAATATTATATTAAAGACGCTTCATGACCCTGAACAAAACCACAGCAAAAAAATAAAAAGTAACCCTGTGCTTCTACTTCACACCATCAGTCCAGGAACACTTTCAAACACTCAACTGACCTTATTATTTATTTTTTTAAGTTAGGAAATCATCTGTAGCAACCTAAAATGTGTGTAGGTGACGGTTTTTCTTATCTTTTAAAGAAAAAAAAGAAACTATGTTATTAAATATCAAACAGAGTTAATCCGAGCTCAAAGCGCCTGGAGCTCCGGGGAAACAAAGTTACAAAATCTGCTACAAAATGTTCCGGCCTGGACAAAACCATACCTTTAACTGAGACTTTGACACTTTCCCACTTTTGTCCAAATCCAGTGCTGTGAAGGCATGCCATATGGACTTCAGAAGTTCGTCCCTTAATCCCATTTCGAGAGGCACTGAGCGGCTGAGGCTCGGCTCGCTGCTGCTCTGGCTGAGAGCTCCTCACACACACAGACTGAGCGGAGTCACGTGACTGAGAGCTGAGCGGCAGTTCAAAGTGCTTCAACACAACTCAGGTTTCAGCTGCAGCCACGGCCGGTGTTCTGTAAAGTTATCCTACCTCTCGGATTATCCAGTTTGTTAAAAACTGGATAATATCCCGGTTTTGGGAAATCCCTACCGCCAAATTAAAAATACTCCCGATTATGTCCAATCAGAATCGTATGAGAAACACTGCTGACGTCAACTGATTTTTAACCAATCAACGAACAGAATGACAGTCACAATGTAGGATTCACCCAGGCTGTCCTCAAGCAGTCATTCATCTCATCTCTCTCATTATCTCTAGCCGCTTTATCCTGTTCTACAGGGTCGCAGGCAAGCTGGAGCCTATCCCAGCTGACTACGGGCGAAAGGCGGGGTACACCCTGGACAAGTCGCCAGGTCATCACAGGGCTGACACATAGACACAGACAACCATTCACACTCACATTCACACCTACGGTCAATTTAGAGTCACCAGTTAACCTAACCTGCATGTCTTTGGACTGTGGGGGAAACCGGAGCACCCGGAGGAAACCCACGCGGACACGGGGAGAACATGCAAACTCCGCACAGAAAGGCCCTCGCCGGCCCCGGGGCTCGAACCCAGGACCTTCTTGCTGTGAGGCGACAGCGCTAACCACTACACCACCGTGCCGCCCTACAGCAAAAATCTCTCATCTCATTATCTCTAGCCGCTTTATCCTTCTACAGGGTCGCAGGCAAGCTGGAGCCTATCCCAGCTGACTACGGGCGAAAGGCGGGGTACACCCTGGACAAGTCGCCAGGTCATCACAGGGCTGACACATAGACACAGACAACCATTCACACTCACATTCACACCTACGGTCAATTTAGTGTCACCAGTTAACCTAACCTGCATGTCTTTGGACTGTGGGGGAAACCGGAGCACCCGGAGGAAACCCACGCGGACACGGGGAGAACATGCAAACTCCACACAGAAAGGCCCTTGCCGGCCCCAGGGCTCGAACCCAGGACCTTCTTGCTGTGAGGCGACAGCGCTAACCACTACACCACCGTGCTACGGCAAAAATATGAATGCAAATACCAGGTTGCATGGGGGAATGAATTTCCATGGATAAGCAAATTTTCGACCAGCCAGTTACACATTTTACTGTAAACATACCTTAAATCAGAATATAATGGACATTTGAGTGTGAAATTAAACTAGTCTTCCATACCATTTCAGAAACAAACTGTACAACTTCTAAAGTGTTTAGTGAAATTTTGCATGACAGAGAATTTGTTTGGTGAGTGTATTTGAATAGTGTGGTAGTGTCTTAGTGCTATTTTGAATTTATGTTTGAAAGTTTTAAGTGAAAGTTTACAAGCGAATTATCTGGAAAGTGATTGATTTTGATAGAGGTTTGAGGTTTTAAGTGAAAGATTACTAGTGAGTGTATTTTGGTAGTACTAAAATTTTGCATTCGAGTGAATTTCTTTGTGGAGTATATTTTGATAGTATGGTAGGATTTATAGTGCCATTTTTAAATTTTGTTTGAACACTTTCAGTCAAAGTTTGCAAATGAGCAAATTCCTTTGATGCATTCTGATAGGATTTGGATAGAATATCTAGTGCATTTTAAAAATTCTGTTGGAAAGTGTTTAGTGAGAGATGCATTTTAGTAGTACTAAGACAGTGCAGTATTTATTTAATTGAGTTGTTACTATTTTGGTTAAATCTTATTAAAATTTAATTTATATATGATATGATAGTTCTCTGTATTTTTACATGAGCTTACAGAAGGAAAACACATTTGATGCAATCCAATAATACTCTCATTCACTGTGATATTTTAAGAAATTATAAGCATTCCTCTAAAGCATCACTTGTGTTATTTTCTGTGGGTCTCTGTATGTATATAATATTCAGGCATGAGATTTTTCAGCTAAAAATCTGATTTAAGACTTCCCTTTCATTGTTATGATATTAAAATTCAAGACGAGTATTATTTCAGATTTTTCACTCTGAGCTCTCTCATGCCTGATACATGACTCTCATAACCTATAGCAATTGATAGAACAATATCAGCAATTCCAAAACTCTTTAATTGTATAAATTTCAAATGGTTTGCAATTAATTGGGATCAGACCCGGCAGCAGAAGCGGTCTAGTAGCTGGACATTGCACTGGCTGGGGGTGGGCATGCATCGGCGAACCCAATTTTACTAGGGGGGTCAGGGGGCATACTCCCCCTGAAGAAATTTTTGAAAAAAAAAAACACTCTAAAATGGTGTATTTTAAGCTCTTCAGACAACCTTTTCCACTGCTATATATTGTCCGTCACTGAGCGCATTTGCAGCAGTGGTGGCTGCTGGTTTTTAAAACAGGGGAAGCCCATTTTACGCATTCATCGTAAAACCTGTAGGCCGGATATCAAAGCATAGAAAGGTGTGCCCCATTAGCATAGTGAACTAGACAACCCTACCTAGTGGCAGAAAGTATTTTTGCTTGTACATTTCATGTTATAGTCTGGCTTGCCAGGCTAGTGCCTCATATCCTTAATCAAAAATATCAAACATCCAAAAATCACTGGCTATTCAACAAAGAGCCTTGACCATCATACCCTGATATGCAACACAGAGTCTTTAACACAACACCCAGCTGTGCAACACATCCTTGAACATCTTCTACAACACAGTCTGGAAATTCATAACCAGGTAGGCTATGCAACACACAGAACCTTGAATATTATACCCAGGTATAACCTATAACACAGAGCCCACCATTCTCTTAACATTACTGAAGTGTGTATATACTTCAGATTCATGAACATGAACACTATTTATACACATTCTGCCCTCAGCTCCTTTTCCAGAAAATGGTCTGTGACCCTGTCATACCAGCTGGTTGTGCTTTCCAGAGACTTCACCAATTTCTGTTAGCAGCTAGCACTGCAGATCCCAATAAGGCTCAAGCTAGCCTACAACCAGATTGAACTACAAATGAAATAAATGAGTGAATTCACGAATGATCAAACTGATAGAATGGATGAAAGTTAACGGAGCACAACGAGTAATATTTACATTTATTTACAGAGTAATGTACAGAGACATCAATGAGAAGAAACGTTTATATGAAAAGAAATTCGGACAGCACTTTGGCACACGACTACACTTTCTCGACATCCGCTAGGGACTGACTGATCATGCTTCCGTGTTCCTCGCCAAAGTACCACCCTCCTCATGTCTTTCAAACACTACCTCCAATAATCCTTTATCAGCCCAGCTTCTTGTCCCTCCCACTGTCTCGTTTAGTCCCAGAGAAGCCCGGCTTCCCTGGAAGTGATGATTTTGTTGATTTTAACCAATAACAACTAGCCGAAATTGGCTGTTCAGAGCTGTCTCGTAGACTGCAACGGATACCTGGCTGCTGATCAGTGTTGCCAGATACTGCTGACGTTTTCCATCCCAAAATATGTTCAAAACCCGCCAAAATCCACTTAAAACCGCCCAATCTGGCAACACTGCTGCCTGTCCATAGAGCCCATTGAAATAAGAAAGGTTACAGCCTGGCAGTAAAGGTGATTCTCGTAGCGAACTGCAAGTTCGTCAGACATCACTCAAATAAGTTACAGGATAGTTATGAACATAAATACAATCTTGGGCATATACTTTGTTATGCAAGTTATTGTTTTAATGAGAATTCAACGTCGTAGACGCCGCAGTTTGGGGAGAGAATTTTAGGGGAAGCTCGGCTTCCGTTGTTGTCTCTGAGAAATCGCCCCTGATTTGCAGGGAATATTCCGTTTCATACGGAATATTGGCAGTATTCCGTTTGCGCACGAGTCATGTTGTAAACTCGTTCCGAATACCCAACACTGAATGTGCAAACAGATGATTGTGATCAATGTTGACAGCAAATTAAGATTGATATTTACAATTAAGAGTGCACAACAGAAGATTACATCACACTCATACCCCCGTGACACACTCATACATCCTCCCTGCACAAAGCCTAACTGCAGTCACTGAATCCCTTCTAAGTGAAACCATGCGCATTAAAAGTTTTATGTCTCAAATCTAGTTTTGTGAAGCATGACAACATTAATCTTTAATACAGATGTGTTTTGTAGGTTAACTGAAACGTCAAAACCAGTTTCTTACCTCCAGTGCTTAGTTTGCAAATCAAACGCCAAGTGCATCACAGCACAGGGCTGACGAGATGGGCGCAGGCCGAAACGTTAAGAAAACAGTGTGTCATGTTTAACCCGGATCATTACGAAATAACCAATCAGATGATTACAAATAGTTTTAACACATTTTAAATTAAGGACTTTTTCTTTAATATGATGCCCTTTTTTAAAAAAAAAAAAGAAAAGCTTTTAATTGTAGTAGCCTGCGAATTATTTATTTATTTATTTTAAATATTGTGTTAAGCTGTTGGCCCTAGCCTATGACAGGGTGGGCCCACGTGACTAAATGGGCGGGCCCGGCCCCCAAAGGCCCGCCCATCATTCCAGGCCCGATTGGGATCCATTGTTTTTATCGTTTCAACCGCACATCAGACCCTCGGCCAATTGACAATGTCGTTCACGCACTTTTCTCCCCCATGAGAATTTTGAAAAGTTGGCAAGTATGCTCTGCGTCTGTATCTTGCGTGCGTGGGAGAGCAAGAACAGAAAAAAACAACAAGAAGATGGGCAGGCTATGAGAGTGTGCGAGTGCGACCCCCAAAAGAACGCAGTTCTTGACATTGCGAGCGCTCATTCTAGAGCGTGTGCTGGTACCCATCAGCGCATTTCCATAAAGCTGTTAATATTTAGCCTGTGGCGTACACAGTTGATAAGGCAAACTGTTCAACAAGTTTAAAGTTACCCCTACTCTTTATTCAGACATAGTGGTGTATACTGATTTTTTTCCCAGAATTTTTTTTTTTTGTGTAGGTGTAACGGATGCCAGATTGTTAATGTATCTTAGTTACATAGGCTACATGGTTAGGGTATCTTTTGTCCTCATTGCTTGGGCCAGATCAAACCATTAAACAAGCTTAAATTATTCTTACTCTTGCCACATACATGATTTTTTTTTTTCAAAACTGATGATATTCAGTTCAAACACCATTAAAAGTAATTTCAGGAATAGATCATGGACCTCGGTGATTTTAAAATGCTGGCTACGGCCCTGGCTGCATCTGTAATGCGCACACAGTGCCAGGGACAAATTATACACACACACACACACACACACACACACACACACACACACACACACACACACACACACACACACACATTAAAGGGCATATCCTGGACCAATTTAGTGGTTTTTTTATATGAAAGTATGTCCCTTTACACACTCATCCAGAAGGGTAATTTCGCACAAGGCCATCTGTCTACAGCAGAAAAAAAAAAAAAACGCGTCTGGAAAAATCCCAAGGGAGTCTGGAGCCATATTGATCCAGATTTGTGGCGTCACGTGTGGATCCGCCAGCAGGCTGAGAGACAAACACAGGAACACCGAATTTAGAGTATAGTCTCTCTTATTTCTTACCCTGGCAACAGTCAACTTGTGAATTGCCAATTTCCTTGGTCTTTTTCTCGGCTCTGCTTGGTCCTCGGCTTCGAGGGCCTCAGCGGATGCGGCGCTTCGCCTTCTGTCAGGGGAGACGAACATGGCTGGCTCCTTTGGTGACTCTGACACAAATGGAGACAGTGTTGCTTTGGGCATTCTAACAGATAGAACTGCGTCTTTTTTTCAGATCAAGTTGCTTCTTGAAGCCCATTTCCCACTGCAAATAGTTCTCAAAGTTGTCGGGCTTTATGAAGTGAGCCCTGCATATGATGCTGTGGTCTGTTGCATGTTGCCAGTTTTTCCGGGTGCCTTTCACGAAGCGCTCCCATTTCTTTCTCATTGTCCGGTCTTTTGGAAAACGATGAGTACTAATCCCATCAAGATTGGTGTTGCTACACCCTCCTACAATACATCTGTTAACCATTTTAATAATATGTGATAACATGGAAGAAATTTGCAGAAAACCAGGTCATATTCTCATAAACCAATGCTGACATGGGATTCAGAAGGAGGCGTCCCGCACGTGACGTCACGAAAATCAATGTTTGCCGGGAAATCCAAATGCCAAGTTTTTTCAGAGGCAGATGAATTCGCCTCAAATGGCTTGATTTCAACTGAATGTTTCTGGTATTGCGCAAGGTAAAAAATTGCACAAAATGCAAAATGTGACAGATATTTGACCAAAGTTTAATATAAAATAAGAGAATTACATTGATCTTGGGGGCGGCACGGTAGTGTAGTGGTTAGCGCTGTCGCCTCACAGCAAGAAGGTCTGGGTTCGAGCCCCGTGGCCGGCGAGGGTCTTTCTGTGTGGAGTTTGCATGTTCTCCCTGTGTCTGCCTGGGTTTCCTCCGGGTGCTCCGGTTTCCCCCACAGTCCAAAGACATGCAGGTTAGGTTAACTGGTGACTCTAACTTGACCGTAGGTGTGAATGTGAGTGTGAATGGTTGTCTGTGTCTATGTGTCAGCCCTGTGATGACCTGGCGACTTGTCCAGGGTGTACCCCGCCTTTCGCCCGTAGTCAGCTGGGATAGGCTCCAGCTTGCCTGCGACCCTGTAGAACAGGATAAAGCGGCTAGAGATAATGAGATGAGATAAGACATTGATCTTGCACCTGAATATACATGTGCCCTTTAATGCTTGTTGTGAGGCTCAGGTACTCTACAGCTGTGCAATACTATATACAGTGGTATGCAAAAGTTTGGGCAACTCTGGTCAAAATTGTTGTTACTGTGAACAGTTATGCAAGTTGAAGATGAAATGATCTCCAAAAGGCATAAAGTTAAAGATGACTCATTCCTTTTATATTTTAAGCAAAAACCTTTTTTTTTCATCTTTTACATTTTCAAAATTACTAAAAGGAAAAGGACTCAAAGCAAAAGTTTGGGCACCCTGCATGGTTAGTACCTAGTAACACCCACTTTGGCAAGTATCACAGCTTGTAAGCACTTTTTGTAGCCAGCTAATAATCTTTCAGTTCTTACCAGGGGGATTTTCACACATTCGTACTTGCAAAAGGCTTCCAGTTCTACAAGTTTCTTGGGCTGTCTTGCATGCACTGCTCTTTTGAGATCTATCCACAGATTTTCAATGATGTTTAGGTCAGAGGACTGTGAGGGCCAGGGCAAAACCTTCAGCTTGTGCCTCTTGAGGTATTCCATTGTAGATATTGAGGTGTGTTTTGGATCATCATCTTATTGTAGGACCCATCCTCTTTTTAACTTCAACTTTTTTTTTACAGATGGTGTGATGCTTGCTTCCAGAATTTGCTGGTATTAATTCGAATCCATGCTTCCCTCGACCAATGAAATGTGCTCTGTGCCACTGGCTGCAACACAACCCCAAAGCATGATCGATCCACACCCATGCTTCAGAGTTGGAGAGGTGTTCTTTTCCTGGAATTTGGCACCCTTTTTTCTCCAAACATACCTTTACACACTGTGGCCAAAAAGTTCTATTTTGATTTCATCAGTCCACAGGACTTGTTTCCAAAATGCATCAGGCTTATTTAGATGTTCATTTGCAAACTTCAGACACTGAATTTTGTGGCTAGGATGCAGGAAAGGTTTTCTTCTGATGACTCTCCCATGAAGGTCATATTTGTTCAGGTGTCGCTGCATAGTAGAACAGTGCACCACCACTCCAGGGTCTGCTAAATCTTTTTGAAGGTCTTCTTCAGTCAAACAGGGGGTTTTATTTGCCTTTCTAGCAATCCAACAAGCAGGTCTTTCAGAAAGTTTTCTTCATCTTCCAGACCTCACCTTGATCTCCACTGTTTCTGTTAACTGCCATTTCTTAATAACATTACAAACTGAGGAAACAGCTACCTGAAAACACTTTGCTTTGTTCTTGTAGCCTTCTCCTGTTTTGTGAGCATCAATTATTTTATTATTCAGAATGCGAGGGAGTTGCTTAGAGGAGCCCATGGCTGCTGATTTTAGGGACAAGTTTGAGGAGTCAGAGAACTTATACAGCTTTGAAATCTGCATCATCTGACCTTTCCTAACGGAGAATTTGAACAAGCCACAGCTCAATAAGCTAATTAAGGCCTGGAACCTTGGTAAAAGTTACCTGAGAACTCAAATGTATTGGGGTGCCCAAACTTTCGCATGATGTTCCTTTTCTTTTTTCACTCTCCAATTGTACAAAACAAAAATAATACACAAATCTTGCAGAAAATGCTGAAAAGAAATGTATCATTTTTACCTTTATGCCTTTTGGTGATCAGTTCATCTTCTGCTCACTTAACTATTCACAGTAACAGACATTTTCAGTAAGGGTGCCCAAACTTTTGCATGCCACTGTACACAGTGGTGCTTCAAAGTTTGTGAACCCTTTAGACTTTTCTATATTTCTGCATAAATGACCTAAAACATCATCAGATTTTCACACAAGTCCTAAGAAAGAAAGAAAGAAAGAAAGAAAGAAAGAAAGAACAACTTATTCATCACACACTTGTGAAATTCCTCTCTGCATTTAACCCATGTGAAGCAGTGAACACACACACGTGAGCAATGAGCACATACACATACCCAGAGCAGTGGGCAGCCATGCTAGCAGTGCCCACTAACAGCTGGGAGTTAGATGCCTCGGTCAAGGGCACCTCAGCCCAAGGCCATCCCATATTAACCTAACCGCATGTCTTTGGACTGTGGGGGGAAACGGGAGCACCCGGAGGAAACCCACGCAGACACGGGGAGAACATGCAAACTCACCACAGAAAGGCCCCCGCCGGCTGCTGGGCTCAAACCCAGAACCTTCTTGCTGTGAGGCAACCGTGCTAATCACTTACACAACCGTGCCACCTAAAAGTAGATAAAGAGAACCCAGTTAAACAAATGAGACAAAAATATTATGCTTGGTCATTTATTTATTGAGGAAAATGATCCAATATTACATATCTGTGAGTGGAAAAAGTATATGAACCTTTGCTTTCAGTATTTGGTGTGACCCCCTTGTGCAGCAATAACTGCAACTAAACGTTTCCGGTAACTGTTGATCAGTCCTGCACACCGACTTGGAGGAATTTTAGCCCATTCCTCTGTACAGAACAGCTTCAACTCTGGGATGTTGGTGGGTTTCCTCACATAAACTGCTTGCTTCAGGTCGTTCCACAACATTTTGATTGGATTAAGGTCAGGACTTTGACTTGACAATTCCAAAACATGAACTTTATTCTTCTTTAACCATTCTTTGGTAGAACGACTTGTGTACTTAGGGTTGTTGTCTTGCTGCATGACCCACCTTCTCATGAGATTCAGTTCGTGGACAGATGTCCTGACATTTTCCTTTAGAATTCGCTGGTATAATTCAGAATTCATTGTTCCATCAATGATGGCAAGCCGTCCTGGCCCAGATGCAGCAAAACAGGCCCAAACCATGATACTTCCACCACCATGTTTCACAGATGGGATAAGGTTCTTATGCTGGAATGCAGTGTTTTCCTTTCTCCAAACATAACGCTTCTCATTTAAACCAAAAAGTTCTATTTTGGTCTCATCCGTCCACAAAACATTTTTCCTTCTGGCTTGTCCACATGATCTTTAGCAAACTGCAGACAAGCAGCAATGTTGTTTTTGGAGAGCAGTGACTTTCTCCTTGCAACCCTGCCATGCACACCATTGTTGTTCAGTGTTCTCCTGATGGTGGACTCATGAACATTAACATTAGCCAATGTGAGAGAGGCCTTCAGTTGCTTAGAAGTTGCCCTGGGGTCCTTTGTGACCTCGCCGACTATTAGACACCTTGCTCTTGGAGTGATCTTTGTTGGTCGACCACCCCTGGGGAGGGTAACAATGGTCTTGAATTTCCTCCATTTGTACACATTCTGTCTGACTGTGGATTGGTGGAGTCCAAACTCTTTAGAGATGGTTTTGTAACCTTTTCCAGCCTGATGACCATCAGCAACGCTTTTTCTGAGGTCCTCAGAAATCTCCTTTGTTTGTGCCATGATACACTTCCACAAACATGTGTTGTGAAGATCAGACTTTGATAGATCCCTGTTCTTTAAATAAAACAGGGTGCCCACTCACACCTGATTGCTGATTGTCATCCCATTGATTGAAAACACCTGACTCTAATTTCACCTTCAAATTAACTGCTAATCCTAGAGGTTCACATACTTTTGCCACTCACAGGTATGTAATATTGATTCATTTTCCTCAATAAATTAATGAGCAAGTATAATATTTTTGTCTCGTTTGTTTAACTGGGTTCTCTTTATCTACTTTTAGGACTTGCGTGAAAATCTGATGATGTTTTGGGTCATATTTATGCAGAAATATAGAAAATTCTAAAGGGTTCACAAACTTTGAAGCACCACTATATATATATATATATATATATATATATATATATATATATATATATATATATATATATATATGGGGCTGCAAAAGTAGGTATACAGTAAGGATTATTCCAGTACTATAATAGTGGTGCTAGGTTTCATTTAATACTAACTTTTGTGTGAACGTTTTGTTTTTCATTACTGTATACCTACTTTTGCAGCCCCCTGTGTGTGTGTGTATATATATATATATATATATATATATATATATATATATATATATATATATATATATATGCATTTGCCCTGTGATAGACTGGCAACCTGTCCAGGGTGTCCCCCGCCTCTCACCCAATGTCAGCTGTGATTGGTTGCAGCTCACCCATGACCCACAGTGAATAGTAAGTGGTATATGTTGTATTCAGTTACGTGACTTTTGCTTGTGAGTTTATTTCCAGTGAATGAAGTGGTGGTTAGGCAAACCAGTTCCAGACTGCAGACAGCTGATCTGGGTAACGTCATCCAAAAATCCCTGTTCAAAAATTCATATCCCGCTCAGTTGACTTGCACCTGCATATTACTTCCCATCCGTGGAGTTTATGCAGTAGCCCACCAAAACCAGAACCAATTTGGCTTCCGTTTTGTGAAACCGTCTCCAACTATTTTCACAGTTTAGAGGCCAATGCACACTCAAGATACCTTCAGAAAGTTGCTCTTTGCAATGGGATAGATCTCATCTCGTCATCTGTAGCCGCTTTATCCTATTCTACAGGGTCGCAGGCAAGCTGGAGCCTATCCCAGCTGACTATGGGCGAAAGACGGGGTACACCCTGGACAAGTCACCAGGTCATCACAGGGCTGACACATAGACACAGACAACCATTCACACTCACATTCACACCTACGGTCAATTTAGAATCACCAGTTAACCTAACCTGCATGTCTTTGGACTGTGGGGGAAACCGGAGCACCCGGAAAAAACCCACGCGGACACAGGGAGAACATGCAAACACCGCACAGAAAGGCCCTCGCCGGCCACGGGGCTCAAACCCTGATGAGTTGCAATTTGGTCCTCCAGCTGTTCCTTTTTTGTACCTTTAACTTTTCCAGCCTCTTATTGCCCCTGTCCCAACTTTTTTGAGATGTGTTGCTGTCATGAAATTTCAAATGAGCCAATATTTGGCATGAAATTTCAAAATGTCTCACTTTCGACATTTGATATGTTGGTTCTATTGTGAATACAATATCAGTTTTTGAGATTTGTAAATTATTGCATTCTGTTTTTATTTACAATTTGTAGTTTGTCCCAACTTTTTTGGAATCGGGGTTATAATAATAATAATAATAATAATAATCCTCCAAGAAGACCATTGCCTTTGTCAGAGCAGGAGAGCAGCCCAATCCTACCAAAAGAACAGCATCGGCAGGCATCCTTACCTCAGCACAGGACTGGCAGCAGTTGGTTGACATTGGACGACAGCTGAAGTTCCCCAGCCACATCACGGCCACCACCATGCGACCAGAGATTGTCCTCGTGTCTGAGTCAACCAAGCAAGCTGTGATGCTGGAGCTGACAGTTCCATAGGAAGATCGCTTGGAAGAAGCTTTCGATAGGAATCTCTCAAAGTACGCAGAGCTGGTGTAGGTACAGTCGCCACCTATTGTCTAAGAACTACAACAGTCCGTCTAAGGACTACAACTCCCAGCCAACTTCCGCGTTGACCTACGTCACGCCTGGGCGGGATCACCTACGTCACATCCTCCACGACTCCATAAGGGACCTGGAAATCCGCCATACTTTCTCTTTGGCGTCTGCAACTACACGGGAACAGACCTAAAAGGAGGCACTTGCTTATCGGACCGTCCGAAACCATGACTTCTTTCTTGCAAGATCCACGATTCAGGGCGTTTTTCTTTTTGTTTACCCTTGATCACGGTAAACTCCAGAATCACGCGATTTTTAACTCAGTCGAGTTACAACCGGTTTTCAGTTATTCCTTATGAGTACGTACAACTGCAGCCCAAGCAGTTTAATTTGTAGTTAAGAAGCGGCTGGATCCCTTCTAACTAAAGCTGTGCACGTTGTTTGACCAGAGTTTTCCTTCCCACGAGCTACGAAGCGTCGGACCAAGAATTCTCTGTTTCCCACAGAAGTCTTTACGAGCTCCTGTGAAACTCAGCCTCTCCAAGAATTCTCTGCTTTCTACAAAAGGGCGAGATACTGAAGTAAGACTTGGCATTTTGGGCAAAAGACTAGTCTTAGGAATTAGTTTATTTACTTAGTGTGAATTTAAACTCAGGGACTGTTTAAGTGCGCACACTGATTTTGTGTTTCTATCATTTGTTCTATTTTTGATCTCTCAATTGTTTAATAGATAGGCTGTGCATGCTTCTCGATTCCTTACTAACATCCTTAATTTCCTTATTACACATTTTGACCGCATCAAGATTTCAGTGGATTCAGTACTGTTATAAGCTAGTGAAATTAGCCTACGGCTAATTCTTTTGTCTCATTAGCATCCAAGGCTAAAGGTATTGTCTCAAGGGAACATGTGGCGGTCCTCCCCCACACTCATATACACACCTTTTGTCTTAACTCCACGAGGTAGGATCCTTGGGCCTTAGCTAGCCACATACGGCTAATCCTTTTGTCTAATTAGCAACCAAAGCTAACTCTCTTGTTTTACTTAGAACCACATGATCACCAGGCCTCTCACACACAAACACATGCTAGCTAGCCTTCCTTTGCCTTAGCTAGCAAAACAAAGCTAATTCTTTTGTCTTAGCAACCAAAGCTAATTCTTTTGTTTTACTTAGAAACACGTGGTCAACTCCCCCCACACATACACACACCTAGCCAGCATTCAAAGCTAATTCCTTCGTGGTAGGCCAGAAGGCTTTATACACACACTACATGTTTCATGTTTAATTTCCTTTTAATACACACACACTACATGTTTCATGTTTAATTTCCTTTTAATACACACACAAACATGCACACACATATACATACCTCACTGTTTGCTGAAGATTTCAACTGTTATTATTCAATTTTATCTTTGTTATAATAAATTCCATTATTATTGAAACTGGGTGTGTTTATTTTGTTGTCCCAATACTTTTGAAGTTGTCCAAATCTCAAAAGAAATTTAGAGCAGCCAGTTGACCTAATCTGCAGGTCTTTGGACTGTAGGAGGAAACCCACACAGGCATGATGAGAATATGCAAACTCCACACAGAAAGGCCCCAGTCAACCAACAGGTTCAAACCCAGAATCTTCTGGTGCCTACCACTGCACTAGCGTACCACTCCAACTTCTCATCTCATCTCATTATCTCTAGCCGCTTTATCCTTCTACAGGGTTGCAGGCAAGCTGGAGCCTATCCCAGCTGACTACGGGCGAAAGGCGGGGTACACCCTGGACAAGTCGCCAGGTCATCACAGGGCTGACACATAGACACAGACAACCATTCACACTCACATTTACACCTACGGTCAATTTAGAGTCACCAGTTAACCTAACCTGCATGTCTTTGGACTGTGGGGGAAACCGGAGCACCCGGAGGAAACCCACGCGGACACGGGGAGAACATGCAAACTCCACACAGAAAGGCCCTCACCAGCCCCGGGGCTTGAACCCAGGACCTTCTTGCTGTGAGGCGACAGCGCTAACCACTACACCACCGTGCCGCCCCCGCTCCAACTTATTTATCAATATCCATAATCTCAATTAATGTGAGATCTTCAATTGTCCAAAAGATTGATGTCATTATTAATTCTGGGCGGCACGGTGGTGTAGTGGTTAGCGCTGTCGCCTCACAGCAAGAAGGTCCTGGGTTCGAGCCCTGGGGCCGGCGAGGGCCTTTCTGTGTGGAGTTTGCATGTTCTCCCCGTGTCCGCGTGGGTTTCCTCCGGGTGCTCCGGTTTCCCCCACAGTCCAAAGACATGCAGGTTAGGTTAACTGGTGACTCTAAATTGACCGTAGGTGTGAATGTGAGTGTGAATGGTTGTCTGTGTCTATGTGTCAGCCCTGTGATGACCTGGCGACTTGTCCAGGGTGTACCCCGCCTTTCGCCCGTAGTCAGCTGGGATAGGCTCCAGCTTGCCTGCGACCCTGTAGAAGGATAAAGCGGCTAGAGATAATGAGATGAGATTATTAATTCTGAGCTTACTTTTGATTTCAAATTGTTTCACTGGTCTGCTTTCACTTTGGCTAACATTTCCTACATTACTCAGAGCGCCGGTGGACTGTCCACTGAGAGTGGTGCTGGGATTTAGCCCTACTTCATGCCAAACTTAAAGTGCATATCACGGGTAAATTCAGGAGCAAGATCAATGTAATTCTCCTATTTTATATTAAACTTTGGTCAAGTATCTGTCACATTTTGCATTTTGTGCAATTTTTTACCTTGCGCAATACCAGAAAAATTCAGTTGAAATCAAGCCATTTGAGGCGAATTGGTCCGCCTCTGAAAAAACTTGCCATTTGGATTTCCCGGCAAACAATGATTTTCGTGACGTCACGTGTGGGACGCCTCCCTCTGAATCCTACGTCAGCGCTAGTTTGTTTATGAGAAAACGACCTGGTGGTTTTCTGCAAATTTCTTCAACGTTATCACGTAATTTATTAAAATGGTTAACAGACGTATCGTAGGAGGGTGTAGCAACACCAATCTTGATGGGATTAGTACTCATCGTTTTCCAAAAGACCGGACAATGAGAGAGAAATGGGAGCGCTTGGTCTACACAGGCTGTGCACTGAAACCGTGCAAGCTCGCGCAGCCTGCTCGCGCTTCCGTAGGTAACGTCACGATTCTGGCTCCAGACTCCCTTGGGATTTTTCCAGACGCGTTTTGTTATTTTATTTTTTTCTGCTGTAGACAGATGGCCTTGTGCAAAAATTACCCTTCTGGATGAGTGTGTAAAGGGACATTCTTTCATATAAAAAAAAAACAAAATTGGTCCAGGATATACACTTTAAGAGACTGATGCAGCAGCACTTGAGACCTTTGGTCAGTCTAGCTCTCTCTCCTCCTCATCTATACACTCTGCTCAAACAGGCAGTGTTACAAAACTTTCATTTCCCTGCCAAAACCACTGACAACTTTGTCTCATCTCATTATCTCTAGCCGCTTTATCCTGTTCTACAGGGTCGCAGGCAAGCTGGAGCCTATCCCAGCTGACTACGGGCGAAAGGCAGGGTACACCCTGGACAAGTCGCCAGGTCATCACAGGGCTGACACATAGACACAGACAACCATTCACACTCACATTCACACCTACGGTCAATTTAGAGTCACCAGTTAACCTAACCTGCATGTCTTTGGACTGTGGGGGAAAGTCGGGGAAACCGGAGCACCCGGAGGAAACCCACGCGGACACGGGGAGAATATGCAGACTCCGCACAGAAAGGCCCTCGCCGGCCACGGGGCTCGAACCCGGACCTTCTTGCTGTGAGGCGACAGAGCTAACCACTACACCACCGTGCCACCCCTGACAACTTTGTCAGCATGACAATTCGTAGATCAGTAACTAGCTAACCTCTGCCCTAACTCAACTCGTCTGTCAATTCACAGTAGATGCATTCTGGGAGTCCAGAATTTATTGTCTGCACTAAGTTTATGTTGGATTACTAAATAATATGCCATTTAGTATTGCTGAAAATTGTTTGTTTTTAGGGGCTAACAGTGAAACCTGACCTTTAGGTATCCCTGATGTCCTTTATTGTAGCTGTGTTATCAGTGTGCCACTGTGATACAACTTCTCACAGGAATAAAGAAAATACAGCACCATCTAAAGCATTAGCACCAGAATCACAAGTGTGTAACAAATATTTCAATATAAAAATATAATGTGTTTCAGAGTAAAGTTTGCCTTTAAACGTTATCTAAAATCACTAAGATTGAACCTGACTGAGAGACTAAAAGCTGCTATACAGTGTGATCACAGTGGTCTGCGTTTTAATTTGATTATCTCTTAGTTGTTTTATTAATTTTTCATTATTTAAACACAGACACTCATGGAACACTTTTTAGCAAGTCTTTACTTTTGAAACTGTAGAACGTTAAAAGCTGACCATTCAGATGAACAAAAGGTTATTCAGATTCAAATGGGGCGGCACGGTGGTGTAGTGGTTAGCGCTGTCGCCTCACAGCAAGAAGGTCCGGGTTCGAGCCCCGTGGCTGGCGAGGGCCTTTCTGTGTGGAGTTTGTATGTTCTCCCCGTGGGTTTCCTCCGGGTGCTCCGGTTTCCCCCACAGTCCAAAGACATGCAGGTTAGGTTAACTGGTGACTCTAAATTGACCACGAGTGTGAATGGTTGTCTGTGTCTATGTGTCAGCCCTGTGATGACCTGGCGACTTGTCCAGGGTGTACCCCACCTTTCGCCCGTAGTCAGCTGGGATAGGCTCCAGCTTGCCTGCGACCCTGTAGAACAGGATAAAGCGGCTACAGATAATGAGATGAGATTCAAATGGATGATTTATGAGTTTTCACAGTCCTGTTGTTTTTTTGTCAGCATGAGTAGGTATTCATCAAATGTAGCCTTTATTTTTACTTTATAGCACAATTTTAAAATACCTAACACCAATATTAATATAATACACTATTTCAACAGATTGTTGTTTTTTTTTTGAAAGAGTCTGGCATATATGGCTCCAAAATTGTAAATGAACAAAGTGACTGATATACCATCTGAAATCCGATCGTCAACATACCCCATGGTCTGTTAAACATGCACACTGTTAAAAGGTTTGGGAATTAAAGTTTTAGGTAATTAATTTTTGAATGCAACTTTTAATAATATAATGAGAGATCTACTAGATCTAAATTGACCATAGGTGTGAATGGTTGTTTGTCTCTGTGTGTTAGCCCTGCGATGACCTGGCGACTTGTCCAGGGTGTACCCCACCTCTCGCCCATAGTCAGCTGGGATAGGCTCCAGCTTGCCTGTGACCCTGTAGAACAGGGTCAAATATGCTTTTTCAACATTTCAAGCACCAGGCACAAATTTGTCGCCTCAATTGGGTGGACAATATAAATGACTAAACAGCTGTTCAGGATGATCTGCTACCCTCCTCCGGCTGAAGAGGAAGTGTTACATGTTGTGCCCTTTCTGCAATCTATTTGTTCCAATCACTGAGATAGCTCAAAAACATGACCTGAAAAAAGAACCATTTTGAACAAAATTTTAACATAAGAGGTCTGTCTGCTTTCAAAAGGACGTGAAACGTATGCTAATTTTCAGAGGAAGGATATGTGCAGTCTATGTGGGAGGTGGACAACTGACTCCAACATCAACAGGGTGTGATGCTTCTGTAGCTACAATTTTTTTTTTAATCCAAATTACAGTAGGTGTCTCATAGGATACCATATTGCCCTTTCTATTTACTGACTAAATCACCAATTGTTAAATGTATACTATCCCATAACATCCTGGTATTCACCAAACCAGAAGCAAATACATGTATAATTTGTAGATAGATAGATAGATAGATAGATAGATAGATAGATAGATAGATGTAGTGAATTTGCAATGGCCATGATAGATAATCTGTCATAATGCACATCAACTGTCTATCTATCTATATAGCGCCTTCCACAATTATTGGCACCCCTTATAAAGATTAGTAAAAAAGGGTTAGAAAAAAGGGTGGCACGGTGGTGTAGTGGTTAGCACTGTCGCCTCACAGCAAAAAGGTTCTGGGTTCGAGCCCAGTGGCCGGCGAGGGCCTTTCTGTGTGGAGTTTGCATGTTCTCCCCGTGTCTGCATGGGTTTCCTCCGGGTGCTCCGGTTTCCCCCATAGTCCAAAGACATGCAAGTTAGGCTAACTGGTGGCTCTAAATTGACCGTAGGTGTGAATGGTTGTTTGTCTCTGTGTGCCAGCCCTGCAATGACCTGGTGACTTGTCCAGGGTGTACCCTGCCTCTCATCCATAGTCAGCTGGGATAGGCTCCAGTTTACCCGTGACCCTGCACAGGATAAGCGGCTACAGATGATGGATGGGTTAGAAAAAAAATCCACCTTTTGGTGAAGTCACTTCATCTAACACTAGAAAAAATGTGAAAAATCCAACCTTTAATTGAAATAAATTTATTCAGAGAAAAACCCCTGATCAAGAAATAATTATTTTCAACAAAAACACATGCCACTATTATTGGCACGTCTGCAATTAATACTTTGTACAACCTCCCTTTGCCAGTAAAACAGCACTGAGTCTCCAAAAACGTTTTATAAGTTTGGAGATACAGAGCAGGGCATCTGAGACTATTCCTCTTTACACAGTCTCTCCAGATTATCCAGGGTCCTTGGCTCTCTCTTGTGCATTCTGCTCTTCAGCTCACCACACAGATTTTCAGTGGGGTTCAGGTCAGGTTATTCGGTGTTCAGCGAATCATTTTTGTATTGATTTGAACATATGCTTCCTACTGGAAGATCCAATGATGAACCAGTTTTAGTTTCCTGGCAGAAGCAGCCCGATTTTGATGTAAAATATCCCGCTATTTCATGGAGTCCATGATGCCATGTACCCTAACAAGGTTTCCAGGGCCTTTGGAAGAAAAACAGCCCCAAAACATCACAGAACTTCCACCATATTTTACAGCTGGAATTGGGTCCTTTTCATTATAGCTATCCTTCTTTTTACATCAAATTTTTGTTACATCAAACCATAGAACATGGTTCCAGTCAATTTCACAAACTTCAGACTTCATGCTTGTGGTTAACTGACAGAAAAGGCTTTTGCCTGCCATACCTTCTGAATAATCTGTTGGCATGGAGGTGGCATCTGATGGTGGTTTTTAGAGTCTTGGAAACCCTAAGATTCTCCTACATTCCTCACCCCTTAAACACTCCTTTCATTTTTATTTCATTATAGTTACTGAAAACTGTGCTTAATTTGGAGGTAAAATCAGGACACTACGTTGCTTGCTTGAAATAAAACCTAAGAAATAACCATGTAGTTGGGCTCTTGGCTGAAAAATATTTGGATAAATGTTGTGAGATATGCAGACGTCCATTATTTCATGCACTACCACTATATACAGTACAAGCTGCTCGACTCTACCCAGTCTGCACGGACAAAAAACGCCCCCATGTGTTAATCTATTTTATTAAAAAGAACATATTTACAGCAAAGGTGATGTTCTGTAGAACAAAATCCAGGAGGGAAAAGAAAGAGTACCCCAATGACAAAACAGTAGCAGACAATAAAATATTGACTTCTTAACTGATACTGCAAGGTGTTTTTTTTTTAAAAAGTATGCAATTTAATGCTACAAACAGGCTTGATACTGAAATGGAAGTCTTTTCAGTCCAGTCAAATATTTGGACTGGTGATATAAATTTAGCTTAAAATGTTGCAGTTTCTAAATGTAACCAAATCCTATGTACATCTGAAATTCTACACCTTTTCTACATGAAAAAAAACCCAAATGCATACATGTGATTTATGTAAAGAACAACACATTCAAAGGAAATTATTCTGAAGTGTTTGGATAGCAAAAGAAATCTGTGCTTGAAATGAGAAAAAAAAAAAAAGATAAAAATGTAGATCATATTTTTCCAACCATAACTGCAAATGGACAAACATGAATAGCAGCAGGCTTTCTGGCGAGTTCCCCATTGCCTCCAAAGTGCTCGGTTTAACGGTAATTGACACATAGGGCCCAACCTTCGTTGCTCAACATAAGGCATTTTACAGGCAGTAAGGTGCACAAGTCTTAGGTCTGGAATATTCAGATAATCAGGTATTCACATGGGTTCATAGTACCTCCATGGCTATGACCAACATGCAGACCTCCTTTTGTGAAAGTTGGAGAAGAGCAAAGAAAAACAAAATAAGGAAGCTTTCTCCCTTAAGAAATATCTACACATGACGTATGCAAAACTGAAATTCTGTAAAAGGAACTCACTCAACCATGCAATTAAAAGCAGTCTATGGCCAGTACAAAGTGATAGATGTTTTAACGGAGATTTTCAGTTGCTGAAAGTGGTTTGTTTTTTTTCCCCATTTCAAAACCATCTCGCTTGTATCAGAATAGTGTAAGCACAAACAGTCATGAGACGATGCAAGCTGTCCAAACAGGAATAGTCAAACCAGCCTCCATGTGAAATGTAATACAGCACCAATGTTCCTCCCACGGAGAGAGTCTTTGTCAAATTGATTAATTTGACGGTCCATTCAGTAAATTGTGAGGCTGAGAGAACGGTTCATCTTTTTCCCAATAAGCCGAGAGCTTCTGGAACCAGACTGGATTGTGGAACGTGTCAGGACTCTATCTATGGACAGAACTCTCTCCTCTGCTGCAGCTTTGGCAAGCTGGGCTTTTTTCAGTTCCCTTGGGGGGGGTAAGAGAAAAAAATTGTAATTTACATCGTCAGACTTTTTAAACTATTAATACAAAGCTTCACATTACACTTAACTGTTTAACATTTCTTCTAAGCATTAAAACTTAACAGCCAAGATGAACTCTAAGTGGTGGTTCGCGGTTATTCAGGTTTTTAAAACAAGTAAATGAAAAATGTGATTTTAAAATAAATCAATTGCAAGACCTACAATGACTCATTTGATCTCATGAAGCTTACATACACAGACTCAAAAACCAAATGAGACATCAGTCTGTCAAACAAGACCTGTTAAAACTAAGCAATTTATAATACAGCTTTGCAGCAAATCACATACTTTTGGAGTAGGGCATTCTTGAACTTCTCTGCATTAAGTTCCACACGCAACTGATCAGCATTCATCCTGGAGGTGGTCAGCAGAACAGGGTGTCTAATGAGGTCGGAGGTCGATGGACGGCGTGTGGGGTCAGGATGAATCATAAGCTATAAGAAATTATAAAAATGTATTTACTGAAGTAAGCAGGAAACTACCATTTTAAAAATTAAAGGGGGAAAACACATTTACAGTTACTGCACTAATTCATTCAAAAATATATATATTTATTTACCTTTAAAAGGCTTAAAAATTCTTGAGAGAGCACTTGTGGAATATGGGGTAGGATTCCTTGTCGGATTTTGTGCCATTGTTCTCCGTTGGTTGGCAGAGGCTCAGCTCCAGATGCACTGACAACCGTCAGAGCCAAAGCAAAGATGTCTGATTTTGTCAGGTTACTATAGTCCTGAAAGGAACAACAATATACTCAATACATCAAGCAAGCTAAAACACCACCATCCACCAGTGCACAATCATAATCGACGTGGAATGTGTTTAATGGCTTGGTTAGCTAAAACCTCGACAAACATTCAAGACGACTCTGCATAGTTAAGGTTTTGAGTTCACTGATGCACTATATAACCAAAAGTTTGTGCACATGACCATCACACCTTCCCCCAAACTAATGCCACAAAATTGGAAGCACAATTACATTACAATTTCCCCTTCACTGGAATTAAGAGGGATAGCACAAACAGGTTCCAGCAGAACAACACCCCTGTACACAAGTGCATGAAGACATTCATTTACCAATTTTGGTGTAGAAGAACTCAAGTAACCTACACAAAGCCCTTGGCTCAATCTAATTTAAGTCCTTTGGGATGAACTAGAATGCTGACTGTGCCCCAGGGCTCCTCGCCTGACCTCACTAATACTCTTGCGGATGAATGGATAAATCCCCACAGCCATGTTCCAAAACCAATTGTAAAGGCTTCCCAGAAGAATGAAGGTTATTATAACAGCAAAGGGAGACTAATCTGAAACAGGGTGTTCAAAAAGCTCTCCAAATATCACAAAACAGTGTTAACCTGTGAGCAAAAATGTTTACATCACTGCTTACATATGAATCCTACCTCAAAATGACCTCTATAGAAATTTTGCTCTGAAAGAAAACCATTGTTTTACCTCCTGAAGAACTTCATTAGCCAGGTATCTACTGTCACCCTCCTCAACTTGTGGGTTCGTCACCCTGGTCACATGGCCTAGGTCACCTAATAATAATAATAGGCTGTCAGTTAATTTGCAATTTAACAGAACTGTATATTGCATGTAAAATCGTAGGCAGTGTGTGCATACCTATTTTGTATATCACATTAGTGCTGGGCCCATCCTCCTCCTCATCTTCAAATTCACTACTCACTGCAGATTTCCTTGAAATAAATATATTACCTGAAACAAATACATAAAAACAGAACTCGTGTATTTGCACATTCATGGTTCTATACTTCAGCGTCAACATTTAAATAAATACCATGTATTAAAATGTAATAAGACTTAATTACAACATCACTTCGTAATTCATAAAAATATGCAATAAATATAGAAAGGGGAAGGGGGGAAAAAAAAAAAAAAACCCCTACAGAAGCCACTCCGAGATGCATTTAAGAAAAACATTTTAGAGTAGTTCGTAGTACTGAATGCCCAGTTTTCTATATGGCCATGAAAGCTCAAGTACACTTCAGTGGATGTGGTCCGCTGATCGTGCATGCACGGTGTCCATGATGCAAATTTCATCATACACACAGTCTGCACAGACGGTCCACACAGTACCCAGCTTTTGTGTCTGGGTGGACTGTGCGAATTAACTGCACATGTACAAAACTCTGTGTGTGTGGTGGTAAGTGCAAAATACAGAAGAACATTTTCTTCTTCTAGTATCAACACGAAACACTAATGAAGCTCTTCCCTTAAATTGCAAATATGGGTTAGATGCCAAATCTGCATACAGGTTCACGACAAGCAGTTAACAAGCCTCTAGTACCACACCCCTTTTTCACACAACATGATGCACCCTACTATGTAGGGTGCATCATAAACTTTTTTTTTTAAATATATAAATACACAAGGGGAAAAATGCTTTTTTTTAAATAATAATAAAGCAACAAGACATTTCCCATTAATCTTAAAAGTATCTGATGAGAAGAACTCACTTGGCTTAATGTCCATGTGCACAAGTGCTGTCGAGTGGATGTACTTGAGCCCACGGGACACCTGCAGGAGCAAGTCCTTCAGTTCTAGCTCAGACAGAAAGTGCATACGTCTGTAGTTCTCAGCAATAACATCAGACAAGGTGCCGCCGTTGCAGTACTCATTCTGGATCAGCATGTGGTCGTCTTCAGCCCAGGCAGAATAATATCTCACCACATGAGGGTGCTGTCCAAGAACTGCATGTGCATAGACTTCACGAAGTGCATTTTGCCTGTTAGTTGCAAATAAACAAATAAATAAATGAACGGACACTGAGAAACTTCCAGTCTATTAAACCATGTACGAATTAAATTCGCACAACCGCTTTAACAATAACCAGTCACAAAGCAACTTTATTAGGGAGCAGATTATGGATAATAAACAAGCCACTGCAATCAGTATAGCGATAAAAAGATAAATGAACTTTATCTTCAAAGTCTGTAGAATGTAGTCGATATCAGTAATTATTACTTACTCATCCACAGATCCTGCCAAAGGCTTCTTGGAACGCTTGACTGCATAGATGCAGCCATCTAGTCTTTTCACACATTTGTACACCGAGCCAAACTGTCCAGAACCAATCTTCTCTAGTTCATGGAACTCTGATGTATATCTGGACACCATGTTACTCTCCATCATCGTAATTCTCTGTAGATAATTTTTTTAAATTACAATTAGACGACATTACCCCAACATACACAAAAAACAATGGGTTTTTTGTCTAAACTTAAAAAAAAAAACAAAAAAAAAAAAACTACCTTTGAAGGTGGAATAATTTCGTCCTCAATCTCAGCATCACTTGGCTCCATGTTGTCTCCACAGGAGCTACAACACAGACAGAGAAGATGAATTATCATCACATCAGACACCAGAGAGGTCTGGGGGAAGCACATGGTGTGGTTGAGGAGTGAGCGTCCATGAGGATCTGGTTTCTTGCCAGTGTGTTGACGCACAACCTGAGCAGTAAACGGATTTAACGAACCTCACTGCAAATAACTCAACTCAAATAAACTCATCTAAAGATTTAAAGTCAAAAGTTTTGTATTAACTTTTTTAAACTCCAAAAGTTAATACAAACGTGTAAATAACAACCAAAGCCGTTAGAACCAAGCCAAAGAGCTTACTCATTCCAGTGAGAGCGCTTTCTGTGGTTTCTTTGTTGAGTTGATGACTGGACGACCACTGAATCCGGGGTGAAGGGGTTAATGTTCACTAGAGGGGTTTGGTTTCGCCTTCTGTCGAGACTCGCCTTTCCTCTGGAATCCACATTCTTGAAAAGCGCGACTCTCCTGCTTGCAGAGGCTGAAGTCCTTGCTCTGGACAGCAAACTCTGCAAAAGAGATGTAAAGAATAATAATCAATCCTTGAAATATGTAAACCACTCCTTCAGGTTAAATCATGCAAAACATGGACAAAGCTGTGAGCTGCTGCTATAACCAGTGAGATGATTCACTGCATGTTAAACATGATGTAACCTGTACAGTTAGTTAATAGCTACTGGCTCACTGAGCTCAAAAGTCCCTCATCTGGAGGAAGAAACTACAGCCTAATATACAGTGGTGCTTGAAAGTTTGTGAACCCTTTGGAATTTTCTATATTTCTGCATAAATATGACCTAAAACATCATCGGATTTTCACACAAGTCCTAAAAGTAGATAAAGAGAACCCAGTTAAACAAAAGAAACAAAATTATAATACTTGGTCATTTATTTATTGAGGAAAATGATCCAATATTATATATCTGTGAGTGGCAAAAGTATGTGAACCTTTGCTTTCAGTATCTGGTGTGGCCCCTATGCAGCAATAACTGCAACTAAACGTTTCCGGTAACTGTTGATCAGTCCTGCACACCGGCTTGGAGGAATTTTAGCCCATTCCCCCGGACAGAAAAGCTTCAACTCTGGGATATTGGTGGGTTTCCTCACATGAACTGCTCGCTTCAGGTTGTTCCACAACATTTTGATTGGATTAAGGTCAGGACTTTGACTTGGTCATTCCAAAACATGAACTTTAATCTTCTTTAACCATTCTTTGGTAGAATGACTTGTGTGCTTAGGGTCGTTGTCTTGCTGCATGACCCACCTTCTCTTGAGATTCAGTTCATGGACAGATGTCCTGACATTTTCCTTTAGAATTTGTTGGTATAATTCAGAATTCATTGTTCCATCAATGATGGCAAGCCGTCCTGGCCCAGATGCAGCAAAACAGGCCCAAACCATGACACTACTACCACCATGTTTCACAGATGGGATAAGGTTCTTATGCTGGAATGTAGTGCTTTCCTTTCTCCAAACATAACGCTTCTCATTTAAACCAAAAAGTTCTATTTTGGTCTCATCCGTCCACAAAACATTTTTCCTTCTGGCTTGTCCACGTGATCTTTAGCAAACTGCAGATGAGCAACAATGTTCTTTTTGGAGAGCAGTGGCTTTCTCTTTGCAACCCTGCCATGCACACCATTGTTGTTCAGTGTTCTCCTGATGGTGGACTCATGAATATTAGCCAATGTCAGAGAGGCCTTCAGTTGCTTAGAAGTTTCCCTGAGGTCCTTTGTGACCTCGCCAACTATTACACACCTTGCTCTTGGAGTGATCTTTGTTGGTCGACCACTCCTGGGAAGGGTAACGATAGTTTTGAATTTCCTCCATTTGTTTACAAGCTATCTATCTGACTGTGGATTGGTGGAGTCCAAACTCTTTCGAGATGTAACCTTTTCCAGCGTGATGAGCATCAACAACACTTTTTCTGAGGTCCTCAGAAATCTCTTTTGATACGCTTCCACAAACGTGTGTTGTGAAGATCAGACTTTAACAGATCCCTGTTCTTTAAATAAAACGGGATGCCCACTCACACCTTCAAATTAACTGCTGATCCTTCATACTTTTGCCACTCACAGACATGATATATGGATCATTTATCATCAATAAATAAGTGACCAAGTATGATATTTTTGTCTCGTTTGTTTAACTGGGGTCTCTTTATCTACTTTTAGGACTTGTGTGAAAATCTGATGTTTTAGGTCATACACTACCGTTCAAAAGTTTGGGGTCACTTTGAAATGTCCTTATTTTTGAAAGAAAAGCACTGTTCTTTTCAATAAAGATCACTTTAAACTAATCAGAAATCCACTCTATACATTGCTAATGTGCTAAATGACTATTCTAGCTGCAAATGTGTGGTTTTTGGTGCAATATCTCCATAGGTGTATAGAGGCCCATTTCCAGCAGCTCTCACTCCAGTGTTCTAATGGTACAGTGTGTTTGCTCATTGCCTCAGAAGGCTAATGGATGATTAGAAAACCCTTGTACAATCATGTTAGCACAGCTGAAAACAGTTGAGCTCTTTAGAGAAGCTATAAAACTGACCTTCCTTTGAGCAGATTGAGTTTCTGGAGCATCACATTTGTGGGGTCGATTAAATGCTCAAAATGGCCAGAAAAATGTCTTGACTATATTTTCTATTCATTTTACAACTTGTGGTGGTAAATAAAAGTGTGACTTTTCATGGGAAACACAGACGGTGTATGCTATCTAATCATTACATTCTGCCCTGTTTAGCATTTTCTACGAATAAAAACAGGGTTTAAACGCTACAGAAGTTGTTCTTTAGTGCCTTTATTTTACAGTAAGTGCGGTACGGACCTTTGGAGTGTGTGGGGTGTCGAACAGCCGCAGTTTTCTGAAGGTTTTATGGGGCGGGGTATCCGGACAGTCAGGAATGGGGAAGCTCGAGCCCTCCACGTCGTCCTGAATGCACGTCGTCCTCCTCTCCGGCGAGCTGTCGTAAGCGCGAGGACTTTTTCTCGGTGATGGGATCTTTGCTCCACAAAAGCTCACTCTGAGGTGAGACGGAGAACCGAAACCTTCCTCGTCCCAAGACTCGGCGTCGTCGTCGTCTTCTTCTTCTTCTCTGGTTCGGCTCAGCGGGCTGCTGCTCAGCTCGTCGGCTCTCTTCTCCGTGCTGTTTCGCCGCAGGGATACCGGAGAATCCAGCTCGGTAAAACCGGACTCAGCGCCGGTACTGTTATTAGCCTCCTCGATACTGTCATCTTCGCCATCGCTGTTTGAAAAGTGCAATTTCTGGCGAATCGGCCGAAGGTTTGGAGAGAAGTCTCCGTGCCGTCGGCAGCCGAAACTCATTTTCTCGGCCAGAAGGAAACACAAAGATATAAACCCAACACAGGCGTTAACGCTAATCAAATTATCCGTCTAAAGAAAATAAACTGAACGAAACAAGCTAAGCATATCAAACAAACACGACCTACTTAACTTTAGCTACCGGGGAATCTGAGCTCCCAGTAGAGGCGTAACGACTCCTGGAACTAGCTAGCCACTTAGCTAAACACAACTTCCCTTAGACCGGTCCTTTTAGTCACAAATAACAACAATTCTGCGGGTCTTCTGCCGTCAAACGACGACAATACAGTCCAGTTTAAACTCCAATATCCACACAACCGAATTAAACAAGCTCTTACTGAGAAGTAAGGTGATTTGTTACTACGAAACACCAAAACGGCTAAGTTTTTTTTTTTAATTTAAAACAAAACAACTCATTCTCCGAGTCTCTTAAGTCAGCTCAATGCGCTAAAAACGTAACCTAATGTTCACAAAAACCAACGCGACGTTAAAAGGTCAAAACCAAAATCTTCAAAAATTACACCGATTTAAGACAATTTTGTTTATGAAAGTAGCTCGAACCTGTTGCTGCTGCTGCTCCTCCCACCTAACAACAAGCGTGGTCAAAGTCTTCCCGCGCCTGTTGGTCAACTGACTCACTGTCAACCAATCAGAGCGCACCATCAAGTTTGAATGATGGGCGGTTCCAGAACGCCAACGTCATCGAGGGGGTCTTTTGTAACCTGGCCGGATTGGACAAGGATGCGAGTCAATGATCTCTGAGTTGACCAGAGGCCATGTTTTGTCATGAAAATTTGATTTTAGACATGCGGATTAGTTTTTCACTCGCACAGTGGTACTTTGCAAAAAGTAAGAACCTGTAATATTATAATTATTCGTTAGGAAAACAAAGGTCGTTTAAAACTTAAAGCTATACGGCCTTTTGATTTCATAAAATCGGTTAAATTTAGGTCCCTCTGAAATTTGGTCATTGTGGAAAAAAAAAAACCCAGGCCATTCTGTAGCTGGGAAGTTATGTGAGTTCAGGGGATTGCCCAACAAATGTATGAACTCAGTCAAGCAGACAGAGGAAGTCCGGTGTGCGCATGCGTACGTTTACCTGTTTCTTCTTTTGGGTTTTACGTCAGCTGGCATCCAGTGCTGCACTGCTGCCATCTACAGGTTTACCTTGGCCGTGCACTGACAGTTACATGCTGCTTCTTCCAAAAAAGCGTTCAGGCCACTTTTTATTTTTTTTAAACTGTTGCTAAAAGAACAGCTGATCACACCGAGGTGCTCGCTGACCGCCAATATTTATTAGTTTGGTCCTGCGTTTCCTTTCCTTCGCAACCTAACGTCTTTTCTTCTTGCTTTCTGCTACTGTAGTCGGTCTTTCACGTTTCATTCGCACGCTCACGTCCTCCATTTCCCTCTCCTGTTTCAAAGTTGTATCCCACAATGCTTTGCGCAAACGGTGAAAGCCCACCATGTGATGCATAATGTAGTATCTTGAATTGGGTCATGGTGAAGCAGGAAAAATAGCGTAGAATTCATTAATTTTTCTATTAAAAAAGAAAAAAACAATCAAATTGGAAGTCTGTGATTCAAATTCAGTAGCTTTCAGTCCACTAAACAAAAATAATTGGGTATCAGGGAAAATTCTTTTTATGACCTAAACTTAAAATCTGAAAGGCATCCATAGCTGTAGCCGCTTTATCCTGTTCTACAGGGTCGCAGGCAAGCTGGAGCCTATCCCAGCTGACTACGGGCAAGAAGCAGGGTACACCCTGGACAAGTCGCCAGGTCATCAGAGGGCTGACTCAAAGACAAACAACCATTCACACCTACGGTCAATTTAGAGCCACCCATAGGCCATTTGCAGGAATTGGTCACGTGTCAATTTTCCCCACAGCAACAAGCCCCAAGCTAACTTGACATTCCTTGACAACCATAAGAGTTTGACTGGTGATGCGAAGCAATCCATTTCTATAATAGCCGTTTTTACCTTTTCTACTGTCTTTTTTGACCCGGATTTTCATGTGTACTTGGAAAAAGTTTGTGGTTTTAACTTCTGTCATAAGTTAAAGCGAATCATTGGCCGTAAGTGTTTTTTGGACTCAAGTTGGTCGCCGCCGAAAGAAATTCACATGCGAAATGGCGGATATATCTGTATTTATATATCTGTATTTATTTTCAAGAACGGCGGCACGGTGGTGTAGTGGTTAGCGCTGTCGCCTCACAGCAAGAAGGTCCTGGGTTCGAGCCCCGTGGCCGGCGAGGGCCTTTCTGTGCGGAGTTTGCATGTTCTCCCCGTGTCCGCGTGGGTTTCCTCCGGGTGCTCCGGTTTCCCCCACAGTCCAAAGACATGCAGGTTAGGTTAACTGGTGACTCTAAATTGACCGTAGGTGTGAATGTGAGTGTGAATGGTTGTCTGTGTCTATGTGTCAGCCCTGTGATGATCTGGCGACTTGTCCAGGGTGTACCCCGCCTTTCGCCCGTAGTCAGCTGGGATAGGCTCCAGCTTGCCTGCGACCCTGTAGAAGGATAAAGCGGCTAGAGATAATGAGATGAGATGAGATTTTCAAGAACCTTCACACATTAAGCGAATGATAAAGGTAGAAAAGGAGAAATTAAAAGTTATAAACATACCTGAGAAATCCGCCATTTCGTACATGAATTTCTTTCGGCGGCGACCAACTTGAGTCCAAAAAACCCTTTTACAGCCAATGATTCACTTTAACTTACGACAGAAGTTAAAACCACAAACTTTTTCCAAGTACAAACGTAAATTCGGGTCAAAAAAGACAGTAGAAAAGGTAAAAACAGCTATTATAGAAATGGATTGCTTTGCATCGCCAGTCAAACTCTTATGGTTGTCAAGGAATGTCAAGTTAGCTTGCCCACCACGGCCTTGTTGCTATGGAGAAAACTGACACGTGACCAATTCCTGCAAATGGCCTATTAGCCTAACCTGCCTGTCTTTGGACTGTGGGGGAAACCAGAGCACCCGGAGGAAACCCACACAGACACAGGGAGAACATGCAAACTCCACATAGAAAGGCCCTCGCTGGCCGCTGGGCTCGAACCCAGAGCCTTCTTGCTATGAGGCAACAGTGCTAACCACTACACTACTGTGCCACCCAATCTGATTAGGGGTCGCCACAGTGGATCTTTTGTCTCCATTGCTCCCTGTCTTCCGCATCCTTCTCTACCACACCTATGACTTTCATGTCCTCTCTCACCACATCCATGTATCTCCTCTTTGGCCTTCCTCATTTTCGTGTGCCTGACACCATCCTCAACATTCTCCTTCCAACATGCTTTGCATCTCTTCTCAGGATGTGCCCATACCATCTCAGTCTCATCTCTCTTAGCTTTAATTTACGAATACAGTTAACTAATATTGTCCTGGCATCTAAATATCAAAAAGTCAGTTCTTCTGCTTAAAAGGTCAAACGCATTCATAAATTATGCATATTAGGAATATGGGGCCACCCTAGATTACCCATGTGGGTTTCGACGTATTTTCACCCATAAAAGAAAAAAACACTTCCAAACTGTTATACGTGCTTTGAAGAATCTAAAAAGTGCATCTACATAGTTGGCCTACTATTTAAAAAAAAAAAAAAAGTGACAAGGTAGGGAATTAAATTGTCTGGGTTCTGGTATAAAGATACAATGCGCGTGTAGTGTGACTTCAGAGCATTTGGTTGTCTAAAAACAGATATGCATCATTTTAAAAAAAAATTAAAAGCTTAGGACTGTTTTTCATTTTTTGCAGCACACACCAAAACCCACATGGCTGATCGAGCTAATCTAAAAGGTCCCCAACCCTGGTATTGGAGGGTTGGTAACCAGTGCTTTAGATACACCAGTGGTCATTGGTGCCAAGATCATAGTTCATCTATATCCATGCACAGTGTATTGGTTGCTGACCAATGATGGACTTTTATCAACCCAGCAAGGACACTGGGCTTTTTAAATGGTCCAGCAAAGCTGTTGCACTTGATACGCTTGTACCGGCAACTTACGCAAACAATACTATATTAGTGTCTCTGCTGTGCTAAAAATGGTAATCTCTGCACAAATAATGATTGGTTCCTCTCTATTTTATATATGTAAAAAATTGCACAGAATAAGATGGACTACTACAATCAGCAATTACATAAGTATGTCGTAGAGAGGGTTCATAAAATGGCCAAGGCAGGTGTAAATGGAATATTGTTCAATTTTCATTTATTAAGATCCTAAAAAGTCAAGTATTCAATAGAAGAATCAAATAAATATTTACAGCAAAAACTCCAGTTTCAAAACATTATGTACATAAATCCACACAAAAATATATTCAGTTCTCTTCAAATAGAGCAATCATGATGCTAGCAATTTTGTTTTGGATACTTGACTTTCTCAATTGTTCACTGCAAGCACATGCACACGCATGAACATCCCACACATGGTGATTTTGCTTAATTGAAGGTCATGCTTTAATCATCTAGGCCTGGGGTTTCTCCTTGTTGAATACGTGATGCAATTCTGATGGCCTCCTCCAGTGAAGGCTGATCGCTGAGCTACAAAACAAAAACAGAGAAATATATTGCAATGCAGTTTCAAAATATTTACCCCATGATTCCATCCATATGTCCTAAAACAACTAGAAAATTAATTTTTTATATAACACAGAGATAGTGCTTTTTATTTTATATATAAAAAACAAGTGTTTTCCTGGGAAACACACCACTCGTTTTTTTTTTTTTTATACGAAGTGCGTCCAGAACACTGAGTAACATTTTCCAATATCCTCACTTGTGAGGAAGTCAATTAATTGTTTTGATTAACTGCCGTGTTTTTTTGTGTGTGAGAGAAATGGTTTCGATATAATAAAAAGAAAATTACACATTGGCTTGAATATATGAAGTTTATCTTCTCATGTTAAACTCATTTTCATACGAAATACATCGCAGATCTGAGTGACATATTTTCCACCATCTTCACTCTGATTACGTCACTCCCAGTGTTTTCCTGCTGACTTGACGCATATTGTCAAAATGGCAAACAGGTTCAAATGTAAAATTCTTTTGATTAAACTTGCATTTTTTATGGATGTCTATATAATAAAGAATATTACACGGTGGTGCAAAGACGAAGTTTATCTTCAAGTGGTGAAATATTTTTCAACACGAGAAGATAAACCTCTCACCTTCATGCCACCATGTAATATCCTCTCTCTCTCTCACACACTCTCCACATTCACTGTATATGAGTAATCGCATGCTCTGATTGGCTCCTCTTCTACTAGGATATCAGCTCATATAACCATGAGTAGAGAAAAACAAAGTGACGGCTTTATCATCAAGTATTTAAAAGAAACAGAAATAGCTAAAAGAATAATTTAGCCCCCCAATATTTCCTGTTCCACACTACAGCCCAATTGGTGACGGTAATTCACCTTTAAGTTGGTTTGCCAACCCCCCAATAAGTAAATAAAACAAAACATACATACATACAGTGGTGCTTGAAAGTTTGTGAACCCTTTAGAATTTTCTATATTTCTGCATAAATATGACCTAAAACATCATCGGATTTTCACACAAGTCCTAAAAGTAGAGAAAGAGAACCCAGTTAAACAAATGAGACAGAAATGTTATACTTGCTCATTTATTTATTGAAGAAAATATTCCAATATTACATATCTGTGAGTGGCAAAAGTATGTGAACCTTTGCTTTCAGTATCTGGTGTGACCCCCTTGTGCAGCGATAACTGCAACTAAATGTTTGCGGTAACTGTTGATCAGTCCTGCACACCGGCTCGGAGGAATTTTAGCCCATTCCTCCATACAGAACAGCTTCAACTCTGGGATGTTGGTGGGTTTCCTCACATGAACTAGTCACTTCAGGTCCTTCCACAACATTTTGATTGGATTAAAGTCAGGACTTTGACTTGGCCATTCCAAAACATTAACTTTATTCTTCTTTAACCATTCTTTGGTAGAATGACTTGTGTGCTTAGGGCCGTTGTCTTGCTGCATGGCCCACCTTCTCTTGAGATTCAGTTCATGGACAGATGTCCTGACATTTTCCTTTAGAATTCGCTGGTATAATTCAGAATTCATTGTTCCATCAATGATGGCAAGCCATCCTGGCCCAGATGCAGCAAAACAGGCCCAAACCATGATACTACCACCACCATGTTTCACAGATGGCATAAGGTTATTATGCTGGAATGCAGTGTTTTCCTTTCTCCAAACATAACGCTTCTCATTTAAACCAAAAAGTTCTATTTTGGTCTCATCCGTCCACAAAACATTTGTCCAATAGCCTTCTGGCTTGTCCACATGATCTTTAGCAGACTGTAGACAAGCAGCAATGTTCTTTTTGGAGAGCAGTGGCTTCCTCCTTGCAGCCCTGCCATGCACACCATTGTTGTTCAGTGTTTTCCTGATGGTGGACTCATGAATATTAACATTAGCCAATGTGAGAGAGGCCTTCAGTTGCTTAGAAGTTACCCTGGGGTCCTTTGTGACCTCGCCGACTATTACACGCCTTGCTCTTGGAGTGATCTTTGTTGGTCGCCCACTCCTGGGGAGGGTAACAATGGTCTTGAGTTTCCTCCATTTGTGCACAGTCTGTCTGTCTGTGGATTGGTGGAGTCCAAACTCTTTAGAGATGGTTTTGTAATGTTTTCCAGCCTGATGAGCATCAGCAACACTTTTTCTGAGGTCCTGAGAAATCTCCTTTGTTCTTGCCATGATACACTTCCACAAACATGTGTTGTGAAGATCAGACTTTGATAGATCCCTGTTCTTTAAATAAAACAGGGTGCCCACTCACACCTGATTGTCATCCCATTGATTGAAAACACCTGACTCTAATTTCACCTTCAAATTAACTGCTAATCCTAGAGGTTCACATACTTTTGCCACTCACAGATATGTGATATTGGATCATTTTCCTCAATAAATAAATGACCAAGTATAATATTTTTGTCTCATTTGTTTAACTGGGTTCTCTTTATCTACCTTTAGGACTTGTGTGAAAATCCGATGATGTTTTAGGTCATATTTATGCAGAAATATAGAAAATTCTAAAGGGTTCACAAACTTTCAAGCACCACTGTACATGGCAGAGTGTGTTGCCGAACCAACAGAGGACAAAATAAAAATTTTTACTCAAAAACAAAATCCCTTTTTTTCCCTCAAGAGTTATAGCATTTTTCATAAATTGCTGCTGTCATTTCACCAGTTTGTTTACAATCTAAGCAGAAATTGTCAAATGTTTTGTATAAAAAGTTTTTATTTATCGAATTTGCAAAAAACAAAGACTAAAAATGCTGTTTCTCAGAATCCAGTGAATGTGGATAGAAGAATAAAACCGTTATTCCACTCAATCTCGTCATACATGGCTTACAGCCAACTCATCGCTACATGCCTCGTCAGCTATCAGCTCATGTACGACTCGATTTTGTGGAATAACTCATATTTTCCCCCCCGTGTGTGTGTACGTGAGAGTGTGTGAGAAATGTAATTGATAGGTTAATCTGCGATGAATGGTTTGAGATGGTTTAAAGATTAGACATTAAACAACTATTACATCCCAATCAGAAGAAAAAAGTAACAATCCAATTTAAATAAGAAATTAATCAGGACAGAGAAATTGGATGATATTGCTGTTTTCAGCTTGAGTGAAGAGTAAATCGAACTGTCTAGCTCGAGTATAGGTCATGGAAGTCCAAAACATTTTGGGCAGTTTGTATGTGTGTTCACTGCTTCAGATGGGTTAAATGCAGAGGATGAAGCTCACTGTGCTTGAAGTGTGCATGTGACAAATAAAGGTTTCTTCTTCTTCAGTTAAAATATTACCATAAAATAATACATTGGGAAGAAATAATCAGTTATAAAGCCACACAGGAACTCCAGCTGAGAAAATATTAAAAGGTCATAGGCAATGGTCAGAGGTGAAACATAGAATATCAACTTTATTGTCTAGAAGAATGACCCAAAAAGCGAATTCAATCTTCCTAGTGTCTAATTTGGGGCGGCACGGTGGTGTAGTGGTTAGCGCTGTCGCCTCACAGCAAGAAGGTCCTGGGTTCGAGCCCCGGGGCCGGCGAGGGCCTTTCTGTGCGGAGTTTGCATGTTCTCCCCGTGTCCGCGTGGGTTTCCTCCGGGTGCTCCGGTTTCCCCCACAGTCCAAAGACATGCAGGTTAGGTTAACTGGTGACTCTAAATTGACCGTAGGTGTGAATGTGAGTGTGAATGGTTGTCTGTGTCTATGTGTCAGCCCTGTGATGACCTGGCGACTTGTCCAGGGTGTACCCCGCCTTTCGCCCGTAGTCAGCTGGGATAGGCTCCAGCTTGCCTGCGACCCTGTAGAAGGATAAAGCGGCTAGAGATAATGAATGAATGTTTACATCTCACTTATGCGCACTTTCACCACCAGGGGACCGTCGTCGTGATGTCGTTTAAGCCAAACAGACCGGGAGCAGTTCTGTGTTTACTTACAAACCGAGCATACGTGTACAGACTTTGGTCGTGAGAGTTTGTGTAAAATGTCTGAAAGCGATAGCGATTTTGAAGTAGGAACTCTCCAAATTGAATATCAAGAGGTGAAGCCATATATGCATGAACCTATGGCCGTTGCGAAGCAGTCGGTGAATGTGGCTCACTGGTTTGACCGTGCGGCCTCGGAATCGGACAGTGACTCGGCCGACTCTGATCGCGGTGACCCCGGACCTCAACAAGACTCGCGCCCAAACGATTTATCCTGGTAGTTATGATAAATTCCTACTTTCGTCATAATACTAAATAAGAGCCCTTTTGAAGAATAATTAAACCGCCCTCCCTAGTGGATATAGGGAACGATTACTTGACAGTGCACCAGTAGACCACATTAGCCTGCCATCCGCGGCATTATACTATTTATAGCCTACTCTGAGCGAGGAAATATCCGTTTGTCTCATTTCCACAATGATTGTACAGGATCCCTCAGGATTCTTGACTTGTCAATTGCAAGCAAAAGTAAAAATGTTTACCTCCAATCTTCTCCTTTTTGCTTGAGCGTTGCTGCTCCGTTTCTTCTTTGACTGCTTGATTTTGTTTCACACGCACAATCCACTCTCTCCGCCTCTTCCGGAAAAACAACCCTCTGGCTTCACATGCACAATCCACTCTCTCTGCCTCGTCTCCTCTTTTGGAAAAAGCCAACGCACTTGCGCCGCCTCTTCTCCGCTTTCGGAAAAAGCCAACCCTCTCGCTCCGCCTCTTCTCCTTTTTTGGAAAAAGCCAACCCTCTCACTCCGCCTCTTCTCCGCTTTCGGAAAAAGCCAACCCTCTCACTCCGCCTCTTCTCCGCTTTCGGAAAAAGCCAACCCTCTCGCTCCGCCTCTTCTCTGCTTTTGGAAAAAGCCAACCCACTCGCTCCGCCTCTTCTCCTTTTCTGGAAAAAGCCAATCCACTCTCTCTGCCTCTTCTCCTCTCTCGGAAAAAGGTAAAAACTTCTTCCTGAACTGGTCTCGTTGTTACAGTTCACTGCACAATGATAAGGCATGGGGTTTTCTTTGGAAATTCCCAAATGCATGTCTGCACTCAAGCCGAACGGCAATGTAAGTAAACGGAAGTGGACTCAACTCAAGCGGTTTGTTTGTCTTAAATGACGTCACACGTCGAGTGGTCACGGAAATAGCTGAACAGAAATTTGCTACGATCCACGCCAACTTATTTTAATTATTACTTATTAACAATACTTCTTGGGACCAGAAGAAAGTTACAGAGGGTTTTTTAACAAAGTTTCAAATGTGCATAAAATTAAAACCGTTGCCTATGAGCTTTAAGTGTTTCAGTTAAACCCAATCTGCTTTCCACACCCTTATACCATAAACACCACTGTTTTCATCACATAAAATAAAGGATCTGGGCAATTCATCAGCTCCACCCCAAACAGTATTCAAGTTAGGCTAAAACATCACATTGCTTGCTTAAAGGTTGGTAAATACTATTTTAACTCCTTGAAAACAGTTTGTGTTTATGTACCTGCACAGCAATGTGTGTGCCATTAGAGGTAGCCAGCAGAGTAACTGGATGTGGGCTTGTGGATACCACCGGCCGCTGCTGCTGCTCCTGTACTAGCTCTCCGTCCTCAGTCTGGAACACAGACAGATCTGGAGTCACAATTGCTACCTACAATACAAATAAAAAACAAGTCGCATCAGCAAACACACAGGACAAACAGGCCATAGCACATGTTAGCTGAGCACTTAATTCAGTTGAATGAATGCACATACAGATTACAAACTTCTTGGGGGGGGAATAATGATTTGAAAGAATTTGGAAGCAAATGTGAGCTAAATACCTGTCCTTCTGTGCCATCTGCAGAAACCATGGTGACAGAATGACCTTCTCCAGGGGAGAGCATTGCCTCATGGGCAGGGATGGTTATAGTCGTTCCTTCTTGTGTTACCATCGTTATTGTGCCACTCATTGCTTGAACGTCTGCCTGAGAAAAAACCTGAATAGACAGTGGAGGTATTGGTTATTCACATTTTCTTTGCACTACATTATCAGGTACAATGTGACCAATTTTGATAGGCCACTGCCAGTATTCATCAACAACAACAAAAAAAAAAGTTCAGTTTTCTAAAAATTTGTGATCTGAAAACAAGATTTCATATCCATGACAAGATCAAGATACTTGATTTTAACATTCATGAGGTGTGGGGCTCTACAGCTCAGGGGTGGGTTTCCCAAAAGCATCGTAGCACAAAGATCATTGTTAAATGGTACAGCGAGCATCACAATGAACACACTCTCTCCTAGTTAAGATGCTCTTAGTGTTAAGAAGCTTTTGGGAAACCCACCCCCAGGTTAAGATACGCTCCGTTCACAATTTGACTTAATTCGATTCCGAGAATATTTTGAACAAAATTTTAATGCTGAAAAATGGACCGAAACTCATGTATAAAATTAAATAAAATCAAAAATTGCAACGAACAGAAGTTTAATATTGTAAACAAAATTTACTAAGGTCGCCATATCTTAAGAATAAACATTTATAAATTCTCCCAAAAACCTCTCGGACTTGGAGAAAATGATCAATGGAAACATGATCAGTTCTGTAGCAGCGCGTGAGGCATCAATTTACTCAGAAATAGAGCTCCAAAGTCAGCTAAAATGCCAGACTTCTGCAACCTCTTTCTCAGGCACTACAGTAGTTGGTGTCATTTGAAGTCACTGAAGAATTTCTTAACTGTTACAATGGGGTTATTTAACCATATAATCTATAACGCATGTTGACATTGGTGGCCACAAATGCAGATGATTCGCGGTAATGGCGCAAACTCTCCATAAAATAATGTGATCATGTGACCAGCATGCTTGCTATATATTTAACTCTATGTAGGCTACTCAGACTGGGACCTCTGGTGTTCAAACAGTGCAATTTCATTAGATCAATAATTAACAATGCTGATTTCCATGATGTGTATTATGGAAATGTGTGATTCATATCACTGCATTTTTGCATCATGATATGATGCGATGCGTCATTACACTTTTAACAACAACCCATATGCAAGAAATGAAAAACAAAAGTTTCTGCTCGTTTATACCATAAACACAACTGGTGTCGTGTTGATGCAGTTTGAGAGAAATTAAACTTAACCAAATTGTAACTGTGCATCAGCACCTGCTCAAATCACTCTAAAAACACATCACTCCAAAACAGGTTCTGCTGCACGTGTTCAGGTGGAGAAACAATAAAATGTTTATTTCAAAAGCAGAAATATAAAAAACAGAGAGACACACATAGCAATAAAGAGAGAGCATGTTTGTTACTATTACTACTATTATTTCATTGTAACTATTAAATATCAATTCCCCATTCAACTACTAATAAATGCATTTATCACTCAATGTACTGTATTTTCAAGCTGTAGAATAGCACAGAAATACATCTAATCCTAAATTCCTTGTTGTGATACTTTAAGGGCCAAATTTTACGTTATTAAAAAGTTTAAGGAAACAAACATTTACTTAACACAGAAATTCAGAGCAATATCTGAATAAATATCTTCATGAATAAATGGAGAATTACACACGATGATAATATACATATTACTTTTATTTTAAACTGTTCCAACCTGCTGTGTGCCGTCCTGAGATATGAGTGCTACGTGCTGCTGGCTCATCATCTCCGATCCTGCTGAAACCTGCTCTGATCCTCCATCCTCCTCCACCACAGCAGGGGTAAACGTTAATGCAGGGTCATCAATGGCTTCTGAACAAGATATTAACACAAATCAAGTTTCATGAAAGAAAGCAATATCTGAAACAGTTTTTTTTTTTAAGAACTGTGAAGAGACAGCACTTTCCCCTCCCTCTGTATCATGGCTAAAGTGTCCTTGAGCAAGGCACCCAACCCCCAACTGCTCCCTGGGTGCTGTAGCATAGCTGCTCACTGCTCTGGGTAGGTGTGTGTGCTCATTGCTCATGTGTGCATGCATGTATTCAGATGGGTTAAATGCAGAGGAGACATTTTGCTGTGCTTGAGTACACGTGACAAAAATAAAGGCTGCTGCTTCTTTTTACCCAATCAAATACTCCAGTAGTTACATTAATGACATTTAGCACACTCTTATCCAGAGTGACTTACAACATACCCAGAGCAGCCTGGGGAGCAGTTGGGGGTTAGGTGCCTTGCTCAAGAGCATTTCAGCAATTCCTGCTGGTTAGGGAATTGAACCAGCAACCTTGTTTTGGTCACAAATGCCGCTTTTCCACTACCAACGCGGCTGAGCCGTGCCGTGCTGAGTCGAGCTGAGTCGAGCCGAGTGGGGCTGTTGGAGTTGCATTTCGACTACAACCGCGCTGAACCGTGCTGGCTGGAAGTGGGTGGACACATTGGGTGGAGTTAGCGAAAGTGGGTGGACGTCAGGTGATGTCGTTAGGCGGCGCAAACAGTGACATCAGTGATCTTTTAAGCGGTAGTCTCACAACCCGGAGAGTAAACAATAAACATGGAGGACATGGAGTCGTTAGTGTTGCTGGTCTTGGTGTTGTGGCTTGTTGTCACCGACAACGCCAACAGATACTGGCAAGAGCGTATAGATGAGGCGAGGCGCATAAGGCTTCAGAAATTCTCGTAATTCGTAATTCTTCTTCTTCCGGGTTTGCGGTGTTGACAGATCCCAGCGTGCTCGCGGGGCGTGTGTGGGCATGTGAGGACACTCCTCCTCACCAATCAGTGCACAGGGGAGTGTCTGCTCACGCCCCTAGCCCCACTCAGCTCGGTTTGGCTCGCTTCAGCCCCACTCCAAAACGGTGCGAGTTTTGGGGGCTAAGCAGGGCTGAAGTGAGCTGAGTCGTGCTGGTTTTGGATAGTCGAAACGCGAGCCGTGTCGGGCTGAAGTGAGCTGAAAAAGGGTAGTGGAAAAGGGTCAAAAGCTGCTTCTCTTACCATTTGGCCATGGCTTCCCCCATGGTTTTCATCTCTTTTGAATCCATCTGTGACTGCACAAACAATTTGTATCCCAGTCCCTAAACCATGCTAGTTTCTGCATGCAGTGAATACAATGCACTGAAGCCCTTTGGCTGTGTACATCAACACTGCTACCTCTACTGCCCTTCCTAGACTGCTTATAAAAGTTCATCATACACTGCAGCCATCAAATGCACAGAAGAGAACATGGTATTGCTGACGTGAACTAAACCAAAACAACCATTTATTTTTAGATAACCAGTACTTGACACTGTTGCGCACTTTTTTTTGGCTTGTCACACGATCATGCCGCTTTTCCTCGCAGCCACTCTCTTGCTCAGCTCATAATGACAATCTGATAAATACTGACAGAGATTTTATGGAAAAACCGTTCTCAAAAACATCTTTCGAAGAAAGAACAACAGTTAGGGGATTTGATTTTTTTTTTTCAGGGGCAAAAGCACTTTTGTACAAAGATTTTTTTTAAATTAGGTTTTCCTTTAATGTTCACCAGCTGCTTGAGTGTTTTTAGATGGTTAATACCATGACACCATGATATTTTAGACTAGGTCATCAATGAAAATTTCAAACCACGACATATCTATTCACAACAGTCTGCTAGTATTAAAAACAGCTCCAACACAGATGACTGACCAATTAAACTATGATCATCTTGGAGCCTTAAAGCAGATACGCAGAGCCATGGCCTCACTTTCGTTTATAAATGCCATGAGACCTCAAGAATGGCACAGGAATAGTTTTAAGCATTAACAATAAATCTAATATGGTAATTTTTTACAATTAAAGTGATTCATATAGGTAGCGGTCCGAGTGAATGACCTTGGTGTCCGTAACATCACAGCAGGAAGTCTATCGGTGCAACTCCGATCCTCCATTTTGAGCTAATTTATTGTCATGCCACGTAGATGTGCCAGCAACACAACAGAAGGTGGATTTATGTTGCATTCATGGTCCACGAATGTTCAAACTGCAAAGATTTGGACACGTTTTGCGAGAAATTCATGGGCACATTGGGCGCCTATGAAGTGGTCTCTCTTCTCCTCTGCACAATAATTTTAGTAATTGCCTAAGTAGTTTTAGTAATTGCCTGAGCCGAGCACTAATGGCAGAGTACTCAGTAATGGAGAAAATGGAGAGGGCGGCACGGTGGTGTAGTGGTTAGCATGGTCGCCTCACAGCAAGAAGGTTTGGGGTTCGAACCCAGCGGCTGGCGAGGGCCTTTCTGTGCAGAGTTTGCATGTTCTCCCCGTGTCTGCATGGACTTCCTCCGGGTGCTCTGGTTTCCCCCACAGTCCAAAGACATGCGGTTAGGTTAATATGGGACGGCCTTGGGCTGAGGTGCCCTTGAGCGAGGCACCTAACTCCCAACTGCTCCCTGGGCGCTGTTAGCATGGCTGCTCACTGCTCTGGGTATGTGTGTGTGCTCATTGTGCATGTGTGTGTTCACTGCTTCAGATGGGTTAAATGCAGAGAGGAAATTTCACAAGTGTGTGATGAATAAAGTTGTTCTTTCTTTCTTTCATTTTACTGAAGACTTGTACGAGACCTCTGATCTGTTGAGGAGCGTTGGCTATAAGCCCGTATTCAGAGAGGGTGAAGTACCAACAATTAAATAAAACTACAAGAAAAGGAAAGCATTTATTTTATTTTTTAAAAGGAAAGTAAGTTCAGTTGCACCAGTTCTCCTGGAGTGTGAGCCAAGGGTTTTACCAACAACCCTCGGCTCAAACTACGGGAGAACTGGTGCAACTGAACTTACTTTCCTTTTAAAAAATAATTTTAGTAATTGCCTAAATAGTTTTAGTAATTGCCTGAGCTGAGCAGTAATGGCGGAGTACGCCGTAATGGAGAAAATGGAGAATGAGTGGACCAGCCTTCTGATTTCTTCACTGGATCTTGCTGCCATCTCGCCCTTACGTGGAAGAAGTGAATGAACGGAGAACTGAACAAACAACCGAAAGTCAGATTGTTTCAAAAACAATCGGCCACAAGATCAGCCTTCAAGAAGCGAGAACACAGACGGATAAGCTCTGACTCTCATTTGGATACAAAACAACAAAAACACAATGTTTACCTGCATTTAGATTAACACGTAACCTGTATTGTGTGTTTAAGTTACCGGTATGAGATTATTTAATTTGCTTCAGAATGTGATTGTCTCAGTTCATCTGATTATTTAATTAGCCTTTTATGGTTTATCAGTGAAAAATGCATGCATGTACATGTATGCTGCATAAGTTATAACACCTATCCTGTTTTAATGAGAGTCAACCCACAATCTCATCTCATCTCATCATCTCTAGCTGCTTCATCCTGTTCTACAGGGTCGCAGGCAAGCTGGAGCCTATCCCAGCTGACTACGGGCGAAAGGCGGGGTACACCCTGGACAAGTCGCCAGGTCATCACAAGGCTGACACATAGACACAGACAACCATTCACACTCACATTCACACCTACGCTCAATTTAGAGCCACCAGTTAACCTAACCTGCATGTCTTTGGACTGTGGGGGAAACCGGAGCACCCGGAGGAAACCCACGCAGACACGGGGAGAACATGCACTCTGCACAGAAAGGCCCTCGCCGGCCCCGGGGCTCGAACCCAGGACCTTCTTGCTGTGAGGAGACAGCGCTAACCACTACACCACTATGCCGCCCTCAACCCACAATCAATGAAGTCAAATTAGTCTTAGTTCAGCAAGTTGGTAACGGTATTTCTTACTTTCACCATAAATTTTTATTTATATGACTTTGGTCTATAGCTGTCAAAGGTCTCAGCCTTAAAACCGGTTCTTGCTGTGACGTCACGCACTCAGGGCTGGCTGGCTCAGCAGGGCAGCTCAAATGCCAACTTTGCAGTCGATTTTAACTTTCAAAAATATCTTTTTTTAATTCCCATTTATGCAGCATACAAGAGTCAAGGGTGGAGCTACTATCCACTCAGAAATTTATCTAAAAATAAAAAGGTTCTGCACATTTCCTTTAAGATGTTCTATACATTTACATTTCTGTTTTGCACTGACCTGTAGGTGGCTCAAAGTAGGCCTCCTGCTCCTCTTCAATGGGTTCGGTGTCATTGTGTGCAGTGCGTTTGTGCATGGCTAATGTGGAGATCTGCTTGTAGGTCTTCCCACAGTGGTTGCAGTTGTAGGGTTTGCAGGGAGTATGGACCACATGGTGCTTGTAGAGACTGGAGTACTCAGTAAAGCGCTTATCACAGCCAGGCACAGTGCACACATAGGGCTTCTCACCTACAGATGCAAACAAAATTTTACTTATTATATTAAATAGGGTTTTCCAAAATTGTTGCTGTTTTATTAGTTATCAAATACTCATATCTTCATTAGGATGTGGTAGAAAAATGTCGGTACCTGTGTGGATCCTCATGTGGTTTTTGTAGTTGGTGGCGCTAGCAAAAGCTCTTCCACAGTTGGGTTCAGAGCAGTAGTACGGCCGCTCACCAGTGTGTGTTCGGATGTGAACCTTTCGAATATTTGAGGTGGTGAAAGATCTCCCACATCCTTCAAACGGGCACTTGAAAGGCTTCTCTCCTAGAAATACAAGCATGTAAGAATCTACCACACCACCAACACTTTTACAAAGTAACAAAACATCATTTTTGGATAACCACTGTTGTAAATGCTTTCCATTGGCTAGACTCGACGTACCGGTGTGTGTTCGAGTGTGTTTTTGTAGGTCTCCAGATGTCTTGAAAGACTTAAGGCAGTTGAGCTCCTGGCAGCGATATGGTTTTTCACCAGTGTGTGTTCGAACGTGACTTTTTAGGCCATATCCTGTTAGTTAACATAAAATCAGTATGACTAACTGTACAGAATAATAACACATTAAAGTGTGCCTGGATGCAATACAGTACCTGTTGCAAACTTTTTTCCACATCCCAGATGATCACATATGTAAGGTTTATCCCCAGTATGTGATCGTTCATGTACCTTTTTAAGAGAAACAAATGACACATCACAGTAATTATCAGATAATTAATCAATACACCAATAAAAATGTTAAATAAAACAGACCTTACCACTGTTCTTGTTTTAATTTTGCCACACTCTAAGCAGTCATAAAGCTTTACCTTTAAATGATGCGCTGTTGTGTAGAGCTTTCCACAGCCCTCGTGTTCACACCGAAAGGCCTTCTCCCCAATATGCTGCACTCTTTGAGACCTGCCCTCCTGACCCTGGAGTACAATCTGAACACACAGGACACACCAGTCACACAAAAACATATCATATGATTCACATGGTTGAAAGAAAACTGTAAAACAGTGTCAAAACTGATCAGAAAGAATACAGAAGACTGCACCTGCATATGCACACTGCCATCAGTGTCGCTTCTACTGAGCAGCCCTGTGCCACATTCTGTTCCTTCCATCTGAAAGAGCAGTTCAGGTATATTAGAATTCAAAATTTTAGCAGTGACTTCACTTTAACACCCCAACAAACAAACCATTCTTATTGTGACCCAAGTGTTTGGTTTTTTTTGGTTTTGGGTTTTTTTTGGTGAGGTGTAATTGTAACCTTGGTAGAATATTGTTCCAGCACACTGATGGTGTCGGGGTCAATAGTGCCCTCTGCTTGTAGGTCTGCCACTGTGCCATCAGCCTGAATAGCCAGAATGGTGCTTGATTGGGGCATGTGCTGGATGTAAGCAGTTGTGCCATCTTCCAACTGGACAGCCTGTAATCCACCCTGATCATATGTTTCTGAAAATAATTATATGCATTTATTCTAGATTAATACAGACTTTAGTCAAAGAGCACCTTCATATATGCAGTATTTAGTACATTTGCTTGGGTGAATTTAAATGTTTCAGTGCGTACTTGTAATTCAATTAAAGTGAGAACATGATTTGACCCAGGTGTGTAACAGATTTACACAATGCAAACTGAATACCAGAAGACAGATCAGAAGTGCCCTACATGTGTAATAAAGCCTATATATCTGGGTCAAATATCAAAATAAGAAATGTTGGAATATACTCGTGTTTTTAAGTTACTCATTTTTATTTAGGACTGGTTCAAAGTTCTACATTCTTGGTTAAGTTCTGTCATTTTTTTCCCAAGTGTTTTCAAAAAGTTTGCTTACAGTTTCCATAGCCAAAATTTCTTACTAGTGACTGGATATAATTTTTTTAGTCCCACACTTTCCCCTACATCTCTCAGCTCAACCAAATTTATGCACCAAATCAGGTCAAATAAAATTCCAAACAAAAGTATCGGTTTCACTGGTTCAGACATTTTGGGGGGGAAACAGCATTAACAGACAACAAAGCATCCTTTAAAAAGTACTATGTCATATTAATTGTTACAAAAAAGAATAACTTCTAGGATAGTTGTACCTTTGGGTGTATGAATGTATGCCGTTGTCCCATCCTCCAGTTGCACAGTTTGGCCATCCTCTAGCCTTAGACCTTCCCCAGCTTAAAGTTATATGACGGTTAAAAGACATGTCTTCAGTCATTAAAGAAATGTAAAGTATGTATAGGTTACATAATAAATTAATCATAAACGAAGCACAAATAAGTAAATAACCTGAGTTAATTTTAGGCCTGCGCAAGGTACCTGCTTTCGGCATTGGTAGGTGTTGCACATATGCTGCAGAACCATCCTCCAACTGGATCACCTGTCCTTCCATTATCTTGTTGTCTTAAAAATAAAATCAATAAAAAAATAAAAATAAAAACCACTCACTTCTAGGAATACATTCCAAGAACTGTAATACACATATCTGCATTCATTGAGCTAACTGAAATGCATGGATATAGAGTTGATATTATCCTATTTCGATACCTTTAGGGCTGTGTTGTATGTATGCAGTGGAGCCATCTACCAGAGTCACTGCCTGCAAACTCACTGTATCCATTGCCTCAATGTGGTCACTGTCTGCAAATCAAAAGTTATGAGTTACAGACCTGTACAGGAATAAATAAGGGTAGCATGCATGAAAGCAAACATACTTTAAAATTTTTTTTAAAATACTGGCCTACCTGCAACTGTCACAGCCTCAGCGAGACAAAGAGTGACCTGCTGTGGATCACCCTCAACAGTTTGGAACTCCATGCTCTGGGTGTCCCGATTTACCTGGGCCAAGAGCATGGTCTACCTAGGAAAAGCATCCAATCAACAACTTTACATTTGTAAGTTGAAATATGCTGAACAAAAAGTTGTTCTTGTTTTAAAGGTATGCCCATGTCCAATTTTAATCCCAAGTTAGTTATGAGTAGCAAGATTGTAAGGGCAATGCAGTGCATACTGGGAATTCCATTAAGAAGCGACTTTTACTCTTATTGAATGTAGACATTATCTGTAATTGGAGAACACAGTGGCATAGTGAGTACCATTGCCACCTCACAGCTCCAGGATCCAGGCTTGAGCCAAGAAGCCTTGTCACATGTACACTCAAGCACAGACTTAAGCACACAGTGAAATTTAAGCCATCTGAAACAGCGAACACACACAAGTGAGCAATGAGCACATACACATACCCAGAGCAGTGGACAGCTATGCTACAGCACCCATGGAGCAGTTGTGGGTTAGGTGCCCTTGCTCAAGGGCACTTCAGCCCAAGGCTGCCCCATGTTAACCTAACTGCATGTCTTTGATCTGTGGGGGAAACCTGGAGGAAACCCATGCAGACATGGGAAGAACATGCAAACACCACACAGAAAGGCCCCTGTCGGCAGCTGGGCTCGAACCCAGAACCTTCTTGCTGTGAGGCGACAGTGCTACACCACCGTGCTGAGTTACTGTTTGTGGGACGTTTCACATATTCTCCCCATATCCATGAGAACTTCTTCCCGCTGTCCAAAAACATGCAAGCTGGTAGTTTGGTTATCCTAAATTACCCATAGGTACACGTGAACGCATGGACTGATGTCCAACCCTGGGTGAAACTGGCCCATCTTAAGCCTGGTGTTCCTGGGATAGGTTCAGGATTCACCATGACTGATCAGGCTAAAATGATTACTGAAGATGAATTAACATATCTGTAACCAACTTATTGATTAAAATAAATCAAATGGCTAAATATTTAAAAACTGTACAACTCTTAAACCTTCTCTAAAAAGGCTTTGATTAACATTCTAAACCGATATTATTAAATCCAAACCCATAGGCATACCTGATGGAAATAACTTTCCTGGAATTAGAAAACTGTAGTGGTTTTGCACCTAAGGGCGTTTTAACTTAAGGTTTATGCCCAAATATCCAGGCAGGTGACCTAATCCTTTAGCGATCATCCAACTAACATATCATCCGAACACAATTATCACAGCAAATATTTCAAGAATCGAATATCAGGAGTTATAATTCTGAAATGTTTCAGAAAAGTCAACCTTAAACGTGTATTCTGCTACACCAAGTCAAATGCCATTGAAATGCTTGCTTTTGGGGTTAAAGGTGTATAATTTTGAAATGTTTCAGGATAATTAAGAAGTCTTAACTACATCTTTAAGCCTACTGTAAGCCTTGAGGAGCGCATTAACGCCAAGGGAACTTGGTTTTCTGATAGGCGCCTGTCCTAACTAGCTAACCACTTTAGCTTAGATTTTCGAAACATTATGGTGCTAAGAATCTTTGGGTCGATAACTCGGCCCTAGCATGACTTGCAACTAGAAATTTTAGAAAAGAAAAACGTTCATTGATCTATCTTCTTTCCACGCTGAATGTGTAGAAAGTTAGCCAAGCAGTTAGCAAAACACACCCCGCTAGCTATGCTAGTTTGACGTTAGCAAGCATGCTAAAACATCCAGGTTTTAGATTTCTTTAACACCTACACGAGGCTTACTATGTTACAATAGTTTATTATCCAAACCAATACATTTAACTCGTACAATTAGTCTATTAAAAGTTTAAAAATCTTATACGCCTATAAAAGAAAGCTGCTGTAAGCCCTAGCTAACTCCGTTAACTTGAAGAAACACAACAGGAAGGTTAACAACGTTGTAACCGATAAGAACACCGTGTCCAGTTGCCTCTAATAAATAAAACATTGTTTCCCGATGCATTTGAAATGTTTTTATTAAGAACAGGCTTCCTCCGGAACTTCCCGGATATTTCCATCGGCACCTTCTCCCTCTCTGCACTGACTGAGGAAATAAGGCACACTGGGTAAAAACACATTTATATACTAACCTCCAAAAATTTTCCAACAATCCCTTCGTTCGACCGCCATGCATCAGGGCAGGAAACGCTCTGCCGAGAACACAACCCCGGAACATGAATAACCGCAGTGATACCCGTCAAAGGGTGGGCTGTAGCTTCATACTGGACTCATTTGATAGGCTGTTAAACACAGAGAGCAGTTATTCTCGCGTTTTGATTTGCTAGACATATTTTAACTCGTTCATATTAGAGAGTATTCAGAGTCAGGGGCACCATGATAACGCCATTCTGGTCTGTGTTTCGAATTGTTTACCGATTAATAAACACCAGTCTTATTTAAGTACTCAAGGAGGATGTGTTTTTACTTTCCGGCGAGTGTGGGAGTCTGTTTCTGACCGCTTTTAGGTTTGTAGGTGTGAAATTTCCTGGTAACGCTTAGTGAACAACAAAAAGTTGTTCATGTTTTAAATGCGTGTCCGCGGCCATTTTGAATTGCATGTTGGTCATAAGCAGTGAGGTTGTATGGGCAATGCAGTGCACACGGGGAATTCCGTGTCAAAGGTGTTTACTTGGATTAAGTGTGTACAATACCTGGAACAGATTATTTTTCTTAAAATAAGTGAATGATTCAAATTTATAGTAGGCACTTAACCACCCACTAACTGAACTGTTGCAAGCATTCTCCGATTATATGAACTTAGAACTTATTTACAATAACATAAACTTACAATCTCATAATTTGCTATGGAATTTAGATTAGATTCACTTTATTCATCCCACATCGGGGAAATTCACGTGTTACAGTAGCAAGAAAATGTCAAACAGATAACAAATAAAACTGAAATAAAAATTAGACAAACGAAGGATTAAATACAGAGGGCTATTTGCATTATCTACCGTGAAAAAGTATAGAAAAATTGCACATTACTGGTAGACTCTGTATATATACACACATATATACATAAATTATATATATAAGTATGCATAAAAATAGTTTAGGGCCTATATTATTCCACATAATAATTGCATCGATGAGAGAGGTAGTAGTGGTGAAGTAGTGCAAATTAAACGACAAACAGGTTATTGGTGCTATATTACAAGTTGTGGGTGTTATACAGTCTGACAGCAGTAGGTATGAATGACCTGCGGTATCTCTCCTTCTTACACCGTGGGTGTAGCAATCTACTACTAAACGAGCTGCTTAAAGCCCCCACAGCCTCATGTAGGGGGTGAGAGGGGTTATCCATGATTGAGGTCAGCTTGGCTAACATCCTCCTCTCACCCACCACCTCAATGGAGTCCAGAGGACAGTCCAAGACTGAGCCAGCCCTTCTGACCAGTTTATTAAGTTTCTTAATTTATATATACTAGTGCATCTCAAAAAGTTAGAATACCATGAAAAAGTTCCTTTTTTCATAATTTAATTCAAAAAGGTAAACTTTCATATAGTCTATATTCATTACATGTAAAGTGAAATATTTAAAGCCTTTTTTGTTTTAATTTTGATGATAATGGCTTATAGCTCATGAAAATCAGAAATCCAGTATCTCAAATTATTAGAATATTCCCTAAGATCAATAAAAAAAAAGGATTTACAATACAGAAATGTCCAACTTCTGAAAAGTATATTCATTTATACATTCAATACTTGGTTGGGGCTCCTTTACCATGAATTACTGTATCAATGCGGTGTGGCATGGAGGTGATCAGTCTGTGGCACTGCTGAGGTGTTATTGAAGCCCAGGTTGCTTTGATAGTGGCCTTCAGCGTATCTGTATTTTTGGGTCGGGTGTTTCTCATCTTCCTCTTGACAGTACCCCATAGATTCTCTATGGGGTTTAGGTCAGGCAAGTTGGATGGCCAATCAAACACAGTATCATGGTCAGCAAACCATTTGGTAGTAGTTTTGGCACTGTGGGTAGGTGCTAAGTCCTGCTGGAAAAGGAAATCAGCATCTCCAAAAAGCTCGTCAGCAGATGGAAGCATGAAGTACTCTAAAATCTCCTGGTAGATTGCTGTGTTGACTTTGGACTTGATAAAATACAGTGGACCAACACCAGCAGATGACATGGCACCCCAAATCATCACAGACTGTGGAAACTTCACACTGGGCTTCAAACACCTTGGATTCTGTGCTTCTCCACTCTTCCTCCAGACTCTAGAACTGTGATTTCCAAATTAAATGCAAAATGTACTTTCATCTGAAAAGAGGACTTTGGACCACTGAGCAACAGTCCATTTCTTTCTCTCCTTAGCCCAGATAAGACACTTCTGACATTGTCTCTGGCCCAGGAGTAGCTTGATATTAGGGATACGAAAGTTGTATCCCCTTTCTTGAAGATGTCTGTTCGTGATGGGTCTTGATACACTGACACCAGCCTCAGTCCACTCCTTGTGAAGCTCTCCCAAGTTCTTGAATCAATTTTTCTTGACAATCCTCTCAAGACTGCGGCCATCCCTGTTGCTTGTGCACCTTTTCCAGCCACCCTTTTCAGCAATGACCTTTTGTGGCTTACCCTCCTTGTGGAGGGCATCAGTGATCATCTTCTGGACAACAGTCAAATCAGCAGTCTTCCCCATGATTGTGGTTGTGTGTACTGAACTAGACCGAGAGATACACTGTGTTCATACTGTTTTAATCAAACTCCAGCGGTCTCAAAAGTAGCCGATCACCGGCGGCAAATCGCCGGCTATGGCTTGTTATGCCGCCGGCTATTGTCAGTCGAGTCACAAAATTTAATATTAAATATTTCTGACAGCAAAAAAAGTTGTGAATGTAAATTACATCCACTATGCCATGTATGTCCGTTGCCGCGTCAACTGTGTTTACATCCTCGACATGAGTGCAGCCATTACTGCCGCCTGTGTTGCCAGATTGCGCGTTTTCCCGCCCAATTTGGGCGGTTTTAAGTGCATTTTGGCGGGTTTTGAACATATTTTGGGCTGTAAAACGTCAGCAGTATCTGGCAACATTTTTTTACTTAATACAAGAAATTAATGGATGCCAACATTTTTGCCAAAATGGTATTTTATTTTCCATTGTTTCGGCAGCTTCAGCATCATACTGTGAGATTCTGTTCAAATTGTTTTTTTCTTCTATGAAGCCTGAGCCATTTATTTTATTAGTTTATAATTATTGTTTAATTTAGTCTTCAGGAGAGACTGCCTGCACACAGTACTAGTATTAATAGTTTTTTTTCTTACATGAAAGCTGAGGCATTTATATTATATTTTAAGGTAACTTCATGTTGTGCTGTGAGGTTCTATGCACTTTAACTTTAGAACCAACAGGAGCATTTGGATAAGTAAAGCCTATTTTTCTGCATTTTTGTAGTCCTGGTAATCTTTTATATTGGTAAAGTTGTTTATAGGACCATTTCTCAGTGTCTGTTTTTTTTAATCAATAGTTTTTCAGTAATAACTTAATATTTAATATATCACTCAATTTTAAACAACCCCCGCGCCTCCCCCATAGTCTCCAAAATTTCTGTGGGAAACACTGGCGTGCGTAACAACGCTAATCAAGCTTAAGCTAGACGACCCGCCTCAAATACCCGTCCCGGGTAAATGTTATCCCAATTTTAGATGGCCTGTTCCAAACCATCCCGCCCCATGAAAAATTCGTACTTGCATATCTCTCTCTCTATCTATCTATCTATCTATCTATCTATCTATCTATCTATCTATCTATCTATCTATCCCTGCACGCTTTGCGTGCATTATGTCTGCCACTGGCAGACATTTTACCATTTTGCACCCTGCTGTAAATTATTTGTACCCTACTATTCTCCCAAACTTTGAAGCCCCTGAACTCGAAATGAAATATTCTAATATTTTGAGATGGGTTTTTTTTATGTTTTTGTACTGTATGCCATACTGATTAAAATTATGTGTAATGAGTCTATAATATATAACATTTTCACCTTCTTAAATAACTGATGGAAAATATTGAACTCATCTCATTATCTCTAGCCGCTTTATCCTTCTACAGGGTCGCAGGCAAGCTGGAGCCTATCCCAGCTGACTACAGGCGAAAGGCGGGGTACACCCTGGACAAGTCGCCAGGTCATCACAGGGCTGACACATAGACACAGACAACCATTCACACTCACATTCACACCTACGGTCAATTTAGAGTCACCAGTTAACCTAACCTGCATGTCTTTGGACTGTGGGGGAAACCGGAGCACCCGGAGGAAACCCACGCGGACACGGGGAGAACATGCAAACTCCGCACAGAAAGGCCCTCGCCGGCCACGGGGCTCAAACCCGGACCTTCTTGCTGTGAGGCGACAGTGCTAACCACTACACCACCGTGCCGCCGAAAATATTGAACTTTTTCACAATATTCTAATTTTTTGAGATGCACTAGTATATGGGTCTGTCTCAGAAGATGGGTACTGTGGGGGTACCCCACTAAATATACTCACAGCCAATAAACTATAGATTAGATTAGATAGAACTTTATTGATCCCTTTGGGAGGGTTCCCTCAGGGAAATTAAGATTCCAGCAGCATCATTACAGGATAAACAGAGAATAGAAAATAGATTAAAAAAACCTTCCAGTTAAATTAAATTAAGTATTTACATATACAAATATAAAAAAGAATAAGATATGGGGAAGAGAGGGGGGGAAGGGGCCACATCGCATTCCCTTAAAAAGGTTGTAGTCCACTGAAAAGTCTACAGCTATCACTAATTGTATTTTAAGTTGTAACTTTATACACCTAAGGATTGGTGCGCTCACAGAATAATCATAACCGTAATAAAACATCATGCAAAATATTTGATCACCGTTTTAACTCCATTTTCCGCATACCCAAAACCAATACGATCGAGTGTTTTGATCTAAACGGAAAGCCTCAGGGTCAAGGTCACTACCTCACCAAAAGTAGGAACTTAAACTCACTACGCCATATAAAACTTTAGTTATAAATCTGCAATTTTGTTTTTTAAAACAAAAGCTGAAAGTTAGGTATAGAATATGTTTCTTACAGAATATGTTACGATGGTAGCTGGTCTTGTATGAATTTCTGAGCTATAAAACGAGTTGTGGTCTATTTTTTACCGTAGCGTGTTATTTGTGTGCAGGGAAGGACACACATTAACAATTTGCATGTGTAGAATGGAATTTTCCACTCCAACAGAAGTTGATCGTGCTTCCATTTGCGGTCTTTCTGTTACGCGGGTGATCTGTTCGGACGTTATCACTGAAAAGGTGAGTTTTGACAGTTTTATTTTGTTTTAGTCTTGCAGTGTAAGGCAATAGAATGTTTCTTTTTCATCTTACTTTCATATTTCGTAGTGTTTATGTATTTTTGGCCAATATTTTGCAACCATGATAAATTTAGATCGCACTTTTGATAGAATCTATGGCCAGTCATTTTGCCCTGCCCCCGCCTCGTGCTCCGTCCGGTGCGGTAGTGATGTCCCGTTGCTCGTGTGCCGCAGCAGAGACCCGCGCGACCTTCAGCCAGTACAGTCACTGTTCTTTTACCACCGCCGTTATTCTCATCTTTCTGGTGTGTTCTTGATTTTTCCATTGTGTCCCATTTCGCCATATCAAATACCCAAAATGTATCATATTATTCATATTTAAGTGAATAATCAATTCAGTCATCATAACTTGGCATTTTTAACCCAAGCAATCAAAAAGAGGAAATTTATTCAGTATTTTCACTCATCTGTGAAGGAGGGGCTTTAATTCTTCATGACGTAGTTATTTTGTATGTAAATCAATTTTACAAAAGCATTTGAATTGCAATCAAAAAAAATTTCCACAGTGAAGGCCAGATAAAGCAAGATACTATCTTTATTCTTATTAAACATGACAAAAGAAACATTGAGTGTTAGGTAAATGCAAAAAAATAGTAAAATTAGAAAAAAAAATTTTTGACCATAATGTCCCAAATGAGAGACCAGTTTCGTACACCTGTGAAATTCCTCTCTGCATTTAACCCATTTGAAGCAGTGAACGCAGCACGGTAGATCACAGACAGGTAGTGTTTGAGGTCAACCAATCAGGGGTGGGTTTCTTAAAAGCATTGCAGCACAAAGATCATCGTTAAATGGTCAAGTGAGCAGCACAATAAACACTCTCTCTCCTAGTTAAGATGCTCTTAAGAGGCTTTTGGGAAACCCACCCCAGAGCATGTGTGCGATAAATAACTCTGCGTACTACGTCACACCGCGGGAAAACCGAGTGTTTGTCCTTCATTTGTCAAAGGTGATAGATTGTTTTTCATAGGCATTGTTCCTGGTTGTTCAGAAGCATCTGGTTGTTCTTTACTTATTAGTACAACGTCATCTTGTTCATCGATGATGTTGTACTAGTAAGTAATGAAGTCGTAAGAAACCACAACATAAAAATGCTAAATTAATTGACTTTGCCTCTAATATTATCTGAAATCACAAATGCCAACTATTGATCACAGTTTATTATGAAGTCATTACGCACTGTCAAAATGTTATAAACGAACATATTCCTTCCTAGATCCATATTAAATATTATATTATCGTTCACTTATCTAAGTTAGTAGTGTTTATGTCTCTACCCCAGGTAGTGTTTATATCTCTACTCCAGGTAGTGTTTATATCTCTACCCCAGGTAGTGTAGCACATCTAAGATAAGATAAGATGGCCTTTAATTTTCCCACAAGGGGAAATTTACATTGTTGCAGCAGCAAAATAGAAAATAAACTTCATATCTTTTCACCGCTATGCAATGTTCTTTATATTATATGGACACACCCACAAAAAAAACCATACACAAGTTAATCAAAAGAATTTTCATTTTGAACCGATTAGCCATTTTGACAATGCACGTCAAGCAGAGCATTTTTTAACATAGTTACTGGTCTCCTAGTCAATGCCAAACCAGCTTCACTGGGAGACCAAATTTTAAACCAAGTTATGTCTTATCATTTGGTTCAATCAGTTGCAATTAATTAACCAAGTACCATGTAAGTATACATTTAACAAGGAAAATGAAGATCTATGTTATAAGATATACACACAAGATCATGTTGGTTAAGAAAAACAAAACTAAAATTTGGTTACTGAGATGACTGATGTCAGAATCCGATGTCATTAGTGTGTAACTTTGAGTGTCTTTGACATAACATTTGTGCTTGGTAATTGCTCTTGATAGCTGTGTAGTCACTGTAGTGTGTTTGTCTGTATGGTGATTGGTGAACCATTTTGCATCACAGAATATGCCGCAGCGGTGCAGCCGCATGGACTCTGGGGCCTGTGATTGTATTGCCCAGACCAGTTGGTCTCCTAGTGGAAAATCCTTAAAAAAATGCTCTGACGTCAAGTCAGTGGAAAAACACTGGGAGTGAAATATTGGGAATTATTATAGATACAGGACACTTTTTCGATTGAATAAAAATGTATTCAGTTCCCTTCTAGCAGGTTTCATTCATTTGGCTTGATAGCATATCGCTTATCCTACTGTACATGCATTACATCACTCTACCTAAAGCCTCGGTCACAACCAGCCTTACGTGCTCCTATGGCCGGTCTACGTGCAAAAAACGCAAGAAACGCACAGAGGGCGTGCGTGTGACGTGCTGATTTTCGAGCCGTAGACTGGCCGCAGACCGGCCGCAGAGGTTCTTTGTCATGTCAAACAAACTCTACGGGCGCTTACGTTTTTTTCAGGTTGCAAAACAAACTTACGGCCAACGTGCGTCTTTCTCCATGAACAAAAAAAAACGCAGCGATTTGGGAAACGCCAAAAATCGCACAGCCAAAAAATCATACGTCCTGTTGTGACCTAGGCTTAACGGTGAATGAGCGTTTAATATGGTTTGATATTGCATGGCTGTCAAGACAACATGATGTCACACATCGAAGTTGATATTCAGTGAGTTTTCTTTCTCATCACACACAAACAACCATTCACAGTCAATTTAGAGCCACCAGTTAACCTAACCTGCATATCTTTGGACTGCGGGAGGAAACTCACGCAGACACAGGGAGAACACAGAAAGACCCTCGTCGGCCACTGGGTTCGAACCCAGAACCTTCTTACTGTGAGGTGACAGTGCTAACCACTACACCACCATGCTATTAGTGCATGTATGGAAAAGTAAGAATTGCACTGCATGTTGCACACTGCACTTTTGTGCACATCACAAAAAATAATAATAAAAAACCTCGAACGTGAACAAGACAGTGTTTATCAGCAGATCGCAGCTGTGGTTGGGTGAGGAATAACCGCCGCCTGTCGGTGTTTGTATAAATGGCGCACACGCATGCGTCGAGACCAGTGGCGGCTGGTAGTCTTTCAAACAGGGGAGGCTGGTCGGTTATGATATTTCCAGATTTTAAAAGAAAAAACACATCAATTTTTCCCATACTCTTGCCTCTCATCTGGCTGATTGTTGGCAGGGTCACAAACTGTGAAATAACAGGTTCTTTTGGCCCATTAGCCTACTGTCCAATATACATGATGGTGGTGTTGGGGGGGGATATTTTAACATTTTATATTTTAAAATTGTGGCATGTTGTTTAAAAATTGATCATTACTGAAAGCAGCTCTTTGTCAGGAACCTCAGCAGTAACAGCAGAGTGTTCTGGAATAGGCACAAGCACTGACCTTGGAGAGCCAAACATAGAGCTGGGTGCCACACATTTCATTCAATGACACTTTCCCTATATTTTACTTATTTTGACTGAGAAATGTTTTATTGACAATTTTGATAACCCTTCATTTTTTATCCAGGTCTGTAGTGTGAAATGTTCTCGGCTGTGTTTTTGTTTAAAAATGTTTTCCAAATTGTAGCTGTGTTTAATTCATATCCAGAGAAATATATATTCCAATATAATATACTCAGCATAAACATTTTAAATAGATTCTATATTTTTGGTCCATCCATGACATATTACTAAAGTAGCCTATTTACTGTTGTTGATGTGGGTCACTTGCTGTTAGCCAATTCACTTTCTCGTACCAGGAGAGCTGAAAGGAACGAGTATTATTCCCTACCTTTTTCACCAAGTCAATTTGAGGCGTTGGTCTACCCTGCTCTTTAATTTTATTTTTTTCCTCAAAAGGAAGACTGGCAAATGGCTTCGCCAAAATTAAATCAGCATCCCTGGGATCACTCTAATTTCACCTTCAAATTAACTGCTAATCCTAGAGGTTCACATACTTTTGCCACATACAAACATAATATTGGATCATTTTCCTCAATAAATAAATGACCAAGTATAAGATTTTTGTCTCATTTGTTTAACTGGGTTCTCTTTATCTACTTTTAGGACTTGTGTGAAAATCTGATGTTTTTGGTTATATTTATGCAGAAATATAGAAAATTCTAAAGGGTTCACAAACTTTCAAGCACCACTGTAACTTACAGCTTAATGTCAGCTCTGTTATTCTCAGGAAAAAAAAAAGAGATCTTAACAAAGTTGCGAACAAACTTGCTAACAACCAAGTAAGCATATTAAACTAAGCTAATGCTAACTGGAGAAATGATGAGGTCATGCAACAGTATTTTGCTATTTGATATCTTTATCCAGCCACAGGGTAGAACACCATATCCTCCTGAGAACCAACCCATAGATTTGGCCTCTGTAGTTGAGATTTGTTTTACGTGCACACCCTCTTACTCTTTCAAGCTATTCACTTGAATCCTGGTGTGTTGTAAAGAATACATCCTGGGCTTTCCAATGATATATCATGTGACTAGGAGGTTTGCTGGGAAATTCCTAGTAAGGAAATCACAACAAAAGAAATTAGAGACACATTTCTTTCTTGGTTCCCAGGAGGATATTCTGCAAATACCTGCAGTTAAAAATAAATAAATAAATAAACAAACAAACAAACCAACCAACACTGTACCTTATCAAATTTCTAGATTGTGTTTTACCATTGAATTAATGAAGTTGAAAGTTTGCAAGGTTCTGTAAGTTAATTACTGATTGTAGAACTTCAGCTGCTGTCTAAAGTTACATCTACATCAGATTCATTATTAAATAGAGATATACTTCTAGTCTAAATGTTTTTTTGGTTTGTTTGGTTTTTTTCCCCAGCAACCACACAATATTCTCCAGAGGAGACCGTTGGAGACCACCTTATCACAGAACAGACTGAACAACCACAGCATGAAACCACCACGCAATCATATAGTTCAAAACCACAGCATACACACTGACACTCAAGAGGCTGAGACTGACCTCATTCAAGTCATATGTCAGGTGAACAAAGCACACTATGGTCAAGGTTGACCGTTTGCCGAGTATACTCCAGAGCATACCTGTTTGGCAAACCTCATCCTTTTCTTTCTTTCCAACCCTGCTTAGTGCTTTGGGAGGGATATGATGGTTACAATCGACACTGGCTGTACCCTAAATCTGAGATCATCAGTCAGCGTAGATAAACTTGGGTAAGTCTATACTATAATATGAATGATTGATTTTTTAAAATGTGCAGATGCATCATTTCATGCACAGTGGTTAGTGATTTCATGATAGTTCCCAGCATCAAAAGAGATTCTGTGTCTGTTCTTTAAATTATGAACACCTTAAACCATTATCAGGTCCAGACTTGCATTATCCCGTACTCATATGTGTGAAGATGAGGAATAATAAGTTGGTCATGTAAGGGTTTAAATGGTGATACAATCAGAGCACTAATAATTGTTATATTGGTTCTACAGCTTTAATGCAAAGATTACCAACAACAAAAATGAGGATCATTTAGGGCCACTCTTGCACAATCTCCAAACCATAGGACACATGAAGCTGAGTTTGGTTATTGGGCAAACAGAAACTGATCTTTTATTTACTGTTGTGGGTAAGTGCATGATGACACTGTACTTAAGTGTTACTAAGATTCAAGCAATTAAATTAAACTCAATCCATAAATGAAGTGTATTATTTGTTGTAGAAAACAACAGAATGTTTATATCATTGGGCACAAGGACACTCAAGTTTCTGAAGGTAATCTCTGTGTGTGTGTGTGTGTGTGTGTGTGTGTGTGTGTGTGTGTGTGTGTGTGTGTGTGTGTGTGTGTGAAGACTTGGCAATCCAAGACACCATGCTCACAACAGGTTTTAGTATAATTTAAATGCATGATGTAATATGTCCCATCTTTTATAGTGTGTTATTGACACTGAAAAGCAGATGCTTGTTCTTGGAAATTCTGTACGGGAGCAAGTCCGTTTTGTTGGAAAACATGAAAATGAAGGTTAGAATAATTTGTGGCATTTTTATGTTATTTGAGCTCTATTCTACTATACTTACCAAAATCTCATTTTCTAATTTCTGCTCAACATTTCAGTCTCCATGGGATAAGAAGAACCAACAAATATCTCTATTCTTATCTCATGAACAGATGTATCGGCAAAGGAAATTAGATTAAAGAGCCTGGGGGTCATTACAGGAATCCATCAAGCCTGTTGGCTGTCTATCACATCTCCCTTTTTCCACTTCCTCTGTGCAGAGCTCATTATGAACTGATTATCCTGGCAGGGCATTGCTGAATTATGAATAAAGAGCAAGTGTCATTCTGACATCCACACTTTGATGAGCTGTATGCATATGTCATTCATTTATGATGGTAGATTTAGGTTTTAGCTTCAGTAATAAAAGGATTGTAATCATGGATAAACAAACAATTATTATGAGGGTCGTCTCACACCAAATATTGACTTTGTTTCATTTATTATGGCTTACTGCTGTTTATCTTTTTTTTATGTTGAAATATTTAATTTCATTATTTTTAAGCCATTTTTGGTCTACAGCATTTCTTTACATGTACCTAAGACTTTTGCACAGTACTACATATAGACATTTGTATATACTGAGATCCTCTAGGGCAGATGTATTCAAGCTTTTTCTTCATAAGCTGTACTCCCCAGTTGTTGCAGGTTTTTTGTTTTGTTTTTTAAAAAAGAACTCATTCTTGACCTGTATTTGCATTATTTTTATACATTATGCTGCTGCCACATGATTTGCTGATTGGATAATGGCATGATTGAGCAGGTGTATAGATGTTTCTCATAAAGTGGTTGGTTAGTTTATGTATCTATACAACATATATGTACAGACATCATACATAGCAATTTGTTTCTATTACATAAAGCATTGTTTTTTTTGAAACCCTACATTTCCCTAAATTGTGCAACTCCTTTAGCTAAGAATGAGCTAAAATGACAGTTTAGCATTACGACCTGCATCATGCATATTATTTAGGTAAATGTCACTAATAGCAAAATTGTTTTGTATAAGAATATTTTACTAGAAAAGATTGTAATGACGTCCTGTCATAAACTATTTTGTCAACTGTATGTTTTAATTAAATAAAAGTTAAGGACATTAAATACAATGGTTTGCTGTCTGTTAGCAACAGTATGAATTATTATTACTTGGAAAATATTTGACTATTCTTACTGTTTATGATCATATGTTTGGAAAAAATTTTTTGTAAGTTTACCCAACTAAACTATGTTTTAAACGTGCAATAGTCTATATATTTTTTTATTTCTTATTAGTACCACTAATGTGTAAAAATATGTAGAACTTATAAAAAATAGTATTTAAACCATAGCCTCACAAGTGTATTACATCAATGAGAAACCCCATTAGGAAACCTGTCTTCCAGTCTAGACAGCTGGTTTGTGTTTGGATGGGCCTCATATCAGTCCTTTTATTAACACAGTCTAAAATCCGTTCACTCCTCCACAACTCAGTCTCACATCAGCAATCACCCAGTGATATCATGACATGCAAACTCAAGTTAAGCCACCATTTTCTGGGCAGAGCTTTGCGTATATGAATGGGAATGGAGCAAACGCAAGGTGAAAAAAAATCTTCCAAATCTTATTTAGGTCTACATATTAAAGGGCCAGTTCACCCTTCCCAGAATCCTCTGTGCCAAGTAGTGAGTCGCCATTTTCCATGCCAGCGATATTCCAAAAACAATTTATTCCAAAAACATCCTAGGCCATAGAGCTTAAATTGCAATGTGAAATTGAAGATATTTTATCAAAGTATCTATATTTTAAATTCTTTTGATCATTCCATTCTTGTATGGTTATTCCTTTGTAATGGACCAGAGTTGGCCTGGACTGTCTCATGGGTGGATGAAGGCCCAGTTTTTTCATGAAGGAAAGAACAGATAAGGCATATTTTATTCAAAGCTCCCACATTTGAGATGTAGATGAACAAAAAGTTTGAGATGGGTTTTGAAGGAATCACTAACAGTGAATTTGCTGACGTTTTGCTGCACACAGAGCTAAAAGGTAGCAGTCACGTGTGTGTGTGTATATATATATATATATATATATATATATATATATATATATATATACACACACAGTGGTGCTTGAAAGTTTGTGAACCCTTTAGAATTTTCTATATTTCTGCATAAATATGACCGAAAACATCAGATTTTCACACAAGTCCTAAAAGTAGATAAAGAGAACCCAGTTAAACAAATGAGACAAAAATATTATACTTGGTCATTTATTTATTCAGGAAAATTATCCAATATTACATATCTGTGAGTGGCAAAAGTATGTGAACCTTTGCTTTCAGTATCTGGTGTGACCCCCTTGTGCAGCAATAACTGCAACTAAACGTTTCCGGTAACTGTTGATCAGTCCTGCACACCGGCTTGGAGGAATTTTAGCCCCTTCCTCCATACAGAACAGCTTCAACTCTGGGATGTTGGTGGGTTTCCTCACATGAACTGCTCGCTTCAGGTCGTTCCACAACATTTTGATTGGATTAAGGTCAGGACTTTGAATTGGCCATTCCAAAACATTAATCTTCTTTAACCATTCTTTGGTAGAACGACTTGTGTGCTTAGGGTTGTTGTCTTGCTGCATGACCCGCCTTCTCTTGAGATTCAGTTCATGGATAGATGTCCTGATATTTTCCTTTAGAATTCACTGGTATAATTCAGAATTCATTGTTCCATCAGTGATGGCAAGCCGTCCTGGCCCAGATGCAGCAAAACAGGGCCAAACCATGATACTACCACCACCATGTTTCACAGATGGGATAAGGTTCTTATGCTGGAATGCAGTGTTTTCCTTTCACCAAACATAACGCTTCTCATTTAAACCAAAAAGTTCTATTTTGGTCTCATCTGTCCACAAAACATTTTTCCAATAGCCTTCTGGCTTGTCCACACGATCTTTAGCAAACTGCAGACGAGCAGCAATGTTCTTTTTGGAGAGCAGTGGCTTTCTCCTTGCAACCCTGCCAAGCACATCACTGTTGTTCAGTGTTCTCCTGATGGTGGACTCATGAACATTAACATTAGCCAATGTGAGAGAGGCCTTCAGTTGCTTAAAAGTTACCCTGGCGTCCTTTGTGACCTTGCTGACTATTACACGCCTTGCTCTTGGAGTGATCTTTCTTGGTCGACCGCTCCTGGGGAGGGTAACAGTGGTCTTGAATTTCCTCCATTTGTACACAATCTGCCTGACTGTGGATTGGTGGAGTCCAAACTCTTTAGAGATGGTTTTGCAACCTTTTCCTGCCTGATTGGCATCAACAACGCTTTTTCTGAGGTCCTCAGAAATCTCCTTTTTTCGTGTCATGATACACTTCCACAAACGTGTTGTGAAGATCAGGCTTTGATAGATCCCTGTTCTTTAAATAAAACAGGGTGCCCACTCACACCTGATTGTCATCCCGTTGATTGAAAATACCTGACTCTAATTTCACTTTCAAATTAACTGCTAATCCTAGAGGTTCACATACTTTTGCCACTCACAGATTTGTAATATTGGATCATTTTCCTGAATAAATAAATGACCAAGTATAAGATTTTTGTCTCATTTGTTTAACTGGGTTCTCTTTATCTACTTTAGGACTTGTGTGAAAATCTGATGATGTTTTAGGTCATATTTATGTAGAAATATTGAAAATTCTAAAGGGTTCACAAACTTTCAAGCACCACTGTGTGTGTGTGAATATAGGGTAATAAGTCAGAGTTTTGTGACATTTATGATGCATCATAAATGAAATAGGATCAGAATGTGGTGCTGTAGTGGCATGCATTGTGTTGTGTCACCACTAGATGGACTCAATGTCACCCTTTAGTCGCCTGTGGCTCACTATAGCAACCATATTACACAACAAAAAAGTCCAGTGGACTGCAAGCTGGGGGAATATATGAACTTTCTCAAGAATCCATAAAGGTATGCTGCTTTTTCCTTTCTATGTAATGGTTACAGTGATTTCATAGTGTTTTTGTGAAAAGTGTATAATTTCAGGAAATAAAAAATAGAAACCATGTTTAATTAATTGCAGCCCTCTGTTGCAGAATGGCAACAGTCTCCATACATCAGCTCTCTGACAGTCAAAGTTTCATCCCTGTGCTACTTGGAAAGGACAGAAATGTCACCTATATACTGGACACTTCTGAGGCAATGACTGCAATTCTGGGGACAGTTAAAAATCTGATTATTCAAAGTCTGCTTACCAAGGCTTCTCTCAGAAACTCCCTCTTTAACATCATCACCTTTTCATATAAGGTGTCTAACACATACATTCATATTCTCTCTCTCTCTCTCTCTCTCTCTCTCTCTCTCTCTCTCTCTCTCAATATACTAGTGCATCTCAAACAACTGGAACGTCATGAAAAAGTTCATGTTTTTGTAATTTAACTCAAAAAGGTAAACTTTCATATATTCTATATTCATTACACATAAAATTAAATATTTCAAGCCTTTTTTGTTTTAATTTTGATTATTATGGCTTATAGCTCATGAAAATCAGAAATCCAGTATCTCAAATTATTAGAATATTTCCTAAGGTCAATCAAAAAAGGATTTACAATACAGAAATATCCAACTTCTGAAAAGTATGTTCATTTATACACTCAAAACTTGGTTGGGGCTCCTTTTCCACAAATTACTGCATCAATGCGGTGTGGCATAGAGGCAATCAGCCTTTATCACTGCTGAGGTGTTACTGAAGCCCAGGTTGCTTTGATAGTGACCTTCAGCTCATCTGTATTTTTGATTCGGGTGTTTCTCATCTTCCTCTTGACATGGATTCAAGTTGACTGGCCAATCAAGCACAGTAATATCATGGTCAGCAAACCATTTGGTAGTAGTTTTGGCACTGTGAGCAGGTGCTAAGTCCTGCTGGAAAAGGAAATCGGCATCTCCATAAAGCTTGTCAGCAGATGGAAGCATGAATTGCTCTAAAATCTCCTGGTAGACAGCTACATTTACTTTGGACTTAATAAAAGACAGTGGACCAACACCAGCAGATGACATGGCACCCCAAATCATCACAGACTGCAATAACTTCATACTGGACTTCAAACACCTTAGATTCTGTGCCTCTCCACTCTTCCTCCAGACTCTAGGACCTTGATTTCCAAATGAAATGTAAAATTTACTTTCATCTGAAAAGAGGACTTTGGAAACCACTGAGCAACAATCCAGTTCTTTCTCTCCTTAGCCCAGGTAAGATGCTTCTGATGTTGTCTCTGTTTCAGGAGTGGCTTGATATTATGCCACACTCACAACCTGCCGTAAGTGTTTTGGACACTCACGGGTTGCAGAGTTTGGCAGCTCACAGCCGTGCTGCAGGGTTGCGGTGAACCCGGGGGAAAGTTTAGGGGAGGAGTATGGGCAAAGTACTTGTCAAGTACAGGTTGCACACCTGACTTCCTCGAGGCGTGGGAAAAAATTGTGCCATTAGCCCACGGAAAGCATATATTTAACACGTGATCGGTGCGTGTTCAGTGAGTGTGGAGTGCGTGTGACTTGCATTTTACCAGTTTCCTGCACTAGGAGTACGGGCCACACTTGTGAAGCATGTGTGACGCACGTAAATAGCACATGACAATCACTCATAACTTGCGTGTGACGCAAACCAGGAGTGGGTATAAAACCAGCGTGTCCGCAGCATTCTGCATCTGTCTTTCGACTGAAGAACATTGGATATTTTGTGGGAAAATTTTGAAAAATTTCAGTTTAAAGTTTAGAAAATGGGACCCAAGAAGAAGCGAGCGAAAGTGAAGTAACCCAGCCTGAAACAGCAGAGGCGGAGGAGGAGGAAGAATTTGATGATGATGGTAGCAGCACCGGCGAGCCCTGCACAGACAGGGAAAAGTATGTCTTCAAGCCGGCAGAAGGCACAGCATCCCGCCAGAGGTATTTTCACAGGTAAATACTAATTAAACCTCTTGCACTATAATACACATACAGTATTTTAAACATTCATTTCGGTATCTATATGCTTCTGTAATTAATATTATATATGCTGATTTTCATGTATGTTTCAGCTAACGATGCCCAGAAGTGAGGACATTGCAATCCCATCATCACTCTCAGGCCATTGTGCCATGCTCAGTGATGAGGACAAGGACATCCCGACACCCCATCCCACCACTCAGCAGGAGCAGGACAGTAGCTTGGAGTCATAGTCAAAGTGTGTTTCAATGCTCAAACTGTTGGGCTATTTAGTTGGGATTTTTTACAATGTAATAAAATGCATTATTCCCTTATACTCATGTTTTATTATTTGACGTTTGCATGGTAAATTAACATATACTCAAATAAAAACAGCAAATGAGGTGGTCTTCTTTCCTTCTACAGTGCTACATGCTCGGTTCCTTCGTTCCTCCCCCAATATATATACCCAGAGACTTGCCCCTCGTGTCGCGTGTGGGTCGCATGCGCTGCGTGCACACCACACATGGGGGTAGAAAGTGAGATGTACTTCTGTCTTGGGGGCCGCACAAATAGCAAGTGTGGAATACTTGTGTAGTATTTCTGAGGCACGTCACTTGTACAATGACCGTGTGTCACTCATGTGCCTTACTGTCATCGCAAAAAGACCCTACTAGCCATGCTGCTGACTTGATTCAGGCATACAAAAGGAGTACAGGTCCCGTACATAGTGTATGCGTTCTTGATTTTTCGCAAAACCCATAGAATTTGCATGTGCAGGACCAAAAGTCTCCACGGCCAGTCTGCGACCTTCTACGGCACTGAACATATGCAAGTGTCGCACGAGTCTCAAGCACTGTTTTGCCAAATTTTTTACCATAGACCGCCCATAGTAGCACGTATGGCATGTTGTGAATGAGCCTTTAGGAATGTGACAGTTGTAGCTCCTTTCCTGAAGACGTCTGTGTGTGCTGGTTCTTGATGCACTGACACCAGCCTCAGTTCACTCCTTGTGAAGCTCTCCCAAGTTCTTGAATCAACTTTTCTTGACAATCCTCCCAAGGCTGCAGTCATCCCTGTTGCTTGTGCACCTTTTTCAGGCAGCCTTTTCAGCAGTGACCTCCTGTGGCTTACCCTCCTTGTAAATGGTGTCGATGATCGTCTTCTGGACAACTGTCAAGTCAGCAGTCTTCCCCATGATTGTGGCTGCATGTACTGAACTAGACCGAGAAACATACAGTATTTATATTGTTTTACTGAAACTCAAAATGAAATACGCTAATATTTTGAGATTTTGTTTTTTAGATTTTTTGCACTGTAAGACAAAATTATCAAAATTAAAATAGAAAGATGCTTGAAACATTTTAGTTTATGTGTAATGAGTCTAGACTATATTAAATTTTTACTGTCTTACAGTGGTGCTTGAAAGTTTGTGAACCCTTTAGAATTTTCTATATTTCTGCATAAATATGACCTAAAACATCTTCAGAAAGGGAAAGGTTCTCCTTTGTTCATGCCATGATACACTTCCACAAACATGTGTTGTGAAGATCAGACTTTGATAGATCCCTGTTCTTTAAATAAAACAGGGTGCCCACTCACACCTGATTGTCATCCCATTGATTGAAAACACCTGACTCTAATTTCACCTTCAAATTAATCCTAGAGGTTCACATACTTTTGCCACTCACAGATATATAATATTGGATCATTTTCCTCAATAAATAAATGACCAAGTATAGTATTTTTGTCTCATTTGTTTAACTGGGTTCTCTTTATCTACTTTTAGGACTTGTGTGAAAACCTGATGATGTTTTAGGTCATATTTATGCAGAAATATAGAAAATTCTAAAGGGTTCACAAACTTTCAAGCATCACTGTAAATAACTGATGGAAAATATTGAGCACAATAAGCCATGTACGATGAGATTGAGTGGAATAACTGTTTTATTCTATCCACATTCACTGGATTATGAAAAAAAGAGCATTTTTATATTTTGCAAATTTGATAAATAAAAACTTTATACAAAACATCCGACAAAATCATTTCCACTTAGAATGTAAATAAACCAGCGAAATGACACAGTTTGTGAAAAATGCAATAATTCTTGAAAAATAAACAATGTTCTTACCAGCAAATACTTTTATTCCATATTTTGCTTTTTTTTTTTTTTTTTTGAGGTTTTCTTCTTCTTTAGGGTTTTTTTTGGCGGTTGGCAAACCAACTTAAAAGGTGCGTTACTGGCACCCACTGGGCTGGAGAGTGGAACAGGCGGGGGGAACTATATTCTTTTAGATATTTCTGTTTCTTTTAAATACTTGAGAACAATTTTTGGGGTTTTGTTTTCAAGTAAAGTTTTTATTTAATCTGCGGTTGGTTCAATAATGCTCCGCCATTTTGTATTTCTCTACTCACGGTATATGAGCTGATATCCTAATAGTAGAGTAGCCGATCAGAGTGCACGATTGCTCATATCCAGCGAATGCAGATAGAATATATAAGAATTTTGAAAATAAAGTAAAATGTTCAATATCCTGAATATTTAATATTAAAGCAAAAAGGGGATGTATCAAATACAGTGGTGCTTGAAAGTTTGTGAACCCTTTAAAATTTTCTATATTTCTGCATAAATATGACCTAAAACATCAGATTTTCACACAAGTCCTAAAAGTAGATAAAGAGAAACTAGTTAAAGGAATGAGACAAAAATATTATACTTGGCCATTTATTTATTGAGGAAAGTGATCCAATATTACATATCTGTGAGTGGCAAAAGTATGTGAACCTTTGCTTTCAGTATCTGGTGTGATCCCCTTGTGCAGCAATAACTGCAACTAAACGTTTCTGGTAACTGTTGATCAGTCCTGCACACTGGCTTGGAGGAATTTTAGCCCATTCCTCCATACAGAACAGCTTCAACTCTGGGATGTTGGTGGGTTTCCTCACATGAACCGCTTGCTTCAGGTCCTTCCACAACATTCCAATTGGATTAAGGTAAGGACTTTGACTTGGCCATTCCAAAACATTAACTTTATTCTTCTTTAACCATTCTTTGGTAGAACAACTTGTGTGCTTAGGGTTGTTGTCTTGCTGCATGACCCACCTTCTCTTGAGATTCAGTTCATCAACAGATGTCCTGACATTTTCCTTTAACGCTTCTCATTTAAACAAAAAAAGTTCTATTTTGGTCTCATCCATCTACAAAACATTTTTCCAATAGCCTTCTAGCTTGTCCATGTGATATTTAGCAAACTGCAGATGAGCAGCAATGTTCTTTTTGGAGAGCAGTGGCTTTCTCTTTGCAACCCTGCCATGCACACCATTGTTGTTCAGTGTTCTCCTGATGGTGGACTCATGAACATTCGCCAATGTGAGAGAGGCCTTCAGTTGCTTAGAAGTTACCCTGTGGTCCTTTGTGACCTCGCCGACTATTACACGCCTTGCTCTTGGAGTGATCTTTCTTGGTCGACCACTCCTGGGGAGGGTAACAATGGTCTTAAATTTCCTCCATTTGTACACAATCTGTCTGACTGTAGATTGGTGGAGTCCAAAGTCTTTAGAGATGGTTTTGTAACCTTTTCCAGCCTGATGGGCATCAACAATGCTTTTTCTGAGGTCCTCAGAAATGTCCTTTTTTCATGCCATGATACACTTCCACAAACATGTGTTGTGAAGATCAGACTTTGATAGATCCCTGTTCTTTAAATAAAACAGGGTGCCCACTCACACCTGATTGTCATCCCATTGATGGAAAACAAATGACTCTAATTTCACCTTCAAATTAACTGCTAATCACATACAGGTTCACATACTTTTGCCACTCACAGATATGTAATATTGGATCATTTTCCTCAATAAATAAATGACCAAGTATAATATTTTCATCTCATTTGTTTAATTGGGCTCTCTTTATGTTTAGGACTTGTGTGAAAATCTGAAGATGTTTCAGGTCATATTTATGCAGAAATATAGAAAATTCTAAAGGGCTCACAAACTTTCAAGCACCACTGTACTAAGAAACTCTGAATTTCATGTTAATATTTCAAAGACTTTACTGTTGTATTCAATCAAAAAAGAATACTTATATACATACATTATATATGTAAATAAAGTACTTTCCTCTTAGACGAACCAGTACTCAACACATTAACCACATTTTATGCATCTCCCTAGATAACATCATTGTCTGAGCACATGATTCCTTGTGCACCCGATACAGTGTACCAGGCCCTCAGCTGGATCCATACTCTCAGGACAAGCCCCGGAAATGATCTCCTTACGGCACTCATCACAGCATTTTCAGATCCTGCCTGTCAGTCTGTCCACCTCGTGATGAACAGCCTCCCAGACAACCCAGAGAAATGCCTGAATGCTCTATGTGCCTGTGCAGCACGCCCTGTGCATACATTTCACATAACAGAAAAGCAAGATTTGGACAGGGACATTTTGGACTTCCTAAAATGCTTAACGTCTGCCACTAAAGGGAGTTGTTACAGGCTGTCTCTAAACTCTAATGCCCCGGCTGAGCAGGTGAACCCCTCGGTCAGTGGTAGGGTAGGAATATTCAAAAACATCACCCATTGTATGTTACATTAATTTATACCACAGCACTACTGATTTCTCAAATATGATTGGTCAAAAGGTTTCGATTTATTTTTTGTAAGAGCACAGCTCTGACAATGGAGTAAGGTATATTTCATATGATAGGTTCTAATATGTTATGGTGTCTATATTAACAGCTCATTTATAGGAACTTTTATGGCTGATGGGTGGCACGGTGGTGTAGTGGTTAGCGCTGTCACCTCACAGCAAGAAGGTCTGGGTTCGAGCCCCATGGCTGGCGAGGGCCTTTCTGTGCGGAGTTTGCATGTTCTCCCCGTGTCCGCATGGGTTTCCTCCGGGTGCTCCGGTTTCCCCCACAGTCCAAAGACATGCAGGTTAGGTTAACTGGTGACTCTAAATTGACCGTAGGTGTGAATGTGAGTGTGAATGGTTGTCTGTGTCTATGTGTCAGCCCTGTGATGACCTGGCGACTTGTCCAGGGTGTACCCCGCCTTTCGCCCGTAGTCAGCTGGGATAGGCTCCAGCTTGCCTGCGACCCTGTAGAACAGGATAAAGCGGCTAGAGATAATGAGATGAGAATGAGATGAGTCTTCAGGACACAGGAGTTTGCACTTTCTGGTTTCTCGGTAATATGAAAAAGAGGCTGACAAGGAATGACTTTTATATCTGATAACTCGTCTCACGAATGTTCCATAACATTAAAAACAACTATGTTCTGTTAATCATTGCCATCACATAACCCCATCACTGATAATTTTCCTGGAACAGAATGCCAGGTTATGTTTTATTCCTTACAAATTCCTGGGTTTGTCTTAGAGCAAGGTATGTGGCTCATTATTAATATTAATATGTTTTCATTCATAACAGGTAACCCTGCTGCACTCATCAGAGCACCAGATTCAACATCTGTCATGCTCAGAGAACAGATGTCAGGTCTCACTCTATAAACCATTTCATACAGTCTGCATTTCACCATACTGGTATGTTCTCTATATTAAAGTCTAGAAGATTCAGGGGTAAGGGGTTCCAACAAGTATTAGCATATAAATACAAGGGGATTCAAGTAAACAGGAACATTTTATTTCCTCCAGGTGTTCCATGGGAAATCCCTTTAGTTTGACATCGTGTGTTTTAGGAAAGGTAGCAAAAGGTGCTGAATTCTTTCCAGGTTGCCGAGTGTTAGCAAGAAGAGAAGTAGATGGATATTACTACTTGGGGACAATTGTACACCAGCTACAGGTAAAAACCAAAGTTCTACAAGTGCTGCAAATTAGTTTTCAATCCCTTTAAGTGTCATGTGTGATCACAACATAAAAGTTTTGCTTACCTTAGGACAGGAGCGGACTCTTCATGGTGAACTTTGATCAGTGTTTGCCCAAAGATGACACCATGGTGGAAGTGGGATCACCTCAGTTAACATGCCAACCTGACATGGTGAATATAACTCAGGCACATGAGCACAGTATAGTACCAGGGGACACCGTGTTAGCTCCCTGGGAACCTCAGATGAGCAAATATGGCCCTGGCAGAGTTGTTTCAGGCGTGGAAATCAGAGATACACTGAAGGGTAAGACCAAGATTTAAGTAGGTCAGAATAAAGAGTTTTAATTGAACTACTCGAACCATGGGATAAAGGTGGTTGTTTTGTTTCAGGTGGAGTGGGAGATGGACTCGTGGTGCTGTTTTGGAACGGAATCAGACTGCAGGTTCCAAAAAATCTGGCTGTATGGATACCTGCTTCTCACCATGAGCGAATAATCAAGGAACTCCAATCTCATGTGTTTCGACCTGGTTGCTTAAGCCATAGCCACTGTAGTCACATTAATTGGTCACCAGTCTGCTGCATAAATCATTGTCTTTCAATGACTCCTGCAATGTGCCTTTGTCCAATCAAGAGCTGTCCCCTATCCAAGCAGTGCCTTTTTATGGACAATCAGTGGAAGGAGCAGGAGAATAAACCTGACCAAGTAACAGAGTTAACAACTTCTCAGGAGATGAAGACTGATTTGTCTTCTTCAGACTCAAGCGAAGATGAAGAAGAAGTTGTTGCAAATGAAAAGTTAAATTCCACACAGTCCGATCTGGTGAGCCGCTCAGTGAACACAGATATCTCATACCTGAAAAAGGCCTGTACTGAGCCACAGAGTAAACCTGCCTGGAGGTACTGGAGAAGAGGATCCCCAGAGCCACACCACAAAAAACCAGGTAACTGCTTCCCTCATCACAGGCCATCTCTGGTTTCATCAATTGAACCAAAGATCCACAAGTCCATATGAACAACGCACACATCATATTTTCTGCTAAGGCTATTGTATTTCAATTTTAAAACATTTCGCTGTTTGTATGCAATTATACTGTATATTAAATATAATTTAACTATGTTGTTTCTTTTGAATTATGTTGCTTCTTAGGGCAAGTAGTTAAGCCTCCAGATCCAGGTTATTCTTGCACTGGAATAAACAGTGAGTCTGGATATTCCTCATCCAGTTCTGCAACTACAAATCACAGCTCATTATTTGAAATGGTTCCCCATTCCGTAAGAAGAGGTATAACAGTAAGAGAGGCATTTGGCTGGACTGTATGGAAACCTCTTTCTGGAGCACCATCTCCACTGGCTTTTACATTAAAGAAAATTTCAGCTGAATTAAGATTATAAATCTGCTTAAATTGCTCAATAAACCTGAGGGAAAATGAAGTAAAAGCATTTAATATGACATTTACAGAAACTGTATCTGAGATTTAGCAGGAATGTAACCATTGATTATGGTTTTTGCATATTGTAACATGACAAAGATAAAAAATATCAAATTTCTAATGATTTTTTAAATGACCTTTTTTATTTACATGTTTTGTCAGTGACTGGTGAATATCTTGCACATTAATAGCTGTTTTGTGATGTACACAAATAATTTGACAAATCATGGGGATAAACGATATTTGTACCGTAGCATGAGCTAAACTCAGTCTTGAAACACAAAACGGTGAAAGAAAAGGCAGAAAGGCTGAGGTGGACATCATTTTGACATCCTCCTATGCCAGTCGAAAATATTTAGCAGTGTAACAGCACCTTAAAGGTCAACATCTAGAAACAAATTACAGAAAAGGTGAATTAGGCATGAATTAAATGGGATGAAAAGAAAATGGTGTGATATGGAAATAGAGGGGAAAAATCTGCACTGTATCCAGGTGATCATGGACACCAAGTGTGTCACACAGGGAAACCACTATTTTCAAACTGTGCTGGAATTGTTGCACGGTGTTAAAAGAAGATGCCACGACAAATGGAACCGATGTGTAAGCTAGTTTTCATCCTATGAAAAAAATTAAGGTCCTTTCCCTCATAAGCGTAACCTCAATCTTCCTTCAGCCAGAGGCACTTGGCCATAAGGCTTACAGCTATGCACCCATACAGCCCATCCTCTGTTTATACAGGTGTTTTTTTGCATTTGTTTGTTTAAAAAATTATATATATAAAAGTGACTGATTAATTTATTGATTTGTTTTGGCTTGCTGACTTTATTTTTCATATTATTTAAATCAATGCTAATAAAAAAAATATCTGGGTTTCACAAAATTCTCAATGGTATTCTTAGTCCTTGACCTAGTGAACTAGTATGGGGATGCTTTAATAGAGACTACAAAGCACTTCCGCAAGTCACTCTGGATAAAGGCATCTGCTAAATGCTGTACATGTAAATACACTATAAATGCAGTAATCCATGCAAATGATATTACTTCAAGTCATAAAACTAATTAAGCTAGTCTTAGACCAAGACTAATTAGTTAGTCTTCTTATGTTTAAATTTATACACTCAGAAGCCTGAGTAGGATGCTTCTGAAATTTCATGAATACCTTTTTTCATATTTTTAAATGCATTTTTAAAATAACCTGTCAAATATATGTTGCAGCCCTAATGCATAGTAATTGATTGATAGTGCTGTGAATTATAAGAGAAAAATGTAACTCCTACAATAACCTGCAGCAAAATACTGTCAAAATCTATATATGTGTTTATTTCTGCACCAAAGGTTCACAAAATAAAAGGCAAAAGTTGTATTGCACATAATCTGATCATCACTGTTAAAATTTAGTACTGCTGATGAACATACCCTGAGTAGTACATATACACATTACATTTAGGCACATTTTACATTTCATTAAGTGCATCAAAGAGCTTAAATTCAGTTCAAAATTTCATTTTCAGTGCAATGAAATGAGACTGCTTTTAGATGACCAGATGATTCACTGTATTTGGAAACATTTTGTCAAACCCTGAGGATAGGAGCTTGAGGTCAAAGGCTGAACGTGAGTCTCCTGCTCTCCCCTGAATTGATGTGCACCACCTGGGTCTGTGGGCAGGCATCCTGCATTGCTGCTGTGATGGCATAAGTGCCCGGAGACACTTCAATAAGGAAATCTTCTGGCTCGGACAAACCCTTTAACAACATTGAAACAGGGCACTTAAAGTTATTATTCCACGAGGCTTCCTAAAATTTGATTGCAAGTCAAATTAGTTTATATATATATATATATATATATATATATATATATATACACACACACACACACACACACACACACACACACACACACACACACACACAGTGAGCAAAATAAGTATTCAGGCACTTTTGTTTTTGTAATGTAATATGCTCCCAATGCATACAATCCACTTCAATTTACACACGTCTTCTGATTTTGTATTACAAATATGAAAAAAAGGGAATACACACACACACACACACACACACACACACACACACACCCTCACTGTCCACTTTAATAGGAACTCGTTCCTGATTCTAATATTCCTGTTCTTGGTTGGCAGGAGTGGAACGCAATGTGATCTTCTGCTGTTGCATACTGAGACGCTTTTCTGCTCAACATAGTTATAAAGAAGGATTATACAAGTTGCTATATCCTTCCTGGCAGCTCGAACCAATCTGGCCATTTTCCTCTGACCTCTCTCCTCAACAAGGTGTTTGTTTCCACCCACAGAACTCTTGCTCACTCAGTGGTTTTGTGTTTTCGCACCATTCCATGTAAACTCTAGAGACTGTTGTGTGTGAAAACCCCAGGAGATCAGCAGTTTCTGAAATACTCAAACCAGTCCATCTGGTACCAAACACCCATGGCATAGTGAAAGTCACAGAGATCACAATTTTTGCCATTCTGATGTTTGAAGTGAACATTAACTGAAGCTCTTGATTTGTATTGGCATGATTTTATGCCTTGTGCTGCTGTCAAGGGATTGGCTCATTAGACAACTGTATAAAAGAGCATGGGTGTTCCTAATATAGTGGCCAGTGAGTGTATATATTCATTTATACTCCATAAAGTATTTGGACACTATATTAAAATGTGTGTGTGTGTGTGTGTGTGTGTGTGTGTGTGTGTGTGTGTGTGTGTGTGTGTGTGTGTACACCGTATGTAAAGGTTACATAAAGATGACCTTTTATGTAATATCAAAGTTCGAGACATAAATACTGCAAAAAATACCCTCATATAAAATTGCACTTGGTGTCATAAGACAGCCAGCCACTGGTTCAGAAGATTTCATGCAACAAGTTGCAATCACGGTGAAAGTGAAGGTGCTTCCTAAAAGTTCTCAGGAACATTATTGAACAACACTTGAATGGACATCCCTGTCAATCTTAATCATCTCTGTCCACACGGTGGCATAGTGGTGAACACTGTCGCCTCACAGCAAGAAGTTTCTGGGTTCAACGGGGGCCTTTCTTTGCGGAGTTTGCATGTTCTCCCCGTGTCCGCGTGGGTTTCCTCCGGGTGCTCCGGTTTCCCCCACAGTCCAAAGACATGCAGGTTAGGTTAACTGGTGACTCTAAATTGACCGTAGGTGTGAATGTGAGTGTGAATGGTTGTCTGTGTCTATGTGTCAGCCCTGTGATGACCTGGCAACTTGTCCAGGGTGTACCCCGCCTTTCACCCGTAGTCAGCTGGGATAGGCTCTAGCTTGCCTGCGACCCTGTAGGACAGGATAAAGCGGCTAGAGATAATAGATGGAAGTTGCAATCATGGTGAAAGTGAAGGCGCTTCCTAAAAGTTCTCAGGAACATTATTGAACAACACTTGAATGGACATCCCTGTCAATCTTATCATCACTGTCCACACAGTGGCATAGTGGTGTAGTGGTTGACACTGTCACCTCACAGCAAGAAGTTTCTGGGTTCAACGGGGGCCTTTCTCTGCGGAGTTTGCATGTTCTCCCCATGTCTGTGTGGGATTCCTCCGGGTACTCTGGTTTCCCCCACAGTTCAAAGACATGCAGTTAGGTTAACATGGAGCGTCCTTGGGCTGAAGCGCCCTTGGGCGATGCACCTAACCCCCAACTGCTCTCCGGGTGCTGTAGCATGGCTGCCCACTGCTCTGGGTATGTGAGTGTGCTCATTGCTCACATGTGTTCACTGCTTCAGATGAGTTAAATGCAGAGAGGATTGTGTGTGTGTGATAAATAAAATTGTTGTTTTTGTTCTTCTTCTTTATACAATTGGTTCGATGATATGTAGCCCGGGAAATCCCATGCTGCTTTGCACAGTCGTTCCGATCTGAAAAGACAGCATGGAAACTATGGCCTAAAGGCTCGCCTGAGTTAGGGAGCCAATCAGAGAGTGGGGAGGGGTGGAAAGACAGTGACGCGTACTACTCGACAAACAGAAGCTTGTAGTTTATTTGGGACTGTTTACGGATCACATTTAACATGGCGGCGAGCAATACGAACCAAACTTTCGATCAAGCTTTGTCTTGCACAAACGGCAGTAATCGTTTGGTGCCATTGTTTTCCTATTTTTGTTTTGCCTTCTCTTACCGTCTCTTCTTCGCCTCTTCGTCGCTCTAACTACGTCACCGGGTACAACTGCCATGATTGGCCATGGGCTACGTATACGCCAAATGATAGACATTCGCAACGTCCAATAAACGGCCGTTGACAATCGTAAACCACACCTCCCCTACGAGAAATTCAATAGGCGGATTCCAGACCATATTTCACTTGTGATATGGTCTGGTGTTAACCAGACTAGATGATATGCAGGTGAATCGAACATTCATGGAACAACTACTAATCGCTCCCAGACAGACTTCACAATGCACTCTCAGACTAATCATAAAGAAGATAATCCTTAAACCAGCAGTCACTCAAAAAGAGTTGCAGGATGGCCTGAAAGCAGCAGGAACTAATGCTACACGGGGGGGATGAACAGCACCTCAATCATCTCTGTTCTTACACCCCTCTGCTAAAAAAGAAGCACATGAATGTGTGTCTCAAAGTATTTAGACTAATCAGATTTCTTTAGGATCAGTCAAAAATAAAACTGGCCATAATTCAGCTCATTATGTTTGGATTTAAGAAAGAAAGCACAACTTTATTCATCACACACTTGTGAAATTCCTCTCTGCATTTAACCCATCTGAAGCAGTGGGGTTCATGCACAGACATGTGAGCAATGAGCACACACACATACCATAGCAGTGGGCAGCCATGCTAACAGCGCCCAGGGAGCAGTTGGGAGTTAGGTGCCTCACTCAAGGGCACCTCAGCCCAAGGCCGTCCCATATTAACCTAACCGCATGTCTCTGGGGGAAACCGGAGCACCCGGAGGAAACCCATGCAGACACGGGGAGAACATACAAACTCCACACAGAAAGGTCCCCGCCAGCCACTGGGCTCGAACCCAGGACCTTCTTGCTGTGAGGCGACAGCGCTAACCACTACACCACTGTACCGCCCTGTAGACATCTCAAAGCCATAACTACCAACAACTTCATAACAGTGGTAATTTGTGGTGTCTGAACCCCCCCCCCCCCCACACACACACACACACACACACACGCACACAGTTTACATGTTTGGTTATGTTTATGAATATATACCTTTTTGTTTGTATTTATAAGTACAAAGTCAAAAATATGTGTTATATTTGAAGTGGATATATGCACTGGAAGTATATTAAATAACAAGTGTGAATACTTATTTCCGCTCACTGTATATAGGAATTACTTACAGTGTAATGAGCCCTTTTAGAGGTTAAGGTAGAGGTTGGAATTTGTCTTGAAGTCTGTTGAAGCTGCTTAGCATGAAAGCGACACACATGGGTTCGCTCCTGTTCATGAAGCTCTGGTGTACTTCCAGACCTGTAAAACTTCTGTAAGAAAAACACATGCTCAGCAAGTCTGGTAGCAGAAAGGCAGAATGAATAAAGAGAAATTATTATTATTAGGCTGTACCTTGCACTGATTGCTGGTTTCAGACATGCACTCCACTATTTTTGCAAAAGCATTATCCAATGTCACATGGGCAGCTGGGTGTTCCAGAAGCTTTGAATAAACAACAAAGTTAAATGTAATTATTGTAGTTGTCATTGTGAATACAGGATCCTCACGTACATGTGCAAAATGCTTTTCCCATATGAATTTTCAAGGAAGTTGGAATCAGAGCAAAGGTTCACTACAGACGTTGACTGGTTATCAGTGGCTCTTGGGCAGTTGTCTTACAAAATTCTGATTAAGAGAACAGAACTTTAATTGCTGGCAGGCCACACAAAATTCCCAGAACAAAACCTACATTTCTGAATAAAATATTTTAACAGGGCTATTTCACATGCCAACTGATACCCTGGGCTCTGACCCAGCTCAGGACAACTCAGTGGGTAATGGCAGGACTTTCTCCAGAGCTACCACTGCTCTGCACAAACTTTATTGCTCAGATCTAATTCTATAAGATCATTCAAACACTTCTCATTCCTTTGCAATGTATGACTCTAATAGTTAGGGCCAACAGACATATCTGATAGTAGAGATGAAAGTCTAAGATTAACTGCCGGAATCAGGTGTGGCATCTTGATTGTTTGGAATGAAATTCTGAAGCTACAGTGGCCATTTGCAGACAAGTTCAGACACCCCTGGAATAAACCAAATAAATATTGGTTATGGGCAGCACAGTGGCACAGCAGGTAGCAATTCTCCAGGGTCCCCGGTTTGATCCTGAACTTGGGTTACTCCCTGTGTGGAGTTTTGCATATTATTGTGTCCACATGTTCATATCAGTTTCTTCCCACTATACAAAAACATGCAGGTAAGCGGATTGGTTACGCCAAATTGCCATATAGTGTTTGAATGTGTATGCACTAAATACCAGGTTAGTTTCAGATGCAATGACACATGAGCATTTAATTCCCTGCCTTGCAATATTAGAAATATACAGGAGCTATGTGAGTTTAAGATTAAATTAAAGATAGACTGCCTTTCAGATTTTTCAAGTTTGGGTCATAAAAAGAATTTTCCCTGACACCCAATTATTTTTATTTAGTGGACCAAAAGCTACTGAATTTGAATTACAAACTTCCAATTTAATTAGTTTTTTTTAATAGAACAATTAATGAATTTAGGGCCACGTGGTCCTAAATTCTCCACTATTTTTTCCTGCTTCACCATAACTCAGTTCAAGATACCACATCATGCATCATGTGGTGGGCTTTCCCTGTTCACGCAAGGCATTGTAGGATACAAATTTGAAACAGGAGAGAACAATGGAGGATGTCAGTGTGCAAATGAAACGTGAAAGACCGACTATGGTAACAGAAAGCGAGAGGGAAAGACGTTAGGTTGCAAAGGAAAGGAAACGCAGGACCAAACTAATAAATATCGGCGCTCAGCGAGCACCTCGGTGTGATCAGCTGTTCAATTAGCGACAGAATGATGTAACTGTCAGTGCACGGTCAAAGGTAAATCTGTAGATGGCAGTAATGCAAAACTGTGGATGCCAGCTGCCATAAAACCCAAAAGAAGGTAAATCTGCATATGCGTACACGGACTTCCTCCGTCTGTTTGACTGTGCAACGTGCGCAATTTCATGCACATTTGCTAGGGAATCCTCTCAAATTAAATAACTTCCCAGCCACAGAATGGCCTGATATTTTGTGAGATATTACAGAAATAAACATATCACAATGACCAAATTTCAGGGGGAACCAAATTTCACCAATTTTATGAAATCGAAAGGCCATCTAGCTTTAAACTGCCATCTTAAGCAGTCACTGTGTTTTAAGCTATTTTGATACTGTACTTTATTGTTTCCTTTTAGAATGAATTAGGCTTGCTAGTCTTAACTTTTTCTTTTTTTGCTAAACTTGCATTCATTATGATATGATCAGGACTTCATTTAAACTAGCAATGATAAACTGGATGTTTCTGTATAAATATTGATTTAAATAAATAAAATAAAATACATAGTGTCCTGTGATGGACTGGTGTCCTATCCAGGGTGTATTACCTCCTTGTGCCCATTCCTGGGAGAGGCCCCTGATCCACCACAACCCTGATCGAGAGAGAAAATCAAAGTCTGCTTTATTGTCAATACTGCAATATGTACAGGACATACAGAAGATTGAAATTGCGTTACTCTCAAACCCATGGTGCAGCAATAAACATTAAGCATAAGATATATGACTAATACACACTAATCATAAAGATGTAAGAGTCCCTGATATTGACATCAGAACAATAAAAGTGACATAGGCACCTAACAGATTAAAGTCTGTGGGTATGGCTAGTGCAATTACAAACAGTAGTGCAAATTGGATGAGCTTATAGACTGCCTAAAGTGATACGTGTGTGCGTGCGTGTGTGTGTGTGTGTGTGTGTGAGACAAGTTCTTGATGATGGCAAAGTCCGGTATTGATGGTGGGGTGTCGGGATCCTGAGTTTGTGTACTGATGGGGAGGGATGCAGGATCCAAAGTGTGTGCGCACAGGGGGCAAAAGGGGGAGGGGGCAGAGTAGGGATAGATAGATAGATAGATAGATAGATAGATAGATAGATAGATAGATAGATAGATAGATAGATAGATAGATAGATAGATAGATGCTTGAAAGTTTGTGAACCCTTTATTATTGTCTATATTTCTGCATAAATATGACCTAAAACATCATCAGATTTTCACACAAGTCCTTAAAGTAGATAAAGAGAACCCAGTTAAACAAATGAGACAAAAATATTATACCTGGTCATTTATTTATTGAGGAAAATGATCCAATATTACATATCTGTGAGTGGCAAAAGTATGTGAACCTTTGCTTTCAATATCTGGTGTGGACCCCCCCCCACTCATTGCTCCATGCTTGAAAGTTTGTGAACCCTTTATTATTGTCTATATTTCTGCATAAATATGACCTAAAACATCATCAGATTTTCACACAAGTCCTTAAAGTAGATAAAGAGAACCCAGTTAAACAAATGAGACAAAAATATTATACCTGGTCATTTATTTATTGAGGAAAATGATCCAATATTACATATCTGTGAGTGGCAAAAGTATGTGAACCTTTGCTTTCAATATCTGGTGTGACACCCCCCCACTCATTGCTCCATGCTTGAAAGTTTGTGAACCCTTTATTATTGTCTATATTTCTGCATAAATATGACCTAAAACATCATCAGATTTTCACACAAGTCCTTAAAGTAGATAAAGAGAACCCAGTTAAACAAATGAGACAAAAATATTATACCTGGTCATTTATTTATTGAGGAAAATGATCCAATATTACATATCTGTGAGTGGCAAAAGTATGTGAACCTTTGCTTTCAATATCTGGTGTGACCCCCCCCCCCCCCCCCCCCCCCGTGCAGCAATAACTGCAACTAAACATGTCCGGTAGCTGTTGATCAGTCCTGCACACCGGCTTGGAGGAATTTTAGCCCATTCCTCCGTACAGAACAGCTTCAACTCTGGGATGTTGGTGGGTTTCCTCACATGAACTGCTCGCTTCAGGTCCTTCCACAACATTTTGATTGAATTAAGGTCAGGACTTTGACTTGACAATTCCAAAACATTAACTTTATTCTTCATTAACCATTCCTTGATAAAACAACTTGTGTGCTTAGGGTCGTTGTCTTGCTGCATGACCCACCTTCTCTTGAGATTCAATTCATGGACAGATGTCCTGACATTTTCCTTTAGAATTTGCTGGTATAATTCAGAATTCATTGCTCCATAAATGATGGCAAGCCATCTTGGCCCAGATACAGCAAAACAGGCCCAAACCATGATACTGCCACCATCACGTTTCACAGATGGGATAAGGTTCTTATGCTGGAATGCAGTGCTTTCCTTTCACCAAACATAACGCTTTTCATTTAAACCAAAAAGTTCTATTTTGGTCTCATCCACCCACAAAACATTTTTCCAATAGCCTTCTGGCTTGTCCACGTGATCTTTACCAAACTGCAGATGAGCAGCAGTGTTCTTTTTGGAGAGCAGTGGCTTTCTCTTTGCAACCCTACCATGCACACTCTTGTTGTTCAGTGTTCTCCTGATGGTGGACTCATGAACATTAGCCAATGTCAGAGAGGCCTTCAGTTGCTTAGAAGTTACCCTGGTGTCCTTTGTGACCTCGCCAACTATTACACACCTTGCTCTTGGAGTGATCTTTGTTGGTCGACCACTCCTGGGGAGGGTAACAATGGTCTTGAATTTCCTCCATTTGTACACAATCTGTCTGACTGTGGATTGGTGGAGTCCAAACTCTTTAGAGATGGTTTTGTAACCTTTTCCAGCCTGAGGAGCATCAACAACGCTTTTTCTGAGGTCCTCAGAAATCTCCTTTGTTCATGCCATGATACACTTCCACAAACATGTGTTGTGAAGATCAGACTTTGATAGATCCCTGCTCTTTAAATAAAACAGGGTGCCCACTCACACCTGATTGTCATCCCGTTGATTGAAAACACCTGACTCCAATTTTACCTTCAAATTAACTGCTAATCCTAGATGTTCACATACTTTTGCCACTCACAGATATGTAATATTGGATCATTTTCCTCAATAAATAAATGACCAAGTATAATATTTTTCTCTCATTTGTTTAACGGGGTTCTCTTTATCTACTTTTAGGACTTGTGTGAAAATCTGATGATGTTTTAGGTCATATTTATGCAGAAATATAGAAAATTCTAAAAAGGGTTCACAAACTTTCAAGCACCACTGTAGATAGATAGATAGATAGATAGATAGATAGATAGATAGATAGATAGATAGATAGATAGATAGATGCATGAATGAAAATTGGTAATTTCTGATTTAATTTTTTGGGAGGGAATTTGTGCAGCGGGCAGCACGGTGGTGTAGTGGTTAGCGCTGTCGCCTCACAGCAAGAAGGTCCTGGGTTTGAGCCCCATGGCCGGCGAGGGCCTTTCTGTGCGGAGTTTGCATGTTCTACCCATGTCCTTGTGGGTTTCCTCCGGGTGCTCCGGTTTCCCCCACAGTCCAAAGACATGCAGGTTAGGTTAACTGGTGACTCTAAATTGACCGTAGGTGTGAATGTGAGTGTGAATGGTTGTCTGTGTCTATGTGTCAGCCCTGTGATGACCTGGCGACTTGTCCAGGGTGTACCCCGCCTTTCGCCCGTAGTCAGCTGGGATAGGCTCCAGCTTGCCTGCGACCCTGTAGAATAGGATAAAGCGGCTAGAGATAATGAGATGAGATGAGACATTGACAATAGTAAACGTCTAACTGGTGTATGCATCCCAGATTCAAAGCATCCCAGTTTTAAAAGACTGTACCTCCGTGTGTTTCTCGGTGCCAGAATCATTGCGATGAGATGATCCGACACTCTTCCAGGTTTCTGACCGTCTTTTGGCTCTCTGCAACACCTCAAGTCCGAGTTTAGACGAGCGATCAAGGGAAGACTCCAGGCAACACCATCCTGCCATGATCGCTCTCCGCCTCATTACAAGGTGCACATGCATAAGACAGTGACATGAATAAACATCACGCGCACAAACAACTCATTCACCTCACAATCCACCTTCTAGAAGTTTCAGGCTGCATCCCAGTCAGTTCTACACTGAATAATGTCTGAAATTACAGCAGCACCACTGATTATTTAGTAATATCTCATCACCTGTTCTCGATAGAAACCTATTCTTGATAGCATTTGCATAATCGCGTTTCTCATGAGACCGCGCGTGCGTTTTTGACAGAGGAAAAGCCCTACAGAGTTTCATCTGCTGTTCTGCTATCTTGTGCCAAAAGTCAAGAAAATGTTACGAATTAAGGTAAGAGATACGTTTAAATAACAATATGAATGCCTTACCTCACTATCTCAGCCTATGGTAACTTTTTCCCATTCACAAATCAGTGAATAAACGCACAAATAGCCATCGCTTTTCATTTGTATTGATAACAACAGGAAGTTTACGTGTTGAGCTCAAAATAGCACGTGACGTAATGGGGATACCTGGCATAATTTTTTAACTACGGAAGCGCATATCTGCCATTTTTTAAATCATTTTTATCGTTTTTTATTGAACGTGATCAATCATGTTGTATCTCATTACAACTTAAGCAGCCCAACAGGCCAGCCAAGCTGAGAGCCTGGAGCCCCGATGACATGGCAAATGCCTACAGAATGGTGAAAGAGGAAGGGGTGTCTGCCTACAAAGCCTCTAAGCTGTACAGAGTCCCACTCACAACTTTGAGAGACAGAGTGGCAGGTAATTTATTAGGATTTAATCAGTATTTGATTGCTATTTATTCACAACAGGTTCATTTCACATCTTCACATGGCCTGATGATTTAATGAACGGAATAATTCACGTTTTATTTTCATGTCTTTTCAGGAGCTCTCAATAGCTGTAACTAATTCCGGACCAGATCCTGCACTCAACTTGGAAGAGGAGGCTAGGCTGGTGAATCACATTAAAGAGTTGGCAAGTGTGGGGTATGGCTATAGAAGGGCTGAGGTTATCAACCTGGCATCAGAGTATGTGGTGGCCCTGAAGAAACAGCAGAAGGAACAGCCCTTCAGCATGAAGTGGTTTTACAACTTCATGGGGAGATGGCCAGAGCTAAAGGTTGTGCGCCCTTCCACATTGTCTGAGTCGAGAGCAAGGTGTGCCAGTGAGGAAGTGGTGAAGGCATACTTTACAGAACTGAATAACATTATCTCAAAGTATGGTTTGGCGGACAAACCTCACCTCATCTATAATATTGATGAGAAGGGGGTCAACACTGAGTTTAAGCCACCTAATGTTGTAGCAGGGAAGGAATTCCACCCACAAGCTGTTGTCCCAGAGAGAGGCCAGACGATCACCATCATTGGAGCTGGCAATGCTTTGGGGCATCACATACCCCCGTATTTTGTTTTTCCGGGAGCTCGTCTCACCGAGGGCCTTTTGGAGGGGAAGACACCAGGAACTGATGCAGAGATGTCACCTAAGGGATGGTCAAACTCAGCTATTTTCAGTCGGTACCTAAAGCACCATTTTCTAAAGTACTGCCAAGGGAGGGATGTGATGAAACCATGTTAGTCTTGTATGATGGCCATAATAGTCACATAGCCATCGACCTGATAGACTGGGCCAAGGAACATAACATTGTATTGTTTGTTTTACCCCCTCACATCCTCCAACCTATGGATGTAGGTTGCTTCGGGCCATTCCAGGTTATATACAGTCAAAAGTGCAGCACATTTGCAAGGCAGAATCATAGAATGGTGACAAAATATGATGCATGTGCATTGGCTTATGAAGTTTACCCCCAGGCTCTCAGCGCTACAAGTCTTCAGAGCTCATTTAGGAAGGCTGGCATATTCCCTGTGCAGACGCCTGATGATATGGTGAGGAAACTACAGGATCTGATCAAGCCTGCCACCCTGTATAATCATAAGACAATCAGTGAGCCATCAACAGCAGCAGGAGTTGACTCTGGACCAGTCGTTCATGATAATATTATTGAGTTCTTCAGTGATCGGGGTGGCAAAGTAGCAGAGAAGATACCAAAGAAAAAGCGTCGTAGTGTGCATGATATTGTTGGTGGGAGCGCTCTTGAGGGAGAAACTGTTAAGAAACTCAAAACATACTGGGAGTCCTCCAAACCCTCTAAAACTTCAGCCCCAGCCCCTAAGAGAGCCTCTGTGACCAATTTAACCAACCATCAGAGCAAGAAAGCTTCACCACCTCCACCCCCGGAGTCCCCACAGCCTGGTCCATCCCAAATCCAGCTCGCATCTCCCTCAGAATCAGAGGATGACTCTCCAGCCAACAGAGAGTCTGAGGTAGCAGATGAGGAAAAGTGCTGTGTCTGTAAGAGGTTCTACATCCCTAGGAATCGCACTGATGGAGATCTGTATATAACCAACTGGGTCCAGTGTGTTAACACAAAGTATTGTACCAAGCTAAGAGTAGCTAGATCTGGCACTCGGTTTTTATGTGACTGTTGCACAGTGAACAGTGAGCAATGATATGTAAATAATTGACTGATATTATTAATTCAACTTCATGTTGTTTTGGAGTATCTTCTTGTATAAAACTGTTTGAGATGAATGAGGGGTGGCACGGTGGTGTAGTGGTTAGCGCTGTCGCCTCACAGCAAGAAGGTCCTGGGTTCGGGGCCGGCGAGGGCCTTTCTGTGTGGAGTTTGCATGTTCTCCCCGTGTCCGCGTGGGTTTCCTCCAGGTGCTCCGGTTTCCCCCACAGTCCAAAGACATGCAGGTTAGGTTAACTGGTGACTCTAAATTGAGCGTAGGTGTGAATGTGAGTGTGAATGGTTGTCTGTGTCTATGTGTCAGCCCTGTGATGACCTGGCGACTTGTCCAGGGTGTACCCCGCCTTTCGCCTGTAGTCAGCTGGGATAGGCTCCAGCTTGCCTGCGACCCTGTAGAAGGATAAAGCGGCTAGAGATAATGAGATGAGATGAATGAGAGGTATGAATGTGGAAATTAATACATTTTATATTGTGGTATATGTTCCCGTTTATTAAAAAAAATAGAAATGGCAGGTCCCTAACCAGCTATCCTACTTCTATCATACACTGTAAAAAATGATTTGTTGTTTTAACTTAAAAAAGTTAGTGCAAGGGTTGCCTTAAGGGCTGACTTAAAATTTTGAGTTCACTGAAATTAATATAGTAAGTTCACAACAATTTAACTTACTATGTGAATTCCAGTGAACTCAAAATTTTAAGTCAGCCCTTGCACTAACTTTTTTAAGTTAAAACAACAAATATTTTTTTTACAGTGTAATGGAAATCCAATGATGACGTCATATATCGAGAATAGTTGACGAAGTGTTTCCACTTCATGAGGGGCGCATGTCTTATTGATTTGCGTCCGTGAAGCGCAAAATGTAAAACTTGTCACCCAAATCGTCGAAATTCGGTAGATAACTTGCAAATTCACTCAATAATAATGGGAATTGGTAGGAAATACGGATATATTGAAACACATTGCCCATAAATTCACTGATATATCGAGAACTGGTAACGCATGTCAGATATAACCGCGCAAAACATTCACCGGCATTGACATTAATCAAGTCTGCAGAGCATTTCCGAGCTATTCAAGAGTTAAAACTTACCAACACGAGATGTTTCCCTGTGAATTCACAGTCACCGCTATCCCGACATTGTTGTTACAGCAGTATTATTAGTTCCCACTGTTATCTGCTGGGTGTGTAAGTGAAAGTGAAAGGTGAAAGTTTTCTTCCTCTCTCGGGTGTTTCTGGGAAATGTAGTCCATTTATGTTACGGGGCCGCATCTCCCATAACCCGGGACGGAACAGTACTGTCACGTATTTTAATGTGGTGTCACGTAGTTTGCCTTCCGGGTTTTTATATGCCGTTCCGTAACATTTAATTTGGAATAATAAACTCATCACTTTTAAAAACAAATCTACAGTGGCGTGCACAGACATTTTGGGGGGCAAGTGCTCTGGGGAGGGCACTTTTTTGCGCATGTGGAACACCTTATTATAAAAGTCTGAGATTTAACCCTCCTCTTCTTGTGTTCGGGTCGCCACTGACCCGTTTTAGTTTTTAAAGGTGTAAAACAACCACTTAATGTCCCGGTGAAATCCTACTTAGCTAAGTTCAGAAAAGATATTAATACCAATTGTACCTTTTGTAATACACATTCAGAATCACTCATTCATCTCTTTTGGTTTTGTGACTTCTCAAAAGACTTCTCATCTCATCTCATTATCTCTAGCCGCTTTATCCTTCTACAGGGTCGCAGGCAAGCTGGAGCCTATCCCAGCTGACTACGGGCGAAAGGCGGGGTACACCCTGGACAAGTCGCCAGGTCATCACAGGGCTAACACATAGACACAGACAACCATTCACACTCACATTCACACCTACGGTCAATTTAGAGTCACCAGTTAACCTAACCTGCATGTCTTTGGACTGTGGGGGAAACCGGAGCACCCGGAGGAAACCCACGCGGACACAGGGAGAACATGCAAACTCCACACAGAAAGGCCCTCGCCGGCCCCGGGGCTCGAACCCAGGACCTTCTTGCTGTGAGGCGACAGCACTAACCACTACACCACCGTGCCGCCCTCAAAAGACTTTTGGCGTAAAATCTGTCGTTTTATAATTGACCATATCTGTGATACTTTTCAGTTACGTTTACAAGATGTTTTATTTACCACTTATAGCAAGGAGTTGGAGGAATATTTTCTTTGTAATTTAATTATTATTTTAGCTAAATTCCATATTCATAAGTGCAAGGTCATAAGAATTAAGCCACCCTTTACTTTTTTTTTTTTAAAGATCTAGAGATTTATATTAATACCATTGCTGCCTCACTTGACACAAAAGCTATCAAGACTGTGAAACTGTGTACGAAGTTTAATATTGTATTGTAAATGTGTGTTTTTGCTTTGTTTATGTATGTATACTGTATAACCCCTGGCGTGTAGTTATTGTATCTTTCTTTCGTTCATACAATTCTGTACTTGTTTGTTATCTGTAATTAAAAAAAAACACTTAATGTTAATTTGTTACATCAAGGCTTTTTGACTTTGCCAGGATCTCTAGTTGAACAAAATAGAAAAAGAAATTTTTGTTTTCTTAAATCTGAAACTAGTCTAGCAAAAAAATATAATACTTATGTGCAGTTGTTTCTGTATGCGACGGGCTACTTCACGACAAAATAATTACAGCTTGGGCTTAGAGGGCAAACAATACATTTTCACTCGATCCATGTGTTACCTGGCTGGTGGGGCAGGGGAAGAGCTGACTGACTGCCCGATGTGTTGTGTGCGCTACGACAAGGCCGTGGCTTCCAGGACGCTATGCTGCTGCAACCTCACATTGAATGCACTGCACGCTTGTTCACGTGACAGAGCAAGAGAGACAGAGGTCCAGTGTGTGTGCGGAGGGGGCACACATCGGGACATTATTTTCACACAGGCTTTTAATGCCGCGGCTTTTCTAAAAGATCATGTCGACATTGGCCTCAGTAAACTGTAAAAAAAAAAATTCAAAAGGGCACTTTTTTGGACAGAGGGCAGAGGGGCAGGTGCTTGAGCACCACCTCGTGTCTATCTGTGCATGCCACTGCAAATCTATGTACTTTGAAAAGTGGGTCTCCAATAACATTTTATCTCATCTCATCTCATTATCTCTAGCCGCTTTATCCTGTTCTACAGGGTCGCAGGCAAGCTGGAGCCTATCCCAGCTGACTACGGGCGAAAGGCAGGGTACACCCTGGACAAGTCGCCAGGTCATCACAGGGCTGACACATAGACACAGACAACCATTCACACTCACATTCACACCTACGGTCAATTTAGAGTCACCAGTTAACCTAACCTGCATGTCTTTGGACTGTGGGGGAAACCGGAGCACCCGGAGGAAACCCACGCGGACACGGGGAGAACATGCAAACTCCACACAGAAAGGCCCTCGCCAGCCACGGGGCTCTAACCCAGACCTTCTTGCTGTGAGGTGACAGCGCTAACCACTACGCCACCGTGCCGCCCTGGTGTTACCATAAAAAATACAAAATGCAATAATAGATAGTTAAGACGAATAGTGCAGCTACCTGCTATTCCATGTTGCAAAAGCTATTGGGACGGCATCTTTGACAGAATCCATTGGGACAGGGTCTGGTGTTGTGTCAATGATTTTATATTAAATAACAAAGTAAAAGAAATATACTATAAAATAATACACATGTTCTATCTCGGGTGGCACGGTGGTGTAGTGGTTAGCGCCGTCGCCTCACAGCAAGACGGTCCGGGTTCGAGCCCCGTGGCCGACGAGGGCCTTTCTGTGCGGAGTTTGCATGTTCTCCCTGTGTCTGCGTGGGTTTCCTCTGGGTGCTCTGGTTCCCCCCACGGTCCAAAGACATGCAGGTTAGGTTAATTGGTGACTTTAAATCAGGGGTGTTCAAATTGATCCATAAAGGGCCGTGTGGCTGCAGGTTTTCATTCCAGCCATGCAGCAGCACACCTGACTTGGCTCATTCAATCAACTGAACTGTCTTCACACAGTCAAATACTTGCAGCCACACCCACCCTTGATTAAAGGGTGGGTGTGTCAGTTGATTGAATAAGCCAAATCAGGGTGCTGCTGCATGGCTGGAATGAAAACCTGCAGCCACACGGCCCTTTATGGATCAATTTGAACACCCCTGCTTTAAATTGACCGTAGGTGTAAATGTGAGTGCGAATGGTTGTTTGTCTATGTGGCAGCCCTGCAATGACTTGGTGACTTGTCCAGGAGGTACTTGCCCATAGTCAACTGGGATTTTGAGATATATATATATATATATATATATATATATATATATAGCTTGCCCGTGACCCCGTACAGGATAAGTGGTTATGGATAATAGGAGACTTTTCCACCTCTGCTCAAAAAGCCTTGACAGGGCATGAATGTTTGATGACAGGATAAAGCGGCTAGAGATAATGAGATGAGATGTTCTATCCTACCAACTCTTTGTTAAAAAAATTTAGAGATACTTCAGATTCCTGTGTTTTCTGTGAGAATATGACTGCACTCTGATTGGCTGGTGAGTGGGTCCGTATCCTATGGTACAGACCCCGGGGCGACTCGCTCGTTCACAGCAACAAACATAGTAGCAATTTTTGTCAACATTTATCTTTTTTATAAGATTTATTTATAAGATTTTTATCAAAAATCTTATAAATTTTTGCCAGCATTTCTCAGGAGAATAGCATTAATTTTACATCATGGATAGTGATAACGACAGTGTTCACAGTGAAAGTGAGTTTTACTACCATGAGGAAGAAGAAATAAAAGAAAACATTTGAGGAGAAAGCTAAAAACCTCTAACTTGCTAACGCTGAGCAAAAACATGGCTGAATCCTGAATGACTCAATTTTGTATAAATAGGGGACTACATAGGCAGCAAAATGTAGTTTTTTTTTTCCTGCCATGGAAGTGCACTTGTATACCGAGGAGGAAGCAATTTGCATTACAGCCGTGAATGAGGATTCAAAATGGCGGCTCGGCTCAGTTTTCCTTTCGGGCGCTCTAGTTTTCTGTTAGAATTTGGTAAAGAAAAAATAAATATGTTATTTACCAGCTTAAGGTCGGTCTGTATGGTGAAATACCGTGACCTCAGCCTTGAATACTGACCTCGGCCCAGAGGGCCTCGCTCAGTACTTTCAAGACCTCGGTCACGGTATTTCACAATACAGACCTCCCAGCTGGTAAATAACATATATATCTTACCTTTTTTGTTCCAGTTTCACAGAGACATCTGTCACATCCACCATTTTATTAATCGGTACTTACATTAGTCATCCTGCCTTTATAGATGAACCCGTCCCGTCACGTATGATAAATAAAGTTAGAAGAATAACAAAATATATTGTTTAGTTGTTTTATTGTCAAAACATATAACTTAACTACTATTTATTCATCTATTTTACAATTTCTTGCCTCTTCCCCACCTCTACCTGACATTGTATACATTTCAAGTTCTTACCTTTTTTGATCTGTGCTTCTGCCCACGTTTTCACAATCAGATTTGTTCAGCTTCTTGAGTGCTTCAGTGTTTCTCTATTTAAAAATAATTGGAATTTTATGCGCATTTCTGAATGCAAGCATCGCATTCGTCTTTGTTATAAAGTGTATTATGAGATCATTCTACCCATTGTCTGGTTGCTAGGGACCCTTAGTTACCGTCCCGTCACGTGTAATTTACTGTTCTGTCTCGAGATGGCGCTCATTCTGCCACACGGGATTTCTTTGTGACGTCACGCCGAGGTATATTCCGTAATTGGAGTTCCGGATTTTGAGATCAATTTCCGTTTCACGGATACCGCCATTTTGGATTTGGCGCGGTGCACTCTGGGACCGTTTGGGGACAAACAAACGCCTGAACCAGGCAGCATGGCTGATTAATCATCCTACTTTCCGAATTTATCAGCCGAATACTTTATTATAATAATGAGACCAATAGTAATCAAAATATGAATTTTACAGAATGATAAACAGCAAAATAATTTTTTTGATTCTAGTCAGAAAATTTTATTCTAAGCATATGTCCACTACAGTGACAGATAAAGTCTTGATTTGATATGTATTCCCAAAACTAAAAGTCAAGATTACAACAACTAAAATTAGTTTAAACATCAAATGCTGTAGTGACCCAGCCTAAGCTTTGTGCTGGCATATTTATGGTATACATTATATGACTGAAAACATAAAGAGCACAACAGTTCTAATGTGAGGCAATTAGTTGATCAAAGATCTCTTTCTGTGCCTGCAAGGCTGCATCTCTCTCCTCCCTTAACTTGCCAATGTTTGCTTCACAGAAGTCACATTTGGTGCATGTGCAGGATTTCGGTCTACAGTCATAGGCATGCTCTTCTTGCATGTCTTTCACAGAATGTGATGATGTCATTGTGTCATCATGTGATGATGGCACTTCATCAGACACATAACCCAAAGTCTCACCGAAATGTGATGCGGTCATTTGGGATGTACTTGGCACTGCAACATAGTAATGTTCTGCAACGGCAACAACAGTCTTCTTTTTTCTTGTGGTTCTCCCTAGCTCATGTTTTCTTTTTATCTGACCCTGCCTGGTTTTCACATAGTCTGCTTCAGTTGCTTTTTCGAGGTTGATGTTCTTCATTAGCTCTTGAACATCCACATTCTCCATATGGCTTGGCTTTCCTTCATAGCCCTAGGTACATGCTGGGATGTGGATGTAGTCCATATGGCCGACCCAAGACGAAATGGTTGCTGCAAACTCTTGTGTGGTCTGATAGCATCTTTAGGTCACTCCGGTTGATCAACCGCAGCCACAAAGGACGCCACTTGACAGGACACGAATGCCACTTAAGTTCTTTTACATGATCTTTGATAACTAATCTGAAAAGAAATAAAAACATAAATTTACATATCTTGGCTCAGATCAACATAGCTCAGATATGTGCCACATGTGAAAAAAGATAGGATTATGGGCACACCTGTGTTTACCTGTACTTCCAGGTAAGTGTGTTATCTATGTCTTGATTTAGATCAGATATATAGGTCTACAGTCTAATAGGATTAATAAATTTAAGATTGATAATAACTTATACATTCACTTATTGTTAACCTATTTCTCAACAAATGAAACAAGCCTAGGTCCATATATTTAAATCACCATTTTGAACCGAACTCCTGAGGCCTGATGTAGATTCTAAACTAAGCAACCTTTATCCGAAAATTTCAACTAAAGGGTAAACCATGGTAATGTCATGTTTATAAAGTCCCCTCTGACCGATGATACTAAAACATTAATAATAATAATAGCATTATAATACCATTATGGCTATAGTCTCATCTCATCTCATTATCTCTAGCCGCTTTATCCTGTTCTACAGGGTCGCAGGCAAGCTGGAGCCTATCCCAGCTGACTACGGGCGAAAGGCGGGGTACACCCTGGACAAGTCGCCAGGTCATCACAGGGCTGACACATAGACACAGACAACCATTCACACTTACATTCACACCTACGGTCAATTTAGAGTCACCAGTTAACCTAACCTGCATGTCTTTGGACTGTGGGGGAAACCAGAACACCCGGAGGAAACCCACGCGGACACCATGCAAACTCCGCACAGAAAGGCCCTCGCCGGCCACGGGGCTTGAACCCGGACCTTCTTGCTGTGAGGCAACAGCGCTAACCACTACACCACCGTGCCGCCCTGGCTATAGTCTACATGTAGTATAGTACTATTATATTCATAATATCGCTCCCCTGTCCTTATACCGTCGATCATTGTTGCATTTATAAACTGCACATCGATCAGCACCACCCATTTCACTCTAGGAGTAAAACAAACACTGGCAGGACAAATGAGTACGAGGCTTTTATGACTTAATTACTAACACAACGTCTACAACAAGTTCATGTAGGCTGACATCTCGCATGGGATACTTTGTTTGTTCCCAAACGGTCCCAGAGTGCACCGCGCCAAATCCAAAATGGCGGTATCCATGAAACGGCTGATTGAAAATATCGTGAATATAACGTTAATACAATGTGACGGGATATAATAATACTGGGTAATCAAATAATACATGATAGTGATACGTGCGAGTACAAGATGTTAAGTAGGAAACCCCTGAATATTTAGAAAATGTAACATTATTGTAATGTACCATCCCATTCCGGTGTAACAGGCCATCGTATCAGAGGTGGACAATGTACCCAACTTCATTACTTAAGTCAAAGTACAGATCCCACTGGTCAAATGTTACTCCGATACAAGTGAAAGTTGTCCAGTCAAATTTTTACTTAAGTTAAAGTACTGAAGTACTTGCTTTTAAAAATACTTAAGTATTAAAAGTATATTTTCTGTCAACGTATCGTCATATTATTGCTACAACGCTTACAAAACCTAATGATGTTACCAAAGACAGAAATGTAAATTCACAAAATGAACGCATGCTCACTGTAAACCCGAATAAGTTGAGTTTACTTAAAAAAATTGAGGAAAGTGGTTGCCTTAAAAAAAATAAGTAATTATTAATGATTGAATTGAGTACCTTAAACTTACCAGAAGATTGTAAGTTTAAGGTACTCAATTCAATCATTAATAATTACTTGTTTTTTTTAAGGCAACCACTTTCCTCAATTTTTTTAAGTAAACTCAACTTATTCGGGTTTACAGTGCTGTGCCATCATGGTGGTTTAACGTTAAGCTAGCTCATCAGTGACACTTCACCTGACATGCTAGCAAACGCTTTTCAAACTCAAAATCATATCGGGTAGCTAACGCTACTAGAAAAGAAAGATTTCTACATTCTGTTTATTTGGCAAGATTATGCTAAAACATATTTCTGAAAGGACTTCAGATAAGTTAACGTTTATTCATGTTAGCATAACTCCGTTTTTACATGCTAACTAACAGTGTCCAAGTTAACTAGCTATGTGTAAACGTTAGCCGTGGACAAGGCGACGGCAACTTGGCAGGCAAATCCATAGAAAGTCATTTGACTAACCAGACTGCATAGCTATTGCAACGTTATCACTAGAAAAGCTTCATTGCAAGCTTTCTCTTGGAATAAAACGTTTACAGACCTCAATATGCTTACACAGGTCGGAGTTTTTGTAGGCTGTGATGTGGTTCACTTTTGACAAACGAAGCAAACATTTAAAACAAAACGAATCTTTATTCCTTTCAGAAAACTGAAACACGGGCTCATGGGCCATGAGTGTATGCATTCTCCAGAAGAACCACCTCCTTCCATTCTGCCATCAACTGATCGTGTTAAATAATGCTGCTGAGAAATCACTGAACTTGATTTTATACAGTCTATGGATATGATGTGACCCTAGTGATTACTGATCAGCTGTCTCAGTGTCACCTGAGAAAAAATCAATCACGTTTTAGAAAAGAAAACAAAAAAATATCCACTTTCAAAGCTGCTTCATAGTAACGAGTAATGAGGAGCTTGACAGAAATGTAGCGGAGTAAAAAGTACGATATTTGTCTTTCAAATGTAGTGACGTTAAAGTCATAAGTTGCCAAAAAAAATTAATACTCAAGTAAAGTACAGATACTCAAAAAGTATACTTAAGTACAGTACTCAAGTAAATGTACTTCATTACTGTCCACCTCTGCATAGTATACCCCCAGTCCGGACTATACCTGGGGTTAAAGCGGCCTAGGCTAGATTATACCCCGGGTATGTTATGGCCTAGGCCAATTCATACCCCCCAGGCCAAATTATACCCCCATGATATCAGTATTGTTGAGCGATCTACACAAGAATTACTTAATTTTTCAACATTCTATTGAGAATTCAGTTTTGTCAGGTAAGTTAAGTGAGAAAGCTAACTGACCTAAATCTTAAAACTCTTAACACATAGACTTTTATTACTTCAACCAGAAAAACTTTAATCACTAAAAATATTAAACTTCCACAAAGATCAAAGATTACTGCCACACTTCTCAGTAGTGTTTACACATTAAAATAAAAGCACATATTCAAAACATTATAATGCAATTGTAACATAATGTTCAATTAATTTGACTATTCATAATACAATAAAACTCATAACGAACTGAAACTCCAACTTCTAAGACTGGCAAGTTCTAGCTACAATATAAATGCTCAAAGTTAAACACTGATAACAACATCAAAATGATCATGCTTGTTTTCAAGATAAAGTGCATGTTCTGTTGTTGACTGTAGTTTGAAGCTTGCGGGATAAGTCACGGACATCTATCCCCGCCAATAGGATTTAACGTCGGCATCTCACTAGCTAGGGCCTGAGTAAAAATAGACTTTCCTAACTGTAATTTATAAAGATTTCAGTTTACAAATGATGACGTGTGCACAAAATGAGAAAAACTTTAATCACTTGGAAACAGGAACCCGTTCGGTTCCCTCCGGGTTAAAAAGTGAGTATATATACTGTGTAAATACAATCAAATCCTCTTTACACAGAGGGGTATATTCTTGCCTGGAGGGGTATAGTCTGGCCTAGGCTGTTTTACACCTTGGGTATAGTTTGGCCTAGGACAGTTTATCCCCCAGGGTATACTCTGGCCTTGGCCAAACTATACCTGGGTTTAATCTGGGCAGGGGTTAATTTGGCCTGCTACACCGGTTCATACTTTCCGTACCGGGTTATGGGAGACACCTATGGGGATAACATAGGCATGCAATAATTATGTTCTTACACTACAAATACTGGTCAGGATTCTCATCTGTTTAAAACAAAATAAAAACAAAACAAGGGAAACATTTATCAACATTATTACATCTATTTGTCAGAAAGCTAACCTGTGTCACCTATTTTTGTCCATCACAACAATACAATCGCCTACAGTCATTGAATTTGTCGCCCCCTGTTAGTTAACAGCTGCTCATTTTGACAGAAGAAGAAACATACAGTATAAACACATTTACAGGCCTTGTCCTGGTGTAGCCCTTCACTAGGCTACATTTACTTAATTTCCTTCGGGATGAATAAAGTATCAACGTATCCATCTATTTTTAGTTATTCTTCTGTAATCTTCTTCTTCTTCTTTTGGCTGCTCCCGATTAGGGGTCGCCACAGCGGATCTTTCATCTCCATTGCTCCGTCTTCCGCATCCTTCTCTACCACACCTGCCACTTTCATGTCCTCTCTCACCACATCCATGTATCTCCTCTTTGGCCTTCCTCGTTTTCATGTGCCTGGCAGCTCCATCCTCAACATTCTCCTTCCAACATGCTCTGTATCTCTTCTCAGGATGTGCCCATACCATCTCGGTCTCATCTCTCTTAGCTTAATTCCCAAGTTCTCCACATGTGCTGTCCCTCTGATGTGCTCGTTCCTTATCCTGTCCAACCTTGTCACTCCCATCGCAAACCTTAACATCCTCAACTCCGCCACCTCCAACTTTGCCTCCTGTCTCGTTGTTAAGGGTACGGTCTCCAATCCATACATCACAGCTGGTCTCACTACTGTCTTGTACATCTTACCTTTCACTTTTGCTGGGACTTTCCTATCACAAATGACTCCCGAAATCCTTCTCCAACTGCTCCACCCTGCCTGCACTCTCTTTCTCACCTCACTATCGCAGCCCCCATTTTCCTGCACAGTTGACCCCAGTTATTCTTCTGTAATAAGTGTGGAAATTACTCAAGCCCAAAGAGCATCAGAGAATTTCATCGTATTCACGACCTTCACACTATCTTCTGCACCAGAGCACCTCCAACCACCAGTAAGACAGCTGAGACTCGTAAAAGATTTGCTTCTTTACATTTAAAGTGAACACTCAAATATTTAAAGCAAAACAAAACCATTTAAAGTAGTCTTTGTTAAAGGTTCTGAAAGCAAAGTTGAATTCTGGGCAAAATGTTGTATTTCTATTGCTGTTGGAGTTTCGAGATGTTTCGGTGCTGCACACACCGTGTATCCATCCATCCATTCATTATCTGTAGCCACTTATCCTGTTCTACAGGGTCGCAGGCAAGCTGGAGCCAGGTCGCCAGGTCATCACAGGGCTGGCACATAGAGACAAACAACCATTCACACCTATGGTCAATTTAGAGCCACCAATTATCCTAACCTGCATGTCTTTGGACTGGGAGAAACCGGAGCACCTGGAGGAAACCCGTGCAGACATGGGGAGAACATGCAAACTCCACACAGAAAGGCCCTCGCCGGCCGCTGGCCTCAAACCCAGGACCTTCTTGCTGTGAGGCGACAGCGCTAATCACTACACCATCCCCATGTATCCTATGTGTAAATATTTTACCCAGATAAAATGCATCCTGCATTTTATGATTCCGGAGATTGCTGAAGCAAGTGAGAAACAATATCACGTGATCACCGTAGAGTGTGTCTGACCTACTTTTAACCAAAACAAGTCAACCTGGCAGACTCCCCTCTCCCGCCAGGTAAAAGCCAGCGGAAAAGAAAAGAAAAGCCTGCCTAGTGCAACTGCAAGACAGAGCAAGGTTAGCGGACATGTCATTTTTCTAGATAGATAACCAAATCATTATAGCTAGCGCTTAGCTATCTTAGCCTTAGAATGCATGGGTTCGACTCCACGGTAGCGAGTATGGAGTTATGTACCTAATGTTTTGATCTTACAGAGAAAGAAACGATAACACAAAAGCAGTAACAGAGAAAGATATATTTGTCTTTAGTTTCACGGATCTATTCGTAAATGTCAATCACAAATTACATACCTGCGACTCAGAACTCTCCAAGGTCAAAGAAGTGTCACAATGTTTTCCGCGCATCGCCATCTTGGTGTAACACAGTTCCATAATTATGCTAATCAGTTAAAGTTCCTTGCGTTCAGCTGTTTCTGTAGGGCCATACTGTTTACCTCAAGAGGTAGGATATTCAGTTCCAAAATGGAGAAAAGTGACCCTCAGCACACTAAAATGATCACATCTCGTCCACATGATATTGTTCCTATGAGACATAGGAAAATGCCATGTACAATAAAAAAAATTTGAAAATTTCAGATGACTTTGCAGTCAGCACCTTAAACCAATTCATTAAGAGATTTAGGAAACATGCCTTTCAGTCCTTTTTTCAGTCTTTCAAAGATCTGAGGTAACTTTTTTTTTATTAAAACCAACCTAATCCTCGTGAAAATACAATAGTCTACAGAAATTGAGGCCAGCTAGCTGACAATCTTTCGTGTCATTAATCCATATGACTGACATTAATCTCTTGTGTTTTGTAATACTTGTTCATCTGAGGATCAAAAATATTTTTACTATGACCCAATGTCTGAGGTTAACATTTGATATGCAAAAATACATTAAAGATGACTGACAATGACGTAATATGCAGGTACATGTGTGTCATGGAGAGTTTTCAATGCAGTGTAAAAAATTTGCATTCAAATTTGTATAAAAGGAATGATGTCAGCTAATTCAAATCAAATCAAGTTTATTTGTATAGCGCTTTTAACAATAAACATTGTCGCAAAGCAGCTTTACAGAATTTGAACGACAAAACATGAGCTAATTTTATCCCTAATCTATCCCCAATGAGCAAGCCTGTGGCGACGGTGGCAAGGAAAAACTCCCTCAGATGACATGAGGAAGAAACCTCGAGAGGAACCAGACTCAAAAGGGAACCCATCCTCATTTGGGCAACAACAGACAGCCTGACTATAATATTAACAGTTTTAACAGATATAACCCTCAACTGTCCTTATGGGGCCGTCCTTCACAGGAGCGGTGCGATAAAACTCCGACCAGACACAGGGCACCAGGATGGATCAAGTAGGTCCGAGGGGCAGAAGAGGCCAGCATCTCAATCCCAGGATCAACATGTAACTTATGGCCCTTTTCCACTACCCTTTTTCAGCTCACTTCAGCTCGCTTCAGCTCACTTCAGCCCGACACGGCTCGCGTTTCGACTACCAAAAACCAGCACGACTCAGCTCGTTTCAGCTCTGCTTAGCCCCTAAAACTCGCACCGTTTTGGAGTGGGGCTGAAGCGAGCCAAACCGTGCCGAGTGAGGTTGGGGGCGTGAGCAGACACTCCCCTGTGCACTGATTGGTGAGGAGGAGTGTCCTCACATGCCCACACACGCCCCGCGAGCACGCTGGGATCTGTAAACACCGTAAACCCGGAAGAAGAAGAATTACGAATTACGAGAATTTCTGAAGCCTTATGCGCCTCGCCTCATCTATACGCTCTTGCCAGTATCTGTCCGCGTTGTCGGTGACAACAAGCCACAGCACCAAGACCAGCAACACTAACGACTCCATGTCCTCCATGTTTATTGTTTACTATCCGGGTCGTGAGACTACCGCTTAAAAGATCACTGAATCAGTGACATACAGAGCATCGTGGACGAGTTCGCGGAGCGCAAGGCTCGTCGTATGCCCTTCAAATAATGCGCGCAGTAGGCTATTGATGTTTTATTATGAGCCATGTACAGTATGTCGCCGAATGTTTTTTTTGTTTCTGAGTTACATGTTCGTTTGAAGGACTTAATGTACAAAATAACATAGTTGCACCCCGTAGTGTTGAAATTGGTAAACACAGTGCATTCAGTGAGGTATTTCTGACTCTTCCTGTCACCGTTGCAACCTCTGAGCGCTCATTCGTATGCCCTTCAAATAATGTGCGCAGTATAGGCTATTGATATTTTATTATGAGCCATGTACAGTATCCTAATGTTTTTTGTTTCTGAGTTACATGTTCGTTTGAAGGACTTGATGTACTAAATAACATAGTTGCACCCGGTAGTGTTGAAATTGGTAAACACCGCAGTTGCGGACATTTTGTAGCCTAAAATGATGTTATGATAAGCTTTAATAAAGGGCCCGGTCATTTGCCCCGCCCCCGGCCCGGCTCTGACTTGTTCCGCCACTGTCACTGATGTCACTGTTTGCGCTGCTTAACGACATCACATGACGTCCACCCACTTTCGCTAACTCCACCCAATGTGTCCACCCACTTCCAGCCAGCACGGTTCAGTGCGGTTGTAGTCGAAATGCAACTCCAACAGCCCCGCTCAGCTCGACTCGGCACGGCACGGCTCAGCCGCGTTTGTAGTGGAAAAGCGGCAATAGAGGGACAGATTTTGGGGGGGGAGAGAGAGAGAGAGAAAGAAAACACGTTGTTAGGTATGCCCTAAAAATGACAAGTATTAAATCTGTGTGGTAGGCTCGCAGAGACGAGAGTCTTTACATCAGGCATAACACACAACAATGGCATGTTAATATGGTAAAATATATCATGACCTGCTCTGGCTGGATGCTTGATTGGGTGATGGGAGCACACTCCTCAGCAATGATGAGATGCAGATGGGACCCTTAGGGCTGGCCAAGACAATTCAGTTACATTTCACCGGGTCTGGGACATGCGACAGAATGTCTGACGGCCGATTCCCTGCAGGCTACGATAGCCAGTCGAGGTCTCCACCCTCTCCACCAAAAGATTTCAAATTGTGCTTTTCTCTTGTCTTCTAGATTTTCTATATTGTTTTTCTTTTCTTTCTTTCTTTTATTGAGTTAAAGATGCTTAGTGTGAAATTTTGGAATAAGATGTTGTAGTTTGCGATAATGGAATTGGTGTTGTGCATTTTATAAACTGGTTCAGTGACCTCTGATCTGTAAACTTCTCTTTGAGCCATATTTTAGCCAGGACTCTTTTAGATGCTACTGTATTCTCACAGTAAGGACTGTTCCTGGCTGAGAAGCATATTATAGTAATGAAACCTGAATTGCAACCTCGGTTGCAACATAACACATAAGCTCATAACATATAAGCATTCTAATTTTGCTTTGTACGATATTATATAGCAAACACTTAAGTGACAATTCCAGACCATAAAGAAGGAGTGAAGCATATCTATGGGGATGTCGGAAATGTTTGTTCTGTATTATCTCAAGGTGAGTCACAAGAAGTCACAAGAATTTTAATAATGTCATTATCTATGGCTTTGTTTATGGTAGTGATAAGTTGTGCATAAGTTACCGAAATTAAACGAATAATTAATTTTATGTGTCTGTCTGTATTTAAAAACAGCTTTGTTAATTTTTTATCAGGATCCAGCATCCATCTCTATTTAAATGGGAGTGTTCAATAATTTGCGTAGGATCTCTGGTTCACATTTGATACATTTGTTCAGTCGTCAGTCAATGCAGAACAATCAAATTTTTACAATGCAGTATAACATTACTTATTAGTACTGTATTGTTTTCAATTTTATTTTGCTTATTTTCCCTTTAAATAGATAAATGGTAAACATAAAAACATTAAAAAGACAAATTATTTTCTGCATTTGATTTATTGCATAAATGCATTGTTACATGATAACTGAAACCTGCTTTCTGCATTCAGAAAGCTCATCATGCAATACATTACAAGAAATTAAAGCAATGAAAGAATCATATCTCTTTCCAACAATTCCTTTAAAGCCAATGTTTCATCTATCTCATGGAATTCTGTCTCTCTCAGGGATATTATAACTCAGTGGAGCAGAAGTGTGTATTCATTCAGATCCTTGTCCTCGTATTTGTCCTCCCAGCAAATACAGTATGTCTCAGGAAACTGAGGCATGTGCCAATATTAAATATTACTAGTAAAATTTATCATCCATTTAATAAAAATATATCATTTCTGACTCACATGTCTCTCCTTTAGGACCACAAAGGTGAAATCAAAGTTACATTATAATATTACAACATTCAAAATCCCAGATGACAACCCATCTCACAAGACTATGATAATATAAATATGTCTTCCAGGTTTCTCTCTCTCTCTCTCTCTCTCTCACACACACACACACAAACATTTTCTCCATGCATCCAGGCTTAGTTGACTGCAGCAGCTCATTTGTGGGGTCTGGACAACACAAATTTATGTTGACATTAATATTGCTTGCCAAAAAATATATATATATATATATATATATATATATATATATATATATATATGTACTGTATGTGTGTGTGGTCGGCTGGCAGGTTCTGCGTAGACTACATGTAGCATTAAAACATATAATTAAATTATGTCAGGGCAACTATTGGTGTCGACATGAACACAAATTGTTGTTGACCTGTTAAATAAACCTCATCGGTGCAAATAGACCACCACTGTAGATATTCATTAAACCACTTGGAACTTTGGAGCTCGCCTGGCCCACTAATCATACAGACCCGACGCTGGAAATTCAGCATAAACAGGCTACATGGAGAGGTTTCTATGCATCAACATAATTCGATAGGTTAGATTGTTGATACATTCTATATCCAGTGTCTTGCAAAAGTATTCATCCCTCATTATGTTTGTCCTGTTTTGTCACATTACAAGCTGGAATTAAAATGGATTTTGGGGGGGTTAGCACCATTTCATTTACACAACATGCCTATCACTTTAAAGGTGAAAATTCTTTGTTTTATTGTGACACAAACAATAATTAAGATGAAAAAAACAGAAATCTGGAGTGTGCATAGGTATTCCCTCCCCCAAAGTCAATACTTTGTAGAGCTACCTTTTGCTGCAATTACACCTGCCAGTCTCTTGGGATATGTCTCTATTAGCTTAGCACATCTAGCCACTGGGATTGTTGCCCATTCCTCAAGGCAAAACTGCTCCAACTCCTTCAAGTTAGATGGGTTTCGTTGGAGTACAGCAATCTTCAAGTTATTCCACAGATTCTCAATTGGATTGAGGTCTGGGCTTTGATTAGGCCATTCCAAGATGTTTAAATGTTTCCATTCAAAACACTCCAGTGTAGCTTTAGCAGTATGTTTAGAGTCATTGTCTTGCTGGAACATGAACTTTCATCCCAGTCTCAAACAGAATTGCCCTGTATTTAGTGCCATTCATATTTCCTTCAATCCTGACCAGCTTTCCTGTCCCTGCAGATGAAAAATATCCCCACAGCATGATGCTGCCACCACCATGCTTCACTGTAAGAATGGTGTTCTCAGGGTGTTGGGTTTGCGCCCATTTCCATCTTTAAAGTTGTCGGCATGTTGCGTAAATCAAATGGCGCTAACCCCAAACAAATTTCATTTAATTCCAGCTTGTAATGTGACAAAACAGGACAAACACAAAGGGGGATGAATACTTTTGTAAGACACTGTATACAGTGAGTGACTTACCACCTGTTTTCATCTTGAAAACATACACACACACACCCCGGGTTGGTAGCAGCCTTTTTAACAGAAGAAGAAATACACTTGCTGTCCACTTTATTAGGAACACCTCTACACCTGCATATTTAATGTTCAGTCAATCATGTAGGGCAGCACGGTGGTGTAAGTGGTTAGCGCTGTCGCCTCACAGCAAGAAGGTCCGGGTTCGAGCCCCGTGGCCGGCGAGGGCCTTTCTGTGTGGAGTTTGCATGTTCTCCCCGTGTCCGCGTGGGTTTCCTCCGGGTGCTCCGGTTTCCCCCACAGTCCAAAGACATGCAGGTTAGGTTAACTGGTGGCTCTAAATTGACCGTAGGTGTGAATGTGAGTGTGAATGGTTGTCTGTGTCTATGTGTCAGCCCTGTGATGACCTGGCGACTTGTCCAGGGTGTACCCCGCCTTTCGCCCGTAGTCAGCTGGGATAGGCTCCAGCTTGCCTGCGACCCTGTAGAACAAGATAAAGTGGCTAGAGATAGAGATGAGAATGAGATGAGAATCAATCATGTAGTGGTTGTGCAATCCATAAACTTATGCAGATACAGATCAGAAGTTTCAGTTAATGTTCACATCAAATATCAAAATGGGGAAAAATTGATCTCGGTGACTTCGACCATGGTATAGTTGTTGGTGTGAGAAAGGTTGGTCTTAGTATTTGAGAAACTGTTGATCTCCTCAGACAACAGTATCTAGAGCTTACAAAAACCAGATGGCATTTTCCCAATTTTCAGTGATCCACTTCAGCTGAAGCTGTGCACACTGTAGCCTCAGATTCCTGCTCCTGGCTGATAGGCGCAGAACCTGATGCAGTTTTCTGCTGTTGTAGCTCATCCACACCAAAAATTAACATGTTGAGCATTCTACCATCCTTTTCTGCTTATTTAAGTTGTAATGAATTATAACTTGTATTTGAATTACTGTGTTCTAGAGCACTATTTATCCACCGCTGGGCCGCGGCCCAAGTTTAAGCTAATTTTTACTCGTAGTAGGGTACAGTCGCTGGGTTGCATCTGATGTCACATCCGCCTCATTAAGCTATGGTCACACTACAGCTTGCAATGCCTTATGATGGGTTATCAATGAAAATGAGGCATTTTGGTGGTGATATTTGGCAATATACACGTAAGCTAATTAACAGTTATTCCACAAAAGTGAGTCGTATGTGAGCTGATAGCTGATGAGGCGCAGAGTACCAAGTTGGCTATAAGCCATGTATGATGAGATTGAATGGAGTAATTGTTTTATTCTATCCACATTTACTGGATTTTGAGAAACAGAGCATTTTTCAAATTCAGTAAATAAAAACTTTATACAAAATGTTCGACAAAATCATTTCCGCTTAGAATGTAAACAAGCCACCAAAATGACAGTAGCAATTTGTGAAAAATACTATAATAATTCTTGAAAAATAAAAAAAAAGATACATTATTACCATCAAATACTTTTATTCTTTTTTTTGGGGGGGAGGGGGTGTTGGGGGGTTTTATTTTCAAGTAGAATTTTTTGTCCTCGGTTGGTTCAGTAACACGCGCCGCCATTTCCTTCCTCTTCTTCTTTGGGTTTTTTTTTGGCGATTGTCAAACCAATTAAAGGTGCATTACCACCATTGACTGGGTTGGAGTGTGGGAGAGGAGATACTGGGGGGAAACTATATTCTTTTAGCTATTTCTGTTTCTTTTAAATACTTGATAATAAAGTGATGTATCTGACTTGATGCGCTCTGCCATTTTGCTTTTCCCTACTCACGGTATATGAGCTGATAGCCTAGTTGTAGAGTAGCTGATCAGACCGTGCGATTGCTCATATTCAGTGAATGTGGATAGAATAAAAGTTGTGGTCACATAACAGGCAAACATTTGACTGTCACAGCTGTATATATATATATATATATATATATATATATATATATATACACACACACACACACACACACATATATATACACACACATACATACATACATACACACACAACCATGTTTCTGTGGACCTTTGTGAATGCTTTACCTGGAAAAGAAGACCCAGGAGGATTGAGTGGCTGTGGTTTGTTTACACTGGATACTAAAACTTGTAGCATCCTAGCAATCATTGCAAAGACGTGTATAAAAAGCCCAAAAATGCCTATTTACCTGAACATAAACAATACAGGATTTGTGTCTTGATCCCCAGATCTTTAACCCAGCCACATATAAAAAGGTGTTCACCTCTATGCTCTTCCAAGTTTTCATCTCTTTGTCCGTGTAGAACGATGTCTGCAGCACCAGGTAGTCTGAGATGTTGGGGAACTCAATGGATGGATAATTTTCCAACTCATAGGAAAACTTCTTTAATGCGTAAGGATTTATCCCACTGAGTGATTTCTATATCCATTCCTTTTGAGTTTATTTTTTGGTTTTAATAACTTGCTTGTTTGCTGTACACAAACATGGCAATAAGTTCTTGTGTTACTGGACCAGACTCCACTTTTGGATCATTAATCCCTTCTGACTGACAACGCCCTGCATGCAGGGTTTTATGTTGGCTTCTGGCACATCCATACAGTTTTGAATACAATGCCTACAATTAAAAACACTTTGCTTTTATTGCATTTACTTAATTCCTGGGCTTCCATCTGTAACAGGGAGTGATGTTGTATCCCATTAATATACTTTACAATAGATTATTAGATTCTAATAGAACAGATGAGCCAAAATAATTGGGGATCTTTTTTAAATGGGCCCCGACTCGTCACAAGTACGAATAGGTGGGCCTTACAGCAGAAAAGGTTGAGAATTCCGACTCTAAAGTACTATAAATGCAAAAGAAAATCTGTGTAAAGATGAGATCAGCATGGCTGTTGGTGTTGGTAATGTGTGAGCAGAGTGTGAAAGTTCCTCAAGCTCTCAATGCATCAGTGAACCCCATTACACTTGTGATGACCATTGCATCGTCTACTGTGGAGCAGCTCTCTCCTACAAAACCTCCAACCACCAATAAAACACCTGAAATGTAAAAGATTTGTTTCTTTATATTTTAGTTAAGAGAGCTTGATGAAATGTACATGTTTTCAGCCCATTTTCAGTGCTATTGGTTCAGTGCTCAGTGTAAACATTTTTAAAGAACTTCAGCCATATTTTAGTGGAACATTTTTTCATTTCTTTTTAACGCACAGAAAACCCCTCAGTTTTCTTCTAACAATCAAAATACTACAATTACTCAGTCATGTCATAACCAATTATCACTGTAATTTTGTTTGGTGTCCTATATAACATTTAAGACACAAATCCAGATAATAAGAATTGAAGCATATGAAATGTTTGTCCAGTATTATGTAATTCACAAGAAATTATGGCCTGAAATGTAATTGTTTTTCTAAATAAACATTTTTCTTTGTTTTGTTTATTAGTGCCATTAATTGTTCATAAGTTACCCAAATTAAGCAAATAGTTATTTTGCATGTCTATGTTTAACCCCCCAAGCTGTTTAGGGCTTTTTAAAATGATGCTAAACTATAGGTAGAAATAATATTCACATTATGGGAAGCTCCAGAACCCATCTCTATTTAAAATGGGAGGAGCTTGGTAATGCGTGTAGAATTTCCAGCTGGTATTTGAAAGGCAAGTTTGTTCAGTCATCCACTGCCAACATTCAAATATCTTACACAAAGATTCCATGGCAAAGAGAGATTGAACATTACATATGTAATAAAAACAGAAGGAGACAGAAGGAGTCAAGGGGCTTTTTTTTTTTTTTACACTGCAATATGAGGTCAGTACTCACAATTTAACACGTGGAAATATTGTTTTAACTTTTCTTTTTTCTACCATTCCTTCAATGTGTAAACAAGAGAAAAATAATTAAAAAGACAATTATTCTTTTGTGGTTAACTTAGTGTCTTGCAAAAGTATTCATCCCCCTTTGTGTTTGTCCTGTTTTGTTACATTACAAGCTGAAATTAAAATGGATTTGGGGGGGGGGGGGGAGCACCATTTGATTTACACAACATGCCTACCACTTTAAAAGGTGCAAATCATTTTATTGTGACACAAACAATAATTAAGATGAAAAAAAATCTGGAGTGTGCATACAGTGGATATAAAAAGTATACACACCCCATTAAAATGAGGTTTTTCTGATGAAAAAAATTGGACCACAATAAATAATTTCAAAACTTTTCCTACCTTTAAATGTGACCTATAACCTGTAAAATTCAATTGAAAAACAAACAAATCTGTTAGGGGAAAAAAAACATTTAAAAAAACATACAATAAGCTGGTTGCGCAAGTGTGCACACCCTTAAACTAATACCTTGTTGAAGCTTCTTTTGATTTAATTACAGCATTCAGTCTTTTGGGGTCGGAGTCTATCAGCCTGCCACATCTAGACTTGGCAATATTTGCCCACTCTTCCTTGCAAAAGCGCTCCAAATCTGTCAGATTGCGAGGGCATCTCTTGTGCACAGCCGGTCACTCCACAGATTTTCAATTGGATTTAGGTCTGGACTCTGGCTGGGCCATTCCAAAACTTTAATTTTCTTCTGGTGAAGACAGTCTTTTGTTGATTTTGATGTATGCTTAGGGTCATTGTCATGCTGAAAGATGAAATTCCTCTTCATCTTCAGCTTTCTAGCAGACACCTGAAGGTTTTGGGCCAAAATTGACTGGTGTTTAAAACTGTTCATAATTCCCTCCACCTTGACTAAAGCCCCTGCTCCAGCTGAAGAAAAACAGCCCCAAAACATGATGCTGTTACCACCATGCTTCACCGTGGGTATGGTGTTCTTTTGGTGATGTGCAGTGTTGTTTTTACGCCAAACATACCTTTTGGAATTGTGGCCAAAAAGTTCAACCTTGGTTTCATCAGACCATAACACATTTTCCCACATGCTTTTGGGAAAGTTAATGTAATTTTTTTTGCAAAATTTAGCCAGGCCTGGATGTTTTTCTTTGACCCTACCTCATACTCCAGACATATGGAGAATGCAGGAGATTGTTGTCACATGTAGTACACAACCAGTACTAGTCAGAAATTGCAGCTCCTTCAGTGTTGCTGTTGGCCTCTTGACAGCCTCCTTGACCAGTTTTTGTCTCGTCATCAATTTTGGAGGGACGTCCAATTCTCGGTAATGTCACCGTTGTCCCATATTTTCTTTACTTCTTGATGACCGTCTTCACTGTGTTCCATGGTATATCTAATGCCGTGGAAATTTTTTGTACCCTTCTCCTGACTGATATCTTTCAACATTGAGATCCCTTTGATGCTTTGTAAGCTTTCTGTGAACCATGGCTTTTGCTGGAGGATGCAACGGAGTAAATGTCAGGAAAATCCTACTAGGACAGCTGAACTTTATTTGGGGTTAATCAGAGTTATTTTAATTGATGGCAAGTGTGTACCCAAAAAGACTGAATGCTGTAATTAAATCAAAAGGTGCTTCAACAAAGTATTAGTTTAAGGGTGTGCACACTTATGCAACTAGCTTATTGTACGTTTATGTCTTCCCCCCTAACAGATGTTTGTTTTTCAATTGAACTGTACTGGTTATAGGTCACACTAAAGGTAGGAAAAGTTTTGATATTATTTATCATGGTCATTTTTTTACATCAGAAAAACATTATTTTAACGGGGTGTGTACACTTTATATCCACTGTAGGTATTCACCCCCTTTCATATGAAACACCTAAATAAGAGCTGGTCTAACCAATTCATTTCATAAGTCACATAATTAGTTGATTAAGATCCACCTATGTGCGAAGTGTCACATGATCTGTCACATGATATCTGTATAAATCAACCTGTTCTGGAAGGACCCTAACTCTGCAACACTACTAAGGAAGCAACATGAAAACCTAGGAGTACTCCAAACACAGAGATAAAATTGTGGAGAAGTATAGATCAGGGTTTGGGTTTTAAAAAAATATCCCAAACTTTGAATATCCCAAAGAGATCCATTATAGCAAAATGGAAAGAATATATGTCACCACTACCAACTTGACAAGAGAAGGCCGTCCACCAAAACTCACAGACCAGGCAAGGAGGACATTAATCAGAGATGCAACAAAGACACTAAAGATAACACTGAAGGAGCTGCAAAGATCCACAGCAGAGATGTGAGCATCTGTCCATAGGACCACTTTAAGCTGTACAGTTCCCAGAGTGGGGCTTTATGGAAGAGTAGCAAGAAAAAAAAAAAAGTAATTGCTTAAGAAAACATGTTTGGAGTTTGCCCAACAGCATGTGACAGACTCCCTAAACACATGGAAGAAGATTCTCTGGTCAAATGAGACTAAAATTGATCTTTTTGGCCATCATGGGAAATGCCATGTGTGGCGCAAACCCAACACCCTGAGAACACCATTCCTACAGTGAAGCATGGTGGTGGCAGCATCATGCCGTAGGGATAGTTTTCATCTGCAGGGACAGGAAAGCTGGTCAGGATTGAAAGAAAGATGGATGGCACTAAATACAAGGCAATTCTGGAGGAAAACCTGTTTGAGTCAGCCAGAGGTTTGAGACTGGGGCGAAGGTTCACATTCCAGCAAGACAATGACCCTAAACATACTGCTAAAGCTACACTGGCGTGGTTTAAAGGGAAAAATTTTAATGTCTTGGAATGGCCTAATCAAAGCCCAGACCTCAATCCAATTGAGAATCTGTGGCATAACTTGATTGTTGTACACCAATGCAACCCATCTAACTTGAAGGAGTTGGAGCAGTTCTGCCTTGAGGAATGGGCAAAAATCCCAGTGGCTAGATGTGCTAAGCTAATAGAGACATACCCCAAGAGACCTGCAGGTGTAATTGCAGCAAAAGGTGGCTCTACAAAAGTATTGACGTTGGGGGAGGGAATACCTATGCACACTCCAGATTTCTGTTTTTTCATCTTAATTATTGTTTGTATCACAATAAAACAATTTTTCACCTTTAAAGTGATAGGCATGTTGTGTAAATGAAATGGTGCTAACCCCCAAAAAATCCATTTTAATTCCAGCTTGTAAAATGTCACAAAACAGGACAAACAAAGAGGAATGAATACTTTTGCAAGACACTGTACCTGAAAACCTGGCTGAATATGAGCTCCACTGTTTTGAGGGTTATAGGTAGACCGGGCAGGAGGATGTGTGTTGGTGCCTTGGAGAATCAGTCTACAACCACCATGATGACTGTATTGCCTTGTGATTTGGGTAAGTCCATGATGAAGTCGTCGATCACTAGGTGAGATCATGGTCTCTGGGGGTATGGGTAATGGCATGAGTTTACCAGCGGACGGAGCATGGGGTACTTTAGTTTGTGTACAGGCAGAGCAGGAAGATATGAACTGGTTAATGTTGGTTCTCATGTTTTCCCACCAGTACTTAGTCCTGATAAGTTCGTATGTCCGCCTGCTATTTTGGTGTCCCATGGCTGGAGATGAATGTGCCCAGGTGATCAGGTGACCTCTGTACTGTGGTGGGATGCATGTGAGACCCGGAGGACAGGTTTCAAGTGGGTTGTGGGGTTGGTTCTGGGCCAGTTCCTTGTGAATGTCCCAGGAGAGTTTGCAAAACACTTGGGTGACAGGATGGGTGTGGACTCAGGACTGGTTGTAGTGGAGGCATGTATTCGGGACAGAGCGTCAGCCTTAGTATTCCATGAACCTGGATGGTATGCAATGGTGAAATGGAATCTTTTGAAAAATAGAGCCTACTGTGCCTGTTGTGGGGTCAGACATTTAGTGGGCTTGAGATATTCCAGGTTTTCATGGTCAGTGAGGATGACAAATGGATGTGTGGCCCCCTCCAGCCAATGTCTCCATTCCTCCAAGGCCAACTTAATTGTCAACAATTCTCTATTCCTCATGTTGTAGTTCTGTTTGGTAGGTTTTCTGGAGAAGAATGCTACTGGATGCAGCTTAGGTTTCTCCCCAAAGCGCCAGGACAGGACTCCACTAACTCCAGTCTTGGAAGCATCTACTTCACCCATGAAAGGTTTCCAGGGGTCTGGGTGGTTTAGGATAGGTGCTGTGGTGAAGGCTGATTTTAAGTTGGGCGAAAGCTTACTCTGCCCCCGGCTCTATTTTGGGCTCTTTTTGAGTAGTGCGGTGAGTGGGGCAGCAATGGTGCTAAATCCCTTGATCAACCATCAGAAGTTAGCAAACCCAAGGAATCATTGGAGTTCTTTGACGGAGGTGAGTGTGGGCCAGGAGGTGACGGCAGAGACCTTGTTTGAGTCTATAACTCCATTGATGCTAATAATATACCCCAGGAATGAGAGCTCAGAGACCTGGAACTCGCACTTTTCAGCCTCAAAATATAATTGATTTTCCAGGAGTTTGCGGAGTACTGACTTGACATGCTCGTGGTGACTGTTTTCATCCAGGGAGTAAATCAGAATGTCATCAATGTAGGTGATTACATAGCATCCTAGCATGTCCCTGAGCACGTTATTGATCAGGCATTGGAACACACTGAGCATGCAAGATAGTCCATATGGCATGACCAGAGGTGGTGCTGAATGCTGTCTTCGACTTGTTCCCTTCCTGTATATGCCCCAGGTTGTATGCACTCCTGAGATCAAATTTGGTTAAGACGCAAGCAGATCTTAGCTGTTCTAAGGCAGGTGGTACAAGGGGGTAATGGGTATGGGTACTTTTACAGTTATATGGTTGAGGCCTCTGTAATCAATGGAGGGTCAAAGGCCTCCTCCCTTCTTTTCCACAAAGAAGAACCCTGCAGATGCTGGAGAGGTGGATGGGCAGATGTAACCCTGCTGTAGTGCCTTTTGTACATACTCCTCCATCGCAGATTGCTCAGTCATTGAGAGTGGGTACATGCAGCAGCGTGGAGGGGTTGTGCCCAGAAGGAGGTCAATGACACAGTCATATGATCTATAAGGGGGTAGTCCACTAGCCTTTCCTTTATTGAAGACTTCACAGAGATCATGGTAGCAAGTTAGGACCTGTTTGATGCCCCCAGGAGAAGGGTTCTCCACAGAGGTAGAAGCCAGAGTGAGTTGGGGCAACTGCAAGCAGTTCTGGTGGCAGGATGGGGACCATTTCAAAATTTCTTTCTGTTGCCAGGAGATGAGGGGATCATGAAGTTGCAGCCATGGAAATCCTAAAATGATTGGAGGTTCGAGTAACATGCAAGGATAAGTGTTATTTGTGTAGAGCCCCAACCTGAATCCCCAGTGGTCTAATTCTTTTGGTGACCAATCCCTCTCTAATTGGGCCACCATCTATAGCTCAGAGACTTACTGGTTGCTGGAGTTGCTCAGTGGGCAGTTCAAGCCTCTGAAGGACCTTGACATCAATGAAGTTGCCCTCCACCTCAGAGTCTAGTAAAGCAGAGAATATAGGAGGTTTCTGATATAGACAGCAAGATGTTGAGCTTCAGGAATGGGCGAGTAGGAAAATGTTTGTGACTCACTGGGGTGTTGGGGCAATCTTCCTGCCCAGGATGGTCATGTTTCCTAGAGATCAATGGCTGGACAGGACAATGGGACAGCAGGTGACCAGGCTCACCACAGTAAAAGCACAGTCCCTCTCAGCGTCTCCTCTCTCTCAGAATGAGGTGTGTGAGGATTGGAGATTTCCATGGGCGTAGGTAACTTTGCAGACTGAATCAGAACATGGGCCGATTGTAAGGAGGGACAATTTCAGAGGAGATGGCCCAGTTTAATAGCCAGGTAAATTAGAGTGTCCAAGGTGTGCTGCTCATCTGTGTATGCCAGTTCAGTAAGGATGTTGTGGTCTAGACCCTGATGAAAAACGACCTTCAATGCCAGGTCATTCCAGCCACTACCAGCTGCCAGAATGCAGAATTCTAATGCATCTAAGCCACAGTTCTTTCCCCTTGCCATAGTGTGAACAGCTTCTCCCCAACCTCAACTCCCTCTGGCTGGTGATCGAACACTCTCCTGAAGAGCTCTATGACGTGATCATAGGATGTTGTAGGTTTGCCTCCACGATTCCAAACAGCAGTAACCCGTTTTGATGCATGGCCCATAAGCAAATTCACAAAGTGAGCTATCTATTTATATATTGCTGTTCAGAAGTCCCTGTTAGGGTGGTGAAATAAAGGGAACATTGAAGAAGGAAACCCTTACACTCAGATACATCCCTGGAAAACTTGTCTGGTTGAGGAATGGCTGTAGCAGGATTTCCGGCTGGTGCGGGATGCATCAGGAGGGCCTGCAATACAGCAGTGGCGGGCTGAGAGAGGCAAATGTCAGTGTCACTCAGCATTTGCTGATATTCTCCCAGCATGCATCCTTGAGCCAAAGACACAGTTTGCTTAGCCTTTTCTGTTGCGTCCATGATGACAAAGCATCCTGTCAAGGTGCAGACATTTACAGACGCAATTGCAGGGGAGGGCAGGTGCATCAGAAACTGGTGAACTAATCCAAATCTTGAAGCAAGAATCAAAGTCTGGTTCGTGCCAAGGGTCGGTCAATGCGCAAACAGGATGTCACAGATGAACTACAGTCTTAGAGTCAGGTACTAAACTTAGCGAGGGTCAGAATAACTAGAGTCAGGCCAAAACAAGAAATGGCTCAGTATGATCATGTATGGGGACACAATGATATTTCCCAAAGTGTATGTTTGTTTTAAGTCCTTAAGTAGGGAGCACTGGTTGCCTGGAATGTGGAACAGGTGTGCTCCCAATCAATACTTGGGAGAGGGAGGGCGCTGTGGCACTTGTAGTCCGTGGTAGCCATGTTTGAAGGCTGCCACGAACTTGCACAGTCACTGACACTTTCTTGCTTAGAACTATTTTTCACATTAGCAAAAAAATTGTGTGTCCACATGTTCATCTGCAATAAGTGCTTTACCCTAGGAAATGGAGAAATGCTTCTGTGCGCGTCACCACATATACATGACTACAAAGGTAAGAAAATACAGTGCCCTCCATGATTGACACCTCTTGTAAAATTTAGTAAAAAGGGTTTGAAAAATATCCACCTTCTCGTGAAGTAACTTTTTCTCACACTGAAAAAAAGAGAGAAAAATCCAAACTTTAATTGTAATAAATTTATTCAGAGAAAAACAAATCCCTCAGCAAGAATAAGTTATTGAACAAAAATACATGTGCCACTATTATTGGCACCACTGGAAATTATAGTGAATGTAATGTACCTGAAGCATGCTTCCTATTTAAATTGTATGTTTTTGAGCTGATTGGAGTGTGTAGGAACTTTCAAGCTGTAATCCATGAATTTCTGATTAACTGGGGTACAAATATGAGGTGATACAGGGGCCAAATTCCCTTAGTCATCCATCAACATGGCAAAGAAAAGAGAACACACAAACCAAATGAGGAAGAAGTGTTCATATTCACAAATCAAGGAATTGCTATAAAAAAAAGCTACATGCCTTAAAATGTCCATTTCTACTGTTATGACAATAATAAAAAAGTGGACACCAACTGAAACTGTTACAAACTTGCCTATAAGAGGACCCAAGTTTATTTTTCCCCATGTACAGTGAGGAGGGTGGTAAGAGGCAAAAAAAAAAAAAAAAAAAAAATCCACAAGGATCACTATTGGTGAATTACAAGAAAAAGTAAAATCTTGGGGTTTCCAGGTCTCCAAAACCACCATCAGATGCCACCTCCATGCCAACAGATTATCTGAAAGGTAAGCAAGAAAAAAGCTTTTTGTCAGTTAACCACAAATGTAAGCATCTGAAGACACCAGTGGGTTCCACTCCTGTAAGCCAAGAACAGTAATCTGAGGATACACTGGGCACATGCTTACCGAAACTGGACATTTGAAGATTAGAAAAAGACCAGGAAATGTGTCTGTCTAAGAACAGAGATAATTTTATCTTGAATATAGCACCCAGAAATTGAATATAGCCTCCAAAATACCAATATTTTTATGCATATGAGGTAGCACAGTGGTTAGCACTCTTACCTCACACCAAGAAGGTTCTGGGTTTAAACTTCAGCCAATTGGGGCCTTTCTGTGGACTCTGCATGTTCTCCCCATGCCTGTGTGGGGTTCCTCTAGGTGTGCCAATTTTCTTCCACGGTCCAAAGACATACTGATTAAGTTAACTGGCTACTCTAAATTGCCTATAGATATGAATAGGAGTGTGAATGGCTGTCTGTCTCTCTGTATTAGCCCTACAATAGTTGGCCTGTCAGCTGGGATTAGCTCCAGCTTCCTCCGTGACCCTGATAGATAAACAATATAATGTATGTATGTATGGATGGATGGATCAAGGCATATGAGTAACCTTTAACCTTTTATGCTTTGTAATAGTTGTTGATCTGATGATCACAACAGGTTTACCACGACTTTAAATGTCTGAGGTGAATATTTGAAATGCAAAACATACTTTAGAGATGACTGACAATGATTAGCATGTACAAAAATGCAGTTTAATCTAATTGCGATGTTTTCAAAGAAGTGTATTTGCATAAAAATTGTGTTTAAATGGCCACTAAGCAATTAATTATGCTTTTTTCCTTTTCTTTAAGATTTTCCATTTTGTTTTGAAGGTAAATAGTGCTTAGTGTAAGATTTTGGAATATCATAAGATGTTGTAGCTCTCTATCATGCAACAGTTGTATCATGTATTAATTCTATAGATTCAGTGCTACCTATAGGTGTTAAAAAAAAAATTCAAAGGAATTATGAACCACATTTTTAGTAGGGGATAGCACGGTGGTGTAGTGGTTAGCACTGTTGCCTCACAGCAAGAAGGTTCTGGGTTTGAGCCCAGTGGCCGACAGGGGCCTTTCTGTGTGGAGTTTGCATGTTCTCCCCGTGTCTGCGTGGGTTTCCTCTGGGTGCTCTGGTTCCCCCCACAGTCCAAAGACATGCAGGGTTAGGTTAATTGGTGACTAAATTGACCATAGGTGTGAATGTGAATGCAAATGGTTGTTTGTCTATGTGTCAGCCCTGCGAGCCCAGGAGGTATTTGCCCATAGTCAACTGGGATTTTTTTTTATTATATATAATATATATATATATATATATATATATATATATATATATATATATATGAGACTTTTCCACCCCTGCTCAAAAAGCCTTGACAGGGCATGAATGTTTAGTCTGGCTAACGCAACTTCAAAGCTCTGCGAGCATTGGTCTGGCAAAGATATTAAGCCCAACCGTTTCCCAAAGTGCGTGGTTGACCCGCCTCCTTGAAATGCCTCAGTTTGCTACTGGTCGAAGCCAGAAAAGGCTGTGACGAAGCTTAAACCAATCACATCACTCTTTCCTCTGACGTATGTGACGCGACGGAAACTGCTTGAGTAACAGGAAGAAGGAGGAGAATAAATACCTCCAGGGCTGCTCTTTGCTCCGTTTTCAATGAGAACTTCCCGTTGAATGCTTTCAATACAGCATCTACCGCTGTGTCAAAGGCTTGCCGCTGCTCCATGTTCGTAATGTTTCTAGTGAATGAAGCGCTTCCGGCATGGATTCTGTAAACAATCTATGGCTTCCGGTCGCAGTTCTACTACGTCACTGCCTTGAACACGCCTCTACCCAGGGCCGTTGGAGATGCTCAAAGTTGATTGGCTCCCGATTTTTCGGGAGCTTGGAAGAGCTGGAGATAGCTTGCCTTGCCAGACTAAGTTCACAACAGGCCCCCGTGTTGCGTCACACTTAGGATGGGCGTGCCCAGGCTAATGAATGTTTGATGACTTGAAGTGAATGCTGACAAAGAGGACTTTAAATATATACATATTTGATTATGTAGCTAATTACTGTCAGCTATTAAATCCAAACAAAATCCAAAAAATAAACTCCTTTATACTGACCGATAATGTCCATACACGACATCTTGGAGTATTCACTTGTTACCTGTATCCTGCGTACAGATTATTTTAAAAGAAAAACAATGTGTCCCTGGCAGCTGCCATTTTACACTCTGAGGTTCAAATATCACACTCTGAATACAAATCATGCAAGAGAATCCGAGATTGTGACGTACCTTGCACACTACATAACTTACCGAGGCTGAGATCTAGTGGATACATCGCTTCTAAATTGTTGCAAACAACCCTAAAGATGCCCAAGTGTACTAGAGCCCAGGTTTTTTTTTTAAATTTTTAAAAAATTAGAAGTCTTTATTTGATGGCTCTGTGTAACTAAAGTTAACGGTGTACTAGTGTTTAAAGGTCATAGGCAAGGGTTGGAGGTGGAACGTAGAATATCAACTTTATTTTCTAGAAGAACGACCCAAAAAGCGAATTCAATCTTCCTGGTGTCTAATTGAGTATAGGTCATGGAAGTCCAAAACTTTTTGGGCAGTTTGTATGTGTGTTCACTGCTTCAGATGGGTTAAATGCAGAGGATGAATTTCACTGTGCTTGAAGTGTGCATGTGCAATGTTTCCCACACATTGACGAGACTATGGCGGCCCACCATAGTCTAATTTGGGCCGCCATAGTCTCAGTCCGCGCTCGCCCACACGCACGCACGGCGACACTGGCGCACCCGGTCTGACATTGTGTGTGTTGCCTATCTGAGACAGCGTGAGGAGACAACTCTGATTAGCTACATCCTGTCTGCATCTACATGTTAAGGTAAGTTTATACAACTTTATGTAGCCTGACACGATTGAGAAGGTGACATTTAGGCTACGCTATTGTGCTTTATAGGCGCATGGAGAGCGCATTGATAACACCCTCCAGGATTTCGCGATGTTGCCATTTGCAACTTCAACGCAAATTCAACCAATCCCCGAGAATTCAGGGCGGTGTTGCAATTATATCCAATCACTGCAACTTTCCTGCAAATTTGACCAATCGTTGGTGTCGTCTCGAGGTGATGCCGACAAACTACCTTCCACCTTACTTCCTCCGTTCAAGAGAAGCAGCATGTGCCGCGCAGTGTTGCCAGATTGGGCAGTTTCCCGCCCAATTGGGCGGTTTTAAGTGCATTTTGGCAGGTTTTGAACACATTTTGGGCTGTAAAACGTCAGCAGTATCTGGCAACATATTTTTTTACTTAATACAAGAAATTAATGGATGCCAACGTTTTTGCCAAAATGGTATTTTATTTTCCATTGTTTAGGCAGCTTCAGCATCATAACAGATTCTGTTCAAATTGTTTTTTTTCCCTTCTATGAAGCCTGAGCCATTTATTTTATTAGTTTATAATTGTTTAATTTAGTCTTTAGGAGAGACTGCCTGCACACAGTACGAGTATTAATTTTTTTTTCTTCCATGAAAGCTGAGGGATTTATATTATATTTTAAGGTAACTTCATGTTGTGCTGTGAGGTTCTCTGCACTTTAACTTTTGAACCAACAGGTGCATTTAGATAAGTAAATCCTATTTTTCTGCATTTTTTTGTAGTCCTGGTAATCTTTTATATTGGTAAAGTTGTTTATAGGACCATTTCTCAGTGTCTGTTTTTTTAATCAATAGTTTTTCAGTAATAACTTAATATTTAACATATCACTCAATTTTAAACAACCCCTGCAATTCAACCGGATACGCCCCCCCCAATGGGCTGCCCCCATAGTCTCCAAAATTTCTGTGGGAAACACTGATGTGACAAATAAAAGGTTTCTTCTTCTTCTTCAGTTAAAATATGACCATAAAATAATACATTGGGAGGAAATAATCAGTTATAAAGCCACAAAGGAACTCCAGCTGAGAAAATATTAAAGGTCATAGGCAATGGTCAGAGGTGAAACGTAGAATATCAACTTTGTCTAGAAGAACAACCCAAAAAGCGAATTCAATCTTCCTAGTGTCTAATTTGCACCCTAAAATTGAATAAAACAGTTAAAATATACTGGTTAGCCCAATTTCCAAAGGTTCGTTTACATCTCACTTATGCGCACTTTCACCGCCAGGGGGCCGTCGTCGTGATGTCGTTTAAGCCAAACAGACCAGGAGCAGTTCTGTGTTTACTTGCAAACTGAGCACACATATACGGACTTTGGTCGTGAGAGTTTGTGTAAAATGTCTGAAAGCGATAGCGATTTTGAAGTAGGAACTCTCCGAATTGAATATCGAGAGGTGAAACCATACATGTATGAACCTATGGCCGTTGCGAAGCAATCGGTGAATGTGGCTCGCTGGTTCAACTGTGCAGCTTCGGAATCGGACAGCGACTCGGCCGACTCTGATCGCGGTGACCCTGGACCTCAACAAGACTCGCACCCAAACGATTTATCCTGGTAGTTATAAATTCTTACTTTCGTTGTAATACTAAATAACAGCCCTTTTGAAGAATAATTAAACCACACGGGCACACGCACAATCCCTATAAGATAACATGGATTCGTTTATATTGCTAATAGTAATACAAGCATTATACTATTTATAGCCTCCTCTAAGCGAGGAAATATCCCTTTTGTCTCATTTCCACAATAATTGTACAGGATCTCTCAGGATTCTTGACTTGTCAATTGCAAGCAAAGGTAAAAATGTTTACCTCCAATCTTCTCCTTTTTGCTTGAGCGTTGCTGGTCCGTTTCTTCTTTGATTGCTTGATTTTGTGTTCGAATTTTGTCGGAACAGCATCAGGTTTGAGCCTTCTCTGTCCGACGCTGACACCTAAACTCTCCAACAGATGGGGAGTCTTCAAAAAGTGATCGGAGCACAGAGTGGCGTATTTAGCCGGCTGCCAACCCTCTCGCTTCACGTGCACAATCCACTCTCTCCGCCTCTTCTCCTCTCTCAGAAAAAGGTAAATACTTCTTCCTGAACCGGTCCCGTTGTTACAGTTCACTGCACAACAATAAGGCATGGTTTTTCTTTGGAAATTCCCGAACGCACGTCTGCACTCAAGCTGAACGGCAATGCAAATAAACGGAAGTGGACTCAACTCAAGCGATTTGTTTGCCATGAATGACATCACGCGCCAAGTGGTCACGAAAATCGCAGAGCAGAAATTCGCCGTGATCCGTGCTAACTTATTTTAATTATTACTTATTAACAATACTTCTTGGGACCAGAAGAAAATTAGAGGGTTTAACATATAAAGTTTCAAATGTGCATAAATTGAAAACCTTTGCCTGTGACCTTTAAGCTACGTCACAAACGGATATCTGGTTCCAGTGCAAATGAACACACACAGGGAAGCCTATTCTTAGCAATATTGTAAGTTTTAAAATGGATAAATTGTTATAAAGTTGTTTTTTAATTAAAATGTGCAGAGAGTGCATCAAGGTACTTGCCATGATCTGCAAGCAGTTTATTTTTTTAGGTTTTGTCTGGCTTTAAGCTTCAGCTCTAACCCATCAAGGCTGTAATTTTGTTTGATATGATATTATATACCAGATATTTAAATGGCACCATTACAAACCTAAAGTAAGGATTGAAGCATACCCATGTGGAATGTCTGAAATGCTTCCTGTATCATTTGAAGCTGATCCACAATTATGGCATTACCATTTTATTTCTGTTTTTTATACAATGTTGTTGACCATACCATATATTTATTGTTGCTAGTAGTTGCTCCCAAGTTAATTAAATAATCAATTAATCACTTGCTCGAGCAATCAATTGACTGATTAATTATCTTAAACACCTAATTAATGTGGCATCTCTGTCTTTACAAATAATTATTTGTGCTAGCAGCGCTAGTAATTTTCTTATTATCCTCCTAACGTTTTGTGTCACAGTCCGGTCCAGTCCATCCATGCCTGGGTTTGTGGGACTTCCATGCCAGCTCCAGGCCAGATCCGGGACAGGAATTCAGTCCTGCCCTGCTGAAGGCCATTTTCCTGAAGCGGCACTCCCACACCTGCTACCACTCCTCTCCCATCAGCCAGGGCCTTCTTAAGAACTGTTTGGAGCTACTCCAGTTGCCAGACTGTCTCTTGTAGACTTTCCTTGCCTCGCTACAACCCTTTGGTATTGTGGCTTCTTGATTCCCCCTGCCTGAATCGTTCCTTGTTTTTTGTCTAGTCTTTTGTCCATTTTTTTGCCCCGTTTTACCTGCTTGTTCCTTTGGATTGTGCTTTTGCTTCCTCTGCCTGGATTTCCCTTGTCCCCGTGTTCTTCAATTTTTGTTAAGATTTTTCTGTCCTGTTTTTGTCCCTGACCGTGCCTACCTGCTCCTCTGTGTTTTTGACCTCCTGGCCCGTTTTTTGGACCACTGATTTTTGCCTACTGTACCTCTGCCCTCTACTTCATTAAAGAAGCTTTTCTCTGTACACTGCCTGTCTCAAGTCTGCTCTTGGGTCCTCACTTCACCTCGGCTCGCCATTTCTGACAGTTTTGTAGGATGCTATTTCTCCCTCAGTTTTCAACCAATCATCACTAAATTTCACATGAAGAATACTGCTGAGCTGAGTTACGTTGCTATGACTTTTGGTGCTGATCCAGAACGATCCATAAAAAAAAATGGGCTTTTTTTTTTTAATATCACTTATTCTGTCAATTTTCATAATTTTTTTTCTTCAATTTTTTTTTCAATTTTGTTCAGGGCAGCAGGGCCTAACTTTCTCTCACTAAGCATTATTCTCTCTCTCTTACTGTTCTGGAGCTATAGGGTATGGTGATCAGATATCGCGATTTGTCTGGGACTGTCCCGGTTTCAAGCTGGGTGTCCTGAGTCCTGACAAATATCTGTAAAACACTGTCCCAGTTTTCAACATTTCACTAACAAATTGTCCTGGTTTTCACCACAATTAAAATAATAAACTTGTTTTCCGTGCTCACGTGTACATTTATCATGTTCTGTCCCACTCCTTGTTCCTGAACCCAATCAAAAAACAAACAATACACCATGCATCTGAATTCAACACTGATTTGTCTACATGTGTGTCAGTCAGTACGTTTACATGCACATCCAAATCGAGCTACTGTTGGTAATCGAGCAAAGGGTCCCAGCAGGGGTGCCAGAGAAATCCAATCCTACATACACAAGTGAAATCAGACTATTGTGCAAGGTGCATTGTGCACCCGAGCCACACGTGGCGCTACACACCCCATTGTGTTGGTACACTTCCGGTTGTCGTCATGAAGAGCTATAGTGTTGCCAGATACTGCTGACGTATTCCAGCCCAAACATGTTCAAATCCGCCAAAATGCACTTAAAACCCCCCAATCTGGCAACACTGGCAGTTCCGTGTTCAAACTGTTAGGCTTGCTCTAACAGACTGTATGGCTACAAACTGTCTGGCGCAGACCACTGTTTTGTAAGACAACTTATTTTGCACAATAATATTTTTCTAAAGTCCATTTTTTGCTTACAAAAAAATATTTTTTTTTGCTTACAATTTAACTTGTGTCTTAATAAACACACAAAGTTCAATTGTTTTGTTTTTATTGACATTCTTCAGATGTTGGACACACATTTTTATATATATATATATATATATATATATATATATATATATATATATATATATACACACATACACACACATACATACACACACACACACACACACATACAGTGACTTGTTTATGTACACAATTCACAGCTATGCAACAGCTGTACAGATGTATTTGGTGATACAGTAAGTGAGCTAAATTTTAACAGTGCAAACAATGCCATAAAAAGAAAAGATTCATGCCGTTATCATGATTCGTTGTCATGCCGACCGAGGCTGTTGTTTTTCCCGCTTTTGGTCTCGTCACTCGTCACTTCCGGAAGGGGCAGCGCTGAAGTAAGCGGCTTGACTCCGTAGCTCGATAGGGTATACATGCACTAAGTAGCTCGGCTACAATCGCATAATCTAGGTCGTGTAGCTCGATTGCGAGAAATCAAGTTCGGTTCAATTTCAGCCTAGCTAAGGTGTTTACATGCCATTTAGAGCTTCGATTTCAGTCGAGCAACTGCAGAAATTCAATTTTCTCTATGTGCATGTAAACGCACTGATTGTCTGTTGCTACAAAGCTTGTGGCTCGGTCTGATAGAATCTTTTAGTAACGGTTTGCTATCATGCCAAAGAGAAGGTCAGAAAAGCTCTCTAAAGACCTCCAGAAGACTAACCAGTTTCTTCGTGATGTAGCCAGCTACAAAAGTGCTGTGTTCTGCACACACTGCAAGTGCACATTTCCTGTCTCGCACAGTGGAAAAAACTATATAAAAGATTAAGACAAACATAACCGGTGGCTACAAGCGGGAAGTAGCACCATTGCGGCCTACTATAGTGGGGCAAACTCCAGGGACAGTGAACTGAAATAGGCTGCTCAGGAGGGGAGTTGAGCCTAACATCTGGTGTTCTTCTTAAAGATATCTTTCTTTAAATACTCTTTAGTAGTTTGTTTTTAGCAAGGTGCAATAGTGGTTTAATGTTTTGACGTTTTCATTTTTGTAAACTCACCATTTCTAAGTTGATCCTGTGAAACTTATGAGAGCAGCAATAAAATTCACTGTGACCAGCTGGTGACACTGTGTTGTGAGGATGCAAGTTAGTTATTTTATGGTATAAAAATTGTGGGAAAAAAATGGTTTTAGTTATTTACAGGCTATTCTAAAACATTTGTTCATTATTTTGTTGAAAAAAAAAATCCATCAGCCAATGCTTGTGCACACTTGCACTCAAGTTTTGAAAGGTATTCAAGTATCAATAAATGTTATATTACACAAGTGCAATCCTTGTGTTTACTATAGCATTATTATATAGTTTTCAAAAACGTTATGTTTTTGTGGATGATGTTGAAGGGTGTAGTCATTAGGTGTGCTAAGCACTGAAATGATTTTCCCCATCTTTATGAAAACGCCAATGGTGCAGGTATCAGCGCGTACATGTGCGCGTGCATGAACGTGTGGTATACTGAAGGGTCCCGATTTTAGTGTTTGAAAATGTGGTCACCCTACTATAGGGATCCAAAGATGGGAGTCCTAAATCCCAAAAGTCAAGTACTAGGAATTTATTTTGGATCTTCACCATACTTTCAAGAATCATTCCATATAGGGTCCAGAACTGACATACAAGGTTTAGTCCCGATCCGGATCACTGATCCGGAATGATCCATGAAAATCCGGATTTTACAAAATCAGCCATAACTTAGTCAATTTTCAAGACCGCTTCAATCTGTTGTTTTTTCAGCATTTCAGGGCTGAAACACAGCTCACTAAGCAACCAGTTATCTGTTACTGTCCTGGATCTAGAGGTGTCCATAATGGCTGCTGTCAGGATTAAAATACAGAAACTGGCCATATCTCGGAAAGTAATTAAGATATAATAACTTTACTTATTGAGTGCAAAATTCAGAAATTACAGATTCTGAATCTGTAAAGTTTTGCTTCTTGCTTGCCTAAAAGTAGTCTATTTACATCTCTCATTATCTCTAGCCGCTTTATCCTGTTCTACAGGGTCGCAGGCGAGCTGGAGCCTATCCCAGCTGACTACGGGCGAAAGGCGGGGTACACCCTGGACAAGTCGCCAGGTCATCACAGGGCTGACACAGACAACCATTCACACACTCATTCACTACAGGCATCTAAAGAGTTTATTATTAATTTAGGCTAGTGAAGCTAGCAAAGGACTGTCATAGCTACTTAATAGACTTAAAATTTGACTGTGCATGATAACTAATCCATCATTCTTTCATGAGAATAAAATGTGCATATGAAGCTCATCAACTGGCCTTGAATGTGACGTGACCTTGATTGACCATGCCCTTTAAATTTGACCTTGACAATCATCTTTAAGGTTTGGACTATATCTGACAAATATAGTGATATATTGCACTATATCACTATATTGTTATCAGCACATCATGAGATCCAACTCAAGGACACAAAATGATCTTCACCTTGATCTTCTATTAACAAAGGTCAGCTAACGCAAATTACTGTGACTTTAGTCACAGTTTTATTTATTTTTAGGATTCTAAATTAGAGTTATAAATAACAAATCATGCTATGAGAGGGTCCAGAGCCAATCTATATTTAAAATGGGAGGAGCTTGGTAATGCACATAGAAATGTCTAGATGCCATTTGATAGGTAAGTTTGTTCAGTCATCCACTGCAACTACGCAAATATTTGCATAGTGCAGAGAGATTATATGGCAGAGAGATTGAACTCTACCTAAAATATAACCACAAGGAGGCACAAGGGGTGCACAACAGTCAAATTTGTACACTGCAATATAAGGTCAGTACAAATTACTTCTTTATAAGTATTGTTTTAAATTTCTCTTGCCTACTATCCGTTCAAATGTGTAAATGGGGAAAAAACATCAAAAGACAGCATTTTTTTGCATTTAATTTATGGGTTGTTTTACAATCAGGGTACAAAGTTTGTGTCACAGGGGTCCAAAATTCAAATTGATTCAAACTGGTTCTTGTACCAGTTTTTAAGTGAAGGACAAGTTAAAGAACAGATTTCAGGTAATTTTTTGACATGTGTATGGTAGTTGTGTGTAATCTGCTATAAGATGGGAGAAACAAATGAAGTGATTCTCGGAGAGGACTTTTTTTTTTGACAATTCAGAATCCACTACTTCCATAGTGCTTTTAAATATAAGGCTGTAAGCTTTGTGTTAGTTGTCTCTAATATTTATGTCCCAATATTTTGACCACATTTTAGGATGAAAATAATCATTTTAGATGTGTTATTTTACATTGAAAAATTAGCCGTCTCGGAGAGGACTTTTTTTGACAATTACATACTAATTCGATCAAAATAGTCTGAAAACTTACTGGAATTCAACATTAAAACTTAACTATGTTTCCAATGATATGGAACCAAATATTTGTTTTATGGTATAAAGAATGATTTAAGTGCATCCCTTTTGGAGCTACCCGTGGTCAAAAAAAGCACTTTTTCTAAATGACACGAGTAATTTTGCTAAATGACATATTGCCATACATTCACCAAAAATAACGTCATCACCAAATTTTTTTTTTTGCATGGTAAATAGAGCTATCACAGGGCTACAATAAACAACCAAGTTTATTTAGTCAAGTCTTTTGATATTGAAGATAATAAGTGTTAAACGTGATTTTAGCTTGCGTACCCTGATTGTAAAACAACCCTTATACAAGTGCTGCTGTCAATACATATGAAGATGCTCTGCATTGTTACATGATAACTGAAACCTGCTCTCTACATCCAGAATGCTCAACATGGAATACACCGCACCTAATGAAGGCAGTGAAACAGCTTTTAAATATTCCTTGCAATACAATGTTTCATTAAACTCAAGGAATTTGACACCTCTGACTGAAATTGTAGCTGATTGTAACAAAAACGGACCCGTCCTTGTGCGTGTATACATGCAGGTCCTTGTCCTTGCACTTGCCCTCCCAGCAAACACAGTCCTGCTCTGGCTGATGGTAAAGAAAAGAAAGACTCTGTCACCCTCTGAGGTTTTAGGTCTCAACTTTGCCGTACTCGGTGTGCTGTTCTGCCTCAGCCTGCCACTGGATATCTACATTACAATCACTAAGGACCGTGTAGGACTACTTCAGAGCATTTCAAATGCCTTTGCCATCCTCAGTTACTTCGGCTGCCCACTCCTGCTGACCAGTTTGTGCTTAGAGCGTTATGTGGCTGTGGCACACCCTGTGCTCTTCATGAAGCTGGGGAAGTGGGAGTATCGTGCTGCATGTTCTGCCATCATCTGGTTTCTCACCTGTGTCGTGGCAGCAGCTGCCTTTTTCTACACTGTCTCTAGAATGGCCGTGGTGTTATCCCTCATTATTAATGTGCTGTTTTTAGCCATGCTGGCCTGTTTGTTGGGCATTATTTGGGTACTGTGTAAAAAGGGCCCAGGTGAAGGGGACCAAAATAATTCAGTTGTAAAAAGGCATGCTCTAAAGAATGTTCTAACAGTATTGTTGCCCTCAGCGATAACCTATTTTCCACTGCTGGGTTTAGCCCCTTTTCTGCTGATAATCCCAAGGCTCGTACAGAAAAGCACAAATACCCTTATCTGTATCTTTCTGATGATGGCTGCTGTTGTCCCTAATTTTGGAGTCTGCATTGGGTCCATCTTCTACATGGCCCGGCTGAAGCAAATGTTCTGTCACAGGAAGAATAAATCGGGAGACACAGCACAGACCACGACAGTCCAGAGAACCTAAACCCCACTTCAACTGCAGTCAAGTATGATTTCTTTTAATATTGTGTTTCATAGCCGATTACTTCTTGTTATTTTAATAGTGGTAATGAGAGTAAGACATGACTTCTGTACTTCAATAAAGTTCAAATACAAGATATAATCATATATATCAAAAAGCATGTGGCCACCTGACATATCACACCCATGTGTGTTTGAACATCTCATTCCAAAACCGTGATTACTGATATGGAGTTGGTCCTCCCTTTGTTGTAATAGCACCCTCCACCAGTGGTGTATTTACGTATGGGTGACATAGGCACCAACATCTTGATGAAGGCGGCATGTGGCACCTGCACAAAAAAAATTGAAATGGTGATATTTGCGTGATCAGTTTTCTATTGCACATTTGCATGTCATGTTAGTGATATCATGTCACCTTATAGGTCAGTTAACCTTGTCGGAGTGGGCGTCCTGATTCTAGTTTGTAAGCTAGGCAGGCTACTTCCTGGTCTCCCACTCAAAAGTAAGAGATGGGGAGGAGGCGGGGGTAGGTTGACCTAAAGACCTCAGGTCTCCCCACTGGAAGCCTGAGGTACCAGTAGGTGGAGCTGGGGGATCTAAATAGGACAACTCTAACTTTGTACAGTACTAATGTACTTGGTAAAATCAGAGAAGAAACATACAAAAAGATAAAGCAGCTATGTTATCTCTTCATTACATTATGCATGTAATGAAATAGGCTAGTATAACATTCAGGAGAAAAAGTAGTTTGGAATACTTTCTCCTTTTGATGTGAATAGCTCACTCTTAGACGAAATCTTAACAGAAGGGAAATGGACATTGTTACAGTAGCTTTCAAGTCCCGGACAATTATGAACTGGTCTTAACCTCAGGTTATTTCAATAACATTTTCCTAATATGTTAAATAGGGTGATGCAAGTTTTCTCTATGGTTAATATACTGCAGGCTACAGCAGGTTTTGTTTCTGTTTGGTGAAATGAGTGAGTGTGTGATGCAAGCAAGCAAACTGCAATTGTTTAGAAGTCGATTGTCAGATCAGAGATGAATGTATAGGCTTGCAATTGGCTCCAAAATTCAATCCACCTTCGCTTTGCGACTGATATATGACTGCGACTCAGAGTCGCAAGAAGCGACTTGGAAACAACATTGGAAATGACAAGATAATGTGTGTAGCCTGCAGCAAAATGATTACAAGTAACTAGCACATTATAGATTTTGGTTAACTTTCATTGAGGTGATATCATAAAGGCTTTCTGTGATTGTATTGACTAGGACCTGAGCTCAGAAAGGTGAATTTTACAGTACCATATGCTAACTTGCATTATGTCTATATTATGCTAATATTGTGCATCTTTTGTGATATAATGAGTCTTTTTGGGTGTCTTATGCATGTAATTATCGAAGGTTTTGTGGTTCATTTGGTTGCTATTCTGAAAGTTTGATCAATCGAGAAATGTATATTTAATGTATTTAGGGTGTCATTCATATACTATATTTCAATGCATATTCAGGGATACTTCTGAAATATTTTGGAACACGCTATGATTCTTGTTTTTGTATACACATATATAATGATTATTTGTGACTTGTTTCAGATGTCTGAATAAAAATTAGTGCCTTTTTTGGCTGGCAGAGTGGGATTTTTTTTTTTTTTGATAGGACAATGAAGAGGGTTTCACCCTGGGTGCCATACAAACTGGAACATTTCTACTTAGAACATACAAGCTAGAATAGACTTTCCAATTCATCCCAAAGTAAAGATATTTGGGCTAGTCCCCTTTAATGGCACAACATAAAAACATTCTTGACAACTGTTTGCTTTCAACTTTGTGGCAAATTTTGGGGTGGGCCCATATATATTGGTTTGATGGCCAGGTGTCAAACATATTTTATCCATATCAAGTAGTACGCATAATTACTCAGTGTATTATAGCATCAATAAATTGCTTCGCTTCTGCAAAGACTGTTAAACCTTTTCTTAAAATGAGTGAAATTATGCAAGTTACTACCTAAACAGATTAAGAAATTAGAAGTCAGGTGAGCAGTAATTAGGCATAAAACACTGGGCGTATTATACACACATTCACATACTCATTCAGTTATGTGAAAAAACAAGTACATCCCATGGAAATTGTAGACTTTTTCAACATATTTAAACAGGCAAACATTTCACTCTCTTTGATATAGTGCCTACAGATAAAGGTAATATACTTCAAGAAATGACACAAAATTGACATTTTATAGTCATGTACATAATTTTAATTAAAAAAAAAAAGTCAAAAAAGTAAGGACACCCTTACATTTATCACACTTTCAAGTCCATAAAATTAGAATCAGGTCTTCCAGATTAGGTGCCATTGATTAGAACCTCCTGCAGGTGGAGGTGCGTGTGGAACCCATTTTATTTAAACCTGACAGCTCGGGTTTGGTGTTCTCTTTGTTGTTGAAGTGTGTTGTGTTATCATGGCAAGATCTAAAGAGCTCTCTAAGGAGCTCAGGAAAAAAAGGTTGTGGATGCCTATGAATCTGGTAAAGGATTTCAAAACCTCTTTGTTATTAGAAATAAATCATTCCACTTTAAGGCAAATCATCTACAAATGGTGTTGATGTTAAACAACTGCCAATTGGTCTGGGACTGGCTGCCCCAGCAAATTCAGCCCAAGAGCAGACCATTTGATTCTAAAAGAAGTCTCCAAGGTCCCCAAAGTTTCGTCGCTGGATATGCAGGTAACTCTTGCAACTGTTGGTGTGAAAGCAGGGGCGGACTGGCAATCCGTGCATTTCTGGAAAAGTCCAGAACGGCTGTCCGGTCTACGGCCGTCGGCCCTGTTCAATAACCAAAATTTTCAGTCTATCAACTAACAGGTGGCGCCAAGACGATAATTTATCTGTCAATCATTATTCCATAGGCCTAAAAGCCAACAAAGAAGAGTAACGTTAGTGTCTGTCAACAGAAAGATGGCAAGCAGAAAACGTAAGGAAAAGGGTGGATGGGAAAAGTTAAAACAAAAAGTGAAGTCACTTGAAGATGCTTCAAAATGTAGAAAGCTCATAGAGCTTTTTGGCAGCAGTGCAACTGCAAGCAGCAGCAGTAATGTTCATGTCACGTTATCACCGAGCAAGACTGAGAACCAGGTTGACATCCAACCTGACCAACCACATGCTGATGATGATGGTCATGATGAGGGGCAGGCAGCTGAGGGAATTTCACCAGAGGGAGGTGGTACCGGTAAGTGACGACATAAAACCATAGCATAAAACAGGTTATGTAAAGGCCACTCATAGACCCCTCTCATAGTAGGCCAATCTTCTATTGACTGGATTTGCGGTGTGATGAGAAATATGTGGTTTATTGCTGTCAAAACAAACACGTAACTACCAAGCAAGCCAATTATAAATAGATAGGCAAGCACAAATGGCCGCGATTTCATATGTTCACCTCTGCATAATTCATGCAGATTAGGCTCTTTACGTTCAAGAGAACCAAAGCTCTAGCCTATCATTATTTATCTTTGTCTTCTCTTTCGTGGTGCGTGGTGGAATGTCTGTGGAATAAGCTACAAATGTTGTTTGAAGGATGATTGGTTGAATGGTATCATAACTAAATCACAGCAGCATTGCATTGTGCAATTTGTTAATAGCCTAATTTTAGATCTGTTTTCAGGCTTACCTACCAAAAAAATCAGCATAATATTAAAACTATAAAATGTGTCAAGCAGGCTAATTCTTACACAGAATAGACCTAAAAGGCTAAAAATGTAATTGGGATTTAGGAAAAACCTCCAAATCTGTTTTATTCTTCTTGTCTGTAGCCTAGGTATCAAATGCTATGTTTATCCAAAGTTTTGGCTGGTTTTTAAAAATAGAATTTTGAGGTATAAGTACAGGTTTAAAGGCTGTCATTCCAAATAATACCTTGAGGCCTTCATGTTAATGGCTACTGAAAAAGACATCTTCATGTCCCTGGATAGTGACTGTATCATTGACAGAGTGGCAGTAAACAGTCAGTGCGTTTACATGCACAGAGAAAATCGAATTTCTGCCGTTGCTCGACTGAAATCGAAGTTCTAAATGCCATGGAAACACCTTAGCTAGGCTGAAATTGAACCGAACTTGATTTCTCGTAATCGAGCTACACGACCTAGATTATGCGATTTTAGCCGAGCTACTTGGTGCATGTAAACCCTTTTGAGCTACGTAGTCGAGCTACTTACTTCAGCACTGCCCCTTCTGGAAGTGACGAGACCACAAGCGGGAAACACAACAGCCTCGGTCGGCATGACACTTCACCAGGAACACTTGTGTCTGGGCATGTACGCACCCATTTCCAATTAGTTGGCAAGTTATTAGCATGTTAGCAGGCTAACAGTTAATATGTTCACCATTACAGATCAACTTAGTGGCCATTTTATTAGGAACACTTCTGTTCGTACATACAAACACTTCTTGTGAACACGGAACTGATAACTTTGTTTATACTCTTGAATAGCTCTTCTTCATGACGACAACCAGAAGTGTACCAACACGATGGGGCCTGTAGCGCCACCTGTGGCTCGGGTGCACAATGTACCTCACACAATAGCTCGATTTCCTTGTGTGCATGTAGGATTGGATTTCTCTGGCACCCCTGCTGGGACCCTTAGCTCGATTACCGACAGTAGCTCGATTTGGATGTGCATGTAAACGCACTCCGTGACCTTCTGAGAACTTCTCCCTCAGCACTAATTGTACCAACCTTTAATAGCCAACATTCAGAATGACTGCTCAGTGTAATTATTGTTGGCAAAGTCAGTTACAAATATCAGTGATGCAGATTTTTTCTCTCTTTAAAATGCAAGCATAGTGACTGTAAAATAGCAGTATAAAAGACTATGTCTATGTTCATTTTTGTTTAGGAGATGCAAGTGATGTTTAGTTGTTCTTGAATATTAGGTGTTCTTGAGTTCTTGAATAAACAAATCATAAATAGTTCATCTGTGTGGGTTGTGTTATGACAGACAATATACCACTATAGCACTTTACTATAGCACTATAGTATACTATAGTATAGTGGGCCTATTTTGGGGGGGGGGGGGTGGGGGGGGTCCAGGACCGTTTTTTGGTCCCAGTCCGTCCCTGTGTGAAAGTGCATACATCTACAATCAGAAAGGAGATTAGACAAATTTGATCTGCATGGGAGGCGTATCAGGAAAAAGCCTTTGCTGTCCAAAATGAACATTAAAGCAAGATTAGTTTGCCAATGAACATGTAGGCAAAGACCAGGCCTTTTGGAATAATGTGCTCTGGACAGATGAATAAAAGGTAGCATAGTTTGGCCACAGTAGGAGTATACACGTGGTGCAGAACAAAGACGGCTTTTCAGGAGAACCTCCTTATACCAGCTGTGGTGGTGGAAATGTTCTGGTTTGGGGTTGCTTCACTGCCTCAGACTGTGAAGCTTGCATTCACTGATTCAGCTATGAATTCTGAATCCTTTCAAAGTGTGCTTGAAGATAATGTGAGGCCATCCGTTCAAAAGTTGACGTTGAACTGGCGGTCGACCTTTTAAACAAGATAATGATCCCAAGCATACTAGCAAATCCACCAAGGAATGGCTCAAACAGAAGAAATGGAGGGTGATGGAATGGCCTAGTCAAAGCCCAGATTTGAACCCTATTGAAATGTTGTGGGGAGACTTGAAAAGGGCAGTACATGCAAGAAAACCCTCAAACATCTTGCAGCTGAAGGACTTTTGCATAGAAGAGTTGTCAAGTTTCAGTAAGCCAATGTCCGAGACTGGTGAACAATTATGCAAAACGCCTACAAGAAGTTATTTCTGTTAAAGGGGGCAATACTAGCTTCTGAAGCCAAGGGTGTACTTATTTTCTCCACAAGAATATTACATCTGTTGATGCTTTTGCTGAATAAATGATTGAAAGGGCTAATTTTCCTTGTTTTGTTCAAGTATGTCACCTTTATCTGTAAGCACTGTATCAAAAGGGTGAAACATTTGCTTATTTAAATATGTTGAGAAGTCTAGTTTCCATGAAATGTACTTAGTCATGTGAAAAATCTCAATGCTTAAAAACCCAATTTTTTGTTTTTTGCTTGGGGTGTCAGCAGGAGCAGGCAGGACTCATAATGGGTCCACTTTTAATATATCTAAAGATGCAGTTCCAATATGAATAACCTAGGGCTGCAACAACTAATCAATGAAATCAATTTAAAAACTGGCAACGAACTTCATTATCAGTTAGTTGAACTGTTATGAAGCACATCGTGGCGCGTGCTACGTCACTTCATTAAAAACCCATTTGATTGAAATGGCGAAGCACAGAGAAACTCTTTACAGGGCACTACCATGCTGGACCCATGACATGCGTTGCATTTTTAATGCAAGTAATATTTATTTGTGGGAATGTAAGAAACAGTGGAGTTGTGCCCGAGTAACGTTGGCTTTATATTGGGCATTTGCCAGTCTCTTATTTCTCACAAAATAACAAGGGACAAAGAAACGCAGGTCATCGGTGTTTTGGTGTAATGGAATCAGTAAGGGACCATCTAAAAACTGCATGACATGGCAAAGTATGCAAGAGTCTACCAAGATTATTAGGAGTCTATTTCTCAGGATATCTAATGTACTGCAGTGTTATGATACAGTATTAATGTACTTTGATAATAGATTTTTAATAATGCACATCTTTAAATGAGTGATTAAAGTCTGATGTAAATTTACAGTGAAATCCCGACAGTATTCTGCTGTGTTAATGTTATACAGTATCATACTGTTAAGTGCAATGCAATCTGGGAGGAAAAAAAGGCGATTACAGTACTTTGAGTGCCATTATTTACAGGAATTTACTTTAAACTTTACTGTATACAGCTCAGCATCTTGGGAAGGTGAAAGAAAAGTGCAGGTTCAAAAATAACTGATGTACCAAGATCTTAATCTTGTAAAAGATGGTTTTGCAGCTTGCATTTTATTTTTGTTGATTTCAATCTTGGAGCACATCTGCCAGCCAGTCTCCGTCACCAAGGCACAGCCATGCTACAACCTGCTCAGCCTTTTGTCCAGAGCTGCATAGATACCTCAACCTCCTCGGAGTAAGTCACCATTTTTTTCCATTGTCCTTGAAATAACTGAGACTTTCTCCAACTGAATATTCTGTTACTTAGAACAGTTATATAACAGCCACTGAAAAGCTTAATATTTGCAGTATTCTAGCTAGCTTGTATTATGGGGACCACAATGGAAATAAGTTTAACTTTTTATCCCTGGCAATATCTACAGTATTTTTTTATACTCCTGTTTCTTTTGGATTATTTTGTTACGGTTATCATTTTATGTACTGTTATTGCCAAATCAAATAGCTAGCTAAAATTAGCACGTCAGCAATTTCTCAGTGTACAACATTAAAACAACTCTGCTTTTGCTGGAAGATTTTTGTTATACTGACTAATGTGGTGAGGAAGTAAGTCTAGTGCTTTGTTTTCCAGATTAGCAAAATTTAATTAGCTAAAATAAAACTGGCTAAATAAGTAAATGTTAGTTAACGTGAATGTTAACAAGCTAACAAATTGCAACTCTGGACACTTTAGACCAGGGGTCTTCAATCCTATCCACAAAGGGCTAGTGTGGCTGCAGGCTTTCATTCCAACCAAGCAGGAGCTACACCTGATTTTACTTGTTTAATCATTTCACCCTCGTCTCCAGTCAACAATCAAGTGAGCCTCCAATTTGGCTGTAATGAAAGCCTGCAGCTACACCGGCCCTTTGCAGATAGGATTGAAGACCCCTGCTTTAGACTAAGTTTCTATGAAAAAAGCCAAAGGAATGAGTGCATTTGTTAGTTGAAAAGCAGATGGTATCTATTTATTGTTGACAATAAAAATGGCTTTAAAAAAAACATTCAATACTTAATGAATGTTTGTTTTAATGGTTTTTTTTTACTGTTATCCTATTGTCTGATAGTACAATTTTTGTAATGTCTTATTAAAACAGTACTACTGGCCAAACATGTTTTCATATCAGACTAAATTTTAAAGTAATTGACTTGCCACACTTTGTCATATGAATACAATCAGATATTGATTTTTTTTTTTTTTTTTTTGCCATTCTAGAAACTCTTGTTTATAATCAGGGCTTTGAACCGGTTCAAGGAACGAAAACGAAAACCAGGAACTTTTTCTATTTCACATGGAACAGAAACGAAACCAGAAACTTTATTTTTTATGTTCCGGAACAGAAACGCTTATTAAAAATAATGCTAACCGGTTAATACCGGTTTTTATTTAATTCCTCAAAGTTTCCGTAGCCTACAAATATAAAAAAGTCATTCTTCTCCTGCGCAAGTTTCTGTGACCCGCTGGGGTTCACTTCCTGTGTGACGTTCGCTGACTGAATGGAGAGAGCGGGAGGGTGGACTACTATCACGTCTCCACATCTTAAATAAGAGGTAAATATTGCAGTATATCGTTATTCAAAAATGTCAAACACGATATCAATATATTTGTCCACGTTAATGAGAGGCTCACGAACATTAAATGACGTTAACCTCTGTTAGCCTATCAATGCATAGGGCCTGACTAGCCTTTGGTAACACACTAAACGAATTATCTTTCATTTTTGGCACTTTTTGTTTGTGTAGATGGGAAGACATACTGAGAATTCAAATCGCCAACATTTGAAATAATAATTTTGAATTATTTCTTGTCTTATTTAATGAAGGTTGTAATAGAATTAGCCTACATTTGGCTTAAGCTGGATGAGACAGAGACATAATTTTATAGCCATTTGTTAAACAGCTGACAGGGAACGTAATTAACCGTTCCGGGAACGAATTTTTTTTTGCTCTAACCGGTTCGGGAACGTCTATTTAATGGTGGAACCCAAAACCAGAAACGTTAAAATTCCATTTCTGTTCGGAACGAATCAATAGGAAAAAAATTCTGGTTCAAAGCCCTGTTTATAATCTGTAATCTTTTTTCAGGTCTCGTGACAGACTAACAAGCATAGAAAAAGGAGGTTCCTTCACACCACCTCTGTTCTGGGGCTTGCTGTGGTCTTCTCCTCCTATGGTTTCAATCTTCGGTTTCAATCTTCAGTATCAATATGATGCAACGTGCACACATTCATTCAGCAGTAGGAGCTTTTTCCACACATTGTACCACACAGCTTGACATAATTGACTCTTCCATACATCATTGTCCAATAGCCTAATGATAACCACTGCTGCCTCGGACACAAAAACAGCAACAATACATGTTCCTGCTGCCTCTAATATTGTTATGGCTGATACTATTTCCTTTCGGTCACATTCTTCTTTTTAACTTGATCAGTGGTGTGAATTGATGCATACCGACTTGGCGAAATGTGACTATCACATGGCTCAATATTCTGGATCCATTACTTTGTACTGAACAGGTTCTTGCTTGATATGCCACATTCATAGAGGGGCACAAAAGCATGCCATGAGAGTGCAGAGCAAGAAGAGTGGGAAGATGGTCAGAAAGAAGGCAACATCAGTGAATCTGCATGTATGCACACTCAAGGTCAGTAACTTCAAATGGGACTTTGTCTGATCTTTCATACCCACACCCCCTCACCCAGCCACTTATTCAAACATGGGTTCACTTATTGACTCCCTCACTCGGTGACTAAACCCAGTGTCTTCTTTTTTTCAAATTGTTGGAATTCAAGTTTTACCTTGTTCAGTAAAATAGAAACTGCATAATTGTTGCGTTCACTTCCCTGCTGCAATACTCATGCAAACTAGACTGCTGCTGTTCTGCAGCAGGTTAATTAAAAACAGCTAGTTTGATGGGTTTTTTTTTTTTTTTCAAAAAAACAAATTTACTGCAAGTTACCAAATATTGTATGCACGGTCATTAAAATTAAAATTTCTAACACTTTTGAAAGTATGAAGCAAACAAAGAACAGGTAGGGAGTTAAGATTTATTCAGGTTTAGCGTGTTGCACTTTTTTTAAATTTCAATAAATGAGAAGGACCTGCATAATGAATATTGTCCATTTTTAATATATATTAACTGAGTTTTGTTGGTAATTACTGTATATTTACAGTATGTAAGCTGTATTTGAATCTACAGTATTGTAGATTCAAGTACAGCTTGCATACTTGTGAATTTACAAGACTACAGGAAGAACTGCACATTTATTTCTAGTTAAACACTAATTCTAAAATACAGTACTTTGCACGCAAAGCTGTGGTCAGTTAATTACTGTAAATTCAGTGAAAAGTTTTACAGTACATGGTGCCCCCTAAACCCCAGGGTTAGTCTTAGCAGCTACAATAAAATACTGCTTTTAAAATGTTTCATTGCTAGCTTTTTTCTGCAGTCAAACAAATTAAGCAAATTTTGATTCCCATTATATGCCATTCTTTCTCTCACAAACCAATAATCAAAACTCAATTTTAGTACAAATACAGGGCTGGCTGATTATAGAAAATCACACGCACTGATTATCAAGAAATACTCTGAATTTCTCAATCATCTTGAGGGATTTGGTAAAATGGTTGCCAGTTGCTTTGTCACCAAGTGAGGAAGAATTATGAAAAAATGGTGTTCCTAAAAGCACTAAGTGCTACAAAGTTTGGTCTAAAACTATTCAAAGGTAAGGTGGAATTGTGATTTTTATTTTATCTATTTCAAAACTGTTTTGTGAGTCGGCAGAGGTAACAAGTCTGCGCCGCACCTTTATTACATTTGTATGTCGCTTTTAAAGTTTGAAATTATTTTTTAATAAGTGTTGTTTTTTTTTTTTAAATCGCCTGCATATTTATACTAAACCAGTGGTTCTCAAACTGGGGGGACATGGACACTTGGCGAGTGGGGCGTGTGGTCACAGACAGCTCTGTGGCAAATGCAAGGGGCTGGTTTACAGTTGCACCAATAAATAACTAATGTTTTCATCTTCAGTCCAGCCAATGAAAATGGGGTTATTTAAAATCTCAGCAAGGAACTTTTATAGATACACCAAGTACATAAGAGATCACGGACATCGGAAACACCACTGTGCAATCAAGTTGAGCTCGTACCACTGCAGCTTTCAAATAGACTTTCAGCCCTATTTTCTTGCTTTAAAACTCCATTTAAATCCAATCTTTCTTTCTTGTCAACTTTCTCCTTTGCCTACTTATCAACCTACCCTTTCTCCTACTTTTTTCTCTCCTTCCTCCACCTTTTTTCTTCGATTAAAAATTAAGGTCCAACACATGTCAATTAATTATATTTTAACTTCATTACATTAAGCACAGTTTGTAGATTGCTCATTTTAGCGGAGCTAAGTCTGGTGTGTGGTAAGGTGCTAGCATTCTTAGCTGAGCAAGTCCCTTTGCTATGTTCATACTTGCAGTATAAATCTTTTATTGGGCTAATAGACAATATGGACAAATTTCTAATTCATGAAAAAAAGAGCTGGTCCCACTGATGCACCAGTTCCCCCCCCCAAAAAAAAAAAACTCGACATATGACAAGTTTTTACAATACAGTTTTCCTGTTCCTGGCACACTGGAACCATGTCAGCAATGTGTGTGTGGAGGTGCTTGCCAATGACTGCATGAAACCGTGCAAATTAAAGAGGCATTTGGACACCAAGCACCCTGACTAGGGTGCATCAGTTGCCCTCACTTTCATAAAATCTGATGCATTTTTGTTTGGGTATTCCTTTTCACCAATGAAGACATCCTGTAAAATTTTTTGACCATATTCAAAAGTCTAATGGTGGCACCATGAGGTTCATTTTTTGCCAAAAAACGCTTTATGTTTTCGCATAAGGTTTGAATCACAAAGTTGGACTCCATTGACTGATTTCTTGTGACCCAGAGATCATGTTAAGAACCTTTGCAAGGGATTGAGAAGCATTAATGTGATTCATAATACATTTGTATTGTTTAAAAGTAGTTGAACAATGATTCAATGAACAGCTAAAACTCAAATGTGCTTGAGAATATATTTAGAATTTACTAAAAATGTGTATTTAAGATATTTGGTATATTCTATAAAGGTGCCATAATGTTTTATGAAAAGTGATCGAAATCTTGTCATAAGTCATAAAATAGTAGCTTTTTCCATAACTTTGAGCTCCTGGTGCCACCATTATATTTTGACAAAATTCAAAAGTTTTTCACCTAGTGTGTTTTTACCAAAAGGAACATAAAAACAAAAATGCATCATGATCGGAGGAACTTTTCATTTTTAGGGGGCAACTGATGCACCCTAACATGAGACAAACCGGTGGATTATTTCAAAAGAGAGCATGATGCCCTTCATCTACAAAAGTCCACCATAACCAAACATACCACCATGTCTAGTCAGTGTCTCGAAGCTTCATATATGGTCTCCCAAAGAATAGCTAAACTTGAAGCCACATACTATAGCTGAGACACTGACTTGCCTGCAGCACAGGATATTTGCAGAATAATGCTGGGGGAAAGCGCCGCTGCTAAACTTCGTGACATTCTACTATCCAGTGACCCTGTAGCTTGCAGGATCTCTGATTTGGCCAGTGATGTTAAGGAGCAATTGCTACAACTAGTTAGACAGAGTCCTTACTATGCATTGCAGTTAGATGAATCGACTGATATTGCTGGGCAGGCTCAGGTGCTTACCTATGTAAGGTTTGTGAAAGACCAGGGGATTGAAGAGGATGTTCTGCTTTGTCTTCCTTTTCACACCTGTACAACTGGGGAAGTAATCTTTCATCTTATTGACTTGTTTGTCAAAAATGCAGACTTGGTCTGGGAGAAGTGTTGGTATTTGTACCAATGGGGCACAGTCAATGGTCAATGACAGGACGTGAGAATGGCCTACTGACACACCTTCAACGGGTAGCTTCGTTAGCAAGATGGACTCATTGCATGATCCATCGCGAGGCACTTGCAGCTAAAAAATGCTACCGCTCTTCCAGTCTGTGCTTCAACAGGCAGTTCAGATGATAAATTACATTAAGTCACGTCCATTGAACCCAGTTATTCAGGGTTCTGTCAGGAAATGGGTTCTGGGCATGAACAGCTGCTCTTGCACAGAGGTTTGCTGGCTTTCCAGAGGGAGTGTTACAGTGCTTGTATGAGCTGCGAGAACAGTTGAAGTTGTTTTTGACCGAAAACAATTCAGAACTAGCCAAGCACCTCCATGATTCCCTGTGGCTAGCTTCCTTGTCGTATTTGGTCAACATATCTGACAGACTGAATAGTTTGAATCTGTCTTTGCAAGGCTGAGATTCCAATGTGTTGGTCCTTGCTGACAGTGGATGCTTTCATCCAAAAACTTGTCCTCTGGCATGACTGCATAATTGTCAGAAATTGTGACATGTTCCCCAGCCTTGCAGACTTCATCACTGAGGCACGTGGCAGTGATTTCTCTTCTATTTTTCAAATCAGCTGCAGATCACCTGTCTGGGCTTAAACAGCAGTTAGTTTCTTATTTCAAGGAGAACTACCGGTCATTTTCATGGGTTTGGGACCCATTTGTTTGCACCACAAACAATTTGTCACTGCAAATGCAAGAGTAGCTTATTGAGCTGAAGTGTGACAGCAGGTTGAAGCTCCTTTTTAGCACCTGTTCTCATATCCTTCTGGGTAACACCAATGCAGGAGGACCCCCAGCTCTGTGACGTTGCCTTAAAAATTGTCCTACCTTTTGCGTCAACATACTTGTGTGAGGCAGGCTTTTCAAAACTGACCGCGCTCAAAATGAAGTACCGCAATCGCACACAGATTTAGGATGACCTGAGGCTGTGTTTAAAGCCCCGTCTACACGATCATACATTTGTCCATGGACATCGTCATACAAATGTATAATCGTGTGGACGGTTTTCCCAACAAACTTGAACAACGTCATACTTGTATGACGTTGGATGATGATGTTCAAATTTTTAGAATCGTGTTTCTACTTTCCAACAAATGTTCACAACATCTTACAACATTTTGGGTCATCCACCAATCAGATTGTTAATTCGGGTCATGTGATCTACACTGCCCGTCATGTGACATACAAAATGTATGATCGTGTGGACAGAAATCCACAACATGATCATACAAACTTGAGCATCATACATTTGTATGATAATGTTTTGGACAAATGTATGATCGTGTAGACGGGGCTTTACTAAAATTGAGCTGAGAATTCAAGAACTCTGCCAAACAAAGCAGGCTCATGTGTCACATTGAGACATTCGTTAACACTACCTCCAGTACTCCAGTAGTGTTTATTCATGTGTGTTAGCAACTTTACAGAAAAATGTACAGACAGGTTTTCATGAATTTTACTAGATGCGTGTCTTGGCCCAATGAATTACTTAAATTTTGGATGTGATCCGGAACCGCATTTGGATCCAGAAGTTTTTAAAAGGATATAGGGCAAAATTGAACATTTTCAGTCTCGGACTGTTTAACATTGTAATAATACACAACAATAAACAGCCTAATAGAAAGCTATCCTTTTCGGGGGGGCTCAAAGTACACTTGCTACAGTCGGGGGGGGGCCAGATTGCAAATGTTTGAGAACCCCTATACTAAACCACTTTATCTGCCTCAGGTTCAGTAAATATCAGTGAATAATAACCTTGACTGTGTCTCGGTCATTATTCACCAATATTCACTTAGCCTTCAGTGAACAATTAATTATAGGAGGTAAAAACATTTAAAACCAAATGCACCGAGTCTTTTGTTCCTACTAAATACAATGAAGATTTTTAAAAACTTAGGTTTTTTTTTATTTTAATTTAAGAGAAATAAGATTCAATAACTTTTTGATTGAGACTCACATGTAAAATGATAGTATGAGAATACTGTATAATTGCTACAAACTACAGCAAATAGATTTTAAAATTGCACACATTTTAAATATTGTATTTTTAAGAATATATCATTTGCCATTCTGAAATTGTCTGCTTGGTATTTGAACAAATGAGGGCTTGAAATACAGAACAGTTGTAGAAAGTGTGGTAAGTGATTCAAAAAAAAAAGCATTGAACAGAAAGATGTCGGTGTACATAGTTACCTTGCATTAGTCCGAGTGTCTCATTTGGTTGACGTGAGCACTTGGTAATATTATGGTAAAAGATGATCTAAAATGTCAGTAATTGTTCGTGAAATGTTGTTTAATCCTAGTTAAGAAATATGGAACACATTTTGTGACAAGAGAAAAATTAAAATGTAAAGTATGAAAGTTAGTTAAACATGGAATAATTGCTTAAAATGTCAGTTAACTTAAATTTGAGCTGAAATAATTTAATTCAATGTGTTTAATTACTTATTGTCAGTTATATATATTCCATGATTGCTAACCACTGTGCTGCCTCACACGATATACCAATGTTGCCTCACAACAAGGAGGTTCTGGGTTCGAACCTACTGGTCGACTGGGGCTTTTCTGTGTGGTGCCTGTGTGGGTTTCCTCCAGGTGCTCCAGTGTCCAGAGACTTGTGGATTAGGTCAACGGGCTATTCTAAATTGCCCCCCCCCCCCCCCCCAAGTATGAATGTGTGAATGGTGGCTTGCCCTGCCATAAATTGGTGACCTGCCCAGGGTGAACCCCATCTCACACCTGAAGTCAGCTGAAATTGGCTCCAGCTTCCCACACAACCCTGATGGATAAGCAGTATGGATGATTGATGGGTAGATTGTGCACCATGAAATGATTAAATCTGTCAATGCTATCAATCAAAGTTGGTGGATGGGATCTAATATCTGATCTACTCAAATCAATTGTTTTCTAAAGTGAACAGGTTGCTATGGTGATTGCCTTATTTCCATCCATCCATTATCTGTAGCCGCTTATCCTGTTCTACAGGGTCGCAGACAAGCCGGAGCCAGGTCATCCCAGCTGATTATGGGCGAGAGACAGGGTACACACTGGACAAGTCACCAAGTTATCGCAGGGCTGCCACAGAACCATTCACATTCACACCTACGGTCAATTCAGAGCCACCAATTAACCTAACCTGCATGTCTTTGGACTGTGGGGGAAACCGGAGCACCCGGAGGAAACCCACGCAGACACGGGGAGAACATGCAAACTCCACACAAAGGCCCTCGCTGGCCGCTGGGCTCGAACCCAGAACCTTCTTGCTGTGAGGCGACAGCGCTAACCACTACACCACCGTGCTGCCCTTGGCTTATTTCGAGCTTTTTTTTTAACACCAGAGATGTTATGAGTAGGCACACTGAAATGTGTGAAACCTTGCACATGTTAATGAACACATTACACAAGTTTCATTTTTAGAAATGGCTTCATTCAGCAACACTAATTCTTCAACTAGCTTTCAGAAATGATTGACACTGTCTACGTGTCTGTGTGTAGTCTGGACATTAGAATAGCTGGTCATGACTTTCTGTGCAGTTGAATGATCCTTGGTCCAAATGATCTGAGTTTAATCAAGTAGTACCAGATAAACTTTTGTGTAAAGGTAAATTGCACTCAGCCGAGGTATGAGAGACAATCCCTAAAAGAGTTGGGTTAGAACAGAAAATATTCTTACCTTAACGCAGAGCTTCTTTGAAGAGATGTCCAGGGGATGTTTTTATTCATTGAAGTCTTCAGATCAATCAACAGACTTGAAACTAAGCTTCATTTTTGAATGAATCACCCTTAAAGGGTTTTGCTTTATTAAAAGTATAAAGCAATTAGTATAATGTTTGGTACGAAATGGTTACAACGAACAATTTTATCACCAGTAAACCTGTGATAAACAGCACAATATTTGAGATCAAATAAAAGATTGACCAGAGAAACTGTCAGCAAAAAGGTTTCTATATAATGCCTTAAACTGCAGGTTACAAGAACTTGAAAGCGTCCCAACCCTGCTGGGGTTTTCCTTTAGTCTTTTACTGCGATAAAGTTGGAAATGTATTCAAACTTCCCGGATCTATAACTCAAATGAAACGTTGAAACACAATAAACGCCACTTTCCTATTATACCACGGAAGACAACGAGCTACAAACTAATTTTAATCTAAACGAGGCGTTCTCCAAGCTGGACCAATAACTCTGGTCTCAGCCAGCTGTGAGAAGTGCGCAGGGACTGTCTAAAAAGTGCAAGACCGAAAAGAGATGCGAGGAAAATATTCAATAACTTCACTCTTATTCGTTGTGTCACTAAAGTCACTGCACACATCAACAGTCTCCCGCTGTTTATACTACAACAGTTATTTTAGAAAAATGTGCTTTTGCATAATGTCGGGGAATTTTTATTGGGAAAAATATTCAATAACTTTACTGACCAGGAATTTTGCATACAACATGACCAGTAGCATCCAGATATAAGGTCAGTGGGGTTTTCTTTCTCAGGTGTTGCACAACTGTGCTTATTCTTGTTTCAGTATACATATATAAACCAAAGGGGTCAATTTGAAAGTGCAGGAGCGTAGCTGGGGGTCCTGGGGTGCCTGTGACACCCCCACCCCCGTCAGACCTAGGGGTGTGCAAAATAATCGTCATGACAATGCATCGCGATACTAACTTTCACGATATACTGCATCGATTCTTGACGCCAAATATCGATTATTAATTTTAAAAAATGAATAAATAAAATTGTATGAATGGTTGGCGAACATCAGCCAAAAACAAGTAGAATACAACTTCCAGTCCTGTAGATGTCGCCGTGGAGTTTTTGACGCCCGCTGCCTTCATGCCAGTGCCATTTCCGGCGGCGGGCTACTGCGACCTAGACATTCTGCATAGACATCATATGCGACTGCGACTCTGTTTACAAATCTCGCTGGAACAGCGCGCACAACATGCTTGAGCGCTTTTTAGAGCAACAGCCTGCCATCCATGCTGCACTCCTGTCTGCAGAAATACATAAATCTGAGAAGGACATCTGCACACTCGCCGAGTCTGACATAACTGCTGCGGTACTACAACATGCTAAAAGAAATATGCTAAGTGAGTGTATTGTTTCTTAATTTGAGGATGCGCCACAAACTATAAATGCATAAGGCATTTAAATATAATGTAACAAATAATATGATGATAATTTAATGTACTGAGTAATATAGTATATATATTTTGATATTTATTATTGCCTTGTCCTCCCATACTGCAGGTGCTGCAAAGAAATTGAAAACTGCTGCTATTAGTTTTCTTTTATTATTTTTAGTTTTATAAATCCTATGCACTTTTTGTCATTAGTGTGTCCACTTGTTAAGTATGGAAACAGTAATATTTGTTTTAATGGCAACTACCTCCAAAGTCGTTTCAATAAATTCAGTTATGAACTGAGTTACTCTGAGTTATGCATCAATTGGAGACACTATACAGATCGTACACAGCCACTGGTAATTATGCTCTATTTTTATTTTTTTTTTACATTTTCACTGAAGTATGTTGAATATATCGCAATGCATCGCAATAATTCAAGAATCGTGATGCATCGTGATAGTATCGCATCATAGCATGTGAATCGTGATTCGAATTGAATCGTGACTTCTTTGCCAATACCCACTCCTAGTCAGACCATACTTTTTTTTTTTCAATAGCCACATAAGAATATTAGAAAAGTGGCCACTGACTTTTTTCTAACTTTTTTTTTAACTAGATTGTCACCTCAGCCTCATTAGGGTTTCTATAACCTTGTATAGACTTCCTGTGGTTTGGGAACAAAAATCCAGTTCTGCACAAGCGCAACATGATCGCACTAGAAAGCATAGTCAAGCTGCCAGTGTACCTGCAGTCTTTTTAGTTGCGAATTACAACTTGTTTTTAATAATTCACCATGTCAAAACAAGCGCAACTTTCCTCTTTTCGACATGAAGAGAAGTAAGCAATTTTTTTCCCATCAAAGTTGCAGTTTGTTGCTTCAAAGCTACGTAAGTTTGTGTGCTGCTTCTAGAACACATCAAGAAAACGTGGAAGAAACCACAATAATGGAAGAGCTGGTTTCTAAGCTACCTAAAACTAGCAATGGTAATTATTTTTTGTTGCATTTTTTCATAGTTCTATTTGAGTACGAAGTCAATTTATGATAAAACACTCAAAACAGGATGCATCATCGCCTTCGGCAGACCAAGAAACGCCAGCCCAAGCGGCAGCTGCCAGTGAGTGAGCTTGGTTTGCTTATGCTATAGTCACTGTTTGGTTTGATAGAATTAACCCAAAACATTAGTATGGTCAGTAAGCTCAACCATTCTTTTTGGTCGATGTAGGCTTTCATGATTTTGCCAAATGAAATCTTGAAGATTATGAAGCACCTACCACTCTTAGCAGTGTTCCATAGCTTGTCGAGTACCTGCAAAAGGCTGCTGCAGCTATCTCACACGGCTGTGTTATGGAAACGTTTTACGTTAGATACAGGACGCCCTCCTTTCTACACCATCCATAGTTTTAAGAGCATTTTTTGAGAGGCATTGCAGGGGCTTCAAAGTTTGGGAGAATAGCAGGGTACAAATTTACAGCAGGGTGCAAAATGGTAAAATGTCTGCCAGCGGCAGACATAATGCACGCAAAGCGTGCAGGGATAGATAGATAGATAGATAGATAGATAGATAGATAGATAGATAGATAGATGCAAGTACGAATTTTTCATGGGGCAGGATGGTTTGGAACAGGCCATCTAAAATTGGGATAACATTTACCCGGGACGGGTATTTGAGGCGGGTCGTCTAGCTTAAGCTTGATTAGCGTTGTTACGCACGCCAGTGTTTCCCACAGAAATTTTAGAGACTATGGGGGCAAGCCATGGGGGAGGCGCGGGGGTTGTTTAAAATTGAGTGATATGTTAAATATTTAGTTATTACTGAAACTATTGATTAAAAAAAACAAAGACACTGAGAAATGGTCCTATAAACAACTTTACCAATATAAAAGATTACCAGGACTACAAAAATGCAGAATAGGCTTTACTTATCCAAATGCACCTGTTGGTTCAAAAGTTAAAGTGCATAGAACCTCACAGCACAACATGAAGTTACCTTAAAATATAATATAAATGCCTCAGCTTTCATGTAAGAAAAAAAACTATTAATACTAGTACTGTGTGCAGGCAGTCTCTCCTGAAGACTAAATTAAACAATAATTATAAACTAATAAAATAAATGGCTCAGGCTTCATAGAAGAAAAAAAAACAATTTGAACAGAATCTCACAGTATGATGCTGAAGCTGCCTAAACAATGGAAAATAAAATACCATTTTGGCAAAAACGTTGGCATCCATTAATTTCTTGTATTAAGTAAAAAAAATATGTTGCCAGATACTGCTGACGTTTTACAGCCCAAAATATGTTCAAAACCCGCCAAAATGCACTTAAAACTGCCCAAATTGGGCGGGAAACCGCCCAATCTGGCAACACAGGCGGCAATAATGGCTGCACTCATGTCGAGGATGTAAACGCAGTTGACGCGGCAACAGACATACATGACATAGTGGATGTAATTTACGTTCACAACTTTTTTTGCTGCCAGAAATATTTAATATTAAATTTTGTGACTCGACTGACAATAGCCGGCGGCATAACAAGTCATAGCCAGCGATTTGCCGTCGGTGACCGGCTACTTTTGAGACCGCTGGCATTGTACTCATTTTCACCATCTTTATTTTAATGGCAATTTTGAACATTTCACCGATAGGCTGATTTGGCCTAATCATTGTCTGACATCTCAACAGCTCGTAACATGAAATGAAAGAATGATGCAAAGGCCGCATTATTTTCTCAAATGTATTCAATGTTTTTGTTTTTTGTCCCCCCCATTTGCAAACCTGCAGGTATGTACTCAGGCTGCCAGTCAGTGTGGACCCCCCCCCCAAAAAAAAAAAAATTATCCTAGCTATGCCCCTAGAGAGAGAGAGAGAGAGGGAGGGAGAGTGTACACCTAGGCATCTTGTGAAATCTGAAGTCACATTCCTTCATGATATTTTGAGTGAGGTACATCTCCATGAAAACCTCATGGGTTTTTTGTTTTGTTTTTTTCCGAACCTCTGAATTAATCACTAAGAATATTTTTATTCAGACTTTGGGTTATTTTTCCTGAAATCAGTTCAGCATTGGGTTTTTTTTTTAAAGGCTCCAGTTTGCCTGCGACCCTGTAGAGCAGGATAAAGCGGCTAGAGATAATGAGATGAGATAACCAACAGGTGACTGTGTGCAGTGATTTTGGTAACACTACAGTGAATAAGGGTGAAGTTATTGAATATTTTTGTAGCATCTCTTTCCGGTCTTGCACTTTTTAGACGGTTCCTGCCCACGTCTCACAGTCAGCTGTACAGAGACATCAGTGTTATTTATCCAGCTCTGAGAATGACTGACTCAGTTAGATTAGAATTAGGTTGTAGCTCGTTGTCTACCTTGGTACAGTGTGTGTGTGTATATCTCATATCATTATCTGTAGCCACTTTATCCTGTTCTACAGGGTCGCAGGCGAGCTGGAGCCTATCCCAGCTGACTACGGGCGAAAGGCGGGGTACACCCTGGACAAGTTGCCAGGTCATCACAGGGCTGACACATAGACACAGACAACCATTCACACTCACATTCACACCTACGGTCAATTTAGAGTCACCAGTTAGCCTAACCTGCATGTCTTTGGACTGTGGGGGAAACCGGAGCACCCGGAGGAAACCCACGCGGACACGGGGAGAACATGCAAACTCCGCACAGAAAGGCCCTCGCCAGCCACGGGGCTTGAACCCAGAACCTTCTTGCTGTGAGGCGACAGCGCTAACCACTACACCACCGTGCCGCCCTTATAAGTTAATGAGCTGAGCAAAAATTAAACCATAAACCACAGAACACCACTATGACCTCAGCAAGTGTCTACAAAAAGAAGGGAAGCATTCAAATTTTCTTTAACATCTGCTACAAGGCAGGCTAAATAGGTTTCTTCTTATGCAAGGCATGCTAAATGTGTTTCTTTACCCATAATCCCTTAGGTTGCTTACAAATCCAAGACACACTTTTTCTCTCTGGTCAGCCTAAACTGCAGGTGTAGGGGAATTTGCCCACTCTATACAAGTTTCAGTACAAGTCACAAAGTTCATCAAACGCAGTTGAGCACAATGCTTTGTTTTTTTTCCAGTCGATTCCTGAGCTTCTGCTGCTTCACCTTGTATAGTGAAGGCTACATCAGGGGGCAGAGCCTTTTCTTACAAAGCCCCACAGTTATGGAACAGCCTTCCAAGTAGTGCTCGGGAATCAGACACAGTCTCAGCATTTAAGTCTAAGCTGAAAACGTGTTTAGTCAGGCCTTTTGTTAATACCGTAGTGTTTGAGGTAAAGGAGTAGATCTGGAGGGTCCTCAGACAGTGTTTTGGTAAACTGGGATGTATGGATGCTGTCAGTCCCCCACTCACTTGCTCACTCGAGTTTGTTGACAGTGTAGTGGCTGCTGCTTTATGTCCCAGGGCTCCCTCATACCTGTTACCTTCTGGCTCTCCCCTTTTAGTTATGCATCATAGTTAGTTTAGCTGGAGTCCCTGCTTGTACTCAGCACAAATGTATACTGGTCCTACTTATTCAGGCGACCTTGGGCATACCTAACAACCTGTTTTCTCTCTGTCCCTCTGAGTTACATGTCAATCCTGAGATAGAGATGCTGACCTCTTCTGCTCCTCGGACCTTCCTGATCCATCCTGATGCCCTATGTCTGGTTGGAGTCTCATCACATCGCTCCTGTGGAGGACGGCCCCATACGGACAGTTGAAAGTCACACTTGGAAGATGCTCTGGACACTTACAGTAATGCTTTTATGGCTGAGGACTACAGTTGACTTGTTAACTTTAGGACTGCAGTTGTCATGAACAGTTTTGCATTCAAGTTTCCATCAATGAAGAGTTTATAACATCAACGAAACTGACTTCATGTTAAAACTGTTAATGTTAGTCATGTTGTCTGTTGCCCAAATGAGGATGGGTTCCCTTTTGAGTCTGGTTCCTCTCAAGGTTTCTTCCTCATGTCATCTGAGGGAGTTTTTCCTTGCCACCGTCGCCACAGGCTGCTCATTGGGGATAGATTAGGGATAAAATTAGCTCATATTTTAAGTCATTCAAATTCTGTAAAGCTGCTTTGCGACAATGTCTATTGTTAAAAGTGCTATATAAATGACTTGTCCTCACAAAACCTTCTAAGAGCCTTTTTTCCCTTCAGTTTCTGCAATGCTTCTTGATTTCTCCTTTCTTCTGCCTTCCTTCCTACTTTTGGATCGAAATACACACAATTTGACAGTGTAACCAATTGGATGTTAAATCCTGCCCACTAACTTTGATGGGTGACTCTGATAGATTTAATTATTTCATGGTGTATTCTGTACCAGCAATCATGAACTTAATTATATATCTTGTCATTCATTTAATCATTACAAGTGTGTGGAAAGATACTAACATTAAATTAGTTCAACTTGTATAACAAGTTTAAATCAATTATTTCACATTTCAATTAATTGATATTTTAGAAATTTTTGTTTACTTTTGAATTATTTCATTTTGTCAAAATATATTCCATAAAGGAAGAGATCTGTAGTATTCACTAAAATGTTGCAAATAGTTTAATTTTGTAATGAATCAATTTAATATTACAACTATTTAATATCAACAGCTGATAAATGGATTATCAGAATAGTCATTAGTTGCACAATAAATTCAAATTTCTTTATTTTGAACATAATGCTAGTCAGCACAACACAGGAACAGGATAGGGGTGGGTCTAAGGTATTCACCTTAAAACTCTATTGGTGAACTGATTTTTGGATTGAGGTGCTCTGAAAGTAAGCCATATTACTCTGACATGGTGGAATGAATGGAGCTGAGATCTCAGCAGCAGGGAAATTATATTGTAGTTGCATTAAGAAGCTGACAAAAATGAGTAGCTCATGAATATTTCTTTATCATACATATGCCTTAATTTCATCCAGTTGAGTAGCAGTTTAAACAGGTGATTCTCAGGTTCTGGGCTCCACCAGCTCTTACTACTTTACCTCTCATGCCTGTAGTGCTCTTCATGGCACCTTCTACAGCATTTTGTTTGTATTTTAAAACAATCACTGACCCTCTTTGGTCCCATCTGTAGTCTCATCTCGTCTCATCTCATTATCTTTGAGATAATGATAATCTATTGTAAAGACTCTCGTCTCTGCGAGCCTACCACACAGATTTAATACTTGTCATTTTTAGGGCATACCTAACAACGTGTTTTCTCCCCCCCCCCCCATCCCCCCCCCCCCCCCCCCCCCATCTGTCCCTCTGAGTTACATGTTGATCCTGGGATTGAGATGCTGGCCTCTTCTGCCCCTCGGACCTGCTTGATCCATCCTGGTGCCCTGTGTCTGGTCGGAGTTTTATCGCCCCACTCCTGTGAAGGACGGCCCCATGAGGACAGTTGAGGGTTATACCTGTTAAAACTGTTAATATTATAGTCAGGCTGTCTGTTGTTGCCCAAATGAGGATGGGTTCCCTTTTGAGTCTGGTTCCTCTCGAGGTTTCTTCCTCTTGTCGTCTGAGGGAGTTTTTCCTTGCCACCGTCGCCACAGGCTTGCTCATTGGGGATAGATTAGGGATAAAATTAGCTCATGTTTTAAGTCGTTCAAATTCTGTAAAGCTGCTTTGCGACAATGTTTATTGTTAAAAGCGCTGTACAAATAAACTTGATTTGATTTGATTTTGATTTGATTATCTCTAGCCGCTTTATCCTTCTACAGGGTCGCAGGCAAGCTGGAGCCTATCCCAGCTGACTACGGGCGAAAGGCGGGGTACACCCTGGACAAGTCGCCAGGTCATCACAGGGCTGACACATAGACACAGACAACCATTCACACTCACATTCACACCTACGGTCAATTTAGAGTTACCAGTTAACCTAACCTGCATGTCTTTGGACTGTGGGGGAAACCGGAGCACCCGGAGGAAACCCACGCGGACACGGGGAGAACATGCAAACTCCACACAGAAAGGCCCTCGCCGGCCACGGGGCTCGAACCCGGACCTTCTTGCTGTGAGGTGACAGTGCTAACCACTACACCACCGTGCCGCCCTCCATCTGTAGTCACATTTTCAAAAACAACTTTATTCATCACATGCTTGTGAAATTCCTCTCTGCATTTAACCTATCTGAAGCAGTGAACACGTGTGCGCACACACGTGAGCAATGAGCACACATACCCAGAGCAGTGGACAACCATGCTAACAGCACCCAGGGAGCAGTTAGGTGCCTCGCTCAAGGGTACCTCAGCCCAAGGCCGTCCCATATTAACCTAACCGCATGTCTTTTGAACTGTGGGGGAAACCGGAGCACCTGGAGGAAACCCATGCAAACTCCACACAGAAAGGCCCATGCTGGGCTTGAACCCAGAACCTTCTTGATGTGAGGCAACCATGCTAACCACTTACACCACCATGTCACCCAAAACCCACCACAATTAGCATAACATCCCTTTGTTTTGGACCATACCATTAACCCAATTCATGTTTTCACAGAATCTGCAAAGTTTCTAAAATGCTTACATTTTCTTTAAATGCAAGCTTAACTAGTACTAAAATAATGGATCTTGTCTTATTTACAAATGCTTGCATACAGCATGCCAGAAATTAAAAGCTAATTTTCAAACCCTATTTATATCATATAAAGCCTCTATTTATGCAACAAGTGCAGCTCCTATCGAATCAGCTATACTGAAAGGGCTGAGAAGCATTTTTGAATGAACAGATCATTGAAACATTAAGAAGCAGCTGATTTACAGTAAGTTGTGTAAAATAGCTAGACCAACAGCTGATATCAATCTCAATTGGATGCATAGCCAGGTGTTGAAATTCTTTTAAATAGACATAATTAAAAATGGGAACATTTGGGATTTTGTTCAATGAGGATACAGAGCTACAGAGAGGGAGGGGGGGATGTCTGGACAAGGGAGGGGAAGAGAACCAGGCAGAGGAGTAGCTGTCCCAGGACAAGGGAGGAGGCGAGGCAGGGGAAGAGAAATAAGAATGCATGGTGTTCAAAGGAGTAAGAGCTGTCGTCATTGAAGATGTGTTGAACAGGCCTGTGCATGGGTTTGGTTTTTTAACCCCCCACCTCCCCACCCCCTTCTATTTGGTTCTTTTTTCTGTATATATCTTATCTTACACATTTGGAACCAAAAGCCATGTATGTTGGATATTTTCATTACTGGCAGCAATTTCATGTTGCTAATAAAACATTTACTACAGCATTTTTTAAAATTTTGTATATGCTATTTATCCCCGAGGGGCAATTAGGATTCTCTGCATTTGACCCATCTAAGGGGGTGCACACACAGCAATGGGCAGCACAGCAATGGCCAGGGAGCAGTTGGGGGTTAGGTGCCTTGCTCAAGGGCACTTCAGCCATAGATGTAGAGGGGAAAGTGCTGTTCGTTCACTCCTCCACCCACACATTTTTCGTGCTAGTCCAGGGAAACACGCAAGTCTGCTTCTCTAACCTTTAGGCCATGGCTGACTTTTTTATACTTTACATTCTATAAAGTAAAGATGACTGTAGCCGCGAGGGTGTGGTCAAGCATAGGCTGGGGGGGGGGGGGGGGGGGGGGGGGAGCCAGCAGGACACGTGATGAGTTACACCTGTTTAATTACTGGCTGTCTAATGTGTCTGTCTTTCACATGGCCAGTCGTGAGTGAGGCCAGAGTTCCACAACACCTGTGGTGTCAGTGTGTCACTAATCACTGAAAAGTGCAAAATAGAAGAAATAATAAAATGTACATGTATTTTGAAGTCTGCCTCCCAATTCCTCATTTACCCCAGCATAGAAAGTGTCACAATGATTTTATTCACTTGTAGATAGTATGTTGCCAAAAATGCACAGTGGTTTATACTAAAAGGAAACTGAATTATAAAACAGATTTCATACTGTCTGTATGCAGGTACCTGTAGAACTGAAGCATGAAAAGTAAGTTTTTGCAATGTCATCAACTGTTAGTATTTTAAAAGTTGTGCTGTGACATATGTTCCTCTTGGATAGAAAACATGCAAATTGTAAAAGCATGATTTAATATTGAGTAAGGTTTGCTGTGTCTTAAGAGGTACAGTATGTCAAAGGTATTTTGCATTTTGAAATGTAGGTTGGTATTTAATGAACAAAATATAGCTTTGAGCAGAAAATTAACTATAGCTAATTGTGTGATGTAGATGTGTTGCTGTGTTCAGAATTTAGAAAATGTACCTTAATATAGCAAACACTTGTTAGCAATTGTAGGGGAAAAAAAACTATCCCTTATTTCCTACACCATTATCATCTATCATTCTGAAATATCCCAAAAATATGAACACTTTATATGAAAATTAGTTCAATATATTGTAGAAAGACTCAGTATGAAGAGATTTAATGAGAATTTATTTTAAATAATGGGCCTGTGAACATGGCATTTGAGACTATGGAATACAATCAAATTGCACTTTTTGCCTAATTCCTACACCATTATCTCATTATTATAATACATTACACTTCATGATCACACTTCTCAGCCTCCCTGGGAAAACCTATGCTGGGGTGCTGGAGAGGAGAGTCCGGTCCATAGTCGAACCTCGGATTCGGGAGGAACAATGCAGTTTTCGTCCTGGTACTGAAGGGTGCATGGGAGTTTGCCCAATCGGCCTACATGTGTTTTGTGGACCTGGAGAAGGCTTACGACTGTGTCCCTCGTAATGCCCTGTGGGGGGTGCTTTGGGAGTATGGGGTTCAGGGCCCACTACTGTAGGCCATTCGGTCCCTGTATGACCGGAGCAGGAGTTTGGATCGCATTGCCAGCAGTAAGTCGGACTCGTTCCCGGTGCATGTTGGACTCCGCCAGGGCTGTCCTTTGTCACCGGTTCTGTTCATAACTTTTATGGACAGAATTTCTAGGCACAGCCAAGGGGCAGAGGGTGTCTGGTTTGGTGGCATCAGGATCACGTCTGCTTTTTGCAGATGATGTGGTCCTGTTGGCTTCATCAATCTGTGACTTACAGCATGTGCTGGGACAGTTTGCAGCTGAGTGCAGAGCGGCTGGGACGAGGATCAGCACCTCCAAGTCTGTGGCCATGGCGCTCAGCCAGAAACAGGTGGAGTGCCTACTCCAGGCCAGGGGGGAGTGCTACCTACAGTGGAGGAGTTTAAGTATCTCGGGTTTTTGTTCATGAGTGAGGGTAAGGGGGAGTGGGAGTTGGACAGAAGGATCGGGGCAGCGTCAGCAGTGATGCGGATGCTAAACTGGTCTGTTGTGGTAAAGAGAGAGCTGAGCCAAAAGGCAAAGCTCTCAATTTACTGGTCCATCTACGTTCCCACTCTCACCCATGGTCACGAGCTATGGGTAGTGACCAAAAATATGAGATTGCGGATACAAGCGGTAGAAATGAGTTTTCTCCGCAGGGTGGCTGGGCTCTCCCTTAGAGTCAGGGTGAGAAGCTTGGTCATTCAGGAGAGACTCGGAGTAGAACCGCTGCTCCTCCACATCGAAAGGAGAAAGTTGAGATGGTTTGGGCACCTTGTTAGGATGCCCCCTGGACGCCTCCCAAGGGAGGTTTTCTGGGCATGTCCCACCGGAAGGAGACCCTGGGGCAGACCCAGGACATGCTGGAGAGATTACATTTCTCGGCTGGCCTGGGAATGCCTTGGTATTCCCCCGGAAGAGCTGGTGGAGGTGGCCAGGGAGAGGGAAGTCTGGGCTGCTCTGCTTAGGCTGCTACCCCTGCGACCCGGATCTGGATAAGCGGTAGAAGATGGATGGATGGATTACACTTCATATGAAATGGTCTTAAATGCCAGGTTTATAGGGCCCATCCATCCATTATCTGTAGCCGCTTATCCTGTCCTACAGGGTCGCAGGCAAGCTGGAGCCTATCCCAGCTGATGCTGGGTGAGAGGCGGGGTACACTCTGGACAAGTTGCCAGGTCATCGCAGGGCTGACACATGGGCGCCGCCAGGGGGTGAAAGGTTAGAACAATTCTAGGGGCCCAGCACTGCCATGGGGCCCTTTAAGGGGCTGATAATATGCTTTTAATGATTTTAATAAGACTTTTGAAATAACAACAATGCAATATTCCATCTGGTAAAATGAACTAATTGAACAAGGTTGTCTATTTCTTGAGTTCTTCAACATATTGTCATTTAACCCTCCCCCTTTTACGAAATGGTATGGTACAGTTCTGGTAGAAGCGCGATGCATTAAATCTGTGTGCTGATCAGTGCAATGCTACTTGCTGCTGTGTCGCCGTGCAGCAGCCAGCCAGCCAGCAGTGGAGTGCGTACAGTCTATGATCGCTAAATATGAAGAGTGGCTGTCAAAAACGTAAAGAAAGGCAGCTGAAAGCTGAGAGGGACCGGAGAGGCAGGCAACTGGTCACTCAGTTTTTCCCAAAGAAAGGTAGCTATCGCTCACATGTGTGTTCAAAATATTAGCGAATGGTAAATGAACAGTATGAACGTGGTTGGATTAGCCTGTCAAGAGAACACTTTTACAGTTTGTACAGTGACATTTTTTCCATTTTAATAACTGAACTGAATAGTGCAATTGTGACGAGGGTGGGCAAAGTTGGGGGGCCCAAAATTCTAATCTTTCATGGGGCCCAAAATTTCTGGCAGCGCCCCTGGGCTGACATGTAGACAGACAACCATTCACATTCACACGTACGGTCAATTTAGAGCCACCAGTTAGCCTAACCTGCATGCCTTTGGACTGGGGGGAAACCGGAGCACCCAGGGGAAACTGGAGCACCCGGAGAAAACCCACACGGACACGGGGAAAGCATGCAAACTCCACACAGAAAGGCCCTCGTTGGCCGCTGGGCTCATACCTAGGACCTTCTTGCTGTGAGGCGACAGTGCTAACCACTACACCACTGTGGGTTTAATGGGCCATTATTTTTTTTTAAAATCCAATGGAAATATGTTCCTCTTGAGCTTTATTGAAAGTGTTTTGTTTCATGCAGAAATGTCAGATCTTTTTTGAGGTAATTTCATAAAGCAATAATGGTGTAGGATTTGGGCAGAAAGTGGAAACAGTCACAATAAGAAGCTGGTGAATAAAAAGCTAGCTTCAGCTGTGTCAGCTACAAATGGTCAAAAAATACATTTTCATTACATATTTTATAGTCTGTTACACTGTTTGTTAATGTGAAATGAGAAGGTACTCTGACTTGGGCCTGCGTGTAGAGGGCATGAAATACGTCCATTGTTATGAAATAGCCTTGATTTCCATCACTTCAATAAGTCTAGATTTAGTTTGTACCAGGCTGGACAGAGAACTGTTTAAGATGAGGAGAGGTAAAAGCTTTCGTATATTAACAGACAGAACGCACAGTACACAGGCAAGAGGTATGTGCTTCAACTGGAGATAGGAAGGAAAGTTGAGATTTCTTCGGTCAACTTGATCTGTTGTGGTCTCAGCGGTCTTGGTTGCTTCAGATGAGCTGGAAGACAAATGGGTGATTTCATGGGAGAGGGAGACGTCTAGTGGCAGTAATGAGAATTAAAGTGAGTAAAATAAATTAGGGGAGGCAAATATCTCCCATCCTTGGGTTTGTTTGTTTGTTTGTTTGTTTGTTTGTTTGTTTGTTTGTTTGTTTGTTTGTTTTAAAAATAAACAGGGGGTGTACTGAAGCCCCAGATATTAAAAAAAATTTAATTTCTTTTTTAAATAGCCAGCCCCGATCCTGTCCTGCTGGCTGTAGGTTATGTAGCATTTTGTCTGCCCTATTTTGTTGACCTTATTTGGTCATTTCCACCTGATTTCTGTGCTGCTCTGCATGGCTTGTGACAAAAATAGATTATCCAATAATTCAGCTGGAAACACAAAACAACCGAAGAATTTATTACTTGTATCTGCAATAAACTGATTACATTTTGATCATTCATATTTTGCTTGTGGATTTTATTTAAGTCCATCCACGAAGCAGGGTATTCCAGGCATCCCTCTCCCCAGCAATGCTTTCCAGTTATTACTAGGGGATCCCAAGGCGCTCCCAGGCCAGATTATATATATAAAATCTCTCCAACGTGTTCTGGGTCTACCCCAAGGTCTCCTGCCAGTTGGACATGCCCAGAAAACCTCCAAAGGAAGGCGCCCAGGAGGCATCCTAATCAGATGCCCGAACCACCTCAACTGACCCTTTCTGACATGAAGGAGCAGCAGCTCTACTCCGAGATCCCTCTGGATGTCTGAACTCCTCACCCTATCTCGAAGGGTAAACCCAGCCACCCTACACAGAAAGCTTGTTTCAGCCGCTTGTATCCATGATCTCATCCTTTTGGTCACTACTCAAAGCTCATGATCATAGGTGAGGGTTGGAATGTAGATTGACTGACTGGTAAATCGAAAGCTTTGCCTTCCAGCTCAGCTCCCTCTTCACCACGATGGTTCGGTACAACGCCCACATTACTGCTGATCCGCCTGTCCATCTCACGCTCCATTTTACCATCACTTGTGAACAAGACCCCGAGATACTTGAACTCCTTCACTTGGGGCAGCAACTCACTCCCAACCCAGACGGAGCACTCTACCATTTTCCGGCAGAGAGGCATGGCCTCAGACTTGAAGGTGCTGATTCTCATCCCAGCTGCTTCACTCTCGGCAGCAAACCATCCTAGTGCGTGCTGAAGGTTGTGCTCTGAAGAAGCCAACAGAACCACATCTTCAGAGATACAATTCTGAGGTTCCCAAACCAGACACCCTCCTCACCCCAGCTGCGCCTTGAGACCCCATCTATGAATATCACAAACGGGATCGGCAGCAAAGGGCAGCCTTGGTGGAGTCCAGCACCCACTGGAAACATGTTTGACTTTGCGCCAAGAATACAGACACAGCTCACACTTTGGTTGTACAAGGACCAGATGGCTCGTAGCAATGACCCCGATACCGCATACTCCCACAGTGCCCCCCACAAGAGCCCCCAGGGGATACAGTCGTAAGCCTTTTCCAAATCTACAAAACACATGTAGACTAGCTGGTCATACTCCCATGAACCTCTCAGCAACCCTGCCAGGGTAAAGAGCTGGTCCACCATTCCATGACCAGGACAGAATCTGCATTGCTCCTTCTGAATCTGAGGTTTGGCGATTTGGCTGGAGCCTCCTTTCCAGCACCCTGGAATAAACTTTCCTGGGGAGGGTGAGCAGTGTGATACCCCTATAATTGGAGCACACTCTCCAGTCCCCCTTTTTAAAAAGAGGAAACACCACCCTGGTCTACCACTCTACAGGCACTGTCCCCAACCTCCATGTGACATTGAAGAGGCATGTCAGCCAAGACAGCCCAACAATGTCCAGAGCCTTCAGCATCTCAGGGCGAATCTCATCCACCCCTGGCACCTTGACATTGAGGAGCTTCTTGACGACCTCAATGACCTCTGCCAGAGATATGGGTGAAGCTTCCTCTGAGTCCTCAGACCCCACCTCCTCCATGGAGGACATGCAGGATGAGTTCAGGAGTTCTTCAAAGTGCTCCTTCCACCACCCAACAATATCCCCAGTTTGGGTCAGCAGTTCTCCTCCCCGGCTGAGCACGGCCTGAGGCAAGCCCTGCTGCCTGAGTCACCGAACAGTTTGCCAGAACTTCCTTGAGGCCAACCGAAAGTCCTTCTCCATGGCCTCCCTAAAACTCCTCCCACACCCGGGTTTTTGCTTCAACAACTGCCGAAGCTGCAGCCCTTCTGGCCTCCCGGTACCTGCCTGCTACCTCAAGGGGCCCCTGGGCCCACCAAGCCTGAAAGGCCTCTTTTTTTCAGTTTGACAGCTTCCTTCACCACCGGTGTTCACTAACAGGTTCTTAGGTTACTACCATGACAGGCACCAACAACCTTTCAGCCATAGCTCCTACCAGCTGCCCCTACAATGGAGGCTTTGAACACGGTCCATTCAAATTCCATGTCCCCAACTTTCCCCAGGATGCACGAAAAGCTCTTCCAGAGGTGGGAATTGAAGACCCCATGAACAGAGGACTCTGCCAGACATTCCCAGTTCACCCTCATACACGTTGGGTTTGCCAGGTCTGTCCAGCAGCCTCACCCCACCATCTGATCCAACTCGCCACCAGGTGGTGATCAGTTGACAGATCTGCTCCTCTCTTCACCCAAATGTCCAAGACATGTGGCCGCAGATCTGATGATACAGTGGTGCTTGAAAGTTTGTGAGCCCTTTAGAATTTTCTGTATTTCTGCATAAATATGACCGAAAACATAATCAGATTTTTACACAAGTCCTAAAAGTAGATAAAGAGAACCCAGTTAAACAAATGAGACAAAAATATTATACTTGGTCATTTATTTATTGAGGAAAATGATCCAATATTACATATCTGTGAGTGGCAAAAGTATGTGAACCTTTGCTTTAAGTATCTGGTGTGACCCCCTTGTGCAGCAATAACTGCAACTAAACATTTCGGGTAACTGTTGATCAGTCCTGCACACCAGCTTGGAGGAATTTTAGCCCATTCCTCTGTACAGAACAGCTTCAACTCTGGGATGTGGGTGGGTTTCCTCACATGAACTGCTCGCTTCAGGTCCTTCCACAACATTTTGATTGGATTAAGGTCAGGACTTTGACTTGGCCATTCCAAAACATTAACTTTATTCTTCTTTAACCATTCTTTGGTAGAATGACTTGTGTGCTTAGGGTCAGTGTCTTGCTGCATAACCCACCTTCTCTTGAGATTCAGTTCATGGACAGATGTCCTGACATTTTCCTTTAGAATTCACTGGTATAATTCAGAATTCATTGTTCCATCAATGATGGCAAGCCGTCCTGGCCCAGATGCAGCAAAACAGGCCCAAACCATGATACTACCACCACCATGTTTCACAGATGGGATAAGGTTCTTATGCTGGAACGCAGTGTTTTCCTTTCTCCAAACATGATGCTTCTCATTTAAACCAAAAAGTTCTATTTTTGTCTCATCCATCCACAAAACATTTTTCCAATAGCCTTCTGGCTTGTCCACGTGATCTTTAGCAAACTGCAGACAAGCAGTAATGTTCTTTTTGGAGAGCAGTGGCTTTCTCCTTGCAACCTTACCATGCACACCATTGTTGTTCAGTGTTCTCCTGATGGTGGACTCATGAACATTAACATTAGCCAATGTGAGAGAGGCCTTCAGTTGCTTAGAAGTTACCCTGAGGTCCTTTGTGACCTCGCTGACTATTATGTGCCTTGCTCTTGGAGTGATCTTTGTTGGTCGACCACTCCTGGGGAGGGTAACAATGGTCTTGAATTTCCTCCATTTGCACACAGTCTGTCTGACTGTGGATTGGTGGAGTCCAAACTCTTTAGAGACGGTTTTGTAACCTTTTCCAGCCTGATGAGCATCAACAACGCTTTTTCTGAGGTCCTCAGGAATCTCCTTTGTTCATGCCATGATACACTTCCACAAACGTGTTGTGAAGATCAGACTTTGATAGATCCCTGTTCTTTGAATAAAACAGGGTGCCCACTCACACCTGATTGTCATCCCATTGATTGAAAACACCTGACTCTAATTTCACCTTCAAATTAACTGCTAATCCTAAGAGGTTCACATACTTTTGCCATTCACAGATATGTAATATTGGATCATTTTCCTCAATAAATAAATGACCAAGTATAATATTTTTGTCTCATTTGTTTAACTAGGTTCTCTTTATCTACTTTTATGACTTGTGTGAAAATCTGATGATGTTTTAGGTCATATTTATGCAGAAATATAGAAAATTCTAAAGGATTCACAAACTTTCAAGCACCACTGTATGACCACAGAGTCAGTCATTGATCTTTGGCCTAAGGTGTTCTGGTACCAGATACACTTATGAACCAGCTTATGCTCAAACATGGAGTTTATGGCCAATCCATGACAAGCACAGAAGTCCAACAACAAAACACCACTCGGGTTTAGATCAGGCAGGCCGTTTCTCCATCATTGCCCACGTGAGCGTTGAAGTCCCCCAGGAAAACTATGGAGTCTCCAGGCGGCACCCCTTCCAGGACACCACCCAGCGACTCCAAGAAAGCCGAATACTCTGCACTGCTGTTTGGTGCATAAGTACAGAGTTTTCCTCTCAGCGACTTGCAATCACATAGAGGTGACCCTCTTATTCTCCGGGGAGAACTCCAACATGGCAGCGCTCAGCTGGGGGCTCATGGGTATCCCAACACCCACCTGGTGCCTCTCACCATGGGCAACTCTGGAAAAGGAGAGTCCAACCCCTCTCCAGGAGTTTGGTTCCAGAACCGGTGCTATGTGTGGCGGCAAGCCTAAATATATCTAGTTGGTACCACTCCACCTCTCGCACCAGTTCTGATTCCTTGCCTGCCAGAGAGGTGATGTTCCACGTCCCAAGAACTAGTCTACACTGCCGTGGATTAGCATGCCCAGGCCCCTGCCTTTGCCTGCCACTCGGCTTACAATGCACCCGATCCCAGTGCCTGTGCTTGAGGGTGGTGAGCCCAGCAGCTCCATGTAACTTCTTCAGGCTGTGCCTGGCCACCAGATGCTTGCCAGCGAGCTGCCCTCCCAGGTCTGGATCCAGGAGGAGGCCCCAGTTTCCTGCTCCTGGGCAAGGTGCTACAGCTCCTACTTAGCCATTTCATCAGGGTCCATGAATCACTTTTAGTCTGGACCCTCCCCTGGAACCATTTTGTCTTGGGAGACCCTACCAGGGGCTAATGTCCCTGACAATACATCTCCCAGGATCACCGGGACACACAAACCCTCCACGTTAAGGTGGCAATTCTTCAGAGGAGTTATTTAAAAACTTTGGCACAAAATTTACTTCATAAGTGCACAATTTTAAATCATACACTGCAAGATTTTACCACTACAGTCAGGGTGCAGGAAGGGGGTTAGAGGGAAGAGAGAAGTCTGAGGTGGTAACCAGCCATCACCAGCCTGTGGGGTGCGCACTCACACTGACCTATAAAGGGGAAAAAGAGTAATGAAAAAATGACTCCCCCTGCCAATCACCTGCAGCTAACTGAATACCAATAAATTTACAGATAATTAATAAAACAGCCAATATACTTCATATCAATTGCTCATCCAAATAAGAAACATACACAAGTAATACAGATTTTAAAAAAAAACAAGAAAAGAAATGATAGCTGACTAGTAGCTGGAAACATGCTAAACAGTAAGTAAGCTAATAAACTAAATCTAATAGACTACAACATACTCAATAGCAAAGCACGAATTAAAGCAGATATGGATGCGAAACTGCTAATAAGCAAAGCATGCTGCTAAATCAAACATGTAAGTAAGCAAAACAGCAGTGATTGTCATGAAAGGGTGTATTTTTGAGACGCCATCTCAGTGATGTTCAGTGACAACATTCCATATTGGAACCACCTGATGCCAAACACTGGTGGCGGAAAACACATCGGTATGCACTCATGTCGTCTGAGGGAGTTTTTCCTTGCCACCGTCGCCACAGGCTTGCTCATTGGGGATAGATTAGGGATAAAATTAGCTCATGTTGTAAGTCATTCAAATTCTGTAAACCTGCTTTGCGACAATGTTTATTGTTAAAAGCGCTATAGAAATAAACTTGACTTGACTTAGAAAGGGTTTCTTAAAATGAAACCACAAGAAAGACAGCTTAAATGCATATCATACTGCTTAGTTAGTCTGACTCTCAGTTAGTCTGACCTCAAAAGTTCAGAAGGCTAAATGGATTTATATTTTAATCATAAAGTAATAAAATGTTTTTTAAATGATTAAAAAGCCTTTCTCTTTCGGATGTCTCCTGGATATCGATATCCGAAGAACACCCTGGGGAGGTGTTCCAGGCATGTCCCCCTGGGAGGAGGCCCCGGGGAAGACCCAGGACACGCTGGAGGGACTATGTCTCTTGGCTGGCCTGGGAACGCCTCGGTGTTCTTCCCGAGGAGCTGGCCGAGGTGTCTGGGGAGAGGGAAGTTTGGGCTTCCATGCTCAGACTGCTGCCTCTGCGACCCGGCCCCGGATAAGTGGAAGAAGACGAGATGAGACGAGACAAGAAAAAGCCTTGTGACATATCACCTGCGTTTATAAATGTATTAGTTTGACAATGGGCAGCACAGTGGTGTAGTGGTTAGCACTGTCCCCTCACAGTAAGAAGGTTCTGGGTTCGTGGCCGACGGGGGCCTTTCTGTGTGGAGTTTGCATGTTCTTTCCGTGTCTGTGTGAGTTTCCTCCAAGTCCTCTGGTTTCCCCTACAGTCCAAAGACATGCAGGTTAGGTTAACATGATGGCTCTAAATTGACCGTAGGTGTGAGTATGAATGGTTGCTTGTATCTATAAGTCAGCCCTGCAATGATTTGGCGACTTGTCCAGGGTGTACCCCGCCTCTCGCCCATAGTCAGCTGGGATAGGCTCCAGTTTGTCCGCGACCCTGCACAAGATAAGCAGTTATGGTTGGATGGATGGATGGATGGATGGATGGATGGATGGATGGATGGATGGATGGATAGTTTGACACAAATGCATCATCAGTGCAAGTGTAAAATACATCTTTTGAATAAACTCACATGAAAGAATTGTGTATGAATATGTCGAATATATCAAATATTGAATATAAAATTGCCAGATTGTATATACCAGTGGTTCTCAACCTTTTTGGGGTCCTGGACCCCCTGCATATTTTTGATCGACCCTGAGGACCCCTCCCACCCGATCTGGAGGCTAGGGTGCAATTTGATAGAAACAGCAGAAACTGCATTTTAAATTGCATTATGGCATTTATTCACAACACAACAGCATAGTTTCCAGAAATATGTAACAAAACAGGATATTTATGGCATAAATATCCTATCTGCATAAATTTTATGCAGCATGTTCTGAACATTATGTAACAAAACAGAACTTTTATATAGTAGCTTTCAGAAATATGAATGTAATGAAACAGATTTCATCTTCTGAACATTATATAACAAAACAGAACTTTTAGATAGTAGCTTTAAGAAATATGAATGTAATGAAACAGATTTTTTATGCACTCTTCAAGAACAAAAACAAACATAAGTATGAAATCTTAATGAATATAATATATAATTAAGCAATAATATAATATAATAATTATGTAACTAAGTCTTGGTTTTATCTGTAGAGGCAGATGGTGTGTGTGTTATCAAAGCAAAGCATCCTCGCTTCTGTTTTTGTGTCACTTGGGTGTGGTGTAGTGAGGTTTGTAACATTAGCTTAATTTTGAGCGCCAACCGGAACCTTGCAAGTTAATGAGTTTTGCCACATCAGCTTCCTGAAAATATTTTTATATATCTTATATTTTATATATTATACAACTCTGTAGTTTAGCTAGATAAAGGTCTCAGTCACATTTGAACAAATTTTTTTTTTTTTTAAGATATTTTATTTTCACGGACCCCTTGCAATTACACCACGGACCACTAGGGGTCCGCGGACCCCCGGTTGAGAATCACTGGTATATACTGTATATGAGCTGTAGAGTTATAGTGAACATTTATGGTGATTTGGAAAAGGACAACTTGATCTGGAGGGGGAAAAAAACCTTGACACCCACTACAGGGGGGTAGCTAGGATTTTCGGGGGGGGGGGGGGGGGGGGGGGGGGGGTCACATACTGATTGGCAGCCTGAGTACATACCCACAAGTTTGTAAATGAAAAAATACATTGAATGCATTTGAGAAAATAACGCGGTCTTTGCATCATTCTTTCATCTCATGTTGCAAGCTGTTGAGATGTCAGACAATGATTAGGCCAAATCAGCTTTATCCGGCAGTGTATGGATAGCGGCTCGATATCTTACCCTAGTCAACCGATACAGATCTCTCTATTCTTGTTGTCTTACTGCTCATCGGCCAAAATGTTTCTAAAAGGCGTCATGGATGACGAATGGCAAAGATGTCAACGTTATTGTCAATGTCGGTCACTCTGCCATCGTGTATTCTTCCACGTTTTCTTGATGTTGTGTTTTTGAAACGGCACACTAAAACTTAGCTTCGAAGCCACAAAATGCAACTTTGATGGAAAAAAATATATAATAAATTGCTTACCTCTCTTCACGTCAAAAGAAGGAGGAAAGTTTCGCTTGTTTTGACATGGTGAATTATTAACACGAGGAAATACTCATAATTCACAACTAAAAAGACTGCAGCTACACTGGCAGCTTGACCATGCTTTCTAGTGCTTGTGCAGAACTGGGTTTTCGCGCCCAAACCACAGAAAGTCCATACAAGGTTATAGAAAGCCTACTGAGGCTGAGGTGACAATCTAATCTTTTAAAAAATGTTAGAAAAATTACAGTGGCTGCTTTTCTAATATTCTTATTCGGCTATTGAAAAAATGTATGGTCCGACAAAGGGGAGGTCATGGGCACCCCAGGACCACCCCACCCCACCCCAAGCTACACCCCTGCACTAAAAGAAACAGTATTGTGGTTGCTTTTCCATTTTCTGTCGTTGCATTGTTTTGTTTTGAAAAATGCCTCGTACTGAAAAAAGTAGGGGGTGGGGGAAGAAAAACGGACCTGTCGCTTTATGTTGCCTTAGGTCATCAAAATGAGCCTTTGCTGCACGGCTCACCAGGAAGTTGCCCCAATCTGGTTCATTTAGGCTGCATGGTTTGGTTCAGTTCTACTTCCGCCCAAAACCAACTCTGTTATAACGTGAAACATTACATGTTATAACCATGTTATCACGTTTTAACATGAAACGTTTCACATCATAACAATATAAATAGTAATAATATTATTATTACAAGAAAAGTATGTCATATGTGAAAATATATTGTTATAACGTGAAAATCATCTCGTTATCACAAACTTTTCACGTTATAACGGGATACTGATCCGTTTTTCTTTTTCTGGCGTGGCAGCAGTACAAAAAAAAAAGTTTCTCCAAAGTGCACTTTTCATCCCTAATATATTTATTTATAACTCAGTGACATCATCAGTCAGTCGACGGAGTTCACGCCCATTGGTATCCGCCCACTTCGGCTCACCGGCGGCTATTTCTCCTCCTGTTAGCACTGCAAGCTGCTGAATTTCATTCTATTCTATTCTATTCTATTCTATTGTCTCTGTTCGCCATATCACTGCTATTCTCCACCTGTGTGTGAGTCGTTGTGAAGGAGGCGATGAAAAATTATCTGAAGCAAATGTGAAAGTGAAACTATATTCAAGTTCAACAGTGAGAGGTACAGAATTCAAAAAATGTCTCTTAAACAAACCTGCTTAAACTCCAGCTGTAAGGCACAGGACTTTTTTCTTTCAAATTAGTTAAAAATGTTTATATTCAACATAATGAACCATTTAAATGTCGTGATGGTTGTGAATTCACTTGTAGAAAGTTTAGGCTGAATAATTCAAACTGTCTGTCTAAATTGTGCAGCCTTGAAAATATATGTATGTTTTAGAGAACTTCAGGGTTTCCTGTCAACAAGATGGAGACCATGTCAGCTGATGAGCAGTTCTTCATGGAGTATCGGCTTCTGGAGATTTATCATAAAAGGAAGTCAAGATCAAGCACAAAGTCCAAATACACAATCGTCAGTCCAGGTCCAGCCCTGCAGTCAAGACAACCCTTTAGGGCAGCTAAAATCAATGATGGCCATCCAGTCCTGTTTTCTGCAAAGACTGGTAAGGCAGCTGGCCAATCACTGATTACTAAGCTTATCTGAGATGATCTCTGCTTAAATCCTATTTTAATGTTCTGTCTTAACCAAACAGATGCATTTGATCAAGTGGCTGCTAAGCTGACTGACATTGTAGACAGTGTACCTCCTACTCAGGATCAAGTTGAAACAGACAGTGGTAGGTTTGTTTAACTGCAGGTCTTCTCATAGTTTTCATACTTCTGAGTATGTAACACTGTATGTAAATAGACTGTTCTTTTATTTATGCCTATCTTCTAGGATCAGGCGTCATCCAGCGGCTTGTAGAGTTATTGAAAGAATATGGGGACCAAGTGAACGAAAAGGTCAGCAACTGGTGCAAAATAAAGTCTGCGCAGAGTACACACAATTCAAGTAGTAATAAAAAATCCTCCGCACATTAAAATGTTCTACTCTTTAACTTTTTCTTGACTTAGATTCAGAATGATGAACAACTTTTAAGACATCTCCAAGGCTCCTTCTCCTACAACCTGTTTGAAAAACTGGCCTCAGCCTTCATTCAAAGCATAGTGCCCCAAGGCAAGGCAGAAGAAAGGCAGAGAGAAGAGGTTGATCAGAAAATAAAAATCGCTTGGACCTTTGAGATGACCAGCAGGCTGAGTACTTTGGACCTGCAGCCTATGAACAGAGCAATGGGATTTGGAGCCAAGTATGTGCACCAACATTTTGCACCATGGATTCAGCAACATGGTGGCTGGGTAAGGGCTGAATCATGCATAGTAACTTATGGCCCTTTTCCACTACCCTTTTTCAGCTCACTTCAGCTCGCTTCAGCCCGACACGGCTCGCGTTTCGACTACCAAAAACCAGCACGACTCAGCTCGTTTCAGCCCTGCTTAGCCCCTAAAACTCGCACCGTTTTGGAGTGGGGCTGAAGCGAGCCAAGCCGTGCCGAGTGAGGTTGGGGGCGTGAGCAGACACTCCCCTGTGCACTGATTGGTGAGGAGGAGTGTCCTCACACGCCCCGCGAGCGCGCTGGGATCTGTAAACACCGCAAACCCGGAAGAAGAATAATTACGAATTACGAGAATTTCTGAAGCCTTATGCGCCTCGCCTCATCTATACGCTCTTGCCAGTATCTGTCCGCGTTGTCGGTGACAACAAGCCACAGCACCAAGACCAGCAACACTAACGACTCCATGTCCTCCATGTTTATTGTTTACTCTCCGGGTCGTGAGACTACCGCTTAAAAGATCACTGAATCAGTGACATACAGAGCATCGTGCACGAGTTCGCGGAGCGCAAGGCTCGTCGTATGCCCTTCAAATAATGCGCGCAGTAGGCTATTGATGTTTTATTATGAGCCATGTACAGTATGTCGCCTAATGTTTTTTTGTTTCTGAGTTACATGTTCGTTTGAAGGACTTAATGTACAAAATAACATAGTTGCACCCCGTAGTGTTGAAATTGGTAAACACAGTGCATTCAGTGAGGTTTGCACCGCCCTCCTTTTATTTCTGAATCTTCCTGTCACCGTTGCAACCTCTGAGCGCTCATTCGTATGCCCTTCAAATAATGTGCGCAGTATAGGCTATTGATGTTTTATTATGAGCCATGTACAGTATCCTAATGTTTTTTGTTTCTGAGTTACATGTTCGTTTGAAGGACTTGATGTACTAAATAACATAGTTGCACCCGGTAGTGTTGAAATTGGTAAACACCGCAGTTGCGGACATTTTGTAGCCTAAAATGATGTTATGATAAGCTTTAATAAAGGGCCCGGTCATTTGCCCTGCCCCCGGCCCGGCTCTGACTTGTTCCGCCACTGTCACTGATGTCACTGTTTGCGCTGCTTAACGACATCACGTGACGTCCACCCACTTTCGCTAACTCCACCCAATGTGTCCACCCACTTCCAGCCAGCACGGTTCAGCGCGGTTGTAGTCGAAATGCAACTCCAACAGCCCCACTCAGCTCGACTCAGCTCGACTCGGCACGGCACGGCTCAGCCGCGTTTGTAGTGGAAAAGCGGCATTAGAGTTATGATATAGAGCACAGAAATCCGATTAAATATAGTACATAATTTCAGTGCATCATTGGAATGTTGTTACACTATATAATTATGAATGGTATTGCAAATCAGTCTCTTTCCATTCCCACTACAGGAGAATGCTTTTAAAATTCATGATGATGATGAGGTGCAGTGAAAAGACACTGGCTCCTTTTTCCAACAAAGAAGTATCAGTTCGCCCACACCCATCCCCTGAATAAACAACTTTGTGATATCCAAATGAAAGATCCCTGGGGGTTTTTCTGACAACCTTTGAATTTCACAGAAATATAAGAATGGTTTGCCTTACTTTTGTTTGTATGTCTCATCTCATCTCATCTCATCATCTCTAGCTGCTTTATCCTTCTACAGGGTCGCAGGCAAGCTGGAGCCTATCCCAGCTGACTACGGGCGAAAGGCAGGGTACACCCTCAACAAGTCGCCAGGTCATCACAGGGCCGACACATAGACACAGACAACCATTCACACTCACATTCACACCTACGGTCAATTTAGAGTCACCAGTTAACCTAACCTGCATGTCTTTGGACTGTGGGGGAAACCAGAGCACCCGGAGGAAACCCACGCGGACACGGGGAGAACATGCAAACTCCACACAGAAAGGCCCTCGCCGGCCCCGGGGCTCGAACCCAGGACCTTCTTGCTGTGAGGCGACAGCGCTAACCACTACACCACCGTGCCGCCCCTTGTTTGTATGTATGAAATAATTACTCATGCATCATATCATATGCATAATATTCATCTTTAGCAAGTGTTTATCCTGGTCGGGGCCATTGTGGCATGAAGCAGGAATACACCCTGGATGGGAAGAAAGTCCAGCACAGGGCACCATGCACATTCGCATATTTGTTTACACCTAGGGGCAATATAAAGTCAGCAATCTATATACCAGCATGTTTTTGCAAAGTGGGATGCAAAAAAAAAAACCAGAGAGAATCCATGTCTTTCATAATATCTGTCTTAACTTTAATTACATTAGTTTTGTATTCTCCAACACTTTGACAATCGGGAACTGCCAAAGTTGTTAGGAATATATTCAAAGATTAAAAAAAAAGAATACAAAACTAAGACCAACAACTAAAGAACATAAAATATATACTTTATTAAACAAGCACCTGATACATTTACTTTATCAGCTGCAAATATAACCAGTACTACTAAGCACTATCCAGACATGGGGATTGTAGTATTCACTCCAACATTTTTAGCAATTTCATCCATGAATATTCTATACAGATTGTATATTTTTTAGATTTGAGGCACAATACTGTTGACATTCGTTTTAGCCTGAGTGCTGCAAATTAATATGCAAATAAAATACACATCGATGTATGATTATCTCAACTCTCAGGCTTACATGGAGGCATAGAGAGGTAACACATCTAATACTAGACTCTTTATGTTAATATATTGGATAGATTATTTTCATTGCCCAGTGATTTTCTTTAGTCTAAAGCAACAAAACAGTTCCATATAATTCAATGATAATGTACCAGTGTTCATTGCATATCATTCATGATATGACTTTAGACTGTTCGAGGGTCTGTGAAGCAGACTGTGCTCCTAATTGACTCGAACAAAGTGGGGTATATTTCTGCCTTAGCATCTGGAATCATCCATCTCAAACTTCCTGCTTGCTCTCATAATGAAGTTGGACCTAGTCAGGAACTTGGGCAATTGGATTACAGAATACTATGATTAGCAAATTACAATCAGCAACCACAAACGGATGCATCCTGCTGCCTCTGTAATAAATAAACTGACTATGAAAGCTGGCAAATACATGAAGACACCAGACAGGAAGACCAAGCTCTGCTTGACTTTAGATTCAGGATATACGTTAAAGAACACCATTAGCCACTAAGTAATCTAATTGCAGTTTTTGGTTGTTGTTGTTTTTTTTTTTTTTTTGCTCAAAGCAGAAAAAGTATGGCTAAAACAAATTTGTGTCCTAGATGCCAAGGTACTTGTTCATTTTCCCCAGTGCATCACAGACTGTGGTAAGATCACTGCGGAGGTCCTGCACCACATTCTCAATGCTCCTGGTGTCCTTCAGGAGGTCAATGCTCTGGGTGTATGGGTTATAGTAGACAGAGAAGGGCCTCTTGATTGTTTTGGCAAATTCCCTGTGGAGAGGATAGAAAAAACAGTTGATACTTCCTAATTCATTACATCTCCTAATAACTGTATGAACTTGTAAATTAGATGTTTCATGAATGACTTTACCTCATCTTTTCTTTGGCCTCCTCGAAACTCTCTGAGACAAAGTAAGCATCTTGGAAAGTTGTGATGAGGCACTCCTGGTAGCATGTGGTTTTGGGATCAAACTGCTTCACTACAGCTTTGTCTGACAATGCATGCTATGAATTCATGGAGGCAAGTTAAGTAAAGTCCTTCCTATCTCATTGTATTGTAAAAATAAAGAAAGGTCTGTACCCTTAGCTCTCCAATTGATGAAAGCAGTCCTGCTCCATAAGCTCTCAACTGACCATCTTGTTTGCACAGGCCAAACTCAATGGTGAAGAAATAGCACTAATAAAAAGATTTTAAAATAATATGTATTTTGTATTTATATGCACATGTAACACCACAATAAATTATACATGAGAAGAATGTATTGCTAATATGAACCTGTTACAGCATAACATAATGCTGAAGAAGAGAGTTTCTTACTCGCTGTACTTTAATATTCCAAGCTAAACTTCCCACACTCTGAATAAAGCCCTGCCAATTCAATTCAGTTCAATGCAAATGTGCCACCATAGGTCAGATATGAAAGTGAAATGATGGTTAAATACCACCACCAGTCCCTGTGACCTTCTTGTGCTGGTATAAACCTTGCATTATACAGAGATCCTGTCAATCAACTTGGCAGTGTGACATTTAAAGACACACCTACACTGTGAAATGAAAGTTGGTTTCAGTCCCACTTACTGTAGCCAACTTCTGCACATCTTCATCTGAAGCTCCAAGAGAGGCGAGGCCAATTTCCTGTGAGAATTGAGCAAACTTGGGATCCGCTAAGAGTGGGACATGACCTAGGAGCTCATGGCAAGTGTCTCTGAGAATTAATGTTAATGACATCATTAGGAGTTAAAAATTTTGTACTGAAATAAAGCAGCTGCTGATGCATTTAGATGTACAATGTAATGTATGACATGGGAGACAACCAAGTGACAAGGCAGTACTCACGGCTCTGGTGTGTAGAGTGGGTCAGTGCTGTGGCGTACATACTGAGTGCAGTTAAACACTCGATATGCCAGACCAGCCAGGAAGTCTCTAGGTGACAGATAACCTGCCACAGGTCGCACTGTGAACCCTGACCTCTCTACAAATAGCAAGACCAAATATCTGTAATTGATAAAATATCACCCTGCTTTCCATAACGTCCATCACAAGGAGAAGATACACTTTAAAAATAGGTGGGTTAAAAATAACCCAATTTGTCTCAATTTGGAATCTCAGCATTGGGTCTAATATGGACTAACCCAGGACATTAGGTTGAGTTCTAACCCAACTTGAGTGTAAAATGACTACATTGCTGAGCTGTAGACACCCATGTTGGTAGGTTACAGTGTGTGCTTTGCATAAGCAACTTTGTTTTTCTCATCAGCACAAAATAATCTTTCAGGTGACGTTTTTGCTCTACAAAACGTCTAGTATGAAAGCAGCCTCTCTCAACTACAACATGATAATGTTATACATGTGTATAATTTGAAAAAAGAGTGAATGAGTGAATATCAAATGCAGGATTTAGAATTAACTTGACTCCAGTGCTAGCTGATAATCCAAGATAACATTATAGGAAAAAAATGCAAGCTCTTTTTTTTACTAGCTAGAAGTAAGTAAAAGTATTATGAAAATTATGTTGCAACCCAAAACTTAATATTAATTCATTACATGCCAACTTTTCCTCTCAAATAATGTTAGCTAGCATAGTTTCTGTCAGTAAGCTAACACTAGCTATCAAGCTAAATTATGTGTTAAAAACATTATAGCCTACATAGTGTCTACAGAAATCTAAAGATGAAAGGTTCAGCTAAATTATTTGTTAACTTAAATGTGAACAAAATTACATTTCTTGCAGTGGCAACACATTTTAATTTTACTTCAATTTTTTTCTAGCTGCTGCTGTGAAGGCACAATGGAAAATTCCACAAAATTCATCTTGACATAACATGCCTTTTGGGGGGTCTGAATCCCTAACCCAGTTTCCAATTATCAACCCAATTTGGGTCACATCAGCCCAACTACCTGATCCAATAAGCTAACCTCAAAAACTAAGCTGTAGAAATAAACCAGCATTGTGCATAATGACTGATAAAAATATTTGTCTGGCATGCCTAAGACTGGTACAGGCTGGTCTGATTGCTACTTGTTCTTGAAACTGGTACAGTACAGGCAGTCCTGATTGCTACTTCTTTTGATTAAGTTAAAAATCCTTGAGATTTATCTTCGCTCGCACATTCTGCTCCCTGCTTAATGAAGGTGATGTTGACCAGTAATGTCTTTCTTCTTTTCATAAGACTATGAACCTGATGGGTGATGTAATGGTACATAATATTGCTCTTCTTTCATACAGTAGTGTAGTCTAAACCAGTGATATCTAATGCTTCATCACCCATTTACGTTATACATAGATAACTTAGCTTCGTCAATTAAATTATCATCATCATCATCATCATCCAATCACATAGCTACACTCTTGAATGTGAATATATACTCATGTTTGTCCTGCAATAAGCTGAGAAACATCTCTGAACAGCTGTATTTGTGTCAGCGACTGTTTGCTCCCGGACCTATCGGTGGGGCAGGATCTTCTAGGTGGCAAAGATCTACATTCCTAGATCATACTTTGTCAATTCTTTCAGTACAGACAGATCAAAACCTAAAAATGACACAAATCAGGGGAAATTATAGGCATGACTCTATTTACCTCTTAGGAAGATAGAGACATCCTCCAACTGGGGTATATTGTCCTCACGGTATCCACAATGTTTTGTGAGCAATGGGAAGTTTTTCATGTACTCGCGGCAGGCATGGGTGGGATAAAGTTTAGTGAGCTCCCGAAATACCACTCCCCAAGTCTTCACCTCCTCTAGTGTGTACTCAATGCGTGGAATAGGCTGGCCACTGTAAAATGAATTCACAGAAAACATTCATATTCATGTAAATTATATATGAACCAGTTTGAGAACTTTTACTAACAGTTACTCACAATTTGTAGTTCATTGCAACTTCGACAAAGTACTTCCTCCTCTGCCTATAGATGTTGTCTTTAAATCCCTGAAAAATACATCAAATAGATTTGTTTTTTATTAAAAGGGCTTCGTTATTGAATCAAAACATGACTTCTTTCATACATGTCTTAAACTCAGTTCACTTACCGGATGATCAGCATCCAGCTCTGAGCCATACATGAGCACTCGGTGGGAGCACTGGTCCAATTCAGAGATCTTCTGAGGAAACCAAGGGACTCCTTCTACATCTGGCAAGCCACCCAAAACACACACACAGTCCAAATAGTCTAAAATAAAGAACCAGGAGAAGCAGCAGCACTATCACTATGAATATGCATTGTAGCCATGTCAAATTTTCTCTACTCACTGCCAGTTAAGGGTGAATGAATAACACAGTCTTGTATTTCTTGGATCTTTGTATTTTTACCTCAAATAAATACTTGCTGCATGTAACAGACTCACCAGATTCTACAGACCACACGTTTTGAGGTGTGTTATATGAGATAATGTTGACATGGTCTTTAAGGTGCTGCACCAGCTCGTTGAATTCCTTTTTCGTGCAGTTACACTCTGCATATATCTCCACCTCTGTAGTAACTCGCTTTGATTTGCGTGATTCAATGTGGGCCAAATTGACATGCTTCTCCTACAGAACCCACAGAATGTGTTCACATGAGAAGTAAAACCATATGGAAATGTTTCACTTGTATTACTTTGATTAACTTCTTTGACACATTTCTATTTTTATTTCTCATTCACCAGCTGAAGTGGTTGCTAACCTGAAAGAGCCGAAGAGCCTTCAGCAGACATCCCACCTCGTTCTTCAGAGAGAAAATCACTGCTGTTTTGCTGCTTTCGTAAGCTGAGTCTGTGTCTGGTTTCTCATCTATGCGACTAAAGGATGTCCTACGAAGCTGCATAAAAGTGTTGGAAAACCAAAAAATTATTAATATTTTATTGAGTATATAAAATTAGGTGTAAAAAGTGTTCAAGTCATGATCTGTTTTGATTATTTTATTCACTGGCCGGCGGCACGGTGGTGTAGTGGTTAGCGCTGTCGCCTCACAGCAAGAAGGTCCTGGGTTCGAGCCCCGGGGCCGGCGAGGGCCTTTCTGTGTGGAGTTTGCATGTTCTCCCCGTGTCCGCGTGGGTTTCCTCCGGGTGCTCCGGTTTCCCCCACAGTCCAAAGACATGCAGGTTAGGTTAACTGGTGACTCTAAATTGACCGTAGGTGTGAGTGTGAATGGTTGTCTGTGTCTATGTGTCAGCCCTGTGATGACCTGGCGACTTGTCCAGGGTGTACCCCGCCTTTCGCCCGTAGTCAGCTGGGATAGGCTCCAGCTTGCCTGCGACCCTGTAGAAGGATAAAGCGGCTAGAGATAATGAGATGAGATGAGATTCACTGGCCCAAAGTTTTTGAGTGCTAACCAAAGTGAAGGCTATTCAATTTTTTACAGTATTTATTTGGACAGAAATTTGACAGATGATGCTTCAGATGTTGTTCGAAGTTTGTGTTGTCCGACTTCTGAAAAGATTTAGATCATACTTTTAATTAATAGGCCATAAAATTCAAGTTTACCATCCACAATTTCAATATCAGGCAGTACTACACACAAAACCTTGTAGATACTTGTACAAACTGTAGCCTGAGCAATTACAGCTTCCAGTGTCTGCTGAGTCTATCATTAGTCTTATACTTACCATATTATTTCCTAGGTGCTGCTGATCAAGCATAGCTGAATCCAGAGATAATCCACGACGTGCCCAGTACTTGCTGGAGAACATCATCATTGACGGTTGCATCTTTGGGATTGCTTCCTTACCTCTCTTCCTCAGTAATCCCACCGGTGACTTGGGGATCTCTGGACCCTTTTTCTGATTCTGGGGATCAGACAGCGAAGACATCGTTTCTTGAGGTTTGGATTTGCCTTGCACTTCAGAATGCACAGGGACTCCTTCGGATCCCTTCTTCTTTTGTACCTGTGAAGCCATTGAAAGCTGAGTGCGCTGCTCTACCCTGCGCTCCACCTTCCCAAGCACTGTCAGAGCCCTGTTTATATAGCGTGACGAAAGATGCTGATAAGGACTTCTCTCTCCTGCTGTCTTGCGTATATTGGTTTCTGGGAGGCTGATGTATTGTTCATTTAAAAAAAGTTATGTTACGTCAATATCTTACTGATCATGTAACACCAGTGTTAATCTACTCAAGATCTGACGTAGACCAAAGCTCTGCACAGATCAGTTTATTTTGATCTATCTCAAGAACAATCAACCAATCAATCAATCAATCCACAAAGACTTTGAAACATTAAAATACAAAATGCAAAAAAATGAACAATTATATTAGCTGTCCCATTAATTGTAATATAATTTAAAATTTAAGTATATCTGTGTTAAATAAAACAGGAAAAAAACAAAATAGATGCTATAACATTCTACAGAGGATGCGATATTTATAGTAAGGGAAAATTAAGGAACTGAAGCAACATAAAGTTTCCTACAGGCTTTAATATCCATTTTGTGAATTAATAAAATAAACAGTAGTGAAAAGCACACTTAGTCATCCTGTGTGTGTGTGTGTGTGGGGGGGGGGGGGGGGATGCACATTGTTTGTAGTCCACATTGAATGAGTAGTGTTTGCAACAGCACATAATCCAGCCACTTCTTTAATGAAAGTGAGCTGAAGGTGAGATAAAATTACAGCTCTAAGGAAAGGCTATCAGTCGCCTGAGGCAATTTCCTGTTTAACAGGAAATGAAAGAGCTGGGGAGCTGGAAGGCAATCCTGGGTGTCTTTGTTTTGAACATTTGGTTCTGTTATGAGCTGATAAAAGATACCTCAGTTCTCTGTCAAGATTTTCCACCCACTCCTCCCCATCACATCCTGAAATGTCACAGACTCAAAAAAACGCAACCGAAAGTCTAATAAAGAAGCAAAATGCCACATGGATTGCTATTTGTATTTTGAATTCAAAATGCACAGCCAAGAGTATTATCTCAAGTAGAACATCTTGTGCATACCTTGTGATGTGTTTCATTGTGTCACATGACAATTTATGTACATAATTCTCCAGAATTAATGGCACTCTTCATAAAAATGAGCCAAAATTATTGTGTATTTAAAAAAAACCCACCCACCCCAAACACCATAAAATAAACACTACACACATTAGTTCCCAATTTTCACTCAAACTGTAAGAGAATTTATCTTTATTATAAGAAACAAAATCATAGTCATTGTTCATACACACGGTGTATGTGCTAAAGTGGTTTTGGCTCCCCAAAATATTTTAAATAAATGTAAAAGAATTATTATAGCCCAGTAACTTAGTAACTAACCAAGTAAGAAATTATAAAGCACATTTAAAAGAATAAAATTTGTACAAAGTGCTGTACCATTAAGATAATATAAAACATGGTTAAGCTTATAAAATTCATCAAGCTTTTAAAACTTTAAACTGGATCCTGTATTGGACAGAGAGCCAGTGCAAAGTTCAGGAACACCTGTTATTGCCTTTAAACATGCCCTGTTCCCCTGAGGTATAAATAGGAGGTTCCACACATCAAACCCCTTATGTATTATCATGAGTAGAACCAAAGACCGGTCAACACAAAATGTGATTGTTGATTTGTTCAGGACCAGGACTTTTCAGTCTAAATCCCAGCTGCGTCTGCTTTATCTTCAGACTCATCCATAGATAAAGCTTTCAGCAAAATAATGAGAATTATCTCATCATCTCTAGCCGCTTTATCCTGTTCTACAGGGTCGCAGGCAAGCTGGAGCCTATCCCAGCTGACTACGGGCGAAACCGGAGCACCCGGAGGAAACCCACGCGGACACGGGGAGAACATGCAAACTCCGCACAGAAAGGCCCTCGCCAGCCACGGGGCTCGAACCCGGACCTTCTTGCTGTGAGGCGACAGCGCTAACCACTACACCACCGTGCCGCCCATGAGAATCATATTTCCAATAAAACATAGACATTGTTAACTAAACAAAAAATTTGTATTTTGCAAATAATCATCTGGCTGTCTGGGTTTGAACACCACTGAGAACCTGTGGTCTGAATTGAAGAGGGAAATGTCCACATACACAAATCTAACACTATAAATGGGTTCTGCTTGGAGAATTGAGTCAGGATCACTCAATGGGTGTTTCCAACTTTAGTAAACATTACAGGTATAGACTCAAAGAGAACACCAGTGTTTTTTTTTTAAACTTTACACTTTTTAAAATAAATTATACAGTACTCCTGTATGACTGAACTCAAATATCACTTCTTACATGTCATACTTTATCAATTAATTTTCATGAAGGATGCCACCATTTCTGTACTGGATGTGCAAGCATACAGATAGCATGTTATGGCAGCGGAGACGTGGCCAAGCGGCGGGTTGTGAATGGAGGGCGGGACCAGGGAAGGTGAGTGGCAAAGTCAGTACACCTGTTGTAAATTAACGTGTGTTTTGCAATGAAGGATAGAAAAGGAGGGAGAGAGCGAAGACAGGGGATCTCTCCCGACCAAAACACATACCGTAGGGGTGTGTGTGTGTGAGAGAGAGAGAGAATATGAGTGAAATTAGTAAAGCTGAAACACAAGCAAGAAGATAAAAAAAAGTCAGTGTTAACATCATTTCTTGCCTCAGTATTTCAGGTCATCCCACAGATCTGCATCATTACAAATGGTTTACTTGATATTTTAATAAAGCAAAAAAAAAAAAGAAAGCACAACTTTATTCATCACACACACTTGTGAAATTTCCTCTCTGCATTTAACCTATCTGAAGCAGTGAACACACACACACGAGCAATGAGCAGTCATGCTAACAGCGCCCGGGGAACAGTTGGGAGTTAGGTGCCTCGCTCAAGGGCACCTCAGCCCAAGGCCATCCCATATTAACCTAACCGCATGCCTTTAGACCATGGAGGAAACCGGAGCACCCCGAGGAAACCCACGCAGACACAGGGAGAACATGCAAACTCCACACAGAAAGGCCCTCGCCGGCCGCTGGGTTTGAACCCCGAACCTTCTTGCTGTGAGGCGACCATGCTAACCATTACACCACCGTACTGCCCAAATAAAGCATGTACCAGGTAATTCATATGAAATGAAAAATGGTAACACCCCATTCCTAGGTTACATTAATCTTACTTTTATCTGGTTGTTTTTTTTTTTTTTTTAAAAACAACAACCCCAAAGCCACCACCATGAGGCGACCAGATTTTAATTCATTTAATTGCATGATTCAAGAAAAGAAAATGGGGGGAATAAATCAGCATTTAAAATCAACAATGGAAACTCCATCTTTACATTTTGAAAACTTTATACAGTGAGAAGGAATGGTTATTTCCATGAAAGACAATATGGTACAAGAAAATTACAAAAATAATAGCTTTAAGATCACATTAGATCCCAATTTTACATTCATACATATTCTTTTCTATGTAATATCTGGTAGCAAATATCTACATGATACCAAAACACGGTTTATCTTACTGATATACAGGTGCTAAGAAAACCTATGACATGTCCTATGAAATAAATCCAACTTTACATGTGTTGTGTGGTGTTTCTTGTAAGAGTCCATGGCCATTGGAATAGGCCTGGTCTTGTTTGTGTGCAGATCTTGGTGAGGTCTGAGGTGATTCAAGCACACTGTATTCACTGGTTTCTAAGGTAGAGCTCTCTGTGACTGTGTTTAAGCCCAGAATCTCACTCACTGAATGGGGCAAATCCTAAACATGAGAAGGGAAAAAAAAAAAGTTCAGTGAACAAGACCCTCAATACAGCAGGTGTACAAGTAACAAAAAAAGGGCCTCCATTACATGGAAACAGCTATATAACAGTTATATACTTGTTTACACCAGTGTTAAATTCCAGAGACATTAAGCCTGTGAATCGAGACCAGTCGTCTATCTTCTACTGTTTGCTTTTAAACATACCTTGCAATTTTTTAACTGCATGTATATAGCCTCTGATTTAATAAGGATTTCCTCAATGTCCAGTTTCATGGAGAGTTCATTTATGTGCTGTTTAAATTCAGGAAAGGAAAAACATTACACAATGCAACATTCCACAAAACCCCACACATGAGTAAGAAATAGAAGAACGTTGATTATTTTCCAATAATGGTACATTATTATTCCTCTTATTATTTGAAGAGTCCACCATACAAGTCCTGGTTTCATCGTTACTATATAAACTGAACCAATACATCATTATATATCTGTGATTTAAATTACAGCTGCCACTCTTGTCAGGGGTGCTCCATTATAGAAAATTAATCAAAACCTTTGCGAATTTAACAGTGCTATTGTATATAAACAAACCACTGGAACACTTTCACGTTAGTACTTAAATTCAATAAAATCAAAATCATATGGGTTTCCCCCCCCTTATTGTTTTTGCAAGACATGCCAAACATCTGCAAGTATTCGTCAGCTTACCTTGAGTATTTCATTAAATCCATAATGTCTGTCCATTATTTTCTGTTTTTCTGAATCCAAAATGGCACAGCATACCAGAAGGTGAAAATTCTGGCACGGGAGGCCTGTCCACATCACCTGACCAAAAAAATTAAATTTAAGAAAAATAACCCAGAATCAGTAGCACAAGTATATAAACCTGGGGCAATAAAATCTAAACTGTCCATCCAACATTTAGGACAAAAATAGAATGCAATGCACATTTGGAAATGTCAAATCTGTCAACTTGTAAACTTGTTTTCCATCACTGAAAGATTACACTGGTCAGTTTAATGCCAATTCCAAATGATTTTTAAAATTTTGTTCGAGCATTACCAATTAACACAAGTCATTCCCAAGTGAAAATTTCACAGGACATTTATAAAGGAGTAGAAACATCTATAAAATTAAAGTAATGCATCCTAAAATATATTATTGTAAATGTGACCCAGTGCATTGCTTATATGGATTGATGCAGCAGACCTCCCAGAGGCGAAGCACATCCTGAAAGTAGAGTTCCCTCTTGAAGCGGATCAGTAACCACCGAAAACAGAAATACAGATACCCAGAATCCTGAGCCTCTGTCGAAAGGAAAAAAAAAAAAACCTGAAGTTAATGCAAGAGACTTCACATACACCCCCTGACCACTTTATTAGGAACACCCATACATTCACACAGTTCTCTAAAATCAGCCAAACGTGGCAGCAGCACAATGCATAAAAACCATGCAAATCTACCAGTCAAGAGCTTCAGTTAACATTCACAAATCAACTATCAGAATGGGGGGGGGGAATGATCATTATGATTTTAAGTATGGCATAATTGTTGGTGCCAGAAGGGCTGGTTTGAGTATTTCAGATACTGCCAATTTCCTGGGAATTGGCTGAAACACCTTGTTGATGAAGGATCAGAGGAGAACGACCACACTGGTTTAAGCTGGTAGGAAGTCAACAGTAACGCAAACATTTACAACTGTGGGGAGTTGAAAAGCATCTCAGAACACACAACATATTAAACCTTCAGGTGAAGGTGCTATAACGGAATACGACCACATCAGGTTCCACTCCTGTCAACCAAGGACAGGAATCTGAGGCCATCATGGGCACAGACTCACTGAAACAGACAGCTGAAGACCAGAAAAATGATCAGGTTTCCCCCCCTCAACTGTCCAGTTTGCAGAAGTCTGTGCCACCTCAGACTCCTATTCTTGGCTGACAGGACTGGACCTTGATGTGATCTTCTGCTGTTGTAGCCCAGCTACCTCAAGGTTTGATGTGTGCATGCAGAGATGCTTTTATGCTTCCTACAGTTGTAAAGAGTAACTGAGGTACTATATTCTCCCTGGCAGCTCAAACCAATCAGACATTTCCTCCATTCACATCACAGAATGGTCACTTGATGGTTTTCTCACCATTCTGTGTAAACTCTACAGACTTATGGGTGAAAATTCCAGGAGATCAGCAGGTTAATATATAATTATATAGGCACTGCTGAAAAGCAGAGCTCCAGAGGAGCATAAAATGTTTTTGTAAGTGGCAGCCAGAGCTGTCACTCATTCAGGTAATGGGCAGAGCTGTCCACCCAGGAAGGCAAGGCAAGTTTATTTATATAGCACATTTCATACACACTGGCAGTTCAATGTGCTTTACAGAAGTAAAAGCAAAACAGTAAACAATAGAAAATAAAATTACATAAAATAAATGGGGAAGAAAATTAATAAGAATTAAACAATAGTAGAAATAAAATAAAATAGAATAAAAGTAAAATTTAAAACATGGAGAGACTGTAAAGAGTTTAAAACATGTAGAGATGGCAATATTAATAATTTAACAGAAAGCATCTGAAAACAGCTTGGTCTTTAGTCTAGATTTGAAGCTGCCAACAGCAGGAGCATTTCTGATGCCCTCTGGCAGTTGGTTCCATAGCTGCACTGCATAGTAGCTAAAAGCTGCTTCACCACACTTTGTTTTAACAACAGGTTTTAACAGTAAATTTTTCTGCTGCGATCTGGTAGATCTGATTGGGTTAGGCCACTGCAACATATCAGAGAGGTAATTGGGCCCTGTACCATTTAGAGATTTGTACACCAGCAGCAATGCTTTAAAGTCAATTCTGTAGCTTACTGGAAGCCAGTGAAGGGACCTTAGAATTGGAGTAATGTGCTCTGTTCTTTTTGTTCGTGTGAGAACCCTAGCCGCTGCATTTTGAATCACCTGAAGTCGTTTGATGGTCTTTTTTGGCAGGCCTGTGAAAAGGCCATTGCAGTAATCAACCCTACTAGAGATGAAGGCATGTATAAGTTTTTCCAGATCATTTTTTGACATAAGTCCTCTTAGTTTGGAAATGTTTTTTAGGTGATAAAATGCCGTTTTAGTGATTGCTTTCATGTGCCTCTCAAAGTTTAGCTCGCTGTCAATGAAAACACCAATTTTAACCATTTCTTTTGTTTTAATCCCCTTTGTGTCAAGAATACTGGTAATCCTGAGTCTTTCATCTTTTTTTCCAAATAGAATTACTTCTGTTTTATCTGTGTTCAGCAGAAGAAAATTTTGTGACATCCATTTGTTGATTTGATCGATACACTGGTAGAGACATTCAAGGGGGGCATAATCATTAGGTGACAGAGCAAGATAAATTTGGGTATCATCTGCATAGCAGTGATATAAAATTGAATTGTTCTTGATAATTTGCCCAAGTGGGAGCATATAAAGGTGGAATAGTAATGGTCCAAGAATCAACCCCTGGGGGACACCACAGGTCAAGGACATTGACGCTGAGGTACAATTTCCCATGCTAACAAAGAAGCTTCTATCTTTTAAGTATGATTTTAACCAATTGATAACTTTACCAGTCAATCCAACCCAATCTTCAAGTCAATATAGCAGTATGTTGTGATCAACAGTATCAAAAGCTGCACTGAGGTCCAGTAATACCAGGACCGATGTTTTGCCTGCATCAGTATTAAGACGCATGTTATTTATAACTTTAATCAGCACTGTTTCAGTGCCATGATTGGCACGAAATCCTGATTGAAAGTTATCAAAACAGCTGTTTGATATCAAGAAGGCAGTTAATTGATTGAAGACAATTTTTTCAAGGATTTTCCCTATGAATGGTAGATTTGATATTGGCCTGTAGTTATTTAATACTGAAGCATCCAGATTATTCTTTTTAAGTAGGGGCTTTACAACGGCTTTTTTCAAGGACACAGGAACAATGCCAGTCTCTAGGGATGTATTTATGATTTGAAGCACATCTGTAATTATAAGATGTAGAACAGACTTAAAAAAAGTTGGTGGGCAGAATGTCCAATTCAGATGTTGAGGAACTGAGATTTTGTACAGTTTTTTCAAGAGTCTCAATCAATTAAACAAAATTCTGACATTGTGTTGAAGTTATCTGTCTGTGTCACTGGTGATTGCAGTTTTTCAATTATTTGCAACTGAGATATATTATGAGCAATATTATGTCGTATTTTATCAATTTTACCTTTAAAGAAGGATGCAAACTCATTGCATTTATTAACTGAGAGAAGTTCAGGTGCTAATTGTGGTGGGGGATTTGTTAGCTTCTCTACTGTTAAATAGCACACAGGCATTGTTCATATTCCTGTTGATGATGTTGGAGAAGAAAGACTGTCTTGCTTTACGAATTTCATAATTATATTTACAAAGCATCTCTTTATGGATTTGATAATGGATGTGAAGTTTAGTTTTGCGCCATTTTCTTTCAGTCTTTCTACATTCTCTCTAACAGTTTAACAGCTGGGTACTGCTTCCATGGTGCTTTCTGCTTATCATTGACTCTTTTGATTTTGAATGGAGCAATATCATCCATAATTTGGGTCATATTTAAATTAAAAAATTTCCAGTAAATCATCTACAGAGTCTGACATTTTGGTTGAGATCCGAGAGAGAGCTTGCTCAAAGAGAACACGTGTTGTCGTTTATGACTCTCCTACCCATAGTCATTGAGCTGTTCTGAATGTGAGGAGACATAGAAACATCAGAGAAAACACAAAAATGATCAGATAAGGCCAGGTCAACAACAGTAGTAGAAACAGTAAGACCCTTTGTGATGACGAGGTCAAGGGTATGACCACGAGAGTGGGTCGGCCCCTGTACATGTTGTACAAGGTTGAAGTTGTCAATAAGTGCAAGTAGTTCATTGGCATAGGTGTTTTCAGGATTATCTACATGCAAGTTAAAATCCCCAGATATAATAAGACAGTCAAACTCTAAGCAAATGACTGACAACAGTTCACCAAACTCTTCCAGAAAAACTTTGGCTGAATGTCTCGGAGGCCTGTAAATAGTTAATAATAATATGTTAGGAGAGCATGTAACAAGTGCACATAAGTATTCAAAGGATGTAAAATCACCAAGTGAGGATTGTTTACATTGAAAAGAGAATTTGAATATATTTGCGATCCCTCCACCTTTCCCCTGTCGGGTAACATTCATAAAATTAAAATTTGGGGGAGTTGCTTCAATAAAGGGTGGTAGCACTATTTGCTTGATCCAGCCAAGTTTCAGTTAGAAGCAAAAAATCAAGATTATGTTTGCAGATAAGATCATTAATTAAAAATGACTTGTTCGAAAGTGATCTAACGTTCAGAAGAGCTAGCTTTACAGAAAGTCTAGAAGTAATATCCGCTGTATTTGTATTTACAGGAAGCTGTATTTGTTATGCTATAGACACTCACTGCTGTGTCTATGGTCACCATGTGCCTGTGTCAGAGGTTTAGCACGGTATGTTATAAAGCTTTGCTGTCTGTCATCCGGATGTGTCATTCATGTACAATGTAAATGAGGCCCCCCCCCAGTGCATTGGTTGAACTATGGTTTAGCACGAGACTGAGCACAGAGGATAATGGTGCATGTTTAACTTGTAGAGGTTTGCACACTTGGATGAGCAGAGCAAGGTGTGCAACCTTTAGAGCATAGTCTGTAAACATTACTCTGCAAAATTGTGTATTTGTTTACAGCCATGTGACTATTTCTGTTTTGTTTTCTTTAGTTTTCATGGTGCTTGGTGTACAGTGTTTGATGTCTGGTCTTCAGTGCTATACTCCTGTTCAAGAGGAATCAAACATGTATGCACCCATCAGAGACTCTCTGCTGTTGTTCTTAACGCCAAGGGCTGCTACAGTGTTAGTAAATAATCCCACATTATTTTTTAAAAAGCAAATTAAAAATAAGCGCTGGATAAAAACCCATCCCTTATATAAAAGATACAAATTTTGTTGTCTGGTGGTCAAGTGTTTGAGATACGTTGCCTTGCACTTACAATCGGGTTCCCTGTGGTAGTACATGGACGTTGTTCATACATACGGACGTTGTACGGTCGCAAAGGCCATCAAAAGTCAGGTTGAGGCATTACCATATTCTCTTAAGCATGGAGCTCTGCTCCACACACTTTGTGCAAAGGAGCTCTGCTATGAAATACTCAAACCAGCCCTTCCAATACCAAAATTCATGCCACGGTCAAAGTCACCGATCACACTTTCTTCAGTCTGTTGTTTGATATGAACATTAACTGAAGTTCATGACCTGTATCTGCATGATTTTATGCATTGTGCTGCTGTCACAAAGAACTCCATGGATGTTAAGGTACTCAAAGTGGATGGCGAGTGTCTCTCTACAGAGACATGCTTATTAAGTCTCAACATTGACATTTTCTAAAGACAGTACACCATAAAAGAAGCTTTTCAGTAATGCATGTAGCAAGTCAAACCAGGTTATGTCAAATTAGTAAGCAAGAGTCATTTACCCAGATAATTCCAGAAGGCTAAATCTAGGAGCCGTAGCAACGTGCTAAGCTGGATCAGCTGAGTCTTCATGCCCTGCATCTGTTCTTCAAAGTTCTCATGCTGAATGTCCCCCCCAAAAAAAAAATAAAAAAAGCCCCACACACAGAGATGCCACTTTACTCAAATCCCTGCATGACTGCATTAGCCTAGATGCTCATTTTTATACTCTTATTATAAACAAGTATTAAATACCTCAAGCAATGAATGTAAAAAATTCATATAACTGGATGTAATGTGAAAGTGCGAGATCTGAAAATGACTGTACCATCTGATCCATGAAGGAGACAAAGCACCAAAAGGCATCCACTTCATTCTCCATAACAAAGAGGATGGGAGAGAGCAGATCACTCATGCCTTGTACATAGCCTGTACCAAAGCACATCAAATTAGGTTGAGTATACACAGAAGCCTATTGCAAACTTTAAATCAAGCACAATTTCCAGTTTTCATTAAAAAGCACTAAGTGATTAAGCAAATTATGTGAATAAATTATACAGACTGCAAGTTTCTCCCAACAGACACACAATGTGAAATATACAATGATAACTTTTTTCCAGCAAATATTTGCTCACTTTTTAATTCTCCATTCCTTCACCACTTACCCAAATCAAAGTCATACATGCAGTATGTCATTAGGATGTCATGCAGCAATATCAGCCCGGGGTTGTCCAGGCCCTCATAGAACTTGTTGTTGCGGTCAGTCCTGTTTACATCTTTCTCTGTAGTTAGAGAGAGATTTAAAAAAATAAATAAGAGGAAAAAAAATATCCAAATATGCTTTTTTTAAAAAAAAATATGCCAGTTTACTGAAAGTAGTAGTTGGGTTTTTTTGATATTCTATTTATTAAATCTTCAGTAACCTTCTGAGTCAGGGTGGATCCGGAGCCAATCCCGGAAACACTGGGCAAAAGGGAGGAGAATTCACCCCAGTAGGTGAACTCTGGGCAATCACAGCATCAGGTGCACATATATTCACACACTCATTCACACCTATGGACAATCTAGTGCAATCAGGTATTTTAATAATTAATAAAAGTACTTCTTGTAGTGTTGGCTTTTCTGTACAATAAGTTGCCGGTAGTTTTCTTCTTATCGGAAGAAAAATGAAACATTTGTTTGGACACATACCGATAAGGCTTTTATAATCTCGTAACCTGGTATTTCTCTTCTCCTGCTCCTCGCTGACTGATTTCCACTGCAGCTTCATTCTGAAGTACTCGTCCCTTCAGTCCACAGAGACACAGGGAAACAAAAACAAGCTTTGCTATATTAATATAGCCTGTGCCTTAGGGTGTTTCCAAAAACATTTTTTGAAGATGTACTCTCTCACCCTCTTAAAATTACTCCATTTAATACCAAAATTAAAAAAAATAATTTTTATTAGAACACCGAAAAGGTGGCTCAAGAAGATCAAAGTTTGCCAGATATAACATTCAGATGTATTACAGTTTATGCTGAATGTTCAAGAACAATGATGCATATTAAGAATATTTACAACAAAAGTTCATTTTTTAAATATTGGTGAATAATTTCCTGTTGTTTCACTCCCTAGAAGTATAAATTGCATTTTATCATCTAGTATTACTTGTTTGTGTTTAGCACCAGTTTATATATTTGCATGTACTTACTTTTGTGCATTTTTCCAGAAGTGTTCTGTTTTGTTAGACCATTTACAATCATATTTTTACCATTACTGATCTGTGATACCCATGATAAATTATCTGTAATTACCCGTGATAAAATTTTAATCACACAAGTATCATGTTTGATGCAATTATTAGCATGAGTTTTAGTTTTATACATTTACATATCACTCTCCTGGCCATAGGGTATAATTTCATGACCCTGAATGGCTCTCTTGGCATTTTACAAGGGTGTATTTCATATATTTCCTATTTTAACAAATGTACATTTTGTTTTTCTATCCTGTTGGTTTGCAGACTATGCTCTTAGTATTTGATGCAATTTAAAGAAATAAGGTCGCAATACATATTAACCTGTTTGAGGCACCTCTAAATACACGTTAATTTCAATAAAACTCTGCATGAAGCATTCTTATACATGTATATCGGCATAAAATGAATGGGAGAGTATGAAAATGCAAGGCTCAAAATTTTACATATCTGAAAACCCTATTGTGCCTAAAACCATTTCAGAAATAGGAAAAAAAACTCAGACTTGCACACTATACTTACGTTTTCCTTTTCTGCAGATTTTTCCTTTCTTCATGTGTACTATCCCAGGGATAATAGCCCAGCAAAAACTTCCAAGCTTCTTTTCTCACAGCATGGTACAAGCCCTTAAGTACACAAACAATTACTTGAACAAATGATCAGTCAAATTAACCAAATCAATCAATAAGAACATCTCAGTTTGGAAACATCAGACATCCTAACCAGTGAAAGATCAAATCCTATCTATAGGATATATACATTACATACAAAAAATAAATTATATATATCCCACCCCTCCCATGCACAATGCCCCCCACAGTAATGGTTAGCGGCGAATCCTAACAAAAATTAAAACCAGGATGATGTTGTGAGTGCGTTCTGAAAATGTTCATGTTAAAACGTTTGAGAAACAGGTTTCAATCAACTCAGTGGAAATGAGTATCAAATTAAGATGCCCAATAATACAAGACCAAAGATGGTATACATTAACTGTAAAGTAACCGTAAGAAACATTTTAGTTTACATATTAGATAAAACATTTCACATTTTACCCCTTTGAAAATAAGATGCTTTAAGTGAGGCACACTGGACACTCTTCCCTCAGAGTCTTGGTGCTTTGCCCAGTCCTCCATCGTTACTGGCTCTCTCCTCTGTACCTCTGGCCTTGTGCCCAAATCAATCTGCAACAAAAGCATACATCCAGATACATACAATCAGCGCAGGTCTTACTGTTATCACTTTATAAAAGCACGGCTGTACAAATCCCTAGCTCAGGCAGATTACATGCCCCCACCATGCCGGGATGTGGAAACAGTGCCCGAATTGAACAAAAGTACAGAACACAGCAGCACAACTTTCATCTCATCTCATTATCTCTAGCCGCTTTATCCTTCTACAGGGTCGCAGGCAAGCTGGAGCCTATCCCAGCTGACTACGGGCGAAAGGCGGGGTACACCCTGGACAAGTCGCCAGGTCATCACAGGGCTGACACATAGACACAGACAACCATTCACACCTACGGAGTCACCAGTTAACCTAATCTGCATGTCTTTGGACTGTGGGGGAAACCAGAGCACCCAGAGGAAACCCACGCGGACACGGGGAGAACATGCAAACTCTGCACAGAAAGGCCCTCGCCGGCCACGGGGCTCGAACCTGGACCTTCTTGCTGTGAGGCGACAGCGCTAACCACTACACCACCATGCTGCCCACAACTTTCATATTTTAAAAATAAATTAGTTAATTTAAATTTTTTTTTTAATTTAAAAACCCACCCCACACAACCCCAACCTTTTATTACAAACTTTATATACACAAGTTGTAATAAAAATTTATTTCAAAGTTTTTATTTATTTATTTATTTTTAAAAAAGTCACTCTCCCCCCCCCCAAAGATATTGAATCTCCACAGATTTAGGTGTTTTGCTGGGAAACACGCCACTCGTATTTTTTCATACAAACTACATCTGGGACATTGAATAACATTTTCCAATATCCTCACTCGCAAGGAAATCAATGAATTGTTTTGATTAACTTGCATAGTTTGTGGATGTGTCTATAGGATAAAAAGAAAATTACACATTAGCTTGAAGATATGAAGTTTATCTTCTCATTTGAAAAACTCATTTTTCATACGAAATACATCCTGGACCTGAGGGACATATTTTCCAGTATCTTCACTTGTGAGGCTTTTGATGTCATCAGTTCTAATGTTTTCCCACTGACTTGATGCATATTGTCAAAATGGCAAACCAGTTCAAAATAAATTTTAATTAACTTGCGTATTTTTTTGTGGACGTCTCTATACAATAAAAAGATTATACAGTGGCACGAAGATATAAAGTTTATCTTCTCATGTTGAAAAATCACTCATGAAATATGTTCACGACTCAAAGATGAAGTTTCTCTCTTCGCACCACCATGTAACGTACAGTGCTGCTTGAAAGTTTGTGAACCCTTTAGAATTTTCTATATTTCTGCATAAATATGACCTAAAACATCATCAGATTTTCACACAAGTCCTAAAAGTAGATAAAGAGAACCCAGTTAAACAAACGAGAAAAAATATTATATTTGGTCATTTTATTTATTGAGGAAAATGATCAATATTACATATCTGTGAGTGGCAAAAGTATGTGAACCTCTAGGATTAGCAGTTAATCTGAAGGTGAAATTAGAGTCAGGTGTTTTCAATCAATGGGATGACAATCAGGTGTGAGTGGGCACCCTGTTTTATTTAAAGAACAGGGATCTATCAAAGTCTGATCTTCACAACACATGTTTGTGGAAGTGTATCATGGCACAAACAAAGGAGATTTCTGAGGACCTCAGAAAAAGCCTTGTTGATGCTCATCAGGCTGGAAAAGGTTACAAAACCATCTCTAAAGAGTTTGGACTCCACCAATCCACAGTCAGACAGATTGTGTACAAATGGAGTTGGGTTGCAAGGAGAAAGCCACTGCTCTCCAAAAAGAACATTGCTGCTCGTCTGCAGTTTGCTAAAGATCACGTAGACAAGCCAGAAGGCTATTGGAAAAATGTTTTGTGGACGGAGGAGACTAAAATAGAACTTTTTGGTTTAAATGAGAAGCGTTATGTTTGGAGAAAGGAAAACACTGCATTCCAGCATAAGAACCTTATCCCATCTGTGAAACATGGTGGTGGTAGTATCATGGTTTGGGTCTGTTTTGCTGCATCTGAGCCAGGACGGCTTGCCATCATTGATGGAACAATGAATTCTGAATTATACCAGTGAATTCTAAAGGAAAATATCAGGACTGAACTGAATCTCAAGAGAAGGTGGGTCATGCAGCAAGACAACGACCCTAAGCACACAAGTCGTTCTACCAAAGAATGGTTAAAGAAGAATAAAGTTAATGTTTTGGAATGGCCAAGTCAAAGTCCTGACCTTAATCCAATCAAAATGTTGTGGAAGGACCTGAAGCGAGCAGTTCATGTGAGGAAACCCACCAACATCCCAGAGTTGAAGCTGTTCTGTACGGAGGAACGGGCTAAAATTCCTCCAAGCCAGTGTGCAGGACTGATACAGTTACCGGAAACGTTTAGTTGCAGTTATTGCTGCACAAGGGGGTCACACCAAATACTGAAAGCAAAGGTTCACATACTTTTGCCACTCACAGATATGTAATATTGGATCATTTTCCTCAATAAATGACCAAGTATAATATTTTTGTCTCACTTCTTTGTGCTTGTAATTGACACAAGCACAACTGTATTATAAAGGACAAGTTTAGCAAAATAAAACCTTTGCCATCACCACCCATAGCAGACCACAATGCCAAAATCAGTGAAGAGCCCAATCCCAAAGCAGACTTCAACATTTATTTGGCATCAAGTCAGACCAAACAGTAAAAGCAGCCTGAATCATTTACCTGTATAATCAAACTATTACCTGAAGGGAAATATTATTTCCAATAGCTTTTGCAGTAACTTCCTTTTGTTTAGATTTTGTGAATCTTTACCAGGCCATGTTATAAGACAGGAACCAAACTGATGTACAGCTACTCACTCTAGTGATGACCTCAAAGCCAGGCTCTTCCTGCTGGTTGATTTCCAACCCAGGGATGAGTTCCCCCAGAATGTCTGCCACTTCCTCAGCAGGGCGCTGCTGGCATTCAGACTCGGACGGTCGAAATGCATCAAAGATGTAGTTTGTGACTTTAGAGAAACCACCCAAAGTTGTTGTGTAGGGATCCTTTTTCAATTTCTGTTGACAAGAATGGAGTTTGAGCAGTGCACTGACAGCTTTGTGTGCGCCAATTTTTAAATTAAGCACATCAATATAATTTCCCCTCATCCCAATATGAAATTCTCGTACCTGAACAAGGCCATAATTGGAGTCATCGAGAAGATTCTCAAAGGACTGTGAAATTGCTTTGTTATATGTGGCAACTTCCAGAACGTTTTTATCATCAGGACTCCTTCCAAAAAAAAAAAAAAAAGGGACTTACTGATGCCTTTAAATTGGTTACAAGCCAAAGTAAACAAAAACACTAACCACAATGACAATAAAAATAGTACCAAAATCTGTAAAGAACAGTTAAGCAAGTGACATAGGTCATATCTCTCTCCTGTATGACTGGCGTGAAAAGCAAATGCAACAAAGCTGAGACCATATTTCATTATGAGAGCGAAGATAAGAACTTTAATAACAGCTATCTATTCAGCAGCACTGCCTTGAACATGCTTGCAGCTCAAGTTATTCTGTTGTGATATTTAATGCAGGGTAGGAAAAGCGCTCATCCAATTCTATCACGAAGCCTTAAAACTAAATGTACAGCTGCAGTCCACTTGACATGAGCCAAACCCATGCCCTTTCATTCTCACTGCAAGACGCATGCCATTTAGCAGGGTCTCGGAGAGGAACTGATATTCCCCAGCAAAAGTCCCCACATTACCATAAAAATAGTGTTGCATTCAGTCGCTGCGTGTTTTAGAGAACTAATCTTCAAGGTGAAATAGAGAAGAAAACCCTGTTTAATCCAAAAGGGGGAAGATGTAAATGGTAAACAATTAACTTTGAGGGCCTTAACAAAAACATGAAGAAAAACAAGTACAGTTTTTGTCATGGAATAAAAGCAGCAAGAGAAAATGACTGGTTATATAGTTTAATTAAAACTGGTCCGAGTTTTCTCTAAATTTGAGTACATTCGTGCACAGCGCAAAACATCAAAAACCGGAGCTGCACTGCACTCTGTTGGACACATGTTATAACAACAAAAATCACTAAAAGCTGAATGCTAAAAGGAAACAGTTTAACCTGTACAGGACGACCTATTGAACAACTTAAACAAAATAACCTCAGGTCATGTCTGCTTCCATTGTAAATTCTAGACAGTTTTACTAACGAGAGTAAATCAACCCTTTTCGAATTCTACTGAATTTTTATTTACCTTCATCAACTCATGATGACACTTTTACCAACTACTTACTCGCTGAGATGCACGGATTTCCTCAAGCCATCCAGAAACCCTTGGCTGCCTCCTTGATGGAAGTGAATGGCAGGCAATGTTGCATCATCCCTCAAGCAGAAAATTAGGTATGACCAGCCTTCGTGTTTAACTGTGACAGTTCTGAGTTCACTGACATTAAAGGAGAAGGCCCACTTGTTGCGCTCATTAAAATGGTTTGAACCCCCTAAAAGAAAAGATGAATATTGTTTAAAATGCACCATTTCAAATTGTTGACAGTCTTCATCATAAGATACTTAAGAATTAAGCTTTATAGACCCCTTTCACTGATATCACCCGAAACCGGAAGTAAACAGACCCTGCACCATTTTGGAAGACCAACAAACTCATGATTAGGGGAAAATAACGGCAGCGCTATGTGAACCCACGAGAATAAAGTGGAGTGGCAAACGACTTAAACAAATCTGAGCTGTTTTATTTATGATTTATTGGCCCAACAGTAGACTTGAAAGAAACCTGTGTGAGACTTGGCAAAAAACTGTGGATATAATGGATAAGTCTGTGCATGATCTGTGGACACTTTGACGTAAGCAAACGCAAGAAATTCAGATTTAAAACATGCTAAATTGGCCTCAAGTTGATAACTGGATGAGGAGCAAGCCTCCCAGACTTCTACAATTTAATAATAATAATAATAATAATAATAATAAAGGATGGTTTGGGGCTTGCTCTCCCTCCTATTATATAAATAAAACATAGTTGTTGTGTAGGCATAGATCATAAATACATATGTATAATTTGGATAAATTAACCTAAATTATGGATACCTTAATAGTAACAAAAAGTATTAATTTTTCAACTGAAAAGATATATTATTAAAAGATAAATATCAACAAGATTACCTTGGCCATAACTATGTGTAGGTTATTCTTAATAACAGCTGTAATATCACGAACCAAGCCACTAACAACATAATTGTAAGCCTGTAGCCCTTTGTAGGCTTTCAAGTCATCAGCAGTGTAGGCACTGGGTGTAAACAACAAATAGTTTACAATGTCTGGGTAGCAAACAGATGGCAGAATTGGTGTCCGGTCCTCCTTATGTATCTGACACGGAGAAATAATATAAATCGTGCTGCCTACCAGATTACAGTCGTCTGTTTTATTGTATCAGTACTAGTATCACTTACTATACTCATCAGTCATAGATTAGTCCAGTACAACATGACCAGCTTGCTTTTTTTCCCATTTGACTGTCGCAAGTTTTTTCAGGCTGGTACAGTCAAAAATTGAAAAAGTTTTGGCCTACTAAACTAGTCATCGATTCTACTAGTGTATTAATTGGAGTCGACATGAAAGCGTTAGGTAAAAACTTTAAACCAGTACAATCTCTTCTTCAAAGTTTCACCAAATGGTTTTATTTATGCAATTTAAAGCTCATAATACTGTATAACTTTGGTCGAGTAAAAACACGGAGCAAAAACATGGCTGAATCCTGAATGACTCCTATTTGTTTAAATAGGGGACTACATAGGCGGCAGAATGTAGTTTCTTTTTCCCTGCCATGGAAGCGCACTTGTATATCGAGGAGGAAAGCAATTTGCATTACAGCCGTGAGGCGGCTCGGCTCGGTTTTCCCTTTCGGGCGCTCTCGTTTTCTGTTAGAATTTGGTAAAGAAAAAAAAATTAAATATTATTTACCAGCTTACCGGGTCCATTAACATAAATCTGACAGCTGACAAGGTCGGGATATAAACGAACTTTTGCATTAAACTGTGTGCTTGGATTCACATAATTTTTTCTGAGTCTTATCATATGGGTCAAACCCATCAATCACAGCCAGTTTCTCCACATACCATGCCCTTTCTGCAACTGGTAATGTACTCACATAACCCGAATTATCATCCATTGTGTCACTTTACTCTCGCTCGTACTTTTGTTTTATATTGTGAGTGCATGTACTTGGTCTTCCAATATGGCGCCTAACAAAATCTCGCGGCGCGGTGACGTCATGTGAAAGGGGTCTATTGTATTAAATGTATTGTTTGTATTGGTTAAATGTTTATCTAGACTTGTAGTAAATCACACAATTTCAAGGATACCATTATTGGCAAAAATACCATCTAATGAATCTTGCTGGACTCTTCATTTAAGGTTACATTTTTCCGATCTGGGATTTAGCTCCGTACCAACTGCAACTGAGCGCTGTCCGGTAGTTTTTAACAGAGCAATTGGGAAGGCTTATCAGTGTATTCAATTGCAACTTGCCTTACAGGTAGCCAGAGGTGGACAGTAATTAAGTACATTTACTTGAGTACTGTACTTAAGTACACTGAGTATCTGTACTTTACTTGAGTATTTTTTTTGGCAACTTATGACTAACTTCACTACATTTGAAAGGCAAATTGTATTTTTTACTCTACTACATTTCTATCAAGGCCCTCATTACTACAACCCTGATTCCAAAAAAGTTGGGACAAAGTACAAATTGTAAATAAAAACGGAATGCAATGATGTGGAAGTTTCAAAATTCCATATTTTATTCAGAATAGAACATAGATGACATATCAAATGTTTAAACTGAGAAAATGTATCATTTAAAGAGAAAAATTAGGTGATTTTAAATTTCATGACAACAACACATCTCAAAAAAGTTGGGACAAGGCCATGTTTACCACTGTGAGACATCCCCTTTTCTCTTTACAACAGTCTGTAAACGTCTGGGGACTGAGGAGACAAGTTGCTCAAGTTTAGGGATAGGAATGTTAACCCATTCTTGTCTAATGTAGGATTCTAGTTGCTCAACTGTCTTAGGTCTTTTTTGTCGTATCTTCCGTTTTATGATGCATCAAATGTTTTCTATGGCTGAAAGATCTGGACTGCAGGCTGGCCAGTTCAGTACCCGGACCCTTCTTCTACGCAGCCATGATGCTGTAATTGATGCAGTATGTGGTTTGGCATTGTCATGTTGGAAAATGCAAGGTCTTCCCTGAAAAAGAGACGTCGTCTGGATGGGAGCATATGTTGCTCTAGAACCTGGATATACCTTTCAGCATTGATGGTGTCTTTCCAGATGTGTAAGCTGCCCATGCCACACGCACTAATGTAACCCCATACCATCAGAGATGCAGGCTTCTGAACTGAGCGCTGATAACTTGGGTCGTCCTTCTCCTCTTTAGTCCGAATGACACGGCGTCCCTGATTTCCATAAAGAACTTCAAATTTTGATTCGTCTGACCACAGAACAGTTTTCCACTTTGCCACAGTCCATTTTAAATGAGCCTTGGCCCAGAGAAGACGTCTGCGCTTCTGGATCACGTTTAGATACAACTACTTCTTTGAACTATAGAGTTTTAGCTGGCAACGGCGGATGGCACGGTGAATTGTGTTCACAGATAATGTTCTCTGGAAATATTCCTGAGCCCATTTTGTGATTTCCAATACAGAAGCATGCCTGTATGTGATGCAGTGCCGTCTAAGGGCCCGAAGATCACGGGCACCCAGTATGGTTTTCCGGCCTTGACCCTTACGCACAGAGATTCTTCCAGATTCTCTGAATCTTTTGATGATATTATGCACTGTAGATGATGATGATGATGATGATGATATGTTCAAACTCTTTGCAATTTTACACTGTCGAACTCCTTTCTGATATTGCTCCACTATTTGTCGGTGCAGAATTAGGGGGATTGGTGATCCTCTTCCCATCTTTACTTCTGAGAGCCGCTGCCACTCCAAGATGCTCTTTTTATACCCAGTCATGTTAATGACCTATTGATGGCAACTTTTTTGAGATGTGTTGCTGTCATGAAATTTCAAATGAGCCAATATTTGGCATGAAATTTCAAAATGTCTCACTTTCGACATTTGATATGTTGTCCATGTTCTATTGTGAATACAATATCAGTTTTTGAGATTTGTAAATTATTGCATTCCGTTTTTATTTACAATTTGTACTTTGTCCCAACTTTTTTGGAATCTGGGTTGTATGAAGTGGCTTTGACAATGGATGTTTTTTTTCCTTTTCTTTTTGAAAACGTGATTGTTTTTTTGTTTTTTTTTGCAGGCGACATGGAAAAAGCTCCTCAGTAATCACTAGGGTCACATCTCGTCCATAGAGTGGATAAAGTCAAGTTCAATGATCTCTCCGCAGCATTATTTAACATGACCAGTTGAATGGAAGGAGGTGGTTCTTCTGGGGAATAATACACGCACCCATGGCCATACAGAGAACCCATGTTTCAGTTTTCTGAAAGGATTAAAGATTCATTTCTTTTTAATTGCTTGCCTAAAACGGAGCACATCACAACGTACAAAAACTTGCCGTCTGACCTGTGTAAGGATATTGAGATGTGTAAACGTTTTATTCCAAGAGAAAGCTTGCAATGAAGTTGTCTGTGCTTTTAGAGCTAGCGATAATGTTTCAATAGCTATGCAGTCTGGTTAGTCAAATGACTTTCTATGGATTTGCCTGCCAAGTTGCCAGAGCCTTGTCTACGACTAACGATAACATAGCTAGTTAACTGGGACACTTAGTTGGCATGTAAAAATGGAGCTACACTAGCATGAATAACGTTATCTGAAGTGTTTTGGCATAATCTTGCCAAATAAACACAATATAGAAATCTTTCTTTTCTAGTAACATTAGCTACCCAGTATGATTGAGTTTAAAAAGCTTTTGCTAGCATGTCAGGTGGAGCTTCACTGACTAACTAGCTTAACGTTAAACCACCATGATTCCACAGGCAGATTCATATGTGCATGAATAAATACACTTGCACGCCTGCGCGCTCACACGCGAGACCTGTGAGATGGACAGTATTGTATTAGTCAGTCACAACAAATTGTAGGCATTTTTTGTTTTGATGTCAGATGATGGTCTTGCATATTTTTGTCTTGCTTAAAGCAGTGTTGCTGTTAGTTATTTGGCTCGAGGTGTGGACCTGGGTTTTAAGCAGGTTGGATTGTCATTTTTATTTTTTGAGCAAGCTGCATTTACGGCTATTCCACAGTCTTCCTGATTAACATACACATGCATGTGTGCACACTGCCAGAGCTGTCAGAACCCTACCATGCTGCTTTGTGGGGATGGGGAGGAGTGAGACAACTTAAAAAAAAAAAAAGACAAGACAATGGCTCTTTTTCAGTTCAGTTGTGTTTCATTTTGTAACATTCTACCAGGTGTTTATTCTACAGGTTCTACAAGTTAGTCAGTAAATTCAGTCAGTTGCTTCAGAGGCATTAGGTTTTGTAAGAATTGTGGCAATAACACAATGCGTTGACAGAAAATGTACTTTTAATACTTAAGTCTTTTTAAAAGCAAGTACTTCAATACTTTAAGTAAAAATTTGACTGTACAACTTTCACTTGTACTGGAGTAACATTTAACCAGTGGGATCTGTACTTTGACTTAAGTAACGAAGTCTGGTACATTGTCCACCTCTGCAGGTACCCGAGGGAAAGTTAAAAGTAAACTTGCACCTAGAATTATCTCTGCTCTAAAGGAGGGGAAATGCAACCCAATGTTACAGTGGTGCTTGAAAGAGTGTGAACCCTTTAGAATTTTCTATATTTCTGTTTCTGCATAAATATGACCTAAAACAATCAGATTTTCACACAAGTCCTAAAAGTAGATAAAGAGAACCCAGTTAAACAAGTGAGACAAAAATATTATTACTTGGTCATTTATTTATTGAGGAAAATGATCCAATATTACATATCTGTGAGTGGCAAAAGTACAACCCCGATTCCAAAAAAGTTGGGACAAAGTACAGATTGTAAATAAAAACGGAATGCAATAATTTACAAATCTCAAAAACTGATATTGTATTCACAATAGAACATAGACAACATATTTCAAAATGTCCCACTTTCGACATTTGATTTCATGCCAAATATTGGTTCATTTGAAATTTCATGACAGCAACACATCTCAAAAAAGTTGGGACAGGGGCAATAAGAGGCTGGAAAAGTTAAAGGTACAAAAAAAGGAACAGCTGGAGGACCAAATTGCAACTCATTAGGTCAATTGGCAATAGGTCATTAACATGACTGGGTATAAAAAGAGCATCTTGGAGTGGCAGCAGCTCTCAGAAGTAAAGATGGGAAGAGGATCACCAATCCCCCTAATTCTGCGCCGACAAATAGTGGAGCAATATCAGAAAGGAGTTCGACAGTGTAAAATTGCAAAGAGTTTGAACATATCATCATCATCATCATCTACAGTGCATAATATCATCAAAAGATTCAGAGAATCTGGAAGAATCTCTGTGCGTAAGGGTCAAGTTATCAGCGCTCAGTTCAGAAGCCTGCATCTCTGATGGTATGGGGTTGCATTATTGCGTGTGGCATGGGCAGCTTACACATCTGGAAAGACACCATCAATGCTGAAAGGTATATCCAGGTTCTACAGCAACATATGCTCCCATCCAGACGACGTCTCTTTCAGGGAAGACCTTGCATTTTCCAACATGACAATGCCAAACCACATACTGCATCAATTACAGCATCATGGCTGCGTAGAAGAAGGGTCCGGGTACTGAACTAGCCAGCCTGCAGTCCAGATCTTTCACCCATAGAAAACATTTGGCGCATCATAAAACGGAAGATACGACAAAAAAGACCTAAGACAGTTGAGCAACTAGAATCCTACATTAGACAAGAATGGGTTAACATTCCTATCCCTAAACTTGAGCAACTTGTCTCCTCAGTCCCCAGACGTTTACAGACTGTTGTAAAGAGAAAAGGGGATGTCTCACAGTGGGGAAACATGGCCTTGTCCCAACTTCTTTGAGATGCGTTGTCATGAAATTTAAAAATCACCTAATTTTTCTCTTTAAATGATACATTTTCTCAGTTTAAACATTTGATATGTCATCTATGTTCTATTCTAAATAAAATATGGAATTTTGAAACTTCCACATCATTGCATTCCGTTTTTATTTACAATTTGTACTTTGTCCCAACTTTTTTTGGAATCGGGGTTGTATGTGAACCTTTGCTTTCAGTATCTGGTGTGACCCCCTTTTGCAGCAATAACTGCAGCTAAATGTTTCTGGTAACTGTATCAGTCCTGCACACTGGCTTGGAGGAATTTTAGCCCATTCCTCCGTACAGAACAGCTTCAACTCTGGGATGTTGGTGGGTTTCCTCACATGAACTGCTCGCTTCAGGTCCTTCCACAACATTTTGATTGGATTAAGGTCAGGACTTTGACTTGGCCATTCCAAAACATTAACTTTATTCTTCTTTAACCATTCTTTGGTAGAACGACTTGTGTGCTTAGGGTCGTTGTCTTGCTGCATGACCCACCTTCTCTTGAGATTCAGTTCATGGACAGATGTCCTGATATTTTCCTTTAGAATTTGCTGGTATAATTCAGAATTCATCGTTCCATCAATGATGGCAAGCTGTCCTGGCCCAGATGCAGCAAAACAGGCCCAAACCATGATACTACCACCACGTTTCACAGATGGGATAAGGTTCTTATGCTGAAATGCAGTGCTTTCCTTTCTCCAAACATAACGCTTCTCATCTAAACCAAGAAGTTCTATTTTGGTCTCATCTATCCACAAACCATTTTTCCAATAGCCTTCTGGCTATCCCGTGATCTTTAGCAAACTGCAGACGAGCAGCAATGTTCTTTTTGGAGAGCAGTGGCTTTCTCCTTGCAACCCTGCCATGCACACCATTGTTGTTCAGTGTTCTCCTGATGGTGGACTCATGAACGTTAACATTAGCCAATGTGAGAGAGGCCTTCAGTTGCTTAGAAGTTACCGTGGGGCCCTTTGTGACCTCGCCGACTATTACACGCCCTGCCCTTGGAGTGATCTTTGTTGGTTGACCACTCCTGGGGAGGGTAATACTGGTCTTGAATTTCCTCCATTTGTACACAATCTGTCTGACTGTGGATTGGTGGAGTCCAAACTCTTTAGATGGTTTTGTAACCTTTTCCAGCCTGATGAGCATCAACAACGCTTTTTCAGAGGTCCTCAGAAATCTCTTTTGTTCGTGCCATGATACACTTCTACAAACATGTGTTGTGAAGATCAGACTTTAGATCCGTTCTTTAAATAAAACAGGGTGCCCACTCACACCTGATTGTCATCCCATTGATTGAAAACACCTGACTAATTTCACCTTCAAATTAACTGCTAATCCTAGAGGTTCACTTACTTTTGCCACTCACAGATATGTAATATTGATCATTTTCCTCAATAAATAAATGTCCAAGTATAATATTTTTGTCTCATTTGTTTAACTGGGTTCCCTTTATCTACTTTTAGGACTTGTGTGAAAATCTGATGATGTTTTAGGTCACATTTATGCAGAAATATAGAAAATTCTAAAGGGCTCACAAACTTTCAAGCACCACTGTACTATGTAAACTTTTTCTGGCTGAAGAATGAAATCTTCCTAGACTCAACAATACTGCTACAGAGAGGGCAGCAGGAATATAGGCAGTTCACGGTTTAAAAATACAAACGAGGCAGTTTGTAACTTTCAACATGCCGGCTATATTACACAAGTCCTGCCCCTCACTGGAAACAGCCAGAAGCAAATTCATTTTTTGTAACATTACATCTTCGCTAAATCAGGTTAATGGATTTTTTTTTTTTTTTAAACCAGGCAAATATTTTTATTCTGTGAGCACTACTGGCTCATAAAGAAACATAGTTCAGCAAATCAGCATTTTCCCGATGTACAGCACCACAGAGTCACACAATGCACTGTTGACATTCGGGAGGTGTGCATGTAGTTATCGCTTCGCTATCTGACCCACACCACCGGTCAGAATCACTTTAGACATACAAGATTATACCACGACATAGTACAAATCAGCACTGAGGGTAATGCAGTGGCATTCCTCGTAAGATTCAAACTGCTTCCAACTTGTATTTACATTGACGTCAGGTCTTAAAGATACACACAGAAATGCCTTACCTTCACCATTGGTATGGACCTTCTTCTTAAAGGAGACGGTGTTAACCATGTCCCACTCAGTCTCATAGCTTAACTGCTGATCCATCGGGCGATGAGGCCTCTGTGTCCACTCCATCACAGAGCTGGAGTCCTTCACATTGAAAAAAGAAACTGATGTTCAATAACCAATTCATCTGCTCAATTCCAAAGACATAATTATACACTATATTTTCAAAGGTTTGTGGACATCTGACCATCAGCATCATGTGCGCTTTTTGAACTTCCCATTCCAGATTTAGTCCCCCTTTGCCATTTTATTAACCTCCACTCTTCTGAGAAGACTTCCCAGTAGATTTTTGAGCATGGCTGTAGGGATTTGGCCATTCAGTCACAAGAGTATTAGTGAGGTCAGGCAAGAAGGCTTGGGGTGCAATCTGTCAGCACAAACTAATACAAATGTGTCCTTCCAACTTTGCAGCAACAATTTGGGGAAAGCACATTATGGGCATGATGGTCAGGTGTCCACAACATTTTGACCATAGTGTATGTGTGTGGCAAGAACATATTTGGACCTAAAGACGTGATAAACTGAGGGAAAACAGAAAACAAACTGTTAAAGGAACAGTCCACCGTACTTCCATAATGAAATATGCTCTTATCTGAATTGAAACGAGCTGCTCCGTACCTCTCTGAGCTTTGCGCTACCTCCCAGTCAGTCAGACGCAGTCAGACGCGTTGTCACTCCTGTTAGCAATGTAGCTAGGCTCAGTATGGCCAATGGTATTTTTTGGGGCTGTAGTTAGATGCGACCAAACTCTTCCACGTTTTTCCTGTTTACATAGGTTTATATGACCAGTGATATGAAACAAGTTCAGTTACACAAATTGAAACGTAGCGATTTTCTATGCTATGGAAAGTCCGCACTATAATGACAGGCGTACTAACACCTTCTGCGCGCTTCGACAGCGCATTGATACGGAGCTCAGATATCAATGCGCTGTCGAAGCGCGCAGAAGGTGTTAGTACGCCTGTCATTATAGTGCAGACTTTCCATAGCATAGAAAATCGCTACGTTTCAATTTGTGTAACTGAACTTGTTTCATATCACTGGTCATATAAACCTATGTAAACAGGAAAAACGTGGAAGAGTTTGGTCGCATCTAACTACAGCCCCAAAAAATACCATTGGCCATACTGAGCCTAGCTACATTGCTAACAGGAGTGACAGCGCGTCTGACTGCGTCTGACTGACTGGGAGGTCGCGCACAGCTCGGAGAGGTACGGAGCAGCTCGTCTCAATTCAGATAAGAGCATATTTCATTATGGAAGTACGGTGGACTGTTCCTTTAAGTAGTCAGGCCACTACATTCCACCAGAATTGCTTCAAAGTAACCTTGATACAGACAATTAATCTCTGAAACTGTACTGGAAGGATGAACACCATTCTTCAAAAGATATATTGCCTCAGGTGGTGTTTTGAGAATAGTGGAAGAGATCACTGTAGAACAAGTCACAAGTCACTCAAAAAAAAAAAAAACTCCCGTAAGTGTATACGGTATACAGTATACAATTTCCATAATTTCTACACTCATCAAATCTTTTAAGCTAATCCTTGTGCCCTGTGGATAGGACAGAATCATCTCAAAAGAGACCACTACCATCAGGACAGAAATAATTCATGATAGAAAAACAGTGATCAGTGAGAATAACCTTGTATTGATTTGCAGTGACCACCCCCTCTAAAGGAGGCAAGCAGAGCTAACCCATGCCTGTACAACATTACAGAGCCACTACCTTTGTTGTCCTTAATTTGTAAGTCTGTACATTTGACATTGACTGCAAAACAGTAAAATGAACAAAAAAAAAAAAGCAAACCTTGCAGGCACAAAGCATATTTGAAAGATCCACTGTATCCTCCAAAGGTTTATATTCCACAAATGTTTCACCATCCTAAAGAGAAAAAAAAGAGAGTATGATTTTTCTTGCACCTTGTTCATGTGGTCCTCATTTCTTAAAATGTTACACATGTATTTAACAAGTTTTAATGCCTCAATGCATGACATTTAACAATGTTACATGAGTCTCATCTTTCAAATTATTGTATACCATCAACACGAAGTGATATTACAAAGAAGCAAAACCTGCGAAAACGATTCAACTCATGTGTACGATGCAGTGAAGCATACGTTTGTTCTATTTATGTGTTGTTTTTATGTAGCTACTGCAGGTCTGTGATGTAGTGACTGGAGCTCAAGATGAAGTTCCTCTTTGGGGACAATAAAGTATACTTTATCTTATTCTGCTTCCGGTCATCAACAGGCCATTAGTACCTTATCAATGATCTGGAGAAAGCCTGATATTAGTGAATCCTGATCCGCCGAATCGTCTGTGCTTGAATGGATGAAAACCCCTTCGTGTTCAAATATCACCTGCAAACATCAACACACAGCAGAACAATATTATTATGTTCGAGATCCTAAGACAGTCCTGATCTATTGCAACATTCTACCTAGACAGACAAGCCTGTGGAATTAAAGCTCCATGTTTGCAGAGACACCCCTAAAGCAAATTAATTACTCATTTAAGTTGAGTACAAAGCGTGCAGCAGATATTCATATAAATCCAGGACTATTACTTCCCAATGGATTATTATGTGTACAATTTTATATAAAAGATACACCCACATTAGAGTGCATCAGTTGCCCCCTAAAAATGAAAAGTTCCTCCGATCATGATGCATTTTTGTTTTTATGTTCCTTTTGGTAAGAAAACACACTGGGTGAAATATTTTGACAAAATTCAAAAGTGGGGCGGCACGGTGATGTAGTGGTTAGCGCTGTCGCCTCACAGCAAGAAGGTCCGGGTTCGAGCCCCGTGGCCGGCGAGGGCCTTTCTGTGTGGAGTTTGCATGTTCTCCCCGTGGGTTTCCTCCGGGTGCTCCGGTTTCCCCCACAGTCCAAAGACATGCAGGTTAGGTTAACTGGTGGCTCTAAATTGACCGTAGGTGTGAATGTGAATGGTTGTCTGTGTCTATGTGTCAGCCCTGTGATGACCTGGTGACTTGTCCAGGGTGTACCCTGCCTTTCACCCGTAGTCAGCTGGGATAGGCCCCAGCTTGCCTGCGACCCTGTAGAACAGGATAAAGCGGCTAGAGATAATGAGATGAGATATTCAAAAGTTTAATGGTGGCACCAGGAGCTCAAAGTTATGGAAAAAGCTGCTATTTTAAGACTTTTATGACAAAATTTCAATCACTTTTCATGAAACATTATGGCACCTTATAAAGTATACCAAATATCTAACACTACGTTCACACTGCAAGGCTTAATGCTCAATTCCAATTTTTTTGTGAGGTCGTTCACATTAACAAATATATGCAACTTGTATGTGATCCTCAGTATGAACGAAAAGCGACCTAAAAGTGTTCCGCATGCGCATTGCAGGATACGACGTCACACGCAGTGAGCATGGCCAGTGTTTACGGAAGTAACCTAAAGTTTCCTGTGTATGACAGTAGCCAGCATGGAGTACCTGGCGATGATGCAGTTGTTGTTGCGACGGAGCCAGAACATGCACAATAGCCTGATGTTAAGGAGGAGGTTGAGCAGGAAGAGGGCAAGGGTTTTGGCTCAGGCGTTCTGCGGGGTAGTGACTGCAACCTCCGTTCAAAGGAACATCAAAGCCATGTTGTTGTAACTTTTTTTGAGAGACCCGCCGCCTACTTCAGCGCAGAATAGTGACGTTTGTGGCTTGTTGATGACGTGCAAGTCGGATGAATGCGACCTGGCGGTTCAGACTGAAGTCACATATGAAAAGATCAGATAGGAACCGGAATTAGGACCACATATCCAAACGGCCTGGGTCGGATTTGAAAAAATCGGATTTGTGTCGTTCATATTGTCAATAAAAGATCGGATACAGGTCACACATGGGCGAAAAAATCGGATTTGAGTCACTTCAGCCTGCAGTGTGAACGTAGTGTTAGATACACATTTTTAGTACATATTCTAAATATATTATCAAGCACAGTTTGAGTTTTAGCTGTTCATTGGATCATTGTTCAACTACTTTTAAACAATACAAACATATTATGAATCACATTAATGCTTCTCAATCCCTTGCAAAGGTTCTTAACATGATCTCTGGCTCACAAGAAATCAATAAATGGAGTCCAACATTGTGATTCAAACTTTACGCATAAACATAAAATAAGCATTTTTTGGCAAAAAATGAACCTCATGGTGCCACCATTAGACTTTTGAATATGGTCAAAAAATTTTACAGGATGCCTTTATTGGTGAAAAGGAACACCCAAACAAAAATGCATCAGATTTTATGAAAGTGAGGGCAACTCATGCACCCTAACCCACATCAATTTAATCGCCAGGAAACAGTCAGTTCATAACGTCCTAGCATTAACCAGAAAAAAAAAAAAAAGCAGTGTGTAAAGAAGGAACATGTCAATATGCCTTTCTGAGCACTTAAACAAGTGGAACACCTCAGGGTCATGAGTGCTCTGCTCATGTATCAAAGCGTTGCGAAAGTTCTGGCCCTTGCAATAAGAGCCAGATGCTACTGCTAACTTACCAAACAAGTCTGCACTGTATGTAAGAAATTACTGGTTAATTAACTAACATTTCTAGGCAGAAAACCCTCAGTATAACGTATAAGCCTTGAGCAAGTTTTACTCCATCTTGCTAACTTTCCTAATTTAAACAGTACAACTCAAAGTAGGCTAGCTGGCTAGCTTAGCGAGCTACTTAGGCTTTTTTTTAATTAGGCAGTATATGTATATATATTTTTTCTACAGGTAAGGTAAAAGTAAATGGTTACAGTAGCTCAGTGGTTAAATGTGACACGAGAGCACTTCTGTGAAGCTAAGAATGCTAATTTAATTACGGACATGACCGATGTGCCTTCGTGGCATTCCTGGTAGAGCAGTTAGCTAGCTAGCTAAACAACTGTAACTGTATGAGGTGCTCATGCTAACTGGCTAAAAACAGTAGCCGGTTACAGCACTGCGTTATAACCTTTGTTTCTTGCCGACTGGCCACACGGCCTCGCTGCCAAAGTCTACCAGCACGTCCTGACAGAACAGCGCTAACCTTGACTGTTTAATGCTGAGCGGCCATAAAGCGTCCTGTGTTTTCAGTACCTTGGGAGGAGTTGTAGCCGCCATGTTTGCTGCTGTCGATGCTCGCCGTCGCACAGCTCACGTGCCTGTCAGCTTTCCACAACAACACTGACAAATCATCTTCCGCGTGGCCCTGAGTGCGCATGCGCAGAAATAATGGGAAAGCGGAAACCATGTGTCAAACTTTTTTTTTTTTCTTCCCCCAAAATAAAACAATTTCTCGATCAAAAGCAGGATCGTTAGTTATTCCGGTCATCACTGTCCTGATAATTAACGTTTTATTAATAATAAAATTAAAATATCCGGTTTTTTGTCATATGATTGTCAATTTTGTCATGAAGAAGAAGCTTTTATTCGTCACATGCGCACTTCAAGCACAGTGAAATTCATCCTCTGCATTTAACCCATCTGAAGCAGTGAACACACGCACACACACCCAGAGCAGTGGGCAGCCACACCAGAGCGCCCGGGGAGCAGTCAGGGGTTCGGTACCTTGCTCAAGGGCACTTCAGCCCAAGGCCACCCCACGTCAACCTAACTGCATGTCTTTAGATTGTGGGGGAAACCGGAGCACCCCCTCGCCGGCCACTGGGTTTGAACCTGGAACCTTCTTGCTGTGAGGCAACCGTGCTAACCACTACATCAGCATGCCGTGAACATTTCATATCAATCTGAAAATAAGTCAGGGTTTTTTGGTCACCTCACAGGATGGTAGAAGGTTCTGGGTTCGAGCCCAGCGGCCGGCGGGGGCCTTTCTGTGCGGAGTTTGCATGTTCTCCCCGTGTCTGCGTGGGTTTTCTCCGGGTGCTCCGGTTTCCCTCACAGTCCAAAGACATGCAGGTTAGGCTAATTGACCGTGAGTGTGAATGTGAGTGTGAATGGTTGTTTGTCTATGTGTCAGCCCTGCGATAACCTGGCAACTTGTCCAGGGTGTACCCCGCCTCTCGCCCATAGTCAGTTGGGATAGGCTCCAGCTTGCCTGCAACCCTGTAGAATAGGATAAGCGGCTACAAGATAATGGATGGACAGTTCAGTCTGGTGGCACAGTGGTGTAGTGATTAACACTGTCGCCTCACAGCAAGAAGGTTCTGAGTTCGAGCCCAGCAGCCGGTGGGAGCCTTTCTGTGTGGAGTTTGCATGTTCTCCCCGTGTCTGCGTGGGTTTTCTCCGGGTGCTCCGGTTTCCCTCACAGTCCAAAGACATGCAGGTTAGGCTAATTGGTAGCTCTTAATTGACCGTGAGTGTGAATGGTTGTTTGTCTCTGTGTCAGCCCTGCGATAACCTGGCGACTTGTCCAGGGTGTACCCCGCCTCTCGCCCATAGTCAGCTGGGATAGGCTCCAGCTTGCCTGCAACCCTGTAGAATAGGATAAGCGGCTACAAGATAATGGATGGATGGATGGACAGTTCAGTCTGGTGGCACAGTGGTGTAGTGATTAGCACTGTCGCCTCACAGCAAGAAGGTTCTGAGTTCGAGCCCAGCAGCCGGTGGGAGCCTTTCTGTGTGGAGTTTGCATGTTCTCCCCGTGTCTGCGTGGGTTTTCTCCGGGTGCTCCGGTTTCCCTCACAGTCCAAAGACATGCAGGTTAGGCTAATTGGTAGCTCTTAATTGACCGTGAGTGTGAATGGTTGTTTGTCTCTGTGTCAGCCCTGCGATAACCTGGCGACTTGTCCAGGGTGTACCCCGCCTCTCGCCCATAGTCAGCTGGGATAGGCTCCAGCTTGCCTGCAACCCTGTAGAATAGGATAAGCGGCTACAAGATAATGGATGGATGGATGGATGGACAGTTCAGTCTGGTGGCACAGTGGTGTAGTGATTAGCACTGTCGCCTCACAGCAAGAAGGTTCTGAGTTCGAGCCCAGCAGCCGGTGACGGAGGCCTTTCTGTGTGGAGTTTGCATGTTCTCCCCGTGTCTGCGTGGGTTTCCTCCGGGTGCTCCGGTTTCCCCCACAGTCCAAAGACATGCGGTTAGGTTAATATGGGACGGCCTTGGGCTGAGGTGCCCTTGAGCGAGGCACCTAACTCCCAACTGCTCCCCGGGTGCTGTTAGCATGGCTCCCCACTGCTCTGGGTATGTGTGTCTGCTCATTGCTCGTGTGTGTTCACTGCTTCAGATGGGTTAAATGCAGAGAGGAATTTCACAAGTGTGTGATGAATAAAGTTGTGCTTTCTTTTTACTTTTACAGAATACTTTCCAGAATATTTTGGACCGTGTCCAAATTTTTTGGATACAGATATATGAATTAAATCAGGTCTCTCTGATCGCTCTTGTCTTTTTTTTTAAGAAAATAATATTAGCTCTAGTACCTACTTTATTGTGCAACTTCATATGTATAACAAAAATGAATAAACAAACTAAAACTTTCCACATTTTATTCATGATTTTAATCAAGATGACAAATTTAAAAAAGTTTTATAGTAATTAGAATAATTAAGTCATTTATTACTTTTGTATAAAATGAACTGAGTAAATTAGCCTCAGGAGCCTAAATGAAAGAAGGACCATAGCCTCAGGCAGAAATGGCAGTGAGGGATGCAAATTAAAAGAGAGATGTTATATTGTTCTAGTTTGGTCAGTAGTTATTTTCATTTACCTAAGGCTAAGCACAACTGACAATGTATAATAATAAAAAACAAATAAAAGAAACTGAAAAATTAAAAAATAGAAAGGAAGAAAAATATGAAAGAGAAAGATACACTGTATAAGAGAAAAACTTAAATAATCTCCGTAAAAAATAATTATAGTAGTAAAAGAGCCATTCCCAAAAAAAAAATCAGAGACTGAACTATGCATCTATTATATATAACTGCTTATCCTGTGCGGAGAGGCGGGGTACACCCTGGACAAGTCTCCAGATCATCGCAGGGCTGACACCTAGAGACAAACAACCATTCACACTCACACCTATGGTCAATTTAGAGCCACCAATTAGCCTAACCTGCATCTCTTTGAATTCTGGGGGAAACCAGAGCACCCAGAGGAAACCCACGCAGACACGGGGAGAACATGCAAACTCCACACAGAAAGGCCTCTGTCAGCTGCTGGGCTCGAACCCAGAACCTTCTTGCTGTGAGGTGACAGTGCTAACCACTACACCACCGTGCCACCAGACTGAACTATCCATCCATCCATCCATTATCTGTAGCCGCTTATCCTGTTCTACAGGGTCGCAGGCAAGCTGGAACCTATCCCAACTGACTATGGGTGAGAGGCGGGGTACACCCTGGACAAGTCGCCGGGTTATCGCAGGGCTGACACAGAGACAAACAACCATTCACACTCACATTCACACCTACGGTCAATTTAGAGCCACCAATTAGCCTAACCTGCATGTCTTTGGACTGTGGGGGAGACCGGAGCACCCGGAGGAAACCCACGCGGACACGGGGAGAACATGCAAACTCCACACAGAAAGGCCTCCGTCAGCTGCTGGGCTTGAACCCAGAACCTTCTTGCTGTGAGGTGACAGTGCTACTCACTACACCACCATGCCACCACGGTGAACTAGAAAAGGGGAAACAATAACAGTGAAGGGGAGCGCTATAAAAATCTCATCTCATCTCATTATCTCTAGCCGCTTTCTCCTGTTCTACAGGGTCGCAGGCAAGCTGGAGCCTATCCCAGCTGACTACGGGCGAAAGGCGGGGTACACCCTGGACAAGTCGCCAGGTCATCACAGGGCCGACACATAGACACAGACAACCATTCACACTCACATTCACACCTACGGTCAATTTAGAGTCACCAGTTAACCTAACCTGCATGTCTTTGGACTGTGGGGGAAACCGGAGCACCTGGAGGAAACCCACGCGGACACGGGGAGAACATGCAAACTCCGCACAGAAAGGCCCTCGCCGGCCACGCGGCTCAAACCCGGACCTTCTTGCTGTGAGGCGACAGCGCTAACCACTACACCACCGTGCCGCCTGCTATACAAATATGTAAGGAATATGGGTAAAGTTGAGAAAATAAGAAGAGGTAATGGAAGGGAAAAAAAGTCAGGAGATACTTTTCTTGGGGCAAATTTGATCGGATACGATAAGCCAAATACATGCGATGTGAGTGGTAAGATGGCAGCCAGATGGCTTCACTAGTCTCTACAGCAGGGAATAGGCTCTGAGCTCTCCAGATTTTATGATATTGAGGTATTTCACCTGACGTCACAGGGTCACGTGACGCCCCGGTGTCCGCCATTTTGGACGGCAAGCTAGCTAATGTCAACAACAGTAGCTAGTATGTTACTGTAGCAATGTTTACGTTCAGTCATTTGGATGACTGTTAAAACCTTTCAGTCTCAAGTTTTTCCTTTACTGGATTTACTAGTTTACTGAGCCAGCCGGCCGGCCCCGGAGCGCTAGCTAGCCGGCCAGCCAGCCCCAGAGTGCTAGCTAGCCGGCCAGCGAGCCCCGGAGCGCTAGCTAGCCGGCGCCAGCCAGCCCCGGAGCGCGCTCAGTCAACTAGTAAATACAGTAAAGGAAAAACTTATAACGGGCCATGTCTCAACAGACTAAGAAGTTATTTCAATGACATTTAATAACATTTTGTTTATCCTGAGGACCGAAAATAAATGAAAATGTGAACAAATCTTAGCTGTCAGTGAACAATCCTGGTGGAAGCAGGTAAATGTCATTCTCTAAGTCTGCTAACCTCAATTTTTGCAAATACCTCTCCCTCTGCTCGCCCTGTAAATGCCCTACGTCGCTGGATAGTGAAGGTGTTTTCTGCATCTCGCTCCTTTTTCTTTTATGTTTTTCGTTTGTCGCCTTCCTCGCATTCAAACTGATTCGAGCCGTGACGTCCAAAATGGCAGCATCACATGACTTGGTCACGTGAGTGAAATACCTCAATAGAGCTCAGCAATCGCAGGCGGCACGGTGGTGTAGTGGTTAGCACTGTCGCCTCACAGCAAGAAGGTTCTGGGTTCGAGCCGAGTGGCCGGCGAGGGCCTTTCTGTGTGGAGTTTGCATGTTCTCCACGTGTCTGTGTGGGTTTCCTCCGGGTGCTCCGGTTTCCCCCACAGTCCAAAGACATGCAGGTTAGGTTAATTGGTGGCTCTAAATTGACCATGAATGTGAATGGTTGTTTGTCTCTATGTCAGCGATAACCTGGCGACTTGTCCAGTCAGAACAGGATAAGCGGCTACAGATAAGGGAGGGATGGATGGATGGAGCTCAGTGATCTACAATGTCCAAAGCCCCCGTCTTGTGGGAGCAGAACAGCTCGGTGTTTCACTCTCGTGGTGAAAATAGTGTACTGATGACTTTTATTTTGAAATTACAGGAAGCCCTGCAGAAGGAGGATCCGGCTGGCGGGAAACCTGAGGGAAATGAATAGTTTATATTGACAATGTTGATGCTGGCGGGTTTATTTTAGCTTTATGGAGTGACTGTCGGGCTTTTCTTATTATTATTAAACACAAGAGAGCTACAGCTGAAGCTCAGCTCATATCTTTATGATCCCCAGCTGTTTAATAAACCGGTTCTAACATGGTTCAGATAGTCATCTCAAGGTAGGTTTAAACCGGTTTATAACACTTCAGAAGGAATACAAGTTGAACTGAGTGTAAAAGGGGATAAAAATGACGAAGACGATGTCTTTCTGAATGTGTAATAAAGTGTATCTCTAATAAATTTGCTTCTTCGAGTTGTAATAATCCATCTCTGGCTCTTTGAGGTTGCCAAAAGTATTGTGGAAAAGTCTGAGACACATACAAACAAATATGCCTGGAAAAAAAAATAATGGAACTAAATGTTTCTACATTAAAAAAAAATAGTTTCAGGTAAAATGAGTGCAGTTTTATAAGGAGGTTTTACTGAGGAGCTTCCAGAACCATCCTCAGTTCTGGACACTTTGTCACACTTGCTTTTTATTTTATTCAGCAGCAGCCTTCATTGTTTGAAAAGTTCTCTCTTCGAGAATATGCTGCTTTCTTTACTGACATGCAAACATTTTAATTTTGTGCTGGAAAACTAATGTTTGGAAATCTAAAACGTTTTTGTCCTGACTATGTAATGCAATATCATAATGTGAGTGTCATACACAGCCTTTCACATCAGATTAAGACTTTAAACATCTGGGGTTTTGTTTAGTTGCTTTGTTTCACTTTTAACATTGATTGATCTTTTGTTTTAGATTCAAGATTCAAAGATTTTTGTCAGTTCACTATATATCCAGGGAATATAGGAGACTCGAAATGCCGTTTCTCTCTCTCTCACCTTACTTGTAAAAATCAGATGTAAAAAAATTATATTATGAAAAACTAATTTTATATATTAGGTAAAAATACACTCAAGTCAAACAATACAAAATAGCAGTAGTGCAAGTGCAGTATAATATCTGTAATGGAGAAGGCGCTTAGAAGAGTAGCTTATGGTGCAAATGAGCAATATGCTGTTTACTAGGCAGCACGGTGCAGTGGTTAGCACTGTCTCACATCAAGAAGGTTCTGGGTTCGAGCCCAGCGGCCGGCGAGGGCCTTTCTGTGTGGAGTTTGCATGTTCTCCCCGTGTCTGCATGGGTTTCCTCCGGGTGCTCTGGTTTCGTCCACAGTCCAAAGACATGCAGTTAGGTTAACGTGGGCTGAGGTGCCCTTGAGCAAGGTACCGAACCCCTGACTGCTCCCTGGGCGCTCTAGTGTGGCTGCCCACTGCTCTGAGTGTGTGCGTGTTCACTGCTTCAGATGGGTTAAATGCAGAGGATGAATTTCACTTTGCTTGAAGTGTGCATGTGACAAAGGCTTCTTGTTTATTTTTTCTTAGACTACGTTCAGACTGCACCCTGAAACGACCCATATCCGACTTTTTTGCCCATATGCGACCTGTATCCGATTTCTTATTGACAATCTGAACGACACAGATCCGATTTTTTTCACATGCGACCCAGGCCGCTTGGATATGTGGTCCTAATTCCGATGCATATCCGTTATTTTCACATGCGACTGCAGTCTGACCGGACAGGTCGCATTCATGCGACCTACACGTCATCAACAAGAGACAAACGTCACTATTCTGCATTGGCTAATCCCGCCTCTTTGGTGGAAACTTGAAGAGTGTGCTTTTGTTTGTTTACGTATTACATAGATGTGCTTATTATGTGTCAATTTGCGCATGCGGGACACTTTTGGGTCATTTTCCGTTCATATTGGAGATCGCATACAAGTCTCATATAATTGGTAATGTGAACGGCCTAACAAAAAAATCGGATTTCACAACAAATCGGATATGGGTCGTTTCAGGTTGCAGTCTGAACGTAGTGTTTGTTACCGACTTATCAGAGTGAACTTAATACAGGTTTATACCAACCAAACTGGCACAATTTAAATATTTGTACAGATACAGCTCGGCCTCTCCATTACAGATAAAGTTTAGGATCCACTCCAGCCTCTCATAAGAAAGACTTGATTTTGGGCAGCCTGTGCACCATCAAGCTAAAATAAACCTCTTTAGTTTGAGTTTGCATACATGTCATTTACCGTGTCGTGAAATACCGTGACTGAGGTCAGTATTCAAGGCCGAGGTCACGGTATTTCACCATACGGACCGACCTTAAGCTAGTAAATAATATATATTTTTTTCTTTACCAAATAATAACAGAGAACGAGAGCACCCGAAAGGGAAAACCGAGCCAAGCCGCCATGCAAATGGCTTCCTCCTCGGTATACAAGTGCACTTCCATGGCAGGAAAAAAAACAACTACATTTTGCCGCCTATGTAGTTCCCTATTTATACAAATAGGAGTCATTCAAGATTCAGCCATGTTTTTGCTCGACCAAAGTTACACAGTATTATGACCTTTTATATTGCATAAATAAAGCCATTTGGTGAAATTTTGAAGAAGAGATTGTACTGGTTTAAAGTTTTTACCGAACGTAATGAGATCAAACTGTTAGCAAGTTAGAGGTTTTTAGCTTTCTCCTGAAATGTTTTAATTTTGTCTTCCTCGGGGTAGTAAAACTCGCTTTCGCTGTGAACACTGTCGTTATCACTATTCATGCTGTAAAATTAATGCTATTCTCCTGAGAAATAATTTTTTTTTTCTTTACCAAATTCTAACAGAAAACGAGAGCGCCCGAAAGGGAAAACCGAGCCGAGCCGCCATTTTGAATCCTCATTCACGGCTGTAATGCAAATTGCTTTCCCCTCGGTATACAAGTGCACTTCCATGGCAGGAAAAAAACTACATTTTGCCGCCTATGTAGTGCCCTATTTATACACATAGGGGTCATTCAGGATTCAGCCATGTTTTTGCTCGGCGTTAGCAACAGTTAGAGGTTTTTAGCTTTCTCCTGCAATGTTTTCTTTTATTTCTTCTTCCTCAGGGCGGTAAAACTCGCTTTCGCTGTGAACACTGTCGTTATCGCTATCCATGCTGTAAGATTAGTGCTATTCTCCTGAGAAATGCTGACAAAAATTTATAAGATTTTTGATAATCTTATAAAAAAAGATAAATGTTGACAAAAAATGCTACTATGTTTGTTGTTGCGAACGAGCGAATCGCCAGAGGTCCGTCACGCTCGCCAGCCAATCAGAGCGCAGGATTTGGACCGCGGGGGGGAAAAAAATGTAAGGTTATTTCAGCATGGCATTATTCAGAAGAGGTATTCGGACTCCCCTTACCGTTTTACTTCAACACACAACTTGATTCACAGTTGAACAGAGTCAGGAAGAGTCTTGGGTCAGCCAACAGTGAAGGAATTCGATTTTCCGGTCGGTTTACGAACCGAACACAGAATGACATCGCGTTTTTCGCTGTGCGTTCGCCACGGGGACTCGACCTGACACCACACAGGGTGGACACATTTCCCGAGTCTGAAACCGGGACACTTTGCGCGTGACCGTGATACTCGTGCACGCACACGCGTTTTGATGTAAACATGCGCCGGCTCAAACCATGGCTCAGACACAGGGTGACCATTTCCAGAACACCAAAAAGGAGGACATTATTTGGACGGGGGGTCTGGGGGCCCTCCCCCAGAACATTTTGTATTTCTTAGATGCAATTTCCTGCATTCTAATCAATTTTAGGCTGAATAATCAGGCAAATCCCGTCTGATTCATAGCCCTCAAATTTTTATGTAAACCACAGTGGCAAGATTGAGAATGGATTATTTTTATGCAAGTCACTCAAGTTTGGTGAAATCAACATCGCAATTTTGTAGGGTTAAAGATTATGATTGTGGGGGAAAAAAGAGTAAGGTCAAAGCATTCATAGTATTTATTATAATTCATGTATTAGCTCTTAATTGGCTAGAACACACAGTATTTATATGTATTAAAAACATTGTGGAGTTAACAAACCACTGAAATTAAACTTAAGGTGCTGAGTACCAAAAAGCACAACATTTCTAGATTCTCAAAGAACAAATAGGCAACATAACCAGCAACATTATAAAACGTTTTAAAGCATTCATAGTCTCATCTCATCTCATTATCTCTAGCCGCTTTATCCTTCTACAGGGTCGCAGGCAAGCTGGAGCCTATCCCAGCTGACTACGGGCGAAAGGCGGGGTACACCCTGGACAAGTCGCCAGGTCATCACAGGGCTGACACATAGACACAGACAACCATTCACACTCACATTCACACCTACGCTCAATTTAGAGTCACCAGTTAACCTAACCTGCATGTCTTTGGACTGTGGGGGAAACCGGAGCACCCGGAGGAAACCCATGCGGACAACATGCAAACTCCGCACAGAAAGGCCCTCGCTGGCCATGGGGCTCGAACCCAGGACCTTCTTGCTGTGAGGCGACAGCGCTAACCACTACACCACCGTGCCGCCCAGCATTCATAGTATTTATTATAATTAATGTATTAGCTCTTAATTGGCTAGAACACCATATTTGTATTTATTAAAAACATTGTGGAGTAACAAACCACTGAAATTAAACTTAAGGTAGATATAGTAGATGTGCATTTGCACTGTCATCCATATCCTAACAAGTTAAGTTGTGAGCAGCTGGTCTACCGGACAGACTCGTGTTTCCAAGTCCCAGCCAGGGCCAGGGGGGCAGGGCACTAGGCACGCGCCAGGAAGATCATCAAAGGATAGAGCGCAACGCGTTCTAGAACGCAACGCCTCGCGGTGCGGAGTTCGCATTGCATGCCAAAAAACATCGAGCCATAGACTCTTTATTGTAGATTACTAGTGTGCAGCACAGATCTGCAGTTTCCCTACAAAACGTTATTCTAGAACTCTGCTCTTCCAGTCTGGCAAGTCAATGTTATATAATTCCGCTCATCGTCTCTAAAAGGAGGACAAATGTGCGTCCGGCTTGATGCTGCGCCAGATGCCGGACAAGACGTTGAAAAGACGGACGGTCTGGCCTAAAGCCGGAAGTCTGACCACCCTACTCAGACACGTGCTTTTATCATTCTGTAGAAGCTCACTTTTATCAACATTTCAGACAACAATCAAGTATTTTCTTATCTACATGTACTTCTATCACAATTCAGTTAAAGTAAGAAAATCAGACAACAGATGTGATGATGGGGAATAGGCCAACAGCCTACATTTCAACTGATTTATTTCACCTTTGTGAAAACGCCAAGAAAATGCATTGCTTCTATATTAACATCAACATTTTATGCGATGAGCTTTTTTTTTTTTTTTAAACAATAGGCTATGCATTGTAACAGGAACGAGCGCATGAGCCTAATCGTTGTCACCTCCGAACCTTTACCCAAAATGCCTCTGTTTAATCTTAACCAGTGTAGGCCATTAACTATTTTGAAAACGTGAACCCTGAGTTGACAACAGCATCAAACAAGTCAAGACAATCTGTGATACAGATTAAAGACACATGAAACAGATGAAAGACAACAAAAAAATGTTTCAGAAACACAGCCACCCAACCCTAAAGAAGATGCCATTTTATTGCATATATTTACATGATGAGTGAATTTGCTCCAGTAGCGCTTTATTAAAAGCCCGAGAGCCTGCTGGGAAACTGCCAGCAAGTATCGTCGAAATTGGCTCAGGTAATGAGCAAGGCTTTGAGAGTAGGCACGGTCATGCGATTCCTCTCGTCAGTCCAGGTGTTGCTCATGAGTGAAAATATTCGCTCAGCTGGAGCGTTGGTGCCAGGTAGGCACATGGCAAAGCTGGCTGACATTGCTGTAAGGAATCTCCCTACTCTTGAAGTGCGCGAACATCTCCGCCCAGCGCTTATCCGTGCGGCATTGTCGCGCAGTAGTTGACAGCCGCTAGCGAAAAACCCGCTATATTGCAACATTGTACAAATAGATACATTGTCAGGTTGACTGCGCACACACGCACATTGATGCTGAATTGCTAGAAGCTTTATTGAAATCTCATTGGCTATGTATGATCGCTGTAACCGGGACAGTTTTGTTTGGTGTAAAACGGGACATTTCAGCGTCCCGACGGACCTTTATCAGGACTGCGGACACGCAACTCAAAATCAGGACTGTCCCGGTCAAACCGGGACGTCTGGTCACGTTACCTGAGACGCCCCCGAAACATAACTCCCTTCTGCCGGCTGACAGCACTTTCACTTTTGCGTGGGGTTATTTATTTATTCATTAATTTTTCTTTTTAACCGACTCCTGTATTACTGACACTGTCCCATGTGCTCGGGGACGGTTGGGGCTCTGAGCCTGCCTCCCTCATGGCTGTTCCGGCCCTTATATGTGGCTTCAGTGCTTGAAGAAGCCCACCCAAAACCTTTGTCAGCTTAGACTGCACTATTGTTTGGTTCACGTGGAAATAATTACACCCCACACCAGGCCAATTAAAACTCATTGCGATTGGTCAAAAGTTTGGCACCCATTTGGTCATTATGTTTAGTGGATTTTTATTGATCACAAGCATGTGCTCATTGTTTGTTTGTTTTTTTATTTCTTTTTTATTGAGCTTTAGTATAATCTGCATGGCAAAATAACTGCACTTGTAAATTATACATTAGGTGTATGAAATAACATTAAGAACAATGAGACAGAGTGCAAAACAAACATATGATAGAACACAGAAGAAAAAAAGAAAATACTAGCATAATATGACCAAGTTATTTCACAAGTCAACCAGATCAAATGAACAGTGTAGTCCACATTCTAAGGTTGCTTACACTGTCAAAGTACAGTGTGACCTCGCCCCCATACACCAAGAATAGATATGAGAGTGGCAATTAAAATATATATATATAAAAATATAGGGGCAGCAAGGTGGTGTAGTGATTAGCACTGTCGCCTCACAGCAAGAAGGTCTGGGTTCGAGCCCCATGGCCGGCGAGGCCCTTTCTGTGCGGAGTTTGCATGTTCTCCCCGTGTCCGCGTGGGTTTCCTCCGGGTGCTCCGGTTTCCCCCACAGTCCAAAGACATGCAGGTTAGGTTAACTGGTGACTCTAAATTGACCGTAGGTGTGAATGGTTGTTTGTGTCTCTGTGTCAGCCCTACGATGACCTGGTGACTTGTCCAGGGTGTACCCCGCCTCTCACCGGCTACAGATTTTATTTGTATATATATAGGTAGGTAGGTACCTTATGGGTACATGTGGCTACTGCTTATAAATCAAGGTGTTTTCCGATCCCATGTCCATCCAGTAAATCTAGCATATATACATGTTATCAGTTCTACTCACCTCATCTCTTGCAAGCCTCACCAAGCTGTGAGCAGCATCAGGGCTTGTAGTATTTTGGTTACCAATTTTGTTTACTGTGTTTTGTTCAAAATACAGTGCTGTGAACTCCATTTTCAAAATAGTAAGAAAGCACTTGTTCATGAATCGTCTTAGAAGCATTATTTAGTTCTAATGAGCACATTTTGTTTCACAAGTGTAAAGACTCTAAAATAACATTTAAAGCAAATATCAGAAGTTTGATATGGGCTTTTCAATATATCTGCCAAAAAAACTTACTAAATCTTTCATTTGACCTTTCAGAAGGACCAAACAAAAGCTGTGATAATCAAAAGGTAAATTTTCTTAAAATAAACGCCACTTACTTGATATCGAATCAGTAGCCTTGGCGAACCATGAGGTGAATTTGGTTTATCTTTTTACATGCCAATTATCTTCAGAAGCTACGAAGTTATAAAAAGGTTTCTCTTATTTCGTTTCTGGTTCTGATTGGTTCCGAAGTTTATCAAGAAGTAGAATGGGTGATCAAACTCGATCAGGATAAGTGCTGATTGGTTATGAAGTTTAGCTATTGTTACACTCATTCTTGCAACACAATGACATAGTGGCTTTGCCGCTCGTTCTTGTGTACCTTTGATAACATGGGATCACAAATCGCCGTTCTGGTGATTGTAATGCTTATGTGTATGCGCAGTGTGCTATTGTTACACTCATTCTTATATTCTTACAACACGATGACATAGTGGCTACTGCCTCGCTTCACCTCTATGAGGCAGTAGCCACAAAAAACATAATTAACTTGGAATTGCAGGGAAATCCAGTCACTAGGGGTCCAGCACGTGCTCGTTGTTTACACTTTGGCTTTTCTAGAAAGGGATGTCTAGAAAAGATGACTTATGATAATGAAGACAAATACATTTGTCACTGTGATGACTGCTAGTGATTTTCTCTTCGTCACTGATGGATGATGTTCGTCAGTGACGAGCGTGATGAGTGCCAGTGGGAACCCTGTATTTTTGTGGTAGATTCATGCACTTTCAGTTTACAATTTCCCATTGTGAAACCAAGGAGGATGTAAACTGCACTCTGCTGTACAGCGCATGTTGTGTAGCTAAGCTGTTATTTGTGCATTTCAGTAAAAGTGGCGAGTCTCCTGGTGAGTGGCTACTTGTGGAGTTACAGGGTGAGATGGTATCACGACATGACACTGGACTGGCTGGAAATCTTATGGGGGACCTGCACTATACCAAAGAGGTAAAAACTTCTAACTACATGCCCCATTAACTATGCACAGTTACTGTGTGTATAATGAACATTGCACTACATTTCTGACCGCTAGGTTTCCTATCAACACACAAAAGGACTAACTCCCTTAATACATGTAAAGAACAAAACACAATGTGGCATGCTCTTATAGGAAAACAATGAATGATGGGGCAATGTTATTACCACTCCGACATGAATCATTTTGCAATAACAGCCATCGTGAAACAAACAAAAAGTTTTATTGATTAAAGATGTACTTTTTATCCATTTATAGTTGCATTTAATATTATGGAACATCCATGAAACAAGCAAGTTCTTGTTATCACTTACACTCCAGGTATAGCTATAAACAGTTGTTCTCTCACCAGTAGAGCTGTGCAATATATCGTATTTTTATCGCGATATCGATATTGGTGTCAAACGATATCAAAATTCATAATATCGATATGAAACGATTTTTTGTCATTTGTCGAAAGGGACGTGCACAATATTTCTACAATGGCAATAAAACAACAATAACATTGACGTGACAATAAGGTAAAACGAACCCTTCTGTCCCCTAAGGCACACCGTAGCCTTGCATACGTCATCCATTCTACTCCCGCGATATCTCCGCAACAGTAAAAAATCAATTCTTCTGTTTTCATACGTGTCGGGTGATTTGATATATTGATTTGTTAATATGTTGTTTGATTTGCTTGCTAATAGTTATAATAATACAATTAACATATTTACGTCATATTTTTGGATGTGGGACTGGGTAATGTAAAAATGGCTTCTACGGAAGAAAACAAGCACAACAATATTAGCACATATCCAGCTTGCTAGCTGTGTTAGATGTGTTAAACCGTGTGGATTTAAGTGGAATAATTGCGAGTCGTCCTGTGGTCAAGGCAGCGTTTTAAGGTAAGGCAATTTGGTTATTAATGTTGCCCGCCGCGGCATGTTTACTTGGGTTCATTTGATTTTGACTTGTGCATCTGCAGCTAGCATCATGCTTTGAAGTAGGTTCTGCTAAGGACGGGTTTATTGCGCGATGTAGACGGACTCAGATGTAATTACATTGTTTTTAAAATTCCGTGCGCTTAAAACGGTGTCCCCCTGCTAATCATGTAGCCCTAATCATGTGTTGCTTTTACTTTTCGAGTGAAATATCTCTGCAAATGGTATTTCAATGCTGACATGCCAAAAAGATAGCGGAGTCCACATTTGGAAGATGAAGGAAGAGAAGCCTGATGCTTGAAAATAGATCGCTTAATCCACAACGCATATCTGTATTTGAGACATAACCTGCAACTAGTGGGGATGTTTTGGAATGACTGTGCGTAGGGTGTTTTTGGCCACAGAACACTAACCCACAGTAGCAGGAGGACTACTGGGTTCGTGGATTTTGTCTGTTGACTGAGCGAAGCATGGTGTTTGCCTTGTGCCATTTCACGTAGCATCTAGCCGCAGTGCCACCTACACTTTCAGGGAATGTTTACATGCCGCTGAGCTATTTTCATGTATGTTAATTCTTAAGGACTTGTCTCTATATTGTGCGTGTTCACACGGACTGGCCATCGGGAGTAGCGGGAGTTTTCCCGGTGGTTCAGTGTGGGCCGGCGGAGAAAAAAACAAAACAGTTGCGCGCTGGCCTTTAATATGATAAGCAATGTTAAGTTTCTTTAAGAAACTGTTAACATTGTTTATTACAGTTGCGCGCTGGCCTTTAATATGATAAGCAATGTTAACAGTTTCTTAAAGAAACTGTTAACATTGCTTATCATATTAAAGGCCAGCGCGCAACTTTTTTTTTTTTTTTTTTTCTCCGCCGGCCCACAAACTCCCGCTACTCCCAATGGCCAGTCCGTGTGTGTGCGTGTTTAATGTTGGTGTCTTAACAACACACAAGCTTACGTTGTAGTGTGTGTGTGTGTGTGTGAGAGAGAGATTTTATCCTTGGCTGGCTACGAGCCAGTGTGGACGTTGCGCAGTAATCACTGGTAATACCAGCGCTGGCTCCAAACTCTGTGATCGGAAATGTTGAGTGAGGAGAACGTGAGCCTTGTGCAGGCTATAGGACCTATGCAAAGTACGCGCTTGCACAGTAAATAGTTTAAGTAAAAGGCGTTTCAGGGTACAGCGGGAAGGGTTGACAGGTAGCCTATGAGGCCTGTATTATAAAAATGTGGCCCGGTGCCTCAGGTGTTGATGATCAGGGCTTTAAAAAAAGGTGTATAAATATCGTTTTAAAAATCGCGATATCGATATTTACTGAAAAAATCGTGATATTGATTTTTTCCAATATCGAGCAGCCCTACTCACCAGCCTCTCTTTTGTCCTCTTGAAGTTAACAAGACACTAACGCTACGTTCACACTGCAAGGCTTAATGCTCAATTCCGATTTTTTTGTGAAATCCGATTTTTTTGTGAGGTCGTTCACATTAATAAATATATGCGACTTGTATGTGATCCTCAGTATGAACGAAAAGCGACCTAAAAGTGTTCCGCATGCGCATTGCAGGATACGACGACGTCACACGCAGTGAGCATGGCCAGTGTTTACGGAAGTAAAACCCCCCGGTTGCGGTATGACTCATCCAATCTAGCTTGAATAGCTGTATCCCCCCAAATGGAAATCAGCTCCCTAACCTCTGCGTCCTTCCATTGAGAAGATTCAGAACCTTCACAGCCCGAAGCGTCCCTCGCATTGATGTCATGCGCAGGGGCGCAGATACGTTTTTTGAACTGGGGGGGGGACAAAAAACTGGGGGGGACAAAGCTGCCAGCAAACCAACCCCAACATGCCTGTCAAACTTGTTGTTAGTAACCATAGCAACCAAGCTCGAGCTCGCAACCTGTGCAGTCTGCACAGCTCAACCAACCGAATATCAGTCTTTGTTTTGTTTTATGTGAGTTGTTGCAACTATATGTATACACTGCTGTGCACCTCAATAAACCGAATGGTAATTAGTCTTTTGATTTTTCCGTGAGGTTTGCCTTATGCAAAGAAAGACAGCATAAACGTTTTTTCCTCCCTATAAGTGGGGGGGACCGAACGAAGTGAATTTAAATATGACTCGTCCCACCCTCTATCTGCGCCCGTGATTATGCGCCATGTTGTTGTAACTTTTTTGAGAGACCCGCCGCCTACTTCAGCGCAGAATAGTGACGTTTGTGGCTTGTTGATGATGTGTAAGTCGGATGAATGCGACCTGGCGGTTCAGACTGAAGTCGCATATGAAAAGAGCGGATAGGAATCGGAATTAGCACCACATATCCAAACGGCCTGGGTCGGATTTGAAAAAATCGGATCTGTGTCGTTCATATTGTCAATAAAAGATCGGATACAGGTCACATATGGACGAAAAGATCGGATTTGAGTCACTTCAGCCTGCAGTGTGAACGTAGCCTAAATGTCATGTTGGGGGGGGACAAAAACACAAATCCCTCCATTCTAAATGCCTCAATTTTTTGTGTCAGAAAAGCTACTTAAAGCTTTACCTCTGACTGTTACAAAATCGAGACACTTTAGTCATTCCACGAATGCTGAATATATTTTTCCTCACAGAAAACTCAATGATTACACACACACACAAAACAGGGCAGCACGGTGGTGTAGTGGTTAGCGCTGTCACCTCACAGCAAGAAGGTCCGGGTTCGAGCCCCGTGGCCTTTCTGTGTGGAGTTTGCATGTTCTCCCCGTGTCCGCGTGGGTTTCCTCCGGGTGCTCCGGTTTCCCCCACAGTCCAAAGACATGCAGGTTAGGTTAACTGGCGACTCTAAATTGACCGTAGGTGTGAATGTGAGTGTGAATGGTTGTCTGTGTCTATGTGTCAGCCCTGTGATGACCTGGCGACTTGTCCAGGGTGTACCCCGCCTTTCGCCCGTAGTCAGCTGGGATAGGCTCCAGCTTGCCTGCGACCCTGTAGAAGGATAAAGCGGCTAGAGATGATGAGATAAGATGAGACACACAAAACAAAAATGAAGGGTAGTGTCTGTCATACTGTGCACGTCCCTAAAAATAAGATATTAGAACTGCTACTGTCTGAGCTGTGCTCTGATTGAACATTTATTAGAGTAACAAATTCTGACCAATCTGAATTAAACATACAGTAACACTGTGGTGTAAGTAGTGATAGATACAGAAATGATCCTCCAAATGAGAAATCCTTTTTCGCAAGTTTTTTTATTTTTAATTGAATACACTTTCTAGAATATATAGAACTGCAGATGAGTGCACACAGGCTTTTGAGGAAAAGCATGGGATGTTTCTGATAGACTTTTAATCCAAAACCAGTACATATTGACAGATGTTTAAAATGTTTACTCTGTGGGGTACCAATGTTATTCTGTTTGTGCTTAAGGGTGTTCCAGTGCTGATTGTGGGACATCACATCCTGTATGGGAAGCAGGTCAAACTGGAGAAACCCTTTGCTGTCCTGATGAAGCACTCTGGCCTCCCGCAGGAGGATGAGGTAGCCATGGAAACTAGCCAGGAGAAACCTACCTGCTATACCGTCTCTGCTATTATCAAAAAGAAGCTGATCTTTAAAACACGTCCGAAACCCATCATTACTAATGTACCCAAGAAGGTTTAATGACCAAAACCTGTATACTAATGTGAATTCATGGTGTCCCCTTTCTGAAATACACCAGTCTTGGAAAGCGTGGACTTAAAATCTTCTCAGATGATGTCTTTTGAATACAAGACTGTTCTGCCAGATCTGGATAGATGTGAAATCTCTAAAATGGACTGTTGGCATTCTTTTGGAACAAATCCTATTTGGATACACTATGTTTGATGTATTAGTTCATCAGTGCAAAAATTGAAGCGACACAGGTTTGTTTTCGAGGACAAAGAATGATCAGTCAGAGAAAAAGTTTATTTTCATAAAAACAGTTTGCAGGTGTTATAAAGATCTGCAAAAATAAACAGTAAATGTTGCAATATTGATAGAAAAGTGTTTTTTTTTTTAAAAAAAGCATTTTACATATTTAACAATTTACACAATAAATGTAAATGAGTTCAAACAATATGACTGGTGTTCTCATGCAATTACACAAAATTTGAAATGAAAGCGGAATGAATTATAGTCATTAGCATTGCACAGAAGTGTAGGGCACCATGGAAGAGTTTACTAACCCTTACTCATTTCTGACCTGAATGTATTGAAATACAAAAGACCTTCTAAAATATAAACCCCATTTCCAGAAAAGTTGGGATCTTTTCCAAAATGCAATAAAAACAAAAATTTGTGATTTGTTAATTTGTGTGAACTTTCTTTTAACTGACAAAAAGTACAAATAAAATATTTAAGTTTTACTGACCAACTTTAATTGTATTTTAAAATTACAAACAATGTTAGAATTTGATGCCTGCAACACACACACACAAAAAAAGTTATGATAGAGGCAAAATACAGTAAGACTGAAAAGTTTACAAGATATCAAGTAATGCTATTTTGGAAGATTCCATTGGGTATAAAAGGATCATGCACCAAAGGCTCAGTCTTTGAAAGCAGGGATGGGTCGTGGTTCATCCCTTTGTGCCAAAATTCATGTGAGAGAATTGTTAGTCAATTCAAAAAGGACATTTGTCAACGAAAGATTTGTAGGGCTTTCAAAATCTACAGTACACAATAGTGCAAAAAGATTCAAGGAATTTGGAGTCATCTCAGTATGTAAAGGGCAAGGTCAGGAAACCATTGTTGAATGTGCGTGACCGTCGAGCCCTCAGGCAGGACTGTCTGAGAAACTGTCATGCTAATGTGACAAATGTAGCCACATAGGCTCGGGAGTACTTTTGGAAAACTGTTGTCACTTAACACAATCCGTTGCTGCATCCAGAAATGCAACATGACGTTGTATTACACAAGGAAGAAGCCATTCATCAATTGTATACAGAAACTCTGCTGATTTCTCTGGGCCCAAACTCATCTCAGATGGACCAAAAGACAGTGGAAATGTGTGCTGTGGTCAGATGAGTCCACATTTCAGCTTGTTTTCTGGAAAACCAGATGTCAAGTTCTCCATGCTAAAGGTGAACGTGACCATCCAGTTTGTCATCAGAGAAAGGTGCAAAAGCCAGCATCTGTGGTGGTATAGGGGGGCATCAGTGTCCACAGCATGGGTGAGTTACATGTGTGTGAAGGTATCATTGATATATTGGGATTTTAGAGAGACACATTCATCAAGGCAACATCTCTTCCCAGGAACTCCATGATTATTTGAGCAGGACAATGCCAGGCCTCATTCTGCACGGGCTACAACAACGTGGCTTCGTTGACACAGAGTGCATGTGCTTGACTGGCCTGTTGCCAGTCCAGATATGTCTCCTATTGAGAATGTATGGTGCATCATGAAGAGGAGAATCCGACAACGGCAACCACGACCCATTGAGCAGCTGAAATCTTGTATCAAGCAAGAATGGAGAAAAATTCCAATTGCAAAACTGCGACAATTAGTATCCTCAGATCTCATACAATTAAAAGGTGTTATTAAAAGGAAAAGTGATGTAATACAATGGTAATAATGCCTCTGTCCCAACTTTTTTGTGTGTTTGCTTGCAGACATCAAATTCTAAATTTTTTATTACAAAATGCAATGAAGTTGGTCAGTGAAACTATTGAAAATCTTTTCTTTGTACTTTTGCCAGTTAAATAAAGGTTCACACGAATTAACAAATCACAGATTTTTGTTTTTATTGCATTATGGAAAATATCCCCAACTTTTCTGGAACTGGGGTTAGTAGAGCACACTGTCTCTAACCATTAAACTAGTCTTCGTGTTATGGTGCTTAATATACTGGACTCACAAAATTGTCCATTGATGACAATACTGTAATACAAAATGTAATGACATGTAGCATGATATGTCAGTAATCTTGCACTGGTTTATATTAGATATACACAGTAGATATTTAAAATTAAATATTCAAATAAGTTTTAAATATTTGTAGCAATTAGTGAAATAATCATTAATCCTGCACACTAAATGGACAAAACTGTAATTCATGATCCACCTCATCTCAGTGACTGTCTGTGATCTTTCTTCTGAAATAACATCCAGATTGAACGTCATTAGCTAGTTCCAAAATCCACTCGTCCTGGGCATCCAGGCTAGTGATTTGACTCTTCCTCCTGCATCTGCATCATTATAACATGTCCTGCAAGCTTTAATTTTGTTGATAAACTCTAAATGCCCTAGTAATGTCCCTTTTCATATTGTTCTATTAAAGCAATGATTTGGAAAACTGTCCTCAAAAGCATAAAGTTGTAGTAATTTCTGCTCTACAGATTTTACAACTAAACCTCATATGTGCCCATGAAAAGTTTACACACATTATATGCATGCCAACTGTCTATTGCTCAAGAATGAACCGTTGCGCTGGATATTAGAATGCCTTAACTCGGGAAACATGTCTTTATGAGAAGCACTTTTGTAGACAGCCATTTTAATTTCATAATTTCTCTGCTGAAATTATTGAATGTACACCCTAACACACTACGGAGAAATTGCCAGTTATTATTCTTCCTCTCTGATACACCATTTACACTCACACTAAAACCTGCATATTTTCCGCTATTATGCTGTAATGGTGGTGTGTGGGAATGGGAGCAAAATGGCAAAGCTGAAACGTTAATCTGTCCTCTGTCATCCTGGTAATATTTATGATAATCTTTTCCCATGGCCCCATTGGGAATCAGAACCATTGGATTTACATGTTGAGCCTGGTCCTGGCGATGCTGGCGGTGCCGTAAATGATAACGTTGTGATATTGCGATGGATCTACTCATACTGCCTCAGTGTAAAGCAACTGGCAGCAAACTAAAAAAAAAACAAGCCAAGAAAACATCAGTAGATAGAAGCAAAAATGTTATAAATAGCCTTTGCTTGAACAAAACAAATGTTCAGAAACAGGAAGAGAACTCTCTCAACAGAGACATGATCCAGCTTGACTCGTGTCATGTTGCTAACTAGATAATACATGATATCTGTTGCTTGTCTGTTATGGAAAACTGAGTGGGAATGAAAATTTGTCATCTAACCCATGTTGTTTTGACCTCATACATTAATGGGTTTCATGTGTGAAAGGGGCTTGAGTGTGCTGTCATAGAGGAAGGTATACTCTTTTGTGCTTATGTAATAAATCAGTAAATCCACACGCTGGCACTGGAAGAGTAAAAGGGGCTACTTTAGAACAGTAAATTAAACATAATACAACACATTACTGTATGTCTGCTGCTTTGGCATTTGTGCAGGCTGTAGGCATAGAGAGGGTAAAAACAAATCCAAAACCTTGCGTTTTTAACAGATTGTAGTTCTAGGAGTGCTAATAAACATTTAATGAACTGAATTGCATGTAAACATCATTACTTTTGGGTGTCTGTAAGGTTGAGCATTTTGCTGGTATGAAAAATTACATAGTTACTATGAAGTTGATATGCAGTAACAAATACTTTCTACTTTTGTATTTATATAAAGAAAAAATAGAATAATCTATAAAAGGAATTCTAGCTAATAAAATGTCACATTAATATTAACTTGTAAACAAACAGTAACTTGTTTCATCTTTGCACATTCAAGTTTCAAGTTGCACAGTCCAGCTTGATGCATTTCTTCTTAAGGAGAATGTGGTTGGTGTGTTTAATTGCAATTTACAGCTGCATCTAGAGTAACAGTAAATATGAAAACGTTGGCATATGATTAATTATCAGCAAATAAACCCTAAAATACTCTTTGGTTGTTCCCAATACAGCATAAAAGAAAGTTTCCTGAAGAATCCTGAAGTAAATATTAAAGATTGAAATAAAATAAAATAGAAACTTTTGGCATAGTACAAACCCCAACAGAATATTGATTAGTACTGCATTTACCACTCTTCAAACTAAGGCAAACGATGTCAACTTTCATCAAAATCACAACAGGTAATTTTCAGTGTAGGTTTGTAGTGTCTAAGATGGGGTTCTTCCCAGGAAAGGTACACATTTCACTACAGTGTGTGATTTCATATTTGAGTCCAAGCACCCACACCACTCTATTCATGTATGATGGTGTGAGCGCAGCACCATAATCGAACATTTCCTCTGAACTGTGTTTTATATTTAAAAAGCAAAAATAGTGCACAGCTCAATTGTACCTTCTTGGAAGGCCAGTAATGTATCTCAACTGGTCAGGAAAAGCTTCAAAGTCTTGAAAATGAAGTGAGTATACATCATTTGCCAATATGACAATGAGCTTAGCACCAGAGAGGTAGAAGACTGTTTCAAACCAGCCACAAGTTTATCCCGCAAAATCTTTAAGGCATTCTAGGCCTCAGCATAGGGTAGGTGGTACTGCTCCTCCCTCTTGTTACAGCGCCTGGCCACTATAGCCAAATACAGCACCAAAAGTATAAGCCAGTAACAGGCATACAGGATGCCCCCACTGATCAGCAGTACCTTCTCAGTTTCGCTAAAAGGTTCCTGTGTCTCACAGTAAATGGTGTAAGCTACTCCACCAAGCAAAAGAAGTGCCCAAACAGTTACAGGTACAGCCCCAATTAAGTTCACCACAATCTTCTTCCTCCCAGATGTACCCCAGCCTGCTTTATTGATAGTCAACAGAGCAAACATCTTAGCTGGCAAGAGGCTGGACATGTACAGCAGGGAATAGAGGGACATAAAAATCATGACCAGGCTACCTCTCAGGAAGCAGGCATAAGTGGCCTTTACCATTCCCACCAGTTGAACTGTTAGCAGGAATAGTAGGATGTTCCACAGCCGTCCACGATAGAACAAGTGGATCACTGTAGCCACCAGGAAAAAGGGAAAGAATCCAGTGACCACAGACTCGTAGGTCATCCAGAGGCTGTGTTTGTGGAACCAGAGAGCATTGTAGAGCCACTCCCGGAAGTACGACTTACTCCAGCGGGTCTGCTGGTTGAGCCAGCGGAGGTAGTGAGTAGGTGTCTCAGTCTGGCATTGTGAGCGTGCGGTAAACTTAGTCTTGTAGCCAAAGCTGAGGACTCTGTTGGTAAGGTGCCGGTCATCACCAAAGCTACACTTGCTGCCCAGGAAGGTCTGGTGGTACCAGGGCTCCAAGAACTGCTGGAGGAGGGAGTTGCGGTACATGCCCAGAGGCCCACTGATACACTGAACACAGCCAAAATACGACTGACAGGCACGTTCTACGTTGAAGGCCATCCAGTACCTGACACTGCTCAGAAAAGATATCCAGGAGTCATATTTGTTCAGGATCTGAAAGAAATCAGGAAGGTGGGGGGTTCATTTTGAGGATGACTTCTTGCTGTTGTAATGTGGAACTAAAAGATTACATTCGTCATTAATTCAGCAAGTTGTTCCATGGTGAAATTTCCCCTACTGTGTCTTCTCACCTGTACATCTCCTCCTACTCCGCCCACCTTTGGGTCTTCCTCCAGAACCTTCAACAGCTCAATTGTGCAGGCTGGATCCAGAACCGTGTCCGAATCACATACCTACAAACATATAAAGAGAAAGTTTTGACAGAAAGCTGAACTTGACACAACAAAAGATATTTCATGTATTCAGAAGGTACCAACGAAAAGCAAAAAATGGACTTCAGACTCCTTTTCTGCACAATGATTTATAGCATGGTACCAAATACACTTTTGCAGAGGATATCAGAAATTAAGGTTTAAAGTAAGATAAAACTATGGTTTGTTTTTACACTGCCTAATTAGAAATGCCTGTGGCTAATGAGAGTGGCAAATGCAAGTTTCAGTTGGACCGTGCAGAAGCAATGAGACATTGCTGACAGCGCACAGGTGTTCTCAGGGTGCGGGTGAAAAGGTCATGAAATGACTTTTGACCTCCATATAACAGAGTTTCTGATCATAGGAAGAAGAGGAGAAGAAGAAGCCATTGTAAGCAGTTAAATTAACAACAAGGAATTGTTTCTGAAGCACTGGCAGTGCTTATAATTATGCCTTGACGGTAACTACTTTCTGTTCACTGACACTCATTTCTAAGATTAAGACTCACCTGCACGTAATCTACAGAGTTCCCCAGCGCTTTAAAAGCCGTATACATCACTTCCCTCTTCCCGCCCCACTCCTGCATGATGCAGGAGTAGCGGCAGCTGCGCACTATCCTGGCCACCCGAACAGCCTCGTCCATATTCACTGAGCCAGTACCTGCGCCTCTTGCTCCATTGCTATGGTAGTTTCCCTTCCACACCATGCATCCAGCCTGCTCTGTTCCCCCCATTACCTCCCGGAAGATGTCCATCATGTAAGCATCTTCCGGCCGGTTACCATCTACAACAAGCACCACTTTTAGACTAGGGAAGGAGATACGGCGCACACTGCGCAGACATTTGCGTAGGTAGTCAGGGTCCTCCTGGTAAGCAGCAATGCACAGGGCAACAGTGCAGCGTAGGTGCTGTGGCCGTGAAGGTGCTCGCATGTGCCGGTGTTCCAGGTAAGCAAAGAGGCTCTGCAGCAGTAGATGTAGTGACAGGATGGCGCCATACAGGCCAAAGGAGAGGTGGTGCTGCTCAGTGTGGATGAACTGGTAGCCAGTCACATATGCCAGCAAGATGGCGAAGAGCACCACAGCTGCAAATAGAGTGGTGATGAAGATCCGCACTGCTGTTCCACAGCGAGAGGGCATCTACAGAAAGAGCATGAGAAGGAGAAGAAATGAAAAGCAAAGGGGGGAGGGGAGGAGATGAGAACTTGGCTTGACTAATTGTGGAAAAGTACTCATTTATCAACGAAATGTAGTTTTCTTGAGATATGATTGACAAACAACAAAGCAGCTTATTATCGAGGATGAAAAGGATATAAATAGCATTCATGTTGAATTTAGTAGTGAGTAGTGACCTGTGCTGGTAAGCAACTTATCTTTATCTTATTACCGCAATAACTTGTCCATAATCTTAGATAATGTCTCATCTGTTAGCTAACTGCTGAATATTGGTTTCCTGTTTCCTGAATGATCAAGCTGATCTCAGTTTCCCTCAGGTTAATCTCAGGTTAATGACTTTTATTACAGGCCAGATGAAAATAATTCCCCTTAATTCATCTCTGTACCCCCTGTCCACTAGAGAAAAAACTGCTTTTCTTTTAAAACCACCACTTGCACTGACCAAACTCAAAATTTGATACGGCTCCATTAGTTGTAAGAATTCAAACTTAACAATACCAGCTCTCTGAACCTAGGCTGGAGAAACAGCTGCAGGCAGAGGATCAGAGGTAACCCTAATTAGAGGGTCTATTCCATTGGGGGCTTCTTAGCCTAGGGGACTGAAAAGAAAGGCCTCATGTCAAACTAAAGTACACTTCAGTAGTCGCTTTCTCACCAAAGGCTGTGCACACAGAGATACAGATATGAGTGATGACGAGAAAAGAGTAGCCTGTGAAACCAACACAAACAGAAGCCTTTGAACTTTCAGAATGGCAATATCAATGAGAGGTTGTTTAAAACTGTTTATGGGCAGTAAAAAAAAGAAGAAGATAAATTCCAACAAAACCTAACCTCAGTAACGTCCATGTACCCAGTAGTCCATCATCTACATATTAACAATAAAGATGCAAAGAATAACTTTGCCCAAGATCATCAGATAAAAATAGTGAATAGGACATCAGACCATGCATTCTCTTAAGCTGTCTTGCCCGAGAGGCTCTATGGGGGTAATCAATCCAGAGGAATGTTCTGAGATTTGCCAGTAATAGATTGTCCCAGATGAACAGGAGACAAGCATAATCCAAGCTCAGGTGTAACAAGCACAGTGAAGAAAGTAATTATCTCATACAGTCAGGGCATATGTGAAGGATACAGTGATTTAGGATTACATTTCTGTGGCAAAACACTATCTTCAAGGAGGATAGGAAGAGGGCCGTGCACGGGGTGAGGAAAAAAATCATAAAGCAATGTCGAGAACTCTGTGTGTCGATGGTTGGTGGTTGTGGTTGGGTATTCAACACCATTTTTAAAATCAAAATGTTATGATCCCTTCTATCAATATCATGTTTTAGACCAATGAGGCACAATAAGCCTTTGTAGATATCTTCTGACACTTCCACTTACAGTATATGTTCTCAGTCTCGGGTTATATTAATCAGGAAGACCAATTATATTGCCTGAAAATATCAAAGTGAATTTATCACCTACAGAGCCTACAAAAATGTATTGTCTTCAGTTGGAAATATCTATAGTGCTGTCAGTGATTAAGGAAGAAAAAATATTCATTAATAAGTCTCCATCCTGAATGGGCTGACTGGGACCATCATTTCCTACCACTAGGAGGCATGATCATTACAGCTATGTACAATTTGTCACACTCTACAGAACCAATACTTTTGCTTCATTAATGAATCAGGGCAATGTGCACAGTAAGTTATCAGTGTGAATGAATGAAGTGCAACCAAGCGAGTGAGTAATTAAAATTTGATTGAAATCCAACCAAGTGTGTAAGCAGAAGATACCCTATAAGTACCCCGTAATCCTTCCATTGAAGTATCCACAACTATGACCATATCAAAGCTTTGAAAAGACCCACCACCTCTGGTCTGCCCTGTTAATGAATGGATATGTGTAAGGCCTGCCTGAGTATTATAATTTAGTTAGTTGCTAGTGAATCCCAGGAGGTTCTTTTCCTGAGGCCACCAGACTCTTATATTAACTAAGTCTCTGAAGACATGGAAAGTAAAGCAGGCTGCATTTTCCTTGGAGAGGTCCCACATGTTCAAACAGAATTCAGAGGCATTTTGAAAGGAAAAAAGAAGGAAAGTGCCGAAAAGAGACATGCATGTCGCCACATTCACAAAGATTTGAATAAGTTCGAAGCCAGTCTAACTCAGAGAAAACTAACCATTCACTAAAAGCAATCAGAGCCCTCAAGATCCTTTTCCTGTTCTATTTCTGTAAACACAAGAATACAAAAACTTATTTGTGCACACCCCCAAACCTCCCAAAACCTATCTTCTCTTGCTCTCTTACACACAAAAAGACATGCACTCATGAACTTTATAAAGACAAATTCAAGCCCTCCTCCCTCTGTATGAAGACAATTTGAATCCCCTGTTCCTTAACATCCAGACACAATATACACACATAAGCACTCCATTTAAGGTCCATACCTTCCAAGCCCTGCGGCGGTAACGGTGGGTCCTCTCTGTCCAGGCAGAGTCTTGCTGGATATGCGAGTGTGTGTGTTCACCCGGCGTCTACTCCACTCCTCTCCACTGCAGCACAGCACGCTCCTTGTTCTGCCTCCTGCTCACACTACATCTTTATTTCACCAGCTCTTAATTCAGGAGCTCCCTCATCCAAAAATACAGAATTCCGGCCTCCTCCTTCTCTGGTTCCTCCTCCCTCTCCCTTTCTCTCCCTCCTCCTTAACTCCTGTCGTCTTGCACACTCCCGAGGCATGAAGGCCTCTCAGTTGAGAAGGCAGTGCCGGTAGGCTGTTAGGTTGAGGGTGGTACAGCCTGGTTGTGGCTCACCTGGTCCTGGCACCAGCATGCTTGCGGAAAGAGCCCTTGCACGGTGAGGGTCCTTTATCTCGTTCCCTCTCTTTTATTTAGCCGGTGCTGTGCTGCAGTAGTAGCCGATGTCCTTTCTGCATCTCTGCAGTGTAACCCAAATCTTAGCACCCCCTTCTGTTATCACGCTGTCCTGGTTTTCTGTCTCTCTCTCTGCAAAGCACACTCGTTTTCTCTCCTCCTCCTACCTTCACCTTCACTTCTCCACTCTGTCTCCTTTCACTGCTGTTTTCTGCTCTGCAGCCAGCTACCACAAGACTCAGAACCGTTTGGGCAGACCCCTTCTCAATGCCTCCTTTATGCACTTATTTATTTAGTCATCCTGCCTCTTGTGCCCTAGCCACCGACAGCCTGCAGGTCCAACACAGGCTGATGTGGAGGTGGAGAGAAAACGAAGGGAAAAAAGGAGAGAGAGAGAGAGAGAGAGAGAGTGAGAGAGAGACTATTAGAGTGCAAAAGGGGGAGGATGGGGGAGGACTGAAGATGGCTGTGTAGTATGTTATGACAGTCAATATACACTTTGCAAACCGTTCACTCCACAAATATTCATATCTTGGTGATGCCACTATCATTTGCCCAACAAAAAATAATTGATGTGGTTTTAATTCATTTCTCAAGAAAATGTCATTTGCTTTCTGTCTGTGCAGCATGGCTAGCAGGTAAATGATGTAATAGCTCTTTCATGGCTTGGCAACAGGAGAACATAAATCATGGTAGGGGAGGAGGTAATCCTCAGTGCCACTGATAATGATGTGCTGTGATGTCATAGCTACCTTCACATTCAAGAATGTCCTTGGATCTATTTACAGGCGCGGTCAGTTTACAGACATGCATCATGAGCATGAATGTGATGGCACTAATGGGCTTTCAGTGATTTCTTTGAACTGTTCTTCTTCTGTGGCAGAATGATTATATGTCATACATCTTTAGTAGAAAAAAATTGGGTTCATTTTGGGTTTTCTAAAATCAAAACAGGGTCAAAATTATCCATACAAGGTCAAAAATAGACATACAGCACAGATAATATTTGGTTTTATTCTGTCCACATTCACTGGATATGAGCAATTGTGCGCTCTGATTGGCTACTTTACTACTAGGCTATCAGCTCATATACAGTGAGTAGAGAAAAACAAAATGGCGGAGCGTGTTGCTGAACCAACCGAGGATGAAATAAAAACTCTACTCGAAAATAACCCCCCCCCAAAAAAACACACACACAAAAAGCAACAAAATACAGAATAAAATATTTGATGGTAAAAACTTTTTTTTTCAAGAATTATTATAACAGCATTTTCCACAAATCGCTACTGCCGTTTCGCCGGTGTGTTTACGTTCTAAGCGGAAATGATTTTGTCTGACCTTTTGTAAAAAGTTTTTATTTATCAAATTTGCAAAAAATAAAAGTAAAAAAGGTTCTGTTTCTTAAAATCCAGTAAGTGTGGCTATAATAAAATAGTTATTCCACTCAATCTCGTCGTACATGGCTTATAGCTGACTCGGCACTATGCGCCTTGTCCGCTATCAGCTCATGTACGACTCGATTTCATGGAATAAGTGTGAAATATGTCCCATAGCAAGTTTCACCTTGACCACATGCTTTTGGGAGCCATCAACAAGCTTCTGATAGAATTCTAGTTGGTTATTTGACCACTCTTCTTGGCGGAATTGGTAGAGTTCAGTTAAATTTGTGTGTTTCCTGGCATGGACCCAACTTTTAATCACAGTCCACATATTTTCGATAGGACTGAGTTCAATACTTGCTTAATGTTAGCCTGCTTTATCCATTTCACTACCAGCTTTGATATGTATTTGAGATCATTGTCCTGTTGGAACACCCAGTTATGTCCAAGCTTCTGATGATTTGAGATTATGATAAAGAATTCTGAGATAGTCCTCCTCCTTCATTATTCCATCCACTTTGTGCAACGCACCAGTTCTCCTGACAACAAAACAACCCCAGAGCATGATGCTACTACCACCATGCTAAACAGTTGGTACAGTGCTCCTCTGTACCTCTGGTCATTATGACCAAGCAATCTTTGTTTCATCTAACCTTCCTCCAGAAGGCTTTTTCTTTGTCCGTGTCTTCAGCTCAGCTGAAAATTGTAGTTGAGCTTGAAGGTGTCAATTTTGGAGCAGGTGTTTCTTTCTTGGATGGCAGCCTTGCAGTCCATGGTGATGTAAAACTCAGTTGACTGTAGAGTATTCCAGCAGTTGCCAGTTCATGGCAGGCCTGTGCTTTGGTGGTTCTTGGATTGTTACTAACCACCTGAAACAAATTCCTCTTGGGAATCCACTTCCAGCAAAGTGGCTACAACTCCCCAAAACTTGTACTTACGTACAGTTGTTTGAACTGATGAGCTTGGAATCTGCAGTTGTTTCCAAATTTCTCCAAGAGACATTCCTGAGTTGTTTAAATCTATGATCCTCTTTCTTAGATCTGCACTGAGCTCCTTGGTCTTTCCCATTGTACTGTGTGTTGGCAATGAGTGAAATCCAACTTTGTTGCTTTCAGAAAACCCAAAATAAATTAAAACTTGTGCACCAAATTCTTTTTTTTTCTATTAAAGAACACTTCAATTAAATTACTGAAAGCTCAGTATTACCATGTCATGTCCTTATATGTAAACTTCTGACCACAACTCTATTTATCTATCTATCGATAGATAGATATACAACCCCAGATTTGAATTCTGGGTAAAAATGTTCTATGTCTATTGCTGTTGGAGTTTCAAGATGTTTCACATTGATATGAAGTTGATTTGAGTTGAAATTGAGGAGTTGCGCTGCTGCACACACCATGTATCCGTTGTATACACGCGTCCTGCATTTTACAATTCCGGAGATTGCCGAAGCAAGTGAGCAACAATAGGAAAATGCCATATACAATAAAAAAAATTAAAATTTCAGATGACTTTGCAGTCAGTGCTTTTAAAAGATGTTTAACTACACAGAAGTGTAAGTTACCTTTGCCAAAGACACTGACACAACCCCATACAAACAATTTGGATGGTCTTTTTCGCCTTTGGTTTGGAGCACACAGCATTCATTTCTTACAAAAAAGACCGGGAATACTGATTTTTCTGACCACAACACACATTTCCACTGTGTGATGGTCCATCCCAAATGCCTCCAAGCCCAGAGAAGTTAACTGCAATTCTGGATACAGTTAACACAAGGCTTCCTTTTTGCACAGTAAAGTTAAAACTGGTATTTGTGGCTGTAACTCCGTATTGTAGGGCTTGACAAAGGTTTGCCAACGTAATCCCAAATTCATGTGGTTATCAGCTATAGATGAATGACAGTTCTTGATACAATGCTGTCTGAGGGATATATATTTATTATATCCGCATTCACTGGATATGAGCAAATGCATGCTCCGATTGGCTACTCTACTACTAGGCTATCAGCATACCGTGAAGAGAGAAAAACAAAATGGCAGAGCGTGTTGCTGAACCAACCGAGGACGGAATAAAAACTCCACTTGAAAACAAAACCCCCCAAAATACCAAAAAAGCAACAAAATATGGAATAAAAGTATTTGATAGTAAGAACGTATCTTATTTATTTTTCAAGAATTATTATTCTAGAATTTTTCACAAAGTGCTACTGTCATTTCGCCGGTTTGTTTACATTCTAAGTGGAAATGATTTTGTCGGACGTTTTGTATAAAGTTATTTACCAAATTTGCATAAAAATAAAAATGGTCTGTTTCTCAAAATCCAGTGAATGTGGATAGAATAAAACAGTTATTCCACTCAATCTCATCGTACATGGCTTATAACCGACTCAGTGCCACGTGCATTTTAAAGCTTTGTCATATATACAGTGTGTTAGCACTCTTCTCTGTTGTGAGGATGTAATGGTGCAGGTGTATTGCAGACAATTTGACAGCTCCAAAATGAACTGATTAGGCTTCTATTCATTTCACTTCAGAACTATCTGCTCAAAGATGTCTTCTTTGCACAGAATTATGACATTTACTGCGGTGTTTGTTAAACTGATACCTTATATCCAATGTGATTTTTGCAGGCAGATGTCAAAGCACGGTTAGAAAACAGCCAAATAAAATGATTCTATCCACATTCATTGAATATTAGCAATCGCTCGCTCCAATTGGCTACTCTACTACTAGGCCATCAGCTCATATACTGTAAGTAGAGGAAAAACAAGATGGCAGTATCACGTATTCAAAAGAAACAGAAATTTAAAAAAAAAATTTCCAGGCAGCATGGTCATGTAGTGGTTAGCACTGTTGCTTCACAGCAAGAAGGTTCTGGGTTCGAGCCCAGTGGCCGACGGGGGCCTTTCTGTGTGGAGTTTGCATGTTCTCCCCGTGTCTGTGTGGGTTCAAAGACATGCAGGTTAGGCTAATCGGTGGCTCTAAGGTGGACAAAGAACCCAATTTCATTACTTAAGTCAAAGTACAGATCCAACTGCAGAAATGTGACTCCAATACAAGTGAAAGTTATAGTGTCAAATTTTTACTTAAGTTAAAAGTACTTGCTTTTAAAAATACTTAACTATTAAAAGTACATTTTATGTCAACACGTATTACTGCCACAATGCTTACAAAACCTCCGAAGCCACCAACTGAATTTACTAACTAACTTGTAGAACCTGTAGAATGTTACAAAATGAAACACAACTGAACTGAAAAAGAGCCATTGTAATTTTTTTTTCAAACTGTCACACTCCTCCCCACCCCCACAAAGCAGCAGGGTTCTGACAGCTCTGGCAGTGTGCACACATGTATGTGTATGTTAATCAGGAAGACAGTGGAATAGCTGTAAAATGCAGTTTGCTCAGAAAATAAAAAGGACAATCCAACCTGCTTAAAACCCAGGTCCACACCTCAAGCTAAATAACTACCCAACAGCAACACTGCTTTAAGCAAGACAAAAAAATGCAAGACCATCATCTGACATCAAAACAAAAAATTCCAGCAATTTGTTGTGACTGATTAATACAATACTGTCCATCTCACAGGTCTCACGTGTGCAAGTGTATGTATTCATGTACATACGAATCTGCCTGTGGAATCATGGTGGTTTAATGTTAAGCTAGTTAGTCAGTGAAGCTCCACCTGACATGCTAGCAAAAGCTTTTCAAACTCGAAATCATCTCATCTCATATTATCTCTAGCCACTTTATCCTGTTCTACAGGGTCGCAGGAGCCTATCCCAGCTGACTACGGGCGAAAGGCGGGGTACACCCTGGACAAGTCGCCAGGTCATCACAGGGCTGACACATAGACACAGACAACCATTCACACTCACATTCACACCTACGGTCAATTTAGAGTCACCACTTAACCTAACCTGCATGTCTTTGGACTGTGGGGGAAACCGGAGCACCCAGAGGAAACCCACACGGACACGGGGAGAACATCCAAACTCCGCACAGAAAGCCCCTCGCCGGCTACGGGGCTCGAACCCGGACCTTCTTGCTGTGAGGCGACAGTGCTAACCACTACACCACTGTGCCGCCCACTTGAAATCATATTGGGTAGCTAATGTTACTAGAAAAGAAAGATTTCTACATTTTGTTTATTTGGCAAGATTATGCTAAAATATTTCTGAAAGCACTTCAGACAAGTTAATATTAGCGTAACTACGTGTTTATATGCTAACTAACAGTGTCCAAGTTAACTAGCTATGTGTTAGTGTTAGCCGTGGACAAGGCTATGGCAACTTGGCGGGAAAATCCATAGAAAGTCATTTGACTAACCAGACTGCATAGCTATTGCAATGTTATTGCTAACTCTAAAAGCACAGACAACTTCATTGCAAGCTTTCTCTTGGAATAAAATGTTTACACACCTCAATATGCTTCCGCAGGTCAGATGACAAATTTTTGTAGGCTGTGATGTGCTCCGTTTTAGACAAACAAAGCAAACATTTAAAACGAAACAACTCTTTATTCCTTTCAGAAAACTGAAACATCAGTTCTAGCTGTAAAACTGTGGGTGCGTGCATTCCCTAGAAGAACCGCCTCCTTCCATTCTGCCATCAACTGATCATGTTAAATAATGCTGCGGAAAAATCACTGAACTTGATTTTATCCAGTCTATGGATGTGACGTGACCCTAGTGATTACCTTTCGGCTATCTCAATGTCACCTGCGAAAAAACAATCACGTTTTAGAAAAGAAAAAAACATCCACTTTCAAAGCCACTTCATAGTACCAAGTAACGAGGACCTTGATAGAAATGTAGTGGAATAAAAAGTATGATATTTGTCTTTCAAATGTAATGAAGTTAAAGTCATAAGTTGCCAAAAAAATTAATACTCAAGTACAGATACTCAAAAAGTGTACTTAAGTACAGTACTCAAGTAAATGTACTTTGTTACTGTCCACCTCTGCTCTAAATTGACTGTAGGTGTGAATGATTGTGAGAATTGTTGGTTGTCCTGCGATGACCTGCCGACTTGTCCAGGGTGTACCCCGCCTTTCGCCCATAGTCAGCTGGGATAGGCTCCAGCTTGCCCGCAACCCTGTACAGGATAAGCAGTTATGGATAATGGATGGATGTTTCTCAAAATCCAGTGAATGTGGACAGAATAAAACCGTTATTCCATTCAATCTCGTGGCTAATACATACTACGGCTAATAGCCAACTTGACGCTACATGCCTCATTGGCTATCAGCTCATGTACGACTTGATTTTGTGGAATAACTGTTAAATATTTCAACGTAATTTTAATAACATCTCTTCACTTTCTTAGAATATATATAGTTGTCAAATTATATTGACTTTTTTTTTAAAATCAAAACTGCTTTTACATCACTTTTGGCCATTTTCCAGATTTTAATCACAGTGATGCCCAGGGCCGGATTATGGGGGGTCTGGGCCCCAGGGCCAGGAGTTCGCAAAGGCCCCCACACACACACACAAAGGCTACTGAGGTCGCAAACTAGCAGAGGGCAACATGTGAATGAAGTAAATAAAGTGACGTGAACATACCGTACGTTTAGAACATTAAGGCATACAATGTTAGTGATTAAAGATATATGTATTGTGTCAAGAAGTTAACAAAGAAACTGATTAGGACATGTCAATAATTAAGCCGTACCTAAGGAATAATTCATTCTAGGCTATATAAGTTTTTCCTACTCTTCCTTCTTGCAAAGTCATCCACTAATTCATCAAAGTTAAGCTGTCGGACCAACTCTGATTCAACTGCCAGAAGAGAAAGTGAATTCAAGCGGTTTTGGCACAGTGTCATCCTGAGTTCATTCTTAATATAAGCCAGTCTGGAGAATGAACGTTCCCCTTCACAATTTGTAATAGGCAGGGTCAAAAAAAGTCTGAGTGCTATGTAGACATTTGGAAAAGTGGACTGTAGATCCAAATCCACCATGGTCTTCAGCATTGTGCTTGGGCATTTTTGATTTTCTGACATGAATGATTTGTATTGTACAAGTTCATCTGCCAGGCTCATGTCCAAATCTGTGGGATATGCTGCAGCAAGTGATTTGGCCCTTGAAGTGTGCTCACTGTTGGACATATTGTCAGGCATGAAAAAGATTGGTCAAGTGTGTGTATGCAGTTAACCGATGGTTAAGACAGGACACAAGTTTGTCAATTAGAACACTGAATGTTTCAATCCGAAACTTTTCTTTTCCACTAAATTCAACACCTGGCTCTTCACTTTCATCAGCCATACGTTTGCGCTTCTTTGTGCGCTGGAGGTCATGCCTGTAGTCTTGGGAGACTGAATGGGTAACATTTAAAGCTGACCCTTCAAAAAAGGCGAAATTGTCTCTCTGTTCTGCCACAAAGTCACGAAGTGAAAGGAGAAGCCGTGTAGCCGTGTGTATGTCAATGTTATGTTTCTGCAACTGCAGACTTGTGGCTTGGAACCGCTGCAGTATTGTATCCCAAAAGTGTGCCATGAAGGTTATCTCTAGGGTGTCCAGCTTGCCACAGAGTGCAGAGGCCTCGCTTCTAGTTTCATGTTTCTCCTGTGAATCTTTGGAAATATTGTTCAGTGCCTCTCTCAATTGTGGATAATATTTCCAAAGAGCCTTTGTGGATTCAGCTCTTGAACTCCAGCGAGTACCGGACAACAATTTCAATGTGCGTTTCACATCTGTATCACGAAACACCTTTCCCCACCTGTGTGTTGACGAGGTACAAAATGTGTATAGTGATTGCACAAAGTCAAAGAAACGGCCAGCTTCTGGGCAACTGTCAACAGCATTGACACCAACTAAATTCAACGAATGTGCTGCACAGGGGACATAAATTAATGGGTTTATTCGTTTCAGATGAGCTTGGACTCCATTGTACTTTCCTGACATATTACTTGCATTGTCATAAGACTGGCCTCTACAGTTAGTTAAGTCTAGGCCCAGGTTCTCCACCATAGCAACAACACACTCAGCCAAACTGCTCCCATTATGATTTCCAATAGGCTCAAAAGCCAGAAAACGCTCAACTACTTCTCCACCATTATTTACAAACCTGAAAATAAAAATGAGTTGGTCCACATGAAGAAGGTCTGGAGTGGAGTCTTGTTCTTTCTCCCATTAAGTGGATAAATTCCTCACAGATTGTTGATGAGAGGTAGGACACAGAGCCTTTGCCCTTGCCTCCAAACCTTTGGAGATGGTCGGCTAGAAAAGGGTCAAATTTGGCCAACAGTTCGACAATGCCCAAGAAATTACCATTGTGAGGTGATCCCAGCTGCTCATCGTCTCCCCTGAAAGCAAGGCCCCTCTCCCCCAAAAACTGGATTACAGCAACAACTCTTTTCAAAACTTCCCACCAGTATTGCCTCTCTGGATCCATTTGTTTGACAAGATCAGAATCAACTCTTCCTGTGTTTTTGGAGCGATTGTGTAATACTAGCATGCAAGCCCTATGCTCCTCACTCCTCTCATGCTCACCGATACGCTCAGAATGTTTCCAATCAGAAAACCTGTGGACAAACGCATTGTGCTTACTTGAAAATAGCTTGCAAGCAAAACAAAAGATGCAACCAGTTGAAGGGGAGTAAAATAGCCACTGCCTAGTCACAGATTGGAAAGTGGGACTCAGTCACCAGGGGGCCCCATAGGGAGTCAGTTTTTTTTTTTTTTTGGGGGGGGGTATCCATTTGAGCTAGGTCCAAAGGGCCCAGAATTTGGTGCTACTCTTAACAGTATGCTTTCCCATTAGGGCTCTCTCTAGGGCCCTCAGATAGCCAGAAGTCACGACCCTTAGCAGGGGCTTTCATAATCATAGGATCCTCTGAAAGCATTCCCCCTACTTCCTTGAACCCCTAGTTGGCAGACGTTACGGCCTCAGGAGTTTTCACGAGAGGCACTAAAGCAGGGCCAGGGGCCCTCTGATTGCCGTCCCCCGCCAACCCACTCCTTCCCTATGTTTTCTTCAGATATGCCCTATAACAGTGTAAGTAGTCATAAGATCCTAGAGAATAGAGGCCCTCTGATGTCACAATTGGCATTGGCATCGCTATGGGCCCCCCTGGGCCCCTGGGCGCCGGCCCCACTGGCCCGGTCCGTAATCCGGGATAGGTGACACCACACATTTTATCAACTGGTCCACCTCCGAATGTGTAACGGTACTAGCTCATGATAATGTGCTTGCATGTGAAAATGGCATAATCTGAATCTTCTGTGATCAAAACATCATAAAATAAAAAGGACAGAATTGACCATAGGTGTGAATGTGAGTGTGAATGGTTGTCTGTGTCTATGTGTCAGCCCTGTGATGACCTGGCGACTTGTCCAGGGTGTACCCCGCCTTTCGCCCGTAGTCAGCTGGGATAGGCTCCAGCTTGCCTGCGACCCTGTAGAAGGATAAAGCGGCTAGAGATAATGAGATGAGATGAGATGAGATAATGGGAATAGATAGGAAAATCGATGGGATTAGATACTGGAATAGATGGGGAAAGAAGTCGAAAGTATAAGCTAACAATACGAACAAGATCAAACATCTTATCAGAATGAATTATAGGCAGTAGAGCAAAAAAACATTTATTTCACTTTGTGATAAGTTTCCATGTTCAATATTCAATTTAATTTCTAGCAGAAATGTGTAATAGATCAAGGACATTTTTTTAGCATTCTTGGTAGTTCAAAGACACAGAAATGTTCAGTATCATGTACACCTCTTTTAACAAACACCTTAATATGGAGTAATGAATTAGCCTGCTTTGTTTTCAGTGGTGTCAAAACCCTGTTTTTTTTTCCTATATGGAGCACAAAAGGGTGGGGGTGAGGGGCACGGGAACTACACACACAGTGTAGAGGAGACTGCTGTTTTGTTGTGTGCACGCGCGCACGCGCAGAGTAAGCCCAATCGCACAGTCTTTTGCTTTGCTTTACACATTCTGCCCTTTGACCTCTGTGTCTGATGACAAAAGCCAAAGGACTAATGACTACTATTTTATAAGGCACCAAAAGTTCAGAGAATATGAGTAGTGGGAACTGAAATGAGAAAATTTTTAACCACATTTATGCCAGAGAGAGAAACATTATAGGTTTAGCCGTGTAGGTATCCAGAGTCAGGGCAAAACCACAATCTTCTTCTCTAATTTCTGCTGAGGGAAAATGAATTTCCTCATGACATCATCAAGTTCTTCCAGGGCCAGTTGAGCATGGAGTACGGCCACCTCATCTGAGTTGGAGCGCACTACCCACTTCAAAGCCCGATACAGCTCCAGAAGAACATCTCCTAGAACCTGCACAGAGGAAGAATACCAGAATGAGGTGCTGAAGAAGAACAACTTTATTCATCACATGTACACTTGTGAAATTCCTCTCTGCATTTAACCCATCTGAAGCAGTGAACACACACATGCATACACACGTGAGCAATGAGCACACACACATACCCAGAGCAGTGGGCAGCCATGCTAACAGCGCCCAGGGAGCAGTTGGGGGTTAGGTGCCTTGCTCAAGGGCACCTCAGCCCAAGACCGCCCCATGTTAACCTAACTGCATGTCTTTGAACTGTAGGAGAAACCCGAGCACCCGGAGGAAAACCCACACAGACATGGGGAGAACATGCAAACTCCAATAAAGGTTTGTGAAGTACAACCCCGATTCCAAAAAAAGTTGGGACAAAGTACAAATTGTAAATAAAAATGGAATGCAGTAATTTACAAATCTCAAAAACTGATATTGTATTCACAATAGAACATAGACAACATATCAAATGTCGAAAGTGAGACATTTTGAAATTTCATGCCAAATACTGGTTCATTTGAAATTTCATGACAGCAACACATCTCAAAAAAGTTGGGACAGGGACAATAAGAGGCTGGAAAAGTTAAAGGTACAAAAAAGGAACAGCTGGAGGACCAAATTGCAACTCATTAGGTCAATTGGCAATAGGTCATTAACATGACTGGGTATAAAAAGAGCGTCTTGGAGTGGCAGCGGCTCTCAGAAGTAAAGATGGGAAGAGGATCACCAATCCCCTTAATTCTGCGCTGACAAATAGTGGAGCAATATCAGAAAGGAGTTCAACAGTGTAAAATTGCAAAGAGTTTGAACATATCATCATCTACAGTGCATAATATCATCAAAAGATTCAGAGAATCTGGAAGAATCTCTGTGCGTAAGGGTCAAGGCCGGAAAACCATACTGGGTGCCCGTGATCTTCGGGCCCTTAGACGGCACTGCATCACATACAGGCATGCTTCTGTATTGGAAATCACAAAATGGGCTCAGGAATATTTCCAGAGAACATTATCTGTGAACACAATTCACCGTGCCATCCGCCGTTGCCAGCTAAAACTCTATAGTTCAAAGAAGAAGCCGTATCTAAACATGATCCAGAAGCGCAGACGTCTTCTCTGGGCCAAGGCTCATTTAAAATGGACTGTGGCAAAGTGGAAAACTGTTCTGTGGTCAGATGAATCAAAATTTGAAGTTCTTTATGGAAATCAGGGAAGCCATGTCATTCGGACTAAAGAGAAGAAGGACGACCCAAGTTGTTATCAGCGCTCAGTTCAGAAGCCTGCATCTCTGATGGTATGGGGTTGCATTAGTGTGTGTGGCATGGGCAGCTTACACATCTGGAAAGACACCATCAATGCTGAAAGGTATATCCAGGTTCTAGAGCAGGGGTGTCAAACCTGATCCATAAAGGGCCGTGTGGCTGCAGGTTTTCATTCCAGCCATGCAGCAGCACCCTGATTTGGCTTATTCAATCAACTGACACACCCACCCTTTAAATCAAGGGTGGGTGTGGCTGCAAGTATTTGACTGTGTGAAGACAGTTCAGTTGATTGAATGAGCCAAGTCAGGTGTGCTGCTGCATGGCTGGAATGAAAACCTGCAGCCACAAGGCCCTTTATGGATCAGGTTTGACACCCCTGTTCTAGAGCAGCATATGCTCCCATCCAGATGACGTCTCTTTCAGGGAAGACCTTGCATTTTCCAACATGACAATGCCAAACCAAATGCTGCATCAATTACAGCATCATGGCTGTGTAGAAGAAGGGTCCGGGTACTGAACTGGCCAGCCTGCAGTCCAGATCTTTCACCCATAGAAAACATTTGGCGTATCATAAAACGAAAGATACAACAAAAAAGACCTAAGACAGTTGAGCAACTAGAATCCTACATTAGACAAGAATGGGTTAACATTCCTATCCCTAAACTTGAGCAACTTGTCTCCTCAGTCCCCAGACGTTTACAGACTGTTGTAAAGAGAAAAGGGGATGTCTCACAGTGATAAACATGGCCTTGTCCCAACTTTTTTGAGATGTGTTGTTGTCATGAAATTTAAAATCACCTCATTTTTCTCTTTAAATGATACATTTTCTCAGTTTAAACATTTGATATGTCATCTATGTTCTATTCTGAATAAAATATGGAATTTTGAAACTTCCACATCATTGCATTCCGTTTTTATTTACAATTTGTACTTTGTCCCAACTTTTTTGGAATCGGTGTTGTAGTAGTTTCCTGCTTTCTGTACGATAGTTCAAGAACATAAAGTTAAAGGCAAGGTCAGGAGCCACTATAATAAGTGGGTCCAATGTAGGTCCTCAGCATTCTCATCTGCTTTACAAACCATTTCCATATCATTAGGTAGTGCAACAGCTGCAGCCATCCATCACTGTTCTAATATTGAGCTGCCAGTCCCAGCAAAGCCACGCCTTTCTCAAATTGATCCTTAGCACTACTGACAAAGTCAACATGTCAGCGCTTCCAAATAGGCAAGTCTGGCTAAACAAACAGTCTCATATTTATAGAATGCCAGGCCAAGGGTCAAGGTGGTAACTAAGGTGATGACTAGTGTCCTAAAGCAGAAGGTCAGATCGTTACAGGGTTTTATAATGTGTAGTTTGTGTTGAACTTGCTACAGCCAAAAGACCAGGCTCTGGAAAAATCAGCGCTTCTGCAAGTGTTTGGACAGCAAGGGCTTCATGTGTAAACTGGTGTCCTACGGAAACCAGAACTCCAACTGTTCTGAACTAATCCATGACCTTTCACAAAACAATTTTTTATTTAAAATTGTTTTTCTATTTGCCTTTCTAATAAATACATTAGTAGCACAGTCTGGATGAATAATGCTGTATGAAGCATCGGTCTGTACTTTAAGGCTTTTTATACTAAAGCGTTAATGAATTATCAAATCTGATTGGTCTAAAGGTGTTGCTTGATTTTGTCACAGCAGGGCAGGAATAGTAGTGCTGATGTATATTAATATCCAACTATCCATCCATTATCTGTGAAGCTTATCTGTCAGGGTCATAGTGGAGCAGATAACTAAAAAAATCCTTCAAATGGTGACACAAGCATGAAATTTTGCACAGATACCCTCCTGGATATACTCTTTCAGATTAGGATCCTGGCCACGTGAAAATTCAAGATGGCGACCTTTTTCAAGATGGCCGCCATCAGTATCTGGCAATCTTACACCGAGACCATATATCTGTTGAAATAAACATACTTTTTCCATTTAAATGAACTTTAAATCATGGGATTGTGATCATGAACTGTTTCCCACAATCTACCATGTCATTCAAGATTTAAACAAAGAAGACCTCCAAGTCCAACCTAAACTATCGGAGCTAGGAGAGCCCAGCTCTGCCTGCTCCGTATCCAGCCACAGACCAGCAGTGGCACTGGGCACAGCCCAGTTATCATGGGGCCACCAAACCAGGCGAACCTGGCTCCAGCCCCAGAGAAAATAAAGAAGAGAAGAAAATGTTGTTCTATTATGCGCAATCAGCGAAGATATCCAACAAAAAAAAATTTAATTGCATTGAACTGCATTGAAAAGAAAGCAACAGGATTCGATTTGTTTTACTTACAGTGACATCTATAACTTCTATGTTATCTTATCTCGTATCTGTTACTGCCCTCTAGTGTTATCTTAATATCTACATTAGTAATACTGTTACACAATCTTATACATATAACTATAAAACACTTATGACTAACTTAACTCTAACACTTAACTCTAAAACACACTTAACTCTAACACTTAACAACGCTTAACTCTAACACTTAACTCTAACTCTAAACACTTATGACTAACTTAACTCTAACTTATTTGCAACTATATAAAAAACCTTTAGGCTGTAGGAAGTCACAATAATCCCAAAAGTGATGGTCTGACAACGCATGCCATCCACCAAAAGACAAACAAAATCAATGCGCAAAATTTATCTACAGTTCACATTTGCAGGAGCAGAGTGCTGTGCAAACAAGGCCCAGCCTGAAGCACTTGCATCTACCACAGCAGCTGGTTTTGCAACCACATTTGGTCAGTTGCTCACAGCTCTTGGCTATGGGAGCATTGGCCGTCCAGAAAACGTGCCACTGTTCACCAGACTTCTGCCATCCCCAGTCAGCAGGACTCTCAGGTTCAGGCTGACACAGGGTTGCCTGGCCCCACACACAACCGGCCTGGTAGGCAGCACGCTTGGTATGTTGGAGAAGAGCGGCTTTGGTTGGCGGGATGGCCTCATAAGGTCGTTGTTTCCTGGCAAATAATTCGAGCCTCGCCTCATCTACAGTGGCAGCCGTGCTGGATCTGTCATACATAAATATGACAAACTTCTCCAGGATGTCAAGGTTGTTCTGTTGCACTGTGAGAGGGTACTGACTCAGTTTGGAGAACACAAGGGAGACTTCTGGGAAGATATCCCAGGTCTGCATGTGTGTGTTAAATATGCTCAATTTACAATGGATAAATCATAATTTTCAAGGAGTAGCAGCCATTTTGGGCACCACATTGAAGGCTAACCTTCTTAAATTTATATCAGAGACAACAAAATCTGTAAAATTAGCATATAAGAGCATAAACATGGTTCACTTGGAAAATTAAATTAAGAAAAGAGGGAAAATAACAAAAAATTGTCACATTCGGGCAGCCATCTTGGAAAATGGCGGCCATCTTGAATTTTTGGCGTGGCCAGGACCCTTTTCTAAAAGAGAGGACATTAAAGTATATTTGTGGAGAATTTCATGCTTGTGTCACCATTTGAAGGATTCTTATGAAATATGCAATTAACCGCTGCACTATCATGGAGGAAGCTGAAGCCAGTCCTAGCTGATTGAGTGCGTTTACATGCACATAGAGAAAATCGAATTTCTGCCGTTGCTCGACTGAAATCGAAGTTCTAAATGCCACGGATACACCTTAGCTAGGCTGAAATTGAACCGAACTTGATTTCTCGTAATCGAGCTACACGACCTAGATTATGTGATTGTAGCCGAGCTACTTGGTGCATGTAAACCCTATCGAGCTATGTAGTCGAGCTACTTACTTCAGCACTGCCCCTTCCGGAAGTGACGAGTGACGAGACCACAAGCGGGAAACACGACAGCCTCGGTCGGCATGACAACAGTAGTAGCGAGCAGCAGAAGAGGTCAGGAGGAACAAACGAAGAAGAGAAAATGGCGAGCAGAAATGTGCACTTCTGGAGCAATGAGGAGACAGAGTTCATGCTCATTCAGCTTAAGGAGTTGAATATATTAAAATTCATGGATGGGAGAAAAACGCGCAATGGAGAACACGGAACTGATAACTTTGTTTACACTCTTGAATAGCTCTTCTTCATGACAACAACCGGAAGTGTACCAACACGATGGGGCTTGTAGCGCCACCTGTGGCTCAGGTGCACAATGTACCTCACACAATAGCTCGATTTCCTTGTGTGCATGTAGGATTGGATTTCTCTGGCACCCCTGCTGGGACCCTTTGCTCGATTACCGACAGCAGCTCGATTTGGATGTGCATGTAAACGTACTGACTGGGTGAGAGGCTGGGTACACTCTGGGCAGGTCACAAGGCTATCGCAGGGGGAAGCCATGGCCTCATGGTTACAGAAGCAGCTTTGGGACCAAAAGGTTGCCGGTTTGATTCCCTGAACCAGCAGGAATAGCTGAAGTGCCCTTGAGCAAGACACCTGATCCCTAACTGTTCCCCGGGCTGCTCTGGGTATGTTGTATGTCGCTCTGGATAAGAGCATCTGCTAAATGCCTGTAATGTAATGTAACACAGAGATGAGCAAGCATTCACACCTATTTATTTAAACTAGCCAGCTGACCTAATCTGCATGTCTTTGGACTGTGTATGATCCACATAGTCTAATAACAAGTGCTCTGAGAGCACAATATCCCCCACTGGCAACTATGCCATAACTCTGGTAAAATGCAACTGAATTGAACTACATTGCAGTATGCGTATTACTGACATATAACAAGGAATGCTGTCAAGTTTCGTGAAATTCCTCCAAAAACTGTGAGAGGAGTTGATTTCAGAAGGTGGGAACCCTTCCCGGGACAGACGGACGGACATCGCCACGACATAATCCCCCTTTGGGCCTTTCAGACAGCGGGGGATAAAAATTGTGAGGGAAGTTGATTTCAGAAAGCAAGCACACCTTGATAAAATTGCCAAAGTACAAGTTTGTTAATAATCAAGGGCATAACTCTGGTAAAATCTGCTTAAATTAAATGAAATTTCAATATGCGTATAACTGTCATAAAACAAAGCCTTTTGCCAAGTTTGGTGAAATTCCTCCACAAATTGTGAAAGGAGCTGATTTCAAAAGAACCTACACCCTCATGAAATTGTCAAAGTACAAGTTATTTAATCAAGGGGAAAAACTCTGGTAAAATTTTCACAAACGAAATTAAATCGCAATATGCGTATTGCCATCATATAACAAGGCCTTTTGCCAAGCTTCAAGAAATTCATCCAAAAATTGTGAGAGGAGTTGATGTCAGAAAGCGAGCACACCCTCATGAAACTGTGAAAGTACAAGGTTGTTAATCAAGAGCTGTAACTCTGGTAAAATGTGACTGAATTGAATGAAATTACAATATGCGTATTACTGACATACAACAAAGAATCCTGCCAAATTTCATGAAATTCCTCCAAAAATTGAGAGGGAAGTTGATTTCAGAAGATGAGCACCCTTCCCGGGATGGACGGACATCACCACGACAATCTCCCTTCAGGCCTTTCGACCAGCAGGGGATAATAAACTGATTAAAATATGTTTTCCTTTTAAGATAAATAATTTCTAAATCACTGATTTGAAGTTTTTCATAAGGATTTAATTATTTAATAAAGTCTCCAGTATAAGTGCTTTGTAACAGTCAATATGTTTTTTTTTTCCCTACATGGGAAAGTCTTCAGAACAGAGGTTGTTTCAATTTCTGTATTTTTTTCTAACATTTCACTAAGAGAATGGAAAAAAAAAAAGAGAGACTCCTGAGGAAACAACGGATTATTGCTGCTAAAGTAAGTGATAATAAGAACTAATCTGTCTGACATGCCATTCATTAATAACTGGCAATCACTAGCAAATTACTGTGGTGAAAGAGGAATAAAACACTGTAGGGAATGCTGTTACAGGAAAAATAATCATCTTTGGTGTGGTTGTTATTGATTTTTTTTTCCTACAACAGCATTTTTGGTCATATTTTATTCATTAAATTCCAAGCTACAAGGCACAATCCAGATGAGCCAGTTCTCATGAAACAATCCTATCTGTAGCAGCAAACAGTTTGGGTATGGGTGGTGATGTGCAGAATTTGGAGGAATCTAAATTCAATGGATTTGAATCTTTTTACTTTAAATTAACTGCACCATTTCTAACATGCACTTCAATGACAAGCCCTTCTCTAGTGTGGGATTCGTCCTATGTGAAAGCAAACAATTATTCTCCCTTTTGTTCAAACAGAGAAAGAGTGGTCTATAATCACTGTAGTAATTACTATCTCTTGACTAGCTGTCTATGTGAAGCCTAGACGCCAGAGACATGAAAGCTAAAACGCAACACTTCCCACTGAAATCTGTTAATAGCTATGTGTCATGTTCCGCAACAGCAAGTGTAGCAGCACTGATAAACAATAGTAAAAGTGCTTTTACAATGACACGGGGAATAGCAAAGTGGGGGGTTTGGCTGTTGGCACAGCTGGATCCTGTGTTCCAGACTAAGGGAGGAAAAAAAAAACCAAAAACTTGAATATTCTCACACACACACACAACAAAATACTCAGTACATTCTGATTTGAAACACTGTCTCGCTTGCAGGATAGCTACATAACATCATGCTTTGGAATGACTTGAAAAATTAAACTACAGTGGTGCTTGAAAGTTTGTGAACCCTTTAGAATTTTCTATATTTCTGCATAAATATGACCTAAAACATCATCAGATTTTCACACAAGTCCTAAAAGTAGATAAAGAAAACCCAGTTAAACAAATGAGACAAAAATATTAGACTTGGTCATTTATTTATTGAGGAAAATGATCCAATATTACATATCTGTGAGTGGCAAAAGTATGTGAACCTTTGCTTTCAGTATCTGGTGTGACCCCCTTGTGCAGCAATAACTGCAACTAAACGTTTCCAGTAACTGTTGATCAGTCCTGCACACCGGCTTGGAGGAATTTTAGCCCATTCCTCCATACAGAACAGCTTCAACTCTGGGATGTTGGTGGGTTTCCTCACATGAACTGCTCGCTTCAGGTCCTTCCACAACATTTCAATTGGATTAAGGTCAGGACTTTGACTTGCCCATTCCAAAACATTAACTTTATTCTTCTTGAACCATTCTTTGGTAGAACAACTTGTGTGCTTAGGGTCGTTGTCTTGCTGCATGACCCACCTTCTCTTGAGATTCAGTTCATGGACAGATGTCCTGACATTTTCCTTTAGAATTCGCTGGTATAATTCAGAATTCATTGTTCCAAAAATGATGGCAAGCCGTCCTGGCCCAGATGCAGCAAAACAGGCCCAAACCATGGTACTACCACCAGCATGTTTCACAGATGGGATAAGGTTCGTATGCTGGAATGCAGTGTTTTCCTTTCTCCAAACATAACGCTTCTCATTTAAACCAAAAAGTTCTATTTTGGTCTCATCCATCCACAAAACATTTTTCCAATAGCCTTCTGGCTTGTCCACATGATCTTTAGCAAAGTGCAGCTGAGCAGCAATGCTCTTTTTGGAGAGCAGTGGCTTTCTCCTTGCAACCCTGCCATGCACACCATTGTTGTTCAGTGTTCTCCTGATGGTGGACTCATGAACATTAACATTAGCCAATGTGAGAGAGGCCTTCAGTTGCTTAGAAGTTACCCTGGGGTCCTTTGTGACCTCGCTGACTATTACACGCCTTGTTCTTGGAGTGATCTTTGTTGGTCAACCACTCCTGGGGAGGGTAACAATGGTCTTGAATTTCCTCCATTTGTACACAATCTGTCTGACTGTGGATTGGTGGAGTCCAAACTCTTTAGAGATGGTTTTGTAACCTTTTCCAGCCTGATGAGCATCAATAACACTTTTTCTGAGGTCCTCAGAAATCCCCTTTGTTTGTGCCATGATACACTTCCACAAATATGTGTTGTGAAGATCAGACTTTGCTGGATCCCTGTTCTTTAAATAAAACAGGGTGCCCACTCACACCTGATTGTCATCCCATTGATTGAAAACACCTGACTCTAATTTCACCTTCAAATTAACTGCTAATCCTAGCGGTACACATACTTTTGCCACTCACAGATATGTAATATTGGATCATTTTCCTCAATAAATAAATGACCAAATATAATATTTTTGTCTCATTTGTTTAACTGGGTTCTCTTTATGTACTTTTAGGACTTGTGTGAAAATCTGATGATGTTTTAGGTCATATTTATGCAGAAATATAGAAAATTCTAAAGGGTTCACAAACTTTCAAGCACCACTGTACAACAGCATTAATCTAGAAAATTTTATCTAATGTATAAAGCAATTTGAAACTTTATGAACCATCAGAATGACTGAAAACAGACTTGACTGATTGTTGGTACCGTTTGTGCAGCTACCATTGCTTTAAACCTCTAGCTCCTAAAGCTAACAAACCTCTCTGCTAAACTTTTCACTCGCAGGGTATTCTCTGTTTTTCTGATAAATTAGTTGGCAGTTTGAGTGTCACAATCTCTCCTGAAGCTGTAAAGCAGGGCATCTTGCCATTGCTTTATAGGGTTAAAGGTTTCGCCAGTATGCTGAAGGTTTAGCTGTCGCTGGGACACAGAGAGCAGTTTTACTCTCCAGCTTCTGGCACTGCTTACACATGACACGTCTGCAGTCTGCCAGTGGCCCTCTATTTCACTTCTTGTGACATTTGAGGCACAGGAAACTGACCATGTGTTGCTTTCTTCTTGCAACAACTAAACAATGTCTACTTTAAGCAGCCAGATTATACACTGTTCTACAACGGACCCCATTAGTTTAAAATGCACCCAACAGCAGGAAAATTTAGCTTCTTTCTAGAAACAAATGCTTAGAAATTATCAGCCAATAGAAGACTATTTCAAGCTTGAAATGAGTAAATTGCCTAGAAATAGGTTTAATAAATCGGTGGTGTAGTGGTTCGCACTGTCGCCTCACAGCAAGAAGGTTCTGGGTTCGAGCCCAGTGGCTGATGGGGACCTTTCTGTGTGGAGTTTGCATGTTCTCCCCGTGTCCGCGTGGGTTTCCTCCGGTTTCCCCCACAGTCCAAAGACATGCAGTTAGGCTAACTGGCTACTCTAAATTGCCCATAGGTGTGAATGTGTGTGAATGGTTGTTTCCCAAGCACAGAAATAGGAGGGCATCCAGCATAAAACCATGCTCCAATAAATAAGACAAATGGATCACTAGGGTCAAAACAGTGCTGGGCAAGGGAGAAAAAAAAGAAATAGGTTTAACAAATCATATATTTGGTTTATAATAATCTTATGAGGCAGCGAGGGTATGTTCAAGTGTTGGCGGTGAACCAGCAGGTAACACATGACGAATTACACCTGTGTTTAATTACTGACTGTCTGTTAATGTGCGTCTTTGCCCTCATTGCCCCACCATAAAGAACCGTCACATCTTATAATAAGAAATATTATATAAATTTCCCCATATTCAGGATATTGCTAAGATGTAATATTTTTCCAGTGTGAATGACTCAATTTTGCTAGTCTAGAAAGTTGGGTGTCTGACCAAAGCAAGCCACTTTGTGTGATGTCACTGTCAGCGTAATTGCACTGAATTCCTGTGTTAACTCCACTAAACCATTTCTCATCACTGGGTAAACTTCGGTCTTATTCAGTCTCTCTACACTCTACTTCAGTCCAAGTAGGATGGCTTTTGAGTTTCTTCCATTCTCGGGAGAATTTATCTGTTCATAGATTTAAATTATTAAAAATGGTTCACCAAAAACCTTCAATTCTAGTTATAACTTTATTTGAAACTAAACTTATTACAGCGTTAAGGATATAATCATATAAGCTCATAAATAATGAACAGTTATTCCACAAAATCGAGTCATACATGAGCTGGTAGCCAACAAGGCGCGTATGACGAGATTAAGTGGAATAACTGTTTTATTCTATCCACATTCACTGAATTTTGAGAAACAGAGCATTTTTATTTTTAGCAAATATGATAAATAAAAACTGTCAAAATGTCAGACAAAATCATTTCCGCTTAGAACATAAACAAACCGGCGAAATGACAATAGCAATTTGTGAAAAATACGATAATAATTCTTGAAAAAAAAAAAGATACATTCTTACCATCAAATACTTTTATTCCATATTTTGTTGCTTTTTTGTATTTTTTGGGTTTTGTTTTCGAGTAGAGGGTTTATTTCGTCCTCGGTTGGTTCAGAAACATGCACTGCCATTTTGTTTTTCTCTACTCATGGTATAGGAGCTGATAGCCTAGTAGTAGAGTAGCCAATAAGAGCACGTGATTGCTCATATCCAGTGAATGTGGATAGAATAAATGGTGGCTGTATCTAATTTAGTATGTATTACAGGTAGTCGTTGACTTACGACTGCGTTTGGTTACAACTGACCGGTCGTAAACTGATCTGGTCGTGAGTCGGCCGATGTTAAATGAACATAAGTATATTGTGATGTGTAATGATACTGTAATCATCTTAAAGTCTTATTTTATCAACATTTTCTTATTTCATTACCGTGGCTCATTATTTGGTTTAAGTCAAACACACTGTACTACACTGCATACAGTACAATTCATTTAATATGTGCAAAACAAAAAATACGAAATACAGGTGTGAAAAATAGAAAACATTTTAGTTTGAAACATACCAAAATACAAATGTAAAACATAGCAAAATACAAGGTGCTTGGCTGTGGGTCGTCTACGTCATCATCAGCTGTTGCAGCGCTCAGGCTGGCGGGAGGATTTGCTCGTTTCATAAACCCGGAGCTGGGGCGGAAACTGTATGATGGAGTGTGAGAGAGACTGCGTGTGTGCCTGGAGCTGGGGCGGAAACTGTTGTACGCAGCGAGAGGCGCTGCCGGGAGCTGGGGCGGAAACTGTCGTACGCTCAGCTAGCTCAGCTGGGAAACGCTTGCCAGTCATAACCAGACGGTCATAAAGTCGATCAGTCATAAGTTGCATAGGTCGCAAGTCGACGACTACCTGTATTTACATAAGCCTACTACATGTAATCAGAAATAAAATAATGCCACCAATTGAGTGCTGCGGTAGTTGTGTCATTGCAACATAGTGGTGGCCTACAGAGTGAGTGGACTGGACCATGGAGGAAAACAGCTTACGCAAATGAGGAGAATTAGGGAAAACACACATTGCTTCACAGAGGGGTGGGTTTGTTGAGAGACCAGTTGTTTTCAAATCTGTCTCACCCACACTTCTAAAGCTACATGCTGAATTCCTCCCTTTAAACCAAGTGTTGGGCACACGAAAGAACAATTCACACCCAAAGGGTTTCTAAACTGGATCTGATGCATTCTGATACTGTTCTTACTCATTAGGTGACATTGGGCATACCCAACAAGCTGTCCCCCCTGCCCCCGTCTCTTCCTTCTGTCTGTCTCGCTCTGCTGAGTTGCATGTCGATGCTGAGACACCATTGATGCGGACATCTTCTGCTCCTTGGACCCACCTGATCCACCCTGATGCCCTACGTTTGGCTGGAGTCTCATCACAGGGACAGTCGAAAGTCGCACTTGGAAGATGTCTCTGGACACTTACAGTTATGCATTTATGGCTGAGGACTACAATTGACATGATAACTGTGGGACTGCGGTTGTCATGAAGAGTTTTACACACAAGCTTCCATCAATGAACAGTTTATAACTTCAACAAAACAGACATGTTAAAACTATAATGGTTTTCCTGGTTACACAGTTATACTATGTGACTATATAGGACACTGTTATAAAAGCAAGTTATTTATAATCATGCTATCTGATATCACCCAGATGAAGAAGAGTTCCATTTTGAGTCTAGTTCCTCTTGAGGTTTCTTCCTCATGTCATCTGAGGGAATTTTTCCTTGCCACTGTTGCCACAGGCTTGCTCATTAGGGATAAATTAGGGGTAAAATTAGCTCATGTTTAAAAGTCTTTAATTTTCTGTAAATCTGCTTTGCAACAAAGTCTGTTGTAAAAAGCGCTATAAAAATAAACTGATGCTCTCCTTCTGCTTTGAGCCTCTGCACTTCCTGTTGCTATGGATGGTCTCGCATGGATTTGCACTTCCCCCAAAACAGTTTATAGCCTAGGTCACAACCGGCCGTACCTGCTCCTACGGCCGGTCTACGTGCAAAAAACGCAAGAAACGCACGGAGGGTGTGCGTGTGACGTGCTGATTTTCGAGCCGTAGACTGGCCGCAGAGGTTCTTTGTCATGTCAAACAAACTCTACGGGCGCTTATGTTTTTTTCAGGTTGCAAGACAAACTTACGGCCAACGTGCGTCTTTCTCCACGAACAAAAAAAAAAAAGCGCAGCGATTTTGGAAACGCCAAAAATCGCATGGCCAAAAAATCGTATGTCCGGTTGTGACCTAGGCTTATGCCCACATCTCACCCTTTCATCAATGGATAATCTCACCTGGTTACTGCAGACTTGTGCCTAAGAACTCCTGGTGTAATCATAAAGACTGTCCCATACTCAGCCCAGGACTCCTGTTGATAATATGCTCATACTGACAATCCTTTCAACACACACACAGTACTGCTTGACTCTCGAGTATACAACTGCAGAATAACAATGATTTATCATCCCACTATCCGTTGTCATCCAGAAGAGAATGGGTTCCCTTTTTGTGTCTGATTTGCTCAGGCTTGTAGTACTCGAGTCCAGGACTCAGACTTGAATCTGACTCATGCCCTAATTTTAAGGACTCGTGCACTGATGACTCAGACTTGGACTCGGACTCGTGCATTAACTGCATTCGGACTTGTAAATTGGAGACGGGGACTCGGATTTTTTCTTTATTTTTTGTAACATGCCATAATAATTTGCCATAAAATATTTATATCTACATTAATTTTTGTACTAATTTTGTGCAAGAGTGTCACACCTGCACGCCTTGGTGCGTGCATCAAATAGACTCTCAGGCGTGCTCCAGACAGCGTGCACGCACCGTAAACGACTCACAACTACATAGGATTAAGGCGCAATCAGCACGCCTATATAAAAACTATGAAAACGCACTTTCTTTGCGAAGTATTGAGTTGCATTGCTGACACATTACTGAGCCTTATTTCCTTGTTTGTTTTCTGATCCCTGATTTCCTGTTTCTCGTCTTTGATTCTGCCAAGTCTACGATGGCCTGTTTGTGCCTCACTCGACCTACTGCCTGTTTCACCGTTTTACGATTTTGCCCACCGTTTTGGATTGTTTACTTGTCTTCACTTGTATTAATAAACACACCTTCTGCACTTACAGCCGTCTCCTAACCATTTCTGATAGAATACTCTGCACTTCCTGACAAAGAGAACGCACATTCACCTGTTTATACGTCATGTTCAGGAACAAACTAATGTTAATGGTGCTAAAACAGCCACCGTCAAATGGTGCGGTTGGAGTCTTGTTCTCGGACTTGACTCGATACTGATCTCGACTCGGACCAATAGTGGACTCAGCTCGAAATTTTTTTAATGACTTGGACTTGAACACTGGGGACTCAAGACTGGACTCGGACTCAAGGTTTAGTGACTCGACTACAACACTGGATTTGTTCTTTAGGGATGTAAATCTACATCCAGATTTCTGTACAGCTGCTTTTTGGCAAATGTCTGTTGGTAAAATAGCTATACAAATAAAACTGAATTGAACTGAAGGATTTTTAAAATTCTCCATCTCATGTTTATCTCACTGAGAAGAGGAACAGATAGGCTTCCATTTTAATTAATGTTTCGATCCACACCAGCTTTGGAGCATACAATGCACATGCATCAAAATGTATTTATCAGCCCTACTGCTTTTTTGTGCAACAAATCTCTATTTGCGCATGAGTGAAATGCAAAGAAGCCTCACTTTATACACATTGTGAAATGAAAAACAATGATACTCATGACACTAACGTGTGGTTTATTCACTATCCCACTGTTTCATGTTTTGAAGCGAACTGTGTGTAATTATAGGTAGTCCAAGTCGGACCGTCTTCTTGCCCCCATGTTCCACTGACGCTCTTTAAGAAAACGAAGCATACTGTTCATCTGTTCCCACTAGCACCACTTTGTGGTTCAGACTGGAGGAAAGATCCCTTGTATTATGCACACGTTACATGTGCTGCGACGGCTGTGCATTTTAGGCAACACTTTCATGTTTTATTTAACACAATATGGCATTTAATGGGCGATTATGCTCATTCACACATACACCCACCTGAGTGGTTTTATCACTGAGGCCCCTCAGTAGTAAAGCAATGACGTGGACTGCAGCTCTCCGGACTTCTACCTCTTTTTCCATCTTTATCAGGGTTGTGAGACACATGCTCAGCTATTGGATAACACACACACACACACACACACACACACACACACACACACACACACACACACAGTGTAAAGATGAGAAACATTTTTCTGTATGCAGTACAGAATCCAGTAGACTGCAGTGCTGTACTCCATGCAGACACATGAATGAAAGTCTACTGGGTCAAAGATTACACACTCTTACACCCATAAATGAGAGTGGCCTGTTCATGAATAAGCAACCCTGTTATTCACAGCGACAGAGCTACTTATTCATGAAGCGCTCCGAAATGCCCCACCTCTCTCCTTCTGAGCCTCAGCCATGTACAACAGCTTACTCAGAAACATGACGCATACGGTGACTAAAGTTTAAAAAAAAAAGTGCGTACAAATTCACATAAATATCTCGGCATATCCTGTAATGGATTTACACAGCATAACAAAATGCATACCAAATAGAGTCATGCTAGAGAGGTGGCTCTGAGGGTTTGCCAGCTCAGATATTGACAGAATTAGACATATAAGAAGTTCATGTTGACCCCTCCCCTTTCTTTTTTGCACCAGCATGAGCCATAATTAAAGCAATGGGGAAAGGTTCAGCAGAATTCTATATGTGCAAAACACACACACATAGATACACTGATATTATGCACATACATTAATAAGTGCTGCGTTGCAGAATTATTATTATGCAGGGAGACCTGAAGCAGCATTTCATCCCCTCAAGACAACGTCCTGCCTCGTGCTGTGACTCACACATCCCAGTCTTGCCCCCTGACCGCTGGTTAGAACGCAGCCACTTATGTAGCTACTTAAGGTCAAATTGAATCCAAAGATCTACTCATGTCTCACTAATTGCAGACTACAATATGATACTTTAAGGGCCGCATAAATTAAATTTGCAAACACAAGTGAAAAAAGTTGTATTAATAAAAATGCATGTTATTACTATATTAACTACCATTTAAAAAAACAAAACCTATTTCAGCCAAGCTGTCTATCCAGTGTGACTGTTTTGGTGTGATGGTCAGTTAGATTACCTCCTGTGCCAGTGGGCCGAGAGAAAAATGGAGGCGCTGGCATAGTTCTCCCAGGTTGGAAAGGCAGCTGGCACGAACACTGCTGTCCTCGTCCCGTGTGCCACTCAGGAAAGCCCCAATCAGAGGGCGGCCATAGTGTGGTGCAAGGTCACCTGATATGAAAGCAAGACCCCAGAATCAAAACAGGTAATCAGACACTAATTTACAATCGATAATGATAGTGTTGGTCTCATTCTGAAAGGCTAAAGCTGCAAGAGTAAGTAACAAATAAAACTATAAGTAGCAATTAAGGGGTCCAAACACTATAGTGACTGCTGCAATGGATTGTGAAGATGCATCCATCCATTATCCGTAACCACTTATCCTGTGCAGGGTCGCAGGCAAGCTGGAGCCTATCCCAGCTGACTACGGGCGAAAGGCGGGGTACACCCTGGACAAGTTGCCAGGTCATCACAGGGCTGACACATAGACACAGACAACCATTCACACTCACATTCACACCTACGGTCAATTTAGAGTCACCAGTTAACCTAACCTGCATGTCTTTGGACTGTGGGGGAAACCGGAGCACCCGGAGGAACCCCATGCAGACACGGGGAGAACATGCAAACTCCACAGAGAAAGGCCCCCGTTGGCCACTGGGCTCAAACCCAGAACCTTCTTGCTGTGAGGCGACAGTGCTAACCACTACACCACCGTGCCACCTGTGGAGATGCAGGTGTGAAGATTTAATCTCCTTTGTCTGGTTCCAGATTGGCTCCGGAGCCAGTGAAACCCTAACCAGGATGAAGCAGTTACTGAAGATGAATGAATTAATGATGATTAAAAAAAAAAGCTAGATGTGAGATAATAATAATAATTATAATAACAACAACAACAACAATAATAATAATAATAATGCACAAAAGAAAAAGAACATGAAAGTCCATGGGTAGTATTAGTTTGCACAGTCAAAAAAAATATCCAGAATTTGGTGTGAATCCCCAATAGTGTTACTGAGATATGGTCTCACTTTCTGTTCCCAAGAGTGCCCCATTTTTTTTTTTTTTTTTAAGATTTTTTTTGGGGCTTTTTCCACCTTTATTGGATAGGACAGTGTAGAGACAGGAAATGAGCGGGAGAGAGAGACGGGGAGGGATCGGGAAATGACCTCAGGTCAGAATCGAACCCGGGGCCCCGGATTTATGGTATGGCGCCTTATCCAACTGAGCCACGCCGCCGCCCCATTTTTATTTTTAACCAAAGAACCCACGTGTCCATTGGTACTCTCTTGGTATCACAGGAAAGACAGAAGGTTTGTAGTCAGAAGCAGAGTAGCAAATTCATCCTGTATGAAAATAATCAAAAGGAACCAGATAACAAAGAATCATAGATTTATGGCAAGTGGTTCAGATTTTATAAGCATTTTGGCAATATTTTAATTCTAGTGCCCCAGGTGATCAAATGATGCAACTATTCTAGGAGATAAGGTGTGCTCCTAAATCCACTGACCAAGTCTAGTGTCAATATGCCATACCAGTGCTGATGTATAGTCTGGGTTCCTGTTTGGCATTTTTGATATCAGCTGGTGAATGAATGTAATGAGTTGATGGGTAACTTTTGTTTGGTTCAGATTGACTGGAAAAATATGTAAGAGTAGTAGCCCGCCTCCCGGGAAAAAACTGTTTGCCATAGACCTACTTTAGTCATTCATCATTAAGTGTAAATCAATCTCCTCTTGGTGAACAGGAATACAAGACACCAAAGTTTTACTCAGGGACATCAGCACTGTAATTCTTTCTTTTGGCCATGCCAATTCTCTTGCACTTGCGTATCAGATGGACTGGATCCCTAGCATTTGGCCAGTCATCCTGGAGGAGAAGCAGGAGAAGAAGAATTTTTACCAGCTCATGGCCTGGAATAGCATATTTTCCAGTATCCCATATAAACAGTTGTTCTACTTTAACAGTTTTGCAGTGCACACTTTTCCGTTTTTCTGTCCCACAACACAGCCAAGGGACTGAGAAAATAAACACAGCTCAGAGGCCACAATTTCTCTCCATCTTTGTGTGAAAGTATGAGAGTGACTTAATCACATACCTTATGCATGAGTAAATGGCTAAAATGGTACCTTTTGGGTCACTCTGTGCAATTTGGAGAAAAGGAAAGCAATGGATTTTTTTTTAAATGTGCGTTCTTTTTAAGCATTATATTTTCCACCATATAGGTGGAAATAGATGGCTGGTACTGCTTTCTATCGTCTCCATTAGTATGAGCCAATCATAATTCAGTATTAAATACGGACGGGTCCAGTGGGTCCGAGTCTCTACAAAGTCTCTGTTGAAAAAAGAATGTAACCTTCAAAAACAGTCATGTGAAAAGGACCCTATTTGATGCATGTGTTTGAAATATTAAAGTCAGCACGAGCATCTGTTTGAGCCTATTAATTAACCAAATGTACAAAGTAAGTTCAAGACACAAGATTGGAAAGTACTGAAACAGCAGCTTCAGGCTTTGATATTCAGCAACCATATGTTATACGTTATGTTAATATAAATGAAGACAGAAACCTTAAGCTCCTTAGATAATTCTTACTATTTAGTTACATCATGCCAGAAGCAACAGAGTTTAAGAGTGGCATGGAAGGAGTGAGACAACTTTGGGTTGCAGGTGCAGTGCAAGGAAGCTGACGGGGGCAGTCACAATGTGTGTTTTTGGAGACGGAACGAAGCAGCTGTTGGACCTTTTGAGAGCAGGTTCTGTTAGATGTGAGGAACAGTGCCAAACTGAGACACCCAGGCCCAGGCTGAATAACACAGACACAAAGAATAACCCCGTGCTTCTGCCAGGAACACTGCACTACCCAAAATCTGGAACAGACCAGAAGAATGGAGCGGGGACTTAAGAAAATAAGATTCAGCTCTGAATTAAAAATTAATAATTAAAGTATCTAATCAACTCTGCTTTAAAAAGAGAAAGGCAGAGAGGATGTGAAACGGCTCATAGATCAGAGAGACAGACAAAAAATGGATTACAAATTGTACCCACCCATGGCTCGACTAGCTCTCATCAGAGCCTCCCCCACCTTTAGGCGTGTCTCCAGACATCGCCCCCTGCTGGAGGAAGCTGCATTTGGAACTGGCTGATATTCGGCCAACAGCCGCTGCAGGATCTGCTCAGGAAATGAGTCAGCCAACAGGACCAGGCCTACACACCCACACACACACACACACAATAGGTGTTCATTCGGGCTTTCAGATCCCCATACTGCTGTCGAAAGACAAAACATTTTTACTAAAAATCTGATGAAAATCAAGTTATTATTTGAAATAAAAATTATTACTGTAATCTTAATAAATCTGTTTTACCTGTGACAAAATAACGACATTGAAATTTGCTCTGTAGAGAAGATATAGCTAATAAAATGCAACTAGCAGGAAATATTACTACAGAAGTCTTGAACTGCAAAATGTGAAAAAAAAAAAGTGTGGTCATTATTTTAATTTAATCTTACACTATATTGACTTATTTCAAATTATCATCCCTATTACTTTGACTTATTTTGTTGAACTTTGAATATTTAACACCCCAAAATCTATAAATAAAAATGTATTGAACATTAGCTTAGTAATATACATTGCTTTGGTGGAATTCAGACGACACATATACACCTAATTACTGATTTCGCTGAATGATGAATTAAATTAATTGTGTTCAGATATGGTCAATGTTGACCATGTTGACTATTTTCTTACAGAAAAACCCAACATTAATAACATACTAACTACTAATTATTGATTATGAATTACTATAATATTTAAAATTTATTTAGAATTTATGTGTCATGCTGAATTGTTTTACTACCTACCCTAGTAATAAAATTATTTATTCTGCAATATTGTATAAACAAATATGCCAAACTCAAACAAACAATCAAAATTAGCACTATGCCCATTATGGTATTCTGATAATTTAAGTGTTCGGTGTCTCCTTTAGTGAATTTCACTAAAACAATGTCTGGCTTACTTACTATACAGGAAACAGCATCCAGGATTAAACTTATAAGCTATTATTATACATACAGGACACTTTTTCAATGGAATAAAAACAATGTATTCTATTCCTTTCTAGTGGGTTTCCTTCATTTGGTTTGACAGCATGCAATATTGTTAGCATATCGCTTATCCTACGTGTATTACATCACTCTACCCAATGGAGAATGAACGCTGAATATGGTTTACGATATTACATGGTTGTCAAGACAACATGACATCATGTCACAGACATAAAACTTCCACACTAGCGAGCGACTGTGGCAATTTGTAAACAAACATGGTCGCCAGGTTTGTGTCATTAAATACGAGAGATTTTGAGAGAATTTTGAAAGACGTGTTGAACACCCGAAAGGAATGTGTATGTGTAATAATAATATTAGCCGGCTTTTTTCGTGGTATATCAGATATATTCCATTCAGCTAGCATGATACTGAACTCGGCTTCGACTTGTTCAATATCATGCTAGTTGAAGGGAATATATTTGATATACCAGTGAACAACAGCCAATATTATTTATTTGTATGGATTAAAAACTCAGAAATTCTGGTCAGGTTACCTCATGTTACAGTGCCTTGCAAAAGTATTCATACCCCTTGAACTTTTTCACATTTTTCCACCTTACAACCACGAACTTAAAAGTTTTTTATTGAGATTTTATGTGATAGACCAACACAGAGTAGCACATAATTGTGAAGTGAAACGAAAATGATAAATGGTCTTCAAAATTTTAAACAAATAAAAATCTGAAAAATGTGGTGTGCATTAGTATTCAGCCCCCCTGTGTCAATACTTTGTAGAGCCACCTTTTGCTGCAATTACAGCTGCAAGTCTTTTGTGGTATGTCTCTACCAGCTTTGCACATCTAGACACTGAAATTTTTGCCCATTCTTCTTTGCAAAATAGCTCAAGCTCAGCCAGATTGGATGGAGAGCGTCTGTGAACAGCAATTTTCAAGTCTTGCCACAGATGCTCAATGGGATTTAGGTCTGGACTTTGACTGGGTCATTCTAACACATGAATATTCTTTGATCTAAACCATTCCATTGTAGCTCTGGCTGTATGTTTAGGGTCATTGTCTTGCTGGAAGGTGAATCTCCTTCCCAGTCTCAAGTCTTTTGCAGCCTCCAACAGGTTTTCTTCCAGGATTGCCCTGTATTTAGCTCCATCCATCTTCCCATCAACTCTGACCAGCTTCCCTGTCCCTGCTGAAGAAAAGCGTCCTCATAGCATGATGCTGCCACCACCATGTTTCACAGTGGGGATGGTGTGTGCAGGGTGATGAGCAGTGTTAGTTTTCCGCCACACATAGCCCTTTGCATTTAGGCCAAAAAGTTCAACTTTGGTCTCATCTAACCAAAGCACCTTCTTCCACATGTTTGCTGTGTCCCCTACATGGCTTCTTATGCCTGTCTTTCAACAATGGCTTTCTTCTTGTCACTCTTCCAAAAAGGCCAGATTTGTGGAGTGTACGACTTATAATTGTCCTGTGCACAGATTCTCCCACCTGAGCTGTGGATTTCTGCAGCTCCTCCAGAGTGATCATGGGCCTCTTGGCTGCTTCTCTGACCAGTGCTCTCCTTGCTCGCTCTGTCAGTTTAGGTGGACAGCCATGTCTTGGTAGGTTTGCAGTTATGCCATACTTTTTCCATTTTTGAATGATGGATTGAACAGTGCTTCTTGAGATGTTCAGAGTTTGGGATATTTTTTTATAACCTAACCCTGCTTTAAACTTCTCCAAAACTTTATCCCTGACCTGTCTGGTGAGTTCTTTGGTCTTCATGATGCTGTTTGTTCTTCAGTGTTCTCTAACAAACCACTGAGGCCTTCACAGAATAAGTGCATTTATGCTGAGAGTAAATTACACACAGTAGGACTCTATTAGCTAATTAGATGACTTCTGAAGGCAATTGATTGCACTGGATTGTATTTAGAGGTATCAGAGTACAGGGGGCTTAATACTAATGCACACCACATTTTTCAGATTTTTAATTTGTTTAAAATTTTGAAGACCATTTATCATTTCCGTTTCACTTCACAATTATGTGCTACTCTGTGTTGGTCTATCACATAAAATCTCAATAAAAAAACTTTTAAGTTTGTGGTTGTAAGGTGGAAAAATGTGAAAAAGTTCAAGGGGTATGAATACTTTTGCAAGGCACTGTAACTAGCTAGTTGACAGTATTAGCAGTGTTCGCTAAGCTCTTAAAATTCATACTCTTCACAATTTATCCAAAGTGCTTCAACACACTTCCAGTAGTAAAAAGCTGCCATTATAATTAATGCTGGTTTTGTGTAACACAAATTATGGGAGAAGTATGATTTCTAATGGAAGTAAACAGGCTTGTAGTACTCGAGTCCAGGACTCGGACTCGATTCCGACTCGTGCCCTAATTTTAAGGACTCGTGACTTGACTTGGACTCGGACTCATGCATTAACTGCATTAGGGCTTGTCAATTGGAGACAAGGACTCAGATTTTTTTCTTTATTTTTTGTAGCATGCCGTAATAATTTGCCATTCGCCTTGGTGCATGCATCAGATAGACTCCGGACAGCCTGTGCGCCAAGCAGACTCTCAAGCAGACACCTGCACGCCTTGGTGCGTGCATCAGATAGACTCTTGGGCACGCTCCAGACAGCACGCGCGTGCCGTAAACGACTCACACCTACACAGGATTAAGGTGCAATCAGCACGCCTATATAAAACTGTGAAAACGCACTTACTTTGCGAAATATTGAGTTTCATTGCTGACACATTACGGAGCCTTATTTCCTTGTTTGGTTTCCTGATCCCTGATTTCCTGTTTCTCGTCTTTGATTCTGCCAAGTCTACAATAACCTGTTTGTGCCTCACTCGACCTGTTTCACGATTTTGCCTGCCATTTTGGATTGTTTACCAGTCTTCACTTGTATTAATAAACACACCTTCTGCACTTACATCCGTCTCTCAACCATCTCTGACAGAATACGCCGCACTCCCTGACAAAGAGAACGCACATTCACCTGTTCATACGTCATGTTCAGGAACAAACTAATGTTAATGGCGCTAAAACGGCCACCGTCAAATGGTGCGGTTGGAGTCTTGGACTCGAATCAGTAGTGGATTCGACTCAGACTCAACTTGAAATTTTCTTGAATGACTTGGACTTGACTCGGACTTGAACAGTGGGGACTTGAGACTGGACTTGAGGTTTAGTGACTTGACTACAACACAAGAAGTAAAAACACCAAATATAAAAAAAAATAAAACAGTGTTCTTCATACTGGGGGGGGCCCACTAGCTGAATTGTGGCAGTATAACTATATAGTCCTTTGGGCCACAGATCACATCATTACCAGAGGTATAACAACATCTCCATGAACATATATTGTAAAAGAGCAAAGCCCATAATCTTCTTGGACACAGGAAAGTGGGAGCCATCCTCCCCGCTAGTGTAGTTGCTGTGGTTTGGTTTTGTAGGGCAGCAAAGGAAAACACCTTTTTCTGTCTCTAGGACTTAATATCAGAAATGCTGAAATGTGTAAAAAAAAAAATTCTTCAGCTGAGGTTAAAAAACGTGGTCCCCGGGGTCCTCTCAAATACAGCTGAGGTTGTTATTCACATTAATAAATAGCACTGTGTGTTCAAGTTTAGCTGATCAGTTTAAAAATAAAACTCCTCACCTAAGCAATAACCTTCTTACGTACAACACTATGGACAATAGGTCTTGTAAAAGTAACACTATTTTTAAATTTTGTTCTCTTATTTGTCTCAGTAAGATTTAGAGGTCAGTGGTGCCGCATATAGATTAGTAGTGTGCTACAATGATGGTATTATGCATTATCAAATACACCCTACAGTTTCTGACTATATCTGAGATATGAATGATTAATCCATGAAAGCCTCTACTGAATAAATAAGTAGGAAAATCAATATTTAGTCATTTAGATATTAAGATGGCTTTAGTGGGAGTCTGGTGTTTCATGTTAGTGTGATAAAATCCTACATTAATTTGCCACGCTATAATTCATTAATAAATTAAATATATTTGATTAATAAGTAACATTCAGAGTTGAATACACAGCTGAATAAGGAAAGTTCATTATATCTAATTTTTTCACTCTCAATGCTTTGCTCAGACAAGCTTAGCAAAAATGGACAAGCGACTCGCTACTTAAGAGTGAACATGTGAGACTGATATGCCTTTATTTCTGACTCTGATAACTACTAAATGTCGTGCGTTAAAGCTAGACGGCCTTTCGATTTCATAAAATCGGTGAAATTTAGATCCCTCTGAAATTTGGTCATTGTGAAATATGTTTATTTCTGTAATATCTAAAAAACAAAAACAACAACAAAAAAAACCCCAGCCCAAGCCATTCTGTGGCTGGAAAGTTATTTAATTTTAGGGGATTCCAAAGCAAATAACGTGCATGAAGTTGCTCGCTTCACGCAGTCAAGGAGACAGAGGAAGTCCGTGTGCGCATGCGCAGATTTACCACCTTCTTTTCCTTGTCCTTTTAGAACGTAACGCAACATAACGTCTTTTCTTCTTGTTTTCCATTGCTGTAGTCGGTCTTTCACGTTTCATTTGCACACTCACGTCCTCCATTTTTCTCTCCTATTTCAAATTTGTATCCCACAATGCCTTGCGTGAACGGGGAAAGCCCACCACGTGATGCATGATGTAGTATCTTGAACTGGGTCATGGTGAAGAAAAAAAAATAGCGGAGAATTTAGGGCCACATGGCCCTAAATTCATTAACTGTTCTATTTAAAAAAATAATAATAATAAAATTGGAAGACTGTGATTCGAATTCAGTAGCTTTCGGTCTACTAAAGAAACATAATTGGGTGTCAAGGAAAATTCGTTTTATGACCTAAACTTGAAAAATCTGAAAGGCTGTCTACCTTTAAGCTGTAGCTCAAGTAACCCAAGCATCTCTCTCACAGTTGTGTATAAAAGATATTTGGGAAGCAAGATACTGTATTTTTATAGTGCATTAGCTTCAAGTTATATTACATTGATCGACTTATCAACATCAGTCTTATCTGCATTAGATAAATCTCGAATTATCCCAAGCCATTTTCACTTAAAATCAGACCCCCATACCTTGAATAGCTGAAAGGTACACAAATGAGTCTTCATGCTCCAAGTTCTCCAAAAATATCTGGAAAGTGCAGACAAAGCATCACTAAACACTGTGGCAAAATTAACTGAAAGTAATGACTTGTCTAATTACCCATACAACACTTGAGTAAGGGACGAGCCCAAATTTCAGTACATATTTAATGTAAACCCAGTAATGAATACAAATTAAATCCACTGAACTGGCTATAATTGCTTTTTTATGGCTTGAGGTTATTGAAGATTAGAAATCAGTTTGAATCCAGAGCTCAGCTTTGCCATTGTGTAGAATTCTAAAGTAACTCTTTAATTTATGAAACTGTACAATGCACAAAGACCACGAGTTGGCCTAGTGGTTAGCGTGTCCACCTCTCAACCGGGAGATCGAGAGTTCTGCTCGCGGTTGGATCATACCAAAGACCGTCATAAAAATGGTACCTACTACTGTCTGGCAAGGCACGCTGCAATACAGATGCAAGTAGGGAAGTCAAACTCCCGTGATTACCAGAGGACTAGCCCCCCCACTGTAAGCCTAGCTGTATAGGTGAGAGGCCGAGGGCTATCGAAACCGAGATCAGCGCCACACCCATATGCCTTAAAGAGTTGGTTAGTACTGGGACAGGAGACTGCCTGGGAAGACCAGATTCTGGCGTGAGAGGGACTTTGACTTGACTTAACAATGCATGAACATACTCTTTTACAACTAATACCAATTCCCACTATTATATTTTTGTCTATTACATGATCATTTTACACCAACCATGAATTTGAATGTTCAGCTCTGGAAAAAATTAAGAGACCACTGCAAAATTATCACTTTCTCTGGCTTTACTATTTATAGGTATGTGTTTTGATTAACATGAACATTTTTAATTTTATTCCATAAACTACTGACATTTCCCCCAAATTCCACATCAAAAAATATTGTCAGAGCATCTAATTGCAGAAAATGACAATTGGTCAAAATAGCAAAAAAGATGAAGTGTTTTCAGACCTTGAATAATGCATAGAAATCAAGATCATATTCAATTTTAAACAACGCAATACTAATTTTTGAACACAGGATCAGTTCAGAAATCAATATTTGGTGGAATGACCCTGACATTTAAATCACAGCTTTCATGCGTCTTGGCATGCTCTCCACCAGTCTTTCACATTACTCTTGGGTGACTTTATGCTACTCCTGGCACAAAAATTCATTCAATCAGCTCAGCTTTGTTTGATGGCTTGTGACCATCTTCCTCTTGATCACATTCCAGAGGTTTTCTATGGGGTCCAGGTCTGGAGATTGGGCTGGCCATGACAGGGTCTTGATCTTGTGGTCCTCCATCCACACCTTGATTGACCTGGCTGTGTGGCATGGAGCATTGTCCTGCTAGAAAACCCAATCTGCAAAGTTAGGAAACATTGTCAGAGCAGAAGGAAGCAAGTTTTCTTCCAGGATAACCTTGTACATAGCTTGACTCATGTGTCCTTCGCAAACAAAAATCTGCCCCATTCCAGCCTTGCTGAAGCACCCCAGATCATCACCAATCCTCCACCAAATTTCATAATGGGTGCGAGACACTGGCTTGCAGGTCTCTCCAGGTCTCCATCTAACCATCAGATGACCAGGTGATGGGAAAAGCTAAAAATTGAACTCATCAGAAAAGATGACTTTACTCCAGTCCTCTATGGTCAAATACTTATGGTCTTTAGCAAACCTCAGCCTGGCTCATCTTTGCTTCTCACTGATGAAGGGCTTTTTTTCCACTTTGCATGACTTCAACCCGACCAGAGGAGTCTGTTTCAAACCATCCTTGCCGTGCCCTTAATCCCAGCTGCTATTTGTCATTCTTTTTGTAGGTCACTTGATGTCACCCTACAGATGTTGAGTGATATTTGAAGGAGTTGACAATCATCCCGGTCAGTGGAGAGTCGTTTTCACCCTCTGCCAATCTGTAACTTTGTCGTCTGTAATGTCTGCTGCTTGACCTTGTTCTTATGAACTGCTGTCTTGGAAATTTTGAGGATGGAAGCAAGCTGATGCTCACTGTATCTCTCTGCCAGTAAAGCTAGAACTGAACCCTTCTTTTTCTCACTCAAAACTTTTCTTTTTAACTCATTTGGCATGATGAATAGATATTTTTGTCTTCTAATTAAATTCAGGTACTACTAGAACTGTTTTTGACATCCAAACTGGTCTTATTGCAAGAGGATAGTGATGACCACAGCAGTGGTTTTTATACTTTTCCTCATTAAATAAGATTTGGATCAGGTGATCACCTAAATAGTACCTCATTAAGTAATGATGTGTGCTTGTATTGGAATTCCAGCACAGACACTGGAATGAAATGGCTGCAATACAAGAAAAAAAATTGAAGTGGTTTCTTAATTTTTTCCAGAGCTCTGTACACACACACACACACCTCAGCATAAATGAGTGCACCCCCTTTGAAAAGTAACATTTTAAACAATATCTCAATGAACACAAACAATTTCCAAAATGTTGACAAGATAAAGTTTAATATAACATCTGTTTAACTTATAACGGGAAAGTAACGTTAATAATATAAACTTAGATTACACATTTTTCAGTTTTACTCAAATTCGGGTGGTGAAAAAACGAGTACACCCCACAACAAAAACTACTACCTCTAGTACTTTGTATGGCCTCCATGATTTTTAATGACAGCACCAAGTCTTCTAGGCATGGAATGAACAAGTTGGCGACATTTTGCAACATCAATCTTTTTCCATTCTTCAACAATGACCTCTTTTAGTGACTGGATGCTGGATGGAGAGTGATGCTCAACTTGTCTCTTCAGAATTCCCCATAGGTGTTCGATTGGGTTCAGATCAGGAGACATACTTGGCCACTGAATCACTTTCACCCTGTTCTTCTTCAGAAATCCAACAGTGGCCTTAGATGTGTGTTTAGTCATGTTGGAAAAGTGCACAACGACCAAGGGCACAGAGTGATGGTAGCATCTTCTCTTTCAGTATAGAGCAATACATCTGTGAATTCATGATGCCATCAATGAAATGCAGCTCCCCGACACCAGCAGCACTCATGCAGCCCCACATAAGGACACTGCCACCACCATGTTTCACTGTAGGCACCATGCAGTTTTCTTTGTATTCCTCACCTTTGCGACGCCATGCAGTTTTGAAGCCATCAGTTCCTAAAACATTTATCTTGGTCCCATCACTCCAGAGTATAGAGTCCCAGTAGTCTTCATCTTTGTCAGCATGGGCCCTGGCAAACTCTAGGCGGGCTTTTTTGTGCCTGGGCTTTAAGAGAGGCTTCTTTCGTGAATGGCATCCATGCATGCCATTCCTCTGCAGTGTACGCCGTATTGTGTCACGGGAAATAGTCACCCCAGTTTGGCTTTCTACTTCTTTAGATAACTGCAGTGAACTTGCATGCCGATTTTCTTCAACCCTTCTCATCAGAAGACGCTCCTGTCGAGGTGTTAACTTCCGTGGACGACCTGGACGTCTCTGTGAGACGGTTGCAGTTCCATCTTTCTTAAATTTTTGTACCACTTTTGCTACAGTATTCTGACTGATAAGTAAAGCTTTGCTGATCTTCTTGTAGCCTTCACCTTTGTGGTGGAAAGAAATTATTTTCTTTGGGGAATTCTGAAGAGACAAGTTGAGCATCACTCTCCATCCAGCATCCAGTCACTAAAAGAGGTCATTGTTGAAGAATGGAAAAAGATTGATGTTGCAAAATGTCACCAACTTGTTCATTCCATGCCTAGAAGACTTGGTGCTGTCATTAAAAATCATGGAGGCCACTAGTACTAGATGATGTAGTTTTTGTTGTGGGGTGTACTCATTTTTGCACCACCCTAATTTGAGTAAAACTGAAAAAATGTGTAATCTAAGTTATATTATTAACCTTACTTTCACGTTATAAGTTAAACAGATGTTATATTAAACTTTGTCTTGTCAACATTTTGGAAATTGTTTGTGTTCACGGAGATATTGTTTAAAATGTTACTTTTCAAAGGGGGTGTACTCATTTACACTGAGTACTCTGTGTATAAAAACGAATGTGTATCACATACATACACACACAGTACTGTGCAAAAGTCTTAGGCACCCTATTTTTCTCATACCAACTTTGTTATAGAGTTCCATTTTATGATGTCTATATTATCGAGTCAGTACAAAAACATTTTTGAGTTCCAAATGTTTGTTTTTCAGCACAAAATTAAATGTCACTGAAAAAAAAGTTTGTATCTGAGCAGCATAGGAGACCACGTTTCAGATTAAAAAAAGAAAACAATGAAGACTTCTGGGTTTTGCTGCAAAATTAAAACGCAAGTGTGACAAAGTGTCCAGAAGAACTATGGCTGGTTCTGCAAGATACTCAGTAAAACCTACAGCTCATTTCCTTATAAAATTGCACCAACTGTACCTGAGACGACTAATATGTGTGTGTGTGTGTGTGTGTGTGTGTGTGTGTGTGTGTGTGTGTACTGTATTTATTTATTTTTTAAAGCAAAGGGTCGTCTCACACCAAATATTGACTTTGTTTCATTTATTATGGCTTACTGCTGTTCATAGTATTTTTTTTAATGCTGAAGCATTTCATTTCATTATTTTTAAGCCATTTTTGGTCTACAGCATTTCTTTTCATTTGCTGAAGACTTTTGCACAGTACTGTATATATAAATAAAGCAGTGATTTCTAAATGTACTTTGACTTGTATTTCATTGCAGACAGTAGGAACCTAAGATGCATCATATTTTGTCTGGTCAACTTCATTTCATTTGTTAATATACATCAATTCCTGCATTTCAGGCCTACAACACATTCCAACAAAAATTGGCACCGGGCAGTTTAAGTCTGGTAATGAGATAAAACAATTAAATAATAAATGTGATTTAAAACAGGTGATGTCAACAGCTGATTGTAATCATGATTTGGTACAAAATCAGCATCCAGGAAAGGCCTAGTCTTTGAGGAGCATAAGGCAAGGGCGCAAGCCTAAGCTGAACACCTGTCATCTCCGATCACTCAGATGACACTGCATCAAGAACAGTCATTCATCTATAGCTGATATAGCCACATGGGCTTGGGATTACTTTGGCAAACCTTTGTCAAGCACTACAATACAGAGTTACATCCACAAATGCTAGTTAAAAATTTTTACTGCGCAAAAAAGGAAGCCTTATGTTAACTGTGTCAGGAAGCTCTGTCAAGTTTTCTAGGCTCAGTGGTATCTAGGACCATCACACAGTGGAAAAGTGTATTGTGGTCAGACAAATCAGTAATCCCATTTTTCTTTTTTTTGGAAAAAATGGACACTGTGTTCCGGACCAAGAACAAAAAGGACCATCCAGACCACTAGCAGAAACAAGTCCAAAATCCAGGGTCTATCATGGCATTGGGTTGTGTCAGTGCCCTTGGCAAAGGTAACTTATACTTTGGTTATGGCAGCATTAATGCAGAAAAGTACATTGAGATTTTGGAGCAACATATACTGCCTTCAAGACAAAATGCTTTCCAGGGAGATTTCAACAAGCCAATACAAAAACACATTCTGCACACATTACAAAGGCATGGCTGTGGAAGAAGAGGGTACCTGTCCCATCTGTCCCCAATAGAGAATGTGTGGTGAATTTTGAAACGAAAAAGATGACAACGACCCCAAACTGTGGCACATCTTAAGAACTGTTTGCAGGAAAAAATGGGACAAAATAACACCTGAAATGCTTCATCACTTGGGGTCTTCAATCCCTAAACATCTTTTAAGTGTTGTGAGAAGCAATGGCAACATTATAGAGTGGTAAATGGTTTACTGTCCCAACTTTTTTTGAAATGTGTTGCAAGAATCACAATTGAAATGTGTTTCTCCTGAAAACAAACAAACAAACAAATTCATGAGGTAAAACATTAAGTAACGTGATGCATCATTGTGAGTGCAATACAAGTCAACGGCTGTTTACAAATTATTGTCTTGTTTCAATTTCAACATACCGTCCTAACTTATTCTGATTTGGAATTGTAATTCCTGGCTATGCCACTGCTGACCAAGATAAAGAATTTGCTGGACTCCGTAAAAATGTTGTCCCACTACAAAGTAAACAAAACAAACAAACAAAACAAAAACCTCATAACTGTTGGGTCCTGAAGTACACCTCTACTGTGAACCCACAGCAGGGAACCCCATCACACAGAATATTAGATTAGTTACAGGATCACAAACAATCCCCAGTGGGCCCTATCATGGCTTCAGGGTATTTCACACCAAACATCTCCACTCATTCATAAAACATTTGTGGTGCATCTTTCCCTCCATCACCCAACCAAGAGCAAGAGGACGTGAAATGGTGTGACCTTTTCAAAAGGACCAACCAGACAACCAGTGTCTATTATACTACACAAAACCTACAGTAACGAAGAGAAGAAAACTGTATTAATAATGACATTAATGACTGAATCCAAGACTCTACAACTGTTGCAAAAATCCACCCATCAATCACTCTGAAGGAATTCAGTTCTTCTACCTTTCAGTAAAAGTTCCAAGCAGAACCCATTTTGAGAGCTAGAATGTCTACCAATCAAAAACCCTTGAAGAACTCCTTTTTTCAAAGAGTATATGTGATTCACATATAGATCTTTTAACACAAGCATTCATTGAGTCTCGCATGGAAACACACATCTGTTTTCTCTCAAAACTCAGACTCACCATCAGAAGCTTGTCGTGGGCCTGTTTTGCCTCCTTGGTTCCCTCTTTTACACACTTGTTGAGTGCTCGCAGTGCCATGGCCCGGGTGGGCACATCAGGGTCACAGGCCTCCAGCAGCCACTCATGGAAGACGTTCTCTTGAGTGGGAGCAGTGGAAGCAGAGGTGGGTGTGCTGTCAGCAGGCTTCGGTCTAAACGATTTTCCATTTCTTTCATCTCTATGCTGAATACTCTGGGCCTGTTCCCCCACATCTGTAGAACTACTAACTGTGTCAAGATGTGCTGTATTTTGGGAATGTGAAGGCACAGAGGCAACAGACTGTGCACTGACTGCACAGCAGGTAGATGTAACCTTAGATGGCTGTGGAATGACATGCATCATCTCAATGTTCTGACCATCATGAGCTTTTGGCCTCTCTGAGATTCCACTAGGTTTGATAGGATTTCCTTTGTCTTGGCTTGTCACCCGATTCTTTGTTTGAGCATAACCACTATGGCTGTAGCATTGAGCAGCATTAGTCACAGAGTCTGAGTGATAAGCCCCTCGTGTGGCTATGGTAGCCCGCAGATCTGATGCCAGCTCCTGGATCACTGATTCTGGGTGCTGCTGTGAAATTTGCTCCAGAGGAGCCAGCAGCCTGGCCATGGAAGAGTAGTCCTCTGGAGTCAGCTGAAAAGAAACAACTCATTGTTTTCACACAGCACACTTTTTTTTTTTTTTGGATTTTCCCCAATGTTCTTCCTAATTTAGACGTGGCCAATTCCCACCCACCACACAGGTATTTTCTATCACATGACAGCTCCAACCAGGAAGGGCGAAGGTGGTCACATGCTTCCTCCGAGGCTTGTGATGCCAGCTGACTGCATCCTTTCGAACTGCTGCTTATGCAACATTAAGGGGCAGCATAACATACTTGGAGGAAAGCACGATCCGCCCACTACCATATACATGAGCTCATAGACCCCTGTGATTTGCTAGTGTCACTGTAATTGACAGGGGTGAGAGAGTATGCCACACCTCAGCACAGGCAAGTTTTTGCTCTCTTGGGCTCCCGGTTACAGATATGGCATCATTGGAATTTGAGCTAGTGAACTAGTTCTAGATCTAAACTGGATGAAAGCTTTTCTTCTGCACCACTCGGGAGCACACTGCACACATTTAAATAATCTATAAAAACATGCACTCGAGGCATACTAACAAAATAATTTAATTTAAAAGTGAGAAACATGACAAAAATATACATTCAAGCCGGAAAGTCTGCACACCCCTTTTACCTTTTCCACATTTTATGTTACAGACTTATTCTACAATAGATTGAGTTCATTTTTTATCACAAAATTCTACACAAAATAGCCCATAACAACAAAGTGAAAGCAGGTTTTTAGACATTTGTGCTAATTTATTAAAAATCAAAATGTAAAATATCATACGAAGGTAACTCAAAAAGTTCTAAGACAAATGAAAAAAAATCTTTATTTATGAAAATAAAGCTACAGTGGTGCTTGAGAGTTTGTGAACCCTTGAGAATTTTCTATATTTCTGCATAAATATGACCTAAAACATCATCAGATTTTCACACAAGTCCTAAAAGTAGATAAAGAGAACCCAGTTAAACAAACGAGACAAAAATATTATACTTGGTCATTTATTTATTGAGGAAAATGATCCAATATTACATATCTGTGAGTGGCAAAAGTATGTGAACCTCTAGGATTAGCAGTTAATTTGAAGGTGAAATCAGAGTCAAGTGTTTTCAATCAATGGGATGACAATCAGGTGTGAGTGGGCACCCTGTTTTATTTAAAGAACAGGGATCTATCAAAATCTGATCTTCACAACACATGTTTGTGGAAATGTATCATGGCACGAACAAAGGAGATTTCTGAGGACCTCAGAAAAAGCGTTGTTGATGCTCATCAGGCTGGAAAAGGTTACAAAACCATCTCCAAAGAGTTTGGATTCCACCAATCCACAGCCAGACAGACTGTGTACAAATGGAGGAAATTCAAGACCATTGTTACCCTCCCCAGGAGTGGTCAACCAACAAAGATCACTCCAAGAGCAAGGCGTGTAATAGTCGGCGAGGTCACAAAGGACCCCACGGTAACTTCTAAGCAACTGAAGGCCTCTTTCACATTGGCTAATGTTAGTGTTCATGAGTCCACCATCAGGACAACACTGAACAACAATGGTGTGCATGGCAGGGTTGCAAGGAGAAAGCCACTGCTCTCCAAAAAGAACATTGCTGCTCGTCTGCAGTTTGCTAAATATCACGTGGACAAGCCAGAAGGCTATTGGAAAAATGTTTTGTGGACGGACGAGACCAAAATAGAACTTTTTGGTTTAAATGAGAGGCATTATGTTTGGAGAAAGGAAAACACTGCATCCCAGCATAAGAACCTTATCCCATCTGTGAAACATGGTGGTGGTAGTATCATGGTTTGGGCCTGTTTTGCTGCATCTGGGCCAGGATGGCTTGCCATCATTGATGGAACAATGAATCAGAATTATACCAGCAAATTCTAAAATGTCAGGACATTTGTCCATGAACTGAATCTCAAGAGAAGGTGGGTCATGCACCAAGACAACGACCCTAAGCACACAAGTTGTTCTACCAAAGAATGGTTACAGAGGAATAAACTGAAATGTTTTGGAATGGCCAAGTCAAAGTTCTGACCTTAATCCAATGGAAATGTTGTGGAAGGACCTGAAGCGAGCAGTTCATGTGAGGAAACCCACCAACATCCCAGAGTTGAAGCTGTTCTTTATGGAGGAACAGGCTAAAATTCCTCCAAGCCGGTGTGCAGGACTGATCAACAGTTACCGGAAATGTTTAGTTGCAGTTATTGCTACACAAGAGGGTCACACCAGATACTGAAAGCAAAGGTTCACATACTTTTGCCACTCACAGATATGTAATATTGGATCATTTTCCTCAATAAATAAATGACCAAGTATAATATTTTTGTTTCATTTGTTTAACTGGGTTCTCTTTATCTACTTTTAGGACTTGTGTGAAAATCTGATGATAATTTAAGTCATATTTATGCAGAAATATAGAAAATTCTAAAGGGTTCACAAACTTTCAAGCACCACTGTATTTCTCTACATATCCTCCATTTAAGTCTGAACACTTCTGCAAGCAATGATTCCATTGGATAATTCTTTGTATTCCTTTTTTGAAGTCTTTTGAATTCATAACAGCTGTCTTAGAACTTTTTGACTTACCCTCATATGTACACAAGTGTGCACACCCTTTGACATGACACCCAAAAGTGAGCTGAGGTGCATTTTGTTTCCATTGATACTGCTTGAGAGGTTTCTACAACTTAATTGGAGTTCACCTGTGGTAAATTCAATTGATTGGACATGATTGAGGATTGCCAACACCTGCCTATATAAAGGTCCCACAGTTGACAGTGCATGTCAGAGCAAACTCCAAGCCATGGGGTCAAAAGAATTATCTGCAGACCTCAGAAACAGGGTTGTGTCAAGGCATAGATCTGGAGAAGGGTACAGAAAAATTGCTACAGCTTTGCAGGTCCCAAAGAGCACAGTGGCCACCATTATTCATAAATGGAAGAAGTTTGGAACCACCAAGAATCTTCCTAGACCTGGCCGCCCGGCCAAAACTGAGTGATCAGGGAAGACGGGCCTTGGCCAGAGAGGTGAGCAGGAACCCAAGGGTCACTCTGACAGAGCTCCAGAGTATCCTTGTGGAGATGAGAGAACCTTTCAGAAGATCAACCATCCAGGCAGTACTCCAATAAATCAGGCCTTTATGGTAAAGTGGCCAGACGGAAGCTACTCCTTAGTAAAAGGCACATGACAGCCCGCTTGGAGTTTGCCAAAAGGCACCTAGAGGACTCTCATACCATGAGAAACAAGATTCTCTGGTCTGATGAAACCAAAATTGAACTTTTTGGCCTGAATACCAAGCGTCACGTCTGGAGGAAACCAGGCACCGCTCATCACCTGGCTAATGCCATCTCTACAGTGAAGCATGGCAGTGGCAGCATCATGATGTGGGGATGTTTTTCAGCAGTGGGAATGGGGTGACTAGTCCTGATAGAGGGAAAGATGAATGCAGCCAAGTACACCAAGATCCTTGAAGAAAACCTGCTCCAGAGCGCTCTGGACCTCAGACTAGGGCGAAGGTTTACCTTCCAACATGACAACGACCTGAAGCACACAGCCAAGAGAACAAAAGGAGTGGCTTGAGAGAAAATGTGTGAATGTCCTTGAGTGGCCAGGCCAGAGCCCAGACCTGAATCTAATTGAACATCTGTGGAAGGAGCTGAAAATACCTGTGTACCGATGCTCCCCATCCAACCTGACAGAGCTTGCAAGGATATGCCAAGAGGAATGGGCAAAAATGTCCAGAAACAAGTGTGCCAAGTTCGTAGCTTCTTTCCCAAGACACCTTGAAGCTGTAATTGCTGCCAAAGGTGCACTAACCAAGTATTAGGCTAAGGGTGTGTACAGATATCTCATCTCATCTCATTATCTCTAGCCGCTTTATCCTGTTCTACAGGGTCGCAGGCAAGCTGGAGCCCATCCCAGCTGACTACGGGCGAAAGGCGGGGTACACCCTGGACAAGTTGCCAGGTCATCACAGGGCTGACACAGACACCCATTCACACTCACATTCACACCTACGGTCAATTTAGAGTCACCAGTTAACCTAAGCTGCATGTCTTTGGACTGTGGGGGAAACCGGAGCACCTGGAGGAAACCCACGCGGACATGGGGAGAACATGCAAACTCTGCACAGAAAGGCCCTCGCCGGCCACGGGGCTCGAACCTGGACCTTCTTGCTGTGAGGCAACAGCGCTAACCACTACACCACCGTGCCACCCATGTACAGATATGTAACCCTTAAATAACCCATTTTTGTCAGTAAAATAAAATTGCATATTTTCTAGAAACCTGCTTTCATTTTGTCATTATGGGCTATTTTATGTAGAATTTTGTGACAAAAAATGAACTCAATATATTGTAGAATAAGTCTGTAATGTAATAAAACGTGGGGAAGGTGAAAGGGGTGTGCAGACTTTCCGGCTTGACTGTAGCTAGTTCTACCTAGTTCTCTTTGGTCCAGTGTTGCCAACAGGAATGAAACCCCACTGTAAAACCAAACAATTATAGGTATATGATACTTTTTTTTTGATAGATATTTTTTGGGCTTTTTTTCACCTTTTTATTTGGATAGGACAGTGTAGAGACAGGAAATGAGCAGGAGAGAGAGAGACGGGGAGGGATCGGGAAATGACCTCGGGTCGGAATCAATCCCGGGTCCCCGGATTTATGGTATGGCGCCTTATCCACCTGAGCCACGACGCCCCCAGGTATATGATACTTGATCTCAACCCCTTCTTTACACCAATCCCTTTAGAAAGCTAACAGAAAGGTGAAGCTTTGATTTGACCCAATCAGTAAAGCACATTTTGGTAAACAGGCAAATTAATTTTAGTAGTTTCCAGATTTTTCTGGTAAGCCTACCTTTCTCTGCCCTCAACTCTCTGGACTGTATGAACGCAAGAGGGAAGGAATGTGAAATTATGTTTGTGGGCTCCAATTTGTCTGCTCGAGCAGAAAATAATGGTGCAAAGACAGTAAGTGAACTGAGGTGAATAGGACATTGGTGCTGGGCACCAAAAGGAAGACAAGGAAGTAGAAGGTGGTTCAAGTATGAACATGGTAGCACCTTTATGTATTTTCTGTGACGATTCAAATAAAAGCTCCTTTTTCCTTAGTTATGTGCCCATTTACTTCTAAATACTGTTTAAAACCGGAGGTTGGGGAAGTCATGTAAAATGGAACTCATGATGCTGGGCTCAATATCATGATTACTGTCAGCCATCGATGACATCCTGAAATAAAGTGCATCATCCATTGTCCAAACCCTAGTGCACTTCTACAACCCCAGTTCCAAAAAAGTTGGGATGCTGTGTAAACAGAAATAAGAACAGAATGTGATGATTTGCAAATCATGGAAACCCTATATTTCATTGAAAACAGTACAAAGACAACATCCCAAATGTTGAAACTGAGAAATTTTTGAAAAATATATGGTCATTTTGAATTCGATGTCAGCAACATGTTGGAAAAAAAAGTTGGGACAGGGGCACGTTTACCACTTTGCTGCATCACCTCTACTTTTAACAACACTAAGTAAACATTTGGGAACTGAGGAGACCAATTGCTGTAGTTTTGAAAGAGAAATGTTGTCCCATTCTTGCCTGACATACAATTTCAGTTGCTCAACAGTTCAGGGTCTCCTATGTCGTATTTTGTGCTAAATGTTTTAAATGGGAGACAGGGCTGGACTGCAGGCAGGCCAGTTTAGCACCCAGACTCTTTTACTACAGAGTCGCGTAGTTTTAATATGTGCAGAAAGCGGTTTGGCATTATCTTGCTGAAAGAAGGAAGGCCTTCCTTGAAAAAGATTTTGTCTGGATGGCAGCACATTGCTCTGAGACAGATGTACAAGCTACCCATGTCATGTGCACTAATGCACCCTCACACCATCGCAGATGCTGGCTTTTGAACTGTGCCCTGATAACAAAGCAGAGGGTCCCTCTCTTCTTTAGCCTGGAGGACGTGGTGTCCATGATTTCTAAAAATAATTTCTACTTTTGATTCATCAGACCCCTGGATAATTTTCCATTTCGCCTCAGTCCATCATAAAAGAGCTCGGGCTCAGAGAAGGTGGCAGTGTTTCTGGATATTGGTTATATATGGTTTTAACTTCCATTTGTGGATGCAGTAATGAATTGTTTTCACAGACAATTGTTTTCTGAAGTGTTCCTGAGCCCATACAGTCATTTCCACTACAGACACGTCTGCTTTTAATGCAGTGTTGCCTGAGGGCCTGAAGATCACAGGCATCCAGTGTCAGTTTTCAGCCTTGTCTCTTGCATACAGAGATTTCTCCAGATTCTCTGAATCTTTTAATGATATTATGTACCACAGATGATGTGATCCCCAAATTCTTTGCAATTTTACATTGAGGAATGTTATTCTTAAATTGTTGCACTCTTTGCCCATGCAGTCTTTCACAGAGCGCTGAACCCCTCCCCATCTTTACTTCTGAGAGACTCAGCCTCTCCGGGATGCTCTTTTTATACCCAATCGTGTTACTGACCTGTTGCCAATTAACCAAATTAGTTTCTTTTTGCATTACACAACCTTTTCAGTCTTTTGCTGCCCCGTCCCAACTTTTCTGAAATGTGTTGCTGACATCAAATTCAAAATGAACATGTGTTTTTCATAAAACAATAAAATTTCTCAGCATTTTATATGTTGTATTTGTACTATTTTCAATGAAAGATGGGGCTTCCATGATTTGAAAATCTTCACATTCTGTTTTACACAGTGTCCCAACTTTTTTGGAATCAGGGTTGTAAAAGTAAAATTGTATCCAAGCATTTATTATTAAGGCAAATAATCAAATTGCACTATGAACTGCTTACACTGAAAATCAGACAACATTTAATTGAATTATAACATGAAATAAAGCAACTTTAGCTCTGGCCCGATCCCCCTCCAAACTCCAACTACGAAGGATAGGAAATGCATTTTCATGCACTCAAAGCAACATTTCTATTTTGTTTTCTTCTGCACAGGCAGCCATAACACAGCTTCAGCTTTACAGCTCTGCCTCTAACTCATAGCCTCTTTAGTTGACTTTCTCCAGCAGAAATAATTTAGGGTTACATTTTGTTCTCACTGAAACAAAACTGCATTACAGAGATCATCTCTCTCCCACAGGGTGGATGGATGGTTGTTTTGATCCACCCATGAATATGACTAGTGTGTTCCAGCCTAAAAACACTGCACTGAGTTGGTAAACACACCAGAGCTTGATTCAAGTAGACCAAATACAGCATGAAGGTGAAGGTACTATACCTGTACAGCTCCAGACAGCAGAGTGGCCACTAGCCCCATTCCCATACTTAGAGTCTGACTTTCAACTGGGCTCTCTGAACCATGTTCTAGACCCACACATGCTCTCTGTAGCATGGCCTCTATGAAGCTCACCACCTAGACAGAAAGAATAAGAGACAGAATGAGAAAGTGTCTTTAACATTAAAAGGGAAATGTGTAAGAATTGGACACCTGGGGAATTCATCTTCCAAAGAAATAAGGGGTAGTATATCAACAGAAAGTTGATACTGTAAGAAACAAGCGGTGTGTCTCAATGCACATACTTCCATACTTACACTTGCTATTTTGAATGCAAAATTTCATTCACTCTGACAAGTTTGGCAACATGCAGTGCACTACGAGTACCTGGACAGTGCACTCAAAATAGTCAAAATGTTGAGTGTGCAACACTGCACACTTCTCACCCTCAATGGTTGCCATCTTGGCTCTGTAACGGAAGAGGAGGGACCATCAACCTATTTTCAGCCAGGCAGAGCAGGACATGTCATGGATGCTGACATAATTTCCATGTTGCATGAAATGCACACAAGCAAGGAAAATTCAAAACGTTTTCATTTTAATACGTGAGGGAAAAAAAAGCGGGCAGATATTTTTGGGCAGGTTATACGACAATCGCGGTCAAATGTTGTGATCATTATTTCCGGTCGGTGCACAAGTTGCCAGGTTTGATCTGAGACAACACTACGCTGTCGAAATTCACGCACTACACAAGTACAGTGGGGCAAAAAAGTATTTAGTCAGTCACCAATTGTGCAAGTTCTCCCACTTAAAAAGATGAGAGGCGCCTGTAATTTTCATCATAGGTATACCTCAACTATGACAAAATGAGAAAAAAAAATCCAGAAAAATCACATTGATTTTTAAAGAATTTATTTGCAAATTATGGTGGAAAATAAGTATTTGGTCAATAACAAAAGTTCATCTCAATACTTTGTTATATACCCTTTGTTGGCAATGACAGAGGTCAAACGTTTTCTGTAAGTCTTCACAAGGTTTTCACACACTGTTGCTGGTATTTTGGCCCATTCCTCCATGCAGATCTCCTCTAGAGCAGTGATGTTTTGGGGCTGTCGCTGGGCAACATGGACTTTCAACTCCCTCCAAAGATTTTCTATGGGGTTGCGATCTGGAGACTGGCTAGGCCACTCCAGGACCTTGAAATGCTTCTTACGAAGCCACTCCTTCGTTGCCCGGGCGGTGTGTTTGGGATCATTGTCATGCTGAAAGACCCAGCCACGTTTCATCTTCAATGCCCTTGCTGATGGAAGGAGGTTTTCACTCAAAATCTCACGATACATGGCCCCATTCATTCTTTCCTTTACACGGATCAGTCGTCCTGGTCCCTTTGCAGAAAAACAGCCCCAGAGCATGATGTTTCCACCCCCATGCTTCACAGTAGGTATGGTGTTCTTTGGATGCAACTCAGCATTCTTTCTCCTCCAAACACGACAAGTTGAGTTTTTACCAAAAAGTTCTATTTTGGTTTCATCTGACCATATGACATTCTCCCAATCCTCTTCTGGATCATCCAAATGCTCTCTAGCAAACTTCAGACGGGCCTGGACATGTACTGGCTTAAGCAGGGGGACACATCCGGCACTGCAGGATTTGAGTCCCTGGCGGCGTAGTGTGTTACTGATGGTAGCCTTCGGTACTTTGGTCCCAGCTCTCTGCAGGTCATTCACTAGGTCCCCCCGTGTGGTTCTGGGATTTTTGCTCACCATTCTTGCGATCATTTTGACCCCACGGGGTGAGATCTTGCGTGGAGCCTCAGATCGAGGGAGTCTTGTATGTCTTCCATTTTCTAATAATTGCTCCCACAGTTGATTTCTTCACACCAAGCTGCTTACCTATTGCAGATTCAGTCTTCCCAGCCTGGTGCAGGTCTACAATTTTGTTTCTGGTGTCCTTTGACAGCTCTTTGGTCTTGGCCATAGTGGAGTTTGGAGTGTGACTGTTTGAGGTTGTGGACAGGTGTCTTTTATACTGATAACGAGTTCAAACAGGTGCCATTAATACAGGTAACGAGTGGAGGACAGAGGAGCCTCTTAAAGAAGTTGTTACAGGTCTGTGAGAGCCAGAAATCTTGCTTGTTTGTAGGTCACCAAATACTTATTTTACCGAGGAATTTACCAATTAATTCATTAAAAATCCTACAGTGTGATTTCCTGGATTCTTTCCCCCCATTTTGTCTCTCATAGTTAAGGTATACCTATGATGAAAATTACAGGCCTCTCTCATCTTTTTAAGTGGGAGAACTTGCACAATTGGTGGCTGACTAAATACTTTTTTGCCCCACTGTAAGTACATTGTGTGCACAGTGTAGTACATGGAAGTGTACTAACGGAAATCAGTCCCTCCTCCCCCTTCTCCGCAAAAGCACCACTACCACTCTGATAGAATTATCACTCACTGAATATAATGTAAAGCTATTTTTAGTCAGTCAATCCATTACTGGGTTCATACAATCTAACTTTACAGTCATCAATTATTAAAATCTACTAACTAAAAGCAGGGCAACATTATGCAAAATTCAGCCAAACTGCTGAAACATTGAGAGCTGGTCAAGATAACACCGCTGTCCTATAAACTTTACATGTGGGATCAGCCTATAGTTTATGTTATAGCTTGCTTAGCTCAATTTTTAGCAAGAGAACAGCCACAGGAACTCACGCACCAGTAGTGCACAAGACCACCACAGCTCACGACATGACATGTATTTAAACTATTTTTTAAAAATAATGCGACTGATCAAACCTACTGCCTATGACTCAATAAAACAAGAGTCATCAGGAGATGATGCATCCCCCCCAGCCCCCACTCCAAATTTTCCTAAGTTGAATTGGGTGCCATGGAAATATGGAAAAAAAAAATCCTAGAAATCCCAAAATGTCAAAAGGCACAACTCCTCTAGTCACTTAACTGTCAGGTTTCGTGAAAAAAATTTCCTAATAGTTTTTGAGTTATGCTCCGGAAACTAAAACATTTCCAGACGGACAGGCAGAGCGATCGCTATATCCCCCCACATTATATGCCGGAGAATAATAATCATATAGCTGAAAGTTTATATTTTGTTTGATTTAATAATTGGGCCAAAAATAGGACCACCACCATACCTTTGCCTGTATGACACTGTGGCCTCGCAGTTTGCTGGCTTGTGAATTGGCATTAGCAGATCTTTCACCCAGCCACTGCAAAACTGTTCATGAGCTTCTAGGGATTTGTAACTTTTAACGTCATGCAAAGTGTATGCACTCAATCCAAAAACAAGATAATTTACAATCTCCGGGTAGGTGAGTAGAGGGTCTGTAATCCAGTCTTTGGTTGTTGTTCATCTTGCTTAATTTGTCCAAATACCATTGCTTTTGACATTGCAATTCAGTTTCTCTCTGTAGGGTCCCTTTTCTTTCCCTTCCCAAAAAATACAACACAGTGACACAAACAATAACTGCAAATCCACATTTCAGTAGCTGGATTCCAGATGTTTTTGTGAATCGCAGCGATTCATTTGCTTATCTTTTCCTTCATTTTCAGCAGTCTGTAAAAATATAGGCTCAGGTGGATAAGGCGCCATACCATAAATCCGGGGACCCGGGTTCAATTCCGGCCCGAGGTCATTTCCCGATCCCTCCCCGTCTCTCTCTCCCGCTCATTTCCTGTCTCTACACTGTCCTATCCAATAATAAAAGGTGAAAAAAGCCCAAAAAATATCTTTAAAAAAAAAAAAAAGTCCCCGGCAGTGACATCCACATACAGTGACGTCACGGGCATTCTTATTCTCCTTTCATATTGGACACAGGGTACAATTTTTGTGACAGTGACTCACTATTGCCTCTTGAGGTACAAAGTGGTATTACAAAACAGGTGGTGTGTCTTGTCTCAGGGCAGGCTGGTTAGCATGCTAACTTCAGTAGCGATTTCTGCAACACGATACACAGATGTCTTTGACACAACGTCAAAACTTATTTCTTCACATTCTGCTGATCATTTTAGTCAATTTTTTGAATGTTTTAACTAAAATTCTTACAAAATTTTCCACTCAGCACCTTTACTACACACAATCTTCTAACAAGATGAAAATTATCTGGGTGGTTGTATGGCTCTTGGCAGCCACAGAGTGCACAAAACACTTTATTTCAGGAAAAATAGAAGGGATATTGCCAAAGGCCAATAAATTCAGTGTGCTATTTTTAAGACTGAAATGCGTCATATGCCCTAAATCTTAAATCAAGACTCCCGGTAGAACCAGGGCACAAACATATACACAGTTAGACAAAGACAGATGAGAGCTCTACAAAAAAGAAGCTTAACTGGCCAACAAACACAGACCAAGCAAAGCTGCTAACACCAAATTAGGTGAGGAGTTATCAAATGTTAAGTATAGACTTCTGATCTAGTTTGGGCACTTGTGGTCTCTTCAGAATTATACCATGAAGCTCAATATGGCTTAAAATGCCTCATCTAACTCTGAAGCATAAACCAGACAACCAATCACACACCTGGGTGGCCTTACGCAGTAGCTGTGTGTGTGGCAGAATCTCACACATAACAGCCAGAGTCTGTAGGAGAGCCAGCCTCTGACCATAGCTGCTCACACACCCTGTGAGGTGTTTCTCCAGTTCCAGCAACGTCATGGAAGATGTGTCTACTTCCTTCTCGGGCTCCTGCTGCTCTACTGCCAAGTCTGTCAGATCCTACAAGAAGAAAAAAAATTGCTACCTTGTTTACTCTTGCACTATTTCTGTCTTCTAATTCAAAGAGTAACAGAGTACCTACAGGATAAGAGACCAGTCCTATTTCAGGGGTGTGTGTGTTTGCCCCCAATATTTCTATAACAACTGCTAAAAATAATTCTGAATAATTCTTACATTAAACATTCTGAATTGGTAGGTTGCATTAATATTATCTAGCCACTAGTCATGATTTCCTATAACATACAAACATAAAAACAATACAAAAACTACAGTGCATTTCTGATAAGAACCATTAATGAAACCATATGGAATAACGTCTCATCTCATTATCTCTAGCCGCTTTATCCTGTTCTACAGGGTCGCAGGCAAGCTGGAGCCTACCCCAGCTGACTACAGGCGAAAGGCAGGGTACACCCTGGACAAGTCGCCAGGTCATCACAGGGCTGACACATACACACAGACAACCATTCACACTCACATTCACACCTACGGTCAATTTAGAGTCACCAGTTAGCCTAACCTGCATGTCTTTGGACTGTGGGGGAAACCGGAGCACCCGGAGGAAACCCACGTGGACACGGGGAGAACATGCAAACTCCACACAGAAAGGCCCTCACCGGCCACGGGGCTCGAACCCGGACCCTCTTGCTGTGAGGCGACAGCGCTAACCACTACACCACTGTGCCGTCCTTGGAATAATGTATTAAATCATAATTCTAATTCTGTGAAAATTATTACCAAACATTATGACCTCGCTGCATTGATCACATGCACATTTATGCTCAGGGACAGTATTTACTACTTAATTTTTTTTTAAAAAGAAAAAAAAAGTGTAGTTTGTAAAATATTGAGGAAAACAAATATGAAACTTGATTTAAACCACTGTTATAACACGCCTTTCAAAACATACCTGCAGAAGCGAGAGAAATAATTCTCCAGGCACGTCGATTTCCTTCATCTCAGCCAAGAGCTGCACAACACACTCCACTTTCCACTGATCCCCAGACACTCTCTCATACAGAGCGTCATCTTCATCACTGTTTACATAAGACAGACCAAATAATTAGATATCTTGGAAAATCTACTTCAGTGACATATCGCCACATCATAATGCTGCATCTCTGTCACCTGACTGGATCTTTACGGACGAGCCTGACGCCTCCTTCACTGCCAGGTGAGAAATGGTAGCCAGGTGCAACTCCACCTCCACCCGCCTGCACGACACATAGGTGTTTGAGCAGTAAAAGTGCTGATGATGGCTCCACATGACACAGGTACCACTGCAAGATCTCCTGACAGGGGATGCTGCGGAACAGAATCAACATTAGGGCACTGAGGTTTACCAAATATTTTAATATTACCATAACTCAGGCTTTTACTGACCGCAGGTGAGAGACATTTTGTTTGGTGTAACAAAACAGACTGACGATTGTGGGAATTACTTCCCCCAGAGCACTCAGCAGCATTCCTGATGGGCTGTTACCCACGACACAGATCTGTTAGAGGGGAAAATATTATTTAAAAAAAAAAACATGAATTTATAGATTTACAAAAGTGTCTATTTTACAGTTGCAACACCAGATAAGCCTGTACTATGAAGAAATAAAGCACTCGGGTAGGATGAAAACTAAAGCCACTGAAGGCAAATCCAAAAATAAAAATCCAGATAACCAATTCAGACAAATTAGTATAAATATGGAGGTGATTACAGAAAACCGCGCGCTGATTATTGAGAAATAGTCCGAATTTCTAGACCAATCACCTCGAGCGACTCAGCAAAATGGCGGCCAATCGCTTTGTCACCGTAAGTGAGGAACAATTACACGTTATGAAAGAAAATGCTGCTCCTAAAAGGACTAAAGATGCTACGAAGTTCGGTCTAAAACTATTCCAAGGTAAGGTGGAACTGTGATCTATTTTATCTATTTCAAAACAAAGTATTTCATCTGAGTTGGCATAGATAAGAGACGGAAGTCTGCACACATCTTTATTACATTTGCATGCTGCTTTTGAAGCTGAAATATTTTTTTAAATACTTTTTTTGTTTTTATTTTTTAAGCTTCATCTCGGTTATTATTCACCGATATTCACTTCGCCTTTGATGAATAATTGTTTATTATTACAGGAAAATAAATGAGCAACATTTAAAGCTGTTAATAAGTAGTTTTGCTAAATCCCCCTTTGAGAATTATGTGGCGATTATATATGTACTCACCAGCCACTTTATTAGGAACAGCAGTACACCTACTCATTCATGCAATTATCCAATGAGCCAATTGCACTGCAGCACAACAATTAATAAACTCGTACAGCTGTGGGTTAAGAGCTTCAATTAGAGTTCACATCAAACATCAGAGATGAAGAAAAAGCACCAGATGAGCTGGTTTGAGTATTTAAGGACAGGAATCCATGGCTACAGTGGGCACAGACTCTTAGAAACTGGCCACTGAAGAGCGGAAAAAGACCAGGTGATGTTTTTCCAAACTTTAATTGTTCAGTTTCAGTAAGCCTGTAACCAAACCCTGCCATGGCCACTGAGATCAGACATTTTCTCCATTCTGATGTTCGATGTAAATATTACCTGAAGCTCTTGACCTGTTATCTGCATGTTTTTATGCAGTGTGGCTGTCACACGATTGGCTGATTGAATGAGAAAGCGTACTAGTGATCCTAATAAAGTGGTCGGTGACTGTACAGATCAGGGATGAGAATGAAAAATATTAAAAAAGTCTGAAAAAAGACGGGGGTTTGGGGGACGCAGGCACCCAGCGGGGCCCAGGGGCAGAGCCCCAGTGGCAGGGGGCGGGAGCTAATGATTTTTGGCTGTTTTTTTTTTTTTACCCCAAAACCATTAATTTTATCAGCAAAAAGTTGCAATTTATTTGGAAATAAATTCCCCTTCTTGGTGGACTACCAGGTGAAAATGATTAATATGGTACAAGAGACTTGTTTTTAATCAATTCACATTTGATGATTTCAAAAAATCAATGCATCTTTTAATATAAACGAGCTCTACAGTATTATACTTCTGCATTTTTGCTATTCATGTCTTTGAATACTCTAATCCTTTAAAATGAAGTGCAAACCAGAAAAAAGTTCTATCATATAGTAATTCTCTTAATCTTTCTTCTGATGTTATCATGGTAGCAGGAGCGCTTGCATATTAAGCAGGCAACATTCAACATCACTCATCACTTCCCTTTCAACTGTTGTGTGTACTAACTACCGTAGGTTTTATCTGGACAGGATGTTGTGTAATGCAATACAGATACCATACGGTCAATTTGAAGATCGAGATGGTGATTTTGAATTAAAGAACAGGCATGTACAATGGGCATTACATATTGGAAATTTTTTTTAAATCAAAAACTATAAGTTCATCTCGGCCTAAAAAATTTGGGCAGACGCTCCCACGCAGCACATGCAAACAATCCCCCCCCGTCCCCCTATGTTTACAGTGGTGCTTGAAAGTTTGTGAACCCTTTAGAATTTTTTATATTTCTGCATAAATATGACCTAAAACGTCATCAGATTTTCACACAAGTCCTAAAAGTAGATAAAGAGAACCCAGTTAAACAAATGAGACAAAAATATTATACTTGGTCATTTATTTATTGAGGAAAATGATCCAATATTACATCTTTGTGAGTGGCAAAAGTATGTGAACCTCTAGGATTAGCAGTTAATTTGAAGGTGAAATTAGAGTCAGATGTTTTCAATCAATGGGATGACAATCAGGTGTGAGTGGGCACCCTGTTTTATTTAAAGAACAGGGATCTATCAAAGTCTGATCTTCACAACACATGTTTGTGGAAGTGTATCATGGCACGAACAAAGGAGATTTCTGAGGACCTCAGAAAAAGTGTTGTTGATGCTCATCAGGCTGGAAAAGGTTACAAAACCATCTCTAAAGAGTTTGGACTCCACCAATCCACAGTCAGACAGATTGTGTACAAATGGAGAAAATTCAAGCCCATTGTTACCCTCCCCAGGAGTGGTCGACCAACAAAGATCACTCCAAGAGCAAGGCGTGTAATAGTCGGCGAGGTCACAAAGGACCCCAGTGTAACTTCTATGCAACTGAAGGCCTCTCTTACATTGGCTAATGTTAATGTTCATGAGTCCACCATCAGGAGAACACTGAACAACAATGATGTGCATGGCAGGGTTGCAAGGAGAAAGCCACTGCTCTCCAAACAGAACATTGCTGCACGTTTGCAGTTTCCTAAAGATCACGTGGACAAGCCAGAAGGCTATTGGAAAATGTTTTGTGGATGGATGAGACCAAAATAGAATTTTTGGTTTAAATGAGAAGCGTTATGTTTGGAGAAAGGAAAACACTGCATTCCAGCATAAGAACCTTATCCCATTTGTGAAACATGGTGGTGGTAGTATCATGGTTTGGGCCTGTTTTGCTGCATCTGGGCCAGGACAGCTTGCCATCATTGATGGAACAATGAATTCTGAATTATACCAGCGAATTCTAAAGGAAAATGTCAGGACATCTGTCCATGAACTGAGTCTCAAGATAAGCCGGGTCATGCAGCAAGACAACAATCCTAAGCACACAGGTCGTTCTGCCAAAGAATGGTTAAAGAAGAATAAAGTAAATGTTTTGGAATGGCCAAGTCAAAGTCCTGACCTTAATCCAATCGAAATGCTGTGGAAGGACCTGAAGTGAGCAGTTCATGTGAGGAAACCCACCAACATCCCAGAGTTGAAGCTGTTCTGTACGGAGGAATGGGCTAAAATTCCTCCAAGCCGGTGTGCAGGACTGATCAACAGTTACTGGAAACGTTTAGTTGCAGTTATTGCTGCACAAGGGGGTCACAGTAGATACTGAAAGCAAAGGTTCACATACTTTTGCCACTCACAGATATTTAATATTGGATCATTTTCCTCAATAAATAAATGACCAAGTATAATATTTTTGTCTCATTTGTTTAACTGGGTTCTCTTTATCTACTTTTAGGACTTGTGTGAAAATCTGATGACGTTTTAGGTCATATTTATGCAGAAATATAGAAAATTCTAAAGGGTTCACAAACTTTCAAGCACCACTGTATACTGAGTGTTTATACTGTTTGTGTTGTTTATTTCAATTATTCTATTTTTTATTTATTGCATTGCCTGTTTGCACCAAGGGTCAGAGAGGACTGTAATTTCATCTGTGCTGTATGTCAAGCATGTATAGCATATTTGACAATAAAGTTGACTTGACTATGAAATGAGCAGTAAGTAGGAGAGTTATACATGGTATCATACCTAAATTTTATCAGAAATATAGATACGATACTATGATTCTCCCCAACATGCTACATTAGATAAGCTAACCCCATTTATAAAAGATACACTTATATATATGACATGTCTCATCTCATCTCATTATCTCTAGCCGCTTTATCCTGTTCTACAGGGTCGCAGGCGAGCTGGAGCCTATCCCAGCTGACTATGGGCGAAAGGCGGGGTACACCCTGGACAAGTCGCCAGGTCATCACAGGGCCGACACATAGACACAGACAACCATTCACACTCACATTCACACCTACGGTCAATTTAGAGTCACCAGTTAACCTAACCTGCATGTCTTTGGACTGTGGGGGAAACCGGAGCACCCGGAAGAAACCCACGCGGACACGGGGAGAACATGCAAACTCCACACAGAAAGGCCCTCGCCGGCCATGGGGCTCGAACCTGGACCTTCTTGCTGTGAGGCGACAGCGCTAACCACTACACCACCGTGCCGCCCTATATGACATGTATTTGAGATATATATATTACACAAACACCATGGCATTGATTCGTGCAATATACATTATAAATAATATAATGAATCACTGAACAGGCAAAATAATTTTCAACCTACCTTTGTGTCTTTTGGTGTATATGTGAAGTTCGATAGTCCTTGTCCCTCTACTAGTGTGGTTTATCATGTCAGAACACAATGAGCAAAGTACTTTTCCTGGGACGTCTATTTTCCATATGTGATCACCGAGCTTCGTTGTGATCTCGACATTCAGTGTTCTTTCTAACCAAGCCGATCGAAAACAGTTCTTTATTCCTGCACCTTTATCAATCTCCCTCGCTCGATCCTCTTCTTTCTTATCTAGGACTTTTGCCATTGTCGATATGCTAAAATATCCCGCCTGAATACGTGTCTTTCCGATGTTACCAATGCGTATCGTCAAACAGTGTGCATGGTCGGTGAACGGCGATTGCAAGCCACGCGTGGAGAGCATGCGTACTTGTGTTTATACACTGCACGCGATTTCCCGAAAATTCTCCCGCAAATAAGTCGAACACTGTCGCAAAAGTGAACGTTAATTACGACATGTCGAAAGACTCGAGTGTGTTAACCCGGAGCCCACCAAGAATCAAGACGTTATAAGGTGACCACAGATCGTTGACCATACCACCCCCGAAAATTTCTCAACGGATTTACATCGATCTCCAAAACGATCATTTTGGTCTGAAAAAGTCGGAAATCCGCCGATCGGCGGAAAATTCTCATCCCTGGACAGATGTACTAAATAGTACCAAGTAATCCAGTACAAATTTGGCAGCTAGAGAGAGAAACAGAATGTATCTGCACCTAAGAGACATGACTAGTAGCATTATAGCTACATTATTAACTTTTTAGAAGTAAAATCAATTAAAAAAAGTTAAATCTTAGCATCAGAAAAATAACAGCTGATCACCCAGCTCTACAGGAAACATCTGGCAGTTGATGTTGAGGTTACAATGTGTCACTAGGTTACTGTGATTTATGATATTGCAATCATAAAACAATGTGTTTCTCACTTTATATACATCCTCCATACAACAGGTTAGCTCTGACTCAGGTACAACATCCTCTCCTGGAACACTTGCTGCCTCTAAAATATGAAAAAAATATATATATATACACAGTAATGGAAAATGTTAAGAGTCAAAACAGTTTAACGTTTCTATTCTATTCTATTCACTGAAAAGATTCAATGTCCACCCCAGTGAAGGTTTACAACTCATACACAGTGATGATGTGGCACAGTCAGTCACATAACTGCAGCCCTTGCTGGACATTTTAACAGCAGAGAAATCTATACTCAATCAGTCACAAGCTATTTAAAGAAAACTGCAGTCTTTACACACACACACACACACACACACACCTGGGACTGATGCACAGTGTTGTAAAGGTGAGAGGAGAGGAGACAGTAAGAAGCGCTGGGCAAACTCAGGCTGATCCTGCACCATGGTGAGCGCCGTCCTGGTGGCCACTCGCTGGAACTGCAGTGCTGTTATCTTGTCCTTAAAATGGAGTAGATCTAGAACCTAAACACAGCATGGTAATGTAATTAGAGAACAAAAGCGTAATAGAATTCCAAAGTAGTGAGATTATCAACACAACATATCAGGATTTTTTAGCTCCTGACATTATAGGTCACTGAAATCCTACAAAATGAAGCGGGGGCATATGATAAGTGGTTAGCGTCCGAGATGGGAGTTAAGCATGACTCTAACCATGTGTATGCAAGATGGAAGCATTGTGCATCTTTTTTTTTTTGTCATCCATATGGTGCAACAGCAGTGTATAGCTCCATGTGATATGATATCAACAACAGATTAAACATAGTATACCTGTGCCTCAAATGACACATTTATGTACTATTCTAGACAACTTTTATGCATACTGTTTACATACATAAAAGCATATCCTACATACTAGCCTTCTAGATCATGGGGGTCAAAATATATGGCCCATGGGGTGGGACCAGTCCAATAACCTTCGAATATAGCCACCAAATTAATTTATAATTTATGTTCTAATTTAAAATCCCTTTGTGTGCCGTAACTGAATAAAAAAAAACCCTAAATAAATAAAAATAAAGTTTGTTTCTGTCTAGGTTTTAATACTACAAAATGTGGGTGGTGGTGTAGTGGTTAGTACTGTTGCCTCACAGCAAGAAGGTTCTGGGTTCAAGCCCAGTGGCTGATGGGGGGGGCTTTCTGTGCGGAGTTTGCATGTTCTCCCCGTGTCTGCGTGGGTTTCCTTCGGGTGCTCCAGTTTCCCCCAAAGACAAGCAGGTTAGGCTAATTGATAGCTCTAATGTGTGTGGCTGTGAGTGTGAATGGCTGTTTGTCTCTATGGCCAAGTTTACATTAGACCGTATCTGTCTCTTTTTCTTCGCGGATGCACTGTCCGTTTACATTAAAACGCCTGGAAACGCCGGGAAACGGGAATCCGTCAGGGTCCATGTATTCAATCCAGATCGTGTCTGGTCCGGTGCTGTGTAAACATTGAGGATACGCGGATACGCTGTGCTGAGCTCTAGCTGGCGTCGTCATTGGACAACGTCACTGTGACATCCACCTTCCTGATTCGCTGGCGTTGGTCATGTGACACGACTGCTGAAAAACGGCGCGGACTTCCGCCTTGTATCACCTTTCATTAAAGAGTATAAAAGTATGAAAATACTGCGAATACTGATGCAAATACTGCCCATTGTGTAGTTATGATTGTCTTTAGGCTTGCCATCCTTCCACTTGCAAGTGGTAAGTGACGCGCATGCCCGACATGCACTGAGATCACACACACAGCGGCTCAGTCCCGAATCACTGCTCGTGCACTTCACTCGCGCGCTCTGTGAGCTGCGCAGGGCCGGAGTGCGCACCCTCCAGAGGGCACTCGCTGTTCAGGGCGGAGTGATTTGGAGCGCAGGATGCCTGCGGAGCCGAGCGTATCCGTGTATTGGCGTTGCTGTGTGCACGCAAATCGTGTATTGGCGTTGCTGTGTGCACACTAATCGTTTTAAAAACGTTAATCTGATGATCCGCTGATACGGTCTAATGTAAACCCCACCTATGTGTCGGCCCTGTGATGATTTGGTGACTTGTCCAGGGTGGACTCCGCCTCTCGCCCATAGTCAACTGGGATAGGCTCCAGCTTGCCCATGACCCTGCACAGGATAAACGGTTATGGACAATGTGGGTGAATACTTACGCAAAATAGTATATGCTAAAACTATAATTTGAAAAAACCGTAGCCACTGTTTTTTTTTATATATATACTTTTTTCTTTATATGTGTTACCTCTGGGTGATATTATTTGTAAGCATGGTATTAGTTTCCACTGTTATGCTGATGACACACAGTTGTAAGTTTCTGCAAAACCAGATGAGAGACACCAGCTTAATAGAATTGAGGAATGTGTGAAGGACATTAGACACTAAATGCTTATTAACTTCCTTCTGCTTAACTCTGGCAAGACTGAAATACTTGTACTCGGACCACATGCAACTAGAAGTAAGTTTTCTGATTACACAGTAACTCTGGATGGCCTTTCTGTTTCTTCACGTGCAGCAGTAAAAGACCTCGGGGTGATTATTGACCCCAGTCTTTCATTCGAAACTCATATCGATATTACCCGGATAGCTTTCTTTCATCTCAGAAATATCGCTAAGATAAGAAATTTTATGTCACTACATGACGCGGAAAAACTAGTTCATGCTTTTGTTACCTCCAGGTTGGACTACTGTAATGCCTTACTGTCTGGATGTTCCAATAAGTGCATAAACAGGCTCCAGTTAGTTCAAAATGCAGCAGCAAGAGTCCTTACTAGAACTAGAAAATATGATCACATCACCCAGTCTTATCCACACTGCACTGGCTCCCAATCAAATTTCGTATTGTTTATAAAATACTACTACTGATCTTCAAAGCACTGAATGGTCTCGCACCACAGTACCTGAGCGAACTTCTGGTCCTCTAGGACCCGCCACGCCTACTTAGATCAAAAGGTGCAGGCTATCTGCTGGTACCTCGTATAGTGAAGGCTACATCAGGGGGCAGAGCCTTTTCTTATAAAGCCGCACAGTTATGGAACAGCCTTCCAAGTAGTGTTCGGGAATCAGACACAGTCTCAGCGTTTAAGTCTAGGCTGAAAACATATCTGTTTAGTCAAGTCTTTTGTTAATTTTATTAGGGAAAGGAGTAGATCTGGAGGGTCCTCAGTCATAGAGTGTTTTGGTAAGCTGGGATGCATGAATGCTGTCAGTCCCCCACTCACTTGCTCACTTGAGTTTGTTGATGGTGTAGTGGCTGCTGCTTTATGTCCCGGGGCTCCCTCATGCCTGTGTTACCTTCTGGCTCTCCCCTTTTAGTTATGCTGTCATAGTTAGTTTTGCCAGCGTCCCTGCTTGCGCTCAGCACAAAATGTATCCTGTTCTTACTCATCTGGTGACATTGGGCATACCGAACAACCTGTGTTTTCTCTCTCTTTCTCTCCCCCCCTCCCCCTTTGAGTTACATGTCAATCGAGATGGTCAGCATCTTGAGGTCAGATCGAGATGCTGACCTCTTCTGCTCCTCGGACCTGCCTGATCCATCCTGGTGCCCTGTGTCTGGTTGGAGTCTCATCATATCGCTCCTGTAGAGGACGGCCCCATATGGACAGCTGAAAGTCACACTTGGAAGACGCTCTGGACACTTACAGTAATGCTTTTATGGCTGAGGACTACAGTTGACTTGCTAACTTTAGGACTACAGTTGACTTGCTAACTTTAGGACTGCAGTTGTCATGAACAGTTTTGCACTCAAGTTTCCATCAATGAACAGTTTATAACTTCAACAAAACAGACTTCGTGTTAAAACTGTTAAAAATGGGGGGGGGGGCGCACGTGGACACAGAACATGTAGGACGTGTGCTTCAGTGCTCTGAGGCTATGTGACCTATTTGTAACTTATTTCGGCGGAATATTCGACTGTACAGCTATTTCTATCGTATTATTAACAAGTTTAGAGATCATTCGACTGAGTTATGGCTACTTCACGACAGAAAGATTCGGGGAAATCCAAAAAGAGCCCTTCACAAGTCGGCGAGGTGGATGCTAGCTCGCTACAGGAGATGATGAATGCTATCAGGGACGACATATGTGGTAAAATCGACTCGCTGTCCACTGAACTGAGATCGGAGATTGCAACAGTAAGAACCGAACTGAGAAGTGCGATAACACCATTGCAACAAAAAGTGGACACACACGAGGGCACTATCAGGGAGTTGGAACATGCTGCTTCAGACCAGGGTGATCGCTTAAGCGAGTTGGAGAATGTCGTGCAAACTCTGAAAACGCAAGTGTCGCAGCTGACTGCTAAATGCGAGGATCTGGAGGGGTGTTCGAGAAGAAATAATGTTAGACTGGTTGGAATACCGGAGAATGTGGAGGGCCCAAACCCGACCGAATTTGTCTCTGGACTGTTGCAGGATATTTTCAAACTCGACCATAAACCTATCGTGGACAGAGCGCACCGCAGTTTACGCCAGAAGCCCAAGAAAGATGATCCTCGCAGACCGTTCATCATTCACCTACACTACTATCAAGATCGGGACCGGATTCTACACAGGGCCGGAGAGCTTTCCCCAGTCGTCTACCAAGACAGGAGAGTGTTGCTTTTCCCTGACTACACAGCTGCTGTGGCCAACAAACGCGGAGAGTTCAGGGAGGCAAAACGCCTGCTTCGTTCCATCAAGGAGGTGAAATTCAGGCTGGTGTTTCCAGCCCTGCTGAAAATAACGCTGCCTGATGGAACTTTGCACAAATTCGACGACCCCTCGGCCGCGGAGAGTTTATCAAGTCCATTAAACCCCTTGGACTACCCGACACAGATAATACTGCCGATGGTGAGGAAATAACCGAGTGAACTATTTTCTTCTTCCAAAATATGCGACAGGTTAACTTATTTAAGTTATCTGATTTATGTCATAACTCAGTCTATATACTGAAATGCTGTTATGGTTCTTATTTGCCACTTGTTTGAATTACCCATTTAAGTGAAGTCACTGGCCTCTACGGCACGTAGGCGGCCCTGGAATGAGCATGAGCAATTATGCTACTTCAGTGTGTTCGTCGAGTTTAAGGGGGGGTAAGCGCGCGTTATGTTCAGTTGACGCTTTAGCAAGGGAGGGGTGTATTTTAACATTTTTTGTTTGTGTTTTCCTTTATTCTTTAATCTTGTGTGTTTTTGTTTTTCTTTATGCCTGCTTAAATATTTTTTCACTTGTGTTGACAACCTGCAGTAGCTTACTTTTCAATGCCTTATCAAACATGTCATATGCAACAGTTCAATAGGAATGAGCTTAATTTTGTCAGCTGGAATTGCAGGGGTCTAAATGCACCAATGAAACGTAACAAAGTTCTGGGTCATCTTCGTAAATTAGGGGCACATATAGTTTATTTACAAGAGACACATCTAAAAGTGGTGGACCATATTAGATTGAGAAAAAAATGGATAGGTCAAATATATCACTCAAAATTTCAGGCCAAGGCGAGGGGTACAGCTATTCTCATACACAAGTCAGTCCCTTTTATCTGTTCTAATGTTCTAGCAGATCCAAATGGGAGGTATGTTGTTGTCACTGGCAAAATACATAATACTCCACTTATCCTTGCAAATATTTATGGGCCTAATTGGGACGATCATAATTTTTTCAAAACTTTTTTCTCTAAGCTCACAGATGTTGCAACACATTCTCTCATTCTTGGAGGGGACTTTAACTGCTGGATCAACCCAGCCCTTGATAGATCCTCAACCAAAACACACTCCTCATCCAGATCTGCACAATTAATTAAATCCATTATGGAGGAACTTCACATATCTGATCCATGGCGCTTTCTGTATCCAAATAGTAAACAATATTCATTTTTCTCTCCTGTCCACCGGACATTTACACGTATTGACTACTTTTTAATACAAAATAATTTACTGCCCTCTGTCAAATCTGTAACCTACAATCCAATAGTAATATCAGACCATGCACCAATTTCTTTAACAATAGCCTTTCAGGGACTTAACTCTACTCGTCCTCCTTGGCGATTAAACACACGCTTGTTATCTAGTGAAAAATTTCTCCAGTTTATATCTGCACAGATTGAAATGTTTGTAGAAATTAATAAAACTCCTGATATCTCTGCTTCCACTCTTTGGGAGACATTGAAAGCACATCTCAGAGGGAATATTATTTCATATACTGCATTTGAGAGGAGAACAAGAGAGGACGAACTGTCTAAGCTGATAGCGAAAATTGGGGAAACTGACAGGCTATATGCAGCCAATCCTTCCCCTGATTTATATAAAGAACGCCTTACCTTACAAGCAAACTTTGACATTTGTTCTACACAGAGGGAGGAAGAAATGCTATTTAGGTCTAAATGTAAGTATTATGAACAGGGTGATAAGGCGGGACGGCTGCTTGCGCACCAACTCAAAAAAGAAGCATCTTCCCACCAAATACTCCAAATTAGGACCCCTACAGGGCCAACAACGGACCCAAAAGAAATTAATGATTGCTTTAAGGATTACTACAGCTTGCTATACACTCCAGAGCACACACCAGATTCTTCTGAATTTGATCTCTTTTTTGATTCCTTGGACATTCCAAAGGTGGATGAGGAGGCGGTTAGTAGTTTAGACCAACCTCTATCTGATGGAAGAACTTAAGATTGCAATGGCTTCAATGCAGGGCGGTAAATGTCCAGGGCCTGACGGCTACCCAGTAGAATTTTATAGAGCATTTTTTCCATTATTGGCCCCTTTGCTTGTCGATATATACAATGAATCTTTTGAAAACCATACTCTCCCACCCACTCTCAATCATGCCACTATATCTTTGATTCTTAAAAAAAACAAAGACCCACTGGACTGTGCCTCATATCGGCCCATCAGCTTGTTGAATGTGGACCTAAAACTACTTTCTAAACTGTTAGCACTTCGCTTAGACCCTATACTGCCGACCATCATATCCCCAGATCAGACAGGGTTCATTAGACATAGGCATTCATTTTACAATCTAAGGCGCCTTTATAATATTATTTATAGTCAACCCTCATCCACCACCACCGAAGCCCTGATTTCTCTTGATGCTCTGAAAGCATTCGACAGAGTGGGCTGGCCGTACCTGTTTCACACTTTGCAACAATTTGGTCTTGGACAAAAATTTACCACCTGGGTTCAGTTGTTATACTCTGCTCCAAAGGCCTCTGTCAGGACTAATAATAACTTCTCCGAATACTTCCGCCTACACCGTTCCACTCGACAAGGATGCCCTTTAAGCCCACTTTTGTTCGCTATAGCAATTGAACCTCTGGCTATCCTCCTTAGATCCAACCAAGATATTGCGGGCATGTCTAGATCAGGTATAGAACACAAGGTGTCACTTTATGCTGACGATCTTCTGCTTTGTGTGTCAAACATCTCCACATCCATACCTGCTGCACTTCAGTCCCTCACAGCATTTGGCTCTATATCAGGCTACAAATTAAATCTTAGTAAGAGTGAGTTTTTCCCTATAAATGCTGCAGCTCGAGCATATCCTACTCACACTTTTCCATTTAAGATAGCAAATCACAGATTTACTTATCTGGGAGTGCAGGTCACAGAAAAGTTTCAGGACTTGTTTAAGTTTAATTTTGCAAGTTTGCTATCCCGTGTACAAAATGACTTTGAAAGGTGGTCAATTTTACCCCATCACTGCCGGCTAGAATTAATTCTGTTAAAATGAACACCCTACCTAAGTTCTCCTATCTTTTCCAGACCATCCCCATATTCCTCCCGCAAACATTTTTTCGTAAGATTGAGAACGTAATAACAGAATTTGTCTGGAACGGAAAAACACCCAGAATTCGTAAAGCGCTCCTCCAAAGGCCTAAGAGACTTGGAGGCATGGCATTGCCTAATTTACAGTACGATTATTGGGCTGCCAATATTAGAACCTTGCACTTCTGGTTGCATTTAGACACTCTCAGTCCACAGCCTACCTGGCTTCAGATGGAAGCTTTATCATGTAAACCCACTTCTTTGAAGGCCTTATTGTACTCCCCTCTCAGATTTTCTCTGTCTCCATACACTAAAAATATTTGTGTTAAAACCTCAATGAGAATTTGGAACCAGTTCAGAAAGCATTTCAATCTGTGTGATATTTCCATCCTCTCTCCTCTCACTTCAAATTTAGTTTTTCCACCTTCACTGATTGATGGAGCATGGTCCTTATGGTCTAGGTTAAGTATCAAATCTTTAAAGGATCTGTATATAGATGGGGTATTTGCATCATTTCAACAATTGTCTGAAAAATATTCCTTACCTGCATCACATTTCTTTAGATATTTACAGATACGCAGCTTTGTGAAATCCTTATATCCCAATTTCCCTAATGTGCCATCTGCTAACCCCATTGACTCCCTTGTAATACCTCTTCCTAATGTGAGGGGAATGATATCCTCTATTTATAATAGAATGTATGCCTTACGACCTGTCACTCTCAATCCAATTAAGACTCAATGGGAGGAGGATCTTGGAGAGGAGATCCCAGATGTTGAATGGGAATTAATCTTGCAACGAGTACATTCATCATCAATATGTGCTAAACATGGCGTCATTCAATGTAAGATTGTCCACCGGGTTCACTGGACTAGGGTTAACTTGAACCGTTTTTTTCCTGACATTGACCCCACATGTGAGCGGTGTCACTCAGCACCTACGACACTGGCACATACACTCTGGTTCTGTCCCAAACTATCTGAATACTGGTCCAAGGTATTTGATATCCTGTCATACGTATTCGAACAAACAATTCCTCCTTCTCCGTTTACTGCGTTGTTTGGTGTTCTTCCCTCTACAATCTCCCTATCCTCATATAAAGCTGATTTTGTTGCATTTATCACTCTAGTAGCAAGGCGTCTAATTCTGCTGAGGTGGAAGTCTCCTAACACCCCTTCATTCAGTTCCCTGATTAAAGATATCCTTTATTTTATGAAAATAGAAAAAATAAGATGGAGCATGAAGGGCTCTACCCGCAAGTTCACTAAAACGTGGGGATATTTGTCTGACTACATTGACGACTTGAACCTCCCCTCTGTGACAGACTAGAACTGTGAGTACACTTTACAGACAATAGACTACTGTGGTAATATATTTTCAAGGTTGCAGGCTTTGTGTATGTACTTGTTATTGCTGTTTTTTTTTGTTTGTTTTGTGTTTTTTTTTTTTATCTCATCTCATTATCTCTAGCCACTTTATCCTTCTACAGGGTCGCAGGCAAGCTGGAGCCTATCCCAGCTGACTACGGGCGAAAGGCGGGGTACACCCTGGACAAGTCGCCAGGTCATCACAGGGCTGACACATAGACACAGACAACCATTCACACTCACATTCACACCTACGGTCAATTTAGAGTCACCAGTTAACCTAACCTGCATGTCTTTGGACTGTGGGGGAAACCGGAGCACCCGGAGGAAACCCACGCGGACACGGGGAGAACATGCAAACTCCACACAGAAAGGCCCTCGCCGGCCCCGGGGCTCGAACCCAGGACCTTCTTGCTGTGAGGCGACAGCGCTAACCACTACACCACCGTGCCGCCCGTGTTTTTTTTAATTATTATTTATTTTATCTAGGTTTTATTATAGATTTATTATTATTATTAATTTATTTATTCATGTCATGTTTTGGTTATTTTGTGTTAAACTGTGTACCATATATGGTTTGTTGGGGGGGGGGGGGGGGGGGGCAAGGTAGGGTTTGTTCTTTTATTGTTGATCTGCTGCTTTATAATCAAGGTGTGGTATCATTCCTAATGTCAGCTCCACAAATTGCATCACTTATTGTGTTTTGGACATATCCTATACCTTTGTATTTACTCTTAGAAAAATCAATAAAGAAACCTTGGGAAAAAAAAAAAAAAAACTGTTAAAAATGTTATAATCACGTTGTCTGTTATCACCCAATGAGGATGGGTTCCCTTTTGAGTCTGGTTCCTCTCGAGGTTTCTTCCTCATGTTGTCTGAGGGAGTTTTTCCTTGCCACCGTCGCCACAAGCTGCTCATTGGGGATAGATTAGGGATAAAATTAGCTCACGTCTTAAGTCATTAAAATTCTGTAAAGCTGCTTTGCGACAATGTCTATTGTTAAAAGCGCTATAGAAATAAACCTGACTTGATGAATTGGAGTTGTATGTGTACACACACATACACATTAGTCCTTTTAAAATGCATCTTTCAGATAAATAACAACTGAACATTTAAGAGGAGTTGTTGATGTGTTACTGATCCACTAAACTTATTTTTGTCTGTCCCACTTGACATTGGGGCAAGTGTAATGAGGCCTGTTACTTAAAATGAGTTTGACCGCTCTGTTCTAGAACTTCCGATTTAGTATACAAGAAAAAGAAGAACAACAACTTTATTCATCACACGTACACTTGTGAAATTCCTCTCTGCATTTAACCCATCTGAAATAGTGCACACACACATGAGCAATGAGCACACACATATACCCAGAGCAGTGGGCAGCCATGCTAAACCACCCGGGGAGCAGTTGGCGGTTAGGTGTCTCGCATAAGGGCACCTCAGCCTAAGGCCACCCCATGTTAACCTAACTGGATGTCTTTTAACTGTGGGGTAAACCGGAGTACCCGGAGAAAAACCCACACAGACACGGGGAGAACATGCAAACTGCGGTATAGTAAAAATGTTTAGGTGTAAGGTTGGAGTGTGAACTTTGAAATAAATCTTTTGATAAGCATGAGAGTGCTGGAACGTCTTGATGATTGTGTCTCCGAATATGCATCTCGGAACAGCTGGCATGAAATGAGTAACATTTCAGAGGTCAATATGGAAACCTGTCAGCTAGGAATGTTTCAGCGAGGAATGTTTCAGCTCTGACCTGCACTCTGCATTTATACCTCTTAATCTCATAGATTTACATTAATTACACAGGGGAAAAGCGGAACAATGATGCTCATATGGCAGCACAGTGTGTCCACACATATGCATAGTTATTCTTTATAAAACACAGTTATTCAAGTATAATTCAGGTTTATTAACTGCTGCCTGTTAGGCATTTTTCAACAAACCATGCCATTTTTCCACTTAAGCACTAAACCCATCTTTACCTGTGGGCACACTTGACTGTAATAACTCTCAGCAGAGAGTGACTGTTGGGGGCAAGTTGCCAGTATCTTGGCGACGGCATCACATTTTCTCCAATCTGAGTCTCCACCTAGTGGACAAAATAATGGAACACAATTAAAATCCTGAGGTAATTCAATACATAAAATCAATAAATTTTACAAATATGTAGAACCATATATTACATTATATTAGAGCCATTTAGCAGACACTCTTTCATCCAGAGTGACATACAACATACCCAGAGCAGCCTGGGGAACAGTTAGGGGTTAGGTGCCTTACTCAAGGGCACTTCAGCCACTCCTGCTGGTCCAGGGAATCAAACCAGCAATCTTTTGGTTCCAAAGCTGCTTCTCTAACTATTAGGCCATGGCTTCCCCAAATATTATATTATTATACCCATACTTTACCAAATTACTTTAATGAATAAAAAAAAGCACTGTTCCCCACCTACAAAAATAGTCTGTTACAGAAGTGTGAAAAGCATTTCAAATCAGTCACAGCCTTAACTACACTAGAACTACACCAAGGATCTTTAATGCTTTTCTGAAATTATTTATACTCCAATATCTACTAAAGAAGATAATTACTACACACTACAGTCTCCTTAACACCAATACTAGGATCTTGACGACAACACTCTTACCTCCCGATCCCTCCAGGATTGCTCTGACCACCGCTTGGACCCCATGTGGCTGCATCAACCTCTCAGAGAGCAGCTGGCCACAAAGACGCCTCAACCAGGGGGGAGCCTGAGGCAACCTGGAGCCTGGAATTGCCTGGAGGAGTACACCAGCATAAACTATGAACAGCACACACTAAGGAAATACACAGTTCAGACATAAAGAAACAGCCCAAGTGTACACCTTAGGGCCCCCCTGAAGAACCAGCAGTTCCTTGATGGCAACTGGCTGATAAACTCTTCCCAGAAGACTCTGAAGTTCTTCTTTGCATTTCTTTCGCTCTTCCACAGTGAGACCCTGTGAAAAAGAAAACAGTTATTGGAAAAAGGTCAAAGGTAATGGAGGCTGAGTTGACAACCTCAAGAATCAGCTAAACAATGCAATTGTGAAACAGTGACCTTTACCACCTCCAGATGTAAAACTCCGTGAGATTTTTACTATGTCCCTGATTGTACTTAATGGCATTTTGAACTGCTTATGCATTCTTTATAACCAGCCAAACTGACTTGTGTGGCTGAACATCCATCTGTTTCTTTTCTGTATAAAACTTGCTGGTTTTCCCCATGGTAATGAATAACAATGGATTATTTTGCAACAACGGGACTTTACGTGTGTGTAAACTCGCATTCAGTCACTAACAAAGCAGAAAGAAAAAGGAAACAATACATTTTCTGAAGACTGAGACTAATTTAAAATTAAATAGACTTTTTTCAAGGTGGACAGTTTATTTCAAGTATTTTTATGGGTATCAATAATTTGGCCACACTAGGCACAAGGTCAGAATACACACTGGCTGGGATGCCAGTCCATCACAGGGCACAATGCGCACATACTGTAATGTTTTATTTTATGTAGCAATCATTATTTTGCAGGGTACCAATAATTTTGGAAGAGACTGCTGCTAGTCGTTCAGTTTTGACCTACAACGTGGGGTTTTACTCAGGTTGTACTACTCAACATTTTCATGTACAATAGTTAATTCTGGTTCACTAATATGATTGGACAAGGGATGTATAAAGCGTGCCAGTATTAAGTATAACAGCACTGGTACATTTCAGTATTTGTATCACTCTGCTTCTCTGTGCTTACAACATGAAATTCCAATACTAACAATATTCCACTACAATGACATATTACTACACTTATTACATGCGGTCAGTCAGTCTGTGTGTGTGTGTGTCACATGGCAACACAAATGCTCTCTAGCTGTGGGTTTTTTGGGAACTAATGTTGTTGTTGAAGAAAAAAATAAAGTATTTGGTCATATTGTGTCTGAAAGGTCAGGTACTTCATATTAATTTCTTGTTTATAGAACTTGAAGAGAAACAATTGTACTGTTGTACTGAACATCAGCACGGCTGTGAACACCTACGGCACTGGGCATGCTGAAATTCACTACAATAGCACTCTCGCTCAGGCGATACTGCTTAATTTTATACAATACTCATTGCTCATTCTTGTGCAGGGTCAGGGCTCGACATTAACTTTTTAATCCACTTGTCCAGTTGGACAAGCAGCAAGATTTTTCACTTGTCCTGACCATAACCTTTTTATTACTATGTATTTACCAGTTCAGTGAAAGGAAAGTGATTAACAAAGTTTATCAAAAAGCAGGTATAGTTATGATAATCATGCTTTAATGATTTACAATTTTTCAATAAAACTCAAACTTTAACAATAAACAGAAACTATCCAATGCCCCATTATGGCACTTTTGGGCCATCCTTAAAATAAAAAAATCTGTTTCCTGTCCACCGGGTGAGCAAAAAAATCTTCAGTAGGGAGGGATTTTATATATATATATATATATATATATATATATATATATATATATATATATACACACACACTACCGTTCAAAAGTTTGGGGTCACCCAGACAATTTTGTGTTTTCCATGAAAAGTCACACTTTTATTTACCACCATAAACATGGATTAAAGAAAAAAAAAATCATCTGACTGAAAAAAAAAAGCTCCATGTCGTTGGCCCCTACCATGTCAGCGATGCGTCAAATTTTAAACGCCGTGTTGTCCATTATCCCCTCGGCCCCTACTCATAATACATTTACATAATTTTAACAATGACTAAAGCTAAGGCAAGACTTTACCATTGTCATTACTGGCTATTCATGATGAAACAAGTTTTCAGCGCAAAGTGCAAATTTATTTCAACAATACTTTAGTAATGCACAACAGTGGTTCAGAGAAAAGTGCAAGTGCAGTCGAACTTGAACCATGCTTTCAAAAGAGTGGAACAGAAAGAAAAATAGGAAAATCTGTTGAAATAAAGCCAGGAAACAAGAAAAGTAAAGTGAAAGTTCACTTTTTCTGCTTCTTCGCAGTGAAGCCAAAGGCATCTAGTTTGGCAACACCTGATGCCTGTTTTTGTTTCTTTTTCCTTGGCACAGCAGCAGGAGCTTGCCATTATCGCCCATTTCATTTCGCCAAGCCCATCTCCACTTATTCTTTACCGTTTTGTCGATGTCTGACACATCTGTGCCTTCATTTAAAAGAAGCGCGTCCATGCTGGCAAAACCGAAAGTAATTTGATGCGCTCTAGTGATGGAAATCGAAGGGCCTATGTCAGGTGGCCTTATACGCAGTACTCGAGTTGAGTGGGGATGTGGGGGGATGGCATCCCCCTTCTGAAATAAAAATCTCAAATCATCCCCTTATAAAACGGCCATCCCCCCATCACATCCCTTGGGCCATTTTACCAATTAATGTGGAAATTAGCCTACTATTATTTTAACAAATATTACTACCATTTCAACATTAGAGGCTTTGCGCAGTGATAGCCTACATGTAGCCGGATAAAAAAAGACGCATATTTATTTATTCGGTTGCACCTCTCATTTCACACCTATATGGAGGTTTCAGTCACTGAAAACAGCTACTTTTGCAAACTCTGGGCAGATTGGAGATTTCTGAAAACTCCATCTTCAGACACTCGTGTAAATCGGGAAAACGAAGCAACAGTGGGCGAGAGGGCGCGCACAAAGATAATGAGTCATAGGTGTGAATCTTTCACCAAATGCCAATTGTCCCGGTTCTTCATGAAATCGCACGAGCATGCACAAATTCATTAGGTTAACTTTCAAATAACTGTTCTTGTGCACTTGCGACACCGGAGCCTCATCCTCATCATCTCTAGCCGCTTTATCCTGTTCTACAGGGTCGCAGGCAAGCTGGAGCCTATCCCAGCTGACTACGGGCGAAAGGCGGGGTACACCCTGGACAAGTCGCCAGGTCATCACAGGGCCGACACATAGACACAGACAACCATTCACACCTACGGTCAATTTAGAGTCACCAGTTAACCTAACCTGCATGTCTTTGGACTGTGGGGGAAACCGGAGCACCCGGAGGAAACCCATGCGGACACGGGGAGAACATGCAAACTCCGCACAGAAAGGCCCTTGCCGGCCACGGGGCTCGAACCCGGACCTTCTTGCTGTGAGGCGACAGCGCTAACCACTACACCACCGTGCCGCCACACCGGAGCCACTTTCCTGAATTTTTAGCTTTCGAGTATTCGCTTCTTTATCTATTTAATCAATGAATTTGTCACATACATTAAATTACTAATGTAAAACATTAGTAGCCTATTTAAGCAATAGCTGTTTTCTCCACTGTTTTCCGACCTTTTGTGCTTAGTGAATGAGACACTTCATTACACTCCACTGACCGACTTCCAATTCCGGACTTTTTTGAAAATGTAAAATATAGGCCTACGAGATGGTTTTTTGGGACTTAATTTGCGTTGGTCCTTCACTATTAATTTTTGAGACTGATGAGGCACTAAATACTGTGGAATTATTTTCTCCTTACTATGAAGTTTGGCATCTTAAACAAGTGTCGGGAATTCTTGCAGCCCGACTCTGCAGCCTCCAATGTTTAAGCGAACTGCTGAAACCATAATGTTTAAAGATTAAATCGTAGGCTAATCAAACCAAAGAAAAACACAGCCTTTCCAGAACATTGTCTGCCAAAGCCTGTTTAACCTACAAAAGGCTTAATAGCCTAGATCTTGCTGCGGCTTCAACAGGGCTGTTTAGATTTTTCACCTGATCACCTTTCAATAGGCAAATATCATTATTATTATTACTACTACAATAGGCCTAGTATTAGTAGTAGGCAAGTAGTTGCCTAGTAGTAGGACAGCCAGATTGTTTCATCAGTGGAGCCGTCGTTAAAAGGAAACTGATGCGGAGCACCGCGGCTCGCCTCGGGGTGAATCGCGTCCCGAGGCACGGGGCTGGCCCGCCCTGGCAGTGCTGGTTCGTTGGGGAGAGGGCAGAGGTATCTGGCTGTCAAGTTTGGAGAGGCTGGGACCTCCCTTGGCTGAGTTACGAGCGTGCAAAGTCGGGCTGGAGCCGCCGATAGAAACGAAACTCAAGCCGAGCACCGCGGCTCGCTGCCTACGCCGAGCCTCCCCGGGACTAGACAGTAGCATAGGCTGTATTTATTTATTTAGGCCTATCTAGCGCAACAACTTATTCCTTTACATATACTCAAACATAGCACAAGAAAGGGTTCAACAACAGACAATCACAGCAGCTTGGTGAAGTTCTAAATCACATCGGTGTCAGACCTATGGGCCAACCCCCTTTTTTTCTTCCTCGGATCTGCATCAATCTCATTATTGACCTTTAGTGCTCCCAGTTGACGGAAATCCGTCGTAGCGACGGAAAACTTTAATCCATGCATAAGTTGTAAAATGAATAGAAAATATAGTCAAGACATTTTTCTGGCCATTTTGAGCATTTAATCGACCCCACAAATGTGATGCTCCAGAAACTCAATCTGCTCAAAGGAAGGTCAGTTTTATAGCTTCTCTAAAGAGCTCAACTGTTTTCAGCTGTGCTAACATGATTGTACAAGGGTTTTCTAATCATCCATTAGCCTTCTGAGGCAATGAGCAAACACATTGTACCATTAGAACACTGGAGTGAGAGTTGCTGGAAATGGGCCTCTATACACCTATGGAGATATTGCACCAAAAACCAGACATTTGCAGCTAGAATAGTCATTTACCACATTAGCAATGTATAGAGTGGATTTCTGATTAGTTTAAAGTGATCTTCATTGAAAAGAACAGTGCTTTTCTCTCAAAAATAAGGACATTTCAAAGTGACCCCAAACTTTTGAACGGTAGTGTATATGGATGGATAAGAAATCGCAATGCTGTGTTTGCTTTTTCTTTCAGTACTTTTTTATTACAAAAGCAGACACATTTAATAAAATATGACAGTTTAATCAACTGAAACTTGTACAAATACTTTAATATTATTATAAAACCTACCGTGCAGGAACAGGCGTCACCACAGACGGTCCTTGGCATTTCACTGCCTCTTTGATTATGTCCTGGCGGCCGTCTAAATACCACAAGCAGTTTGTAATGTTCATTACTACATTTGTTCCTTTAGTTTGGCCAGTATGTCTAGATAGACAAGGTCCTTCTCTCTGGATGTCTTTTATAATTTCGTTGTGTAATTCGTTCTTTTTATTTGTGACATAGTTTTTAATTCTGTCCAGCCAACCTGCATTAGTTCCGTAAACGCATTTTTTTGTTCGGTTCCGTTCTCATTTTGAATAGATCTATTAGGTTCTCCTACAGATCTGTCAGGGTCATTAACAAAGTAGGTAATGAATTTCGCATAACAAAACTCAAAAGCTGTTTGTAACGTCTCGGATGGATCAAGATCAAACGAATTTTCCAGTAACGGTTTGTGATGGTCCGGCACACGGACTTTTTGTAGTTCTAAATCGAGCGTTAGGCCTAGTTCGGATGAAATTACACTATTAAAATGATCACTGAATGATTTGTTTTTCTGAATCTTTACTATTTTGTTGTTCGCTAGAATACCATTTTGCGATTTCACACTTAAGCAAATGTTTGAAAACTCCGGATCTCCTTCCTTCATGGTGGCTGCCATTTTTTTGTGCCGCACGGCGCATGCACAGAGCTGATTTGATTCTATATTCTGCGCGGAATGCATAAATGTCAAGTTCGATTTTAGATTTACGAACCCGAAAAAAATGTCGAAAAACTGGCGTTAAAAAAAAATTTCAACCGCACAAACGGCACTCGCCCGGCCGGTGGACCGGAAACAGAACATTTTTTAATAATGGCCTTGTTGTCATAACCCATTACCTGATCTACAGTTTTAAGAGTTATTAGGCAAGGGGACACTTTCGTGTAGTCTGAGGTAAAGTGGGTTCTGGATTTTAGTTTTTTGGGGCACTCTGCCATGACGCTTCTGGATACACTGAACTAATGGACTCTCAGTCCAGGAGAGAAGACGTAAAACCAGCCTACACAGAACATGGATTGGTCTACTTAGCAAAACAGAGCAATCAGGATGCACTCTGTCTCATTCTCGCCCTCTCTCTCGCGCTTGCTCGCTCGCTCAAGATTCCGGGATGTTGTATTTAATTTGCGGGCATCATGGAGCCATCATCAACATGTGGGAGAGTCTGAGAACTTCTGGGAGAGTTTGGAATAATTCAACTTGTCCCATCAGACAGGCAGAGACGAATTTGACTTGTCTGGACCAAACATTAAATTGTCCCGGACAGTCAGACGACCATTAATGTCGAGCCCTGAGGGTGCCAATAATTATGGAGCTAGTAGTTCAGCTTTAAGCTAGAACAAGGGGCTTTAGCAAAGTCTCTCAGTTTTAAATTATTATCTGTCATTAGTGTTGTAGTCAAGATCACCTAAACTGAGACCAAGTCATGACCAAGACCAGAGTGTATTGAGACTAAGACAAGACCAAGACTTTGAGGGATTGAGACCAAGACCAGACTAGTGGGTGTGAAGGGTGGTGGGGAGGGGTGACGGCCATTAACAGAAAGAAAATTTTCAAATTAGCAATTAATCACGTTATCAGTCACATTTGAAGCAGGAAATTTTACAATCACAGTGACGAGGTTAACAAAAAAAAAAAAATCAGACAATGCAGAGGCAATTTATTGAAAGCCCTGCAGTTGTGGTCTTGAAATAAAATCTGGAATTCTCAATGTCTGAGACCAAGACAAGAACAAGTAAAAATACACTCAATTCCAAAACGAGACAGAGCCCTTCAAACAATGGTCTTGAAACCAAGACCGGTCTCAAATACTACAACACCGTCTGTTATGTGTACAGTCTCTACAGAGCCCAAGTTTCCAGCCTCCATACCACTGTCAACAATCTCCTTAGTAGGCGTATCAGATGCTTGCTGGCCGTACTGTGAAAATTGTGCATGCAGACGTTCATCTAAGTTTCCAAATCTGTCATTGCTTAACTCTTGAATATTTTCTATGGTGAATACTATCATTAAAAAGCTTATAATCTCTGCTTTCCAAAGAAATATCTCTCATTAAGATCTGTTCAGTACTTTGGGAGTAACGGCAGGCTGAATTTGGTACAACAGAGTAAAAACTCTAATCACGTGATGTTGGGAAACTGAAGGTGTTTTTTGAGTCACGGGAAAGTAGTCAGACTCTTGCTCTTCTGATCAGTTTCCAACTGGATTACTCATGGATATTAGTCAGATATCCTTTAGAGATATTCTCGAGCTCTCACTGTTTCGGAGGACACATTCAGCAAAATTTTCCGTCTGCTAGTTTTGACGTTATGATTCATGAGAGACTTTGAAGTGAGTTTTCATAGTTTTATCTACTTTTTTTCAAATCAAACTGATTGACGTAAATAAATAACTATTTTAGAATATAACTGTAGCTGTTTTGATGAAAAATACTGAGATCTTAGTGGTCAGAATGATATTTCAAAAAACTGGAAGTCAGAAACACGAGTGTCGATTTCAATTCAATTAACTGAAATTGTTTATTGGATGTGGCTCACACAGTTTTTTTTTAGGCTAGCCTTGAAAGCTGTGAATATTAATCAAAATAATTACTTATATTCTTTCATATAACACACTAGTAGGCCCTACTTAGAAATACAAAGGCCTACAGAGCACAAAGAGGGTATTAGAAATAATCTTTTATTAGTTTTTTATTTTGATACAGAATGGTAGATGTGAAGGGCAGTCAGTGCTTATTTATGCTTATTTTATAATTAACATTGATTTCTACTTCTTTGTGAGGTATAAATGAGAGTTAAGATCAGTTATATTGCACAAATAAAGCTATTTGGTGAAACTTTGAAGAAGAGACTGTAGGGCTGTGCGATATATCGAATATACTCGATATATCGCCGAAAATTCTGTGTGCGATACATAAAATTATTATATCGTAACTATCGAGTATTTTATGGTCATCTTCCGACTTGCGTTCGTTTCGTGTTTGTTGTGTTTGTTTAAAACATTTCCTGGTGGTTTTCTCCCTGTCCCTCAGGCAGTAACGTGAGAGGCTGCCTAAGGGTAAAGAAAACAATAACATCACGCACTCGCCAACCAATCCCGGGCGACATCTCGGTGCTGAAAGGAACTTCCGGGAAGATTTTCTAGTTTCGGTTGTGTTGCCAGATTGGGCGGTTTTAAGTGCGTTTTGACGGGTTTTTAACATATTTTGGGCTGGAAAACGTCAGCAGTATCTGGCAACACTGCCGGCGGGAAGATTTCCTGGTTCCGGTTTCCAGCACTGACCCAGTTCGTGCAATCGCTGATTTTGCATAGGCTACCGTGTAAGCTCTGGCAAATTCAGCGACAAATTAAAAATGGAAGCGGACGAATTGGTTCCTAAAAGAACTAGTAAGGGGTCAGTCCAGAGCCGGCCCGTGGCATAGGCAATATAGGCAAATGCTAAGGGCGCTGCGTCCATCCAGGGGCGCAGAAACGGGGAGAGAAAAATTATGACTTCCACTATTCTGAAAACGAGTCAGCATGATAATGTCTTAGCCTAATTTAATTGTACAGCAAAGCATGTAGTCAGGGTGCGATTTGTCAAAAAAAGCAGGGTGGGGTGTGGTGGTGGTTGTTAATCATGAAACAATAAGCACTTAAGTGCACATCCGCGGCTATTCTCTGTTTTGGCCATGTAATAGCCTAAGTGTTGTTGGCTAAAGAGTGTTTTTGCATAACGTAGATAACTGACATATGATCTGTTGCTTGTTTTGAATATGGCTGTACTTGGAGCAGTCTGTCGGTGTCGTTGAGCAGTCTGGGCTGAAGTAAAGGTCTTTTATGCACTGAACACGTTTCGCAGCGAGATATTCCAATGGTGCCTGGCACGTTTTTTTTTTTTTTAATAAAACAAAGCTGCTTTGTTGATCTGTGTTCTCATTAAAATGACAGTTTAGCAGCTCATTCAAGTAACCATGTTGCGAAGAGCTTCCTGGAGGAAAATATAATAAACGCGTTGAAAACAAGAAACAATCTCAGTGCGTCAAGACTGCAGGGAAACGAAACAAGCACTCAGATGTGTTCTCTTTACCAGCGCCGGCAATTGCCTAGAGCATAAAGTGTGCCCGGGGCGCCAAGGGCGACCAAAACCCCACCAAAAAGGAGGGATGGGAGTTATTGAATGGAGATGTTACCAAGTACATCAGTGATGTACAGTGTTTTCAACCACTGTGCTGCCGAACTCTAGTACCGCGGAACACTAGTGTGCCGTGAGAGATCACTAAGTGTACCATGGAAAATTATAGAATGACTGTATATTGTAAATATTGGCAACAGCGTTTTAGTTTCAGTCAACATTTTCTATTGGTGATGTGCCTTGAGATTTTTTCACTGAAAAAAGTGCCCCCTGGTTCATGAAAGGTTGAAAAGTTTTTTTACAACACCTCTGATGCGGCTGGGGATGTAGAAATACGTGCTCCTTACCTCTGCTGTTACACTACCTGTGACAGTAGCTTCTGCTGAAAGAAGCTTTTCAAAATTAAAACTGCTGAAGACATACTTAAGGTCAACAATGAGTCAAGAACGTCTGAATGGGCTTGCTCTAATGAGCATCAACCAAGAGATCTCAAGAGAAATATCATTTGATGATATTATCAAGGAATTTACCATTAGGAAGACCAGATGAGTCCCATTGTAATGTTACTTCAATAACAAAGTACCCATAATAGCACTTTTGTTTGAAAATACAGCCCATTGATGTCCTAACAGGGTGCTTAAGTTTGCACAATTTAGAATTGTAGAATTTTTTATTCATTTAATTTGTTAATTCTTCAGAGATGACTTAACTTTTAATAGCAAAAAAGAAACTAAAAATAAGTTCTTGTTTATTGTCCATGCACTACACTTTGAACAGGGTGCGGAAGAGTTTTTGCCCATTATATGGAGATATGTATGTATTGAATTTGTGTGGTCATTTTACTTTGTGACACTTTATGTGAATAATGATAATAATAACAATAATGAAAAAGATAAAAATGACTTCTTGTTTATTGTCCATGCACTGTACATTGTTTAATAGTAATAGAATAGAGTGATTAGATTAAAGTGTTATTAAAGGTTTTTTTTTTTGGTTTTTTTTGTTTTTTTTGGGGGGGGGGTTGTGTATTATCATTCAATTTCTCTTAGAAATAGGCAAGAAACGAAACATTCTGTTGGGGTATGTAAACTTTTGCCCACCACTGTATATACATCTGAGAGGCAGAGCCAGAAAACATTCAGTTCAAAAGTGTGCAAAGAGAAAAATGATGTTTTGCAGATCTCTCTCTTCTCTCCCTCAATCTCTCTCTCTATTGTGAATGTTCCAGTGGTTCTCAGTAGTCAGGTTAATAGCTTGGAGATCTATTTTTTTAAATAATTTAATGAATGAGCACTTTTCTTATTTAGGCTAAATGTCTTTCTCAGTGTTAAGCTTGCACTTTACTGGTTTGAGCTCTGAGCAGCTCTGTATTGTATTGCCCCTTTGTTGCAATTTTCAAGATTGTTTTTGCAGTTTGTGCCACATCTTTGTTGAATAAAAATAGTCTTATTTCAATTCAATTGTGATTAATCACTAACATGACAATTTAAAATGTGTTGTTGAAAACCACCTGTAAAGTTAACCAAGAATGTTATTTAATCTGCAGGGATTGTAGTGAAAACAGTAAAGAGTAAAAGTTAGATTTCATGGGGTCCTTTAGAGGAGATTTAAATATATCGAGATATATATCGTGAAATGGAGAAAATGTATCGGGATATTCATTTTTCCCCATATCGCACAGCCCTAAGAGACTGTACTGATTTAATGCTGTTTCTCTAATTAGCATAACTAATACCAATTAAATACTACAACCCTGATTCCAAAAAAGTTGGGACAAAGTACAAATTGTAAATAAAAAAGGAATGCAATAATTTACAAATCTCAAAAACTGATATTGTATTCGCAATAGAACATAGACAACATATCAAATGTCGAAAGTGAGACATTTTGAAATTTCATGCCAAATACTGGCTCATTTGAAATTTCATGACAGCAACACATCTCAAAAAAGTTGGGACAGGGGCAATAAGAGGCTGGAAAAGTTAAAGGTACAAAAAAGGAACAGCTGGAGGACCAAACTGCAACTCATTAGGTCAATTGGCAATAGGTCATTAACATGACTGGGTATAAAAAGAGCATCTTGGAGTGGCAGCAGCTCTCAGAAGTAAAGATAGTAATTCTGCGCCGACAAATAGTGGAGCAATATCAGAAAGGAGTTCGACAGTGTAAAATTGCAAAGAGTTTGAACATATCGTCATCTACAGTGCATAATATCATCAAAAGATTCAGAGAATCTGGAAGAATCCCTGTGCGTAAGGGTCAAGGCCGGAAAACCATACTGGGTGCCCGTGATCTTCGGGTCCTTAGACGGCACTGCATCACATACAGGCATGCTTCTGTATTGGAAATCACAAAATGGGCTCAGGAATATTTCCAGAGAACATTATCTGTGAACACAATTCACCGTGCCATCTGCCGTTGCCAGCTAAAACTCTATAGTTCAAAGAAGAAGCCGTATCTAAACATGATCCAGAAGCGCAGACGTCTTCTCTGGGCCAAGGTTCATTTAAAATGGACTGTGGCAAAGTGGAAAACTGTTCTGTGGTCAGACGAATCAAAATGTGAAGTTCTTTATGGAAATCAGGGACGCTGTGTCATTCGGACTAAAGAGGAGAAGGACCAGGGGCGTGTTTAGCCTATTTTTGGGGGTGCTCAAGCACCCCCCAAAATGAGCTCAGCACCCCCTAGCTCAGCACCCTCAAAAACACTGCTTTTGGACGTAATTTTCAGAAATAAGTGCCCTTGCGCACTGCGCAATGAATGTGTGCGCGGGCGTGTGTGTGTTCTTGAATTCACCTGTTACGTGATAGCTCTATGAGCAGTAAAATACCTCTCCTCCTTGCGTCCCCTCTGATTGGGTTGCCTGTCCGCGCGAGTGCTTGCTACGACATGGTGGTTTTTTTAACTGGATTCCACGCCGATGAGGAACTCGAAGTAGCACCTGAGTATTACTGGCATAGCGAGATGTGAAGGTACGGACTGGAGTTACAATTGTTAAACACAACACAATAATATGCATAATGCAATATTGATGTTCCCTGGTCTATGAACAGAATGATAAAAATGACATTTATCATCCATATCGAGATACTTTTGTGCAGAGCTGTACAAGTGCTATGGTGCTAGACCACCGTGTGTTAGTCAATTTTATTTAATGTAACATAGCGTTTACATTTGCTTATCATTCACAAATCCAAACCCTGGTCATTGTCTGGGGGGGGACAGTGAGTGTGGTTTGGATATAGCCTACATTTTCAAAATGCAGTAGTAGGTCTCGTTTAGTTAAAAATATAACGTAAATATTTGTGTCAGTGGTTGTAAATGTGTAGATATCATAGTTTATTGGGTCAGCTTCTGTTCAAACATTGCATAAGTCTAGTCTTGTCTAGTCTTCTTGTCTAGTTAAGTCTAGTCTAAATGCGGAATAAAGGTGGAAACACTGTCGTTCAAGCCAGGTGCCTGTCAGCTCTGGGGGCTAAGCACCCCCAAAGATCAGATGCTAGAATCGCCCCTGAGAAGGACGACCCAAGTTGTTATCAGCGCTCAGTTCAGAAGCCTGCATCTCTGATGGTATGGGGTTGCATTAGTGCGTGTGGCATGGGCAGCTTACACATCTGGAAAGACACCATCAATGCTGAAAGGTATATCCAGGTTCTAGAGCAACATATGCTCCCATCCAGACGACGTCTCTTTCAGGGAAGACCTTGCATTTTCCAACATGACGATGCCAAACCACATACTGCATCAATTACAGCATCATGGCTGCGTAGAAGAAGGGTCCGGGTACTGAACTGGCCAGACTGCAGTCCAGATCTTTCACCCATAGAAAACATTTGGCGCATCATAAAACGGAAGATACGACAAAAAAGACCTAAAACAGTTGAGCAACTAGAATCCTACATTAGACAAGAATGGGTTAACATTCCTATCCCTAAACTTGAGCAACTTGTCTCCTCAGTCCCCAGGCGTTTACAGACTGTTGTAAAGAGAAAAGGGGATGTCTCACAGTGGTAAACATGGCCTTGTCCCAACTTTGAGATGTGTTGTTGTCATGAAATTTAAAATCACCTAATTTTTCTCTTTAAATGATACATTTTCTCAGTTTAAACATTTGATATGTCATCTATATTCTATTCTGAATAAAATATGGAATTTTGAAACTTCCACATCATTGCATTCCGTTTTAATTTACAATTTGTACTTTGTCCCAACTTTTTTGGAATCAGGGTTGTAATTTGCATCTATATACTTTTTTTTTTTTACATTTTGTATTCAGTATACAACCATCTATGTGCCTGCCAATTTCCAAGTAAACATCCTGGAAAAAAAAAAAAAAAGTTATTGAGAAAAAACATTTGATCTCATTTGTTAACGAGGCCCATTTTGGACCATGTTATCCTCATACATAATATTACGTCGGTTTTCTAAAAATTAAGCCATTTCTTCAATCTTTGATTTGTAATATCTTAAGAAGGGATAAACATCTTTTCATTCTGTAAAAAGTATGTTGTTCTGCATTCAATTCTGAATTCAGTGAGACCAGTTTCAAGCAATTTGGATTGAATTTTCACCTAATATGCCTATCCTTAAACAGTGCCACACACTAATCAATTACAAATCTTTAAATTGCAGCTCAGTTTGTGCAAGCATTTACATTTTGTTGTTTGGTATTGGACTTCAATCAATACAAAATGTAAGACAAGTATTCTTTCAGTGACATAAGGAGAGAGATTTCAAAGACATTCGTTGATTTACCATCTTTGGTCTGATGTATCTCAGAGTCCATGGGGCACTTGTCAAAAGTGAAAAAAAAAGTGATCATGTGAAACGCCACTATGAAACAAAAATCACTTCAAATTGATGTGTCATATTTATAGCCTACAGCATTAATGATTAAAATTAAAAGGCAAACGCTGTCACCATTTACTCATGTTACTTATTCAGACTTCTGTAAATCAAGGAATTCTACATAGTTGGACCTTTACCTATGTTAGTTTAATTCCCCTGGTGTAGTACATATGCATATCAAGTCAAGTACATTTTAACTATCATTCCATCAAAACACATGTACAGTGGGACAAAATATTGTGCCTCCAAATGTGCACAAGATTCTACAAAGTGAAATATATCGGAACAGCAGTTAACACTTGGCAAACTCTAGCTTAAAAATAAACTGTTAGTATGTGACAATTTGAGTAATATTACCTTATTATTCTCTGCACTGTCTCCTTCAGGTCGATGAGGCCGATACCCTAGCTGGCAAAGCGCTGCCATCAGATCACCTAAATGACGAGTAAAGACCAGAGTGGCCAATGACGGCAGCGCAGCCACCTCAAGAAAAACGGTAGTGGTTATGAGAAGTCTGCGTTCACAGGGTGGGGCCACGTCACGACGCACTGCACCCTCCACGGCAACCCCAAACACCGATCGCAGCGCCAGACTCACCCCCACCCCAGGTACCAAGTATGGACACAGGCCCAGGGTGACAAGAAACTGTAGCACGGTGCCTAGGGTCTTCTGTTGAGCTACACTCAGGACATCTGGAGGTAATGGTGGAGCTGCCTCTGAAGCACGGGGGTTTGGAATAGCAGGACTTGAGTCCCTGTTAAAAGCCTCCAACAGCCTGCTGAGGTGGCGTGCCAAGCATAGCAGCAGGAGGAGGCATTCCTGTACAAAGCTCCAGGTGAGGTCCTCAGTGTGAACACAGAACCACTGTGTCTCGCTCCTGACTTCCTCCAGTAAACAGCGGCCTTCCTCCAGCTCTCCGCCATCTAACATTCGCTTCAGTTCTGCCTGATTCCTCTGGAGAGCAGACAAGAGGACATCCTGTTGGGTTGTTTGTGGGCCACTCGGATTAGCCTCTGTAAGTAAGTAAGTATGAAAGAAAGAAAACTCGTGATCATAATAGCAAAACTGGCACTAGCTTGACTGAACTACACAAAATTTGCTATAGGTGGATGGGTATGGAAGTTTTTAGGACTTGTTTTAATGGCAATGCATTTTGAAATTGGCAGTTCAGTGTGCAATTTAAAAATAAATTTTGCAATTGGAAATTCAATATGAAAAGCGGCAATGCAATCTACAATTCAGTTTGAACAACTTCTTTTGGCTGCTCTCGATTAGGGGTCGCCACAGCGGATCTTTCGTCTCCATTGCTCCCTGTCCTCCACATCCTTCTCTACCACACCTCTGTCATGTCCTCTCTCACCACATCCATGTATCTCCTCTTTGGCCTTCCTCGTTTTCGTGTGCCTGGCAGCTCCATCCTCAACATTCTCCTTCCAACATGCTCTGCATCTCTTCTCAGGATGTGCCCATACCATCTCAGTCTCATCTCTCTTAGCTTCATTCCCAAGCTCTCCACATGTGCTGTCCCTCTGATGTGCTCGTTCCTTATTCCTGTCCAACCTCGTCACTCCCATCGCAAACCTTAACATCCTCAACTCCGCCACCTCCAACTTTGCCTCCTGTCTCTTCGTTAAAGGTGGGGTATGACATTTTTTTCAGGAATATTTTTTACCATATTGCTTGAAAAGCTCCTCACACCCATGCTGCAAGCAGTACAATAGAAGGTTTGACCCAAAAACAAAATATTTTAATCCAGTCTACAGTGTAAAATAAAGGAAAACCGCCATCCAATCATATCGAGGTACCACCTCAAAATGATTGGATACTGACACGTCAATCAGACTGAAGCCTGCGAGCAGCCCGTCCCTTCTGTGTGTGTGTGAGAGAGCGAGCAGCCCCTCCCCCACCCGTGCACTGAGCAGAGAAAAAAGGGCAGCTTTCCCTCAGAGCGCTCCCTCCAAACAACGGGAATTTACACGAAAACGGAAGGAGATATTCACAAAATTCTTTCACAGTGAGCGCCACAAGGCTCTCCTGAACACACTGATGTAATTTTTTTGTTTGTAGTGTAAAAAATGAGGTCACTAGAGCGAGTTAAAAATGAGTGACTTTTCTGATTTTGCAGTCACAGCGTAGCCACGTTTATAGGGGTGGAGACGCGAGGGGTGGGAGCATGGCGAGGGCGGGCGTGTTTCTTTTCAAAATATGGCTTGCGGGAACCGTTATTCCAAAATCTCGTACCCCACCTTTAAGGGTATGGTCTCCAATCCATACATCACAGCTGGTCTCACTACTGTCTTATACATCTTACCTTTCACTTTTGCTGGGACGTTCCTATCACAAATGACTCCCGAAATCCTTCTCCAACTGCTCCACCCTGCCTGCACTCTCTTTCTCACCTCACTATCGCAGCCCCCATTTTCCTGCACACTTGACCCCAGGTACTTGAATTCACCAACGTTCTTTACATCTACTCCTTGCATCTTTACGACACTCTCATCCCCATTCTCATTGATGCACATGTATTCTGTTTTGCTACGGCTCACCTTCATTCCTCTTCGTTCCAATGCATACCTCCATCTCTCCAAACCCAGCTCAGCCTCCTTTCTACTTTCACCACATATCACAATATCATCCGCAAACATCATGTTCCATGGTGACTCTTGCCTCACTTCATCCGTCAAGCTATCCATCACTATGGCAAACAAGAAAGGACTCAAAGCAGATCCTTGATGAAGTCCCACCTTCACCTTGAACCATTCAGTTGTTCCAACTGCACACCTCACTGCTGTTTCACTGTTCTCATACATGTCTTGCACCACTCTAATATACTTCTTATTCACTTCACACTTTCTCATACAATACCATAACTCATCTCTTGGCACTCTATCGTATGCCTTCTCCAGGTCTACCAACACACAATGTAGCTTTCTCTGGCCTTCCCTGGACTTCTCCATTAAAGTGCATATCTTGGGTATATTTAGGAGCAAGATCAATGTAATTCTCTTATTTTATATTAAACTTTGGTCTAATATCTGTCACATTTTGCATTTTGTGCAATTTTTTTTACCTTGCGCAATACCAGAAAAATTCAGTTGAAATCAAGCCATTTGAGGCGAATTGGTCCGCCTCTGAAAAAACTTGGCATTTGGATTTCCCGGCAAACATTGATTTTCGTGACGTCACGTGCGGGACGCCTCCCTCTGAATTCCACGTCAGCGCTGGTTTGTTTATGAGAAAACGACCTGGTGGTTTTCTGCAAATTTCTTCAACATCATCACGTAATTATTAAAATGGTTAACAGATGTATCGTAGGAGGGTGTAGCAACACCAATCTTGATGGGATTAGTACTCATCATTTTCCAAAAGACCAGACAATGAGAGAGAAATGGGAGCGCTTCGTGCAAGGCACCCGGAAAAACTGGAAACATGCAACAGACCACAGCATCATATGCAGGGCTCACTTCATAAAGCCCGATGACTTTGAAAACTATTTGCAGTGGGAAATGGGCTTCAAGAAGCAACTTGATCTGAAAAAAGATGCAGTTCCATCTGTTAGAACGCCCAAAGCAACACCATCTCCGTTTGTGTCAGCATCACCAAAGGAGCCAGCAGTGCTCGTCTCCCCTGACAGAAGGCGAAGTGCCGCATCCACTGAGGCCCTCGAAGCCGAGGACCAAGCAGAGCCGAGAAAAAGACCAAGAAAATTGGCAATTCACAAGTTAACTGTTGCCAGGGTAAGAAATAAGAGAGACTATACTCTAAATTCGGTGTTCCTGTGTTTGTCTCTCAGCCTGCTGGCGGATCCGCACGTGACGTCATGAATCTGGATCAATCTGGCTCCAGACTCCCTTGGGATTTTTCCAGACACGTTTTGTTATTTTATTTTTTTCTGCTGTAGACAGATGGCCTTGTGCAAAATTACCCTTCTGGATGAGTGTGTAAAGGGACATACTTTCATATAAAAAAAACACTAAATTGGTCCAGGATATGCCCTTTAACATTCTTAAAGGAAAAATTGCACCCGACATGTTCTTCCTTGGCATAAACCCATACTGCTGTTCACAGATTGCTACTTAATCTTCTTAATCTCGCCTCCAATACCCTTTCCCAGAACTTTATGGTGTGGCTTATCAATTTTATCCATCCATTACCTGTAGCCACTTATCCTGTCCTACAGGGTCGTAGGCAAGCTGAAGCCTATCCCAGCTGACTATGAGTGAGAGGTGGGGTACACCCTGGACAAGTTGCCAGGTCATCACAGGGCTAACACAGAGACAAACAACCATTCACACCTACGGTCAATTTAGAGCCACCAATTAGCCTAACCTGCATGTGGACTTGTAGTGGATGTTCATTATGTCTAACTATTACAGATATTTTAAGTTTGTTTCTTAGACAAGGATTTTTTTTTTTTAAGCTTGTTACCTCGTTAACAGTTTCGGCGAGAATCTCCCGCCTTCTTCAGAAACAGTCACCAGATGTTGAGTGGTGACATGCCTTATCAGCTGATGTTGCGTTACGGAGGCGTGAACGTCCCGCCCAATTTGACAGGTAGTTCACGCCTCCTGCTGTCAGGTCGCTCCTCCAGGACGGCGCTCCAGGTGTGCGACAGCGCGTACGCTCCCTCATCCCGGTTCATCGTCCAGATGAACCATCACAGAGGAGAAAGACAGACAGGAGGAGGACCAACACATCCAACAGGCATTAAAAAACTGCCAATATCCACCGTGAGCAATTCGGAAAGGGAAATTACAGACACAAATAAAAGAAAAAAACAAACAAACAAGAAAAAACACCGAAAAAACAAACCGCAGCTTTGTCACACTACCATACATAAAAGGAGTCACAGAACGCATCCAACGATCCATGAGGAAATACCACATCAACACCCCGGTCAAACCATACAAGAACCTCCGACAGCTGCTAGTTCACCCCAAAGACAAAATACAACTGGACAATAAATGCAACGTCATCTATGAAATCCCTTGCCGTTCATGTAATAAAGTCTATATTGGTGAAACGGGCAGATGCTTCCATACTCGAAGGAAAGAACACCAAATAGAGTGTGAAAAAGAAACAACAAAAAGACTCACAAGATCCGAAAAAGAAAAAGCAAACCAAGAAAACTTAAAATCAGCCATTTCAGACCACTGCAAACGGCAAAATCACATAATGAATTGGGAAGATGCCAGAGTCATTCGCGCTGAAGAAAATAGATACCAGCGTTGGATTTTAGAGGCAGTGGAGATACGTAAGCGGGCGCAGAGGACGATGAACCGGGATGAGGGAGCATACGCGCTGTCGCACACCTGGAGTGCCGTCCTGGAGGAGCGACCTGACAGCAGGAGGCATGAACTACCTGTCAAATTGGGCGGGACGTTCACGCCTCCGTAACGCAACATCAGCTGATAAGGCACGTCACCACTCGACATCTGGTGACTGTTTCTGAAGAAGGCGGGAGATTCTCGCCGAAACTGTTAACGAGGTAACAAGCTTAAAAAAAAAACCCTTGTCTAAGAAACGAACTTAAAATATCTGCATGTGGACTGTGGGGGAAACCAGAGCACCCGGAGGAAACCCACACAGACACGGGGAAAACATGCAAACTCTACACAGAAAGGCCCTCGCCAGCCGCTGGGCTCGAACCCAGAACCTTCTTGCTGTGAAGTGACAGTGCTCATCCTCATCAATGTTATCCCTCTGTAATTACTGCAGCTCTGTACAGCTCCCTTAACAACTCAGTTTGAACTAATCTGAGTCGTCATCTTCTTCTTTTGGCTGCTCCCGATTAGGGGTCGCCACAGTGGATCTTTCGTCTCCATTGCTCCCTGTCTTCCACATCCTTCTCTACCACACCTGCCACCTTCATGTCCTCTCTCACCACATCCATGTATCTCCTCTTTGGCCTTCCTCGTTTTCACGTGCCTGGCAGCTCCATCCTCAACATTCTCCTTCCAACATGCTCTGCATCTCTTTTCAGGATGTGCCCATACCATCTCAGTTTCATCTCTCTTAGCTTATCTGAACTAATCTGAGTAAAAACCTGAATATCATCATTTGCAATCAGTCGATACGACTAAGACTGTTCTATAAGCATTTGACAGAAGTTTAATAAGTTTCCTCCAAGTAGGTCTGTCATAGGCTCTCTCCTGCCATTGGTTGAGATCAAGGTCTCTCCAGTTCACATTTCTCTTAGCAATGTCTTTAATTGGATGCTGGATGGATTGGATTCACTTTGACCAAGTCACTGAACGAGGAAGTGACTTTTCAGTAAACCTACCAATGAAAACATGTTCAGTTACCTCTAGGGTTGCCACCCGTCCCATAAAATATGGAATCGTCCTTTATTTGGCAATTAAATCGTGTCCCGTATTGAACCGATACGGGACGCGATTTGTTCCGTATTTTCATAAATGTCCAATCCACATGTCTGTCTCACACATATCAACACTAAATCTAACAATAATGAACAAAATAAAACAGGAAATACTACGTTGCGGGATCTACCCAGGACACAAACCTCTCCACTCTGTGCCACGCTCTGTGCGTCTGTGCCTGGCTGCCTGCGTCACTGCGTGTGGCGCTGTCACTGCGTGTGGCGCTGTCACGGTTGCCTAGAGACAGACAACACACACCGGCGCTGCTCAAAAAACCCGGGCCTTTTAAAAATGTCTACCTCTTTCTCTGCACCACGGCACCTTGACCTTCAGTGATATTGAGAGGGTAACCACAAAGCTCAACCTCATCCATAAAGTCAACATGGATGAACTTTATGATGAATGCTCCACAGCAAAGCCCATTCTGAAGAGGCTCAAAGAAGATGCTGAGGATGAATGGAAGTCCAAAGGTGTGGCTGCCAGGTGGGTGGCTCTCTTTCAAGTAGCTGACCTGCCTCACATGCTGTCTGTCATCAGCCACATCTTGAGCATCCCAGCATCCACTGGATATGTGGAAAGGGTATTTTCAAGAATGGCCAACAAATGGAGTGACTGAAGGAACAGGTGCTCCATGGAGCTCATAAGGAGTGAGCTCCTGATCACTCTAAACTTTGAGCAGTCCTGTTCAGAGTTTTACAACAGCGCTTTGAAAGACAGTGCAGCAAGGAGTAACAAGAAGTACACTTGGAAAAAGAAGTGAGGGAAATCCGTTGACTGTTTAAATCTGGTCTACTCCACAGACAAGAGAAACACAACAGTTCCCGATGAACTCAGGACTGTTGAGGGAAGGAGAAATGTTTTGCACTTTCTTGTTTTCTGCATTCTTGAATAAGCAGACATACATGTTTGTTGTAGGGCGGCACGGTGGTGTAGTGGTTAGCGCTGTCGCCTCACAGCAAGAAGGTCCGGGTTCGAGCCCCGTGGCCAGCGAGGGCCTTTCTGTGCGGAGTTTGCATGTTCTCCCCGTGTCCGCGTGGGTTTCCTCCGGGTGCTCCGGTTTCCCCCACAGTCCAAAGACATGCAGGTTAGGTTAACTGGTGACTCTAAATTGACCGTAGGTGTGAATGTGAGTGTGAATGGTTGTCTGTGTCTATGTGTCAGCCCTGTGATGACCTGGCGACTTGTCCAGGGTGTACCCCGCCTTTCGCCCGTAGTCAGCTGGGATAGGCTCCAGCTTGCCTGCAACCCTGTAGAACAGGATAAAGCGGCTACAGATAATGAGATGAGACATGTTTGTTGTGTTTTTTGTTCTCTTTTTTCCTCTCTAAGTAAAAATGTCCCCAAGGTTCACAAAGAGAGTCCCTACACCAAGAACAGTTATGCATTTACATTTACAGTGATATTAAGTTCTCAATATATTTAGATTATATTTTAAAAGTTCATTGTTGCCCTCTTGCACATTATACATTTTTACAGCATTGGCAATAAAGCATTTCAAGCTTTAAGTATGAGTAATTGCTTTCTTGATCACCCCTTTACTAAAAACACCTACAAAATAAAACATACCACTGCTGCGGGCACCCCACCCCATGGGAGCACTCCGCACTTCCACCATGGAGGTGGTAAAAAAATATATATATAACTGGTACAATATTTATGTATTTGACTTCAGCAGAAATCCTCAATTACCTCGAACAGGTTTGGTAAGGACGCTCAGAGCACTTATAAGCGCCGTTGTCATGGTTGTCAACAGCACGAGCTGGACACATTCGAAATAATGTCGCGCGAATTAAACGTCATGATTACGTCATATTGAGAAGTTGGGAGGGGAAATACATAAAGTAAAAGTCACAAGTGTACTTCATCATATTTAGGCCTGTAAAAATGCCCAAAAATTTAAATGGGAAAACCCCATAGCTGTTAGTATGTATAAAAAGTTTTAAAAATAGTATATATGAAGTATTGGTTACAAGTTTCCAGTATTATTTTGTTTGTATGTAGCTATTTATTTACTTACCTTCTTATCAATAAGTGTTGGGAAAATGTTCCACTACCACCCAGCATGGTAGTGATGCTATACATATACTTATATCTAGACAAACAATCTTCTCAGTTCTGCATAACAAAAATATTTTCATATTATTCAGAGATTATTAAGTAGCTCTGTGGAGGCATCGGTCAAGTTGGATAACTTTATTAGATTAAATAGACTTAATATACTTGAATGTCACATATTCAAAACATTTACATTACAATGCCCAGGGTCAAAAATATTATAAATAAAATATATTAAATATGACTTACAGCCTATTAGTTAAACAAATAAAAATAAATAAAATAAAAACCTTAAAACATAACTTCAGAGAAGTCGAATAACTTAAATAAATAGTCAATAAATTATCAAAAAATAAATAAAAGAAATACAGTAGTGTATGTACAACAATGTACCCAACTGCAACTTTGACTGCACTGTAATTTCATGCTGAAAATGCAGCTAATGGAACATAAGCATAGCACTTAGTGCTATTTACACACAAAAAAAATTACAGTTTTGCATTTTAAAACAAACACAACCATACATGAGACACGTCTCTACCTTTTTTTTGTCTTGGTTAAACGTTAATGCCTCTACAAGAGGGTATTACTGGGCATGACACACGTGCACGCCACTGGGAGTGTTTTATACACCACATTGTAAGAGTAGTTATCCGGATCAGAGAGACACGAGATTTTCTTCAGGAACATGACGCTCTGCATCACGGGGACGGAGTTGTAGTCGGTGTTTTCTGAGCCGTCAATGATGCAGCCGGAACACAGACACTCGGCCACTTCATATACCGGAGGGATGAGACTATGATCAGTCTCAAAGCTGGGGGACATAAAATATAGGGCCAGGTCAATACATCTGTATAATTTTTTTGACAAAAAAAAACACTTAAAATGACTCAGGGTTAATACTAAAATATTAAATCATCTTGCATCAAATAATCACATGATGCCCGATGTGTCCCTTCGTTCTGTTTTCGTTTCTGTGGTGGACTTCCTTTGGTCAGGATGAAGAGTCCCAATCAAAGCGAGGGTTTTTTTTTTTTGGGTAACTGGTGATATTTGTTTGCTTTGTTTTCGTTTCACATTGAACTGAATTAAACGAACCAAAAACGTTGTTTAGAAAATCACAAAAAGTCACCCAAGTACAGGCATGCACTCAGACAGTTACATAAATAGCTGCTGGAAAAGTTCGTGCATCACATCCAGCTTTGATTTTTCGCATTGAGTCGATTCAGAGTCGAGTCGCACCAGGATTCAGCTGAAACCAGACCAAGACACACACACCCCTACCTCTCTCTCTCTCTCACACACACACACACCCCTACCTCTCTCTCTCTCTCTCACACACACACCCCTACCTCTCTCACTCATCCCTACCTCTCTCTCTCACTCACACACACACCCCTACCTCTCTCTCTCTCTCTCTCTCTCACTCACACACACCTACCTCTCTCACACACACACACACCCCTACCTCTCTCTCTCTCTCTCACACACACACACCCCTACCTCTCTCACTCATCCCTACCTCTCTCTCTCACTCACACACACACCCCTACCTCTCTCTCTCTCTCTCTCTCTCACTCACACACACCTACCTCTCTCTCTCTCACACACACACCCCTACCTCTCTCTCTCTCACTCACACACACCTACCTCTCTCTCTCTCTCTCTCTCTCTCACACACACACACCTACCTCTCTCTCACTCACACCCCCCCCCCCTACCTCTCTCTCTCTCACTCACACACACCTACCTCTCTCTCACTCACTCACACACCTCTCTCTCACTCACACACACCTACCTCTCTCTCTCTCACACACACCTACCTCTCTCTCTCTCACACACACACACACACCCCTACCTCTCTCTCTCTCAAACACACCCCTACCTACCTACCTCTCTCGCGAGGTCTTGGACTAGATGTTTCTTGTCCCCCCCCCCCCACTTATTTATTTTGTTTTTTTATTAGTGATGCAGTGCCTAGTTGTTTTTATTGTTCTTTACCATTGTATTTTCACATTTGGAATTAAAAAAAAAACCTTTGGTTTCATACATTTTTCACTGGTGTCAGATTATTTATAACATATTGGTGAACACTGGTCAGAAGGCCCCCCTGGAAATTTTTGCTTGGGGCCACAACAGACTCTAGAATCGCCTCTGTTTCTGTGCCTGGTACAACTGCTGTGTTCCCTCCTCTTTAAACTCACCACACAGAGGGTCAGATTTCGCCACTTTACCTCGAGCCTCCTAGCGGTTCGACCGTGACTCAACCCCGAGTCGACTAAAGCGCAGGCTGTAATTTGGGTCATGAGCTGCTATACTGAGTCAGAACACAGAACTCCAACACGCATTGCCTGTCTACAGGTACCGAGCCTACCAAGGTTTCTGCGCGCTCAGCTCTTGCCCGCCTATCAATTCACGCTTCTTATTTAAACAGTGGCGACATTTCCGGTTCAGCGCATCAGAACATGCTTCCTATCATTTAACGCTGGAAACATTTTATGTCAAGGCACTTTCCGCTGTCCGAATATTTATCCCTGGAAGCATTTGCTTAAGGTCTGAAATAGAAAACAGCGCACACTGCTTGTGACTTCAGTACTTTGGGGTCGTTTGTGATTTCTCCACACACCCGCTCAAGGTTTGTTTACCTTTTTTTTCCGGCCTCCGTTTTTCTGACCAATGAATGAAGGCTAAAAAAGTTTGCGTTCAGAGTTTGTGTACACGCCCCCTGCTCGGAGTTTCTCGCTTTGTTTGACTGTCTGCAGTGTGAGACTAAACCAAAACAAAGATGATAATGCAAAACACACACAAGGGGAAAAAAAACCGAGCTCTGATTCGGATGAATAGGTGTGAAAACGCAACATTGTTTCTTTAAGAAGTAACAAAAGTAGCAGTGTGTAATGTGACGTGATAGAGTTTTCGGAATGAGACTCACCTTGATCGCCATGGAGACAGTGATCTGTTCTTGAGCTCATGTGAGAAAATCTGGGTGAAATCGGAGCAGGACGCGGTGGGGGCAGACCGGGCCGCTGCTGCTCGGTGTTCAGCGTGCCGACCTGCCCGCCGCAGGAGCTTCTTGGCCTGGACCGTGAACTCATGCTGAGGCAAACAGCCTTTATGCCTCTGTTCTGTCAGAGCATCCGTGAGGGAAAGGAGCAAAACTCCGAATAGCAGAGAAAACTGGAAAAGAATGACACCACGACTCAACATGATCATTATACTTCATTCAGAATATATACCAGTTAAATAATAAATACATCCATTAAGTGCTATATCAGTCAAATAGACTAATCTTGCACTAAAAGGAGTAAAAAATAAGTCACTAGTCTGTACTGTACTGTACTTACCCACATCTTTCCGTTGTTCTATTAGTCCACATCAAAATACTGAGTGATCCAGACCTGTAAGTAGTCGAGCAATATATCTGCTCTCTTGGCTCTTGGGAAAATCCAACGAATGAGGAAATGGAAATGAAAATACTTGGTGCTTCCTCTTCCCCCCCCTTCATATCTGAATACAGTAAAGCAACATTGAGGACTATTTATTTATTTATTTAAAAGAAAGGAAATTATTAGAATGGTAGTATCATCTGAAATTTGTTAATTAACAAACTTCATTTTTAAAGTTTTTTATTCTTATTGTTATTCAGTGCTGGCTGAATTTTTCACCTTCAAAACTTATAAACTGTGATTTATTTAAAAAACAACAAAAAACAGGCGGCACGGTGGTGTAGTGGTTAGCGCTGTCGCCTCACAGCAAGAAGGTCCTGGGTTTGAGCCCCGTGGCCGGCGAGGGCCTTTCTGTGTGGAGTTTGCATGTTCTCCCCGTGTCCGCGTGGGTTTCCTCTGGGTGCTCCGGTTTCCCCCACAGTCCAAAGACACGCAGGTTAGGTTAACTGGTGACTCTAAATTGACCGTAGGTGTGAATGGTTGTCTGTGTCTATGTGTCAGCCCTGTGATGACCTGGCGACTTGTCCAGGGTGTACCCCGCCTTTCGCCCGTAGTCAGCTGGGATAGGCTCCAGCTTGCCTGCGACCCTGTAGAACAGGATAAAGCGGCTAGAGATAATGAGATGAGATGAGATGAGATGAGACAACAAAAAACATTAATAGGGTAGTCATACTAGAGCCGGAATGCCGTCAGAATGAAAATTCTTTGTATATTCTGGGATATTTGAAGTGCATTCTAAAAATTCTGAGTGCATTCCAAACATTCAGGCCCATTCTTGTGGCTGACCTGAATCTTTCGCTCGTGCTCAAAACATTCGAGGTGCATTCAAAGAAGAAGAGAAATATCGAACAGTATTCGAAGTGTATTCTGACTGCATTCTAAATATTTTACGGCATTCCAACAGCATTCGGATCGTGTTCGAGGGAAAAATTGAAATCTTCAAATCCTGCCAGAATGTCCCGAATGAGCCGGAATGAAAATTCTTCGTATATTTCAGGATATTTGAAGTACATTCTAAAGCCAGTATCTCACTGGGCTGCGACAAATTGTGAACGTCATTTGCGAGAGAGTTTCAAAAGTGTCTTTTGCGGGGCTTCTCAGTTTCCTCGCATGAGTCGCAAAGTGTCGCTCCTTCGTCGCTGAAATTTTGAACATGTTCAAAAAATTCGTGCGACAAAATTTCTCTCAAAATAGCCGCAAATGCGTCGCTGGTGTCGCAAAACCATCGCAAACCCTTTTCAAGTCGATTTCCGTGATGCTTCGTCTACTTCCCTGCCTGCCAAGGGAAAGCAGGGCTGCGACAGCCTGCGACTAGTTGGAGACACGACAATTGCAGTAAAATATGCGAATATCAATTCAGTGTGATTCCAAGTGAAAATTGTTGCTAATTCGCATATTTTATCACAATTGTTGTGTTGCGGGCTGTTGCAGCCCAGTGAGATACTACCCTAAGTATTCGAGCTGCATTCTGTTTGAATTCTTAGACGTTGGAAACATATTTGGCAGCTATTCCGGGAGCGTTCTGACTGCATTTGAGGCACCTTCCGACCAGACTTCGGGTGGTATTCGGGCAGCAATTGAACCGCACTCGTACAGCATTCTAGGTATTCCTACTGTGTTCCAACTACATTTGAACTGCATTCAAAAGCTAATACACCCGGAATGTGCAAGAATCATTCGAGGCAGGTTCGAAGCACATTCTAAGTCAAGTCAAGTCAAGTTTATTTTTATAGCGCTTTTAACAATAGACATTGTCGCAAAGCAGCTTTACAGAATTTGAACAACTTAAAACATGAGCTAATTTTATCCCTAATCTATCCCCAATGAGCAAGCCTGTGGCAACAGTGGCAAGGAAAAACTCCCTCAGATGACATGAGGAAGAAACCTCGAGAGGAACCAGACTCAAAAGGGAACCCATCCTCATTTGGGCAACAACATGACTATAACATTAACAGTTTTAACATGAAGACAGTTTCGTTGATGTTATAAACTCTTCATTGATGGAAACTTGAGTGCAAAACTGTTCATGACAACTGCAGTCCTAAAGTTAGCAAGTCAACTGTAGTCCTCAGCCATAAAAGCATTACTGTAAGAGTCCAGAGCGTCCTCCAGGTGTGACTTTCAACTGTCCGTATGGGGCCGTCCTCCACAGGAGCGATGTGATGAGATTCCGTCCAGACACAGGGCATCAGGATGGATCAGGCAGGTCCAAGGAGCAGAAGAGGTCAGCATCTCGATCTCAGGACCGACATGTAACTCAGAGGGACTTTTAGACTTTATTTGGATCCACAATTAGCTTGACATTTCTGTTAGCTATTCTCCCTGTGGTCCTATACATGAAGTATGATACAATATCACATGACAGACAAGGAAACTACAGAAACAATCACACTAAAATACATAAAATACATAATCATACTGCAAAAATAAAGGAAAAATACAAGTTCATTTATTAACTGTCCTGTCGTGTGTCAGGTGCTGATCAGGGACAGATTTTTTTTTTTTTTTGGGGGGGGGGAACACAGGCTGTTAGGTATGCCCAATGTCACCTGAATAAGTAGGAACAGTATACATATTGCACTGAGTACAAGCAGTGCAATTATTAATATTCTTACAGCATTCTAGGTATTCCTACTGTGTTCCAACTACATTTGAACTGCATTCCAAAGCTAATACACCCAGAATGTGCAAGAATCATTAGAGGCGGGTTCGAAGCGCAGTCTAAGTATCGAAACGGCATTCTTACAAAGCTGTAAGAATGTTGGTCAGTTTGAAATTCCCGCCTGAATGTGGCACATTTTTTTTTTTTTTTAATTTTCATTCCAACTGGTTCTGCTTGATTCCTGCTAATTCCAAATAAGTGTGACGGGGCCTTAAGCTTGCAACTGCAACAAGCTATGAAGCTCAATTGATGTTAGGAATATTACAGTTATTCCCAACAGGAAAAATATTAATATTTCAGTGAACTCAATCACTGTGCTTTACGTGTACAATAAAATGGTTAGATGTCTAGATTACTGATGGTGTACTTTAATGCACATGTATGACATCTTGATCACCTGTGATTTATTGTTTAATATTAGGTTATTACCCATTTGTACTTTTTTCAAATGCAAAAAGGTCAAAGTTCTATGGTTTGTTACCCCATCCTGCAATCCCTCCTCCTCAGATGGCACCTTCATCTCATGGCTTCAAATTATGGCCATTACACCTGACAAAAGCCCCTGTAATCCCAAGGTAGAATTTTTTATTCAGACTAAGATGAGACAAACTTTATTGATCCCGAAGGAAATTCTGGTATGGTTCTATGCCAAGTATTTCTCAAGGAAACATTTGAGGTCCACTCAAACTGATGAACACTGGGTATTATTCATTTTCTAAAGTTCCAAGCCTCCTAAAGGGCTTCTACCTGGACCTCTTGGTGACTGGATACATTGTTCTAGGGTTCAAGGACAAAATGATTAAAGATTCACGATTTATTCAAGTAGGTGGTCTGTCGCATTTATTTTGAGACACATCCTTGATTATCTTGACAATTTGCCAGAAACAGGATTATGTGAAGCACAGCAATCTTTATAGTGTATCAAGAGCAGTCTCTGATTAACCATCCACTGATTAATGTGGTTTATATAGGCAATGACAGCAGCTTGGCTGCTCTCTCAGTACCATACAGGGAATTGGTGATTTTCCCACTGGTTCTCATTAAACTCTGATCATGCACAATAGACACACGCGCCAACATTCCCAGTTCCTCATCAGCATTTATACATTGCAGTAGCATACTTTCACTGGACAGAAATTTCCATTATTGATTCTTATACTGGTTCCAATGGCAGGCTTAATATTCAACCACTCACCTAAAAGGTTTAAAACTCTGTGTTGGCTGTTAAAACAGTCACCCAGTGTTTTTTTTTTTTAGCCTAGCTATACATTTGCATACTTCCCACGAATAAACAAAAGCAAAAAGTCATAAGGATTCTCTTTATCAAAATAGTTTATTTAGAAGCTTTCTCTGTCACAAAAAGCAAGATATTATTCTTCCTTCTCTCAGAGTGTCCCAAAGACAGACTCTCACACTCATCTAAAAATAAGGAACAAAATAAAATACAGATTTTTTTTACGTGATGAACTAGGGGACAAAAACCAACGCAGTCTTATAAAAGCAATACATCACATCACTGTCATTTGTTCTCTAGTTTCATACACTTTAAGAGGTGTTTTTCCTCAACTGGCTTATAATATTTGTACACAGTCTGAAAGAGAACACAGTCAGGAAATGCTAAACATACAGAACTGGAGAGAGCTCACTGGTTAAGATGGGAACCTTGAGGTCTTCAGAGTGTCAAAACTTAAACTAGACAGGTTGTGTGTGCACAAAAGCAGGTCACTCTCAGTAAGGCAGTCCTTCTTGATCAGAATCTTTAGTTTTGGATCAAAAGACCATGACATGGACTATTAACAAAAAGTGAAAGGGGGGGAAGAAAAAAAGAAAAAAAAAAAAAAAGCGTGAAACAGGGTGAAACCCCCCCCCCCCCCAAAAAAAAAAAAAAACTTAATACATTTTTCTCAGCATCGAGACACTACAGTAAAGCTTCCATCTTCTTGCAATAACAGATTAAGAGTGAACTGTCACCCCACTACAATATCACATCAATATAAAATGTAGACAACCTCTCGCTGAAGGGAAATGTGTGAATAACTGTAGCAGTGGTCTTTCTGAGTTACTTAGATGTCTGATTTAAACACAATGACTGGTTTTATCTGCTTCTAAACAACGCTGGGTGTCCTCAGTGACTGATAGCTTAGAAGCCAGATGTTGCAGGTTCTGGCTTGTTCTTCATTTCCCCGGGATTTTAGCCCTCTTGCGGGCGATGGCATCTTCCACGGCCTTCAGCTGCTTCAGCAGTTCCTCACGGCGAGAGAGTGTGCTGCTGGGTTTGCCTGAACCCGAGCCTGGGGCAGGGGCTGGAGATTTACCAGCCGATGTGAGGCCTTTCCCAGAAGACTTAGGTGGTGGGGACTGGGGACGTTTCCTGAAGGACCAAAACATACAATCGTGAGTCATGAGGAAACAAATTAAGCATTTAAATCATATTTAATCTCTCAACAAGTATATACACCTTTGTTAAATACGCACTTGCTGAAATCTGTGAACCAGACCTTTATCTGTGCATCAGTTATGCAGCATAATTTGGGAGGTACTCAACTATAGCTGGTACACTTGTTTAAAAAAATATAAATTTGGCTAATTTCTAATCATCAGCTACTGTCACTCACTGTTAAATAGTAAAACAACTGGCACTCTAAATCCATATTATAGGAAGTGCCAACAACGTGAATAGGAGATAACTGTTCTGAAATTTAATCTCATCTATTAGTATCTGCTTCTGATCCCAACATCAATTTTTCTCATTTACGTGAACCCATAGTGCCAAAGAGACGTTCTCTAGGGAAATATTTTATTATATTTTATTAAAGCTGTCAGAATGTGAAGATTTTTTCCAAGGTGTTGTAAAATGCCATGCATGGCAGTACTGATGCTAACATAAGCAACAGTGCCATCTGTTCAGCAAAAAAAAAAAACCTGTGTGCTACTGCTCACTTACGTATCCCCCCCCCGCTCTCACTTATATCAGAATCCAAGCAATCGAAGGAATAGGACACTTATTATGAATGTTGACTTCAACAAATAATTAACCCTTAAACAAGTAAAGAGCAGTGTTCTCCCCAGGGATTTCAAATAGCATCCTGATAAACTGTCATTTTGAAATAGCATTTTGCTTCTTGAAATAGCGCCAAAATCCACGCTGTGTTTCGTAAACACTTTCAGTTGGTAAACAGGAAGTCGATGTGGGACAGACCTGAAAACGGTATACACAGTATAGAACCCCAAGCTGAAGCTCGGCACCAAATATCAAGCAGTTGTGATTTGTAGTTGCTGAGAAAAGAGTTACAAAAATTTTTGTAAACCCACGCTATACGTTTCATAAATGCATTCAGTCGGTAAACAGGACTTGGTACCAAGTGGCTATGATTTGTGGTTGCTGAGAAAAAAGATGTTTCGGACAGACAAACGGAGGTAAACCAGTATCCCTCCCCTTTGGAACAGGGGTATTTAAAAAAAAAAAGTGTCTCAAATTCAGACGTGTATTTGCACACCGCTGCACAATGCTTAATTGGTTTCGATGATGCATTGTGAAGCTTGCAAATTTGGCTCTTACAGGCAGAGACACGCACAAAATTTAACAGCCAGCCCCTTAAACCAAACAGAATTCTGATGGAGTACAGTTAATAAGCAACAAAGCCATGAAAAGGCATTATTTTTGAAGATGGATTTACAAAAAAAAAAAAAAAAAAAAAACCTTTAGGAAGGCATTATCTGAAGCATTCTGGAGCCATTCTAGATATGAGGAAATACCAACATGACTGACATTTCGGTTCATATTTATAACTGCATCCATTTCCAATGGTTCAAAAAGTTAAAACATTCTTTTTTTTTTTTTGCATAAAAAGCTGTGCAACCATGTTATATTCGTGAGAAAGCATGTATGTGGAGGGGGATAAAGAGAAGTGAATTTAACCAAACAAAGCAGGTGCTTTGTTTTTTGTATACCATTCAATTTCTCCGTCTTTGATGACCACTTCCCTCCCATATGCAGTGCGCGCGTCATTAGGTTTGCATGTTCTGTCCATGTATACGCTGTATATACCTCCGGGTTTTCCCATTTTCATAATCCTCTTTTCAAACAAAAGGCTGGAGACTTGTCACATCTTTTCATCAAACCATGATCAATGCAAAATCAAAATATCATCAAAGGAAGATTAACGTTATTCAGGAGGGGAAATGTACATCTTTGTCTGCTGAATTAGTCCATGTTGCATCCTGAAAGCCGACCTTGGTTTGGTGGTTTTTAGTTAAACAAATGTCAAGGAGGAGACCAACTTTTTCCCTAGACTGGGAAATTTATAAAATGGCCACCATTGGTGTGCAGTTCTGTGCTTTTCTGGACTAAAAATAAATCAAACCAAATAAATGGGGGGATTTGCAGGGTCAGGGAACAAATGTTGGCATTGTAAATCGGATTCAAAATCTAATTAAATTTGTTACTGGGGAATAAAAGATCACAGACTGTAAAGTAGAGAAGTTATGCAATTACATTCACTATCTGGTGCAATATTTCAATATCAGTTGCCAGTCTTTTATTAGTGCAATACTGCTACTTCAGGTGGAGTACTACTCTTACTTAAGTTCCATTCTTATTTTGTTGTGTACATTACATATATAGCCTGTGTTTCTACTTTATTTTATTATTAAAAAAAAAAAAAAACTTTTATTGCACTATTTTTTATTATCGTCTATTCCTGACTCTGTGTCTATGAGCTGCTGGAACATGCACATTTCCCCACCGAGGGATGAATAAAGTTTCTCTTATGTGAAGGTGTTTTAGATGCACTTGAATGTCAGAGGAAGCCAGTGAAAATCTGATGATGAACTGAAGGTTTGTTAACAACTGTGAAGTCAGCCTATAGGGACAGGACTTTAGTGATTTAAGTAGAGAAGGAGGAACGACAACAATGGAGCCATTAAGCAAAAACATTAATACAAACCGATCTCCCTGTGGAGGCATGGGCCGAGGGCCCTGACCTCTGGTCCGGTCCATTCTAGGTGAGAGTGGGGAACGTCCAGGCCTCCTGTCCCGACCTATGAAAGATCAGGTCATTTAGATAAAAACCTCATTGCGCCGAGTGTGTTTGTGTGTGGCTACCCACTAAATGAACTGAAACTGCTGACCTAGGTGATGCTTCTCCTCGGCAGGATTTCCTTCTGGAAATCCTCATTAACAAGCACGCTGGTTGTGCACGTGTCTGACAAATGCAATTTTACAGTCTGGATTTCTACACTGGTTTTTCCGAATGAATGACCTTTGTGCTTGGATGGGAGTGACCTCTTACCTCTATCAGGAGACAGTGCCATTCTTTTGCTGAGAGGAGATGTTGGTCTGTCTTTTTCTGCAGGGAAGTACCTCTTTCTATTGCTTCTGTCTGCTTGTTGCTACAAATGCAAGGGAAAAAGAGTTAGGAACTTGGTTGCTATTTAAATTAAAGAAATATATTAAATAAAAAAAAATGAAACAACACCCCCCCCCCCCCCCCCCCAAAAAACCCTCAAGGTATGCAGCTACCTTGTTGAGTAAGGTGAGTTTGATGTCCTTATGTGACCCATAGCCCCCTGCGGGACCCATGGGTGGTGCATTCATTGGGTGCCCTCGGTTTCCAGGTGTGGATCTGGGCATGCCCGAGTCAGCTTTGGGTGGGATACCAGACTGATCAACCCTTTTCCTTTCATCTTTGAAGGTCTCATCTTTCTTTGTGGGCTTTCCTACACAGAACACAATGCAACCTGTAAAACAGCATGTCAACACACAGGGCTATCCACAAAAAACACAATTATTGTTTATTAGCTCACAAAATGCTGACTGGTTTCAGTGATACAACACTCATAAAAGTTCCAAGATTACCATCAGTGACAAGGATTACCTCACCAAAGAGCAGCTATAGTATGCAGTTAGACTGCCCAAGCGCATTTCTGGAACTGTACCTCTGTACAGGATTTAAATTATGAACTTAAAGTGGTGTTGCAAATAAAAATCAAATTAAGTGAACACACTTTAAAATCAGTCTTAGGACCAAATTAATTAAGACGTGTTCGGCCCCAGGATTAAGGCTGGACAAACAGGTTTACGAAGAAAACCGAGAACAAAGAATTGCATCGCATCCTATTGTAGAATGACTGCATTACATCTTTCATTGCGTGTGTACACAAGCGTGTCAGTCCACTACCTCGGTCTTTATTGACATCTCTGTCTCGTGGGAGTCCTCGCTCCTTGCGTGCGTGACCTGGAGTGGGTGAACGGGAGCTAGCTGAGGACACAGGGCTGGCTAGGTCAGCATACATATCATCAGAATCAGCACTGCGTACTGAGCTGCTGCTAGAGGAGGCAGATGACACCGATGACACGCTGCTCACGGACAGAGACCTGCACCATGGACACATACATGATCATACATCACACATACACTCTAGGAGTAGATCATTTATCCGAGCTCTGGGTTATAGAGGACAAGCTGTATGTGCAGTGTTTTTAGCAGTGTGCACCTGGACTTGTGGGATCCGGACCGAGAGAGAGAGGCGGAAGAGGATCGAGATCTGGAGCGAGAGCTGGAGCCTGAATAACTGCTGCCGCTGCCACTTACACTGCCACTTAATGTTCTCCTGTAAGAGAGAGATGGGGAGAAATGATCAGAAACACAATTACACCTGTGTATTTTCTTCTTCTCTAAAAATTGGATATGGATGCGTGTATACACAAGAGTGGTGACCCAGATTGCAGAAAACTGTACAAAACACGATATGTGGGTAGAGCATCTGAAACAAAACCAACAGTCCAAAATGTGTCCAAGTCACATCATCCCCACGTCAAGTCCAGTTCGATGAGGCAGTCATGGCTCAACGATAAAAGGGTTTGAGCTACTGACCAAAAGCTCATGAGTTAAGCCATAGCACCACCAATGACTACTGCAGAGCCCTTTACTCCGTCTTCTCTGTGATGTCATATTACGGCCAAACCTGCACTCTGACCCAAGCTTCCTAACAAGTTGGGATATGAAAAAGGATTTCGGTATGCTCTATTTGTATATACACTACCGTTCAAAAGTTTGGGGTCACCCAGACAATTTTGTGTTTTCCATGAAAAGTCACACTTTTATTTACCACCATAAGTTGTAAAATGAATAGAAAATATAGTCGAGACATTTTTCTGGCCATTTTGAGCATTTAATCGACCCCACAAATGTGATGCTCCAGAAACTCAATCTGCTCAAAGGAAGGTCAGTTTTATAGCTTCTCTAAAGAGCTCAACTGTTTTCAGCTGTGCTAACATGATTGTACAAGGGTTTTCTAATCATCCATTAGCCTTCTGAGGCAATGAGCAAACACATTGTACCATTAGAACACTGGAGTGAGAGTTGCTGGAAATGGGCCTCTATACACCTATGGAGATATTGCACCAAAAACCAGACATTTGCAGCTAGAATAGTCATTTACCACATTAGCAATGTATAGAGTGCATTTCTGATTAGTTTAAAGTGATCTTCATTGAAAAGAACAGTGCTTTTCTTTCAAAAATAAGGACATTTCAAAGTGACCCCAAACTTTTGAACGGTAGTGTATGTGACAAAGATAACAACCTGAATTGTGTTCTGGGATATGAGGTTACCTTAATCAAACATAGCATGGCATTAACAGTCTTTGCATTAGCAGAGCAAGCGACACTTCAGAGTCATACAAGCTCAAGTTGTCATAAGCAAGTCAAGGTCAAATTACATAGTCCCAGTCAAGGACTCAAGTACCATTTGATTCCAGATATCTCTGATTACTTTTAAATCATCACTCTTAGTGGTAGATAATGACAGGAAATGTTTTTTTTTTTTAATTAGAAAATGGTGAAGGAAAAAAGCTATTACATTTAATGGCTTGAACTCAATTGTATTTTGAACAGGGAAGGCAATGTGTGAAACTACCTACTGAGAAAACAACATACGACAACTGTGGTGTCAAACAAGTTAACTAAGCTGATATCTAATTTTAATAGCCCTGAGGATTTTGAAATTCAACTGGCATTTTAACATATAGGCCTGGGTTTTGTCATTTCTGCTAATGCATATAAGAAATATTGATTAAAACAACTCACATTTACTGATATGAATATCTGAGATAACATCGGTGTTTTGTTAAAAAAACAAACAAAAAAAACAAACAAAAAAAACAAGAAAAAAAAAAACCTAAAACAAACAATAATCAAAAGGCAGAAGACAGACAGGACCGTCATCATCATGGCATGGGACTCAGGAGTTCCCTTAGGGAAGTCGTAATCAAAGATTGCATGACACTGATAATAGTTACTTTGTCAACAAAAGCTCATTTATACTAGAGCTCTGGAAAGCCAGGAGAGATGTGTGATTTCCCCCCAAAGTCCACCATAATTCCCACACAGGGTATTCCACATCACACTCCTACACACACACTGACAAACATACACAAGACCTCTGTTCTCTCTGGATAGTGGCACACTGAATTCATGCAAATGCTTCCATAAATCTTTCTGTCTCTCACACACGGAGGAAGGAAGAAAATTAATGCGTGTTCCCCCTTTCAATCTGCAAAAGTATTCAAATGTGTTGATGAAAAATTCAAAACTGTTTTAATGCATGGAGTGTCAAATTAAATGGATTCTGTGCCTCTGTTGGTGTTTCTCTCTCTCTCTCTCTCACACACACACACACACACACACACTACCTGCGAGGATCGTGTGGCTGCCGGTCTTTCCTACGGCCCTCCCTCACATTGGGTGGTTTTGCCGGTTCTCTTGGTGCAGCTGGTCTGGCCACATCACGGATGTTGGGTGGTTTAACTCCTTCTGCTAAAGGTTTCAGAGGTTTCCCTGGCAATGAGGGACTGGGCATTTTCTTGGAGGGGCCTTTATCCCTGCGAGGAGGGGGCAGTGTACCAAGCTTCAGCGGGTGGCTTAAAAGAAAACCCATTTTTAAAACACAGTTATGAAGATAGATTATGATATAAACTACCAATTCATGTGAATAACTGAAAATAAGGAGTTCACACAACTAATATATATACACATCTCCAAGAGTCAGTTTCTATGCAGAATGGACGATTTCATGGATGGCGCCATTGAAAATATTTTAACCAAATCAGAAAAATCCCCCCCCCAATCGTTTCTGGCAATGCTCTGACGTCATTTGGGTGCAAGACACGGAAGCTCCTTATTGCGAGTAAGACTTGAAGCTGCCCCTGGATGGAGATTATTTCATTAAAAGTTTATATGAAAAAAAATGTTTTAATTCCATTTCTCTAACAAAAAAGCATGCGGGGGTGATAATACTGATGTTGCTAATAAACAGCGAGGGAAGAGTGAACAGCTGATATACTCCTATGTGACTGAATGGGGGGAGGCAACTTTTCATATTTATATCCCTGGTACAAGTAGTGCTACCGTGATGGCCTCATTCTGCGGACTGTAACCTTGTTAGACAACCTACAAACAGATCTGCATATAATCTGACCTACCTAAATCTGTCAAAGAGGCAAGTGCATGAGTTTTTCCACATTCCTGGCAGCATAAGCACTCGTTAGCATACTTAGCTTGCTCACGATCCATTCATGAACTAGATAGAACTCGACACTAACGGCACCGATGGGGATGCCTCCGCCCGGTAGACTACACACCTTAAGTTGTGATTTGGGGATGGACATTTGACCTCACAGTAATCTTGACCTGGTGAAATTACTTGTATTAGCCTTGGAGCTATTGTGTTCACAAGGTTTTCGGACAGACATTTGACCTCACGGTGACCTTGACCTTAGACCTTTTGATCTCAATCTAATCAGTTCATGTTTGTCCCAAAGCGCACAAATGGTGAAAGTTTGGTGAAATTCCTTTCATTAGCCTTTGAGATATCGTGTTAAGGTTTCGGGACGGATGCACGCACTGATGGACAACCCAAAAACATAATGCCTCCTGCACCTGTCGTGGCTCAGGTGGCTAAGGCGCCATACCATAAATCCGGGGTTCGATTCCGACCCAAGGTCATTTCCCGATCCCTCCCCGTCTCTCTCTCCCGCTCATTTCCTGTCCTGTCTCTACACTGTCCTATCCAATAAAGGTGAAAAAAGCCCCAAAAAAATCTTAAAAAAAAAAAAAAAAATGATTTTTTCGGAAAATCGTCGGAAAAAAACCCATTAATTTTCTATGGAATTAATTGAAAAAAACGCACTTTTTCAAACATCCACTGCTCTGGCATGCTTTCGCCTAGAGACATGATTCAAACTCTAAAACGTAGAAAAATTTCTCCTCTGTCGATCTGGCATTCAACTTATTTGCTACGTTCTAGACTTTTGGATCAGTCCGGGCTCAAACGCCATGAGCAAATCTGGAGAAATTCCGGCTTTACAATGGGTGTCTCTTGCGTTACACACCAGTGGAGCTCGTTTAGTTAGAGGGTAGAGAGCTTGAAAAAATAGCTCAAACTTTCTCGCTTAAACTGTGTTTTCAGCCACAAATTTCACTCTACAGACATGATTTTCTCAAAAGTAGTAGTCACACTTGTCCTGATTCACACAATGTGTCTACCTAACCGATAGGATTTACAGTTTTTGAATGAGAAGCCTCAAAGTAACGAGAGGACAGCAAGTCTGCCTCATTGACCCCCCATTATAAACCTGGCAAAAAAAAGTCACTCGTTTTTAACTCGCTCTAGTGTCCTCATTTTTCACACTAGTGACAAAAAAATTACATCTACGTGTTCAGGAGACCCTTGTAGCGCTCACTGTGAAAGAATTTTGTGAATAGCTGCTTTCGCTTGCGAGTTATTCGTCGTTGTTCGAGGCCTGCTCCTGAGCAAAAAACAGCAGAAAACTGACAAGATCTTGTGTGACTCAGTGCTCCTGCTCAGTCCGTCGCCATGCCGACTGGGGCCAGTGAGGGGGCAGAGAGGGGGGAGGGGGCTGCTGTATTGTAGCTTCATAGCAGGTCACACATTCACGGCCAGCAAACATGCGTGACCAAATTGCTTCGCGCACTGCATCCCTCTCACAATTTCCCCCCGGGGGAATTGTCGACTCTAGTGCTTGTTTATCATGATCATCATCGCTATTCATGTCACTGTCCGAAATACTCAAGGAAATCAATGAAGAAATGTCGCTGCCGCTATGGTCCGTTTTGTCGAATACGGCTGTGTATTGTAAGTAACGTCACACTTTATGGAAACCATATGGAGCTCTTTTAGGTTTACAGGAATTTGTTTGTGGAATAGTCGACCTCGATCAGTGCAATCTAGTCAAACACGTGATAATTTTAAGAAACCGGTGAAACAGTTTTTATGAAGTAAATTCCAAACCCAGTTTTATGATGTGTACCTAACTAATTTTTAATCATTTTGGTGCCATTTCTGTAATCTAGCTGTACTCTGTGATAGTCAGCATATTTTTTGTTTACGACTTTTTCCATCGTTTATACAGTTCTGTCAGTTTATTATAGTCCATTATATTTTATTGTTTCCTGCTGTCATCAAGAGGATCACGTTGGAAATAAGTGTATTTTATACTTTGTGTTGTCCTCGGTGCCATTTATACTGTAACTTTTACATGTATGAAATTTACCAAATAAACCCATACCATACCAGCAGCTCGGGTGTTTCCGGCAACATTTCCGCACAAGTGCATCCTCCTGTAATGTTCACATGAATCCTGTATAGTAAAGCAGTGTTCGTTTACCCTCTTTCTGCATTCCTGTGGGGGTCGGACTGTCTACCACGGTAATTACAGGAGGCTAGCCTGGTGACGTCTTGAAGTTTTTCATGAATGAGTGGACAGCATACTAACGAGTAGTATATAACACAGTTTCAGCCTCGTTTTACAGGTAAAGAGTTCGGGTTCATCCATAAGTCAGGGTTGCAGCTCATTAATACACTATTCCAGATGTATAGTGAGAGGAAAAAAAAAAGAAAAACCCACACAACATTGTCACCTTAGTAGACCTTTCGCTTTGTCCCTTCAGTACTGAAGAGCGACACTCAGCATTGCACCCAAATGACGTTACGCATCGCCCTTCCAACAGGCAACATGGCAGCCTACTGGTGGCATTAGAGGAGCAATACAAAAACACTCACAGCTTTCTTATAATGGTCAAACATGCCTGAAACGTTTCTTACAGGCGCTCAATATTACAAGCTACCAACCCATGCATGCATTTACTTTACATTTTCTATTCCTTTAAGGAGGAGAACAGAATTTTGCTTCTCTCTGCATGCAGTGAACAAACATGTTGCTTGGCAATGATACTAGTTCTAAAGAGATTTCAGCATGGACTTTACAGTACTTGGACTTATTGACATGCATAAATAGGTTAATTGATAAATATCCAAAAGTGGTCGATATGTCTTCTTAAATCCGTTGTTAATTTAGCTAACCCTCCCAAATGTGCGTTTTGTTTTTTTTTAAATTCAGTGGTACCGTAAGGAAAGACTAATTACTCTACGCAAAGCGCGATTATTCTATGAAGGAGTTAGTGCAGGTGAACATATTAGGAATGTAATGCTGGTGTGTGTATATTTACCTTTTCACTACTCCAGGAGGCTGATCTGCTTTATTCTTGCCTGGATTTCTCTGGGCAGAAGACGTAGGAGAGGGAGATGATGAGTAGGACCTGGATCTTAAATAAATAAATAAATAAATAAATAAATAAATGGGAAGTTAATGACAATAACAGTTTACCAGAAGTGTTTAACACAGACTGTATGCCTTGAAGTACTGGTTAGTGAAAACCAAGTTCTGCATTATTAAAATTTCTGTTGTATTAAAATGCATTATGATGGCAAGAAAATTTCATGGCTCTTTTCCCATTCAAAGAATTAAAAGGATGAAGTGCTAACACGCAACCTGACCTTCCAGCATACTGTATATTTGGCACTTTCCTCTGTGTGTGTGTGCGCGCGCATGCATCAATGTATGTTTCTTGCCTGGAACGGCTGCCTGTAAAAGAGCTGCGCTGGGAGGAGTGGGTGGAATAAGAGCTGAGAGATGAAGACCGTGACCTTGAGCGGGAGGAACCGGAACCCGTGTATGAAGAAGACCGTGATGATGACCTAAGGAAATACCTTTCAGTTAATACTCAATTACACTTCGCACCCATGCCACAGCTCATAAAATCACTGAAATGGCACGTTGTGTATGATGTTCAAAGTTACCGCGATGAATTAGAGAGCGACACAGATGAGCCAGAGGGCCTGTGCCGCCTGCGTCCACGGGGTGGGGACCCTGTGAGACCAGGTCTTCGTCTTGGAGACTTTGACCTGCGCCATGGGTCCTTCCATTCATCAGGCCGCTTCACCATGGGCACCGTCTCTTTCTTTGGCTGCAGTTCTAATGGCCCTCTGGAGAAAAAGAACAGGGTAATTTTTCGGCTCTCCGTCATCACTTTTGTATTTACTGGTCAACCACAGGACAGAAGTGCTAAATTACAGTGATGCACATGCTTCCTTATAAACGCACTGCTTTACAAACGAACACAATCCAAGTGTTTACACATTTCCAGAACACTACCTTCCAGTACTTCTCTGCTCAATTGTATGAAATCATTACCGTGACTAGCTTGGCACAAGGGAAAGTATACACAGTTGTCTTAAGGTGGTTCTTCCACATTCACCAAATTTATTTGAAAGGAACGTATCAAGATCATTGCTGTAAGCAGATGCCAGTAACAGGAAAAAACTGCAGTGTTAAATGCAAACCTGATAGATGTGTGTGCATCAAGAGTTGAAGGTATTGACTACTACATAATTCATGTCTCTGCACGTGGGAGGGAAATCTAACAAGTATTACATTGCAGGTTTCGATACAGAAACCAGCAACAAGGAAAATCTGATATGTAGATACTATTGCATAATAACAACCATGGATTTCCTGATTTTTCTTGAGTAACCTTTTATTTGAACCGTGTGTCGTTAGGGTGATGTAACCATTTCATAAACTGTCTTGGAAACTTAATATCTGATGTTAAAACAGTTTATACCATATGCTTTTTCTGGCCATGTCATTTATTAGTAATGTTAATGAGACAATCTTATACCATCAGATGCAAATTGTCATGACAATGTTTAAATACATGTGACTTCATCCATGACATTGTCATCAGTCTTATGACCCAGGATTCAAGTAGGGGTTACTTTTTTTTTGCTTAATATTGCATCTCTGGTCCCTTAACAGGGGCACCACCAACAAGGAAGAAAATAAACAGATGCAGGTTGTTCGTTTTGTATCCAAAAAAAAAAAAGCAGCTAGAGATAATGAGTTTACAATTAGAGGGAAGTTTGTTTTAAAGGAAAGTGTCATGTCAGGACTTTCCTTCATAAAAGCAAAAAGGTGTTTTCAAGAGAGGAAAAGGAAAAAGAAAAACAACCAAAAAAAAAAAAAAACCTTCAGACTGCAACAATATCTCCTTTGTTTTCTCAAACAGGCAACACAAACCTTCAAGTCTCACATCATAAAAGTATAATGAAAAGAATACCGAGTGCCTCTGGGTTTCTTGAAAGGAACTTTCCAAACAGTTGTTCAGTAACCTAGCTCATACTAGGAAATCTGAAACACACAATTAATAACAAGAAATGCAAGAATTTTCACTTTGTCTTATAGCGCAAGTGTCTATCAAATCTGCATTCACATGCCAGGGAGAAATTCCTTTCGGGTGATGCAAGTATGAGCAGCGTTAAGGTGCGCAGAGCACCTGTGCTAAAAATAGAAACCATGGACAGAGCTATTTTTAGAACAGAGAAAAAAAAAATGTTTTGAAACTTTCCTTGCTGTGTGAGTTTTGGTGTTACATGGGGTCATGTTCCTATTTGACTAGAGTTCTGTTAGGAACTGAATTTCCAAAAAGCTCATTATAATAAAGATTGAAACAAAAGCATAACAAAAATACTAAAGGGAATTTATGGAATTTAAAAAAAAAAAAAGGGTGGAACTGAAGTAGACGCAGTCAGCAAGCGTTAACAAATCAGTGCCACATGAGACGTGTATGTACAACCCCAATTCCAAGAAAGTTGACATGCTGTGTAAACTGTAAAGAAAAACAGAATGCAATAATTTGCAAATCATGGAAACCCTATATTTCATTGAAAATAGTAAAAAGATAACATAGCAAATGTTGAAGCTGAGAAATATTATTGTTTTTTTTGAAAAATATATGCTTATTTTGAATTTGATGTCAGCAACACACTTTAAAAAAGTTGGGACGGGCATGCTTACCACTATGTTTCATCACCTCTACTTTTAACAACACACTAAACGTTTGGGAACTGAGACCAATTGCTGTAGTTTTGAAAGAGAAATGTCGTCCCATTCTTGCCTGATATACAATTTCAGTTGCTCAACAGTTAGGGGTCTCCTTTGTTGTATTTTGCACTTCATAATGTGCCAAATGTTTTAAATGGGAGACAGGTCTGGATTGCAGGCAGGCCATTTTAGCACCCTGACTCTTTTACTATGGAGCCATGCGGTTTTAATATGTGCAGAAAGCACTTTGACATTGTCTTGCTGAAGGAAGGAAGGCCTTCCCTGAAAAACATTTTGTCTGGATGGCAGCATGTTACTCTGAAACGTGAATATATCATTCAGCATTAATGATGCCTTCCCAGATGTACAAGCTACCCATGGCATGTGCACTAATGCACCCTCATACCATCACAGATGCTGGCTTTTGAACTGTACACTGATAAGCTGGATGGTCCCTCTCCTCTTTAGCCTGGAGGACGTGGTGTCCATGATTTCTAAATAGAATTTCTACTTTTGATTCATCAGACCTCGGGACAATTTTCCACTTCGCCTCAGTCCATCATAAAAGAGTTCGGGTCAAGAGAAGGTGGCAGTATTTCTGGATATTGTTTATATCTTGCATTTGTGGATGCAGTAATAAACTGTTTTCACAGACTACAGTTTCCTCAAGCACTCCTGACCCCATGCAGTGATTTCCAATGCAGACATGTGTCTGCTTTTAATGCAGTCTCCTGAGGGCCTGAAAATCACAGGCATCCAATGTCAGTTTTCAGCCTTGTCTCTTGTCTACATCTCCATTAGCCAATGTGAGAGAGGCCTTCAGTTGCTTAGAAGTTACCGTGGGGTCCTTTGTGACCTCGCCGACTATTACACGCCCTGCCCTTGGAGTGATCTTTGTTGGTCGACCACTCCTGGGGAGGGTAACACTGGTCTTGAATTTCCTCCATTTGTACACAATCTGTCTGGCTGTGGATTGGTGGAGTCCAAACTCTTTAGAGATGGTTTTGTAACCTTTTCCAGCCTGATGAGCATCAACAACGCTTTTTCTGAGGTCCTCAGAAATCTCCTTTGTTTGTGCTATGATACACTTCCACAAACATGTGTTGTGAAGATCAGACTTTGATAGATCCCTGTTCTTTAAAACAAAACAGGGTGCCCACTCACACCTGATTGTCATCCCATTGATTGAAAACACCTGACTCTAATTTCACCTTCAAATTAACTGCTAATCCTAGAGGTTCACATACTTTTGCCACTCACAGATATGTAATATTGGATCATTTTCCTCCATAAATAAATGACCAAGTATAATATTTTTGTCTCATTTGTTTAACTGGGTTCTCTATCTACTTTTAGGACTTGTGTGAAAATCTGATGATGTTTTAGGTCATATTTATGCAGAAATATAGAAAATTCGAAAGGGTTCACAAACTTTCAAGCAACACTATACCATAGATGATGTGATCCCCAAATTCTTTGCAATTTTACATTGAGGAACGTTATTCTTAAATTGTTGCACTGTTTGCCCATGCAGTTTTTCCACCGAGTGGTGAACTCATCCCCATCTTTACTTCTGAGAGATTCAGCCTCTCTGGGATGTTCTTCCCCAATCATGTTACTGGCCTGTTGCCAATTAACCAAATTATTATTATTTTTTATCATTACACAACTTTTTCAGTCTTTTGTTGCCCCTGTCCCAACTTTTTTTGAAATGTGTTGCTGACATCAATGTCAAAATGAGCATATATTTTTCAAAAAAACAATGAAATCTCAGTTTTAACATTTGATACATTGTCTTTGTACTATTTTCAATGAAATACAGGGTTTCCATGATTTGTAAATCGCAGTATTCTGTATTTGTGTTTTACACAGTGTCCCAACCTTTTTGGAATTGGGGTTGTACACTAATGCATTTGCTATTGCAGTCTTATTGCAGCAGTGCCAAATATGCTCTCACTGTCCCATTTGTCTTTAGAGGTAAACAAAGATACATCAACCTCAGTCTAAGTCCCTTTTAAAAAGGTCAGTATGATTTTATTTTTATGGCTTAACTGTATTTAAATTATTTACTGTGGTTGTGTGTGTACCTAATGCACTATAAACATTCTGAATATATTCACAAGTCTAGCAGAAGCTCAAAGAAAAGAAAAAAAAAAGTGTTACTGTTCTGATGCCAAGAATTCATACATTTGAAATCAAATATTTAACATACAGGTGATAAATATAAGGCGAGGCTCTGGTAAAGAAAAAGTGTTTAATCCACAATAAAGGACAAATACAGCCCCAAAACTCCTTCAGCTATATTTAGACTTTTGTGTGATCACATCAGCACTCAACACTCCACCCCCGGGGTATATAATGCCGTTGGGCTAAACCGGACACAGTAAGAGGGATAGGCCAAGTAGATGAATGCTGCATTCAGAAAAGTATGTTGAGCAATGAGCAAGTACGCATGCTAAGCACGATAAAGTCCTAAGATAACCTTTAAAATGGAAAGGAGATTAAAAGATTAATTTAAACATGCAGTTTCTCAAACCACACACACACACACACACGTACGTATAGGCTTATTTACTGTTTAAAAAAAAAAATGACCAGGCACAATCCCTGAACTTTGGAAATTTATATATTAAATGTTAACTTAGGAAACGCTTTGGATGTGCAAATCCCTCAGAAACCAATCATGTATTCTGTTAATGCTACATTCAACTAAATGTCACAAGTGAAGAGGCAAGCTAAGAGGCAAACAAATGCTTCTCAACTCAAAATTCCTGCTTGGGGACTTGGGATGGTCTCCTTAACTCCGAGTTTGTGAGAGAATTTTGTCTCTAGCTTGTGGTTTACAGCACAAGTGGTGAAGTCTGTAAAAGTCTGTAAAAGTCGAGTGCAGAGCCCATCCCGCTGGAAATGCACAATGGGCTCTGCACTCGGCACTCAACTTTTACGGACTGTCCACTGAAGATGGCGTCTGAGGAAGCCCAACTTCAGGTAAGGTCACTGGCTTTGTATTTACCATTCTACACACTATCCGTGCACTTACAGAGCCAGGGACACCTCGTTTTGTTTGTAGGAACCCTCTACTCACTTCCACAGAACTGTCATGTTGTTTTGAGCTTTGCAATGGTTTTAAAACTAGTGTTTTGTATCGGCAAAAAGACATGCCCCGGGCACTGCCGTGTTAGCGCTTTCCGGTTGAAATCACAAAAAACGAATTCTCAAAACACATCCGATTGACGCGATTGTGATAGCAACTCAACGTATGCACTCCCAATAATGCGAAAATAGACCTAAAAAGCATTTCACTCTGGAGTTTTCCTTTAATGAATTTAGGGCCACGTGGCCCAAAACTCTATTTTTTCCTGCTTCACCATGACCCAATTCAAGATACTACGTCAGGCATCATGTGGTGGGCTTTCCCCATTCGCACAAGGCATTGTGGGATACAAATTTGAAACAGGAGAGAAAAATGGAGGATGCGAGCATGCGAATGAAACGTGAAAGACTGACTACAGTAACAGAAAGCAAGAAGAAAAGACATTATGCTGCGAAGGAAAAGAAACACAGGACCAAACTAATAAATATCGGCGGTCAGCGAGCACCTCGGTGTGATCAGCTGTTCTTTTAGCAACAGAATGATGGAACTGTCAGTGCACGGTCAAGGTAAACCTGTAGATAGTAGCAATGCAACACTGGATACCAGCTGCCGTAAAACCCAAAAGAAGCAGCAGATAAACCTGCACATGCGCACACAGACTTCCTCTGTCTGCTTGACTACGTGAAGCAAGTGGTTTCATGTACATTATTTGCTAGGGAATCCCCTCAAATTAAATAACTTCCCAGCCATAGAGTTACCTGTTTTTTTTTTTATTATTATAGAAACAAACATACAACGACCAAATTTCAGTGGGAACTAAATTTCACAGATTTTATGAAATCGAAAGGCCATCTAGCTTTAAGTAGTAAATCCCTTAGAATGCCATATGGTAAATGCTAGTACGTCTGTATTCTTTAAAAAAAAAAGCAGGAAATGTTTTTGCCAATCAAAAGTATGTGTTTCAAACAAAGTAAGTCCATTTACAATGATTTTAATAGGGGCTGCCATTTTATTTTGGGGCAATCCTAGGGCGGGTCTCCCAAAAAGGGACCCGACTTAAAAACTAACAGAAGAAACTTAGACTTGTGTTTTTCTGGGAATCACTCATGCTTGCATTGTTTCTGTGCAATAAAAGTGTTGAAGGCAACTTCTTTCACGCAATTTTATTTTTGGCTACTTTTGAGATACAGAATTCCATGATAAGTTCCACAAATGACATCAAAATCAGCACAAGCAGTAAATAAAGACTTCATTTTTAAATGAGTTATTCTCTCTCTAATATAATTTTTTAAAATCTATATATTTATTTACACACATGACTTCAGTGTTTTTCTGGGAATCACTATGCACTACGCTCGAAAAAACTGCATGTCTGATCATCTGAGACGACTAAAGTATGTGCAAGGACGAGTAAACCTTTAATGGTAATCGTCCGATCGGATGACAAAAAGAGTTAGTCCCAGCAACCTAACAGGGCTCGACATTCAATTTTAAACATACACACACACACATACACACAGTGGTGCTTGAAAGTTTGTGAATCCTTTAGAAATTTCTATATGGGTTGTTTTACAATTAGGGTACACAAGCTAAAAATCACATTTAAACACTTACCTTCAATATCAAAAGGCTTGACTAAATAAACTTGGTTGTTTATTGTAGCCCTGTGATAGCTCTATTTACCATGCAAAAAAAAAATTGGTGATAACGTTATTTTTGGTGAATGCATGGCAATATAGGTCATATTTAGGCCAAACAAAATAATGTGTTTCTTGGGTTTTCAAAATAGGGTAGATAAAAAAAAAAAAAAAATTGTTTATCCCAAAAGTTTACGACAAATTTTCTAGGGTAGGTAGGAAAAAGTGAGAAGTTTCCTTTGAAAACTTTTTTTTTGCAAAATACTCGTTAAACGTTTGCAACTGATCCCAGAATGTCAGAACTGTGTGATTTGTTGTAGGAAACAATGTTGTAGTTACTCTTTAGTTCTTCATTTGGAAATATTTTTAATTGTTGTGAATATCTTTTGCATTGCAATAGGCTGATTTGACAAGCAAACATTTCTGTCCACTGTGTCGCTTTTTGTTCCGAGGCGAACCTCCATTTTATAGGCACCCGGAAGAATCGATGAAATGTACTGCGCATGTGCAAGCAGTCATTTACATCTGACCCTTCGAGGCATGAACACAAGGGTGGCCAGTTTTTCTACTTAAAAATCTAAGATAATCATCATCATTGTAACACTAGCAAGAATACGCAGCATTGTTCAGCTATGTATTCGATTGCATCTAACGGTGACCCCTGTCTAGAAATACCTACGAAATTTGGCTTTGCTGCGACCTTCGGTGTCTGAGTTAATGTTTAAAGGTGGGCTGGAGCCATGGATCAAATCAAAACTTAAGTCGCTGAGCAGCGCTTGCACGGTGGCGAATGACTGGCTGAGGCACCGTCCTACCAGGCTGTGCCCGTGCTGGTTTGAAAGGGCTGGGGTAGAGGGAGGTGCGTGTTGGTTGTCAATTTACTCCTGACGGGCCTCGTGTCTTTCGGCAAATACCGAGTGGTTTATATGACGCCCTAGCGGTTCTCATTTGACTCGCCAGGTGGCTGCCAAGCAGGTAGGGTCGGGCGTGAGAAATAGTTTGTTTATCGTGGTCATAAACAGTTGAAGGGTCACAGTGTTTTTACAGGGTCGGTCGGGTAACTGGAAACACGTATATTATTTTGTTTGGCCTTAGCAAAATTACTCGTGTCATTTAGAAAAAGTGCTTTTTTGACCACAGGTAGCTCCAAAAGGGATGCACTTAAATCATTCTTTATACCATAAAACAAATATTTGGTTCCATATCATTGGAAACATAGTTAAGTTTTAATGTTGAATGCCAGTAAGTTTTCAGACTATTTTGATCAAATTAGTATCTAATTGTGTCAAAAAAAAGTCCTCTCCGAGACAGCTAATTTTTCAATACAAAATAACATCTAAAATGATTATTTTCATCCTAAAATGTGGTCAAGATATTGGGACATAAATATTAGAGACAACTAACACAAAGCTTACAGCCTTGTATTTAAAAGCACTATGGAAGTAGTGGATTCTGAATTGTCAAAAAAAAAAAAAAGTCCTCTCCGAGAATCACTTCATTTGTTTCTCCCAGCCCTGCTCAAAGCTACACTTAATCTTGTTATAATACAAACTATTACACATGCCCATCTGTTCTTTAACTTGTCCTTCACTTAAAAACTGGTACAATAACCCGTTTGAATCAATTTGAATTTTGGACCCCTGTGACACAAACTTTGTACCCTGATTGTAAAACAACCCTTATTTCTGCATAAATATGACCTAAAACATCATTAGATTTTCACCCAAGTCCTAAAAGTAGATAAAGAGAACCCAGTTAAACAAATGAGACAAAATATTATACTTGGTCATTTATTTATTGAGGAAAATGATCCAATATTACATATCTGTGAGTGGCAAAAGTATGCGAACGTCTAGGATTAGCAGGTAATACTGAACAACAGTGGTGTGCATGGCAGGGTTGCAAGGAGGAAGCCACTGCTATCCAAAAAGAACATTGCTGCTCATCTGCAGTTTGCTAAAGATCACATGGAACGACATCCTGGCCTTTATTTGGTGGACTTCCCCCCGTAATTGTAAAGCGACCTTGGGTTTTGAGAAAGGCACTATATAAATTGAACTTTTAATAATATTAAAAAAAAAACAAAAACCCACACGTATTTCCTTTAGACCAATCAATATACAGACAGACAGTTTTGAGAAGGAAAATTACAACCCTCATCAGCTAGTTGCCTAGCTTGTTAACAAAAAGATGAACAAGGAAGCATGCTTGGCTTTTTATAGAGGGATTTCACTGATGTCACCCGAAACCGGAAGTAAACAGACCCTGCGCCATTTTGGAAGACCAACAAACTCGTGATTAGGGGGAAATAACGGCAGCGGTATGTGAACCCACGAGAATAAAGTGGAGTGGCAAACGACTTAAACAAACAAATCTGAGCTGTTTTATTTATGATTTATTGGCCCAACAGTAGACTTGAAAGAAACCTGTGTGAGACTTGGCAAAAAACTGTGGATATAATGGATAAGTCTGTGCGTGATCTGCGGACACTTTGAGGTAAGCAAACGCAAGAAATTCAGATTTAAAACATGCTAAAAATTGGCCCCAAGTTGATAACTGTATGAGGAGCAAGCCTCCCAGACTTCTACAATTTAATAATAATAATAATAATAATAATAAAGGATGGTTTGGGGCTTGCTCTCCCTCCTATTATATAAATAAAGCATAGCTGCTGTGTAGGCATATATCATAAATACATATATATAATGGATAAATTAACCTAAATTATGGATACCTTAATAGTAACAAAGTATTAATTTTTCAACTGAAAAGATATATTATTAAAAGATAAATATCAACAAGATTACCTTGGCCATAACTATGTGTAGGTTATTCTTAACAGCTGTAATATCACGAACAACATAATTGTAAGCCTGTAGCCCTTTGTAGGCTTTCAAGTCATCAGCAGTGTAGGCACTGTGTGTAAACAACAAATAGTTTACAATGTCTGGGTAGCAAACAGATGGCAGAATTGGTGTCCGGTCCTCCTTATGTTTTCATTCTCCCTTGCCGCGAGTCTTGTCTTATATGGGTCAAACCCATCAATCACAGCCAGTTTCTCCACATACCGTGCCCTTTCTGCAGCTGGTAATGTACTCACATAACCAGAATTATCATCCATCGTGTCACTTTACTCTCGCTCGTACTTTGTTTTATATTGTGAGTGCATGTACTTGGTCTTCCAATATGGCGCCTAACAAAATCTCGCGGCGCGGTGACGTCATACGGTGGCCCTCTATACACTTTGTAGGCCTCCTGAGAGCATTACAGGTCCAAGGGGACCTGTCCACTTGGCAGACCAAATTTCCACAATGAGAAAATACAAAATCACTTTTAGCCCAGACATTCTCCTGGTTTATTAAGGCTAATCCAAAATTCATTAATGCAACATACTCCAGTGCACTTGGATTTTAAAAAAATATTTCATCACTCATCTCCTCTTACTCTGTGTGTGTGTGTGTGTGTGTGTGTGTGTGTGTGTGTGTGTGTACTTGGCAACTTGTCATCAGTGTCAAATTACATATGATAATAGGTACTGACCTAAAAGGATCTGGGTAACTGGAGGTGCATCTGGGAACTTCCAAGCAGAATTCACTTGGTATCTCCAGACCCATTCATAAAAAAAAAAAAAAAAAAGTAACAAGTCTGTTACTTCCTTTCCACTCCTTTATTTCACCAGGTTACATTGCTCCATGAGTCTTACTCATACAAACAAAAGCCAGGAAACTTCCACTACTACACTGATCATAATGACAGCTTAACTGCACCTTTCTGACGTTGTACAGTGATGAAATTCAGGTAAGGAAGTTTATTAAAAAGTTACGTCAAAGTTCATGTCCAGGATAATCAACCATGTAAAAGTCCAGAATTACAAGACACACCACAACAGTTTACAAGACACAAAGGAAGACATTAACTTTGGTCATGCACGCACATGTATGGGTGGTGGGGGGAGGGGAAGACCCTGGAAATAAGCCCTGTTTATGGAAAGAAGGAAAAGGGACCGAGCATACCTGGGAAAAGACTTAAAAACACCCGCATCTGACTGTTACATAGCCATCACAGCCCAAGAGAAACAGCTTCAGACCATATGACACCATAGTACACAACCAGATGTTTATTCTTTAAATAAATAAGTAAAAAAAAATACATTGAGAAACACACCGAGTATGTAAACTAGTTTGTTGCCAAATAATAGCCAGAAGCAAGCAAGTAACTACTGATCGTGCATTCTTTCACAGGGCACAAAATTTCAAGCGCACCCCGGTGGCAAAGTACTGTACCCTCATACAAATCAGTTAAAACCAAACCCAGACAAGTTCAATGCACAGCATTTTATTCAAGCTGCAATGCTAAAACAAAAGCAGTGTTATGTTCTGACCATGTAAATTCGAAAAACCTAACCGGATACCTTCTACCAGTGTTCTACTCGAGTCACTAAGACTACATTCAGACTGCACCCTGAAACGACCCATATCCGATTTTTTTGCCCATATGCGACCTGTATCTGATTTGTTATTGACAATCTGAACGACACAGACCCGATTTTTTCACATGCGACCCAGGCCGCTTGGATATGTGGTCCTAATTCCGATTCATATCCGATATTTTCACATGCGACTGCAGTCTGACCGGACAGGTCGCATTCATGCGACCTACACGTCATCAACAAGAGACAAACGTCACTATTCTGCGTTGGCTAATCCCGCCTCTTTGGTGGAAAACAACAACATTTGTACAGTTTTCAGAATTTAAATAGACTTTTATAGAATTGATCAAGCTAATGGTGGATTTGGTAGGGACCTGGATGTTGATCTGTTAGCCTGATTAAATAAAACAGTTTCTATAACTGATTTATAACTTAAACCATCCTGTATTACAAGATAAAATTGTTCTGGAAATTCAGTAATTTGACACCTTCGGTGTCATTAGTCTGCTGCCCACATTAATCAGATTATTGTGTGAGTTCCGCCACCACCACAAAAACCACATCGCCAGGTCTCGCCTCATCTCCATAGCAAACTGCACTGGTGTTTCTGCACCTTGAGCCAGCGCTGAGAGAAGTTGCAGAATTCAGCTGGCTATAAACAATCTAAATAAATATTTATTCAAATGTAGAAAAAGTTTATTAATATGACGAAATAAATATGTGCAAATTATTAAACCTGAATTAAGAGTTTGGTAATACAGCGGCCGTATCCCAAATGACTGCCTACTGAAGCTCGAGTGCACTATATAGAGTTTAAAAATCCATTACTTCCTAGTAACATGTAGTGCACTTATATAGAAATTAGAGAGACATTTAGGAGTCAACCCTCGTTACCAGGCTACACGTTTTCATTTCAGTTCAGAAACAAAAACACACACGAGACCTCACACTTTAACACTAACCAGATAATTAAACAAACAACAAAAAAAGAAATCATTAAACATGAAGAGTGCGCTTTTTTTCGTTTACATATTACGTAGATGTGCTTATTACGTGTCAATTTGCGCATGCGGGACACTTTTGGGTCGTTTTCCGTTCATATTGGAGATCGCATACAAGTCTCATATAATTGGTAATGTGAACGGCCTAACAAAAAAATCGGATTTCACAACAAATCGGATATGGGTCGCTTCAGGTTGCAGTCTGAACGTAGTGTAAAACTTGAGTCCGAGTCCAGTCTGGAGTCCCCCGGTGTTCAAGTCAGAGTCAAGTCCAAGTCATTTATAAAAACAAAACAAATATTAATAGAGTCAAGTGCACTATTTGATCAGTCGAGTCCAAGAACAAGACTCCAACCGCACCATTTGACGGTGTCTGTTTTAGTGCCATTAACATTAGTTTGTTCCTGAACATGATGTACTGTATGAACAGGTGAATGTGCGTTCTCTTTGTCAGGGAGCACAAAGTGTTCTGTCAGAGATGGCTGAGAGACGGATGAAAGTGTAGAAGGTGTGTTAATACAAGTGAAGACAGATAAACAATCCAGAACGGCAGGCAAAATTGTAACACAGTGAAACAGGCAGTAGGTCAAGCGAGGTACAAACAGGATATTGTAGACTCTGCAAAATCAAAGACGAGAAACAGGAAATCAGGGATCAGAAAACCAAAGAAGAAAATAAAGCTTGGTAGTGTCTCAGCACTGCAACTCAATGCTTTGCAAAGCAAGTGTGTTTTCACAGTTTTTAATATAGGCGCACTGATTGCGCCTTAATCCTGTGCTGGTGAGAGTTGTTTATGGCGCGTGCGAGAGTCCACTTGGCGCGCATGCTGTCCGGAGCGTGCCAGAGAGTCTATCCGATGCACGCGCCAAGGCGCGCAACTGTGACACTCTTGCACAAAATTAGTACAAAAATTAATGTAGATATAAATATATCTTATGCCAAATTATGGTGGCATGTTACAAAAAATAAAGAAAAAAATTTGAGTCCTCGTCTCCAATTTATGAGTCCCAATGCAGTTAATGCACGAGTCCCAGTCCTCAGTGTTCAAGTCTAAGTCAAGTCACAAGTCATTAAAATTAGGGCACGAGTTGGACTTGTGTTCTGGACTCGAGTACTACAAGCCTGCCTTCTACCCCTAACAGTAACAGGAGGGCTGTTGATGTACAACTTGTTAAAAGAAGATGGAACAGAAGTGCACTGACTTTGCTTCACTGAATATTAGATGGAGCAAAACTCTACTGTAAACACTGTTCAATAAAAGAACTAAAGTCAAATCATAATTAACAATTTACACATTAAAAAAAAAAAAAACAGAACTGAGAATAAAATGTAAACTAACTGGTCACAAAAAGTTTACAACACTGCCCCTTCATCTTATGTCTCCCCTTCTGTCAAGCACGTACACACAACCACACACAGCAATGGAAACAAAGGAAACCAGTTGCAGCATCCTGCTGCAGAGACTGGTTGAGAGACCGACACACACACACACACACACACACACACGTTCAAATATTAAGCTAGAACATGACAGACAGTTATCAGGCTAAGAAGTCTTGTGCAAGTGCGACACACACAAATAACTAACCAAGGGCAACTACGTTCTTGCACATATTTAAAAAAACAAACACACACGACAGACAAAAGAAAAATGCATCATGCAGAGACACAAATACAGACACAATACTTGCCATCAGTCACGGTTGGGAGCAGCCCCACACCACCAGCAAAACTTGCAATCACACATTCTTACATTTGTAGTGCTGCAATGTGCATTTGAGCCAATTCTTTTACGTCTGAAGAGGTATGACGTAATCCAATGTGCTCAGGTCAGATAGCTGACTGATAGCAGATGCCACAGAAAAAAAAAAAAAAAAAATCACCTGACATGTCTTGCTTTGCTTAAATTCAAATGACCTCAAACTGGCTTGAACATTTTGGTTTAATTTTATATTTTAGAAAAGAAAGTAGGGGCAATAGTCTAGAAACAGGAATAATTTTCCCACACTCCATTTTCCATACTCATCCAGACCTGGAAATTACTAAAATCAAAAATCCCATACCATGAAGGAACCCTGTATACAGCTAAAATTTATAACACTCTGGTTGCATAAATTCCTTGGGTACAATGGTCAGGATAATCAACTGACATACACTACCGTTCAAAAGTTTGGGGTCACCCAGACAATTTTGTGTTTTCCATGAAAAGTCACACTTTTATTTACCACCATAAGTTGTAAAATGAATAGAAAATAGAGTCAAGACATTTTTCTGGCCATTTTGAGCATTTAATCGACCCCACAAATGTGATGCTCCAGAAACTCAATCTGCTCAAAGGAAGGTCAGTTTTATAGCTTCTCTAAAGAGCTCAACTGTTTTCAGCTGTGCTAACATGATTGTACAAGGGTTTTCTAATCATCCATTAGCCTTCTGAGGCAATGAGCAAACACATTGTACCATTAGAACACTGGAGTGAGAGTTGCTGGAAATGGGCCTCTATACACCTATGGAGATATTGCACCGAAAACCAGACATTTGCAGCTAGAATAGTCATTTACCACATTAGCAATGTATGGAGCACTTGCATGTGACGTCACAGCCGATCCAGATTGTGACAGACGCCATCTTGTCGGTCAAACGCCATATTCCGCCTTCTACTTCTGCTTTTACTTCTACCTTTTCTTCTGGAAAACCCTACTATATACAATTCTACCTCAACGGCTGCGGCTACAAGCTCCCCCTACCTATGCACGTTTATGTTTGTGTGTATTTTTGCGTGTTGTTCGTCTGTACCGGACTTCAATATCCACTACAACCGTATGGACTTACTGGACATTGGTTTCCAGCAGAAAATGACGGTTTGTAGCGATTTCCATCGCATGCACAACATTCCGGACGAGATAGCAAGACCAGCAGGGTCTCCGTGGATTGTTATCGGAAGCAAAGCAAAGGAGGCGGCGTCGGGAGAGGAAGCAAGAACGAGGCTGCAGAGCCGGCCTGTTGACTAGGCTCAGAAAACAGCCACTCAAATCTCCACTGCTAAGCCTCTACCTCTCCAACGCCAGATCCATGTAAACAAGACGGACGATTTGGAATTACAGCTGGAATTACCTTATTCTATTCTATAATCGGCTGGTCAGTGCTATACTCAATACTTAAGTGACTTACCCGTCCAATGAGGATTCTTGTTTACAAGATGCCACATCTGAGTCGCTGACAAATCCTGAATTTCTGTAAAGATAACTGTCCAGAGATTTATAAGCACGCAGTGCTTCACCACTGAACAGCGAGGGAAAGTTAATGAGGTAATTATACACGTCTGGGTATTCCGCTGGCAGTTCAAAATCCGGTCGTGAAAACTCCGTCCGGAAAGCCATAAGGGTCACTAATCTGTAGATCGTTTATTTTAGACATATATCTAGTTATCTGTTCATTAGAAAAATGAGCCGTGTAGTCCGTCGGTTGAAATTGATCCATTCTGTACACGAGTGCAGCAGTATTCAGCGGTGTTTTTGACCGACAAGATGGCGGTTGTGTACTTTCCGGTCACGTGACTGCAAGATCTCTATAGAGTGGATTTCTGATTAGTTTAAAGTGATCTTCATTGAAAAGAACAGTGCTTTTCTTTCAAAAATAAGGACATTTCAAAGTGACCCCAAACTTTTGAACGGTAGTGTAACTGAATGACAACAGGAACATTTTCATGCTTGAACCATTACTAATTATTTTATGACTTATCTGTATTAGTTTATACAAATAAGTTTATGTTCCATGTGTAGTTTTCACTTTAGACTCATGCCATGGCTTCTAAACGGATAAGTCATGTCTGTTTAAAGTTTCAGGTGAGAATAAACACATGCTTCTCTGTCCAAATGCCTTCAACATGCGTTTTTCAACATTGATTTTTTTTAAACAAGTCCTCAGTAATCAGACTAGATAGTGTGTTTATTTTATAAAATAATCCATGAAAGTCTGTAAAGCACCCCTTTCTCTAGAGTAGCAGATCGTCTCTGCCCAATGAATTTCAGTTTAAAGGAGATACGCAGAGCCTTTATTTTTAAATACATTTCTGACTGGATAGCATCTCCATCCTTGACTCTTGTATGCTGCATAAATGGTAATAAAAAAAAAAAAAAAAAAGATATTTAATTCTCATTTATGCAGCATATGCTCTGCACATTTTACTAAAGACTTGTACGAAACCTCTGATCTGTTGAGGAGCGTTGGCTATAAGCCCGTATTGAAAAAGGGTGCAGTACCAACAATTAAAGAAAACTACAAGAAAAGGAAAAGTGTTTGTTTTTATTTTTTTTAAAAAGGAAAAAGTGAGTTCAGTTGCACCAGTCTTCCCGGAGTGAGCCGAGGGTTGTTGCTAAAACCCAGGACGGGACATATCGCTCGGGTAGTGACCTCCCTGCAGTTGTTGCTAAAACCGGCGACATCCTGTTCCGTCCCTGGTTTTAGTAATTGCCTGAGCCCAGCAGTAATGGTGGACTACACAGTATGAAGAAAAGTCAATGAGTGGAGCAGCCATCTGATTTCTAAACTGGATATTGCTGCCAGGGTCATTCCATGTCAAATCTCTGAATGCTCCCACTCGACCGTCTCAGATTTGGCTGAAAAAATTCCAGGAGGTTCACACACTTCCCAATAGGAAAAGTCCCAGATTTTAGCTCCCAACTCCTTATAGTTTTGTAATAAATAAATAAATAAATAAATAAATAATTTTTTTCCATATTCTTGCAACTAACCTCGGACCCGTTTTGAGCAGGGTTTTCTGGGGAGTCACTTTGAGATTGCTGTATCTAGAAAAGTATTTAAGCCAGGTCCTTCACATTTTCAAGGGTCAAAATCTGGCGCCAGTACTTGTAGAATATGGACTTTTACATGTGCGCTTTTGGTTTATCATAGAATTCCGAGGGCTTGAATTTGCTCGGAAATTCTATTACTATGCTCTGTGGCAGCATATTTGAAGGACTGTGGAAAGGGCAATTTCAAAGACAGGAGGCTTGATATTGCACATATACCTTCCCATATATACTGTGTACTTTGTATTCTAAAACTGCCCCTCTGTAATGAGCAGTTTGGAAGATATTAAAGTTTAAAAATGGAAAAAAATTAATTTGGTGACGTTTTTGGCATGTTATAGCAAAAAAATGACAGCATTCACCAACATAAAATTGACTGTTTTAGAAAGATGTCTGTTTTAAACATATCCAAAATTTGTGATGGTGTTCTGCCTTATTTTTGCAAAATGATTTTTTTGAAAATGTGGTGTTTGCGCGCGCGCACACACTAGAGTGTGGACCGGGCCGATTTTTTCTGTCCGAGACCGACCCGCATCCGACAGAGCGATGCTCGAAACCGACCCGAGTCCGAAAGGAATTGAGATATTTGTGCCCGAGCCCGAAGCCATTTAAATCACACTATTTTCATTAGCCTACTAAAGACCCATGTATGATATTTTGTGTGGAAAGTTTGTGTGGTTTTATCAACAAACTGAAAAGGGCATTTTGAGTCATCAACACCGGCGAGCGCTTTAAGCGCACGCTTGGAGCAAGTCTGCCAGGCTCATGTAGCCTACTCACTTAACCTAAGCAAACCAAAAATAACGGAACAGCAGAACAAATCCACAACATTCAGACAAAAGGTTCTGTTGACCTAATAAACACTAGGCCATTTAATGAAATTCAACAAATAATTGAAATGAAAATCCCGCTGTCTGTCTGCACGTCATAAACACACACTTGCGTGTGCACCAAAATAACATAGCCACAATATTGCCGTAAAGCCATCACATAGCCTACAAATAGGCCTAACCAAGATATTATATGGGCCTAGGTCTGTATATTAAATTAACTTCTGCTCCCAGCATGGTAACAATAGCCTATTGGCCAAACATAAATGGTTTAGGGGGATTAACAAAAACACTCACCATTCAAACAGGGAATTATTTACATGAGTCCATCCAAAGATTATGCTAATCCATATGCTTGTGGAGAAAAAGGATTGCATCAACGGTGGATGGCTTCAAGGCTGTCCTCCTCTGCTCAATTGTCCTGCCAGCAGCGCTTTAGTTGCGCTCGCTGCTGCTGCTGCTGGCTGGTACGGCAAGGATGCCGCGGGCAAGAACGCTGAGCTTCGGGTATTTATGTTGCTGATCTCTCCACCAGCCCAAAATGCACACTCAACTGCGCTGACCACGCTTTGTCACTACATCAAATCCCGCGCACAGCTATGACGCGTATGAAGCGAAACTGGTTTAAAGTGACTGCTTTTAAATTTACACAGTCTTATCGTGAGCATACAATATGTCCAAGCCTGACACAAGCCCGAGCATAATTTCTAAATATTTGTTCGAGTCCGACCGAGCCCGTCGGGTTCCGACGGGCTTCGATTGGGTTTCCATGCCTTGGCGCGCACACACAGAGCATTCTAACAATCATTCTACCTGCAGCCAAATTTATGGTATCCTCTCATCATTTTAGGGACAAGTAGTGACAAGTCTTACAAATACTGATATATTTAGGGGACTATTCCTGATGCCTTGGCGCGCACACACACAGAGCATTCATAGCCTATGAAAGCATTTTCAAATGCTAACAAAATGCCCTGAATTTATGAGACAGCTTAAATTCAACAAACTGCTTCATTTGGTTCATGGTAAACTACAGTATACCTGAAGGATAACCTATATGCAACCTTTAGATACTGAAATACTGGAGCTCCAATATGGGTGAAAACTGAAACTTGTTTTCATTACAACATTTCTATTGTACCATAATTTAGAAGAAAAAGCAACCTGTATGCTTCAGTTAGTATTTATCCATGATAAAAAGTCTTTGACAGTCCAATAAAAGCAATCTCAAAGTGGCTCCCCCAAAAACTCTGCTCAAAATGGGTCCGAGGTTAGTTGCAAAAATATTTTTTTTAATGACAAAACTATAAGGAGTTGGGAGCTAAAATTTGGGACTTTTCCTATTGGGAAGTGTGTGAACCTCCTGGAATTTTTTCAGCCAAACTGGAGATGGTCGAGTGGAAGCATTCGGAGATTTGACATGGAATGACCCGCCATCTCGCCCTTACATGGAAGTGAATGAATGGAGAACTGAACAAACAACTGAGGCAGATTGTTTCAAAAACAATAAGCCTTCAAGACGTGAACACAGACGGGTAAGCTCTGACTCTCATTTGGATTTAAAAAACAAAACAAAAAACGTCGTTTACCTGCATTTAGATTAATACATTTAACTTGTGTTGTGTGTTTAAGTTACCGGTATGAGATTATTTAATTTGCTTCAGAATGTGATTGTCTCAGTTCTTCTGATTATTTAATTAGCCTTTTACGTTTTATCAGTGAAAATGCATGCATGTACATGTATGTTGCATAAGTTATAACACCTATCCTGTTTTAATGAGAGTCAACCCACAATCAGTGAAGTCAAATCAGTCTTAGTTGAGCAACTCGGTAACGGGATTTCTTACTTTCAACATAAATTTTTATTTATATGACTTTGGTCTATAGCTGTAAAAGGCCTCGGCCTTAAAACCGGTTCCTGCTGTGACGTCACACACTCAGGGCTGGCTGGCTCAGCTCCAACGCCAACTTTGCGGTCGATTTTAACTCTCAAAAATATATATATTTTTATTCCCATTTATGCAGCATACAAGAGTCAAGGATGGAGATACTATCCACTCAAATTTATTTAAAAATAAAGGCTCTGCGTATCTCCTTCAAGTATCTCGGGGTTTTGTTCACGAGTGAGGGTAAGAGGGAGCGGGAGTTGAAACAAACGAATTGGGGCAGTATCAGCAGTGATGCAGACGCTAAACCGGTCTGTTGTGGTAAAGAGAGAGCTGAGCCAAAAGGCAAAGCTCTCAATTTACTGGTCCATCTACTTTCCCACCCTCACCTATGGTCATGAGCTGTGGACAGTGACCGAAAGAATGAGATCGCGGATACAAGCGGTTGAAATGAGTTTTCTCTGCAGGGTGGCTGGGCTCTCCCTTAGAGACAGGGTGAGAAGCTTGGTCATTTGGGAGAGACTCCAAATAGAACCACTGCTCCTCCACATCGAAAGGAGTTAGTTGAGGTGGTTCAGGTACCTTGTTAGGATGGCCCCTGGACGCCTCCCAGGGGAGGTTCTCTGGGCATGCCCCACCGGGAGAAGACCCCAGGGCAGACCCAGGACACGCTGGAGATATTGCATCTCTCAGCTGGCCTGGGAACGCCTCGGTATTCCCCTGGAAGAGCTGGAGGAGGTGGCCGGGGAGAGGGAAGTCTGGGCTGCTCTGCTTAAGCTACGACCCAGACAAGCGGCAGAAAACGGATGGATAGAAATAGTTGGTGGTCTAAACAGCCACCATCGTGCAAAAAACTAGTGCTAACTTATCTGAGTATGCTCATAATCTAGAAGCCACTGTTCATGTTAGATATATTCAGAAGATTGCTGTGCGCAAATGGAATCGACCTCTACAGTCTGGGAAAGGATTTGTCATACAATCTCAAAAACTACCCTTCAGTCGAGTTCCCTGACATCTCGAACTACCTGGTGTTGCAGACATCCTTCTACACCGCAAAACACATGAAAGTGTGGAAGAGTACGGAGGCTTACAACTTTTTTTGTATGTGGCTGGGTAAAGACCTCGGTATTAAGTCACTGCCGAATGAATCCTGTATTGTTTTTGCCCGTGTAAGGAATTTATTTATTTTTTTAAAGCTTTGACATCTTTACAATGAAGCGCTGCAAGTTGAAGTGTAAACAACCAACAGTTCACTTGATTCTCACTTGTGTTCGCTCTTATCTCTCATGTAAATCAATCAATCATTCACAAAAGATCATCAGAAACCCCTTTAAAGACCTGGATCTTAGTTAAACAAGACGGAGAAGTGATCACGGCGCTGGGTAAGAATTTTGTCGTGATCTTCATGCATATGGACTTTGTGAGGAGTAAACAAAGAAACAGCTGGGGACTTTAGCGCTTCGTGACTTAAAAAAAAAAAAAAGTTCCGTAAAATAACGACACATGGCAAGAAAAGTACTTGGGAAAACACTAAGGAGATAGCTGAGAGGGAGATACAAACAAAGTGATAACTGCAAACTCGAGCATGCTTCGACTCGGCTCCCTTCGGTTTTAGTGCGAGGTTCAAAAGCCACCTTTCTTGACATCTTTGTGAAATCCTGTGTTCGTTCACCCCTTTTTTTTTTATTAGTTCACAGGGAACCCTGAAGAAACTTATCAGTTTCACGGTTTGATCGATTCAAACAACCTAAAACAACGCAAGCGTAAGGCATTTTTCATGCAAACAATGCACCTTCTCCGTACAAACGCTTTATCAACTAAGGTGGGGTTTACATTAGACCGTATCAGCGGATCATCAGATTAACGTTTTTAAAATGATTAGTGTGCACACAGCAACGCCAATACACGATTCGTGTGCACATAGCAACGCCAATACACGGATACGCTCGGCTCCGCAGGCATCCTGCGCTCCAAATCACTCCGCCCTGAACAGCGAGTGCCCTCTGGAGGGTGCGCACTCCGGCCCTGCGCAGCTCACAGAGCGCGCGAGTGAAGCGCACGAGCAGTGATTCGGGACTGAGCCGCTGTGTGTGAGATCTCAGTGCATATCGGGCATGCGCGTCACTTACCACTTGCAAGTGGAAGGATGGCAAGCCTAAAGACAATCATAACTACACAATGGGCAGTATTTGCATCAGTATTTGCAGTATTTTCATACTTTTATACTCTTTAATGAAAGGTGATACAAGGTGGAAGTCCGCGCCGTTTTTCAGCAGTCGTGTCACATGACCAACGCCAGCGAATCAGGAAGGTGGATGTCACAGTGACATTGTCCAATGACGACGCCAGCTAGAGCTCAGCACAGCGTATCTGCGTATTCTCAATGTTTACACAGCACCGGACCAGACACGAACTGGACTGAATACGTGGACCCTGGCGGATTCCTGTTTCCCGGCGTTTTAATGTAAACAGACAGTGCATCCGCGAAGAAAACGAGACAGATACGGTCTAATGTAAACTTGGCCTAAGTTTTGGTAGACCACCAGATAAAGTTTTGAATAACTAATGAGGCGGAGGTGACGTCACGTGAAACCCAGCAATAGAGATCTTGCATGTGACGTCACAGCCGATCCAGATTGTAACAGACGCCATCTTGTCGGTCAAACGCCATATTTCCGCCTTCTACTTCTACCTTTTCTTCTGGAAACCAACCCTACTATATACAATTCTACTACAACGGCTGCAGCTACAAGCTCTCCCTACCTGTGCACGTTTATGTTTTTTGTGTGCATTTTTGCGTGTTGTTCGTCTGTACCAGACTTCAATATCCACTACAACCGTATGGACTTACTGGACATTGGTTTCCAGCAGAAAATGACGGTTTGTAGCGATTTCCATCGCATGCACAACATTCCGGACGAGATAGCAAGACTAGCGGGGTCTCCGTGGATTGTTATCGGGTCTGGCAGGCGAAGGAGGCGTCGTCGGGAGAGGAAGCAAAAGCGAGGCTGCAGAGCCAGCCTGTTGACTAAGCTCAGAAAACAGCCACTCAAATCTCCACTGCCAAGCCTCTATCTCTCCAACGCCAGATCCATGGTAAACAAGACGGACGATTTGGAATTACAGCTGGAATTACCTTATTCTATAATCGGCTGGTCAGTGCTATACTAGATACTACTGATATATCTAGTATCAGTACTAGTAATACTTAAGTGACTTACCCGTCCAATGAGGATTGTTATTGTCTTGTTTACAAGATGCCACATCTGAGGGCAGCTGACAAATCCTGAATTTCTGTAAAGATAACTGTCCAGAGATTTATAAGCACGCAATGCTTCACCACTGAACAGCGAGGGAAAGTTAATGAGGTAATTATACACGTCTGGGTATTCCACCTCTGGCAGTTCCATATCCACTGACACGGTCGTGAAAACTACGTCCGGTAATCGATAAGGGTCACTAATCCATAGGTCGTTTATTTTAGACATGTATCTAGTTATCTGTTCATTACAAAAATGAGCCGTGTAGTCCGTCGGTTGAAATTTATCCATTTTGTACACGAGTGCAGCAGTATTCAGCGGTGTTTTTTCACCGACAAGATGGCGGCTGTGTACTTTCCGGTCACGTGACTGCAAGATCTCTATATAGCTGCTAGTCATTACTGATTGCTTGTCTAAGTGGGTTATTTGTCACAAAGTATTTAGCAACGAAAACATCTGCAGTGGAGCATCTTACACACACTTTTGTAATTAATTTTAAAAAAAGTGTGGGTGTGACTCTCTCCTGCACACAACATGCCAATAACGCCCCCCAGCAAATAGAGACTTGGGGGGAACGACCCCGCCACAGTTCCTGCTTGAATGTAGCCAGACAGCAGAACAGACCTTTTGATGTCATGCTACATCAAGGGAGAGTCACCTTCACAGCAATAGCAAAACAGCAGAAACTGACTCAACTACAGACCTTTTTTTCTTTTTCTTTCCACACATATACCCGAGATGAAGCCTTAAAGGAAAAGGCAACTTTTGTACAAAACCAGGTGTGTAATAGGAGAAAAACATATACGCAATCAATTCCGTTAATTATTTCCATTATATATCGAACATGAAAAAATATTTTTAACTTTGAAATCATGAATTGACACAGAGGAGTCGAAGTTGGAGGAGGCAGCCATTTTGAGATTGTGGGCAACTATAAACCAATCAGAATCTTTCGTTAATGCGCCTCCCTCTGATCTGTGACGTCACTGGGCCCATGAAAACAGTGTTTACAGACAGATCACTGTGATTAGGAGTCCCGGCGGGTGGCTTGTATTCGATTCGTTTATATCCCGACCTTGTCAGCTGTCAGATTTATGTTCATGGACCCGGTAAGCTGGTAAATAATATAGATTTTTTTTCTTTACCAAATTCTAACAGAAAACGAGAGCGCCCGAAAGGGAAAACCGAGCCGAGCCGCTTCACGCATGCGCAGTAGGCTTGGTAGGACAAATCCAAATAGGAGTCATTCAGGATTCAGCCATGTTTTTGCTCCGTGTTTTTACTCGACCAAAGTTCTACAGTATTATGAGCTTTAAGTTGCATAAATAAAACCATTTGGTGAAACTTTGAAGAAGCGATTGTACTGGTTTTTTACCTTATTACCATGAAGCACTGAAGAGTTCTTTTCAGTGGTGGGCCGCATGACGTCACGCAGTAGATCAATATGGCGGAACGCATCTTCGCTGAGCTCAGCGCAAGCCCATATTATTAAAAGTTAAAGGATACTGTTATGCGGTCTGTTCTTTCTCTATAAATTCCATGATCGATTACTTTATATATTTATCTATCTATTTGTGGTGATTTTGTACAAAAGTTGCCTTTTCCTTTAACATGTAAATGCTTCATTAAATTATGTTAGCATAAAGATGTAGGATACACTCATCACTTATCCACAGACTCATGCCCTGGCAAGGGTGACTTTAATTTGCACTCAACTTAAATGTGCAGAAGTATAAAATGACCTGACCATGAAGAGAACAACAGAAGTAGGTTAATCATTTCTGCAAACATGCATACACTTGCGTCAGATTAAAGCTGAAACTGTGTGTCACACAGTGTGGCACATGTGTGGCAGAGCCAAATTATCAACAACTTCCTAATGCATAACACTAAAATGACTCACTACCCATTAAACAACAAGTATCTCATATCAGATCACTAACACTGTTTTGTCAGCCAAGACGTCCTAGGTGTTTGCTTCTATATATTAAAGACAATTATGTTAACTTAATTAAGGCTGCGACAACTAACTAATAATAAAATCAATAATAAAAACAAATGCCAATGAATTTCATTATAGATTAGTTGGACTGTTACGAAGCATGCTGTTCAGTTAGATTAAATTGTTTCTTAATGGACATGGGGAAAGTACAGTAAACCCCCCCACACACACTATAGCCAACACTCTTGAGGAATAGGAACACTTTACAGTACACCACTCTGCCTCATGATATAACTCGTGTTTTTATGTGAGTAACATTTCGATGAGTAATTATTTGTTGAAATAGCGGAAGCATGTCATCTCTGGCCAACTCCTGCTCATTAACTGCCTTATATATTACGTTGTCTTAGTTAATCCTGATTTCTAGCTGCATCACGCCTTTAGCCATTTTTCCCATTCTATTGGGGAAAACACCAAATCTAAGGGAAAAATTTGCCAGTTTGTGCAACTCGATGGGGTGAAAATGACAATGCTGTTGAAAAGTACTATGTTTAATTTTCTTAGCAAAGACAAAAAAAAAAAAAAAAAAAAAAATATATATATATATATATATATATATATATATATATATATATATATAAATAAAATTGTTTATCGTAAAACAATCAACCAGCATTTATCAATAATACTGCTACTTCTACGTTAACAGATTCAAATATCCTAACTATTCACTGCCCAGTACGGAATAACATACAAGTACATTATTCATCTCTCATCCCACTGCGTTTCTATTGTGCTTTCCATTCACACTGAAGTCAGTGCACAACAGAATCAATTTACTGATCCCAGGCATCATGAACTAAGAATCGACCCCAAAGTTTTCTAGTCAATTCCTCACATTTGGGGGAGGACGGACCCCCACCCCATAATTTACCTGGCACGCGCGCACACGGCAGGCAAAATTAATGTAACTGAGCATTTCAGATTGTGAAAGCCGATTTTTTGTGCATCGTTTGAACTTTTCTGGTCACAACTGAACAAAGCAGGGCTTGCTTAATTGTGTCAAAGTCCCTATTAGCAGTATTTAGACAAGTAAATAACCCAGAGTAACAATCGGCTGGTATCAGTTACAAGCATCCACATTATGGAAATCCGCGCCAATTCAGAGAAGCGTACAAGGCTACAAGACACTTCCCGTACATTATTCCTGGCATGCTGCGTTTATATAAAAATAAATAAATAAATAAATCAAAAGGACGGGCGCATCTCCATCTCAATCTGTAAGTATAGATTGAAACATAACCCTTTTCCTTTATTCAGCAATGAATGCAAGGGTGTAAGCCAAACCGTTAAAAAAAAAAAAGGGGGGCAGCACATCACGCAAAGTCACAGATGCCAACATGAACAAGAAAATCCTAGTAGGCCGAGATTCTAAATAAATAAATAAAAACCCCACACCTAAATCTTGCAACAAGACACTCGGTGCATGCCAGTGGATGGGGTCACTCCATGCCAACATAGATGATCCAAACATTATTTGACTGTGGAAACTTTTGAATTTTTCCAGTCCAGTCCACCATGTAATATTTTACACAGCAATAAGCGGTCCACAATAATTTTAAAATGGTATTTTCTGCATCAGTTGACTAACATTATATTAAATGTGTCTGCAGTGTGTTAATTCCAAAATAATCATTAAACCTTCACAAAAAAAAAAAAAATAATCCAGAAGCTGGATTTAAAATCAGATCTCAAGATGCAACAGTTCCTCACAGGCATTAGTCCATTTTCAAGCACTCTTTTGACATTATGTTGGCAGAACAGGAACAGAGGGAAAAGGCAGAGAAATGAAGCCTACCTGGGTGGCATACTGACAGGTGAACGTGGTTTAAGAGGCTTGTCCTTCTCTTCTTTCTTCTCACGTGGTTCCCTTAATGCCCGTTCTCTGGGTCTTCCTTCTTTCTCGTCTCGTTTCAACCGGTCTCGCTCCCACTCTTCCTTTCTGCGCAACCGCTCTTTTTCACGCTCCCGCTCGCGCTCCCTCTCACGCTCCCTCTGTCTGCGCTCTCGCTCACGGTGATCTCGCTCACGTTCGCGCTCCCTTTCTCTGTGCCGTTCACGGGGATCTCGCTCTCGATCCTGAAATAAACATATGTGCAAACGCCTAATAAAATACTTAATATTCAACGAGAAGGTGGAATTTACACAACTTGCACTACGTTCAGACTGCACCCTGAAACGACCCATATCCGATTTTTTTGCCCATATGCGACCTGTATCCGATTTGTTATTGACAATCTGAACGACACAGACCCGATTTTTTCACATGCGACCCAGGCCGCTTGGATATGTGGTCCTAATTCCGATTCATATCCGACATTTTCACATGCGACTGCAGTCTGACCGGACAGGTAGCATTCATGCGACCTACACGTCATCAACAAGAGACAAACTTCACTATTCTGCGTTGGCTAATCCCGCCTCTTTGGTGGAAAACAACATTTGTACAGTTTTCAGAATTTAAATAGACTTTTATAGAATTGATCAAGCTAATGGTGGATTTGGTAGGGACCTGGATGTTGATCTGTTAGCCTGATTAAATAAAACAGTTTCTATAACTGATTTATAACTTAAACCATCCTGTATTACAAGATTATAAGATTGTTCTGGAAATTTCCAGTAATTTGACACCTTCGGTGTCATTAGTCTGCTGCTCACATTAATCAGATTATTGTGTGAGTTCCGCCGCCGCCACAAAAACCACATCGCCAGGTCTCGCCTCATCTCCATAGCAAACTGCACTGGTGTTTCTGCACCTTGAGCCAGCGCTGAGAGAAGTTGCAGAATTCAGCTGGCTATAAACAATCTAAATAAATATTTATAAAAATGTAGAAAAAGTTTATTAATATGACGAAATAAATATGTGCAAATTATTAAGCCTGAATTAAGAGTTTGGTAATACAGCGGCCGTATCCCAAATGACTGCCTACTGAAGCTCGAGTGCACTATATAGAGTTTAAAAATCCATTACTTCCTAGTAACATGTAGTGCACTTATATAGAAATTAGAGAGACATTTAGGAGTCAACCCTCGTTACCAGGCTACACGTTTTCATTTCAGTTCAGAAACAAAAATGCACACGAGACCTCACACTTTAACACTAACCAGATAATTAAACAAACAAACAAACAAACAAACAAACAAACAAAAAATCATTAAACATGAAGAGTGCGCTTTTTTTTTTTACGTATTACGTAGATGTGCTTATTACGTGTCAATTTGCGCATGCGGGACACTTTTGGGTCGTTTTCCGTTCATATTGGAGATCGCATACAAGTCTCATATAATTGGTAATGTGAACGTCCTAACAAAAAAGTTGGATTTCACAACAAATCGGATATGGGTCGTTTCAGGTTGCAGTCTGAACGTAGTGTTAAAGTGAGTCTCCCGCCCGTTGAAACTTCGTGTATTTTCTTTTGTATGAAAATTATCATAAATGATCAAATGTGAGCATAAATAAACGACTAGAAATAAAAAATAATTTTCGAATAAAGGGATTACTTTTTGCCCACGTAGTACTATAGCGCCGAATCACTCATTTCCGACCTAGTAAAGATCCAGGTCACTATCTGCCGATAAACAAACACATGTGCGTGTAGCCATATTGTTTTCAACATCGATAGCGACAAGCAGAAGACCCAAACATATATAGAAGACAAAAGAACAACAACAACAAACAAATGAAGAGCAATGCTAAGTCTTTTATATCAATGGAATATTCGATCACGTGACCTCGGGTTGTGACCTCATTTTTTCGCGATCGTTCGTAGGCCTATCACTGCGCCTTTTTGGGGGGGTCCAAAAACTATTTCATTTTCTTTATTTTAGAATATATATACACCATTTGAAGGTATTTATTCGTTTAATGGCGTCAATATACGAGTCTTTTTCAACACAGAAAGTTTCAACGGGAGGGAGACACGCTTTAATCTTGAGACTGGTTAGGCATTTGTTTTCAGCCGCCCCGTCTTATATGTTTACGAGAAGCCGAGTATGTATAAACTTACACTGTAGTGGTATGGCAAAGGGGTCTCTGTATACTGCACTCTGAAGTTCTCATACTGGCCACCTCTCCAGAAAGCCTCCATTTCATAATCGTAATAAGGATCACCATATGGGTCACTGTAACACAGAGGGCTCAAACTACTCAGAGTTGAAAGCAGAAGAGAGCTGAACAGTGAAGAGACAATTACACGTCCATAAAATAAAACGTGAGCTACTACTGTAGGAGTAAGTCATATAGAATTAAACCATTAGTTTACAGTAATTTAGAATTGACAAAATGCTTACCCATATACTGGGTCTCTGAAGTCTATGTCACTGCAATTTGAAAAACAAGGAATGAAAACCATTTACAGAATTCAAGAACACAGTGTGATGCAAAACAAACAAAAAAATTACACTCCACTGTCTTCCTTTCATGCAGAAAGAAAAAAAAAAAAAAGCAAAACATTTAGCAGAAAGTGTCGTTATGTACAACTCAAACAATCCAGTCATGGTTCTGGGGATTAAACAGGTTAGGCTACTACTGAATGCACGTGGACAAATTTTTTTTTGATAATTGACATTTTAGCCATTTACTAAAATCAGACAAGACCTTATAATAGTTTAAATCTAATCAAATCTGTTGTGACTTTTTTTGTAGTTAGAAAAACAGGTATTTTTAGGAATTGGTACTGCATGACTGGTGATCTCAAAAGTCCCAAGCTAAAAACCCCTTTCCAAGTGTTAAATATTTCATCAGTCAAGGATATTTATTTATTTATTTTTTTAAACTGAATTGCTCAAAGCTCCAGTGTTTGGAATGAGACCAAGACCCTGTCCACACGTAGCCGGGTATCTGCTAAATCGAAGATATTTTTCTACGTTTTGGCCTGTCATCCACATGAAAACACATCAAAAACGAATATTTAAAAAAACTCCGGGCAAAGTGAAGATTTTTGAAAACTCCGTGTATGCCTTTTCGTGTAGACAGAGATAACCGGAGTTTTGCGTTTTAGAACGTCACAATCTGCACCAAAAAAACGACAACGAATCTGCCCTGACGTCAAACGTGCGACCTTTGTTTACTGCAGAAGCCACATTAAGCATGGACAAAGAGTAATGGATCGGAGTAGTGCCTTGAAAGCGTTAATTATTGTGCAGGTGCTATTCTGATGTGATTAGGGGGTAGGATTTGGGGAAATAATGCCATCTCTGTTCTGTAAAGTTATCCTACCTCTTGGATTTGTCCTACCAAGCCTACTGCGCATGCGCGAAGCCTACTGCGCATGCGCAGAACACATGACGTCATTACAATTAGCAAGTTCTCATACAGACCGTTTTATTGTTCAAAACAAGTCATTACAAATTATTTGACTCGACCAATACGCACAAAACAAAAATCGGCAAATGCGTGAAATACTCACCGATTTTCTATCAGCCCAACTGATCGGTAGGACAAAACTACTGTTGAATTCTCCTACCCTCCTGGATTTCGCGCATGCGCAGTAGGCTTGGTAGGACACCATCTACAGGTTTGGAATGCTTATGAATGTGATTGAAAACGCAGACGTTCAGTTATGTGTGGAAGGGATTTTTTTCGAAGACGAGGGGGTGTGGATAAAACATTTTTATAAACGGAGGTGGGGAAAATGTTTGGTTTTAAAAATACCCGGCTACGTGTGTACATGGCCTAAGATGTACAGTAAAATCAATAACACTGTCTAAGTAAGGTTTGCTCATACAGACTAAACTCTGAGGTTTCATACCCAGGATCTCTGATTTCCCTGGTAATGCGATAGCCTCGTTCCCTGAAGAAGTCATTTTCTTTGTCAAATTCCCATTCATCTTCACCAATGGTAACATTGAAGCGTTTTTCCTCAAAGTCAGGCTCCTGTTCTTTGCGTATTGTTGCCTTCTTTAATACCTGAGGCAACCAATGGGTTACTTGGTGTTAATTAGAATCATAATACTCCACCATACAAAATTTCTCACAGTGAAATTAAATCCATAATTAACTCATTATTAAACAATGGAAGTTAAACAATAAAAAGAGGATGCACTATACTACAAAATCAATAGTCGTCTTTATAGCAGCGGTATTCACGAGATCATTGACACAAACAGCAGCATTTAACATCCCAAAAAGAGCTAGATGGAAAAAACCTAAAACCACTGCACAAAATGCATGTCTAATTTCAACTGTTAGAGAAAGTCCAGTCATTATCACTACAATTCCTTTTAGGACAGCTCACTCTGATGCAGGTTTTCATAAGTTTGACATGTACCTCTTTGGCATGTCTGAGACCCCTTTCCCAGGCACTTTCCACTGGAGGCTCTGTAGGCAGAGGTGGAGGAGGCAATTCCTCTACAGGAGGACCGGTCTACAGGAGCACACACATCAATTCTTTATTTAAACTTGCAAGTAAAAAACACATCACGGCAAATTACAAATATTGGCTTATATATTAACTTTGCTGGATAGTGACACACTCAACTCATGCAAATGCCTCCATAAACTACAGTTCAGGGCGCTTTCACACCGCTAGATCGATTATTTGGTCCGCACCAGGCAGTAAGATTGTTACATTGTAGCATACAGACTGCGTGTGGTCTGCGTTCACGCATGCAAACGAACCAAATTGGTCTGAATGACGTTTCGTCATCTTCCGGTGGAAATAAGCGCCAATTTGAACTTTCACAATGGAGCGACACGTTCACACACTGTTTCTTGTGCTGGTCCTTGCTTTTTATATATCGTCAACATTACCCATTTCTGGCAAAATATCCAGTTCCGGAATGAGTCGCGGCTGCAGCTGGAGAACAATCTTCGGATATATTGGATTCGCCGAAGGTGTATAGCGCGTCATTTCAGGCAGAGGAGACGTGCTATTTTCACCAATGCTGTCCTGCTGATGATGAGACAAGCACCTTTCCAAAGACCCACAAGGTAGACTATAGTCTGTTAGCCTGACAAGACAGCCGGCTTTTACTGTAGAATCTGTTATGTTGTAGGTTAATACAGGGCAATCTGAATTTCCCACTGACCGAATGCTGACGGAGCTGGAGCACGCACGTGTGCCTGATGCCGCTGTTTACAGGACGTTATAATGATCACATTGTGTAGATGCTCACATCATTATCTTTATAGTTATATTCGAATAGTTCGTTTAGACCCGAGTTGGTCCAGGTTCGTGTTCTCACCAGAGGGACCGCACCAGAGGTTGAGATTTGGTGCGGAATCAAGCGGACCGAGACCACCCCTTTTTGGAGGTCTCAGTCCGCTTGATTTAGTGCGCACCCGAGTGCGATTGATGCTTTTACACCGACGAAAACGAACCGAACTAAGAGCTTTTGGTTCGAATGGACTGTTTAGTGCGCACCAACTGCTGTTGGTGTGAAAGCACCCTCAGACACACAGTCAACTTTTAGGTGCCTTGTACAAAAATAACTGGATAAATGCAAATTTCATCTGTATTCTCATTGCCTTATTTTTGTATATTATACTGCCTATATTTTGCACTAAATTACCTTTATTTTGTACTTTTTTTTGCTTTTATTTTGCCTTTACTTTGTATTATTTCTTCCACCTATTTACTGTTGTAATTTGGCATTCATGGTGGACGGCAAGCGAAGAATTTCAGTGTGCAAGAGGACGTTCCTTACTGTGCATATGACTAACACTTTGAAACTTCTGCAGGCAATACTTCAAATGATGGGTTTATTGTTAACGAACTCGTTCTAACATGCTCATGTTTCTGTAGTAACAGCTCATTCACAGCAACATGTATGGTGGATACTCCAAATATTCCAAGCATCATCATCAAATGTTTTATTAAATAGCGCATTTACCCAAGAGAAACGTATTAATCCATACAGAGATTAATAACATTTATGGAAGGAATCTTGAGCGTCAAGGCTTTGTAACAGTCAGTAAGTTTTCTGTCAAAGGACTTCTTTATAGTTTCAGCAACATAAGCTGGTACAAAAGAAAGGTTGGTGTGGGAGCGGTTTACAACGTTATAATGCGAGATTGTTTTAAGACCATGCCTAAAATAAGAATAGTTAAGATACATAAACTTGTGCACATTAAAATGCAATGATAAATCGTTAAAAGCATTAATGTTCCTTTATATATATGGGAAAACCATGGCCTAATGGTTAGAGCAGCAGCTTTGGGACCAAAAGGTCGCCGGTTCGATTCCCTGGAGCAGTGCCCTTGAACAAGGCACCTAATCCCAGGCTGCTCTGGGTATGTTGTACATCTACTAAATGCTGTTAATGTAATGCATATAATATAAATATTGTAACTGTTGGCAAATTGCAGCAGTGAAAAATTAACACACACGCATTTCAAGACAGTGTTTCAGTAACCAACTTGTGATAACATCCCTCTGTAATCCTGTCACTGATTTTCCAATAACAGTATGAGCTGAATGATCTATATTCAAAAATTCTGTGCCCATGAAGTTAAATAAATTTTAAAAAGTGCAGCTTTTTATCAAAAACAAAAGTTGGCAAGAGTTGCATGCAAATACACAAGCGTACTTTACACTCATTTTGTGCCCGTTTTCAACACAGCCATTGACGTCAATACATCGTCATGCTCTCAACTTAAACCAAAATAAATGTATCATGTCTGACTTACTTGCCAAGAGTGCATTTGGCAAGTAAACTGACAACTAAAAAATGGCTGCTTTTTTTTTTTAAACTTATCATGCATTAGGGGTTTCTGAAACTCAATGCTGAAAACACTGTAAATTTGTATTTGTAAAAACTGCACACTGAATTTAAAGAATTTCATTCAAGCAGTGCAAAAAAGCCAGCCACGTGGATGTGGAAGTTTGTGTGATCATCTCATAAACACCAGATAGCATACAGAACTTAATTACAACATAATTACAGCACTTGGCTAGCAGTGCGAATTTATTACCTCATCTTACTTATTATTACGATTTGTTCATTGCCAATTTATTTGACGTATGATAATTGCATAACCATCCGGGAAGTACAGACTACAGGATGCGCCATGACGCTCGAAAGCATTTTTCACTGCCCTTGGCATTACTACTGACTGCTGAAATTAGCTTAGGATGAGATCATCAGTGCGTACATGAACGCACCCATTGCCTGGACATGAGGTTAAAACAGCTGTGGTAGAAATGACTGGTGATCTCTTACCCAGGGGTTGGAAGGCATGAGTGGGTGAGGCCCACCGCCTCCAGGAGGAGCTCCGTTTGGAGAGAAGGGGTCTGGCTTGGAGATAAGCGAGTAGTTGCCTTTGTCATTGACTCCTGGGTGGATAAACCTACAGATCATGCCCCAAGTGCAGTTACCTATCAGACACAGGGTGGGTGGGGTGGTAATTTTAATACCGCTATTGGGTTGAACATTTAGGCGAGGCAAGGTTATTTATATAGCGCATTTCATACACAGTGGCAGTTCAATGTGCTTTACAGAAGTAAAAGCAAAACAGTAAACAATAGAAAATAAAATTACATAAAATAAAGGGGGAAGAAGAGAGAAAGTTCAGTAAAAACAGCAGAATAAAATGGAATAAAAGTTAAGTAAAGTTTAAGGGTGTATTCAGACCAGGATAGTTCAATAGTTCACTTGCTTTGTTCCGAACCAAATGGTTTTTTTTTTTTATTTTGGTGCGGTTCGCTTTCACACTGTACATTTTAGTAAGCGGACCAAAATCTGTCAACAAAGCCACGCGCCCTGAGGTCGTTCAGCTATTGGTCAGAGACGACACGCGCACAAAGCGTTAAGTTCAAAAGTAGTCATGGAGGCTTTCCGTGCTGTTATTCTTTTTAACGTCATCAAAGCTATATGTTTTTTCCAGTTTTTACTGTTTTCACAATTGTGTGATTACTATGCTGTTGTACAAGTAATTTATCAACGACGACGACAAAGGCCAAGGCGGCTACGGAGGATAGCGTTGATGAGCGCACATCATGTTGTGACAGTTCTAGCTCTTCACGCAATAGATGAATTTCTTTTTTGCGTCGCTAGTACCGCCACTTTTTGAAAGAATGTCCCTGATTTTAATGTAGGCCTGACGGAGTTTCTTCACTTTTAGCCGACATTGTTCTGGGGAGCGTGTGAACCCCTTCTCCTTCATTTTCTCACTGAATATAGCAAACATGTCGGCATTTTTGTGTGTTCTCTCCAAAAGCTCAGATATGTGGACATCTGCCCATATATCCACAAGGGTGCGCGTTTCTTCCTCGGCCCACGTTTGCCCCCTACTCATTTTTTGTATTCTGTAGTCTAGCCTACCACTGGTCTGAATGCCTGAACGACTGTTGTAAGGTTCCCTTGACAACCGAAACAGTGTTTGCACTTTGCGGTGGAGTGTCAAGACTCTCTTTCCCATAATGCTCGACAAATGACGGAAGCTCCCGAGGTACAAAAAAAAGCAAAACTGTCAGAGGTCTGCTTTCACACCTCCAAAAGGTCCGCACCAGGGTTCCTTTGGTCCGGACCGAGTCCGACCTTGCAGCTCGGTCTCGGTCCGCTTGTTTGGTCCGGACCAGAGCTTGGTGGTTTGTATTCAGACCAACCCAAAAGGTCCGGACCAAGGGAAATTTGGTTCGGACCAAACAACGTAGGTGTGAATACGCCATAGGACATGCAAAGACTGTAAAAGTTAAGTAAAGTTTAAAACATGTAAAAGATGATATTTATCAATTAGCAGAAAGCATCTGAAAACAGCTTGGTCTTTAATCTAGATTCGAAGCTGCCAACAGCAGGAGCATTTTGATTTAAACTTTGTTATATACATATTGTAAAAGTTGAATCTTTCTTTAAAACTTCATGACTTGAGCCAAAATTAATACTATAAAATGCTTCTCAGATGGATGGTTACACCTGTATTTCAACACTCTGTACAATACCTCCCTCTTGTGCACAGGCATGGAAATGCTATAAACCCCCATAATGTCTGATATAGTATCTTAGACTTAGCCCAAATGTTCATAGATAGATATTCAGGGTTTTAATACCGAACACAAAATTAATAGGATACATTTATAGTACAGCAAAAATAACCATTGCTTGAATATATACTTTGGATTTAAATTTTCAATTGACTACATCTTTCAACATGATAGAAAGTATTATAATTAAAACTTAATATTGACAGTGCATCGTTTTTGTGTGGTCTATTCACCTCTAAGAAAACAAAAGCTGTGCATTAGAAAGTAACATGACTAAACATGGTTAGCTTTCACTTGTGAGACTCACAAGCGCTTCATGTTTTTGTGAAAGAAACTTGCACAAAAGGATGATGCCAGACATTTTACAATCATCATCTTTTCATGGGATTTTACAATATTTAAAATCAGCACCTTGAGAGCCTACCTTTCATAAAGAACCTGCAGATAGGTCTGGGTCGGATTTTTCTGTCTGTGGGGTCCTTTACTTCACCTTCCTCAAGGTCGTCATCCTGAAACGGGCCACAAAAATGAAAATGAAAACGGGTATCTTAGACGACAGAAATGCCTGGTTCTTTTGGTCTAATACTATTCAAAACTTCAAAGTTATGCATTTGAACATGAGTCTTATTTAATTTAGTATACTGTAAATATGCAAGTGATTTCTAGGAAATCGCATGCGCTGACTGGTCGAGAAATTCTGATTATTTCTCGATAATCACTCGGCAAAACGACGGTCAATTGCTTTGCCACCACAAGTGAGGAAGAATTACAAATTATGAAAGAAAATGCTGTTCCTAAACGCACTAAAGTTGCTATAAAGTTTGGTTTAAAACTATTCAAAAGGTAACGTGGAATTGTGATTTATCCATTTCAAAATAAAAAGTATTTTATGTGACTTGACATAGACAAGCGTCACAAGCCTGTGCTGTACCAGTACTACATTTGTATGCTGCTTTTGAAGTTTGAAATAATTTTTTTAAAAAATAAAACACCTGTGTATTTTTACTAAACAATTATCCACCTCAGGCTCAGTGAATAACAATCTTGACTTCACCTTGGTTATTATTCACCAATATTCACTTTGCCTTTGGCGAATAATTGTTAAATAAAAGCAAAAAAAAAAAAACATGCAAGATAAGACAATATACTGATGGATGCTTTTGTGGAACACTCGTAGTATAAAGAGCGAAATCATGTAATTGTTAAATTTTCCATATGCTAGCATTGTTTTAAAGAAAGGAACAAGTAGAACTTGACACTAATGGCATTGATGGAGATGCCACCAAGAGGTCCAAGTCATTTTTGTCACTAATTTCTATGCTCAATGCCTTAAATACCCTCTAAATATACTTCCAACAAGAAAGACACTACTGAAGAAAGGCCATTTCAAGGGCTCCTGAGACTGGAGCAATGGAAAAGATTTTGCCTCATCATCCAGAGATCATGAATTTGAATCCTGATTGTTCCACAGCAGTCCATGGCCAGGAGCCCAAGAGAGCAAAATTGGCCTGTGTAACTCGGGTAAGGAGGGGTAGCATACTTTCTCCCCTTTCAATTACAGCAATTACAGCCAATCATGGACGTCGGTGAGCGGCAAGCACTTTGCTCAGTGTGTTACGTTAACCGACACTGCCTGAGCAATCATCAAAAGGTCAGCTGGCTTCACATGCATTGGAGGAAGCATGTGACAGCTTTCGCCCTCCGTTTTTCGTTGTGGTCATGTGGTAAGGGAGAGCTATCAGGTGGGTGGGAACTGGTCATGAGGGAGAGTTGTCTGGTGGGTGGGAAATGCTCATGACTAAATCAGGGAGAAAACGTGAGGGGGGGAAAAAACCCACCACGCGCACACAAACGGAGCAAAAAGGAGGAGGGGTTGGGGAAGAAAGACTTTCAGACATTAGACCTTGACCTTATTTGGATCAATTCAAACGTCTAATCGGTTCATCTTTTGGTTACACAGATGGAAAACTCAAAGACACAATACCTGCACAGAGGCAAAAACAAGAAACAAAACGTGTTTCAACACATGACAATCAGGCCTGCTGCTCTGCCTGCACATAGGGGCCTTTCACTGATGTCACAGATTTTTGTTCATCATGCGTCCACCATATTGCCAGGCAAACAAAGAAACATTGCCGTGACAGTTAATAATGAAATTTGAGATGACTGCAGTCAGTACAATCTCTGAAATGATTAAAAATTAATATTTATACCAGCAGATTGCATTACATCCAAAAGCAGAAACAGTCAGCATAGAGCCATATAATTTACCCACACATGTATTTATTTATTCTTCCAACTGCTCTGGGTATGTGTGCACTCACTGCTCACTTGTGTGTGGGTTTACCCACAAATGTATTTATTCCGCATGAAGTGTTCACCAAACCAGCTACCAGATTTGGGACACTACGACATCCTGAACTATTTAGTATTTGGGACTTCTAAACACGCTGGAGAGATGCTAAAGGCATATGACAGCACGGATGCCTACCAATATTTCGAGGCAGGTTTCATGCCGGAATGCTACGGGAAATTCCTGATAAAGAAAAATACCTTATTATGACAAAGGCAAGCTCAAACATGGACTTCTAACAGCAATAAACAAGCCACGGCCTAGATCGAGCATATTTTATGGTGTTTAGCCTAGTCTACGTCGTCAATACATAAAGCCTCGGTCACAACCGGCCGTATGTGCTCCTACGGCCGGTCTACGTGCAAGAAACGCACGGAGGGCACGCGTGTGACGTGCTGATTTTCAAGCCGTAGACTGGCCGCAGAGGTTCTTTGTCATGTCAAACAAACTCTACGGGCGCTTACGTTTTTTTCAGGTTGCAAGACAAACGTACGGCCAACGTGCGTCTTTCTCCATGAACAAAAAAAAACCGGAGCGATTTGGGAAACGCCAAAAAATCATACGTCAGGTTGTGACCTAGGCTTAACATACATGCTGCTAGTCGAGCCAAGCATTAGGTCTAAGAAAATATATCGCATCCAAAGCCCACACCTAGATGCACATTTTAACGTTCATACATTTGCCTTTTTTTTTTTGCAGTGCAGTAGAGCTGCCAAGTATGACACGCTTGTGTATGTCCTAACAGATGGTACCGAGTGCCAGACCATAAACCTGTTAAAAACTTTCCCATCTAGACCAAAGTTTTATCCATGTTACACAAACTTAGTCTTGTTGAATGTTAACTTGAGTACACCAAGACCAGATCTAGATCGATGGGATTTTTATAACTGAATGGCCTTGAACTAGAAAAAGTGTTCGGAGACATAACAGATGCACAGAGCTTTCATAGTAACCTACAGCCTCCTATTTTCCGTTTCAAAAAACATTAAATTCCATTTCAGACAATTTGTTTCAGTTATATGCTCAAATGACAACTAAATTGGCATTTTTAGATTTTCAACATATAAAATACATAATTCAGAATTCTTAAGTAAACGCATGAAATTATGTTTCAGGTAACTGGCGTTGGGAGGCATCTGCATGTTTGTTGTCCTTGTGCATCCATCCCTGTAATCCTGATTTACTGGCCTGCTGTAGTACAACTTCATATAAAAGCTTTAAACTTTCTGTACACAGTCTAATATCTTAATGCACCTTAGAATCAACACTAAATTTCACTTCACTGAAAATGTTTCTCTTTCATTTATTTAAGACTGTAGTTAATTAGCGCTGTTAACTTGATTGTTGACTGGCTCCTGCTATTTTCTTTAAAACTTTATATTGTATATTAATACTTTTATGGTTATCCTTACTCTTTATACATGTACGTTTAAATAAAACAATCTCAGTTATCATTTTATCCATGTTTTTCAAACTTATTCGTTATGCTTACAATGTTTTCAGTGCAACGACAGGTCTAACATAAAGTGTGTGACAGTGTCCATTTAATATATTCTTTAAATTATTCAAATTATTGAACAGTTAACTCGATTATTAGTTTAATTTACATTTTGCCTGTAAATTATTCATTTAATAATGCACAAGTCTTCAAACTCTATATAGAAAATCATTCTTCGGAACATAACTTCTTATTTAAGAACAAACAATTAAATCATGAAAATAATCAGTTGCTATTATATAACGTTAAACTGAAAAGCCTTGGTGCAAACTACTAATGGAAATCTGACCGTTCAAAATCTGCCTTCAAGATCACCATTATAATACAGCATTAGGAGTTCCTTTGTGCTTGAAAATATTCCGTGGCCACGCGTTAACGCATGGGAACGAGATCCTATTCCGTGGCCACGACTTGTTTAATACGTGGGAACGAGATGATTATTAGGTGGCCACGAATTAATAATGCGTGGCCACGAGAAGTGTTAGTCATTTCATCACTGAGACTGTTGACTTTCTGGCATCAGTAGCTTCAGCCGCAAATATGGACAAGTTTGATCTGACTTCGTTTTATTTTAATCTAGGAATGAATTATAATGATATCCTTAAAATCACTTGCAGTTAGACATGGAGTAATTCTGAGCAAGAGACACTTAATTCGGCTGCTCAAAAAGCACGGGCTCAAACGTAGACAATATGCTGACCTTGGGGAAGTTATAGATTTCACCATACAGGATAAATCCTGTATTTATTGCACAATCGACGGCCGCTCAAAAACTGGATATCATCCCATCAGGCTGGAACTTTAATCATCTCATGGCCACACGTTATTAATTCATGGCCACCCAATAATCATCTCGTTCCCACGCATTAAGCAAGTCATAGCCACGGAATAGGATCTCGTTCCCACGCATTAAACAAGTCATGGCCACGGAATAGGATCTCATTCCCACGCGTTATTAACTCGTGGCCACGGAAATTTTTTTTTTTCACCCATGTCACCAGAGGGACTCCGTAGATTCTGTTTCTGAGCACCAATTCTGTTTCTGACCGCGATTTCCGTCCGTTTTCCGCGATTGCGGAAAATCGGAGGCCCTAGTAACCGGATATAAAATGTTCTCCACACACACACACGGGAATGTTTTCCTGGCATCCAGTCTTCTTCCTGTTTAACTGCAGCTCGCCATTTTTCTCATCTTTGAGTTCGTCAAGGAGTGGTGAAAAGTTAAACCAGGCTCATCCCCGCGTTTGTTATTGCATCCAAAAGCACCACAGATCTTTGGATTTGTTCTTTAGATGCAACTTCTACGAGTTTATCTGTAGATGTTTACTGAATTGGGCTTACATTCACATGCACTTGTGCCAGTCGTTGTCAAACACAAAGCTTGCCCGGCAATATGGCCGCATAAACAAATCTACAGTTATGACGACGTCATGCGAAAGGCCCCTATAGAGGTTTTCAACCTGACGTCATAGGGTCACCTGATACTGTTTACGCCGCCATTTTGGAGGTCAAACAAAGCCACGCTTATCAGCAAACAACGCTTGTAATATCCATCTTCTTCATCGCTTACTTTTATCGTAGAATGCTTGATACGTGTTGTGCAGTTAGCTGCCACAACAGAAGAGGGGATAAACCTGGATTAACGTTCCATAGGTTCCTGGCCGATCGACAGCGTCGCGAAAAGTGGATCGCGGCGATCAGGCGAGAGAATTGGCAGCCCACCGAACACACGCGTTTGTGTGGCGAACATTTTGTCTCAGGTAACTTTTCCAAAAGTTTAAAGATATCGTATGCGAGATAAATGACAAATTATACATGTAGCCTAGCACCTAGCCTACACGTAAGCCCTGTTAGGCGGTGTTCAGGCTACCTGGCACCTAGCCCCACTAGTCAGGCTACGATGGTTTTATCTTTATACATCCATGGTTTTATATACGTGAGACGGGGACCGCTCGGCCTCATCAATGGGGCTACCTGGCACCGGGCTTCTTACTAGTGTTTGGGCAGCTTACGTGTAGTCTAGGTTTAACATACACGGTGCCCTCAGGCGAGGCAGAGCCATGTTGTTGGGTGGGTTGTACTTTTTAGATATGAATATGCAATGGACAAAACTAGAATTCGATACTAGACATATTAATTATTATGCATTTTTCTATATGATTAATGTAACTCTCTCTCAACCTGGACACTATTTTTCTAACTGCAATGAATTTACTTTTATTTGGTATCACGTTGAAGTAGACTGTTATGGAATTTTTTTGCCACAAAATGCTGTTGGAAATCTTTGCATATGTTGTCATGGCAACCATTCAAACAATGCATGCTGTGAAAAGGGAAAATACATATTTTTTGACAAATCTTTAAAGTAGGTTTTTCTATTTAAATATTAAAAGTAGTAGCCTACTTCTTAAAGTTATTCAATTTAGGTTTAGTAGCATATTGACAGTCTAATGTCGCTCAATAACCCACATGTTGGGCTAGCGGGAGTCGCCATTGTTGTGACTGCCAAAATGGCGCCATCTACTTGTCGACATGGCAATGGTCACGTGGGTCGAAAACCTCTATTGAGGTATTTCACCCACGTGACCAAGTCACGTGACGCAGCCATTTTGGACGGCACGCTTAAGTCTTTCAGTGCAAGGCGGTATGAGATGGTGGAGACCTTTGCACATTTTAACAAGAAAGTAAGCTGTGATTCGTGTTAAATTGGATCTGTCTTTTATCACAAACACTGTACCCAGCCTTAGTATGGAGCCCTGTTTATTTATTTCTGTGTCCTGTTTCTTTCTAGCCTCTGTTATTGCGTTTTATGTCTGATGTCTGCTACATGCAACCCTAGACAAATTAACATTGCCTTGCTTCACTGCTCAGATGGGTTAACAAACACTGACCCATTTACTTTTTGCTATATATTTTATCAAAACTGCGTTAACTGATAAACTAACCTGAAATGAAATGATCACTGCAAAGTCTGGAGTACTCTGTTGGCTCCCAATCCTGTCTCTTCACAGCTGCAATCCATTTGGCCCTCTTGTCTGGGTCAGTAGGAAACCGGTAGTGATGTGTCGGTCGCGAACGATCCGGTTCAAAGAGCCGGCTTTTTGAAGTGAACGATGGGAGCCGGCTCTTCGGTGGGAGCCGAGTTGGGGAGCCGAATTAAAAAAAAAAAGTTGCTGTCCGATTGCGTCTTTGTGTTGTCTATTACCATTCAAAGGAAAAAAAGTAGCATGGTATACGCCTACTTTTTTTGGTTGGGGGGGTTGATGTCATTCACAGCTGCGAAAATACGAAAATTGGTGTAATGCTTAAAGCTGTGGAGCGCAGGGGAGAGGAGTCTGTGAGGCACCTGAGGAGGGGAAAATCAGCTGTGTATTTTATATTGGTAATATAACAGTTTTGCATTATGTTTGTGAGAAAATAATTTATTAATTGGTAAGCAAGTTTTATTTCTATAGCTAGAACTAGGGCTGCACAATTAATCGAATTTAATCGAAAATCGCGATTTTGGCTGCCACGATTAAATTAAAATCGCGATTTATTTCCATTTAAAATGCGAGCTCTGGTGCATATCCGATCAAGCACTTTTTGACCAGTACTCCGCCAAACCATTAGGGGGCGAACCGACGCATGTAAGGTTTCATTACTCCGCCTAAATAAGCAAGCAAGCCAAGTGCGCAGAGCTTCAGTGCAGCGGTCCAGTGTTGCCAGATTGGGCGGTTTTAAGTGCATTTTGGCGGATTTGAACATATTTTGGGCTGGAAAACGTCACAGTGTCTGGCAACACTGGCGGCATCTTCTTCAAGGGGTGATGGCGTGAGAGTGGGTAACAGATTGAGCATATTTAGCACTGGAGGCAATGTTGTGACCTGCCTTCGCTCATGTTTAAAGCCAGAGAATGTTGATAGGCTGGTCTTTCTAGCTAAAAACTTGTAGGCCTCAGTATAATGCTATGTAATTGTTGCAATTGAGTTTTCAGTTCCTTCATCCTTTGGTAATTTCTTGGATAAATTTCATTTATTTGTCATTTGGAAATCAGAATTTCTCTTTTAAATTTCATTCTGCACTGAAAGCTGTTCATTTTGTTTGTTTGAATATAGTGAAATAAAATTTAAGTGATTTCCCTAACATCAAGAATAATCGTGATTAATAATCGTGATTACAATTTTGATCAAGATAATCGTGATTATCATTTTTTCCATAATCGTGCAGCCCTAGCTAGAACATTGTTACACTGCTATACTTTACAAAGCTTTACAATGGCTACACAAACTAAAAAATAAAATGGAAAACATCCTATTGATAAAATATCTCATCTCATCTCATTATCTCTAGCCGCTTTATCCTTCTACAGGGTCGCAGGCAAGCTGGAGCCTATCCCAGCTGACTACGGGTGAAAGGCGGGGTACACCCTGGACAAGTCGCCAGGTCATCACAGGGCTGACACATAGACACAGACAACCATTCACACTCACATTCACACCTACGGTCAATTTAGAGTCACCAGTTAACCTAACCTGCATGTCTTTGGACTGTGGGGGAAACCGGAGCACCCGGAGGAAACCCACGCGGACACGGGGAGAACATGCAAACTCCACACAGAAAGGCCCTCGCCGGCCCCGGGGCTCGAACCCAGGACCTTCTTGTTGTGAGGCGACAGCGCTAACCACTACACCACCGTGCCGCCCATTGATAAAATATAAAAAATGTAATTAATTAACTAGTTAATTGCAGCAATTAAATCAAAAATAAAATCTCAGGAGCCGTTTGGGAGCCGAAAGAGCCGGCTCTTTATAGTAAGAAGAGCCAAAAGAGCCGGCTCCCGAAAAAGAGCCGAAATTCCCATCACTAGAAACCGGTAAAAGGAGCGTCCTGCACGCTGTCCCTGTCTGTCGTGGCAGCCCACAGCACAACAAGCAAACACCATGGTTATTTATAGAGTGCTTACTGACAAATTAATCTATTCTAAGTGTCTGTAACACGGTTTTTTTTTCAAGCTGGTTCTCCCTCTCTGTCTGCAGCGTTAATATGTAGCTTGACGTTCAAAATGGCGGACACCGGGGCGTCACGTGACCCTGTGACGTCAGGTGAAATACCTCAAATAGGAGTTTACAGCATGTGGATTTAACATGTGAATTTAAGTAGCTAGCCTCGGTCTTGAAACATAACTCAGTTATGCCGCCTCTTATGACTAATAAAAGTCAAACCAGAAAGGCACTCAGTAGAATGCATATCTCCACCAAGCCACATATCATCAAAATCACTTGAACTTAGGATAATACTAAAGCTGTGCACCAAATTTAATCAAAATCCATTCCCTACTTTGAGTTACATTGGGAATAGACATAAATAAATAAATAAATAAATAAATAAATAAAATAAAATAAAATCCTGGATCCACATACATATCTGGATTTGCATCAGAATTAATCAATTGTTCCTTGGCCCATGACCCACCTTTCCTCAAAATTCTCAAAATCCATTTGCTATTTTTATGCCTCCACCACCATAAGGTGCAGGAGGCATTATGTTTTTGGGTTGTCCGTCTGTCCGTCAGTGTGCGCGCGTCCTGAAACCTTGTGAACACGATATCTCAAAGGTTAATGAAAGGAATTTCACCAAACCTTCAGCGTTTGTGTGCTTTGGGACAAACATGAACTGATTAGATTTTGAGATCAAAAGGTCTAAGGTCAAGGTCACTGTGATGTAAAAGGTCTGTCCGAAAACCTTGTGAACACAATGTCTCCAAGGCTAATACAAGTAATTTCACCAGGTCAAGATTACTGTGAGGTCAAATGTCCATCCCCAAATCACAACTTAAGGCGTGTAGTCTACCGGGCGGAGGCATCCCCATCGACGCCATTGGCATCGAGTTCTATCTAGTTTGACTTACATTGGGCAATGCCAAAAACAAAAGGAGGCGAAAACACACCCTACTCCAACGAAGTTTGTGGAGGTAACGAAAGACAGGAAGGAATCACCTGATCATCATCCAATCCTCAACTGCCCAGTTTCATCAAGCCTGTGCCCTCAGTAGCCTCAGATTTCTGTTTTTGACTGACAGTACCTCACTCGCCTAAAGGTTCAACATGTGTGGTGTTCCGAGATGCTTTTCTGCTCACCACAGTTGTACAGAGTGGTCATTTTACTTCCTGTCTGATGTGAACATTATCTGGAGCTCTTGGCCTGTACCTGCATGATTTTATGCACCGATTGGCTGACTGGATAACTGCATGAATATGGGGTACAGTTGTTCCTTTTAAAGCGGTCAGTGAGTGCATATGACATTTTACATGCATGAGTGCTTCAAATTTTAAAGCAGATACACAGAGCCACGGTCTCACTTTCATTTATAAATGCCTTGAGACCTCAAGAACGGCACAGGAATAGTTTTAAGCATTAACAATAAATCTAATATAGTAACTTTTACAATTAGTGATTTATATAGGTAGCGGTCTGAATGAATGACGTTGACGCCCGTAACGTCACAGCAGGAAGTCTATCGGTCTCATCGCCATTTCCGCTATACTAAAACACAGAGTACCTTTAGGTGAGTGAGGTACTGCAACTCCGATCCTCCATTTTGAGCCAATTTATCGCCATGCCACACAGATGTGCCAGCAACACGACAGAAGGTGCATTTATGTTGCATTCATGGCCCAAGAATGTTCAAGCTGCAAAGATTTGGACGCGTTTTGCAAGAAGTTCATGGGCACATTGAGCGCCTACGAAGTGGTCTCTCCTCTGCTCATTTTACCGAAGACTCGTACGAGACCTCTGATCCGTTGAGGAGCGTTGGCTATAAGCCCACATTGAAAGAGGGTGCAGGACCAACAATTAAATAAAACTACAAGAAAAGGAAAGCATTTATTAGCATACCTGCCAACCTTGGAAAAAAATTTTGAGTAGCAACTTATCGCGGTGGTGCAGCGCAGCACGGCGTGAGGTCAGGCACATTTGCTGATCGGTACTGATTGTAATGAGTGAGCATGTGAACAATGTATTACTAAGCAGAGTTCCCACTCACCACCACATCTAGTTATTCAACATACAAGTAGACTTTGAAGAAAACAAGAGCTCTTTTAATGAAAAGGCATGAATATATTTCCAATGCTTTCACCAAGACATTTGGCACAAGGCAACTGTGCCCGAAAAATGTGTCCTTTATACAGACCTTAAACTTAAAGATAAGGGATAAATGTACTGCCTTTGGCATATTGTGTCTTAAATACATTGGGAATTACAACAAAGAATCCCAAATAGCATGCTATGTCCCTTTTGACATTTAGCATTATATTGTATAGATAACAGAAAAACCAAAGGGCTATAGCCTACGTCTTTTAAAACAGATGCCGGCAGTCTGCAACACACACACACAAAATCCTTTTTTCATAAATTTAGTTTTGACCGTAAAAGAGATTCTCGCTAGCCTGGGCCCGCCCATCCTAAGCGTGACGCAACACAAGGGCCTACTGTGAGCTTAGTCTTGCCAGACAAGCTATCTACAGCTCTTCCAAGCTCCCGAAAAATCGGGAACCAATCAACTTTGAGCATCTCCAACAACCCTGGGTAGAGGCGTGTTCAAGGCACTGACGTAGTAGAACTGCGACCGGAAGCCATAGATTGTTTACAGAATCTATGCCGGAAGCGCTTCATTCACGCTTCCGCATCTATTACGCATAGATGCTGTATTGAAAGCATTCAACGGGAAGTTCTCATTGAAAACGGAGCAAAGAGCAGCCCTGGAGGTATTTATTGAAAGGAAGGACGTTTTCG